>NC_133396.1:88114489-90514489 GCF_047511655.1 Castor canadensis | reverse complement strand
AATCACTGAGATTTTTCTTCATTCCAATAGAATAGCTATCATCAATAACACAAACAACAACAAATGTGGGTGAGAATGCAGGTGAAAAGGAACCTTTTTCCAGTGGGAATATAAATTAGTTATAACTGCAGTGTGGAAGTTCCTCAAAAAACCTTAAAGTAATACTGTAAGAACTTTTGTAAATGCCACGATGTACCATCAGCACAACAATAAAAAAGACTCTATTATACATAGTTATTTTAATATAAAAAACTAAAAGTAGATCTACCATACCATCCAGTGATACCACTCCTGGGCAAATACCCAAAGGAATGTAAGTCAGGATACAACAGAGCCACATGCACACCCATGTTTACCACAGCACTGTCTATAACAGCCAAGCTATGGAAACAGCCCAGATGTCCTCCAACTGAGGAATGGGTTTAAAACGTGGTATATATACATAATGGATTGTGATTCAGCCACAAAGAAGAATGAAATTAAGTTGTTTGCAGGTAAATGGATGGAGTTGGAGAACATCATGTTAAGGGAATTAACTTCACTTAGCCAGGCTCAGAAGGACAAAGGTTGCATATTTTCCTTATATGTGGAAGCCATACCTATAAGATAAATGTATACGTAACTACGTATATGATGTTACATGTACACACACCCAACCAAACAGAGAGAATGAGAATATGACTGTATTCGTGGGTCTGTTTGAGGGGACTACAGGGAGGCAGGAGAGGAAAAGAGGATGTTAAAGAGTGAATAATATTGAAGTTCAATGCACCTGTGTATGAAGACAGTGCAACAGTGCACTGTAAACTATTGACTAATAGAGGAGCGGGGCAGTAAAGAGTAAGAAATGGGGGGGTTAATCTGTTGAAAGCACAATATACACATGTCTGAAATGCCAAGGTGAAGCCTCTTTGAAGAAGGTTCACAAGGTCTTTACTGGAGGTGGGTACAAGTGGGAGAGGGGAGGCTAGACAGAGAGGGTAAAGGAGGGTGAATGTGGTAGAGGTATTTTGTATTCATGTATGAAAACAGAACAAGGAAGCTTGTTGAAATTGTTCTAAGAAGAGGGAGGGGGATGAGGGAGAATGATGGAGGGGGTAAACTTAAGAAATATTGTAAGCACATATGTCAATGTCACAATGTCTCCCCCTATGCAACTACTATATGCACATTAAAAAATTTTAAAAAGTCAATATAACTTTGGGACTTGTACTTGGGCACACCATTGGTTTGTATTGAAGCAGATAAGAATAAGCCCATATCAAAATAGTTTCCTTTTTCTACAGCCTACTCCTATGTTTACTTTATAGATGAAATACTTGGAAGCACTGCACACAAAAGAGTCATATTTTGAAGTAATTTTAAACAATCCAGTAACAAACTCAGAACTATTAAAGTGTAATAAAGACAAAACCATATGTTTTGAATTTTAAAGACAATACTTTTAGAAAACCTTGACTTTGTTAGATATCTGTGATATTATTATTCTTCCCATTTTATATAGGAGAAAGCTGAGGCATGAGAAATTACAAGTTAACCAGGATGAGAATCCTTATTTCCCAGGGTTTTGTGGATATTAACAGGCATCATTGTGTGCTGATTTGTACCTAACTTATACAACAAATGTGTCTTAAACTATGTGTATAAAATAAGGTTTTGGATTTAAATTTGACTTGAATGTGACAAATGAAAAGATTTTTGATAAGATGTATAATTTTTTCTCCAAATTATCTTTGGGATGAGTGTGAATTTCTACATGAAGTGCAGTTCTGTCTTATGTAAGTACTGCATTTTAAAATCAGAGATATAGTCAAGTTCACATTGGGACCCCAAAGTGCAACTGTGTATATGGAGCTGTGTGTACAACTGTCGTGCTTTCTAACTTTTCACTGGCCATTCTGTATCAGTGGCCCTCAAGTAGCTCTTTAATTTCTTGTTTCAGGATATTAACAAAGCAAAATCAGGTAGACAGTATCACAATTCAGTTTTCTGTGGAAATCTTTTTCATAAAATGTTATAACATCAAATGAAGTGCTTATCGAATTTCAGCCATTATTTTTATGTTGATTATTTAAAAAACAATAGCCTGCCTTCTTTGCATTCTTAGTATGGAATGAGCATTGTGCCACTGGCTTATGTGCATCATCCCATACCCTTGCCTCCAAGGGGTGCGCTCTCTCTCTCTCTCTCTCTCACACGCCTCCTTAAGTGCTCTGCGCTTCCATTCCTTTCGTTCATTCTACAAAATTGGGTATTGTTATTTGCTTAGCTGGTTTGTTCCCAATTTACTTTTGCTATCTCTCTCTCTCTCTCTCTCTCTCTCTCTCTCTCTCTCTCGCTCTCGCTCTCTCTCTCTCCCTCCCCAATCTCTTTCATAGTACTGGGGATTGAATTCAAGGTATTGTACTTGGTAGACATGTCCTTTACCACTTGTGTCACACCCCCAGCCCATCTTTGGTGCTTTTGTTAGCCATTTGTTTGTGGTTTTAAATGTTCTCTTTTCTCTTCTTGGCTTTTTTCCAGTTCAGTGTATCCTTCTGGATCTATCAGAGACTCTTTCCTTTCCATAAATCCTTCACAGATCACCCTAGCCTAAAAAGACCTTTCCTTTTGTGAAATGCACACAGCACCAAGATATGACATTCAGTTGTCAATTACTCATGACAGTATTTTCTGTCTTGAAATGTTATTTAAATTTTTTGCTTAATTTTAAACTTGAGTAAGTTCTGGACAATGAAATATAGGGCCTGATGCAGTAATCACTGCTGTAATTCCAGTCAATCAGGAGATAAAGATTGGGAGGCAGGACTTTAGGCCAATCAGCCAAAAAAAAAAGAAAAGTTAGAAAGACCTCATTCAGCAAATAATCCAGGCATGGTTACACATGTCTGTAATCCCAACTACTCAGGAGGCATACATAGGAGGACTGTGGTCTTGAGTCCAGCCTGGGCAAAAAAACATGAGATCCTATCTGAAAAGAGCTGGGAGTGTGGCTCAAGTGTTC
Organism: Castor canadensis; assembly: GCF_047511655.1. Lineage (NCBI taxonomy): Eukaryota > Metazoa > Chordata > Mammalia > Rodentia > Castoridae > Castor > Castor canadensis. The sequence continues at coordinate 90,511,485 of NC_133396.1, read as the reverse complement.
AAACTTGAACTGGTTCAAACACCAGTACCCAGTCCCCCCACCCTGAGAAAAAAGACTGAAAATATAGCATAGTACATTATATCCCTTTGATAGTAGTTTCTCAGTAATAGATTTTCATATGGCCAGAAAATTCAGTCTCCAATTGAAAGAATGTGTCACAGGATGGGAAAACAGTCTGAATTCTGTAGTCTAAGATATGCAATGTGTAATTGAAGGCTTGCTCACCAAGGAAATAGAAAACCTTATCAGAAAAGCCAGAATGGAGTCTGGAAGACTGGAAAAATATATTTTCTGATATCAAGCTTTGTACTAAAATGAGTTCCAGAGATCTATAACATCCTCATGAGACTCTTATTCTGAGAGAGTCTCTGTCACCGATTCAACCAGAAGGGAGGAGAGGAAGATCTCTAAAGATCTTCCTAGATCGCTAAAGATTTCTAAAGAGATGTGTTCTTAAAAGGAAGATCTGGGCAAAAGACTTTTCTCCAGAGAATTGCTTCATACTGAAAGAGGGAAGCAAACACTGGGGGTCATCAGACACTGGAAGAGCATTCGAAGACCTCAGAGTCTTTGAAAAATAGCAAATGGTAGATCAGTTTTAACTTAGAATTATCCATTCACTTACTTTTTTCTTAGTCATTCCTGTATCCTGAAGGAGTTCCAAATTGGAAACATAGAAGGAACAGTCCCTGCTCTCTCTAGACGCTTTCATTGTAGCCTTGGGGGTAAGACATATAACAAGTAGCTACCTTGCTATGGAATGTGTGAGACATGTTCTATGAATATTCTTAGACCTTTGGGATTTAGTTTCCTAATCTATATAATCTATATAAGGCTTTCAGGTTGTTTCTACCTCTGTAATCACATAACTAGCACATTCATGAAGCCCTAAAAATTTAGAGCAGAAAAGCATGTTCCCAGTGGAGCGATCAAAGGAAGTTTTCTGTTTTTTGTTTTGGTAGAAATGATATTTGAGTGGGCCCTTGCTAGCTTTTGTTTGTTGGTTTGTTTTTATGGGCAGAGATTATAATCATGATAATGATCTATTCCTGCAGGGAGGCTGGTGGAGGGAGAGTTATTGGTGCATACCCTGAAATTATTGGCAAAAGTCTGTGTATGTGCAAGTTTGTACATTTTCATGGAGAAGGAGTTGATGGCCTTACCCCAGTGGTCCATGACCCTGAGTTAAGAAAACATGGGCCATGCCCTAGGGCGCAGGAGATGTTATTCTGGCACTTTGGGAAATGCCCCTGCTTGGGGAAGGAGTGGAAGGTGGAAAGAAAGAACAGTGGAAAACAAAGAGCTGTGGATATCTGAGAATTGGAAGTTCCTGAGAGGTGAGTGCTTGATGATGAGTGAGGAGCGATAGGTGTGGGGTGGTCCACCCCAGAGATTGTCCCCAAGAGTCATCATGTCTGCATTTCAATCTGGGACCTTCCTCTCCTACCCCTGAACCTCAGGCAGTTTTTTTAACCTTTGAGAGTAAAGCCTTCACTGTCTAGATTGTTACATATTTAATTATAATTATTATTTTTTTTTTTACCAATTAAGGCTTTTCTCTGTGTTAAATGTCTTCATTCATTCATTGTTTGATGGGATATAAATGTGTTGAGCCCATGTAACTAGGCACTGGGATAACATGGTTGGATAAAGCAGACATAGCCATTCTCTTTCCTCACTGTTACCAACGAAATAGACACCATTTTGCAAAAGGGGGAACTGGGGCCAAAGAAGTTAAATGACTTCACAATGTATGTGCTGAGGAAATGGCAGAACCTTCAAACACAGGTTGGACTCCAAGCCTTAATCACTTCACAGTGTGCTATCGGGCCTGGCTGGCTCAGTGAGAACTTAACAAGTGGAATCCTACTTCTTTTAGGGATGACTTTTGTACGTATGGAACTATGGTTGAGAGGGGATTATGCAGATATTTTGAAAGGCGCTTCTTGCCTTATGAAGCTACTGAGGGGTTATCAAATAATAGGGTATATCTTCAAGTCAGTTTTCAGTATGACACATTTAGATGACAGAATACTACATTGTTGTCACGATTATATTTTTCATTATGATTTGTATGACAGATCATTTCTGAGCATACTCTAAGATGGGTGTACTTGTTTTGAAGCAGGGTAATTTTTTCCTCATATATTTCCCATTCGTTTCCATTTATTCACTTCCCATAGTTTTCTCTATTTTGCAAAGTAGTTGATTACTTTCCAGGTCTGAGCCTCCTTTAAAGGAGGTGAGTGTTCTTGTAAGAGAGTTTTCGAAATGTCCATTAAAAAAATTGGTGAATAGCTAAGGACTAATTTACATGCAAATTAGGTTGATAAAACCACAACAGTAAGTTTCAGATCCAACTTTAATTTGTTTTTCTTTGTAAGTACACTTTTTATACCATCATTTAAACTGACCACACAATATAGTAGGTTTTGCTAAATGCTGGATATTCTGATAAGAATCTCTAAGAATTAAAAAAATTAACTCAAGGCAGAACTGAAAGTATTTCAAGTCTATTTATTTCTATTTAGATACTTCATGTACTAATTGACCTGTTCCATTAAATAAGTTTTCTTTCTAATGGACAATATTTAGCTTTTTTCTCTTTTTGATGTTTTAAACTTTTCAAGAGGTAGCTGGGTTGACTCTATTGTCTGAGTCATAGAATAATTTTTGCCATTTATGAAGCAAAGGCATTTGTCAGAGGAAGTTACTTTGCCTTTTAGTTTTATATAATCAATTGCAAATGGGCTCAAATTTATATAATAGCAACAGGATAAAATCTATATTTTATTTGTTTAGAATTTTTCTTGCAAAAATATGTACTCTTATTACCAAGCTATGCTACACTGATTAATTAGATAGCACTTCATCCATAATTGATAATAAATATTTCTGTAAGGCCCCAAAAACATTGAAGTGATTGCTCTATTCAGATGGAGTTTAGTGGAGGCATAATAATTTGTAATTTTGTTAAAGTTTAATGTGTGTATCAGAGCACACATTTGTGGAAAAATTCTTATGCTTTTAGCTAAATATGCTGTATGTATATGCATATATATAGTTTATATGTATACATATACATATATATGTATACATACACACACACATACATATACCCATATATAGATGCATGTATGTAGGTTTAGGCCAGAGATGGAAACTTTGAGTGATGGAGATTGAAAAGCAAAAGCAAAGTTTGGGAATACCTGACTTTAAGACTAATAAAGCTATAATAGTCAACAGTAGGACATTGGCATAATAATAAATGGAACAGACTTGAGTTAAAATGTACCTACAATACTTAGATGATTGGTATTTGACAAATGTGTGAAGGCAACTGAGTGGAAAGATGGTCGCCTTTTCAATAAACAACACTGGGAAAATAGAGGTATTTACATATAGAAAACAAACTTCCACCCATACCTTCCACCATATACAAAAATTAATTTGGCTCTGTTTCTAGCTGATAATGGCTTCCAGGAATTTATCATGGGGACATTTGAGAAGCATTACCAAATACACTGAAGGTTTTAAAATATTTAGCTGAAATAGTAGTGACAACTTATGCATAAAAATGCATACTCATTTTTCTGTCAAGGAGTTGAGGTATTATAATATATGCAGCAATGCATAATGCAACTCTGATATTTTGTTTGAAAATATTTTTGTTAGATATTCATATACTTGCAGGTCTGATGTGACTACTACTTAAGTCGCATTTATGAACTTTGTTCCATGTGTCTAAGATTTTGTAGGGAAGTACTATTTCCATTTTGCAAATATGACTTTCTATTGTATTTTCTGTATTGAAATCCAACTGTCAGAATTTTCATGACAGTCTTATTTTGCTTTTAATTACTCTGTAGACTTTTCCTCTTCAGATCATTTCATTTTTGTGTTATTAAAATAAGGAATGACAGAATCATTTGCTGTTCCTGAATTTGTACATCCATTTATTCTTTTTTTTCCATTCAATTATTCTTATATAATATTGAAATAACTCACTTATTCAAAAACTTCATTTTGATATTTTCAGTTTCTAAGCTTAGCTGATTTTCGGGAAGAAGAAAAGCCACAGGAAGCCAAAACTGGTATTACAGAGTCTGTGATGTAAACCTCATAAGTTTCAAGGTCTTGGTCTTATGTGGGATTTTCCAGTCTTATTTTTAACTCAAGACTGTAAATATTGGGTTCTTGCTTATCAATATACTTTGTATTTTTATAATGCTACAAGTTAGAATGGGAATAGAGCTTAAAAACCAAAGCTTCATCAACAGCAAGAAGTGACAGCTATAAACCTGAGAGCAAGGAAAGAGATACATAGAAATAAAAAACAGAATAATTTTAAGCAAACAAAGTGCTCTACAGCAAATCACTGAAATAACAAGAAATATTTAAATTATGTACAGAATGTTGTTTAAGGATACAGGAGACTTTACTATAGTACTTAACTGCCATCAATTTCAATAGTAATTTGTCTCATCCTTTCACCAGCTTTTAATGATACTGATTATTCTCTTCTCTTATTTTTATTATCGCTGTGCTGGCTTGGGGTACACTGTATCATTTACAAAGGTTCTTACAATATACCAAATATATTGTTGCAGGTTATTCAAGCAGAGAAACAGGACATCCAGGCTTTTCTGGAAGCAATACTTATTAGTGTGCCAGCAACCGCTCAGGAAAAGGGGCCTTGCCTTATGTACTTTTGCAAGCAGGTTACAGAAGCAAGAAGCAGAGTTTAACCCATATATGGTTGTACCATCTCTATTGGCTACCTCACCCTCAGTGCTGTGTGACCTTCCTTATGTTCAAATTCTTTAAGCTTTATTTCCCTGCCATGCTGTCTTCTCCTTCCTGCTACATCATTCCCTCCTTTGATGCTAGGACCACCTAGGGTCAAAGAGCATTATCTTGATTTAGGGTCTGTATTTCCACAGCATCATTATTACATGGGCAGGTGTTTTCCTTTCTATAGTGGCCTCCATAATGGTCCCAATCGACCACAATACCCAGGGAACCAAGCAGGGCACTATTAAACATGCTCCTATCAGGGTCTTGAATCTGCCTAAGGCAGAGAACCAACCTCCAAACGTTATTGAGATTCCATCCTTTCCAAGTCTGGATGGGAACATGGGCAGTCTTTCTCATTTTGTCTGATTTTTTTATGACTTTTTTTTTTTTTGTAAATCATCAATCTGTAGACAGTTACTGAGATTGAACTGAACTTTTTATATACACCTCCCTTGGAGGCAAGTAAATAGTCCATGGCCAGGTCGTTTTGGTGTGTTGCATTGCGCACCTTTGTGTGCTGTTTGGCCAGTCTGTCAAGGGCCCTTGTGGTTTTTATTAGTTATATAACTACTGCCTGAAGCCAAATAATGCAGTTGAGCATATGGATTGGGGTGTGATAGCCCCAGGACTCATCTTCTGCCCAAGTGGCAGGACCATAATACTGGATGATTCACTCAGGAAGCCACTCATCGTGCTTCTAATTACCAATTTGTAAGGGACCCCATTTCTTTTTACTTGTCTTTTCTTTATATATGGAGACTCCCAATGTTTTACCTTGTGTGAGTTGGAGCAAGAAAAAGGATGGCCAGATTGTATCCAGTACACAGGATCTGTGCAACTGGGTAGCACCATATAAGCTTGTTCCCCCATAAATCCAATGTAGTCCCCTGGGCACCTGCCAATCTGTTTGGGTAAGATTGTTTTAAGCTTTCTGGAGAGCAGAGACATTGGCCAGTGTGTGGGGCTGTGTGGTTCTGTGTGGTTTGGAATTTCCCACCATTGGGTCTCTTGGGTGGAGTCATTATAAAACTTTTGTCCTAAATCAGTTAAATCCCCCACTGTAGTGGAGAACTGGCCTTTTGGGCGGGAAATACAGTAATTTTTGATGATGGAAATTTTTAGGAGCCAGACACTTTTCCTGTGGCTGGGAAAGGCAGTTTCATTAAAGGGCTCCTGCAGGTTTAGCTCCTTAGCTTCCCATGGCCAGTGGTCTCCTAGGTTGGTTCCTCCACAAACATAACATAAGGTGACATTGAGAGTCTGTGGTATAGATTCAGCTAGTGAGAGGAACAGGTTTCTGGCCTTGATGGAGATGGGAAATTCACTCAGTATTTCCTCATAAAAAGAGTGAAAAACTTGGTATGAGGAATTCTCATGGGTAATAGTTACCAATTTGAAGTGTATCAGAGTCCTAGGGTCAAGGATATCTACCTTGTACTAACTGTATGTGCCTGTTTTTAACTGGAGGGCTTGAGTGCAGTAAAATTTACAGGGTTACAGGTGCCAAGAGTAAAGTCAGGGGCAACTGTCCCCTTGTGAAGGAGGGCTGCATGTTTTGCCTTTTGCCATGTGGCCCATGAAACACAACCCCAATAAGGACAATAATAGGAACCATATCATCACGTGGCCAAGAGTTGTCTCCCCACCACATACACTTATCATTTGACGTATAGGCTCTTTCCCAAGCTAGGCCCCCATAGCCACAGCCTATACCTCCACACCCACCTTGGTCTATGGCTGCATATGCATCAAAGAGCATTAACACTGGTTTATCAGGGTTAAATACCTGAGTGTGGCTGACGAGGTTCCCAGGGTTGAGGATGCTCCAGACCTCTAACCATTGCTCATGAGGGTGGTAGGTGGGGTTGAAGCAGATATGCTGATCACCAAATAGGTGGTATGACAGAGCCTGCACAGGAACAGCAAGTATGGTAAAGCAATGTCCTAGTGACCAACTTCCTGCCTGAGTAGTATGCATGCATAGGTCAGTGTGGGGTTTGGGGATCCCTGAGCAGAAAGTTAATTGAGTTTAACAAAAGCAAGGTACAGAAGGTACTCATCCTTGAAGAGAGAAGGAGATGATTCCTCAACCTTCTGCCATTCATAGACTAGTCAGCTTCCAGGATGATTAGAGCAGGGCTGTCATCCCATCATCTGTGGTCCTCTATTGTTTCCTGGGAAGTAGGGTCCTGCTGAGGGAGGGCGTGGGCATTCTGGAAGGTGATCTTGCATGGTGAGGATGGGTCAGGGATGCACTCCCATTTGAGAGAGGCTGGCTTTACTCAGCTGTGGTAGATCCAGAGAGCAATCTCTGCTACCTTAACTGCAGTGGAGGTAGACAAAATAATAACAAAATGGCCCCTCCAAAGGGGTTTTAACAGTTCTATTTAAAGTTCCATTCCTTTACCCAGATGACATCCCCTGGCCTAAAAGGGTGTGTGGAAGTTGTTAGGCTAACAGGAAGTCTCTCCTGGACCCAGTCATTGATTTTTGAGACAGCCAACCCAAGGACCTGCATCTGCTGGGTCAAGGTGAGGTCCCTATTTCTTTGAGGTCCCCCGTATACTCTAGATTAAGGGGAGTGGGCACCCCTAAAGGACCTCAAAAGGGGAAAGCCCTGTCCACTCCGTGGGACTAGACCTAACCCTCAGTAATGCTATGGGTAGTAACTGATCTCACTGCAGATGGGTCTTTTGACATATTTTTCCCGACTGTAATTTTAGGGTTTTATTCACTTTTCCTGAACTCTGGGGGTGATAGGCCATATGCAACTTCTAGCCCTTAGCCATCAGCCGTACCACTTTGGCCACAAAGGCTGGCCTATTATTTGACCCAATAGATACAGGTATTCCAAACTGAGAGATGGTTTCCTTTAGCAGACATCTGGCCACCTCCTGGACCTTTTTTAGTCCACATGGGAAAGGCTTCCACCCATCCTGAGAAGGTGTAGACAAACAGCAATACACACTTGTATCCTTGAGCTTGTGTCATTTTAGTGAAATCCACAATCAAGGAGTGGATTCAAGGAGTTCTTCCAACCCTCTGCACCTGGGGAGGTGCCCTTGGCTCTTGACGGGTGTTGTTTTTTTTTGGCACATAGGCTACATCTTTTACATACTGCTTACTTATGCTGGAGAGTTTAGGGACATAAAAGTGCTGGGATAGGGTAATCCCGAGGGCTGTTCACCCTGAATGAGTTCCTTATGGAACTTCTTAACAAATGCAGGAGCCAGTGACTCAGGGATGGCAATGTGGCCATCGGCAAACTTTTCCATCTGGTAGAAAATTTTCCTCGTCTGTCTTAAACCAGGCCTGCTCTTGTGGTGTGTACCTTGGGTCCCATTCAGCTAAGGGTCATGGGAACAAGGCAGTGGCCAGGGCACTTGGGGTTGGTCCCCTTGTGAGGGCTGCTTGTTTGGCCTCCCTATCAGCTTTCCAGTTTCTCTGAGCAATTGTTGTATTTCCCTTTTGTGCCCTCGGCAGTGTATAACTGCCACCTGTTTAGGGGCCCATACAGCATCTAGCAGTTTGAGGAATTCCTGCCCATACTTGATACTTTTCCTCCTGAATTAATGAGGCCCCTTTCCTTATATAAGGCCCCATGGACATGAATGTTGTGAAAGCATAGTTAGTATAGATGTTCACTCATACTCCTGCAGCTAGCTGGAGTGCCCACATGAGGGTGACAAGTTCAGCCTTTTGTGCAGAAGTTCAACTGGCAGCAGGTGGGCCTCAATGACTGAGTCCAGAGTTACTATTGCATACCCTTGCTGTCCCGGATACAGCTGCTGCCATCTGTGAAATATTCAATATCGGATGGCCAATAGGCTGATCAGTTAGATCTGGCCAGCTAGAAAAAAACCTCATCTGTAACTTCTAAGCAGTCATGCTCCGGGGGGGGGGGGGGCCCGAGTCAACTGGCAATAGGGTGGCCAGGTTTAGAGTCTTAACAACTGCTAGCCGGATGTGTGGATTTTCACATAGCATATTCTGGTATTTAATCATCTGAGAGTTGGTCAGCCAATAATTTCCCTTAAACTCCATGAGAGTCAGGACGAGTGGAGAACTCAGACAGTGAGTTCTTATCCCAGGGCAAGCTTGTCTGCCTCCACCACCAGGGCAGAGGTCTTGAACTGGCCTGAAATCCTTGGACCCTGGTTTCTGGACTAGTAACAGAGGATTGTTCCAGGATGACTGGCAAGGTTGGAGGATCCCATATTTTAGGAGTCTGTCAAAGTGTTTTTGAATTCTGACCTGGGCCTCACAGGGAATGAAGTACTGTTTTTGACTGATAGGGATGGCTCCCGGCTTTAGTTTGACCATTACTGGGGCACATTTTGGGCTAGATGTGGCGGGTTATCTTCAGCTCATACACCTGGAATCTTGAAGGGAAGCTCAGGAATCAAAGGAGGCCTTCCCTCAGGGGCATAGAGACGCCATTCCTCTTCTTGTGCGACCATGAGGATTAGAGTCTTTGCCTCAGGTTCTCTCAACTTTAAGGCTGCCATGCCATCCAAATCAAAAATTATCTGTGCTCTCAGTTTGCATAATAAGTCCTTGCACATCAGGTCCATGGGGCAATTAGGAAGATAAAGGAATTCATGCCTTACTTCATGACTCCCAGGATTGCATCGTCTGGACACTAAGAAGAGGTGGCAGGCCCAGTCCACTGTAGTCCCAATAATTGTTGAATTCCTTTGTGAAAGGGGGGCCACAGGTTGGGTCACAACTGAATATTCTGCACCTGTGTCCACTGTAAGGTCAATGGAATGCCCCCTATTCTTATTCAGACCATAGGCCCCCAAGGGCCTAGTAAAATAGAGCCCGGTCTGTCCTGTTCCTCCTCACGGCCTTCCAGAGCTGCCAGTCTGACAATCTTCTCCTTCCAGGAGCTGGCTTCACTGCGGAAAGCCAGCTGATATTTTCCCTCAATAACCCAGCCTCTGCCTCTGGTCTGGGGGGCCTTTTGGGAGTCCCTGGCCCACTGGGGACATTTATTCTTTCAGTGCCCTTCCTGATGACAGTAGGCACATTGATTTTACCCTAGTTCATCTCTGGGGTGAGGGCGTCTTGGGGGTGCTGGTTTCTGTCTATGGTGATTGCCTCTGCCTGGATTAGCCTGCCAGGGCCCACCTGACTGTTCAACATAGGCTGCTAAAGGAGGCATATTTTCCTTTTCCTCTTCCTCTTGGCCTCACATTTTGCCTCCTGATCTTGATTGATTGTGGTCACCTCAAGAAGCTGGCAGGTGTTCATTCCAGTGACTTCCTCCAGTTTCTGCGATTTTTGCCTTATGTCCCCCTGGGCCTGGCCAATAAAAGTGACATTAATCATCTGCCGGTTTTCAGTGGCTTCCTGGTTGAAGGGGTGTACAAGAGGAAGGCCTCACACAAACGCTCATAAAACTGGCTGGGACTCTTACCTGGCCCTTAGAGGACCTCTCATGTTTTGCTCATGTTTATGGCCTTCTTTCCTCCTTCCTTCATGCCTCCCAACGGTGCCTCTGGTATCATTTAAGCCACTTGTAGCCTTGGCCATCATTAGGGTCCTAATGGGTGTCTTCCTCAGGGAACAGAGCCTGGGCATAAGCTTGGGCATTCGAGGTGCCAGCAGGGGCAAGATCTTCCAGCCATTTTAAAGCAGCCAATGTTATATGGCATCTCTCTTCAATATTAAATAGAGTCATAAGAAGCTTTTGAAGTCTGTCCAGGTATGTTTATGATCTGGATGATAGACTGCATCAAATCAATCAGAGCCTGAGGTTCTTCTGTGAAGGAGGGGGTATGATGTTTCTTTTTCAGGAGGTCTGTGGTGGTAAAGGGCTGGTAGACAAATATTTATCCTCTTCCTTGTGTTTGGCCTTCCTGGTCCAAACACAGGAGGCCTTGGGCCTCCCTCAGGGGCATCTGCAGGGCAGTGGGAGTGTGAGGGGAGGAGGGTTCCTTGTGGAGACTCGTTGGATGCCCCTGATTGAATGGGAGATGTGGGGTGAGAACTGGTGGACTTGGAGTGGGCATGGGGTCCATAGGACTCAGGGAGGTCAGGGGAGTTAAGGCCCCAGAGGCTTCCGGGCCAGATTTTACTGGTGTGACTGTCCCTCGAACTTCCCTGTCCAATGTCAGAGGTGAGGATGCAGAACTGGGTGCTGGTGGCAGAAGTGGATAAAGTGGCACATAGGGTGGTAGTATTTCCTTGGATTCCTTGGCCAGTATAGGCTCCTTTGTTTTCTCCCTACACTTGGAAGGTGTAGCCACTCTAGCTACCATGATCCTATAGGTCTCTTCCAGACAGGGCCTTAGCCCTGTGGGTTGGCTGAGGACAGCATCCTGCCAGCAATCAATATAGGGAAACTGATTTGGGTGCCCAGGCTTCCCTGCAATTATCCTATGAACTTTATTAACCACAGTTTTATCTAGTGACCCTTCAGGGGCCACACTACACCAAAAGTAGGTCAATCTACTTCATGAAAGGCCTTAAGTTTGTTAGGAGTTAACTTAACTCCAAAGTCTCCATTAAATCCCTTTTTAAAGTTTTTAAGCAAACTCCAAGCGTATGCCCTTACTCTGATTTCACCTATTTCCTCCCATTACAAGACTTCAAGACAGACACGGTGGGGTAGGGGTTTTGGAGGAGAGGTATGGGGAGGTCCTCTTCTCTGACACACAAGGGGGAACAATATGAGCCCTGTATCTGTGATCTGGATGTGGTTGGCCTGCCAGAAACTGCACCTACATAGGGTCCTCACTAGCTTCATCCATCTCTGGCCATGTCCCTTTTATGAGCTTTAGGCTCCTCTTTGCTGTGGTGAGTCCATATAAACCCTGGACCAGTGGCCCTGTTAGGGCTCATCCTAGACCATATGAGTTCGCCTTGGACCCATGGATTTGGTCTCTGCACTCACTTCATAGCCAGGCCATGCCTCAGACTCTCTCTCTCTCTCTCTCTCTCTCTCTCTCTCTCTCTCACACACACACACACACACACACACACACACACACATACTTCCACCTGCTCGCTGAACCTGAAAGACATGGTTTATACCCAATATGACTACTCAGGTGTCTCTGGAAGGTGATCAGGCTCCCCTTCGCCTCCTAAAGGCAGGCTTATTATTTGAACCCAGGTTCCTATCAGTCTGATGAGGGGTGCTTCCCAATTGGTCCCCAAGCCTTCTCTGGATTCCTTTGTGCAACTGAAACTCACTTTCAGGTGTGCCAGGAGAGGCAAGTCCCTCCATTGGCTCAACAGGTCTGCTGGGTTCTGTTGGGACAACTCTCCTGATGAACTGTGGATGCCAAATCCTGGTGACAAGAAGGTGAAAACACCATCTCCTAATCCTGGACAAGCTCCTAGAAATGTTGTGGGATATTCAAGAAGGGAAATGGGACAAGGCTTTTCAGGAAGCAATGTTTATTGGCATGCCAGCAGTGGCTCAGCAGATTCCCATCCAAACACTGAGCCCTGAGAACAAAAGGACTTTGCCTTATATACCTTTGCAAGGAGGTTACAGAAGCAAGAAGCAGAGTTTACTCAATATATGGTCGCATGCATCTGTATTGGTTACTTAACCTTCAGTGCTATGTGATCTTCCTCATGTTTAAATTCTTTAAGCTTTATCTCCCTGCCATGCTGTCCCCTCCTCCCTGCTACAATATCATACCTGAATTCACCCCTGCACTCCTTTCTTTCACCCTCCTCCCCCGATTCTTCTTGAAATTTACTCTATTCGTTTGGCCTTCATAATGCCAAACACTCCTGGTTTTCCTTCCATCTGCTTAGCTCTCTTTCTGTCTCCTTTGCAAATCCATTATCTTCCACCTGGCCTTTAAGGTTGCACCTGCTCCTCTCTGGTGTCATTTCATATTCTCCCTCAGACGATCTCTTCTACACTATGGCTTCAGTTACCACCTGTACATCCATGACTCTCATGTGCTAAATCCATCTTTCTAACTGACTGCTTGAAACTCTACTTGGATATTTTAAAGATATCTCAACCTCAGTATATTAAAAGCCAAATTTGTGATTTTTTTCTTTTCTCACCCCCAAATCCTCAAGCCTCCTCCCATGTTCATTTGTTGATTCATTGACTCATGTATTCACTCATTGATTTATTGATCAATAAATAATAGCATATAATAGATGCAGATCACCATTTTAGTCACTGGGAGTACAGCAGGGAAAAGACAGAGAACATTCTTATTCTCATGGAATTTATAGTCCAGGGATGAAGACAGATGATGAAAACAAACAGGGAAGACTTCACCTAGTAACCACATGCACTGAAGAAAATAAATTGGATCTGAGGTGACAATGTGTGACAAGGGCTGCTACTTTACTTAGGCTGGCCAGGGAAACCTCTCTAAGGAGGTTATGTTTTGGATGAGAAGCAAACCCAGTAAGGAGTTACACATGGAGACATCTGGGGAAAGAATATTCCAGAAGAGCAGTAACTAAAGAGTAGCTCCTGAGGGAGGAATGGACTTAGTGTGCTTGAGGGACAGAAAGGAGGCTGCTGTAGCTGAAGTGATTTGGTCAGGAAGGGTGGAGGTAGTGACAGAGATGGCATCTGAGAGGGAGAGAAGGGTCAGATTGTCTAGGACTGGATAGGCCAGGTGAAGATCTGGATTTTTCTAAGTGCACTGGAAAATCACTAAAACGGTGAAGAAACAATCTAGATTTTTAAAAGCTCTATCCAGATTCTGGGCAGAACGGATTTAGTGGAGCAGGCATGGAGTCTGGAAGACCACTTAGACTGCTTGTATGGCAGTTCTAGAAGGAGGTGGATTGGGCTTAGGAGAAGTGTGGCTGCAAGGGAGGCAATGAAAAGGGAGAAGGTGTTTGAGAGAGAGGTGAGGAAAAGAGGAGACACAAGGATGGTTCTGGTTTTTGGTTTAAGAGCCTGATTCCATGGTAGTGTTCAGATGTGAAAGACTGGATAGAGCGGAATAGGTATAAATGATGCAGGGCAATGGGGAATTAAGAGCTGAGATTTTTTTCATTTTAAGAAATCTGTTAGACATTCAAGTGGAAACATCAAGCAGTAGAATTAGCTGAGGGGACAGATGAATATTGGTGACATGGATTTTGGGGATACATATAAAGATTTTAAGGCCATGAGCTTAGATGAGAACACCTAGAGGATAGAGAAGACAAGGCAAGATGGTCTAGTGGAAGTCTTGGACCCCAGTAGTTAGATGTGTGGAAGCAAAGAGAAGGATCAGTAAGCAAAAGACATGAGGAGGAGTCAGTGAAGGAGAAAAATCAGGAAAATTGGGATAATGGAAGTCAGTACAAGAGCTTGCTTCAAGGAAGTGGAGGATAATCACCTGAAATACTGCTAGGATTTAGAGCAATTATCTAGTTTGCAATTTTTGGACAACTGTGTGGTGTGTTCCTTATTTGGAATATTGAAATATAGTTTATCTCTTGATTGATTTTGACATGGATACTGTATGAAATAGAGTTGATTTTTGTAAGTCTTTAAGTTCTCTTGGGAAAAATATAAAAGGAAATTTAGCTATGTAGGTATGATCTGCTGATTGATTGTTAGTGTGGATGCTTGCGTAGTATATTCCATACAAGTCCCCATCTCTGGGAATTCTGTAAAATTCTGGCCTCATTCTCATGTACCAGCACTGTACTAATTCTCTGGAACCACTTAGCTCTCACTTGTTGATTCAGCCTTACCTAGGCTCTAGAACCAGCTAGTTAGAAAAGAGAACTGGTAAGGCCATATCAATATCAATCCTGAGTACTATTCAACTGGCTTTGGCTTTTTATCTTGTGAACCAAGATAAAATGCTTTCCATTTTGTTACTGAATTCACACCTTGGTTTTTGCATGGTACCATTTGGCTCATTTGGGTCTGGAGATCTATCTCATTTTCCCACTCTGCCTCTGAGAGTAGTAAAGCCCCAATTCTAAACCCTAGCCTCTGCATCTGGTCCCCGATATCCACCTTTGTACTTCTATGAAAGCTTGGCTCTTCTTGTTCCCACCCCACCCTATTGTTTTCAGCCCTAAAACAATGCCTACTGCGACCACTACCTTTCACCCACTGATGGACTCCCTGAAATATTTGCTTTTTTAGATTTCCTCCTCTTTTTCCCCTGATTGCTAGACTTTCCCTGTTTACCTTAACAATGCAGTTGAGTTCTGCTTCATATCAAGGTCCTATTTAGTTCATGTCTAAGTAAATCACTATTCAATTTGGAATTACGTCCAGCCTGGATGGAAGCATTGCTTTTTAAAACTGGCAGTACACAATGATATATGCAAAGTACATTGCTCTACAGAATCAAGAAATCCACACATGAACACAATAGGCACAGGGGAACACAAAAGTGTAGGATGTGGTTCTGCTTCTGAGGAAATTTGTTTATAAATATAGTCATACAAAGATGCTCATTACCACCAGCAAATTAGGCTAGTTGCATTGAAAATGGTTTATGTGATGAATGTACCCTGTTTCCATTGGAGACCCGAGCTAATAAAACATCTCTATTAAGAATTTCAAAACTAAGGTTCCCCTAAAATATGGAGGAACACAGCTTTTAGACTAAATATTGAGAAGAGATTATGTGCTTGTATTCTATCATTAGTGCATTCTCCTCAACCTTGATTAATTGAAACATATGCATGTTTTTCCTCATGGAAGGGCGTATTGGAAATATTTAAATTCTTATGGTCATGCTGTGCTTTTCACAGATGATTGGAACAATGCCCAGGCATAAACCATCTCATCCTCCCCCAGACAATTTGTCAGTTGTTTAACCTAGCATAATTTATTTTTTTCATGACCACTAGAAATGACAGTGCTAAAATGTTTTACAGGAAAATGAAATAAAATAGTTAAACATCTGTTTTTTTAATACTCTTCCTCCCCTCCCCCATCATACTTTGATATAAAAATATATCAACCTTTGCTTCATTGTAGGGTATTTTTAACATTAGGGAAACAGGAAAGATATTTAAAACTAAGGTTTTCTTTTGTGAAACAGAAAACATATCATGAATTTCAGGATGACAGGTTATACTGTCACAACACAGAATTTCATGGGTGCATTGTCATGCTTTCAGTGCTTACACACACACTGCCTTCATCCCTTATACGAGCTTGTGGTTAAGAAACTGAATATACAGTCTATTTAGATTGATCCTGGGCTGATGCCTGGAATTGTTTGAGAAAGAGACCATTTTGTGTAACAGCATTTGGAATAAAAGGAACTCTGGTAACATGACAAAAGAGCTTATGCCACTGGTCATTGTACCCTTCTATGAGAAAGAATATATCTCAACATCATTGGGAGATTGTATAGACCTTCAAACATACTAGTTTGCTATAATATGAAACTCTCAGAAGGTACACATTTTCCAGGTCCTAAAGTCTGGCTATTGAGTGGCTCATACATTCTGTTACATGGAGCTTGTCTTAGATGTTAGAATGTCCTTTATTCCCAGACTCACACAAGCCATTTTCTCAGAAGTGAGAATTGTAAGTGATATATTAGTTTCATGATAGTCTTCTCCAAAATTTTCATCTGCACTTGTATTTTTGAACACCAGGGAGGTAAAACCATAATCTTTTTAGGAATTGCATGTTAATATGATTAATGATCCTCCTTATTAGCAACTATGGTCAATTGTACAAAACTATTCATGCCACCTCTGCTGTCTACCTATTTATGTTCTGCTAGGTAAGCCCTTGACAGGACTGGCCAACTTAACCTTGTTGTTAGTGCTTGCTAGGCAGGTGTTCTACCACCAGAGCCATGCCTCTAGCCCAAACATTGTCTTCTTTCACAAAATATTCTTTACAGGACTTTGGCTCTCCTGGTGTTCTCCTACCCTCTCAGTCTCTATCTCTTGACTTGTATACCCAGGACCCATGCTCTGAGCCTTCCTTTTCTCTCTCACTTAGTGATCCTATCTTTTGTTTAACTTTAATGAATTCCAAATATATGGCTCTAGCTCATACTTCTCCCTGGATGAAAGGCTCTGTATCCATCCCCTAAGGCAGTTTTGTGCTAATTAGGAAAAGCTGCCCTTTTCTGCAAGCACTTGACTGCCATCTTCTGGGAAGTTCTGAGTAAACAGACACCTATCAGCTGATGCTGAATGTGAGTGGCACCTCCTACAGTGTGTCATCCTCAACATAGCAGCAGTCTGTTCCTCCACTTGGGTGGGTGTGTCAAGAGCATCAGAAGCTCAGTAGGTTCCTAATCAAACTCTAGATTCCCAACCCCTGCTTCATCCTGTCCCAACCTCTTCCTTTCAGCCTTTTATATTTCAGAATTCATCTACTTGCTGAGGTAAAACTCAAAGCTATTCTAGATGCCTCTTTCCCATACTCTAGCTTGAGTCCATCAGCAAATCCTATTTATTTTTCTTTAAAAATAAATAGAAGTTAGCCACTTTTCTAAACCCCACTGTGCCTACCCCCCTCACACCCCCATCCTGCCTCATCTTCTCTGACTTGAATTCTTCCAGTATCAACTTCTTCCTTGCTCTCCATTGTCTGTCTTTAACACAGCAGCCAGGGTTATTCATTTCAAACTTAAGTGACATTATATTTCTCCTGTACCCCAAACCCTTCAAATTGTCTACCATCTTACTCAGAGTGAAAACCAAAGTCTTTAAAATGGCCCCAGGTCCTCCACCATCCAGCACTGTCCACATCTCCAGCCACACAGGTCTTCCTTCTCCTTCCCAGCATGCTCAGCATGTCTCTTCTTCAGGCACTGCCTGTGTGTTCTCACATGGAGAATGGCTTGATCGCCCCTTTTCTCTAGTCTTTGCTCAGTGGCCACTTAATCATATTGACCAAACCAACACAACAATTTCCTCTTCCCCCAAAGTATCTAATATCTTGCTACTGTTTTATTGTCTCCATAACACTTATTATCTGGCATCCACACACTGTTATGGTCTCACCTCATTAGAATTTAGCTGTTGTGAATCAAGAGGTTTATTTCTTTCCCTGTACTATATCCCAATTTGTAAAACAATATTTGACAAATAGGATATCAATAGTCAAATAAGTAAATGAGTACAGGCATTCCTGAATCTGTCTGTGGGACCACATCCTTAAAAAGACACAAAGGTTATAACTTCTCAGTTCCAAGGTAATAGCATTTTCAGTAGCCCTGGGAGTAATTTAAATCTAATTTGAAAATTGCATTGATTTTACAATATTCAGGAAGGGCCTTAGTTTCCTGTGGAGAAAGAGAGTAGGTGCCATCTAGTGGTAACAAAAGAGGGCTACAGTTTTGTTATTTGAATTTATTAATAACAATTGAAATGATAGCCTCCCCCCCCCACTGCATCCAGAAGCTTATGAACTCTGTGACTGTAGTAATTGTGATAGCTATGAGTCCTCAAGGGTACATTTTCCATGGAACATATTGAAGTGAACAATAAATAGCTCCATTTTTTTCCTAAATCACTTTTTTTTTCCTTGATGTTGAAGGTCAAACCCTGGGCTTTGAACATGCTAGACCAGTGCTCTCCCACTAAACTACATCCCCGGCCCTTTGTAAATTACTTCTGACTGTGAATATTTATTTTTTATCTTCTTTGTTTTTCTTATTGTTTGTCCTCTCTCTACCTTTAAATTGTCATGGTATTGGCCTAGGGATTCTGTAGGTAATAAAATGAAGGCTTTATCTTCTGGAGACTTAGATTCTAATAAAAATGGCACTTATGAAAGTAAACCTGTGAAAAAACATGTCCAATGATGCAGTGATCTCTTAAGGCCAGAGTTCTGAAGCCTCCTGTACCTTTAGTGTTGTGTATGTTCCGTTATTAGAGGAATGAACTTGTAGGAGACTTATCTTGTGATTTCACAGAAAATGGCACAGTTCACAAAGAAACCAAGAGAGAGAAATATTCATGTCCATGCACGATGACAGGAGGTGTCATTCGAGGTCATTTGAGTACCTTTATAAATAAAAGCAGAAACTCTTTGGTCTAGTTTGAGGGGCTGTGACCCTTCCATTACTCTTGAGTAGCTGGGATGGAACTGGGAAATCTTTGTTTGCCATTGAGAGGTCAGAGCAGTGATCAAACAAGAAAGAAAAGGTGGCGAGAGTTCCAGAAGGAGATGAACTCTGGTCTTTTTACATGGAAGATGATAGTCTGAATAACATCCAGAGGGCAAGATTTGGACTAGTGGAATAAGACAAAGCAGATTTCATTTCGGCATAAAGAATTGTTTTCTAATAAGTTTTTTTTTTTCCAAAGAAGAGATCAACTCTTAAGATCCTCATCAGTGAATGGAGTCCAAGCAGAAGCTGGTATAACAACCTGACAGGAATTTAAGTTATTAAGATTATTTGAAAGACCTTTCTTTCTCCCTGTACAAGTTGAAATCCTCTCCTCCCTTCAGTATTCAGTTCATACCCCAATTCCTATTTTGAGCACTGTAGCCTGAAGTCATTTTTCCTGTCTCTGCTTTTCCTTTCATTTTCTGTGCAGATCAGCACTTACTGCATGTTAACTTTTTTCTCTGTGATATAATCTTTGGCTCCTTAAGGTAATGCAAAGCAGCTTGAATATAAGGGGCAATGTCTTACCATGGTTTCCCCCTGGGCCTTGCTATTTAATCTTCATGTGTTTAGATTGAATGTGTAAAGCAGGAAATGTAGTAAGCTTGCAGCAGTTGTCTCAGCTGGCCTCTGGACCCTTAGTCTAAGTTGATAGCACAATTCTTCAGCTATATATTAAGGAAACCAAAATACTTGTTAAAATTTGTTCTTTTGTTAAAACTGAATCAAGTTTTTTTTTAAATCTAATAATACTAGTTTCCTTTTCAAGTTGTGTTGTTTTTCATATACCTGATACCTATGGAAGTTGGTATCAACATGATAGCACAAGATTTGGTAGGATGTAACTAAAATAAAAAAGTAGTTCTGTTATTTATGTAGTTATTTTAGAATTTTTCCTTCTGCCTAGGTAGTTTTAAAGATTTTTTTTAGATTGCAGGTAAATGTTTTCTTTGATGTAACACTTTGTATAATTTTTTTCTTAAGGAATGTCTAATTCTGCAAGTTTACATGGTAGTTTGAATAGTGTTTTAAACTAAAATATTCTGTATACGATTTTTAAAAGAATTAAACAAATTTTGTTTCTAAGTTTTCTCAGTTTCTGAAGATGTATTTATATAACTTAGCATTCCAACCTAATGAAAGATTAGTAGGTAGGCTTTGCGTGTATACAAGATCTAATTTTTTAAATAGTAGGTTGTTGTTTTGTTTTTATTGTTTATTTAGGCAGTCACAATTTTCCTTAAGTTATTTAGTAGGCTGCCTATTTAAGGATTTCTTATAACAACTTATTGTTTATCTGAAAATTAGAAGATTTATCATAGTCAGTATATGTACTGTTTAATATTTCTAGAGTATTAATTGTCATTCTTAGTAACTGCTGTGTTCTTTCATTAAAATGGCTGAAGAAACAACATTGGATAATTTGACTTGTAATTAAAGAAATACTTCTTCCTTGTAATTCTGGCATAGAATGCATGAATTTAGTTGTTTCAATTTGTCTTTTTTAGAATATGCTGAATTTCTTCATTGTAAAGGGAAAAAATTTACAGATTTTGATGAAGTTCGCCATGAGATTGAAGCAGAAACAGATCGAGTGACTGGAATGAATAAAGGCATTTCCTCTATACCCATTAATTTACGAGTCTATTCTCCACATGGTAAGTAAAATATAGAAAGTACAAATAGTCCTCCTCAAGCATTTACGAGATTAGTTAACATGCATTGCTTGAGCAGATGATGCTCATGGCGCTGAATTTCTAGGATGTTTGGTAGCTGCCATGTATGGCTTGGTTCAAAGAGGTCTTACAATATTTATGAAAAGGCAGAGGAGATAAGTTTTTAAAAAATCAGAATTGAGAAAGGAATTAAATTCCCTTATTTTTATTATAAGCTTTCAGAATTTGGAAGGTACATGCATGAAAACTTCCATTTTTCTCCAGTCTTTAGAAAAATCTTACAGGTACATGATATTATTGCTGAGTGTTTCTGTGTTGATTTCCTTGCAGCCCTATACATTTGTATTTATTTTCTTTTTGAGGAACTGACTATGATTTTCCCCTAGACTATCAGCAAAATTTTATAAATCAGATAATCAATTCACAATATGAGATGGGGAATTGCCTCCATTCTGGCTAAATTTTCAGTGGGTCAAATGTTCATTTCTAATTCTCTGCTTAGCTTTTGTTGTTTTTAAAACACAGCACAAAAGTTTTATGTACAAAATAATGGGTTACATTATGACATTTTCGTGCATGCATATAATGTACTTTGATCATATTCAACTCCCTCCTGGGAATTTTTATACCACTTGAAGGCAATGCGTGAGACTGGCAGACAGCATATGCATTTATTGTTCAGTGTTTTAATTATAACCTCCTAGTTATGACAGCTAGGCTATGACAGCTCTCTGAAAAAACTGGTAGGCCTGAAAATCACTGCCTTTCAAATTATGTAAAAGTGATCATTTGGCATAGCAAAATCATACAAAATAGAGAAAACTAGCAAAGCCATTTTCTAGTCTGTGCTTTTTATTCTGTAAGTTGGGTTGGAGTCATTGAGATACACAGTGGATAAAGTTGAGCTAAGTGGAGGTGATTCTGCATTGTACATGTCTTTTAGCATGGAAGGTATATGTATGGCTCTTTCACTCCTTTCCACACAGTGTTAAATCTCACCCTTATCGACCTACCTGGAATAACTAAAGTGCCCGTGGGAGACCAGCCACCAGATATCGAGTATCAGATCAGAGAAATGATTATGCAGTTTATCACGAGGGAGAACTGTCTGATTTTGGCAGTTACTCCAGCCAACACTGATCTTGCAAACTCGGATGCACTGAAGCTAGCTAAAGAAGTTGACCCTCAAGGTGAGTGTATGACCCTTCAGATGAGAGGGAATTATTATAAAATGTAAAGAGTTTTGGTATACTGAAAGATAACAAAGGCTCATGACTTGATTTCATTATTAATAAAATTCAACATGATTAATGTTGGTAAATCTTTTGTATTTATAACACCAAAAGAAAGATAACTAAAGAATATAGGCAAAAATCTATATAAACAAATGCAAGATTAATGGAAACCTAGGAAAATAGATATGTCTAAGTCTCATGGATTACTTACTTTTAAAATTAATAAAATAAACTTCTGGCACAGCAGAGTTATTATAAGAGTTACCTAAATATATTCCCAATGAAGAGACTTCTGTGCTTTTTTTATGATTTATTTCCTTAAAGTGGGACACTCATCACATTTAGGGTTTTATTTACCTATAATTGGCATGCCTATGTATTAAAAGAAGAATTTATCTGTCATTGGCATGCCAGCATCCAGATAATTCTCTTCCTTATCCTTTTTTCTTTCTTTGAGTTTGGTAATGACTACTTATCTTCAAAGATCCCAGTGATGGGCCTTTGCATGTCTGTTTAACGTAATTATGGAAGAATGCTCAGTGAGGTGGGGATGTACATCCTTCAATCCTTGGAGTTGTTTCCATTTTATTCTCTTTACTTCTAATTCTTATTATTCTCATATTAGAGCTTCTGGATTCATTCTTTCTCTCTCTTAAAATCTCTACCATTCATTTCTTCATCTTTTTTCTGATGGTACTGGGGCTTGAACTCAGGGACTTGGTCTTGCTAGGCAGGCACTCTACTACTTGTGCCATGCCCCCAGTCCCATATTCTCATCTTTCTGTTTTACTTTTTTGCAAGGTTTACTCAACTTTATCTTCTCTTCTAATTAATTTTCCATTTCTAATAGAATTTTAGATGTTTCAACAGCAATTTTCTTATTGCATGAATGTTATTTTTATTTTTAAAAATGGCATTTCTCTCTTGATTTCATAAATGCAGTGTCTTCTTTAAGGATTTTTTTTTGTGTGTGTGTGTATGGTGGTGGTGGTGGTGGTACTAGGTTTCAGCTCAGGGCTTCACACCTCATTCTCACTAGGCAGGTACTCTACCATTTGAGCCATGCCCTCAGCTTCTTTAGGGATTTTAATGAGAGCCTTTTGAGGCTCTCCTTTTGTAATGTACATTGTCTCTGAGTCCAGTTTTTTTCTGGTTGTTTGTTTTTGTCTCTGTATTTGGTGTTAGAGAACTTTTTTTTTTAATGCTTGACCTTTTGCAACTAGTTCATACATGAGAGTGGAGCACTACAAAGCTGATGTATGTGTGTAAATGTGACTAGTGGGCTTTCCATAGGGTAACTGAGTTGTGAGCTGATCATTTTGTTAGGAAATTTCCTCAGCTGTTTTGGTGTAAGCCTGATGTCCAGTGTTTTTGGAGCCATGGGGAAGAATGGTGTTGGTGGGGCTGGTATAGAGTGGGAAGAGGGCAGTTCTCACTGTTAAATGTGTAGGCTTTTAATTAATCACTCTGCTTTCATCATGTTATTACTGAAGGTCTTCTTGAATCTAAAGTTCCCGTTGTTCAACTTCTTCTGAAAGTAAATCTTCAGAACTGAGGCATGGCTGAAGTGGTAGAACACTTGACTAGCAAGTGCAAGGTCCTAAGTTCATTCTCCAGTACCATCAATACAAAATCATTAGTACTCTGTTGAAGTTGAGGAAGGGTAGCTGTGTAGATGTACAAGATAGAGGGAAGTTCCTGGAGATCTAACAGTGTCCTGTGTGAAACTTCAGCCACTTCTACACCCTGTCCTTGGTGCTCCAATTCTTGAGACTTTCTTGAGTCCTAAAATGGCAATTAGTTTGTTTCTGCTTGACTTTGTCCAGCATCCTTGAAATTAGGGCTTGGAATAAAGCAGGTAAAGTCTATACAGATGGTTAGATAAGTACCATCACCAGCATCCTCTCCCAGCATTAGTGCCATGGAAGAATCATATCATGGATGGAGCTAGAGTCTAGTTATAAAAAATGATACTAAACCCATAGCCCCCTTCTTCTCAGAGACTAAGCCATGTTTGTCTGCTTAGGATAGAGATAGTCTTTTCATCAGTGAATCCTAGTGAGTGCAGCATATTGAATTATTGAAAAGTTCATGCTTAGTCTAGATGAAGCTTCATAAAGGAATGCATATGATATCACCCAGTTCCTGATTCTTCTTTTGTACTCCCTTGGCTTTCCCTCCTTGTAGTTGGTTCTTTTCTCATACAGACTCTCCTTATAAGTGACAGGAAGGCTGCAGTTTCTCTTGCCTTACAATACTACAGCTTCAAATATAGTAGAGACTTTTTATGTGCAGAAACTATGAATTTTATAAGGAAATACAGGCTAAAATAAAATTGGCTAATGACTATATCCTATAAAGTATCTGTAATTCATTCTTAAAATTGGCTTAACACATTCATGCTAAATATTACTCCTTTTGTATAGATAGTGAATATTAATAGGTAGTGACTACATCTCATTCTTTGGGTTCTTCAAAAGAAGATTTAATCATAACCTAAAATAATAACTTTCATGTGATTACAGACCACAGGATAGGAACAATTAATGATAGGGTAGAGGGAGTCATCAGTTTTCCAGAAAGGAATTGAAATCCACAACCTCATTGCCAGTATTTCCAATGTGTTATTATAAGTGAAATACAATATTAACTTCTAGTCACAGGCATCTAATTTTATGTCACAAATCTGTCTCAGTAAAGTTAAAACAGACTTTTTTTGCCATCATACATCTGACTTGTTTACAAGCCCATTTTTACTAGGTACTCCTTAGAAACTGCTGTGAGTGCTCATGGACTTACCCAATGAGATCCTCCTTTCTTGTGGATCACTGGGAATATTGCTCTATCATGAACAGGCCTCTTTGCTCCAAATTTTTACATTCTATGTGTGGTAGTCCTAAGAACAGATTTTTTGAAAATTTTGGTAGGATATATTGTCAGAAACAGAAAAAACATTCAGTGCCACTATGTGCCACCTCCTTGTGTACCAGCTCCTGGATGGTGATTACTAACAAGGACAAATCCACTGCCTTGAAGGCTCTTATTAAGTATGATTCTTTAGTGAGTTACTAAAAATTCTTAGCTAATCTTAAGGCTTATTATTTGTTTTTACATCGAAGTTTCAATTTTAAAACTTGAAAACCCTGATGACTATCTGAAAAGTTTATGTGCTAATCTATCCTGAGACTTTGGCTGGTTCTGGATCCAAAAGAACTCTTGCCTAAACTCATAGTGATTACAGTGTTTTTTCTGTAGTGATAAAAAAATTAGAGACAGAAAAGAGCTTTCAACTTAAACTAGGGCCTAGTACAACTCTAGTTTCAAATATGGTTATATAAAGATCTGGTATATTGGGGTGGAAAAATAAATACCTTCAGTACCTCCTCATGTTCCTCTAGTCATTCTATCAATAGTTTACAACATTTTATTTGAAGGTCTAATTTTTCTCATATATAGTTTTGGGTAAAAAAAGTAGTGGCATTAACTTTGATTGTTTAGGTGTATCTTGTTTAATTCCGCATATTCATGAATGTTTCCACTTTTCTTGTTATTGATTTTGAATTTAATTCCATTGTGTTCAGATAGTCCACTTTGTGTCATTTCAGTTCTTTTAAATTTATTAAGACTTTTTTTATGGGCTAACATATCAAGTATTCTAGAGAATGTTCCCTGTGAATATGAGAAAAATGTGTACTCTACTCTCATTGGGTAGCATATGCTATAGGTATTTGTTAAAACTTGTTGGTTTATAGTGTTGTTCAGATCTATTTTATTATTTCTTCCCTTTTTTTGGTGGGACTGGGGGTTTGAACTACAGATCTTTTTCCTTTTTGATCTTCTGTCTGACTATTCTGCTTCTTTCTGAAAATGGGATATTGAAGACTCCAATTATTGCTGATGAATTATCTATTTCTCTCCTCAATTATGCCAATTTTTGCATTGTATATTTTTGGGATCTCTTTTTAGATATATTTCTGTTTACAATTGTTGGGGTTTTCTTTTGGCAGTACTGGGACCTGGATTCAGGGCTTTGCACTTGCCAGACAGACACTCTGTTGCTTGAACCAAGCTTCTAGTCATTTTTAAGCTGGTTATTTTTGAGGTCTTGCTTTCTGCCCAAGCCAGCCTGGACTATGATACTCCTGTTTTATGCTTCCCACTGTCACTGGAATGAAAGGTGTGCCACCATGCCCAGTATTTTTTTTCTGTTGAGATGGAGTCTCACAAACTTTTTGGCTCCAACTAGTCTGGAACAATGATCCTCTTGATCTTAGCCTCCTGAGTAACTAGGATGACAGGTATGAGCCACTAGCATCCAGCTGTTATTTCTTTTTGATGGATTGACATTTTATCATTACAAAATGTTCTTCCTATCAGACAAAGGACTGATAACTAGAATATATAGGGAACTCAAAAAACTAAATTCTCCCAAAATTAATGAACCAATAAAGAAATGGGCAAGTGAACTAAGCAGAACTTTCTGAAAAGAAGAAATCCAAATGGCCAAAAAACACATGAAAAAATGCTCACCATCCCTAGCAATAAAGGAAATGCAAATTAAAACCACACTAAGATTCCACCTCACCCCAGTTAGAATAGCCATCATTAGGAACACCACTAACAACAGGTGTTGGCGAGGATGTGGGGAAAAGGAACCCTCTTACACTGCTGGTGGGAAAGTAAACTAGTACAACCACTCTGGAAAAAAATTTGGAGGCTACTTAAAAATCTAAACATTGATCTACTATATGATCCAGCAATACCACTCTTGGGGATATACCCAAAAGAATGTGACACAGGTTACTCCAGAGGCACCTGCACACCCATGTTTATTGCGGCACTATTCACAATAGCCAAGTTGTGGAAACAGCCAAGATGCCCTACCACTGATGAATGGATTAAGAAAATGTGGTATTTATACACAATGGAATTTTATGCAGCCATGAAGAAGAATGAAATGTTATCATTTTCTGGTAAATGGATGGAATTGGAGAACATCATTCTGAGTGAGGTTAGCCTGGCCCAAAAGACCAAAAATCATATGTTCTCCCTCATATGCGGACATTAGATCAAGGGCAAACACAACAATGGGATTGGACTTTGAGCATATGATAAAGCGGGAGCACACAAGGGAAGTAGGAAGATAGGTAAAACACCCAAAAAACTAGGTAGCATTTGTTGCCCTCAATGCAGAGAAACTAAAGCAGATACTTTAAAGCAACTGAGGCCAATAGGAGAAGGGGACCAGGAACTAGAGAAAAGGTTAGTTCGAGAAAAATTAACTTAGAAGGTAACACACATGTGCAGGAAAGCAATGTGAGTCAACTCCCTGTATAGCTATCCTTATCTCAACTAGCAAAACCCCTTTTTCCTTCTTATTATTGCTTATACTCTCTCTTCAACAAAATTAGAGATAAGGGCAAAATAGTTTCTGCCTGGTAGCGAGGGGTTGGGAGGGTAAGGGAGGGAGTGGTGGGGGGGGGGAGAAATGACCCAAACATTGTATGCACATTTGAATATAAAACAATAAAAAAAGAAAACAAAATAAAATAAAACAAAACAAAAAAACCAAAATGTCCTTCTTCGTCTCAAATAACATTTTCATCTCAAAGTATATTTTATGTGATTTGGATGGCTACTTCAGCTCTCATTAGGTTGCTGTTTCAATGGCATATCATTTTTCATCCTTTACTTTCTGGTGGTTTTGAATATAAGATGTGTGCCTTGTAGATAGCACATAGTTTGATCATGCATTTGATTTTTAAAAATTCACTCTACCAATACCTCCTTAATTTTTGGAAGAAAATTCTTAGTTAATAGTCCTTTATTCCATTACTTTGAATATATCATCCTACTGCCTTCCCACCTCCATGGTCAATACCCTGAGGCTCCCTTGGTCATGATGAGTCTCTTGTTTTCATGCTTCTGTTTTTCTGTTTTGACAGTTTTGAGATGAGGTGTGTAGGTGTAGATCTTATCGAGTTATTCTACTTGAAGTTTGTTGAACTTCTTGGATGTGTAGCTCATTTTTTTTTTTGTCAAATTTGAAAAAATATCAGCCATTATTTCTTTTTTTAAAAAAATTATTTATTTATTCATGTGTGCTCACATTGTTTGGGTCACTTCTTCCCCCACCCCACAGACCCTCCTCCCACCTCCTCCATCTGCTCCCCACCTCCCCCCCTCAGTTCCAGACAGGTCCTATTCTACCTTTATCACTAATTTTGTTGAAGAAAAGACACACACATAATAAGGAAGATAAAGTGTTTTTGCTAGTTGAGTTGAGGATAGCTATGCAGAAATATTCCTAGCGTTGCTTTCATGTACACATGTGTTACGACCCATGTTGATTCATCTCCAACTGATCTTTACACTGGTTACTGATCCCCTTCTCATGATAACTGTTGCTTTAAGGTTTCTGTATTAGCTCCTCTGGAGTAAGGACATCAAACGCTTTCATGTTTTGGGTTTCCTACCTGTTCCTATATCTCCAATATGTGTTCTCCCCTTGTCATGTGATCCAAATCCAACCACATTACTGCTTTTGCCCTAGATCTAAAGTCCGCATATGAGGGAGAACATACAATTTTTGGTCTTCTGAGCCCAGCTGACCTCTCTCAGAATGATGTTCTCAAGTTCCATTCATTTACCTGCAAATGATAAGATTCCATTCTTCTTCATGACTGTGTAAAATTCCATTGTGTACAAGTACCACATTTTCTTGATCCATTTGTCAGTAGTGGGGCATCTTGGTTGTTTCCATAACTTGGCTATTGTGAATAGCGCTGCAATAAACATGGGTATGCAGGTGCCTCTGGAGTAACTGTGTCGCATTCCTTTGGGTATATCCCCAGGAGTGGGATTGCTGGATCATATGGCAGGTCTATGTTTAGATTTTTAAGAAACCTCCAATTTTTTTTCCAGAGTGGTTGCATCAGCTTGCATTCCCACCAGCAGTGTACCAGGGTTCCTTTTTCCCCACATCCTCACCAACACCTGTTGTTGGTGGTGTTTTTGATAATGGCTATTCTAACAGGGGTGAGGTGGAATCTTAGTGTAGTTTTGATTTGCATTTCCTTTATGGCTAGAGATGGTGAGCATTTTTTCATGTGATTTTTTGCCATTTGAATTTCTTATTTTGAGAAAGTTCTGTTTAGTTCAGTTGCCCATTTTTTAATTGGCTCATTGATTTTAGGAGAGTTTAGTTTCTTAAATTCCCTGTATATTCTGGTTATCAGTTCTTTGTCTGATGTATAGCTGGCAAATATTTTCTCCCACTCTGTGGGTGGTCTCTTCAGTTTAAAGACCATTTCTTTTGTTGTGCAGAAACTTTTTAATTTTATGAAGTCCATTTATCCATCCTTTCTCTTGTTGCTGGGCTACTGGGGTTCTATTAAGGAAGTACTTACCTATACCTATTAGTTCCAGAGTGTTTCCTGCTCCTTCCTGTAGTAACTTCAGATTATCAGGTCTGATATTTAGGTCCTTGATCCATTTTGAGTTGATACTAGTACAGGGTGATAGATGTG
The DNA here is from genome assembly GCF_047511655.1 of Castor canadensis. Classification (NCBI taxonomy): domain Eukaryota; kingdom Metazoa; phylum Chordata; class Mammalia; order Rodentia; family Castoridae; genus Castor; species Castor canadensis. The sequence goes on along the minus strand of NC_133396.1, from coordinate 90,482,203 downwards.
GATCTAGTTTTGGTTTCTTGCAGATGGGTAACCACTTTTCCCAGCAACATTTGTTGAAGAGGTTGTCTTTCCTCCATTGTGTATTTTTGGTACCTTTGTCAAAAATGAGGTGGGTATAGCTGTGTGGATTCATATCTGGGTCCTCTATTCTGTTCCACTGGTCTTCATGTCTGTTTTTGTGCTGGTACCATGCTGTTTTTATTACTATTGCTTTGTAATATAGTTTGAAGTCAGGTATTGTGATACCTCCAGCATTACTCCTTTTGCTGAGTATTGCCTTAGCTATTCACGGTCTCTTCTGTTTCCAGATGAACTTTAAGGTAGTTTTTTCAATCTCTGAGATGAAAGCCATTGGGTTTTTGATGGGAATTGCATTAAATATGTGGATTGCTTTTGGTAGTATAGCCATTTTTACTATGTTGATTCTACTGATCTGTAAGCATGGGAGATCTTTCCATCTTCTGTAGTCTTCCTTGATCTCTTTCTTGAGGAGTTTATAATTCTCCTTGTAGAGGTCATTCACATCCTTTATTAAATTTACTCCTAGGTAGTTGATTTTTTTTGAGTCAGCCATTATTTCTTCAGCTATTTTTTGCCCCCTTTCACTCTTCTCATTCTTTATGAGACTTCCATTATGTATATGTTGGTACACTTGATGATGTCCCATAGATCTCTGAGGCTTTATTTTTCTTCCTTTTTTTTTTCTTCTTTCTTTTCCTCAGACTAGGAGGAATAATATTTCTGACTGCTCACATCTACTATTGAATCTCTGTTGTGATTTTTAAAATTCCAATTATTTAAATTTTTATACCCAAAATTTCTATTTGGATCTGTTTTTGCAAACATGCTTTCTGCTTGGGGTTTAGCTCAGTAATAAAGCCATTGCCTAGCATGCATTAGGCTCTGGATTTAATTCCTAGCTACACACACACACACATACACACACACATACACATACTAATTTCTCTACTGATATTCTATATTTTGCAAAACATCATTCTCATACTTTCTTTTAGTTCTTTAGATAGGATTTCCATTTTTCTTTGACCATATTTAACATAGTCCTTGTCTACTATTAATGTCTGGGCTTCATCAGGGATAATTTCTATTGATAGTTTATGTTCTTGGGTATGAGTCATAATTTCTTCATGTATCTTGTAATTTTCTGAAAATGAGAATTTAAATAATATAATGTGGCATCACTGGAAATCAGACACTCTCTACTTTCCCCCAGGGTTTGATATTGCTATATTTATTGTTACTTCTGTTATTTGTTTCATTAGTGATTTTCCTGAATTAATTGTGCAGTCCAAATTTTTTATTGTATGTGGCTCAGTTTTCTTAGTAGTTGGCTAATGAGGAGATTGAGGTTTCCTTACATGCCAGAGATAATAGATCTGCCAGCACTTACCGAAGGTGTCATTATGCATTTTGGGGCATGGCTTCAATGTTCAGGCAGGCAGTTTACAATTCTGCTTTAATCATCACTTCCCACTTATGCGGAGCATCAAGGTTATCAAGAGGTGAAAATTTAGGGCTTTTCCCTGTCTTACCTGAGCATAGCAAAGCTCCAGGCATGCACGTGGCTTACTAGACTCTAGGTTGTTGATGCACAGCATTTTCAAAGGTCCTGTGAACATCACACCCAAGCTTTTCCTTTTATGTATTTTTCAATCCGCTCCTTTTTTTGGCCCCAGTTGTTACCACTGCCTGAGGCAGCTGCAGTGTTAAACAATTGCCACTGATTGCTTTTGACAATTGCTTCCTGGGGAAAGATGCTTTTCACACCAAGGAAGCTCTGAGTCAGGTTAAATAAAGAAAAGCTCCACGAATGGTGGCTTTTTGGGGAATTGCTCCACAGGTTAAATATTACAGCTCTCTAAAAAAAATGGTATTTTTTGTGTTCTCAACCCCATCCTGTCCTTTCAGGGGTTGCTAGACTGCTGGTTTTCCCCATAATTGTGGAGTCTTTAGTTCTAAAGACATGCAGAGCTGAGACCCTGGTAATGGAAGCAGAGCAAGTTCAAACACCATACAGTTTATTGTGCTTACTGAGATTCAACTGTTTTTCTTGGATACAAGGCCTTCAGGTCATGGTAAACCTCTTACTAATTCCAGACCTCTGAAAAAAAATCAATTTTGGCCATTTTGCCAATGTTCTTTCTTAACACCTTTATGGAGAAGTAGTTTTCAGAAGTATTTACTCTAGCATTCCACTGGCATTACTCATTCTGATATTGTAGAGTTATAATAACCAGATACTTTCTGTATAAAAGTCACTTGGGATAGGGATGGCAATGTGTTTGTGACATCTATTACCCTGTTGGTATTCAGAGTTGATTTGTCTGGCTATGTGAGTGGCCCCTTCTTGCCATGTCTTGTGCGTCTTTCCTGAAGTTTTTCCCTTGGATAAAGAGAATGACCTATTTGGTTGGTCCCAGAAAGCTGGGAAACTTGGAGGAGAATAGTGATCTTCTGGCCAACAGATGGTATCCAGGTGCTGCCAGCCTGGTTGGTGTAAGCTAGAGGAGATGGGGGTTTCAGAGGAATTGCCTGGCCAGTGTATCCAATTAGAAGAGCCTTTGTCATGACAGCACAGTCGGGCAACCACCCCTGGAACTTTGAAAGGACTGAGGATTTGCTCCTGGCTAGTGACTGGCAAAATGGGCAGCAAAGGAAGAAGAGCCTTGGAGGAACCTGCCCCCACCCTGAGTGGAAGGCACCCGATCTGCCCAAGCCTAGGGCAGCCAGCTTGGGACAGATGTCAGAAGTACAAAAGAATTTCAGAAATAGGAGCTTTTTTTGTTTGTTTTTAGGGTCTGGGGATGGAACAAATACCTTCTGCTAGGCAAGCACAGAGACAAGGTACAGAATGTAGCTCAGCCTGACATTGAACTGACTGTGTAGCACAGGCTAGGCAGGAATACACTATGTAGCTAAGGCTGGCCTTGAACTCACTGTGAGGATCTGGCCATCCTCAAACTCACTCTTTGGCCCAGGGTGGCACTGAACTCACTGCAGCCCACACTGGCCTTGAATGCATTTGTGCCCAGTCCGATCTTGAACTCCCTGTGAGGCACAGGCCAGACTTGAGTTCACGTGATGTCCCGTCTACCCATCAACTTACTCTTCAAGATAGGGTGACCTTGACGTCACTATATGGCCCAAGCTGGCCTTGATGTCACTGTTCAACCCAGGGTGGCAATGATGTCACTATGTGCCCCAGGCCGGCCTTGAACTCACTCTGTGACCAAGACCAGCCTTAAAGTCAGTGTGTAGCCCAGTCTGGTCTAAAGCTCATGTGCAGCCCAGGCAGGCTTTGAACCCACTATGTGGATCAGGCTGGCCACAAACCCATGTGAGGATCTGTCTATCCCTGAACATCTGTCTGTCCTGTCACTCTTTGGCCCAGGCTGGCCTTGACTTCACTGTGCAACCCAGGATGGCCAGGAGCTCACTGTTTCGCCCGTGCCTACCTTGAACTCGCTGTGTGGCACAGGCTGTCCTTGAACTCAATATAAGGCCCTGACTCAACTTGAGCTCATTCTTTGGCCCAGGGTGGCCTTGAATACACTGTTGGGCCCAGGTCAAGTCATTTTGTGGGTCAGATCAGCTTTGAACTCACTGTGCAGCTCACTCTGCCAGACCAGACTTGAACTCACCATGCAGACCTGGCATCCTGGAACCCATGCTTTCGCTGAGGGAGGCATTGAACTTTGTGAGTCCCAGATTGGCCTTGAAGTCACTGAGGACCTGGCAGTCTTTGACTGTTTGGGTTGGGGTGGCCTCGAACTCACTGTGCAGCTCAGGCTGGTCTTGGACTCATCTGTGCAGCCTAGGCCGGCCTTGCACTCACTCTTAGGGCCTGGCCATCCTTGAATTCACACTTAGCCCAGGGTGGTCATAAACCCATTGTATAACCACATTAGCCTTGAACTCCCTGTGGGGCCCAGGCAGGCCTCGAAGTCACTGTGTTGCCCCCTGCAGCAGTGAAGTAGCTGTGCATGCCAGGGTGGCTTTGAGCTCACTGTGTACCTCAGGCCAGCCTTGAACTCATAGTAGGCTTACTGCCATGCACAGCTTCCTGGTGTTCTGTGAACATATCCTACCTAATGTCCTAGGAAATGTACTATCCTAGGCAAGTCTCAGCCTAGAAGTGATGGACTGGCAGAGATGAACGGGCAAGTCTGGCTGATTTAAAGCACTGGAGCTATTGGTTTAGATAGAAGTAACAACATCTTGGTGACTCTATTTCCTCATCTGTAAAAGGGGTATAATGTTTCCTGTCTAATAGGATAGTTTTTGAACTTAAAAATTTAATGCAGGGGACTTTCTTACATACAGCACTCAGTAAATATTACATATTACTGGAATTATTGCTTAGTAGATAAAAGTTAATCAATTAACTTACTAAGGAAAAAAAAAGAGAATGACCTATTTGGGTCAGAAGGGGCCATTCTTTATTCAAGGATATCTGAATTAAAATCTTACCAAGGCATGTAATTATACAATTTTCTGAGAGGTAGTCTATTTTAGGCAGTAGTTACTTTGCATAAATTAAGCCTATTTGATGTATATTGGACAATTTCACCTAAGCATACTTTGAGAAGAAGCATATGTGGATAAGTTAGTTATAAATTATGTGCATAATCTTCAAAATAAAAGCCTCTATAAAATAAACATTACTAAAATTACACACTTTTCAGATTTTTTCTTGACTCCACTATTTAAAAACATAAGCTGTTTGTTATTGTGTCATCTTTTTTGTATGTGTGAGTCCATAGAAGCCCTGAGTTAAATAGACTTATGAGATTAACACTTTCATGTTTTAGGAGATGTGATTTGGCCCATAGCATATGTTAATTCAAGTGGAATGAGTTGAGTAATCAGATTTCGTGTCCTTATTTATAATCCCAATTATTCTCCCAGTTAGGTGGTGTCATCCCACTTCTGTGTAGGTAGAACTGAGCTTAGAGAGGTCGTGGAAATTGCTCACATCAAATAGCTGGTACGTAGCAGATTCAGATGTATGGTATGAGGCTCGATGTCTCAGATGTCAGTATTGCTAATTCTTTCCATTATGTCACCAATCTCTCTTACACCTACTCTGTTTTGAATACTTTATTTGAACACCTGTTAGAATTTTTAAAAACTGTAAAAGCTGCATGATAAAGCTTTTTGGTACTAAACATGGTGAAACATTTTTAAAGTTATGGTGAGTTAGACTTTATAATTCTTCTATTGTGAGGCAGAAACTTATTAGAATTTCTCTGCACAAGTCTATGTAAGAAAAAAATCCCTTGACAGACTGAACTTCTACAGGAAATATTTAAATATTAAAAAGGAATTTGTTTATATGAGTTCATGTTTACGTTCTCATGTGGCTACTTTTTTTTTTAAGTGGTGCTAAGGGTTTGAACTCAGCTTCATGTTTATGAGGCAGGCGCTCTACCACTCAAGCCACACCTCCAGCCCTATTTGCTCTGGTTATTTTGGAGATTGGGCCCTGCTTTTTGCCCAGGCTGCCTGGACCACAGTCTTCCTACTTTATGCTTCCTGTCCTAGTTGGGACAATAGCTGCATGCCACCATGTCAGCTATCTTCCATTGAGATGGGGTCTTAAAAACTTTTTTTTAAACCCAGGCTAGCCTGAAATCATGATCATCTTGATCTCAGCCTCCCAAGTAGCTAGGATTACAGGCATAATTCACTGGTACCCCATTGACTGCTTCTTGATTATATCACAAAAGAACTTGGGAGCATTATCTCCAATTGGTTTAGTGTGATTTTTGCTTTTGCATATCCATTTTTAACATGGGCAAATTGCTTTAACTAATTTTAAAAGATCATTCTAGTTATTTGTTTACTCAACAAATAATTAATGGGTGCCTACTACGTGCCGGATACCATCCTGAGTATCATGAATATAGTGGTGGACAAAACAAACTTCTTTGCTTTCTAGAATTCATATTCTAATGGGGGAAACTGAAAGATAACAGATAAATGATTGGTTTAATGTCAGGTTAGTATAAAGTCAGGTGCTATGAAGTAAAATAAAACAATAAGGGAGGAGAGAGGGATTGGGGATACTATTTTAGGTAGAGGTTCTAAGGAGGCAGCATTTGAACAGAACTGTTGAAGTGAGGTGTTTGGATATGAAGTTTACCCAGAGACTCGTGTGTTGAAGGCTTGTTCCCCATCTGGATCCAGTCTTTTCGAGGTGGTTGGATCATGCATGCTCTGTTGTAATCTGTGGTTTACTCTACTAATGGACTCAATTTGAAGGCATCATATGGAAGCTGTGGAAGTGGGGCATGGCTGGAGGATGGAGATCACTGAGGGAATGTCCTTGGGGCTGTATCTTGCCCCGGTCACTCCCCTCTCTCTTTGCCTCCTGTCTGCCATGAGGTGAGGCTCTTTGCTCTACCACATGCTTCTGCCACCATTATGTTCTGCCTCATTATGCATGGGCCCAAAAGCAATGGAGTGATGCAACATGGACTGAAACCTCTGAAACTGAGAGTCAGAATAAAACCTTTTCCCTTTCAAATTGTTTCTCTCAGATATTTGTCATAGCAATGAAAATCCTGGTTAATATAGAATATTGGTACTGAAAAATAGCATTGTTGTTGTGATTTTACCTGACCAAGGGGTTGAGAAACTTTTAGAATTGGTTTGGGAGAGGAATTTGGGAGAGTTTGGAGAAACTGGCTAGAAAAAAGATTAAAATGCTGTAAGTGTCTCTGGTATAAGCTCAGAAGAACAGGATGCTGACAGAATTGTGGAGAGCAAAACCCAGTCTCATGAGATTCCAGATGGGGACAAAGACTACTAAAAACTGGACTAAAGCCCATACACTATGGCCAACTTGGCTATATTTTGTCCAGCCTTGAGACTTTATGAGAGGCTGAATTTAAAAGTCATATACTAATTAATCTAGCAGAGGAAATTTCTTTTTTTTTTTTTTTCATTTTTCTTTTATTATTCATATGTGCATACAAGGCTTGGTTCATTTCTCCCCCCTGCCCCCACCCCCTCCCTTACCACCCACTCCACCCCCTCCCGCTCCCCCCCCTTAATACCCAGCAGAAACTATTTTGCCCTTATCTCTAATTTTGTTGTAGAGAGAGTATAAGCAATAATAGGAAGGAACAAGGGGTTTTGCTGGTTGAGATAAGGATAGCTATACAGAGCATTGACTCACATTGATTTCCTGTGCATGGGTGTTACCTTCTAGGTTAATTCTTTTTGATCTAACCTTTTCTCTAGTACCTGTTCCCCTTTTCCTATTGGCCTCAGTTGCTTTAAGGTATCTGCTTTAGTTTCTCTGCATTAAGGGCAACAAATGCTAGCTAGTTTTTTAGGTGTCTTACCTATCCTCACCCCTCCCTTGTGTGCTCTCGCTTTTATCATGTGCTCATAGTCCAATCCCCTTGTTGTGTTTGCCCTTGATCTAATGTCCACATATGAGGGAGAACATACGATTTTTGGTCTTTTGGGCCAGGCTAACCTCACTCAGAATGATGTTCTCCAGTTCCGTCCATTTACCAGCGAATGATAACATTTCGTTCTTCTTCATGGCTGCATAGAATTCCATTGTGTATAGATACCACATTTTCTTAATCCATTCGTCAGTGCTGGGGCATCTTGGCTGTTTCCATAACTTGGCTATTGTGAATAGTGCCGCAATAAACATGGATGTGCAGGTGCCTCTGGAGTAACAGTCTTTTGGGTATATCCCCAAGAGTGGTATTGCTGGATCAAATGGTAGATCGATGTCCAGCTTTTTAAGTAGCCTCCAAATTTTTTTCCAGAGTGGTTGTACTAGTCTACATTCCCACCAACAGTGTAAGAGGGTTCCTTTTTCCCCGCATCCTCGCCAACACCTGTTGTTGGTGGTGTTAGCAGAGGAAATTTCAAGGAAGCTTAGTATTCAGGCTGTAGCCTGGGTATTTTTGACTGCTTTTATTTAGATTTACAGTGAAAATTGGAAGCAAAAAATAGAAAAAATTTTTTTAAACTTGCAGTTTGGCCAGAAAAGAAATGCATGTAAAGTCTAGACCAATGAAAGTGTGACTGCTAAAGAGATTAGCACTGTTAAAAAGAAGCCAAGGGACTTTACAAGACACAGTAGGAAAGATGCCTTGAGGTCATCTTAGGAATCAGAGAGGCCCAACCTATGCAGCCTCAAGGGTATAAGAGTATAAACTCATTTGGAAGACTTCCTGCTCACACAGGGCAGCTTTGGAAGTTGTTTCCCTAGGATTCATTTATTTCACCATGCTCAGCTGCTGAGGCATTCAGAGGTCTTGCAGCAATGGTCCAAATGTGTCTTTAATTATTGTTCCAGCTGATGGAAGACCTTGGTATTGTCCACATGATGCTTGTTTTGCAGACATGCAGGATGCAAGAATTGTTGGGTCATGGAGGTTTCTACCTAGATTTCAAAGAAAAGCCGAGGGGCCAGGTAATGTTTAGCAGGTTGGAATGCCTGATGGCAAGCCCCGAGAGGTTGATGCATGAAGCTATAAGAGTGAAGCTGAAGATGCAGTGGAAACCCCATGATATTGGAGATGCCAGACATATGGAATGTCTGCTGAGGAAAGCTGTAGGCAGCAAGTGGAGCCAGCCCAACAGAGAAACTATGTGGGCTGCAACCAGCAAGGCAGTAGGGGTGGATTTTCCAAGCCTTTAGGAGCACAAATCATGCCACCATGTACCTCAATTGCTGGATGTGGAGCTACAGGATTGAATGCTTGATCTGCTGGGTTTTCATCTTGCTTTACTCTGTGCCTTCCTTTCTGGTCTCCATTCTTTGGGAGAGGGGATATTTATACCTTTTTGCATTAGAAGTATATAATTTCCTTCTTGATTTTACAGGGACTTCCAGATAAGAATTTGCTTTGAGTTCCAGAAGAAACTTTGGACTTGAGCTTTTGCACAATGCTGGAACTGTTATGGACTGTGGGGACTCTTGGAGATGGACTGAATGCATTTTGCATTATGAGATGGACATGAGCCTTTTGGGTGTCAGTGGCAAAATGTTATAGTTTGGATGTGCCTTTCGGAGGCTCATGTGTTGAAAGCTTGTTCCCCAGCTGGTGAATTCAGTCATTGAGAAGTGATTAGATCATGAGGGCTCTGATGTAATCAAGAGATTAATCCACTATTGGATTCACGATTTGATGGCATTATAAGAAAGTGATGGAAATCTTAGGAAGTAGATCCTAGCTGGATGAAGCAAATCACTAAAATTACATCCTTGGGCCTGTGTTTTGTACCAGGATCCTCTACTTCCTGTCTGTCATAATGTGAACCACCTTGCTCCCTGCTGTCATAATATTTTGCCTAACCATGTATGAGCTCAAAAGCAACAGTGCAAAGTGACCATGGACTGAAACTAATAGCCACAATAAACCCTTTCTTCTTCAAAATTGTTTCTGTCAGACATTTGTAACAGCATGAGGGAACAAGCCCTGTGAATATCTGGCGGTGGAGTGCCACAAAGGTGACAGCAAACACAAAGGATGAGGTGGAACTTGTGGCATATTGAGATATAGCAAGAAGGGAATTGGGACCAGAGCTCAGAGATCAGGAGAGAATGAAAGGTTCTGTAATCAGAGAAGTAGGCAGGAGTCAAGTCATGTGGGGGTTTTCCAGGCTATAACAAAGACTTTGCCTTTTGTTCAAAGTAGGAAAAGAGGCCACTGAATGGTTTTGAGTATAGAGAAACAAGGTTTTACCTATGTTTCATAGGTCAGTGTGACTTCTGTGAGAAGAACAGATTAAAGAGAAGCATACATTGGAGCAAGGAGACCAGTTAGGTTATTCTATCAAAAAAGTTTAGCACGGAGAGAAATGTAGTTTGAAATAAAAGAGTGATAGTATTGAGAGAAGAAACTGACTGACTTAAGATTTCAAGGTAGAGCTGACAGAATTTGCTGCTGGTTTGCTGTGTAGATAAAAGAAAGGGATCAAAGATGACTCCAAGGAACCAAAGAAACAGTTTAAATGGTGACATTATTTACTAAGATCGGGGATATTAGGGAAGGAAGTATTTGCAGGTATCAGGAACTCTAATTTGGATATGTAAAGCTTGAGATGCATATTAATCACTTAAGTGATGATGTTAGAAATAAGAGAATGGATTTCGGGGGAGAGTTTCAGGCTAGTGTGATGAATCTGAGTGTTACCACTTTATAATGATGGTGAGTTGTCTCACCCCCTCGCCCCCCAAAATATGTGCTTAAGCCTTTCACCCTGCCTCCTGTACCTGTAAATATGCCCTTATTTGCAATAAAGGTCTTTGCAGCTTCAGGTAAGAACTTTGAGATACTACCAAATTTAGGGTGGTTCCTGAAATCCTTTGTCTTGTATCTTTCCAAGAGAAAAGAGAGGGGCAGTTGAGACAAAGAGAGACAGGGAAGAAGGCCATGTGAAGATGGAGGCAGAAGTTGCAGTTATGCTGCCATAAGCCAAAGAATGACTAGAGCTACCAGAAATTGGAAAAGACAAGGAAAAATCCTTCCCTAGAGCCTTTGGAGATAATAAGTATGGCACCACTGATTGCTTGATTTTGGACTTCTGGCTCCCAGAACTGTAAGACAACAAATTCCTTTTGTTTAAAGCTATCAGTTTGTGGCAATTTGTTACTGCATCCCCAAGGAATAAATTTAGATTGTATCTGAAATGTTGAGTCTTTAGGTTATGTATATGTTTTCAGTTGAGATCATTTAGGAGGTAGATGTTGCTAGAAAAGAGAAGGGACCAAGAAGGAGCACTCTGCAGTGAAAGGAGGAGAAAAAGCAGAGGTACTGGAGAAGTGGTAATGAATCAAGTCAGCATGGTACTCCAGGAGCCAATGTAAATGAGGGCTTTAAGAAGGACATTGTAGTTGGCTCTGGCAAATGTTGCTGAGAGATCAAGGATGGTGATGTGATAGATCAACCAGGCCTACTGTTCAGAAACTATGAGGAAGCCCAATAACACATTTACAAAGGGAACATGGGAGTTGGTAGCTGTAGGGTACTAACATATCTCTTACCTTGTAATGAAGTGGCATGTATCCAACTCAAAGGCATAAAAGGCAATACACCTATATTTCTTTGTTCATCTGGGTTGGTGACTTTCCTGAGTCCTCACAGGCTGTGTTCAACCTCAAAGTTAAACTGTTCCTTAGTGAGGAACTAAAGAAGTGCGGGCTCTTGGGGATATACCCAAAAGACTGTGACACAGGTTACTCCAGAGGCACCTGCACACCCATGTTTATTGCGGCACTATTCACAATAGCCAAGTTATGGAAACAGCCAAGATGCCCCAGCACTGACGAATGGATTAAGAAAATGTGGTATTTATACACAATGGAATTTTATGCAGCCATGAAGAAGAACGAAATGTTATCATTTGCTGGTAAATGGATGGAATCAGAGAACATCATTCTGAGTGAGGTTAGCCTGGCCCAAAAGACCAAAAATCATATGTTCTCCCTCATATGCGGACATTAGATCAAGGGCAAACACAACAAGGGGATTGGACTTTGAGCACATGATAAAAGCGAGAGCACACAAGGGAGGGGTGAGGATAGGTAAGACACCTAAAAAATTAGCTAGCATTTGTTGCCCTTAATGCAGAGAAACTAAAGCAGATACCTTAAAAGCAACTGAGGCCAATAGGAAAAGGGGACCAGGAACTAGAGAAAAGGTTAGATCAAAAAGAATTAACCTAGAAGGTAACACACATGCACAGGAAATCAATGTGAGTCAATGCCCTGTATAGCTATCCTTATCTCAACCAGCAAAAACCCTCGTTCCTTCCTGTTATTGCTTATACTCTCTCTACAACAAAATTAGAAATAAGGGCAAAATAGTTTCTGCTGGGTATTGAGGGGGTGGGGGGGAGAGAGAGGGGGCAGAGTGGGTGGTAAGGGAGGGGGTGGGGGCAGGGGGGAGAAATGACCCAAGCCTTGTATGCACATATGAATAATAAAACAATAAAAAAAGAAATTAGAAAAAAAATAAAGAAGTGCGGGGAAACTGTTCCATCAATCACAGACCTTCTTAGCTCCTGAATCCTTCCTATTGGTTTGTGGAAGATTCAGTAGTAACCTAAAAGAAAACAACATTGAACTGGGTTTAAGTCATTACTGCCTTCTATCTTTGTACCTAAACCAGAATTTTATGGTCTCAGCTAATGGAGATGAAGGAGAACTGACTATTGAATTTGGCACATGGATGTAATTAGTGACCTTGATAGGAGGGTTTGGTAGGAAAGTGTCCTTAGAATTCAAAACAATCTTGGATGTGAGGAAATAGAAACAATAGAGATGTGAATACAGACAGCACTTTCAAGTTTTACTGTGGAGAGAAGTAGAAATATGACACACTACCAACAGTAGTGTATGCTCAGGAGATTGTTTCTGAAAGATGGTAGATATAGCATGTATGTATGTTGATGGGAAAGATCTAAAAGAGAGATAAAATTGATGATGGAGGACAGAGATTAGTCTAAGTGCAGAACAAGCTAAAGACAGGATAAATACTTAAGAAAAATCCCTGCCTTAAGGGCATGGAGAGGAAAACTCAGGTACTTATAACTCCTGGCCATAGACAGGAGAGAATTATATATATATTTTTCCATTTAAATAATAGCAAAGAGAGAGGATATGGCTACAGATGAGGTTAGCTAATAGATTAGTATGGAGATATTGTTTAAAATTCATATTGAGTTTATTTATGACGGCTTAACAACCACCTACCCTGATAGGTTCTAATGGTCATGCAGTGATACTGTATTTACCCTTCTGTTCAGTGTGGCTAGCAGTGTTACTGACATGTGTGTGTTTTATAGATATAGCTATATGTTAGCTGAGCAATTCATCATACAGAGACATTCATGTTTTCTGTATGGACAGCAGAGGAATCATGGTGGTGTTGATTTATTACTTGAGCAGGAGTTCATTACCCAGGAAGACTGTCACTGTGCCTTTTATCTTCAGGGCACAGCAGTATTTTAGAATTACCCATCAAACTTGTCTTTTGCAGTAGAGGTCTGTTCAAAGGCCTCACTAGGGAAGCAAATGTGTCTGGAAATTCCTTTCATGGTGATTTATTTCACAGCAAATGAATTTCATTTCTAAATCTAGCATGACCAGAGATCTTCCTGAAGTATAAAATCACTCTAAGAGGAATGTAAGACCTCTGTCTGGCTGGGAAAGAGGGCATCAGTTTCTCTTGAAATGAAATTTGTGATTTGGGTCAGAATTGGCCATTAAACTGGGGGCAGGCTTTAGCAGTTTTATGGTTTGTCCCTCCCTATCTCCTCAAGCTTTTGCTTTTTTGATGTCTTCCTCTTTAATCTGGGAAAACTTGAAGTCCAGGGGTGATGTAAATGGATACTTATTGACCTTTGGCACCATTTAGTAGCATTCACTTTTCTGTGGGTCATGGAGAGGCTGGAGGTGCTGCTAAATTGAGCAGAAGCTTCCAATGTCCAGGAATTCAGTCAGCACTCAGGATAGAGTAAATATGTTTATAGACTTCAAATATAGCAATAATCCATGTCAATGTTTTCTATACACTATATTTCTCTACCTATTCTTTCCCTCCAATTGGATTCCCTTTTTACCTTGAGATTTTACCATATAAGTACTTGATCAAATTAAGAAACTTAATACATATTAAATAATTGCATTGAGAGTCTATATCAATCAGTATCACTGAAATTAATCAAATTAGTTAATATGCATGAAGATATCTTATTTTCTAAGAAATATCTTAATATGTTACTTGTAGAAGTCATGTTTTCACTTCTTAAAAGACATGTTTTTGAGGTTATTTCTAACATGGGGGAGACCCATAAAATTAACTAGAATTTTTTCTTTTTCAAATAGAGTGCTAAGAATAGTGGCTAAAATCAAAAGATTGTGGTCTTTGAAATTCTTTTTATATCAGTTCTGTTGAATTAATCACTCGTTACACTGAACATTTGCTAGGTACTAGGCTTGAACAAGGAAAAATTACATGTCTGCTCTAAAGAAAGCAAGGGCCACAAATAAACATGGCCTTATAATCCTACGTGATTAGAACGTTGATAAAGGTATACGGGATACATCATCGTAACATTATACTCCAAAGTCTGAGAATCACACGCACACGTCAGATGAATTCTGTTATTTTGGATTGTATGTACTTACATTTTATCTTATTTTACTTGAGTTTTATACATGTACAGCTCAAGTAAGTTTGTTAAAAATTAGCCCATTTGTAAAGCGAGTGGATCACCTATATATGGATAAGTAGACTTGCCAAAGAGCTTTTGAGAGTAAGTTGAGTGTTCTTTACAGTTGAAAGTACTATAAAAAATATCCATCTTGAAAAGCTCTGAATGAAAGTATGTACTGTACTACGCTATTTTAGTTGGGAAAATAAGATCGATGAGGTTATGAAATTTACTGTGAAAGTGAAGAGAACACAGAAACTGAATGTGAATGTGTGTGTGAAATTTGGATTATTTTTCAAGGATTATTTTTCAAGTAGGAACAAAAGAGCAAAATGTGAAGGCTGACAAAGTTAACATGCTGTTAAAAATGGAGCTTCTTATTGTTAGTGTGGAAAGCCACAACAATGGATTGCTAAAACTGACACATTCTTCCTTTTGCCACTGGGGGTCACTGTAAAGACGCCGCTTGAACAAGTTTAAACCTTTCCTGAGTTGCTCTTTGTGGAGTTAGAATATAAAAATTTAATGTAGAGAAGAAACACTATTCATGGGAAAACTAAAAATGAGTAAGAAAGAAAAAAAAAAAATCTCTCTGTGAACTTAATTATAAATTACTAATATGAATCTTTACTTTCTCAGAACATGTATTAATGTGTGGATAAGTATTGTTTTACTATTTAAGATAAAATGTTTAATCAGAATGATTTTAGTATTGCAGAATAATTGGGCTCTCATGTATTTCATTCAAATTCAAATTTAAAATTTTACTGTTAGATTCTGATTTGACCTTTTCCATTAACATAGTAGCTCTTTTAAAAGTTGCTATAAAAACATTCTGCAAGCTATCTCCCAAATATATAACCAAACTAGATCCATATATTTAGTTTGTGGGCAGTATAAATAAAATATAAGCACAAAAAAACTCTTCTGTAATTTCTTAAATTTTCCTGGCTGACTTTCAGGATTCTTTTCTCCCTCCTTCCCTCCCTCCCTTCTTTCCTCCTTTCACCCTCTCCCCCTTCCTCTCTTTTTCCCTTCCCTTTTCATCCCTTTTTCCCTTCTTTCACTCCTCCTCCTCTCCCTACTTTTCTTCCTCCCTCTCTCCCTTTCTTCTTTCCCACCTTCCTTCTTCCATCCATTCTCCCCTCCCTTCCTTCCTTCCTTTCTCATCCTCCCTCTGCTCCATTCTTTTCTCCAGCCTCTCCCTCCTTCCCTTTTCTCTTCAACATTTCTTGAGTGTTTGCCCTTTACCTTTGGTAGAAGCAGAACTCTTTTCTTCTATTGAGACAACAGTGAAGTAAGAAAGTATACATGTAGATGGAGGCTTTTTTTTTTTTTTTTGTAGATATCTGGAGAGGCATTTGAAGAACTTGTCTGTTGACATTGATTTTTCTTTGTATATGGGAAGCAAGTCTACCATCTGAGAAAAAAACTGTGGTGGGGGTGGATAAGGAAGATTGAAGGGATAGGGTTGTATGGACATTTGAGGAGAAATATTTTGAATAGCCACTGTAGAGAAGGGAGAAGAAGAAAGTGGGCAGTGCTGTGGAGGACTGTAGACTATTCATCTGCACCAAACTTCATGATTGTACAGCTGGGTAGTACAGAGGCAAATAATTGGATGGCTTTTGGGGCATGATTTTGCAGTATGGATTAAATGGACGACAAGTCAGATAAAAGAATTGTGGCAATCCCAACCCTAGGCAACCCTATTCTACTATTCTTTATAGTTTTGCTTACTTTGGATATTTCATGTAAATGAAATCATACAATGTATAGTCTATTGTAACGAGCTTCATGACATTAGAATATTTCCAAGGCTTATCCTTACTGCAGTATGAAACACACTTCATTCTGTTTTTATGGCTAAGTATTGTCCTACTGTGTGTATATGACACATTTATCAATTCATCAGCTTGGGTTGTCAAGTCATTGGTTTGGTCCATGTTTTGGGTATTATATAAAATGCTGCTATGAACATTTGTACACAAGTTTTTGTGTGGAGGTAAGTTTTTCAATTTCTTGGATATTTCTAAGAGTAGAATTGCTGAGTCAGATGGTAACTACCTGTCTAGCCTTTTGAGGCACTGACAGACTATTTTCCAGGGTGGCTGTATTATTTTACATTCCCATCTGCAATATTTAATGGTTATAGTTTTTCTACATCCTCACCAATCCTTGTTATCTTTCCTTTAAAACATTTATTATCACCATCCTGATGGGTTTGAATGGTGTCTCATTGTTTCCATTTTTGTTTCCCTGATGGTTGATGATTTGAATATCTTTTGATATGCTCATTGGCCATTTGTATATCTTCTTTGAATAACAGCTGAGGCAGAATAATTGGAAAGGTGGACTTGTGGAATCCTTAGAAGAAGGAAAGAAAATGGAGTGAAAAGGACATTTAAGTTTTGTGAAAGTAGGATGTTTTAGGGATGGGGTTCTGTATGGGATTGTAGAGTAGGAATTTGCAGTTAGACAGTAGAATGTTAGGGTTTTTGACTTACATCTAGGACAAATAAGTACAGGGTATGAATACACAGGATGTGGTTATAGGAGGAAATTGCTAAAAGGACATGTGGGTAAAATATGATTGAGCAAAAAGGGTCAGAGAACAAAATAGCCAGAGAACTGGATATGTCATCCTCATGTGCACTGGTACTGCCTGGATAATGGTGGAACTAAGAATGCTGAAGAATAGCATGATGCTAAAACTATCAGTAAAGTGACCAGGTAATGTCAGGCTTCAAAGTAATGTCTTTATGTGAAAGTGGAAGATTTTGGTTTAGAAAAATACCAAGGAATAAGAAAAGTTTACAACCACTAATCTTTTCTTATTATAAACCCAGGTGCTATGGATGAAGCCTGGAAGACTGTGCAGGCTCCATCTGAGAGGCATAAAGAAGGGGTCTGGTTTAAATGAAGGCACAGAGGTCAGAGCTAGTAATTTTAGATCAGAGCATGTGTGTGTGTTGGAGTAATTTGGTAACAATAAAGATGGTTCTAGATGGCATAGTGAAAGGATTGGAAGATAGGCAAGAGGAGAAAGTGGGCAGTGTGTTAGAGTGAAAGTACAAGCTGTCCTGATAAAATAGCAGAGAAACATTGACAAGACTTTGCCTTAATAAGAACTTACATTAATAAAGCCATAAAACATTTAAAAATTACATTTTAAAACAACACAGTCTGGTCATTAATAGCCTTGTGATTAACTGGAGCCAAACTATCAGAGTTTGAATTTTGGCTCTACCACTTACCAGCTATATGATCTTGAGCAAATTTCTTGATCTTTCTGTGCCTCAGTTTCCTCACCTATAAAATTAGGCTAATAATAATACTTTCCTTGTAAGATTATTATAATATTAAATAAATTAATGTCTGTAAAGTACTTAGAAAAGCACCCGGTGCTTAATAAGCAATATAAGAATATTACATAAAAATATTTTATTCCATTGGTGAAAAAGTAAGTTTGTGACTCCTGGGTTTCATACTTGTAAAGTTGTTTTTTTCAGGAGAACTTTCTGTTACAAAGACTTTTTAAAAAGCATAGAAACTGTAGCAGTTTCAAGTGTAGAGCTATTAAACTTCAGTCTCACTAAGTACAAAACAAAGGTTTACTTTGCACTCCTTATTTTTCTTTTCTTAGGGCTGCTGACACTATCTGTAGTTCAAAATTCCTTGCACATTGATGGGCTGTCATTCATATAACCCATTGTGATGCACAAAGCTAGGGACACCCTTTCAAAAAACAGATGTATACCTATGCAATTGTGTGTGTGTGTGTGTGTGTGTGTGTGTTGATTTTTTGAAGGCACAGTTTCTGGCAATGGTGCTTGTAGTGAGTCTATACAGACTGTAGTACAAATCATGTTTCCTATTAAGTAGGTCCCAGCAAAGCCTGACTTAACAAAAGCATTTGCTGTAGGAGAAATTCCTATTCAGAGAGTACAGGTGATCAGAGAAGCTTGGATTTGGCTTGAGAGTGAAGGATGACATTGACTGAAAGAGACCTGGTGGTATTAGCTAGTCACAAGTTACCACCAGCTGGAGCTAGTTAAAAGAGTTGTCCTGCTATTGCTGGGATGGTGTTCTAGGCCGGGGTGTTTTGTGGTCACCAGTCAGCAGTCTGTGGTATCACTTCAGGATTCCAAATAGATTGCTGAGGGCTGTGTATGGAGTGTGACGAGTAATCATCGGCAGTAGGAACCAGGAACTATTTTCTGGTAGGAGCGGCAAACACTTCGTTCCAGATCCATGGCAATGGCGATCATGCTGGGTTGGCCTTGTGAAGACCTCTTATCCTGGCAGCCAGGGAAGTTTCCTGATCAGTCCTAAGTGTGCTTTCTGGGCAAAACTCTGTGACTGTTGCACAGTTCTTCCTGGGCTCCAACTTCTGGGACTTTCTTCCTTGTCTGTTTTGTCCTATGACATCTGAAGAAGAAATGGGGAAGTACACCCTTTCTGAGAGAAACACAGCTTTCCAAACATGCTTTTTCTTTTCTTTTAAAAACTGGGGATTCTAAAGATGGTTTTAAGTCTCTAAAGCTTTTTTAGGGCAGGCTTTTTGTTTGTTTGCAAAAAAACTTAGGAAACTCAGTTATCTGCTTTAGTTACTTCCATGTATAAATAACTATCTGAAGATTTTCCCTAGACAAAGGTCTTAAAAATGTTTTGTTTCTTTGCCACCAACACCTCCCATCACTTGTTTTCTCCCTCTCTCCCTCTTCCCCTCTTCCTTCCCCCCACCCCATTCAATACATGATGTTATATTGAGACCAATGGAGACCATATCCTTGAATAGGGAGCTATACATCCTAAGTGCAAAGTCGGATGAGCTCTGACAAGTGCACATCCATGCACCACAACCACAAACACCAATAGAAAATTTCCATCACCCATATTACTTTATGTTTTTTTTTCCCAGTCAGCCTCTATCCATGGACCCCACTCCTGGCTCCAGGACATCATTGAACAATTTTTTGCCACTATAAGTTAGATTTGTCTTTTCTAGGGTTTCAGACAAATGGGAGTCTACATAGTACTCTGTGCCTGACTCCTTTTGCTCAGCCTGTTTCTGAGGTCCATTCATGCTGCTGCATGTTTCAGTAGTGCATTACTTTAAATTGGTGACTTGTAGTTCATTGTGTGACCATGCCATATTTTGTTAATCCATTTATTTACCTGTTGATGGATTTTTGGGTTAGTTCTAGTCTGGGGTTATTACAAATAAAGCTGCTGCCATGAAAAATATTAATGAACAAGTTTTCTATGTTCATATGTTTGAGTTACACTTGGGAAAATACCTAAGAATGGAATTTCTCAGTAAGTGTATAGTTAAAAAATTTTTAAAGCTACTTAACTGATCTCTGAAGTGGTATACATTTCTTATTGCCAACAGCAGTATATGAGGGTTTTAGTTGTTCCATATGTTGACAAACATATGGTATTGTTTATTTTATTTTGTTATTTTAATATCTATGTAGTGGTATCAATTTGCATTTCTCTGTTGAACAATAATGCTGAGCATCATTTCACGTCCTTGTAGGTTTTTTGTATATATGCTTTTGTGAAGTGTTTATTCACATCTTTTGCCTATCTATCTATTATCTATGTATCTATCTATCTATCTGTCTATCTTTCTATTTTGTGATGTTGGGGATTGAACCTGGTGACTAACACATTCTAGACAAGTGGTCTTCCACTGAGCTATATCCCCAACTCCTTTTGCCTATTTTAAATTGAGTTTTCATCTTCTTTATAGTAAGTTATGAGTTAAAAATATTTTTTCTGATGCAAATCTTTCATTACATAGTGCAAATAATTTTATCTCTCTCGATAGTTTACTTTTTCCATACTCTTTAACTGTATCTTTTAACAGATTTTAATTTTGATGTCTAATTTATCAGTTTTTCTTACATAGTGAGTGATTTTTTATTCTAAGAAATCTTTGCTTAACTCAAGTTTGCAGAGAATTTGCTTCTATGCTTTCAAATAGAAATTTTGTAGTTTTAGCTTTAAATTTAGGTTTAAGATTCTTTCTTTGTATATAATGTTAAGGGTAAGAATCCATTGTTTTCCATATGAAGATATAATTGTTTCTGTGCCATTTATTTTGAACACACCATCCTTTCTTTGTCCAGACCAAAATGTATGTGTATGTCTATGCATGTATTATATATTTAATATTTATTACATCTGTAATTCTGGACTCAGTATTCTCTTTCATTTCTCTGTATGACTATCTTCATGCCAATACCATGCTATCTTAATTACTATAGCTTTATAATAAGCCTTCAAACAGATAGTGGGTTTTTTTCATTATTATTTTGGTTATAATAAATGTTTTATCTTTTCATTTGAATTTTTAAATCAACTTGTCACTTTCTATACAAAGCTTATTGGATTTTTATTTGGAGTTACACTGAACCTACAGCTTGTATTGTCCAAATTGCAGACTCTATCCACATGTGACTATGAAAATTCAAATTAAATATTTAAAATTAGTTCCTCAGTCATAGCATATTTTCAGTGCTCAATTTCATGTGGCCAATGGCTTGTGTGTTGGAAAGCTCACATGTACAGAACATTTCCATACTGTAGTAAGTTTTGTGGTCCAACACTGGAACATTACTAGAATGATTTGGAGAGAATTAATGGCACTCAATAAACATGGTATTTCTTTACATTTATTTAGGTCTTAACTAGCAGTTTACTATGGTTTTTAGTTTACATATCTTAAAAATATTCCTATGAATTTTATATTTTTGGATTTTATTGTAAATATTATTTTAAGAAAAATTTTAATTTCCAATTATTTGTTGTCAGTATATAGAACTACAATTTATTTTGTATATTGCTCTTACAATATTCTGTGACCTTAATAAACTCACTTGTTAGCTCTTGTATCCTTTGTAGGTTCTTTGAAATATTCTACATAGTTATGGTGTCTGTGTTTTAATGTTTTACTCTTTTCTTTACAACCTTATACAAGGTTGTAACCTTGTACAACCTTATACAAATTTGATTTTATTCTTGCTTTGGCTTGGACCTCCAATATAAAGTTGAGTCAAAGAGTGAGAGTAGACAATTTTATTAATCTTTTCAAAGAATCAGCATTTAGTTGGTTGTGTCTATATTTTATTCCATTTTCTTCCATTCTTCATTACTTCTTACTTTGGATTTAATTTGCTATTCTCTCTCTAGTTTCTTAAGATGGTTACTGAGATCATTGGTTTTAAACCTTTCTTATTTGGTAATAGTAGCATTATAAAGCTCCACATTTTCTTCTAGGCCTTTAGTTTATCTACAGACGATGAATTTTGATATTGTGAACTTTCATTTTATTCAGCTTAGAATGCACACGCTCCTTGACATGCTATTGGGTTATATACTGATTAGTCCATAGTAAGTTGAAAATATCATAAATTGAGAATGCATTTAATACTCCTAACGTAATAAGCATCATAGCTTAGCAACACCCAATATTGTAAAGTACTGGTCATCTGCCCTTGGGGTTGCCTGTCTGACTGGGAGCTGTGACTTGCTGCCATTTCTCAGCATTACGATACAGTATATTGTACCACACATTGCTTATGAAGGACAAGATGAAAATCCAGCAATACACTGGATTGCAGCAAGTTGAGGACTGTCTGTGTTTTTAAATTTCCTTATGACTTCCTTTTTGATCCATGGTTATTTAGAGAAATGTTATTACCAAATATTTTTGGATTTTCCAGATGGCTTTCTGGTATTAATTTATATATGGTTTTATTCCTTTTAAGTTCATAGAGATTTGTTTGGTGGCGCCATATGTGGTCCATCTTGAGGAATGACCCATATGCATTTGGGAAGAATGTACATTCTGTTATTGGATAGTGTGTTTTATGGATATACTTTAGGTCAAATTTGTTAATAGTGTTGCTTAAATTTTGAATGTCTCTTGATTTTTCTATTTACTTGTTTTTTTTTAAAAAAAAACTGAGATAGAAATGTTAAATCTCCAGTAACACTTGTGGATTTTTCAATTCTCCCTTCAATTCTGTCAATTTTGCTTAGTCCCATCTTTAATGATGGTATTGTATTTAACTCTATCATCTTACTAATTGTCTTCTACATATGTTCTGAACTTGTCTACATGCAAAACAACATATGTCATAAACCATACCAGAGTGCATGATGATAATTTTTGCTTTAAATAGCTGACTAACTTTTAAAGGTATTGAAAATGAGAAAGACTTCTCTGTATTTACCCATGTATTCACCATTTCCAGACATTTTTATCCCTTTATATAGATACAAGTTTCTCACTTGTTTTTTTCAAGTTTCTCACTTGTATTCTTCCCTTCGGTTCTTCCGCTTCCTTCAGTTCCAGGGAAAGTTGAACTTCTTTGACGTTTCTTTCTGTCACTGTTCTTTGACAATGCATTATCTCAGCTTTTGTTTGTCGGAAAAGGTCATCATTTTACCTCTATTTTTGAAAGATGTTTTCACTGAATATAAAATTTCAGGTGATAATTTTTTTCTGTTAGCACTCTAAGGCTGTTTTCTAATATCCTCTTGTTTTCACAGTTTCGAATGAGAACTCTTCAGTTATTATTATCTTAAGTTATTAACTTAAGCACAGTTTTTACTCTGTGCTTATGACTTTGTTTTTGTCACTGGTATCAGCAGATTAACTATAATGTGTGTCAGTGTGGTTTTCTTTGCAAGATTGACACTATTTGAGCTTTTGGATCTGTGAGTTTATAGATTCCATCAAATATATATTTTCAGTTGTCCTTTTTATTTACTCATTATATTTGTTTTCTTTTATATTTGAGCATCTTGTGACTATTTGTCATAGCTGTTTTAATGTTATTTGTAGATATCCTTGATTCTAGGTGACATAATTTTTACCAATATAGTCAAATTTTACTTCTACTTTGTTTATGTTTAGTGGTCTTTGCTTAAATGTTGGCTATTTTGAATTTTACCTTATTGAGTGCTGAATTTTACTTTGTTCTTTAAAAATGTATTGGACTTTGTCATAGCAGGTAATTACATCGCTTGAAGAAATTTTTTTTGGTGGGACTGTGGTTTGAACTCAGGGTTTCATGCTTCCAAAGCAGGCACCTACCACTTAAGCCATACTTCTGGTCCATTTTTGCTCTGATTATTTTGGAGATGTGGTCTCATGAACTATTTGCCTGGGCTGGCCTCACACCATGACCTTCCCAATCTCAGCCTCCCAAGTAGCTAGAATTACAGGTGTGAGCCAGTGGTGCCTAGGTAAATTTTTTTTTGATGAATATCGTTAGTCTTCTCGGGGGTGCAAACTGCAATAGAGTTTACTGAGGTTTGAACTTTCTCGTGTCTCCAATACTATTCCATATTCAACAAATCCTTTCCAATCTAGCTGGTAATAACTTAAATAATTCTCATTCCTATGTGAATTCTGGGAATTATTTGGCTTAGAGTACTCTGGAAGCTGTCTTTTGCTTAGCCATGTGTGCGTATATTCAAACAAAGACTCCACAAGATTCCTGTGAAAATTTCTAGAGTTTGTTCTTTTCTTGGCTCATCCAGATCAAGATAAAAATTAAAATATGGTTCTATTCAATGTGTATTGCTTTTGCATCGTTTTAAAGTCAAAATCTCATAAGTTGAACCACAGTAAGTCGAAGACTGTCTGAAATTTAAAATTCCCCTGTTCCTTTTTGATCCATAGCCATTATTTAGAGATATGTTCTTTTATCCAAATTTTTTTGGGATTTTACAGATGACTTCTACCTGGTACAGTATTCTGTACCATCTAGTGACTTGGTCTCCTGATCTTTAATCTGTATCTCTTCAATTAAGTGTGACTGATGGTATGTCCTTGGATTTCTCCTTTTGGCACTATAGCCTAGAAATTGCCTCCAAACATAAAGTGGATAACTCTACAGAATAATTTATTAGTTTCTTTTCACTCACTTATCACAGTCCTGTGAAAGCTTTTTTAAATGTCTTAAAGCAACTATTTCATACACCATGTCCAGTTTTCTGGTAGTTTATAAAAGAAAGGTATGTATTAAGTTTGCTACTCTCTTATAACTGAAGCAGAAATTAACAAATACTTTGCCTAACTGAAAATTCTTGGTGGACTTTTGTTGCTTAAAGCATTTTCATTCTCCTATTCAAATAGCAGTTACAAGAAGTCACAAGAAGAGTTGACTTTTTTTCAAAATTAATAGATTTAATTTAGTAGATTTTCTCTAATCTTTCATCTTTTTCTTTGACAAAATTATGAATTTCTGTAATGAACTAATATCATTCTGAAATGCCTTGCTTTAAGTTCCAAAAAACAATCAAGACGCATTAATATTTTGGCTCTTTTTACCAGCTACTCATTTTAGCAGGTACTTATGTGCTTTGTAAGTTATCTCATGCATTAGGTTTACAAACTATGCAACTACTATGTAACATCAGTCATCTTTCTTACTTGTATTTGTTTCCTTGCCACTAACTTTGCTATGACAGATTTTCATTTTCTTCAAAACCCACCATTTCTATCAATATATAGAAATAAGTAGACTCAAACTTATAATAGGGCAAACAATAGTCCTAAGTGGATGCCCATGGTGGTGAAGTGCTTCTTCCCCATGATGTTATTCAAAGACCCATTAGGCACCATTAGGGACCTAGAGATTTGTTTTGGTTAGATCCAGAAAATAGAGGGAAAAGAGCATGCAGGAGCAGATGTGGGAAGTTATACTGACCAACTATAAAAGTGGCACATATCACATCTACATACATTCTACTATCTAGAACTCAGTCACAGGCATAATGCAAAGGAGATTGTAACTCATTTGTATGTGACATTTGGAAATGTATTTAGCTGTGTGCCAGAAAAGAAAATGCATTCAGCTGACAAATATGAGGAAGTTTTAAGTGCATGTGGATTATTTTTCTTTTGTTTCTTCATTCCTTAGTCTATTTTGGAGTATGAATTATCAGTGGAAGAACCATTACATATCTAGATTTTCTTATTTTTGAAGCAATTATTTGTTCTCTTCTTTTCCTCCTCTCTTTCTCCTTTCCATATATGTCACAACTTTCAAATACTTTGTTGTTAGACTCTGGATTATGTTGGCAAGATAGGACCTCCACTGCTATTGTGAGAATAATTTTTGTTTTCTAATATTTATTTAGTATTTTACCTAGTATCACAGAAAATAATATTACCTGATGATTTTGAGAATGAAAACTGTGTTACATAAATAATGGGAAGTCAGAGAATAACATTTGTGGAAAACTTATAGTGAAACAAAGATGAAACCCTTCCTGTTCATCACTGATTGCTTTCAGAAATACAACATTCCAAAATCTTTGCCAAATAGAAAGAACAGCATTTATTTTAAACCCACCCCTATCCCAACAAAACCCAAAACAAAAAAAATGAATTAACTGAAGGACATGTAATTTCCTGTCTGTTTTAAATTTTGCTGTATACGTTTCTGCATTAAATCTATATTGACTTTTTTTTTTGTCTCAGTGTACACAATGTTCCAGATTATTTTTCTCGCAGCTATTAATGTGGTTTGTGGCTTGTTTTGTCCCACTTCTTTTTTTGTCCCACTTCTTAATTAGATGAAACAGAACACTACTCATGATTTAGTCGTGCATATAAATGGAAGAAATGGCAATGCTCTTGTAAGAAAATCACTGTGCGCCAACAACCATCCTAGGTCATATGGTGGAATGTTATCCTATGTCTTATCTGGAACTTGTATTTCAGTTCTTGTCTGTTACTAAGAAAAAAGAAATAAGCTTATATTTTTCACTAATTTATTCATTTAATTAGTAAACCAAATTCCCACTCTCTTTGCCACCTATGTGAATGACTTAGAGTGCAAAGATTACATGTAGTTCCGATCCTTAAAAAGATTATGGCTGTGTGGGGATGATAGACATAAAAGCAAGCTCTTAGTGTGGTATAAGAACTATGATTGTAGGTACATAGGGAGCTCTGAAGGCACAGAGAAAGGGCCCTGACTTATGACTGTGGGAGTGTGATTAAGAATCTGTAGGTAAGCCTGATAGAAATTTTGAAGGAGGGTTATGAATAGGCCAAGGAAAGAAAGGTAAGGACATGTGCAGCTAAGGGGATGACATTATTATGAAGGTGAAAAGACAAGAAATAATGCTGAAGTGGAGGATGGAAAATCACTGGAATTGACTTGAGATTAGAATCAGAGTAGGTTGTAGATATTGTTAAGAAATGGAGCTGGCAAGATTACAACTTTCATTTATTGAGTGGTATCTGTGTTCTACAGATTCTATATGTGCTATGTTATTTAATTTTTAAATTCATAATTTTATTTTTCAAAGCATTCTTACATAAAATGAAACAAAAGTACTGAGAGTGTTCATATACTCCCATCCCCACTGTGTTCTGATGTACAGCTTTCCACTATTAGTATTCCATACAGGGATGGTACATTTGTTACAGCTCATAGCCTTACACTGTACTTCTTAATAACTCTGTAACATTAGTTTCCTTATCAGTAGGAGACTGCATCCATCAGTAGGGCAATCATACATCACAGTTTGTGTTTTTGTCCTGGGGTGATTATTAATAATATGCCCTTTAACTCTCAAAAGATTGCCTTTTTGAAGAACAAATTTTCCATTCATTCTAATTCATCAAGAG
Organism: Castor canadensis; assembly: GCF_047511655.1. Classification (NCBI taxonomy): domain Eukaryota; kingdom Metazoa; phylum Chordata; class Mammalia; order Rodentia; family Castoridae; genus Castor; species Castor canadensis. Next base: position 90,455,316 of record NC_133396.1, on the reverse strand, counting down.
AAGGGAGAAAGTAACAACCATATGACTTAAGATTGAATAATAGAACTCCAATCTGCCAAACATGGAAATTGAATGCTACCACTACATCCTAGCAACATGTAAAAAGCTGATCAAATTGAAAAAGAGCAGTCCTTCTTAGCTCTGCAAGAGACATGAGAGCACAGAGAAAATTGACACACAAAAAATGGGAATATCAGAAGTAGAAAAAATAGATATTTGATGAGCAATAATATACCTCCCCCCAAAAAAGTTCAACGTCAGATACCAAACCACAGATCCAGGAAGCTCAGAGAACACTCAACAGGAGAGCTGCACCAAAATCCATACTTAAACATATTATATTCAAAATGTAGGAAAGCAAACAAAAAGAAAAAAATCTTAAAAAGGGCCAGAGGGGTGGGAGTGGGGGAAACACTTTACCTATAGATGAGCAAAGATAAGAATTACGTCCGGCTTCTCCTCAGAAAGCATGTATATAAGAAGACAGTGGCTTGAAATACTTAAAGTGGAGAGAGGGAGGGAGGGAGAGAGGGAGGGAAGGTGAGAGGGAAGGAGGGGGAGAAAGAGAGAGCGAGAGAGAAAGAGAGAGAGAGAGAGAGAGAGAGATAATGAGAACCAATCTAGAATTCTGAACCCTGTGAAAGTGAAGGAGAAATAAATTTGTTTTTCTCAGACTAACAAAAATGAAGTTTGTTGCTCTGAGATTTGCCTTGCAGGAAACGCTAGAAGAAATTCTTTAGAGACAAGGAAGATAATATAAGTCAGAAACTCAGATTTACATAAAGAAAGGAATAGCACTGGAAAAAGAATAAGATAAAATTTTATCTTGCTTTTCTTAATTGATCTAACGGAAGAGCAATTTGCTCAAAATAATAGCAATAATGTATTTGTTACTATTAATATTTATATGCTTATATTTAAGTGAAATGAAGGACAACAATGATACATGAGATAGGAGCAATATATTAGGATTATTTTGAAATTACAAGGTACATTAGTCATAAAGTATAGTGTTATTTGAAAGTGGGTTTGAATTAGTTGCAAGTGTATATTGAAAATTCTAGAGTAATCATCTAAAAAGCAAAAAACAATGGACAACTAATAAGCTAAGAAAGGAGAGAAAATGGAATAAAATAAAATGCTCAGTTAAAGGCACAAATGACAGAAAAATAATGGAAAACAACAATGACGGTAAACGGAAAATGACAAAAGGGTAGATATTAATCACTTGGAATGCCAACTGCCTAAATGAACCAATTAAAAGACAGAGTTTATCAGAGTGGATTAAAAAATAAGACCTATAAATAAACCAATTAGCCAGACACAGTGGCGCATACCTGTAATCCCAGCCATGAGGGAGGTAGAGGTAGGAGAATTGCAGTCCCAAGATGGCCCCAGGCAAATGAATGAGACCATTCTAAAAAATAACAAAAGTAAAAAGGGCTGGGGATGTAGCTCAAGTAGTGAGCATCTGCCTAGTAGGCACAAAGCCCTGAGTTCAAACCCTAGTGCCACTAAAATAGAAAGTATACCCAATTATATGCTATGTACAAAAATCCACTTCAAATATGAAAACACATATAATTTTTTTTATTGTTGTTGTACTGGGGGTACATTGTGACACTGATAAATGTTCTTATAACATATCATAGTTGAATTCACCCCCTCCATCATTTCCCTTTATCTTCCCCCTCCCTGTTACTGGAATAGTTTCAATAGGTCTCATTTTTCCATTTTCATACATAAATACGTAATAGTTCCACTGCATTCAGCCTCCTACATACTTTCTTTACATCCTCCCCTCTCTCACTGGTAACAACCCCCAGATAGGACCTTTTGCCTTCCTGTTCTCCATTTTTGAAAAAAGACATTTTTGTTTAAGATAGCTATAGGGAATTTCATTTTGACTTTCCATCTATATATGTATTATAACTGGAATTGTAAAACACATATAAATTAAGTGGCTAAGGGGAAGATATGCCATGCTAGCACTCGTTAAAAATGTATACTCATTTCAGACATGCATAAAACTTTTGCTCAGCAAAACACAGTATCAAGACAGAAGACAAGTCACAGTTAGGAAGAAAATATACACACATTTGATGAAGACCTGTCACCCAAAATATACAAAGACCTCTTAAAACTTAGTAATAAGAAAAAAGGCAACTCAAGTTTTAAAAATTGGAAAAAAACCTGAACAGCTACCCTGTTAAAAAAAAAAAAAAAAAAAAGGTAAGTGGACCTGAGGTGTGGCTCAAGTGGCACAGGGCACTTAGCCTCTGTGCTATACAATTATCAGAATTTTGAAATGCCTGTGTCTTTTCTAAGACTTTATCAGGACTCATTGGTATTTCATTGCGGCTATCCTCTACTAAAGAAAAATATGATTAAAACTCAGTATCAAAATTTTTATCAACTTTTTATTTTCCTTTTAGGAAATAAATATGAGGGTAAGAATTTTACTAAATATTTATTCACTTATTACTGTTCATAACCTATTTTAAATATGTAAATTTTCCCCTTTTCCAGAATTCTGGACTTGAACGAGACATTGAGCCAAACTTTTAGTTCTGTGGATAAGCAGGCCTAGATTATATCACTAAGTTGCCAAGTAACACAATAACTACTTATAAAATCTAGCCAAAAATTGGGGCGCAGGGGCAGAAAAATACAGTGATTAAAAATGGAATTAGGTTGGTAGATTTGAATGTCACTGAACTACAGTTCCACATCTAGAGGCTTTTTACCTCTTAGACAAATGCATGTTTCCTTTCCAACTTTCACTGTTCTTGATCTGTATAAACTGAGAAAATGACAGTGCCTCTCTCATACGGTTTTCATTTTGAGTCCTTAATGAGTCTGGCGCGCAGTCAGGGCTCAGCAATGTGCTCTATTTATGCAGGTCCTTAGGTTTCCAGGGGTGCTTTTAAAGACTTTGAAATCTATTCTGACAAAGGCTGTTTTTTGAATTTCACCAGTGCAAGTCTTGAGTCATTGATTATTTTAAGCTGCCTATTTGTGTAGCTAAATGTGAAAAAGAAAATCGTCCTCTTCACCATTTCTGGTGTACCACTAAGTGTGGAATTAGCTGCCTTTTTAGAAATAAGGGAGTAGTAAAGAAAATAGTTTAATAGTCAACTTTTTTTTAAAGCTATAAGTGTATATAACCTTAAAAGCGTCCTGAAGGCTTTTGATAAAAAATATCATTCCTCTGCCCATCCATCCTGACTTTTGATTACTGGTTTCCAGAAGCAATTACTATCAACCCTTTTAGCTGTTTTTAAAAACCTGTTTCTGTGTATTTACCTATTTCTATGTATTTTGGCTATTATTTCTTCTTTTTCACTGTAGATACTCTTATTTGGCTTTCTAGTAGAGGAGGATACTTTAGCTGGCTCATATCCTTCTGCCATCTACTTAAACATACATATATACACTTACCTTCCTCCTTTTTAATACAGTGATATAATTACATTTTTCTGAATGAAAATTTTGATTCTGAAAATGTTATTCACAGCCAAGCCAGGGAATTATTTAATCTCCCTTTCTTGCATGTTACTGTCTTCTTTTTTTCTTGATAATTATCCTTTTGTTTATTTGCATAGTTTTCTACATATATAACACTAATGTTTTTGCATAGTCTCCTATAGAAGTCTAAATGTCTCAATACCTTTAAAAGCATTAGGCATGCATGTGTTCTGTCACCCTTATTTGTGCGTGTAGGAAAAGACGTCTCTCGTTCCTGTAGATACCGATTACTCTCTTGACTTGGTTCTGGGATCTATACCATCCTGAAAATCTTCTCTTCTTGGTTGCATTCCTGCTTCTGAATCTAATGTCTTCCTCTTTGTTAGTTCACTCTTGTTTTGTGGAATGCTTTCTTTAATAGCTACCTAAGAAAATGAGAAAGGGAGGTAAAATATTTTGGGATTCTGCAAGTCTGAAAGTATCTTTTTCTACTATCATATTTATTGACAAATTGGATTAGATTTCTATGCTAGAAATTATTTTCCCCTCAGACTTTTGAAAAAAAAACAGCTCTATTGTTTGCTTTCTACTGTTTTGAAATCATACTGGTATGATAGAGTGTGTCTTTTTATTTTGTATTTGGCCATTTGCTGAGTTCATTCAATTTATAAATTCATATCTTTCACTTACAGGACATGTCTTGAATAGAGTCTTCCCATCCCCTAATGGTCTCTATTCTGTCTCTTTGGGGAATGCCAGTTATTCCAATACTTGGTCTTTTTCTTTTTTTTGGTGGGACTGGGGTTTGAACTCAGAGCTTCATACTTGCAAAGCAGGCGCTCTACTGGTTAAACCATGTACTGGATATTAACAGTCATTTTATAGGTTTTTTTGAGGGTTGTTTTGTTTTGAGCTACACATAGAGCCTTTTTTTGTGTGTGTGTTTTTGTTATCTTTCATGTACAATCTTGTGTGTTTTGCCTGGGCCAACCTCAATTGTGATCCTCCTACCAACAGACTCCCACATAGCTGGGATCACAGGTGTCTGCCACCATGTCCAGCTGCTTCTCTAGTTTTAATAAATGATTTTCCTGCTGGGGGCATGGCTTAAGTGATAGAGTACTTGCCTAGCAAGCAGAAAGCCTCGAGTTCAAACCCCAGTACTGCAAAATAAAAATGTTTTTCCTTTCTTATTATTTACTTTTTCCTTTTGTTACTGGAAGTATTCTTCAACTTTATCTTGCAACCATTATGCTAACATTTTCATTTCTGCTATTGCATTTTTAATTATTGGGACTTTTTTGTGTGTGAGTGTTTCTTTTCATGGCATTCTATTTTTTCAGGGGTTTTATATTGGGAATTGAACTCAGGGCTTCACACACTTGCTGGGCAAGGGCTCTACCACTTAGGCCACACCCATAACCCTTTTGCTTTGTGTTTTTTAGATGGGGTTTAGTGCTTTTGCCCCTACTGGTTTCCAACACATTTCTCTTACTTCCATTTCCTGGTGTTCTGTTCTTATTTCATGAATTCAGTAACTTCTTTCTCTTTAAATGTATTAGTTAAAAAAAATACAGTTTCTTCTATGTTTTACATTATCTTTGTTTTCCCTAGGTTCTATCCTATAATGTTTATTTTAGCATCCATTATAGTTAAAGGTGAACTATTAGCAGGTGACTGGCAGCTCAGAAGCCCTATGTGGGTGTATTTGTATTTTGAGTGGCAGACTTCATGGAAGGTGACTTATTGGACTGTTTGGATTGGGGTTTCTCTGAAAGCAAGCATCTATGTTTTTCTCTTGGAATGGTTCATCTCCCCAGACAAAGTTCTTCCTGTCTCTTGCTTTGGGTCAGGGAGGTAATAATCTGTCAGTCAGTTCTTGAAGGTAGGTTAGGGGACTGGACCATCCAGGGCAGACCTTACCTACCATTCAGTGTGTAGAAATTCTATTAACCACCCTCATTTAGTACCTGATACCCCCAAAGGTAGTCACATGCCCTTGAATTCAAAGGTTTCTATAGTTGAGTTTTTACAGAGAATAAACCTATACAATCCTGCCAGAATAGACCAGGGGCAGCTCCCAGCTGTGTTAGCCATGACCATCTGCTTCCTTTCATCCACTGCTCCTGTTTTCAGATTTAATGGTCACTATTCCTTTCCACCATTTTCAGTGCTATTGACCTGTCAGGTCGTGAACCTTTCTAAGATGCCTTAAAATAAATCATCCAGCATCTGGGCCTCTCTTATTAGCTTTCTTGAATTCAGTTTTGCACTTTTGCTGGCCTGTTCAAATTGGTTAGCAGTCATCTTTCTGGGTTTGCATTTTCTATTTTTTTTTTCTCCAGTCCTCTCCCATTCTCTTTGACCTGTTTGGGTTAAGCCTTAAACATTTTTAAAAATTGTTTTTAAACTGTATAAAAGCATGGGCTCTTGACCTTGATTGCCTGAACTCACTGATGTTAGTCAAGTTATGCTGCCTCTCTCTCTGCCTTTGTTTCCTCATACTCAAAAATGTGTAGGTGGATTATTTCTTTTAGGATTAGAAGATTGAAGATATATGAACCACTTAAAACTATAGCTGACTTAATAAACAGCCAAATATTTTGGCATTGTTTCAAGTAAAGGAAAATCTATGTTCAAGTAACCATATTTAATTGAAAGTCCATAACAACATTGAATGACTAGGCAAATACTGTCCATTTCATCTAGTGAAGAAAACAAAGGAGAAATATCGTATATCTAATGTGTTCCTAAAATGTCATGGTTTTATGTTGATTCTAGGAAGGCAACTTACAGATCACAGTCTTTAACTCTTCATTTTGCAGATGAGTGAAACTGAGACACAGAGAATTAACTGACTTGCTTCAGGCTGGAATTCAAGCCTCATTATTTCCTAGTTCAGTCTTCTTTCCATTAAATCTTCTTTCTTTTTCTAAGAAGCAGTAAGTGCAGTGAAAGCTGTAGGATTATTTTTGTTAATGGCACCAGGCTATACCTAATTATCTTCTTTTTATTCTTTTGGCTGCGAGTGCTCAGAACTTGATCAATAGTAATTGTTGGAAACAATACTCTGATCATTGATTCATTCATTGTTTATTTAGTTGGTTTTAATAATGTGATGCATAAAGACTTAATGTAGGCATATTAGGTAGAGCACATTGGAGTAAAATTAAAATGTATAACTTCCATTGTTGTATGTTTCAAAAAAATAAACTCATATACAGTTAGGTGCTGCATAATGATTTTCCATCAGTGACAGGCTACATATATACGACAGTGGTCCCATGGTATCATCATGGAGCTGAGGAATTCCTAGTGCCTAGTAATGTCAGAGCCATCATAACACAATGGTGCTTGCATTAACTCACATGTTTGTGTGAGGCTGGTATAAACTAACCTACTGCTCTGCCAGTGGTGTAAAAGTCCAGCACATGTAATTATGTACATGCATAATACTTAACATTGGTAATAAATGACTGTGTCTGGTTTAAGTATTTACTATACCATACTTTAAAGCATTATTTTAGAGTATACTCCTTCTACTTAGAAAAAACCCAGTTGATCGTAAAACAGTCTACTGTCTTTGGCTAACAGAAGTCTCATATATCTTGTGTTTACCATATCTCTTGATTATATCAAGTGGTCCTGCTGAGAGATTGACCTATACCATTAAGATTTATGTAAGTACGCTGTGATGTTTGCACAAGGATGAAATTTTCTACTGACACATTTCTCAGAACATATCCCTGTGGTTAAGTGATACATGACTGTATTTAGAAGTATTTTTGTGACACAGCTGTTTTTGTCTCTTGGATGGAAAGTTATCTTACGGATGGGTGGTTTTGTAACTCTCTTCCTTGTCACATGAAAATTCACCAGAGTGGGGTGACAGTGGATTAGAAGCAAAGTAAGAGAGAGAAACAGAAAAAGAACCAGGAATATGAGCCTTATGGTTAGCTTTAATAGATGTATGTTTCTAAACTTTGTTAGTCTTCTGCAAGTTGTGTAATGTTGGGTTTGTTTATGATGCAGGTCTGAGAACCATTGGAGTTATCACCAAACTGGATCTTATGGATGAAGGAACGGATGCCAGGGATGTTTTAGAGAACAAGCTGCTGCCTCTTCGCAGGGGTAATGTTCTGCAGTCTATACAGGACTTGTTTTTTTTTTTTTGATAACATGGCAGAGAAATGACTGGCAAGCCTCTGGAGGCTGGGTTTTAATGCTTCCTCTATTGCAAGGAATGGACTTCTTATTAGCTATACTTTTTATGGAGTGGCAAAATTCCCAAATGACGCATTAAAAATGATCCAAAAGGAGAACTATTCCTTAAAATAATAGGAATAAGAAAACAGAGAAAGAAGGGTTTTGAAGAAGGATTACAAATATTCACCATAGACTGCATAAATACATACCATTCTATGGAAACACACTCCCTTAAAAATGCATGGAGCTTTTAAAAGTGAGAGATACTATTTTGTTGATGACAAAAATTATCTCTTGCTCAGTCAGTGGCCTTTACTGAATACTGATGTTGCAGATTAAGCTTTGTAAAAGAACCTAGTCTTCAAGCCTTAAAAAACTATTTTTGCCTTTTTTAGTCTCTTTGAGAGCCTTGAAATCTTACTAGAAGTGATAGGAAATGTACCAAATGCCATAGGTTTGTGTTTCATTTCAGGTTATGTGGGGGTGGTCAACAGAAGCCAGAAGGACATAGATGGGAAGAAGGACATTAAAGCAGCCATGGTGGCAGAAAGAAAATTTTTCCTTTCTCATCCGGCTTATAGACATATTGCTGATCGTATGGGGACCCCACATCTCCAGAAGGTCCTTAATCAGGTAAAAATGTTCTTTCAAACAACAAGAGCAATTATGAAATATGCAGATTACTGGAACTGATATTTCTTATTTTTAAATAATTTTTTTCCAAAACAAGACATTAAGCTTAACCGGTAGGAATTTAAAAACTGAACATGAATGTTTAGATCCACACAGTTACCATTCTCAGAATTGAGTTCACCTTAATATTTTTCAAGATTTTATTATTATTTTTTGTGGGACTGGAATTTGAACTCAGGACTTTGTACATGCAAAAGAGGCAATCTACCGCTTCAGCCACACCTCCAGTCCATTTTGCTCTGGTTATTTTTAGAGATGGGGTCTCCAGAACTATTATGGGGTCTCTTAAACCTTGATCCTTGTGATCTCAGCCTCCCAAGTAGCTAGGATTACAGCATGAGCCACAGGCACCTGGAAGAGTTCACCTTAACACTGAAAGGACAATTCTCGAAGCAGAAACACACACTTACTTAGGAGTAGGAAATAGAGATATACTTTTGTTCATGCGTTCACTCACAATGTGTACTATTTTAAGAAGTTAAACTCCTGTAGCTCTGAAAAGTTGATCTTTTGAAATACCAAGTCATTTCTGTTAATTTTTTTATGGTTTTGTTTAGGTATTATTCATTTCTTAATTTAAAATATTCAAAATAAAAAATCCTAAGTAATCATAGATTTCCACTTATCAAAAACAGTTTTTCCAGATACCCCATTCCCCCGCAAGATAAATAGAATTGAAATTGGCCTCCTGCCTACTCCCTTCCATGCACCATACACATTCTTCCATAAAACGCATCCAAAAGGCATCACTGCCATTGTGGAAGGCCCATTTTCTGAGTTTGGGTGACATTGACTTTATGTGGTCAGTAACTTTCCTTGAAAATATTCTCATGACTTATGCTATAACCCTTATCTATGAGCATAATCAATCAGTCAGGTAGTTTTGAATGTCCTGATGTCAGCTCCTTGAAGGAACCAGTGGAGGCTGTCACAATAAGTTATATTGTACTTGAAGCATTTAGACAAAACAATTGAGAAGGTTTTAGAAAATAAAAACCCAGTGGTATATTTTCACTTTAAGTGACATAACACAGACTACCAGGAAATTTATACTTTTAAATAAGCATTTAGAAGCTCTGAGGTAGCACTTGGTTGTATCTTTTAAGTAAATGGATATTTGTTTTATAAGAATCATAATAGTCTACCAATATAGTCAGTACTAGTAAAACTCTTTTTAGATTATGGCTTTCACACCTGTATTGGCTTAAGAAGACTACAAACAATTTGAAACAAATTAGAGGAAATTCACTAATGTGGTAAGGAAAATTAAGTTGGAAACAAATTATTAGAAAAATAGAAGATGATTGGTCATTTGTTTGTTACAAGTGATCTCCAAGTTATGATATAATTGGATTCTTGTTGCCTAAAAACTGAATGAATTTTATACTGAAGATTTCCCCTTTCCTGAATAATCACTATATTACTTTAAAGATCTTCATACTGTGTTTGAAACCACAATAATTCTATCACTGATTCAATGTATACCAGTACCATAGACCCTGAGGGCAGTTCCTATGGAAAAAACTGGAAAAGGGCATGACATTTTGAGAAATACCATCCTGGCTGGGAGGCACAGAAAGAGGGTGTGAGTTGTAAGAGAGGAAGTTGAAGAGGTAGGCAGTGGCTGGATCTTATAATGTTTAAAGGCCAAGTTAAAGATATTTGCTGTTATCCAAAAAGCAGCAGGTAGTCATTTAAGAGATCTGAGAAAGGGAACAGCATAAGATCTGTGGGTTAAAAAGAATATGGTATGATAGGCAGAAGATTAATTGCAGATGAGTCATAAGAAAAACTGGAAAGACCAGTTAATAGTAAAGATGATAAAAAGTTATTGGTAGCTTGGCTAGTGGAGATTATAAAAAAAAAAAAACACAGCAGATTTGAGAAGCATTTAGGAGAACTGAGACTAGGTGGTAGATTAGAGCTGGTGGCAGGTGATAGGTGATAGGGAGGTGGAGTCTAGGATAGCTCCAAGTTTCCAGGTTGCCATGGTATTTCCATGTTGGAGAACCTGAAAAGATCAGTGTGTTAGCTTTCCATTGCTGTAACAAAATACATGAAACAGATAATTTATAAGGAGGAAAGATTTATTTTGGCTTGTTTCAGTTCATAGCCATTTGATGCTATTTCTTTGGGCCTGTGGCAGCACAGTACATCATGGTGGGAGCACACAGCAACAAAGCTACTAGACTCTGGCCAGGGAGCAGAGAAAGAGAGAGAAAGCCCACCATCTAAATATCCCCTTCATGGGCATAATTCAGTGACCTGGCTGCCTTCTACTAGACCTCCTAAATGTTCCATCATTTCCCAAGGCTGGTGACCAAGCTTTTAACACATGGGTCTTTGGGAATACTGAAGATCCAAACTGTAGCAATCAGGACTTGTTGACACTGAAGTGCCATTAACACATCCAGGAGAAGTCAAGCAGGTGGTAAAAGAATATGCTCATAGCAGAGATAAGTCCTATTTATAGATAACATTTTAGCAAAGATGTTTGGATATTTACCAAATCCTTAGTTGGACTATGATTGCCTTAAGAGAGAACAGAGAGTTCACTGAGAAGAGATGTGGGACCCATATTTAAAACAATTTCAGTGATTACTGGTCTGATGATGAGGATGAATAATTAAAGGAGATGAAAAAGGTATATTAAGAATAGTTAGGAAAAAAATGAGAGGAACGTGGGTCATGCAATCCAGGGAAAGCAGTGTTTCAGATAGCCAAGAGTGGGCTTACAAGGTTGCTCCACTGTTGAGCTATCTGAGAAACAAAGGAGGAAACCAAGTGTATTATTTGTCAGCTCACATGAAAGTCAACTGGTTACTGTTTTTCATGGCTATCGTTTCTCTTAGGCTTGTGTCCTTGTCTATTGTGATGTCACTGTCCGGCTTCATAGCCACAGCAGCAGCCCAGACCCAGGTATTAATACCTGATAGCAGGGAGTAATGTAGTCGTGAACTATTGACAATTAAGTAACAATATATTTATTGAATAAATATAATAAGATATCCTCAGATGCACATAAAGATGATTTAAAATAGTTCTTCAGTCAGTCTGAATATATTCATTTTTCTTACTTTTAAATTATTATCTGTTTCTCTTGGTTCCTAGTTTATTACCTAAGCAGGTCAAGAATATCATCTTTATTTTTTCTTCACATTTTCTTTATTTTAGTCAGATTTTCTTTTACTGCATTTAGAAAGAACATATAGCAGAGAATTGAATGTGTATATCCCACCTTTGTTCCTAATTAAACATGTACTGTGAGACAGCCTCTTAGTGAAATGTGTGTTGTACTGAGCCCAGGGTGTTTGCTGATCTCAGAGGAAATATCAAGTGCATTGTCAGGTAGAGCTGTTAAGAGCAGAAAGTTTTATTTAGTCATGAGATTTTTGGATATAACCTCTTGACCACTGACCAACCAAATTTGAACTGAGTCTAGACATAGAGAAAAGAGGAGGCACCAGTTTGAGCTGCAGAGTACAGTGAAAGTTACAACAGGGAGGTACCTTTCGATAACACCTAAACTCCACCAGCGTGCCCATCCATTTGTTCTTGAAAACATCAGGCAGCACCTGTAACTCTTGACTTCCTCGATTTCTACCACTTTCTGACTTAACTTTCCTTGCTATGGAGTAGGTGAACTGAACAGTGAATCTGTTTCCATGCTAAGGTGTTATTGGGTTAGCATCCTTAGTCACATCAGCTGCATTCGAATCAGATCTTCTAGGACACACTGAGATAACCCAAGTGAATGCCTCACCTTTGAGAAACTTACTCTTTGGAGCTGCTCAACATTCCTTCAATTAAGTCATTTATTTGGGTTATTTTAGAATGGAGGAGAGTGAGCACTTCTCACTACCTACCAGCATAGCCAGTTTCAAATGTATACATTTGTGAATGATTAGGAAAACTTTATTTTATGAATTAATTTTCAATCTGTTAGATGCATGTGAGATTTTGTTTTGTTTTGTTTTATTTAGCAACTTACCAACCACATTCGAGATACCCTGCCAAACTTCAGGAACAAGCTACAGGGACAGTTGCTCTCCATCGAACATGAAGTAGAAGCCTACAAGAACTTCAAGCCAGAAGACCCCACCAGGAAGACCAAAGCTCTGCTACAGTAGGTCACCTTTCTCTTCTTTCCTTCATTTTAAACTGCTCTGGTTTGCTTTTGCCTCAGTCATATGGTTTTCTAGACTTAACAACGAGGCAAGTAAAACATATGAGGTTCTCTGTGTGTAATGCAGTGGCCCTTAGATTGTTACATTTTCTCAAAGAACAATTGTTGATTATTCTGTTATGAAGAATTTAAGCAATTGCCCATCCCCAAGAGTTCAGTCAGTGAGTAAAACTACTGTTTACTCAGTGGTGATAATTCAGCAGGATTTTTTTTTTTGCCCTTAAGTCTTAGAAGTGAGTAAATATAGATGAAAATATTATCTGCATTTTACAACTGTTTCTATGGATGATACTGTTCTTACTACCTTTTTATCTCAATTACATCATGTGATCTATCTGTGTACATTTTTCAGTAGAACAAGAATGAAGAATTTAGTAAAAAAGTACACAGTAAGGCAACATTTAAATTGTTTTTTTTCTTCTTGGTAATGATTTTAATGTGATCCTTTAGAAATGCGAACATAAAAATTACCAAGCATATTTTACTCCTTTATGATCTTCCCACCTTATTCTCGAGTTAGTAGATTTACCCCTGAGGTGCCATAGGGTAAGATAGCAGAGTAGTTAAGAGAATTACCAGCTCCTTCTATCTTACGTTTTTAGTCTCTCCCTCAACCTCTTCTAGTCTCATCTGTCCCTTTATCCCTGTGCTGCAGCTTGCATCAGGTACCTCTCAACTGGGAGACCCCTGCCCAGCTTACAATTCCAGGACACCTGAGGTTGACCTGCAGTGATGATGCTTGTTACCTCATATGATACCTTTATTTCTCTGCAATCTTGAAATCAAAACACCCATAATTTGGCATTTAAAATATACAATTTAATTCCTTTCTTTGTGGGGATATTTCTAAATGCTCACATTATTTAAGTAACATCTTAAATGCATCATTTTATACTTCATTTAAAAATGATGGGATCCATCATATCATAGAAATTTTTTATCTTAGATGTAACTCTTCATTTATTCTTTCTCTCTTTTTTTGGTTTTTGTTAATATTTTGTAAAAGTTCTTCATAATACAGAGAGAGGAAAGCTATTTCTGTTCAGGCCCTATGCATATCTTAACACCTAACTTAATCTAGGATTACTTCATGGGTCTCAGATTACAGAATTTTTTACTGCTAGATTGTTGACTAGACTGTTGATTCAGCTCCTTTCTGTGTCCTTATCTCTCCTGACCTACTTCTAACTTTCTGCCTTTCCTCTTTCATCTCTCCCCTCCCTCCTTCCTGCCTTCTTTTATTCCTCCTTCCACTCATCTCTTCATGTACTCTGAAAAGAGTACATGGTTCTGAATTATCTACCAAGAGATTCAACAATGAGTAAGACTTTGCTCTCAAGAAGATGAACAGGGGAATACAAACGTATAAGAAATTGTCTTAGAAGCTGATAAGTGCTATGTTTTTGATAAGTAGAAATGTTAGGAGATCAGATGGGGAAGCAGTTATATGTGAGGAAAGGTATGAGTTCAGAGAAAATGATACTTAAGACCCTGAGGAATGAGAGGAATTTGTCATATGTAAGGAGGAGTACAAGAGAATTGGGCACAGCTTTAGGGTCAGCATAGCTAGCCCTAACTATTTCCTAGTTTTTTCTTGCCTAAATAATTTGTAGTTACTTTTTTAAAAATCATTTTTATTAGCCTATGATAGTTATATGGGGCTTTTGTTGTGACATTTCCATATATACATGTATTATACCCAGATGGTTTTTCTCTTCTATTATTCTCCCTCCTACCCCATTCCCTTTCTTTTTTAAATTTATTTTTATTATCATATTATTGTTGTACTGGGAGTACTTTGTGACATTTACAAAAGTTCCTACAATATATCATAGTTGAATTCACTCCATCTATCATTCGCCTTTATTCCCCCACCCTCTCCCCATTCCTTGAATAGTTTCTGCAGGTCTCATTTTTCCATTTTTATACATGAGTACATAATATTTCCACTGCATTCACCCTCCTACACCCTTTCCTTATATCTTCCCCCTTCCACTGGTACAACCCCCAGACAGAACCCGTTTCACTTTCCTGTTCTCCGATTTTGAAAAAAAGGCATTTTTTTTGTTTGTTTAAGATAGCTATACAGGGTGTTTCATTGTGACATTTCCATGTATATATGTATTAGAACCTGAATTGGTTCAGCCCCTCTGTTTTTCTCCTTTTTACCTTAGTCCCCTTCTTAGGGTGATTTCAATAGGTTTAAAAATTCAATATTCATTCTTGTATAGAAAGTACACCTTCTTATATTCACCTTCTTAACTTCCTTCTTTTACCTCCCCTTAGTAAATATTTCACAATATTCCTCGTATTTGTATTGTGTCTATCTCCCACATATGACAGAAAACATGCAGCCTTTATCTTTCTGAACTTGGCTACTTTACTTAATATGTCTTCCAATTGCATCCATTTGCCTTCAAACCACATGATTTTGTTCTTCCTTATGGCTGAAAAAAAACTCCATTATATATCACATTTTCTTAATCCATTCATCAGTTGTTTGTGCATCTGGGTTGTTTCCATAGCTTGCTTATTGTGAATAGTGCTGCAATAAACATCGGTGTGCAAGTGTCTTTATTGTATCCTGACTTACATTCCTTTGGGTATATCGCTAAGAGTGGTATTGTTGAACTATATGGCAGTTCTATTTCTAGTTTTTTGAGGAGCTTTAATACTGTTTTCCATAGTGGGTATACTAATTTACATTCCTGCCAACAATGTAGAAGGGTTTCTTTTTTCCCACATTCTCGCCAACATTTGTTGTTGTTTGTGTTCTTGATGGTAGCCATTCTCACAGGGGTGAGATGGAATCTTAGTGTGGTTTTGATTTGCATATCCTTTATGGCCAGGGATATTGAGCATTTCTTCATGTGTTTTTTGGCCATTTGGACTTCCTCCTCTGAAAAAGCTCTGTTCAGCTCATTCACCCATTTCTTCATTGGGTCATTGATTTTTTTGGGGGAGTTTAGTTTTTTTGGGCTCCCTATATATTCTGGTTGTTAATCTCGTGTCAGATGTATAAACTGGAAAAGATTTTCTTCCTTTTTGAGAGCTGCCTTTTCAATCTGGTGACCATTTCTTTTGTTGTAGTCCCATTTGTCAATCCTTTCTCTTAGTTGTTGAGCCAGTTGAGTTCTACTGAGAAAATCATTGCCTATGCCTATTAATTCCAGGGCATGCTCCTTTCTGCACTACCTTCAAAGTTTCAGGTCTTATATTAAGGTCCTTACTCTACTTTGAGTTGATACTTGTACAGGGTGACAAACATGGATCTAGTTTCACTTTTCTGCATGCAGATACTCTGCAATGTTTCTTGAAGAGGCTGTCTGTTTTCCATCGTATGTTTTGGGCACCTTTGTCAAAAATCAGTTGGGTGTAGTTGTGTGGATTCATAACTGGGTCTTCTATTTTGTTCCACTAGTGTTCATATCTGTTTTTGTGCCAGTACCGTGCTGCTTTTATTCCTATACCTCTGTAATATAGTTTGAAGTTGGGTATTGTGATACCTCCAGCATTGCTCTTTTTGCTCAGTATTGCCTTGGCTATTCATGTTCTTTTGTGCTTCCAAATGAACAAATTTTTCATTTTTTGTGTTGAGTTTTCAATTTCTGTGATGAATGTCATTGGAATTTCAATGGGAATTGCATTGAACATGTAAATTGGTTTTGGTAGTATAATCATTTTCACAGTATTGACTCTGCCAATCTACGAGCCCCATTGCCCTTATAAAATGACTTAACAGGGTTTAATGTTCTGTATTCATCCTCTTTATCTTCTTCATTTACCTTCCCCTGGTGTCCTCCCTTTAACATGACCTGTTTTATATTCCTATCCCTTGTTATTTAAGTGTTTGTTCATTGTTCAGTGGGCATTTTACATTGGAATTTGTAGTTACTTTTAATTCACCCATTATTTTGATGAAAGACAATAAAAAGATAAAAGTTTTAGATGTTTTTAATTTTTTCCTAGTAGATTTTGGATTTGAAAATAGTTTCAGTATGTCAAAATTAGAGATTCTAAATGTAACAATCACAAATGGAAATAATTATTTTCATTTTCCTTTGTTTTGGCAGTAATTGGGCCTCACACTTGCTAGGCAGGTGCTCTACCACTTTAGTTATGCCCCTAGCTCAACAAATAGAAATAATTGTTTTCTCTTTCTTTCTTTTGTTTTTGTATTAACCAGTCACCTTAACAGAATTCATTCCTTCATTGAACAAATACTTATTGAACATCCCTTATATTTTGATAAGGTAGACATAAGTAAAATGATTAGTCCTTACCTTTAGAAAAGTGATGAATAGATAAACAAGCAATCTCAATATAGTCTGCTATACTCTAAATAGGCTTGAAGAGGCAGATGGGTGCCCTTAACTCTGAGCAGTGAGAAGGAATAATGGTAGATGAGAAGGGTCAGGGATCATGAAAGGTTTCTGGGAAGAGCTAAGGCTTGATCCGTCTTGAATACGGATGGAAAGCAGCCAGGCAGAGGAGCAAGGTACAGAGAGGATGGTGCTCTGAGCAGAAGAAAAGCAAGTATGAAAGCACAGGGACATGGTCCATCTGGGGAACTGCAAGTAACTTCCTTATGGTTGGCTTGGAAGTTGAGTACAGATGATCGGTGAGAGAGGGGGCTGAAGAGCAGCCGGGGCTAGACTATGTAGAATCTTGGGTTATGGATTAAGGGGTATGGTTTTATTATCAAATTGTGGGGATACACTGAAAAACAAGGCCAGAGCTAGGTGGAGAGGAGTCTAGTGGTCAGAGGTGTGTGTTGAGGTAGTCTTGACAAGGATAAACCTAAAAGCAGGATGGGCATCTAGAGGTGACTTCAGTAATCCCAGGAGGAATGCTGAGAGCTGTACCAATGCAGAAGAATCAGCCTTGGGAGGGAGAGAATTGAGTGGCTCAAGTTTTAGGTGTACTGAATTCAAGAAATTTAAGAAAAAAAAATAAATGTCCAGTGCATGGTTGGGCATAGAGAGCATTTGCTCCCATGAATTAGGCACTGTAATGGAAGGCCTGGAGAAACTACTGTTTTGAAAACTTTTGAAGCTCTGGTCACCCTTGATCACCCAGAAAAAATTTATAGAATGAGAAGGAGACACCAAGGGTCTTCTTGTGGGAAGGAAGAGTAATTCTTGAGATATGAGTGCTTCAACCAGAGCAGTTGGGAAAGTGGGCAAGTGTGATGTCATAGAAGCTGAGATTCATTTGACTATTCCACCTAAGTTTTACTGCATACCTTTAATTTTTAATTCAAGTAATTTTAAAATACCATTCTATAGTTGCAACTAAATGAATAGAATGCATTTAAAGACAATGATATTTAAGATACTTACTCTAGTTAAATGCCTAAAATAAATTTTAACATGTGTTCATATAATGATACTCTGAGAGCTGAGCCAAGTGCAATGTTAACTCTACCAGTAGGTGCCACTAAGAACACCAGAAAAGGCTTCTAAGGACTAACTATAGTAAGATGAGGAATGCAAAGCCATGTAACTTTAACTTGAATTTATTTCTCTTTCACAACTATAGGATGGTTCAGCAATTTGCTGTGGACTTTGAGAAGAGAATTGAAGGGTCAGGGGATCAAGTGGATACACTGGAGCTCTCAGGTGGTGCTAAAATCAATCGTATTTTCCATGAACGCTTTCCTTTTGAGATAGTGAAGGTTTGTACTGAGTGTTACTTTTTCCCCTTTCATTCTACTTCATTTCCACATTATTTTTTATGGATCTCTTGATACAAATCATATGAGTGGTATGGGACTAAGGTAGTTCTTTGAACAAAAACCTTTGTACTCAAGAAATGAAGTTAAGGAGAGAAATATTTTCTAATTTCATTTATTAACATTTCAAATTACTTCAAGGCATACTAATTAAGTTTTATGTGTTGTCTAATGAATCTTAAAATATTTCTTGAGCAACTGCTATGTAGTGAAGATCTAGGTGCCAGTGATCAAGACAGAGAAAGTCCTAATTTATCCAGAAGGGAAAGATAGAAAATAAAAAATAACAGGCTACGCAGAGACTAATAAGGGGACACTATCATGAAATGAGAACTATGATAAATCCAAACAACTGAAACCCAAGAGATCCTGGAAAATGTGCAAAGAGTTTTTGAGGAAATACTTTTTGTTTAATTCATATGAATTTGATTCATATGCAATGCAGGTATTTTCAATAAAACTCTTTTTAAAAAAAAGAAAATAAGAAATAGACAACATAAGAAAATATCAAGTGCTTTTATGGTAATATGATATGAGGGCCACTTTTTTTTTGGTGGGACTGAAGTTTGAACTCAGGGCTTGTACTTGTGAAGCAGGTTCTCAGTGCTTGACTCATGCCTCTAGTCCATTTTGTTCTGATTATTTTTTGGAGATGGGGTTTTGTAAACTATTTGACCTGGCTGGCCTGGAACCATGATCCTCCTGATTTCAGCCTCCTAACTAGCTAGAATTATAGAGGTGAACCACTGATGACTGGTGAGTGCCACTTTTAATGGGATGTTTAGGCAAGTTCTCTCTGAGTAAGGGACATTTAAGCCATGACCAGAGCACCATGAAGAGGTCAGCCATGTAGAGAGCTGGGAGGAGAAGGAGCATTCTTTGGTGAGGCCAAAGCAGTAACAAGCATGACAGGCAAAGAATGGATGTGGCTGGTGCATAACTGATGGAGAGGAGGATGAATGAAGTCCTCACAGCTTCTTAGGAAAAACGATGTATTAAGAGAGAATGGAGAAAAATGGATGAGTCTGGGATTTTAGAAGTCAGGTCAAAAGAGCTTGGATTGATATGGGAGATGGAAGATATGGAGATGACTCCCAAGTTTTTGGCTTCTGCAGCTGAGTGAATGATTGTACCCATTAGATGAGGGAAACTGAGGAAAAGCTGTGTTGGTATGGGGGATATGAGGCAAGAATTCTGTTTTAGATTTGCTGGGGACTACTTGCCTCACACACAAAGAGATTGACACTTATGTCTTGGTGCAGGAAGCAGATGGGTAAATAGTTTTAATAAAATGTTTTAAGTAAAACGACAAATTTCAGCATAGGGTGCTGTGGAAACACAGCCCACAGATATGAATCCCAGTCCAAGTGTGCAAGGGAGTCAGGCTTCTGAGCTCAGTTTGGAAGAATGGGCAGCTAGTTAAGCAGTGAGATGGGGTAGGGGTGGGGGTAGGGGTGTTCCTTAAAGAAGGGAGAAATGATAAAGGCTGTGAAGTCACAGGGTGTGGGTATAGACCTAAGGCATCATTGTTCTAAGGTAATGAGGAAAGAAATAGAAGACAGTGAGGCTGGAATTGGAATGCAGAATATTAGAGTCAGGGCTGAATCCTATGTTCTCTGGACATGCCTTCTAAGACTAAGCTCTGACACTTTGATCTTACTTTCAAGTAGATTTATGGTCCCTAGGACTTTGAGGAATATTTATACAGAAATATGTTCTGTGCTGACTGGTGAGATATTATTAATTTTCTTTTATAAAGAGACCTTGAACTCAGGTGGTTAAAATGGCCAGGGAGAAAAGACAATCAGTGTAAATCTCAGGACAGCTGTGTGGCTGTTGCCCATCAAGTGACACTGTCATTTATGCATTTGCCTGTGTCCTCAGGTTTACTATATTCAGTAAAAGAATGAAGAATATGAATTTCAATGAATGCTAAATTTATGTCCAGAAGGCATCCTTTATGCATAGCACTGCTTGTATATATTAGAGTTAAAATCTGTGCCGAATCTCCCAGAAATCCCTAGTGTTCTATGTGGCCTAGAACTTTACATAAACAGATGTTTTGACCATCTGGGTTTAGCTTAGGAGAGACACGAGTATCCATTTATTAATAACTAAGTCAAGTTATTCTCATTCTATAATATTCAACATTATGATTATATTAGAATTAAGTGTCATAACCATGGCTCATTTTGCATCTGCAGATGGAGTTCAATGAGAAAGAATTGCGAAGGGAAATAAGCTATGCAATCAAAAACATACATGGTATCAGGCAAGTGATTCATACTTTCTTTGTCTTCAAGCTACCAAATGAAAGGGAATATTTATAAATGATTAGTAAAGTAGACTTTTCATCTGAACAGAGATCAGTAGAGAGGTGGGGGTAAGAAGCAGGATAATTTAGTTTGGGTTTGATGGTTATTTTCTATATTGTTGTTGAAAGTTTTTTCAAATTAAGAAAAAACCAAAAATACTTTCTGTGCTCACAGCCTATGCTCTGCACAGTAGAAGCTGAGTCTCCTGCTCATCATTGAGTAGAAGAGCAGGATTCTGTTCTCCAAAACCTTGTGTGTCAGTGAGAAAGGTCTGACATGCTCATCGCCAATCACTTACCCAGAGAATCGACAGGGTTATTATTTTTTTTAATTAATACAGTATGTATTTGTCTTTCCTCTGTCAAACCCTGAGCCAGCTACTTTTCCCACATTTCCTGGGGGAGGTTTGGGAGAAGGAACATACAGGGCAGACAAGAAATGGGAGAAAGAACTATAGGAGTTGGCGATGGCTCCTTCACATGGTGAAGAGGATGAGAAAGGTTACCATCAGGCAGAAGACCCTGCAGCTTCTGAGAGGGCAAAGCCCAGAAAGGTGTAGGAGAAGAGCTGCGGCTTCAGAGAAGTGTTTCAGCCATAAATAATCAACAATGAGGCTTCCAAACATGATGCCAGTCCCAGCCCCAGAGCCGGCCACCCAAATTGTGGCAGCCCCAGCTCCACTGGGATTGATTCTCTTGAAATGGTGCTGGTTTGAAAGCTGCGACTAGAGACAAGTGAGGTGAGGGGACATGGGACTGGTAAGCTTCTGAGGCCTCATCTGTCAGTTCAGCATCACTGCAGATAGTGGTTGGCTTAGCAGTTGAGAGGTGCTCCTGACCAAGGAGGGAGTAGAGACGATCTTGGAGCAGCCATACATTTTCAGGGGTGTAGGGCTGTGACAGGAGAGCTGCTCCCAGTACAGAGAAGACAGACTTGACAGGTTGATTTTGACTAGAGTTATGGAGCAAGATTGGGAAAGATTGGGAACGTGGTTACTTTTGGATGGACTCTTGCTTGTTTAGACAATGATTTTAAAAAGCCAAAGTGTGTTGTGTGTATCTATAGGTCCTGTTTATGCAGGTGTACATATGTGTGAGGTGATGGTGCAGTGAGTTGCGAGATGGTGGAAGGATGGAATGGAAACTGCTGAGGCTGAAGGATAAAAGAAAGGGTCTCCAAGTGGTTGGAGCAGTGTGAGTGAAGGCACAAATGTGGAAAAGTGTAGCAAGAATTCACAGAGCATTTGCCTGGTATAAGGAATGTGGATAAGAGAGTGAGGGACATGAGAAGGGAGGGTGGGCTGGGGTGAACTTGTGCCTGAATTTTCCCTTGTTCAGAGTGAGATTATTCTAGGTTACTTTCTATCTTAGTCTTTTCAGGTTGCTATAACAAATTACCATTACAAATTTATCTCACAGTTCTAGAGGCTGGAAGTTGAAGATTAGGGTGCCAGCACATCAGGTTCTGTTTGCAGAACCTCTTTCAGTTTGCAGACTTTTTTTATGAGCAAGGGAGGAAGATAATTCTTGTGGGGCAAACCAAGATTAACAGCACAACAACTTTCCATACCTGTGTAATAATGAGAATAAAATACGTATCTCGTTTACTGAAATGCACAGTAGAATGTTGGGGCTCCAGAGAAGAAAAGGCCTTCTCGGAGGCAAGACTGGAGACAAGTAGGAGCTGTAGGATGTGACTGCTTTTGATCTGGGTTTCAAAATACAGGAGGGATTCAGATAGGCTGAAGTTATGGAGAGGGTAAAGTAAACATCACAGGCAAAACCAAAGAATTAATGCTATTATGAAAACAGGCAAATTGACTGGAACACAGGGTGTGTGAATGGAGAGGAAGAAAATAACTTCAAAGGAAGATTAGGATTAGAAAGTGGGAAAATTTTGATGTTAGACTAAGCAGTTTGGATTTTATTCTATGGGTGGAGAAATTATAATTATAGCATGATTGCTTCAGAGCCAAGGTGCTCAGTAAATGATAGTTGGTGTAAGGGAAGCATTAAAGAAATTTTCCAAAAGAGGTACCATGAATTGAGTGTTGAAGGAAGAGAAGTTGAATAAGAAGAGGTAAAAAGTGGAGGGGAGGAAGGTTTAAGGGTGGGGAGGATGGAGTGCCCAAATCCAGAGCCTGGAAGTCATCATCAAAGCTCAGAGTTCAAGGATCTCTCTTCTCTTGACTTTTCTGTGTTGACCTTTTATTTAAATTAGGGTAACAACTTTTTACTTTTTATGATCTCTGCACATTTATATCTGGTTCCCTGAGTTCTTCTTCAGCATGAGAAAAACATTATGACATCAAAGTTGAATTAATTCTTACCAAAAAGAAGATACAATTATTTTGGTTATCATTTGTTATTTTTATAAATTCATAATTTAGTTTTCTTCCAATATTAAAGTGAATTCACAGCTCTTTCTACCATTGTCCTTCTCCAACACCCTGGGACTTCAGATTGGGAGTCATTAAGCTGTCTTGGAAAAAAATAGATTGTACATTCCAGAAACTCTATTTCAGTGTGCAAAATGTGAGCCTCACTTGCTAAGAGAGGATTGATTGTTTTTGGAATCTTTTAGAAATAGAAATTTAAATTTCATATAACATTTTATTACAGTATTCTTATCCCTTGGTATCTACTGGGGATGGTTCCAGGGCCCCTTGTAGTAATCACCTCTGGATTACTTATAATTCTGAATATAATGAAAATGATGTATAATTAGTTGTACTGTATTATGTAGACAAAAACCACAAGAAGAAGTCATACATGTTCAGGACACATATTTTTCGGAATATTTTCAATCGGTGGTTGAATCCACAGGGAACTTGCTGATAGGGAAGGCTGATGTCATTCCTTTTTTATTGCTTAGAAACAGTGAGATAAAACAAATTACTATTAGTTGAAGCTCACTTTTTTTATTCATTTATTCACATGTGCATACATTGTTTGGGTCATTTATCCCCCTATCCCTCGCCCTCCTCCTTCTCCTCTCCACCGCCCCCCTCGCTTCCAGGCAGAACCTGTTCTGCTCTTATCTCTAATTTTGTTGAAGAGAAAACATAAACAATAATAAGGAAGACAAAGCATTTTCGCTAGTTGAGATAAGGATAGTTATACAGGCAGATTCCTAGTATTGCTTCCATGCACATGTGTATTACAACCCAAATTGATTCATCTCTGTCCTTTTCACTAGTTCCTGATCTCCTTCTCATATTGACCTTTGTTGCTTTAAGGTTTCTGTATTAGTTCCTCTGTGGTGGGGACATCAAATACTTTCATGTTTTGGGTTTCTTAGCTATCCCCCTACCTCCCATGTATGCTCTCCCCTTATCATGTGACTCAAGTCCAACCACATTGCTGCTTTTGCCCTAGATCTAAAGTCCACGTATGAGGGAGAACATATGATTTTTGGTCTTCTGAGCCTGGCTAACCTTGCTCAGAATGATGTTCTCCAGTTTCATCCAATTTACTTGCGAATGATAAGATTTCATTCTTTTTCACGGCTGAGTAAAATTCCATTGTGTGTAAATACCACATTCCCTTAATCCATCCGTCTGTAAGTAGGGCATATTGGCTGTTTCCACAACTTGGCTATTGTGAATAGTGCTGCAATAAACATGGGTGTGAAAGTGCCACTGGAATAACCTGAGTCACATTCCTTTGGGTATAACCCCAGGAGTGGGATTGCTGATATAAATCCATGTTTATATTTTTAAGAAGCCTCCAATTTTTTTTCCAAAGTGGTTGCACCAGCTTGCATTCCCACCATCAGTGTACAAGGATTCCTTTTTTCCCATATCCTTGCCAACACCTGTTGTTGTTGGTGTTTTTGATGAAGACTATTCTAACAGGGGTGAGGTGGAATCTTAGTGTGGTTTTGATTTGCATTTCCTTTATGGCTAGAGATGGTGAGCATTTTTTCATGTTTTTTGGCCATTTGAATTTTGAAGCTCATTTGTAAGTCACAAAAAACATATCAAGTGTTGTTTTTTCTTTCTTTTTTTGTGGTGCTGGCATTGAACCCAGGGCCATGCACATACTAGGCAAGTGCTCTACCACTGAACTCATCCCTAGCATTTGGACATTGCTTTTAGGTAATGGTCAATCTCACGGGTTAGAATTAATTATGGTTCACTACTACTGGAGAAATTATTATATAATGGTACTGTGGATAGAATAAATTTCTACATAACTTTAAAACTTGGTCTATTACATGCTTGACATAAGTGGCATGTCAATCAAAACATTTTTCAAAAGATTATCAGCTACTACTCAATTGTTTAAATCTAATGTGCTGCTTTCTTTGTTATGTTCAGGACAGGATTGTTTACTCCAGACATGGCATTTGAAGCAATAGTCAAAAAACAGATTGTAAAGCTGAAAGGGCCTTCCTTGAAGAGTGTAGACCTTGTTATGCAAGAATTAATCAACACTGTCAAGAAGTGCACCAAAAAAGTAAGTTTGAATTGTGTTCCATCAAGTGACAATTTTATTTATCCACCATTCCTTTCCTATTGCATGACTCTCTTTCTTTGTCCCCTCACTTTGTTATAGATGTTGTGTGGTTTGATTGTGGAAAGATTATGGCAGGTTCTGAGTGGGAATTACTTTCCCGCGTCTTGTGATAAATAGATACATTTCTGTTCTATCATCCCATTCTAAATTAGATTGGTTAGACCAGAAAGACAATATTTTAGTCAGCTAATTTTTCTTTGTTGTTTTAAACAGAGTAACATCATTTTAGGACAATTATATGAATGCCCTAAACTAATTTTTCCTGTGGTATATGGATGAGGGTAATTGTTAGGTGAAAGGCATCATTGCTATTGTGTATATTAATAACAAAATTCTTCTAAATCATATATGATTCCATTTGAGCCTGGGCATTCAGAGAATGTGTAGTGTAGTATAGTAATTAAGGGCCTCATCTCAGAGACCCAACTACTTAGATTCAGATCCTGGCTTGGATATTTTCTCTGTGATATCAGATATCATACTAAATCCCTCTGGTCTTGCTGAATTTATCTAGGAAATGAGTTTATGTTGATAAAAGTAGATGATAATTGTGAGTCCTAAACAAGATGATGCCTGAAACCTACAGGCACCTAAAACACTGATTAATCACAGTAAATGGTCCTTTTAGCAATAACCTCTATTTTCTGCTCTGAATATCTACTGAATCTGTGCTGTATTGGTAGGAGAGAGAATGCCGTTTGGTCTCCTCACTGAGGAATATGGAGAACATGTGCTGAGTTCTTAGGAACATGAAAGGCATGCCATGTACTGGAAAAGCAAAGCAAAGAATTAGTGATGGTGTTTAGGGTAGGGCAGGCCTAACGGCATGACAGGTGACCCTGGGTCTATGAGCGTTTCCTGAATGTAAAGATACTTCTGTTTTTGTTAGTTTTGTTGCCCCTTTCTTTACATATGGTAACTGGCAGTTAACTTCCCTGGGGGGTGGGGGAGCAATGGGAAGAAACAGAAAAAGAATTTGAATGAATATAAATAATGGTCTCCAGTTACCTGGCAGAAAACTCAGGTGAAAAGAACGTGTGCACAGTAAAATTATACACAAGCAGTCTAGATTCCTAGATGTGAATGCTAAAATTAAAGGAGTAAATGGAAGAGTCTTGGGACTCAGAAGCAGCTGGAGGTTCAGACCCCTTCTGTAGTTCTTACTGTACATCTATCTTGTTCTCCTACTCCTGGTTACCCAACTCTCTTCTATAAAACAAGAAAAGTCCTAAGAGATAAGGGACTGGGGCACACAGAAAAGAAAGCACATGTGGGAAGAAAAAAGCAGTCATATACCAGTGATTGATTTGGAAACTTGAATCTAGTTAATAATGCTTTATATCCTTGCTGTCCTTGCCCACTCTTTGAAGTACAACTTATCTTATCACCTATGCATTTAAAGTTCTCTACATTGATCTCTTTACTGACTTACAGGATTAATCTATACTGTATTCCTTATAAACAATATAGATTACCACTGTCAGCTCCTACATGTATTTGGCCATAGGGCTTCTCTTTAGGTTGTCAAGGTAATCTTGGGTCCACCAATTAACCTGTCTTCTTTCAAGGATTAATTGTATTGTGCTTATCCTCAAACCTATTTAGCAAGCTAAATTTATTTTAATTCTATACTTTAAGTGAAGAGTAAATTAATTGGTCAAATGCAGAAAGACTGAGTTTTGTTTCTGTGAAAATGTTAGAAAGCCATGGTAATTGTTAGGTACAAAAGCTTTGCTATTTGCTATTGATTAGGCAAGGTAGTGGTAAAAGAATATGTGTTTTGGGGGGAGTTTTGAAAATGTAGGTAGGTTCTGCATTCAGATTATTGAACAAGTGTGTTCAGGATCTTCTTCCACTTTAAAGAAAGAAAGACTGGAAATCATAGATGAAGGATGTGGTTTATGTAGGACAGAAGATGCATAACTCCAATCAGCAGATCCATATGCAGAGAACGAGTCCTGAGTTTACATCAAAAGATCAGCACACGTGTGTACATTTATGTTTTAAGTTATATGGAGTGTTTATGGTATGTATGAATTTTTTTTTATCATTTCCCATTTTATCTGACTTACTGGAAAACCAGCAGTCTGCATGGGATGAGACAGCTCATTTCCGGACACTTTCTGGCTTTTATTCCTGCTCTTCACCCTTTGAACCTCCCTTCCCATTATTCTCTCTGGATCAATCTCCTATGTATTTTTACTGTTTTCTCAAAACATTCTATCGTTTGCTTTAAATAAAATAAAACCTAGCTTTCTGCCTGAGATTTGTGCTCAATCAGCAGCTTTCTTTTTTTTTTTTTTTTCATTTTTCTTTTATTATTCATATGTGCATACAAGGCTTGGTTCATTTCTTCCCCCTGTCCCCACCCCCTCCCTTACCACCCACTCCGCCCCCTCCCTCTCCCCCCACCCCCTCAATACCCAGCAGAAACTATTTTGCCCTTATTTCTAATTTTGTTGTAGAGAGAGTATAAGCAATAATAGGAAGGAACAAGGGTTTTTGCTGGTTGAGATAAGGATAGCTATACAGGGCATTGACTCACATTGATTTCCTGTGCATGGGTGTTACATTCTAGGTTAATTCTTTTTGATCTCACCTTTTCTCTAGTTCCTGTTCCCCTTTTCCTATTGGCCTCAGTTGCTTTAAGGTATCTGCTTTAGTTTCTCTGCGTTAAGGGCAACAAATGCTAGCTAGTTTTTTAGGTGTCTTACCTATCCTCACCCCTCCCTTATGTGCTCTCGCTTTTATCATGTGCTCATAGTCCAATCCCCTTGTTGTATTTGCCCTTGATCTAATGTCCACATATGAGGGAGAACATACAATTTTTGGTCTTTTGGGCCAGGCTAACCTCACTCAGAATGATGTTCTCCAATTCCATCCATTTACCAGCGAATGATAACATTTCGTTCTTCTTCAAGGCTGCATAAAATTCCATTGTGTATAGATACCACATTTTCTTAATCCACTCGTCAGTGCTGGGGCATCTTGGCTGTTTCCATAACTTGGCTATTGTGAATAGTGCCGCGATAAACATGGGTGTGCAGGTGCCTCTGGAGTAACAGTCTTTTGGGTATATCCCCAAGAGTGGTATTGCTGGATCAAATGGTAGATCGATGTCCAGCTTTTTAAGTAGCCTCCAAATTTTTTTCCAGAGTGGTTGTACTAGTCTACATTCCCACCAACAGTGTAAGAGGGTTCCTTTTTCCCCGCATCCTCGCCAACACCTGTTGTTGGTGGTGTGGCTGATGATGGCTATTCTAACAGGGGTGAGGTGGAATCTTAGCGTGGTTTTAATTTGCATTTCCTTTATTGTTAGAGATGGTGAGCATTTTTTCATGTGTTTTCTGGCCATTTGAATTTCTTCTTTTGAGAAAGTTCTGTTTAGTTCACGTGCCCATTTCTTTATTGGTTCATTAGTTTTGGGAGAATTTAGTTTTTTAAGTTCCCTATATATTCTGGTTATCAGTCCTTTGTCTGATGTATAATTGGCAAATATTTTCTCCCACTCTGTGGGTGTTCTCTTCAGTTTAGAGACCATTTCTTTTGATGAACAGAAGCTTTTTAGTTTTATGAGGTCCCATTTATCTATGCTATCTCTTAGTTGCTGTGCTGCTGGGGTTTCGTTGAGAAAGTTCTTACCTATACCTACTAACTCCAGAGTATTTCCTACTCTTTCTTGTATCAACTTAAGAGTTTGGGGTCTGATATTAAGATCCTTGATCCATTTTGAGTTAATCTTGGTATAGGGTGATATACATGGATCTAGTTTCAGTTTTTTGCAGACTGCTAACCAGTTTTCCCAGCAGTTTTTGTTGAAGAGGCTGCTATTTCTCCATCGTATATTTTTAGCTCCTTTGTCAAAGATAAGATGCTCATAGTTGTGTGGCTTCATATCTGGATCCTCTATTCTGTTCCACTGGTCTTCATGTCTGTTTTTGTGCCAGTACCATGCTGTTTTTATTGTTATTGCTTTGTAATATAGTTTGAAGTCAGATATTGTGATACCACCTGCATTGTTCTTTTGACTGAGTATTGCCTTGGCTATTCGTGGCCTCTTGTGTTTCCATATAAATTTCACAGTAGATTTTTTAATCTCTTTAATGAATGTCATTGGAATTTTGATGGGAATTGCATTAAACATGTAGATTACTTTTGGGAGTATCGACATTTTTACTATGTTGATTCTACCAATCCATGAGCATGGGAGATCTCTCCACCTTCTATAGTCTTCCTCAATCTCTTTCTTCAGAAGTGTATAGTTTTCCTTGTAGAGGTCTTTCACATCTTTTGTTAGGTTTACACCTAGGTATTTGATTTTGTTTAGGCTATTGTAAATGGAATTGTTTTCATACATTCTTTTTCCATTTGCTCATTGTTAGTGTATAGAAATGCTAATGATTTTTCTATGTTGATTTTATATCCTGCTACCTTGCTATAGCTATTGATGATGTCTAGAAGCTTCTGAGTAGAGTTTTTTGGGTCTTTAAGGTATAGGATCATGTCGTCTGCAAATAGGGATATTTTGACAGTTTCTTTACCTATTTGTATTCCTTTTATTCCTTCTTCTTGCCTAATTGCTCTGGCTAGGAATTCCAGTACTATGTTGAATAGGAGTGGAGATAGTGGGCATCCTTGTCTGGTTCCTGATTTTAGAGGGAATGGTTTTAATTTTTCTCTGTTAAGTATAATGCTGGCTGTAGGTTTGTCATATATAGCTTTTATAATGTTGAGGTACTTTCCTTCTATTCCTAGTTTTCTTAGAGCTTTTATCATGAAATGATGTTGGATCTTATCAAAGGCTTTTTCTGCATCTACTGAGATGATCAAGTGGTTTTTGTCTTTGCTTCTGTTAATGTGGTTTATTATTTTTATTGATTTTTGTATGTTGAACCACCCCTGCATCCCTGGGATGAAGCCTACTTGGTTGTGGTGAATAATCTTTTTGATGTGTTGCTGAATTCGGTTTGCCATTATTTTGTTGAGGATTTTTGCATCAATGTTCATTAAGGAGATTGGCCTATAGTTCTCCTTTTTGGAGGTGTCTTTGCCTGGTTTTGGGATAAGTGTAATACTGGCTTCATAAAATGTGTTTGGCAGTTTTCCTTCCCTTTCTATTTCGTGGAACAGTTTAAGGAGGGTTGGTATCAGTTCTTCTTTAAAGGTCTGATAGAATTCAGCAGAGAATCCATCAGGTCCTGGACTTTTCTTTTTGGGGAGACTCTTGATTGCTGCTTCAATTTCATTTTGTGTTATAGGTCTATTCAGGTGATTAATTTCCTCTTGGTTCAGTTTTGGATGATCATATGTATCTAGAAATCTGTCCATTTCTTTTAGATTTTCAAATTTGTTTGAATATAGGTTCTCAAAGTAGTCTCTGATGATTTCCTGGACTTCCATGGTCCAGCAGCTTTCTTCATGGAAAGATATTTATTGGTCCAAACCTGAAAAATCTGAGGGCCTGGTTCAGGCATGACATTTACCTTCGTCTCTTTTTGTGGATTCCAA
Source organism: Castor canadensis (assembly GCF_047511655.1). Lineage (NCBI taxonomy): Eukaryota > Metazoa > Chordata > Mammalia > Rodentia > Castoridae > Castor > Castor canadensis. The sequence goes on along the minus strand of NC_133396.1, from coordinate 90,424,686 downwards.
ACATGATTCTGTCACCTTCCTGAAGTAGTCTTCTATTGAGACCCAGGTGGTACCAGAGGCTCCCTTCCCTCAGTATTTACTGTTTCCATCAACCCTTACTCAATCCCTTGCATTCATTACAATCTTTAGATCCTGGCTTACATTTTCCTCTCCATCCCAAATTCATCATCAGTGTGGAAGACTTCAGTATCTATATAGAGGTCATGTCCAACGTGAGATGTTGACTCCTGAGGCTCTCTACTCAGCCTGCACTCATATCACACTTCTATGACCTCTTGTGGTCCTTGGCATCATCAACAAATGTTTTACCAGGAAATTGTAAACTCTAATTCTAAAGGTTATAGAATGCTCACCACTTCCTCCTACTTCCAACTGGGCAATTAATAGAAGAGGAGGTTTAACTTAGTACCCTCTGATAGATTTGAAAACATGACTAGGGCTATGCTGCCAAAGTGGGAGCTTCCTGTTACTTCTTCCAGCATTAAACATTAGAACTCACTGTTATGGAGGAAGTTGGATAGGTGGGACAACTTTAATATTCTGATCTGTTACTTTAATTCTGCTTCAATTAACTTTGCTACTTGTTGAAACTCCAAGGATAATAAATTTGTCATTTCTCTTTCCCCCAGGCTCCTGGGGGATTTTGGAGATAATTACCTAATTTGTGTGGACTGGTGCCACCTACACTCAGTCTCCGACTTTTGTCTAATCTTAAGTGTTGCTCTTTGAATCATTAATGAATGACTTCCTCTGTTCTCCACAATAGTGATACCTGTCATCCTAGCAATGGCAGGAAGCTTAAAATAGGAGGATTGCTGTCCAGGCCAGCCTGGGCAAAAAGCAAGACCCTGTATCCAAAATAACCAGACTAAAAAGTGCTGGAGGCATGACTCAAGTGGTAGAATACTTGCCTCTCAAGTGTGAAGCCCTGAATTCCAATCCCTGTACTGCCTTTCCCCCAAAAAACTGGTGATTTCCAAATGTATGCCTCCAGATCAAGCCATTTGAAACTGTCTACCAACTACTGCAACTACTCTCTTTCCTTACCTAAGGCCCCAACTATTTTTTAAAATAAAAAACCTGAATTACTCCAGTGGTCTTTTCATTGATTTTTCTACCTCCAGCCTCATCACTCTCCATTTCATTTTCCCTGCTGCAATCAAAATGGTCTTCCTAAAATTTAGATATATACTTTGTTTTATTAAAAACTCAGAGCCTCCTCAAGCATTGAGAATCAAGTTCAAATCATTTGGGATTGTATTTCATGATCCAATCTCTGGATGCTTCTCCAGCTACATCTGTTGGTTGCTGCCTTGCTTGTTTCAGCCAATCTAAATGATTTGCAATATCCTCAGAGATTTTTCATGGCTTTGGCAATCGCACATGTGAATCCCTTTGTCTAGACTCTTTCTCTTTCTCTCTTGTCTTCTCCTTTCATTCCTCATTCTTTAAGGTCCAGTGCAATCATCATATTTTCTGACATTTTCCCTAGAGGGCCTCTATGAGTCCTTTCCTTGTCTCTGTCCTCACTCTTTTCTCCATGCTTCATTTGGCACCCTATGTCTATTTCTATTATAGTGTTTATGATATGGCATTAGGATTTGTTGGGTTTTTTTGTTTGTGTGTATGCCACCTCTTGCTGATTATAAGTTCCCTTTGAAAAAGAGCTTAGTCTTTCATCTTCTTATCCCTTGTATCTCATGCAATGACTGACCCCACATGACAAGCATTGTATAAATACTTAACAACTTAGATGTTTTAAAATCATCCTGATACTAAAGAAAAGTATACTTAGTTTAAAAAGAGTGTTTTTGTAATTTCTTTTCAAACAATAACATTCAAACAAGTTTTTTTTCAAGCGTCTGTCATTAGACCTCATTTTGATGTTCTTGATTTTGGGCCTTATTAGGTTCACCTTCAACCTCTTATTTTAAAACTGGTCTAATTGAAATCTTTTGCAAAGCAAAATAATCCTAATTAGTGTTGAATGTTGAGTATGCCAAGACTTTATTATTTGACTCTTTTTGAACATGAGCCATAGAGAAGGTGACTATATAATTTATTGCCCAGTGCAGGATATTTTTGAGATTTAAAGGGAGTGTTATTAATACTTTCATTAGAGTAATAACAGTAAACCAAGACTGCCCCAGGCAATGTGAAAATGTATAGTTATTCCAGCTATATTGTAATTACATATATATATATATATATATATACACACACACACACAAATACATATATATATAGATATATATATCTATACATACTGAAAGCAATGTTTTCATTTAGAACTTCTCATGTTGAATGCCTTATGTGTAAAATCTTTAAATTTTTTTTAAGCCACTTAAATAAACATCAGTTGAAAACATATGGAATTTATGTGTGTTCAAATAAAGCACAAAGCTAGACTTCTAACTCTGAGGAATGCATTTCTTCTCAGATATTTTCTCACTGTTGTCTGTGGGCACTGGGGAACAAGACAGGAACATTTGAGCTTTATGAGCATTTGGCTTCACTCCAGGGACATCTCGACTTTGGAATTTTTCTGGTGGGCATCAGTTTTCAGCTGCTTTTCTTTACCTCCTCTCCTGTAGCTCTTCATCTCAGGATCCTTGAGTTCTCTTCAGGAAACACAGGGAGGAACATTGTGTTTTCTTAACCACAGTTTAGCAACTGTGCCATTTATTGGCCTCTTGGGAAACCACATTCTTGGATCATCATGATACCAATTAGTTGATTTTTTTTTCTGCTTAGAACAAGAAAGTTTTGCAAGGAAGAAAAGATACCTTAGTTGACTGTTAGAAACACAGGCAAAAGTTTTCTGTTAAAAAGTGGTGTTAGAAGAAATGTTATTTTCTGGCATGTTAAGTAAGTAAATATCTGGCCCTAAACACACTTAACTAAACAACTGAGTCCAGAGTCCTGACCATAACCTTCAAAGCCTTACCTGATCTTGCCCCTTTTTACATCTCTACACTATTCTCCTTTCTCCCTCTCCTCTCCCTTCAGTCCACTCCAGCTACACTCCGGCCTCGCTTCTTCAGCAGGACTAGGAGACATGGCAGTAGAACCTTTGCTTTACTTATTCTCAGTATTGGAAATGCTCTGCCTCAAGATACCTGCATGGATCATACCTTTGCTTCCTTCAGGTCTTGGCTCAAATGCCACCTGATCAGAGTCTTTCCCTAATTTTTCTATCTACAACTGCACAACCCTCCCCTGAAACATACACGCACAAACACACACACATACACACACCCACACATGCATACACTTACATACTCACTCTCTCCAGTCTTCATTGTTTTACCAAACTTAAATGTTCTTTTCATCATACATTACTGTATGAATCATACTACATATGTCTTTCATTGTTATTTGACAATGAAGGAACCTTGAAGATGTAAGCTCCATGAGACTAGGGACTTGATTTATGAAGGTCATTACTGAATTTGCAACCCTGAAACAACCAGGTTTTCAATAGTAATTTGGATTGAATACTTGAAAGAATAAATGAATCACGTGTCTTTGACTGGAGAGGTGACTGAAATAGAGTGAAGGAGAATGGCTACAAAACACTACACCCAACAGGTCCAGGTTGCTGTGCTGAAGTTTTTTTACTCTATATAAAAAGACTAGCATTTTACCTCCTCTGATGGCCGGCTGTTTAGTTAAACAAACTTTGTGCTGTTCTTTGCATATAGTAGATGCTTCAGATAATTGGCACCCAGGTTTCAAATCAGGTTGGTTATTACTCTTTGAACCTTTTATTTTGGTTCAAAATAAAGCCTGGGACTTGGCTTTTAAGGGGTATGAACCTCACCTTTTAATCTCACAATTCATTAAGGATTTGTGATCTTTATAATTCTTAATTTACAATTTACCATGGCCTCTGTTTTCCCTCCTACCTTCTGTTTTGATTCTTCTTTTTCCATTTTAACTGCTCACTATTGTCTAACGCAGATAAACTTGGGAAAAGAGAAAAGAGATGAAAATTTGGCTAAGATCATCAGGTGCTGTTTTGACACAGTGCCAATTTACCTTGGCCTATTTGGATGTTTTCTGAATTATTAGAGACTATGCCTGCTCTTAATACCTTTCAGTTTTATTGCATCCAAGGTTGGACTTTTTATTTTCTTTCCTTAACATTTGACACAAAAACCCACTAAAGTTCTCTTCATTTCTCTGTTTAAAAGTTGTTCCCTCATATACCTCACCATTTCTCCCACCAGCTGTCAAAAAAATTTGAGGTTTAGAGATTTAGGATTTGCTCACTCAGAAAAGGAAGGCTAACACTAATTCTTTCTCTCTGTTCGCTTTACTGAAGTCCATCTAGTTGGGATCTGACTCCTTTTCCCTTTCTACCAGTCTCACTAAGGTCTTCCTAGACTTTTCATATGCCATGTGTACTGCACTCTCCTGTGCATGCACAAGAGCCTCATCATTTCTTGATGACTTCAGACTAGACTTGCTCCTCATCTGTAATCACCTTTCCTCATGTGGATGCATTTAGGTTTCTTTTTTTCATAGCAAATGTGTTGTTCCCAGACAGCTGTTTTCTCTTCTTCTGACTAAGCCAACATTATGCCACATATAAATAAAGGATTTCTGTTGGGGAGGGTCGTTAATCCATAGAAAATGGAATAAAATTCTGGTATGTTTTCATGAACAGTGCAATAATTTTGCAACATTGCTGCTCAGTTTGTAATAAGTGGCCAACATTCAAAGGTTTATTATAGATTCTTTCGATAAAAACAGAGCCTACTTATATCTTTAGTTAAGGTGAACCAGATGAGTCATGTCTTGTGACAAGACATTTTGTTCTGAATTTTGTTTCTCTCCTCAGTAATCATTAGTTTAGATCTATAAAGAGATTGTTATCTAATAACCTGAGTTGTTGCTTCAGGCATCAAGCTAGTTACTCTTGAAATTTCAGAAATCTTGCCTCTGTTCATGTCTGTTCCAGAAACCTGATAGCCTGGCTGTTATGATCAAATTAATTGATGTTTAGTAAATTTTCATGTGTAGTTTGTTTTATTGAATAGAAATGTCTTTCAAGTGATTTTCCCCTCTAAAATGTGGTTCATGCATAAATTAAATTTTTACATCAAAATCCCACAAAAATAATTACACACCACCCTAAATAATATTTAAAATATTGGATACAAATAAAGTGTCTTTTTGTATTTTTGAATTATTTCTGCTTTCTCTCAGAATATGTATCATTCAATTTTTTTCTTAGAATTAAATATTTAAGGTTTCATTTCTGAAAGTCATATGTATAGTATTATTTTTCCACTGAATCTTTATTATTTAAGAAAAGGCAAGTGATTTGAACAATTAGGTATTTAGAGGTAATTTGCAATTTAATAGATGTACAGTTTTGACTAGATGTTTCGCTATAATTATGTGGGCAATAAATCCCGAGAGATCTTCTTATGGCAGGTATAGGCATTTCTTTCTTTGTGCTTTCTTTTGCTTTTTGAAAAATATTTTGTATGACTGTTTATCTGTCAACCTTCCCCTCAAGACCATAAGGTTTTAATATCAGGTGCTATGATACAAATTGAGTATAGAGCTGGCCGTTCAGGTACCCAATGAATGACTGATACAGTATAAATTTAGGAACATAAAATCATTATAACCAATCAATTTACAGGGTATTTAAATACCCAGTAGGGAATAAAGGTCCTAATGATAGTGTCTTTTATGTCAGCATTATTTGGACAGACATGATTAGAACTTTGATGGCGGACAAAAATCCCCCCAAACCATATTCTTAAAATTGTAGGATTTTAATTCAATGTCCAGAACAAAAGACAGTGAGAGTTATAATGATTCAAAGGATTGAGGAAACTGTAACCTTAAATAAGAGACAGAGTAGAGAGGTGATAGATGGAATGGAGCAACAAGAGCAGAGTATGTTGTCAAACAAAAGTAAAGGGCCACATAAACCATGCAGGGACTCCTACTCAATAGTCACTGAAATAAGCAGAAAAACCTATGGGCAGAGAAACCTATTCAGAAGCCATTTTGAACGCAGTAGGACTTACCCTTCTTCCTGTTTGTGTCTTAAGAAGAAGTAAGCTTTATGTTGGAGAGCCAGCAATTTTGAACACTTTTGAACTGTAAACCCCCACAGATCAACCAGCTGGCAAACACGTGCTTCATTATTGACTTTCTGTAATACCCAGGTCTTAATATCACTTCATGTCTTCTTGAGTTCTTCCTTCCTGTTCTCCATGAGAGCAGTTCGTTTTCTGTCTTTTTCTTTTGTTCTATTTAAAATTTAGGCATATTGACTTTTAGTTGTATCAATTGTAGGTATCTTCTTTCTTGGTAAAATTGAACCCATGAGTAGGAAGTTTGAACAGATGAAATACACACACACACACACACACACACACACACACACACACACACACCAGTTCCCTGGCCAAGGCCAGTAAATTGCAGGCATTCTTAGATGACTCTGCTTCATGGGATATTGTCATCATTTTGGCCTTTCCCTGACTTAATGATGATCATGTACTATCCTGGGTTCCTTCAGCCGTCAAGTATTTAGTTTCTAAATAAATATTTATATTGCTACTATTTTGTGGTTTTAAATATAACCTTTTGCTGTAATCCATTTCCTAAATGTTGCTGAAGGCATCCCACTCCTTGGTAGCCCACAGCTTCTTACACCGTTACTTCTCTGCAGTAGTGTGATTCTGTTACTGAAGAACCAGTGTCCCTTGGTATCTTGGAATGCTGTCTGAATGCAGGGGAGAAACCTTGCTTTGGGGGCCTAATGCCAGGTATACCACTCAGGTCTTCCTGAGTCATGAAGGACTGGTATTGATCAGCTATCCTTGCCTCTTTGTGAAGGCTTTCTTAAGCTTCACAAAAGGCAATCTGATATTTTCAGAGTGTCAAAAGAGGTTCTGGAGTAAAAGAGCTTCCTCTGTGGGAATGCTTCCAAAATGGGAAATGGTAGCTCAATTTATATTTTGCAGTAATTCATGAAATAAGCTCCTGCTAAATGAACATACATCTCAGGCTTCACAGAAGAATGAATTACTTCTTCCACTCATCAGGTAGGAGACTGGTGGCCTAAAACAGATTCTGGACTGTGCCTTTTGAGGTGATGAGTGCAGCTAGGCATCTGTATTTTTATGATACTGCTATAAAAGTACTCTGCATCCATTTTAGAAAACTTTGGAAAACACAGGATAAAATCAGGCATAATTAAAAGAGTTACTAATATTAACATTTTGTAATATTTGTGCATATCTTTTTCCCATGTGCAGATAATAGACTTGCAACATTAGGAGATTAGGTGGTCTTGTGATTGTGATGATTCTGTGAAGTACTGCAGTTTGTTGTCTTGCTAGGAAACAAATGTGCATCATACAAGCTATAAATTTAGTGTGCACAGTGACCCCGGGTGACCACAGAGCAGCTGCCTCTCAGGGAGGCCTTTTTCTAACTTCTTACAAGTTTGGGAAAATATGTGCTCCAGTATTACTCAAGAACTTTGAGATTTATAAGATTCTTGGGCAATATCCTTGAAGGAGCTCAAGGATGTATGGTGGTATGTGCATGCTTATGTGTAATCATATTATGTGTTTAATTGCCTGGCTTTCTTCTCTTACTGTCATATTATCATTTACTATGTAATTAGATACTATTTAAAGATGTGATTTAAAATGGCCATTTACATTCTCTATATATAGATCTACTTTATTTAATATCATCAAGTACTTAGGTGGTTTATAGCTTATTCTGTTGTTATTCTTCCAACTAATACTGTGATAAATGTCTTAATCATTTTAGTTCAGACTCCTGTGAATTAATTAAGTTGAAACGCCTGTGTGTGTGTGCATGCGTGTGTTTGTGTGTCTGAGATTCCTGACCCATGTTGCCAAATTGCTTTCCAGAAAGACTTTTCTTATTGATGCTTTTTCAGCAAGTTTAAACTGTGCCAGTCTCAACACACCTTTATCAGTTGTCTTGTAAAAATATTTATAGCAATTTGCCAACATAAGATTTATTATCTTTCTTGCATGATCACTTATGAAGTTTAATGTTTTTCTTCTGCTTATTATATTTTTATGAATTAAGTTATGTCTTGTGCCTATTTTATTGAGATATTAATCTAATTAGTGTGAATGTACTTTCTTATCATAATTAAAACTTATCATTTGCCTAGAAAACAAAACCATGAATGCCCATTTTTCTTTATTTCCACTGTTGCCATCCCAGCCAAAGTCACTGTCATTCCCCACCTGAATTGCTTTGATATCCAAAATTCCTAACAGGGCTGGTAGAGTGGCTCAAGTGGTAGAGCACCTGCCTAGCAAGCGTGAGACCCCGGTTTCAAACTCCAGTAACATCAAAATTCCTTACTGGTCTTCATGACTCTGCCTGATCTTGCTCCTGTCTATCTTCCCCTCTTTACCTCAAGCCCATCCTTTTAAATCTCTTCCTTCTAGTACCTTCCTTTGCTTCTTTTACCACTCATTGTGCACTCCCCTCAACCCCATGGCTTCGCATGTGTTCCTGTACTTGGCAAGTTTTGTCTTCCCATAATTGCTCCTGACATCTTTGCCTGATTATTTCCTTCTGGATTAAGGCTCCTTAAACATCCTCTTAGCATCCCATTTTGTTTGTCTTGCATTGAAAATGGTTGTAATGAATTCATTTTTGCAAATCTTTTGAACCATTACCTGCATAATTTAGATGGGGTAAGTGATTGACATTTGTTATTCCTGTGGTTTTACAAAGAATATGTACATTTACACATCTATTAGGGGAATTATTTTAAGTAGTCCCTTTGTGGCTCATGATAATTCATCCATTAATCATACTGAAAGGGTGATGGACAAGACCTTGGGCTCTGGAGTTACAGGGATTTGAGTTGACCCATCATTTATGAGCCATTTGGTCTTGGCCAATTTACTTAACCTGTACCTCACTTTTCTCCTTTATATCAAAGGCTTAGTAATTAAATCTATTTCTTACAATTGTTGTGAATATTGAATGAGATGACTCATGAAGTGCTTAACATGTGGTAAGAACTATATGAATGTCAGCCATTATTCTTTTCCTTATCCTCTTTTCCATCTTGAAATTTTAAGTGCCAACTCTGAAAAGTATGATGATGGGCAGTATCTGAGTTTCTGCTTTATTTCTAGGGCATTGTTGTTTTAGTTCTTGAGGCATCTCATATAACTAGGTTAGCACTCTTAATAGTTTGTGGAACCTCTTCTGTCACTCTGTCATTCTTCTGGAGGAGTTCATGCTATTTTATTTTTTGTTTTCAGAATTGTAATCAGTATCTCCTGTAACATAGCATAATGTATCTCTGCTTCTTTTTTTGTAGTACAATGTTTTGAGTGCTGTATTAACACTCAGGCCTGTTTTCTTGACAGCTGGCAAACTTCCCCAGACTTTGTGAGGAAACGGAAAGGATTGTTGCTAACCACATTCGTGAGCGAGAAGGGAAGACAAAGGACCAGGTGAGGGAGGCTGTCCCTGGAGGGTGGGGCCCTCAAAGGAAGTAGAAGTCCTCTACAAAGTTGTCTGGTAGTATCCAACAGATGGCCTAGCCCTTAGTAGAAAACATAATGGCATGCAAAACTACATTATGCTTATTTCTACCTGAATTATATACATGTTACCGTATTAATACCTTCTGCATTGTTATAAATACAAGCAAATATGAAGAGTGTAGAAGAATAAAATTGCAAAACTAGTAGGAATTCCATTATTTTTTCTACTCAACCCTCCATGATCACCACGTGCATGTTCCTAGCATAAACACATCCCACGTTGACACTAAGCCAGAAAATACCACTTTTCTCCATTACGGCAGGGGTTTTAACTTTTAATGGTCCCACATATGAACTCCAGAATATTCATAAATTACTAAAATGTTCTGCAAAATATTCAGTGTTTTTCTTTTTTCTTGTTTTCTCCCTCCCTCCCTTCCTTCCAAATGAAGAATGCTTGTACCTTTCTGTCAACTCATCCATAGAAATTTGATTGAAAAAATACTTAAACGTTAAATATTTTAAACATTTCAAAGTATTTTGTAACTGTATATTTCTAAGGAGTGACCTTAAAATCCTCATGTCATCCTAGTTCTGTGATTTGGAAAGATTATTTTTAAGTGAGAGAATAATTCACTTAAAAAGTGAAGGACTATGTGAAAATATTAAAATCTACTTTTAAGTGGATTTTTTTAGTTATTTATTAAACATATTACAAAATACAAAGATTTTTAAATATTCTTAACTTCTGTGAGATAGTTACAAGTGTGGCATGGATAGAACATTTGCTCTCCACAAAGTAGCAGCATATCCTTGTCAAATCACTTCTTTGGATTGTTTTGTGATGTGCTTCATGTTGGTCTATATGGTGGAAGGGAAGGGAAAGGAAGAAAAGGAAGGGAAGGAGAGGAAGGGAAGGAAGGGAAGAGAAGGAAAGGAAGGGAAGGGAAGGAAAAGAAGGGAAGGAAGGGAAGGGAACGGAAAGAAGGAAGGGAGGGAGGAGGGGAGAGAGAGAAAGAAAGAGAAAGAACTGGGTTGGTGAGAGAGATGAATGCAGCGTGTACAGTGTGTGGAGATGGATGGTGGATGGGGAAAGTGAAGAGACAGCAGGATGGAAACCCAGGAGGCTGGCACATTTGGGAGTGACTGACTTGAGGAACAACTGTTGTGCTTGTGCTGTGGGACTCATTTTTATCATTGTGCTTCTAAAGTTAATCAACCAGTATTTCTAATTCCACTTGTTTTCCCGCTTTTACATTCTTGGACAATAGCCAAGAGTGGAGAAAACAGGCTTTGTGACTTAGTGGAGATAAATAAGTCAGTCAGTATTAACTGATGAGCCAGGGAAATCAAGGCTGGGGCCAGATAAATAGCACCAAGCTAGAGGTTCCTCCCTACATCCAATGTCTTGGCACTGCTGGACTAAGAAAACCTAAGTTCTTAAAAGTAAACTATACACCTCACCTTCAGAAAATAAGCTATTTTAACTTAGTTTTGTTAGTCTACAATATTCAAATGATAGTGTGTATTATTCAACTCTTAGGGATCCTATGTAAAATAGTACTGAGGAAAAATTAGTACAATTAGCATTTTAACCATCTTTGTGAGTGTATCTACATCAATTGTTGACTTCTTCATGTTTCAGTTTTTGTTTTACTAAAATAATATATTCAAATGTATCATTTCTTCTGAACAACCAGATTCCATTGTATGAAGAGGCACATGGATCCAGGTTTGCAGAGTGCAGTTTGTTAGGGACTTTTTGACCCAAGTATAGTCCTGGACAGATCCCCACAATTTGGGTCAGAGAATAGGGGCTTATAAATAGTGAGGACAAAAGTGACTTCATCCAAGCTAGAACATACCTAATTTACCTCAAGCTAATATCAAAGAGGCAGGCATATTCTTGTACCAGGATCTTGTCCTAAATCTCCTCATAGTGCTCTAAGGGTTTTGCCTATTCATAGTAGGCTGGGACAATATGCAGGGGGTGGAGGACCAACTGGGGTCACTCAGGGCCAGTTCTGGTGTTTGCAATTCAAGATGGCTATAATCCTGTCAAGGTAATCCCTATAGCATTGAGGTTAGTATTATGGACTTTTTTTTTTTTTTCGGTGGGATTTGGGTTTGAACTCAGGGTTTCATGCTTGCAAAGCAGGTACTCTACTGCTTGAGCAACACCTCCAGTCTATCATTTAATTTCTATGTAACCTCTGACAAGTTTATTCTTCAATTTCTTCATCTTTGGGATATGAAGGTAGTTAACTCATAGGCATTTTGTGAGAATGAAATAAAGCAATGCAAATAGAGCTCTTACTTCTTAATTTTAGTTGTTATTCCCAAAGAGGTGTGACACCTGGTAGCTATGAGAAAGACCTGCCTTTTCTGACTTCAATTGTCAGAAATTGTCTGTTATCTAACTCTGATGTAATGATTCTCCAAACACGAAATTAGGGATGGGGGAGATGTCTCTCTCTTAGGTGACAATCTCAGGTATCCTGCTCCCACAGTTGTCACCTGCCTCTAGAAGCTTGTAGTGATCACTTCTAATTTCAACCTGTGTGGCACAGTAGAGACATGTATGCTTTGTAAATGCAGTCATGTCATTTTGCATATATCTCCCATTTGAATTCTGGGCTGTGTGCTGCATTGAACCATGCAGTACTTTTGAAGTACCTGGTCAAAGAGTGACCCGTTTCCTCAGGCCTCTGTGTCTAAACTGCTTTGAAAAATTCTTGCAGTTTTCCTTCTTCTTTTTTTAAAAATCAAATTATTAAATACTTCTGCTTAGGAAACTTTGTGGTGCAACATCTTCAAAATTAAACATTAGTAACTATAAATCTGAGTTTTTTCTTAAAGGTTTTTGAGACATCTAAGTGTGCCAGGCATTCTTGTAAGTGTTTCCATATATGTAACTGCACATTGAAGTGATTAACTATGGGTGACTAGTGCTACCAGGAGTAACTTTACTTTTCTTTAACTAAATATTCCGTAACTATAGGTGAAAGCACAGTGAGAAACTCTGAGAAAGTAAAAAAAAAAAAAAAAAGACAAAAAATGAACTATTTTCTTTTTCATCCCCCACATGTGACCTGGCCCTTTTCCTAGGGTGAGCACAGACTCCCAGTTTCCAGGAATATGAATGAAAACAGCTCTAGCTTTTACTTTTTTCCACTGTTTTCCTTACTGCAGTCCAAGTTAATGTGTGTGAATGTCCAAAATACGCATGACAACATTTGATTGCTTTTGCTGAGAATTATGTAAATACTTAATGCTCCTTACGGTGGCAACAATTTATTTGTTCTTAAATATTATAGTTTACAAAATCCTGGCCAAATGGTTTGGAGAATATAATTTATAACAGAGTCTGGCTTTACTGTTAGGAGCAGAGAGGCAGTTCTACAGCTAATATAATAGTAATCACTCCTCCTAACTCTTCAGTGTTCTAGAAGAAATAAAACTATATTCAATAAGATGAAGAAAAACATGATGTTATTGATCCAGTAGCTCTTGTGCCTTGCCTTTATTTTTGGTAGTGGGAGTGGGTTTGAAATAATCTCTTAAATCTTTTTTGGCAGGTCCCCTGTGACTCTCAGCAAGATTTGTTCAGATGACAGGTTTAGATTCGCACAAAGTAAAGCCTCAGAGCCCATAGTTATAGATACTGATTAAGAATCAATAATGAGAAACTACATACAAATTATGTGGGAATAGATTGCTCCATTTAAAACAAACTATTCTGCAAACATGGCCGGTAGTTATAAAATTAAAAACACGTATTTATTGGGTGCCTATTATGTGTATCACACTAGGTTCTGGAGATAAAATGGGGAACAAGACAAACATCATCCCTGCTTCTATGAAGCTTACACTCTTGTGGGGAAGAGAAAAATTAAGCAAAAAGTTACATTATTAAGTACATTTGTGGTGAATACTCCAGTTAAAAAGTTTAGGTCACAATGTATGTATATATAGCATTATGGCATATATACTATCTGAAAGACAGATCCAGCCTGGTCAAGGGTGAGGGAAGGGGTGGTGAGAATAAGGGAAGATTTCCTAAGGAAATACCCGCTGAGGAGCCTTATGTCGAATATGCCCATAAACTGTTCCCATGGAGACTCTGATGCTCTCATCCGTCACCTTTAGTGAAGGGAGGCAGCATAAAAATACTCTTTGTGTATTTATTGACCCTTTGTGTCTCTTTTAAAAACTGTCTGTTCACTTCATTTGCCCATTTATTGATTGGATTATTTGTTCTTCTGGTGTTTAATTTTTTTGAGTTCCTTATATATTCTGGGTACTAATCCCTTGCCAGATGAGTAGCTGGCAAATGTTTTCTCCTATACTGTAGGTTCTTTCTTCACTCTGTTAAATTTTTCTTTACTGTGCAGAATCTTTTTAATTTTATGCAATTCCATTTGTTAATTCTTCTTATTAGTTCCTGAGCTATTGGAGTCCTATATAGAAAGTCACTGACTGTGCCTGTATCTTCAAGTTTGTTTTCTTCTAGTAGAGTGAATATGATCGATGTACATAGTAAATGTGAATGAAAATGTTATAAAGACCCACACACACACATAAGGAAAAGAAATGGCTGAGAACAACAAAATGTTTATTGTGATCACCAAAGGTTCATAAGTATATTATGACCTGAACATGTTCATAACATGTTTCATGTTGTCTGGGATGTGTGTACCATTCATTCCTTCACAAATCGTGGTTGAGTATACACGATGTTCCAGGCACCTGTCTAAGCACTGGGAATTCAACAGTAGATACAACGGATGAAGTCTAGATGGAGAACATGCACAAACTCCTCTGTCAGCTACAAGTCGTGCTAGAAAGGAAAGTAAGTCAGGGTAGGATAGAGAGTAATGAGTGCTAACTTAGTTAGAATGCGCAGGAAAGATCCCTCTGGTGAGGTGTTATCTTGGCAGAGACCTGGCTGATTTTTTTTTTTTTTGAGACAGGATCCAGATTGATCTGGAAGCTACTATGTAGTCTAAGCTAGCCATGAACTCTCTGTCCTCCAGTCCCTGCCTCCTGAGTGCTAGGTTTACAGGTGTATGCCATCCTGCGTGGCTTGGCTGATGTTTTGGTTTGATAATGAAGCCTACTGATCTGAAAGAGGCCTACTGAGTTGGTTGATGGGGTACTTCTGACGGCCTAGAGGGAGCATACAGAGATAGAAAGGAGAGGAAAAATAAGAGGTGGTATTGCTTATACAACTTGCCATTCTTTTGAACATTATGGCTACATTTTAGAGGACTAGAATAATTCTAGGCCTGTGTTAAGTTAGAAAATAGGTGTTTATAAACTATAATGCTTTGTCTTGTGCTCAGACTTACCTTTCATGTAGACTTTTAACTTACAAATTTAGTGTGTTAAATTATTAATCCAATTAAGAAAATTTAATATAATTTTAATCCTAATGGAAAGATTACTTTAAAAATTCGATACAGATAAATAATTTAGGCAAATATTGACATTAATATCTGAAAAATATTTTAATTTGGGTGTTTACTGAAGTGCTTCTCTTTGATTCATAGGTACTGCTATTGATCGACATTCAAGTCTCCTATATTAACACCAACCATGAAGACTTCATTGGCTTTGCAAAGTACGTGAGACATTTGTCTGTCACTTGCTTTCTTCCTGCTAGTTTGTCTAGAACACAAACTGCAAAGTTCTACTACAACTCTACCATGCTTTGACACCATAGTGTCAAGATTAGTTCTGCTTCTACCTACTGAGGTCTGAGCTCCATGGCCATGGTGCAGGGTAATTCCTGTCCTCTCAATAAAATTCTATAGCTGGCTTTATCACGCAGTATATGAAGTCATATGTGTTTTAGATACTCACTATTTTCAATGATGATCTGAACTCCCATAGAGTAGCAATAGATGCATATTTAAAATTTTTTGAGGTGAATTTCTCACATTTGAGTTATCAAGTATAATTCACACAATCCAAATTATTTGGACTTCCCTAAGTCAGAATATGCAGACCTATAATAAAGTCCTTTGTGAACTTAGATATAATCTATTGAGATGAACAATCTCTTTTTAATAAGATGTGTATAATTTACACAGGCTTACCTCTGTGTTGCTATTCTTCACAGGCATTACCATGTAGACATAATGGTTGGTTATTCAGGGTTGGTTATTCATCATGTGATGTTTTTTAAGGCCACAAATTCACTATTTTTCTTGCTTGTTAATAGAACCAGTTTTTGTTAGAATTAAAAAAATATTGATGGCATGCAGTGATTCCAACTTCAAGCATATAAAATATAGACTATTTCATATAAAATGTAAAATAAAAGAGCTTATGTACTTTTATTTGAACTGCATGCTTGAGAGCAGGAAAAAATAAAAAAGTAAGATGATAAAATGCTAAACTAATTAATTTTATTATACTCTGACTTAGAAGAAGCAGCTATATAGACCATGTGATCTAAAGTAAACAGCAACCTGAGAAATTTATTGCCGTGTTTTAGGAAGAAAAGTCCCAATTTCCCAACAACAAATTGTTTTCTTCTAATCTAGGCTGTAGTTGTGATGGTCTAGCTAATGGTGTGGACATATTTTGCACCTCATGGTTATTACCTTGGGGTAGTCGATGAGTTTTCCTTGATCACTTTCTGTCTGTGTACTCTGGGCAAACTTGTTAGAACACAGTGATGAGTATGTTCCCTCATCTAGTTGTCCTTTCAGCAGGCTGCCTGCTCCAACTTCTAGATAGGTGAATGCTACTAAGGCATTTCACATATAACTGTGTCCCCTCCCCACTTAGCCCCCATAACTCCTGCCATTGTCATTGCTCACTTCCTTCTACAAAGTCACTCGACTCTATCATATATCCTGTGTCTAGGTTTAGAAGGGGGATCTGAGAATTTCTCCCCACAGTCAGTGGACTCGAGAGTGCCGATGCCAATCTCCCATTTTTATGGAAAAATAAAGACAACGAAAGTGTCTTTGCCTTCCTTCTGTCCTTCTTTTGGTGGTATTGGGGTTGGAACTCAGACTCTTGCACTTGCGATGTCCATGCCACCAGCTCTTTTTGGTTTAGGTTATTAAATAGGTCTCATGTTTTTGCCTGGGACCAGCCTGAACCACAATTCTCCTACCTAAGATCTCCCTCATAGCTGGGGCCACAGGCGTGCCACCACGACTGACTTAGTGACTGAAGTAGGGTCTCACTAACTTTTTCCTGTACTGGCCTTAAATCACAATCTTCCCCATCTCTGCCTCCCATACAGCTGGGATTATGGGCATTAGACACTGCACTTAGCCTCTTAAATTTTCTTTTAAAGGACTGGTCTGTAATTAGCAGTCTTGGTTATTTTTCCAGGATTTTGACAAGAGCCTTACCCTTTTTTGTTTCTCAGTTTAATGATGTATCAAATGGGATAATGAATTCCTGTCTTGTATACCTTTCAGGATTGTCAGAAGATGAAATTAATGAAGTTATATGGAAATGCTTTAGAAAATTGTGGTGTGTGGTCTGTATGAGAGTCTGTCCTTGCTCTCTTGCTCCCTCTTTTTCTCTTTCTACACACACAGACATTAAGAATTTTATTAATAGATGTACCATTTTACGTTGTAATGAAATTTGTAACAGCTTAAGTATGATTGCCACTGGAATATTTTTAGTTGCTAATAGCATTTTCCCAAAGACAATAATTTAATGTTCATTGGGCTTATTTAATTGCACACATTAATGGAGTTCAGTGCAATTTTTCAATTCATGTATACAGTGCATCCTCAGCTTTCCCCGTTCACTCTCCAGCCCTCTAGAAATCACTATCAGAGATAACGTTTTGAACTGAGACTCAGAGGTAAATGTTCTTTCCATCTGTATGCCAAGCTGGAGCGCATTTCAGTGTGACACAGGATAATTATGAAGATGAAGAAATGCTCATTTCAAAATCACTTTGAGGAGTTGTGGTATTTTCTGTGCTTTTAAAAAATTAAAAAAATATGGTTGTAGCTATAAATTTTAAAGTTGGCAGGAATGCTGTTTCCATCAAGGAAGAAAAGTCAAGCCAATTTGAAGACAATTATGTAAGTATTTTTTAGTTCCAAAGATAGAATATTAAAGTCTTGGGTTTAAGAAAATAACATTTGTTTCATGATAATTTTACAGAGTTACCAAAAGAGAGGGTTCACCTCTCAGATTTGGAAGATGGCAATGGATATAGTATTTTACATATTATTTTTTTGAACTGGGATGACTTTTTATTCTAATTTTTTTGTACAGAAAACTGCTAAAATTAGATTAATAGAATGTTTAGTTTCAGGGTAGTTTCAAGAATTTCACCCTGAAATTCTTTCTACCATAGAATTTATCCTGCCATGTTGAATATGTGGACCTTCTTTTTCCATTTCCTAGTTATTTGTTAAACATGGACCGTAAAATATGTACCATGTGTAATATGTCTAAGTAAGCTCTGCTGTGGGCTTGTTTTGGAATTTCCTGACTTCTAAAAGTTTGCTATTTCAACTATAATATAATTTCTGAATCTAAAAGTTCAATATTTCAGATGAAAGCATCAACTTTACTCATGACTTAAGGGATTTAATTTGTCATTCTTCTCTGGTAAAACTAACTCCCTCCTAAATTACATTTCCTTACGTAATATACCTAGTTTTTGCTATTCAAAAAACAATAACTTGCCTGCTGTTCCTTAATTTACTTCATCTCATTCTCAGTAATCTTGCTGTTTTATCAGGACAAACTTATTAGCTGAAAGCCTTAGGAAGTGAAATTTCACATTCTTGTGTTCTTCTTCATTTATTCCATGACACGATTTACCCTCCTGAGTTACTAAGATTTATGCAGGCCAGTGGTTTAAGAGAAAAAGGGGCTCTGCTGTTAAAGTAATACCTCTACAGCAGCAAACCAAGGTCACTTTGTTTTTCAGTCTGCTGAGTAGATCTCAACACCTGTTTTCTCACAGTTTGAAATGATACAGTGCGCATATTTCGGTTCTTGTTATATGAGCACCATGAAAATTCTATGGGTTGTAACATTCATTATATCTCTTTCCTGATCCTCTGGAATGTCTCTGTTGCCATTTTAAGAAATGCAGTGTATTTGAACCATGTCACCAGATCCAGAGCAAGCATGGCCTTTTCCTTTACATTCTTCTTTTATATTTCCCTAACACAAAATAATTTTCTATTGTAATGGTGTTTCTATTTCCTATTCTTACACAAGAGTGTTCTCTCTCTTATGGAATCAAAATATAGGTATCAGAGTATTAATGAGCACCTTCTTTTGACTGGTGGCAAGTTTAGGAATTAAATGTTTGGGTGTGTTAGAAATATCTTTAAGATATTGGGGTGTCACAAGGGAGAGAGAAGACACACTTAGAATTCAATAGGCCAGGCAAAATTTATTTCTACAGAAAGGTGCACTACAGAAAAAAAGTAAGTATCCCCAGCAGAGAGTCTGCTGGAGTTCTATCTCTAATACCATGATGCCCCTACCCTGAATTGAGCAGGTTTGGGGTTCAAGTCTGTGCAGTTGGCTAATTGGAAAGAGGACATTGGGAGGGAGATTTGAAGACAAAGAAGTTTCAAAGCTCAGGGATGCAGTAACTGTTTTAGGTTATTAGCTCCGGAACCAGGGCATCTAGTGGAATTTTGTCCGGCTGAGGATAACAACCCTTTGTTCTTAACAGAAACTTTTATCACGTTAAGCAGAGTCCATGAAGCAAGCATATGGGAAGCGAGTTAGTGAGACTAACATTTGTAACAGTGGTGGTTGCTGATTAAATCCTTTGACAGAAAAGACCCAATCTAAGCTGATCCTCACAATTCCCCTTTTTCTTTCTTTCTGTTGTTATTTTTTTACAGTTCTTTTCTTTAAACTTAGCTAGTATGAATTGACTTTTAGTCAAACCTAGCCATCTAGTTGTCCCCATCCTTATCAGACTGCACATTTTAAGAGGGCTTCATTAGATCATTTTGTCCTTGAGTCTGATCACCTATATTTTATGATTATTGCTCATTATTTTGGTGAGACCCCTTTTTATTTATTTTGGAAAAGTCTGTTGTGCCTCAGCATCTCTGTGCAAAGCTGGTTTTATGTCCTTTTAAATGTTTTGCTTGTAAGTATGTCTTTTTGTCTCCTTTATCTAAAACAAAGTTACTTTTGTTATTTGTCCCTTTACATTTACATCCCTAGGGACATTTTTGTTATTTTATTTTTTCTTACATTTGTTCCCTTATATTCTCCCCCCTCCAGAGGTAGCCCTGATTTCTGTCAGGAAAAGGGGCATTGACTCGAGGGGTCCCCAGACAGTCAGTCAGAATCTCTTCTGAGATGTCGAAGGGGGTCTGTCAAGGGGTCCATGGTACCAGGAGGAGGTCTCTGGGTATATTTGGCTTTGTCTCCCTCACCATCTGGAGCTTGATCGTCTCCAACCTTGAAAAAACAAACTTGACAAGCAGATTAAGAGGTCAGGGGTTGAGTAGTGGGAGGAACCAGCTTAGTGATGGTAGTCAAGATTAATTTTTTTTCTTATATTTGTAGGAGGAGGTGTTGACTATAGTACATTTTTTTAAATGTCTGAACCTGTGGTTTTTTTTTTTCTTGTACTGAGTAGAACTACCATGGCAACAGTACATTGTCAGTATATATGTCCAGGAAAAACCTATTGTTTAAAAAAAAGTTAAAAACAGCATCTTTAAGTATCAAAGGACATGTCTAGAGCCAGTAAAAATAGTCACTTTGTCTCTACTTAAGTAGAAGACCCTGGCTAAAAATATGAGTTTGTGTCTGGAAGGGCTTTAATGCCAGATAGCTACACATGCATCAGAAAGGGGAATCCTCTCAGCTTTGGTTATTTTTAAGAGATCTGGCACAAGTGGCTCCATTTGAACTTTGGTGGCATTCCTCCCCTTATCTCCAAACTGCTTGTCTCTAAGCAGTCTTCTCTGAAGATCTTTCTCCATCCAAGCACTAACCAAGCCCAACCCTGCTTAGCTTCCGAGATCAGACAAGACTGGGTTATAAGGCTGTAGACTAAAGATCTTTCTTGATTGGTCATTTTTGTCCTTCATTGTGAGGATTTTTTTTTTTCCTCTGGATTTTGTTGTTTTTGGTTCCACACTGGGGTTGGGAAGGGAGTAACAATCAAGCAGATCAGGTGAGAGTCAGTGCCAACTAAAACCTTTTGGCCAAGTTTAAGCAACAAAGAGGCTTAGAAGGAGTGGTTCTATCATTCTGAGTGAGGTTAGCCTGGCCCAAAAGACCAAAAACCATATGTTCTCCCTCATATGGGGACATTAGATCTAAAGAAGACTGTCCAGGATTTTCACATTGCCCAGATGGGGATTGGACTTTGAGCACATGATAAAAGCGAGAGCACACAAGGGAGGGGTGAGGATAGGTAAGACACCTAAAAAACTGGATAGCATTTGTTGCCCTCAACGCAGAGAAACTAAAGCAGATACTTTAAAGCAACTGAGGCCAATAGGAGAAGGGGACCAGGAACTAGAGAAAAGGTTAGTTCAAGAAGAATTAACTTAGAAAGTAACACATATGCACAGGAAATCAATGCAAGTCAACTCCCTGTATAGCTATCCTTATCTCAACTAGCAAAAACCCTTGGTCTTTCCCATTATTGCTTATACTCTCTCTTCAACAAAATTAGAGATAAGGGCAAAATACTTTCTGCTGGGTAGCGAGAGGGTAAAGGGGGTAAGAGACGGGGTGGGGGAAGGGGGGAGAAATGACCCAAACATTGTATGTACATATGAATAAAATAAAAATTAAAAAAAAAGAAAGAGTGGTTCTTAGGCAGTGGGCTTCTACACAAGGACAATACAAAACACAATCAAACAAAAGCAGACATTCAAAATAAGTACATGTTAGAGTCATTTTCCATGGACTTGATTGTAAATGCCCCAGGAGGATCAGAACCATAATGACAAAACCTTAAAAGAGCTGTGGTTAAAATTCTGATGGAGAATTTAGCAACTAACAGAACAGTGTATCAGTACCATTAACTTCTTGTTACAGTGTTTATCTTAACTTTGTATTTTGGAAGGCTTGATATATTTGGAAAACACAAATGTATACAGGAGCCAGCAATAGCACCACAGCTCTATAGAGGTTATATATACATATATATATATATATATATATATATATATATATATATATATATATATATATATACTTATTAGTTCAATTGTTACTCTTGGAGTAAAACTTTAGATTTCCCATCAGTTGGGTGGGGGGGAACAGTATCAGTGACCCCCAAATAGCCTAGTCACAGACACATATAGGGTACTAACTTTATTAGAATCACCCAAGACAATAGTTATTTAACCATAATTACGAGGTCATCTAGAAGACTACATAAACCAACTCTTAAATAACTTTTATTTAGTTATGACTCAGGTTACCTCAGTATTCAAAACCCTGACAAAAATTAACAAAGAGAACAAGTAAATATTTATGGGGACTAATTGTAGAGTTAAGAAACCTAATGGCCAAGAATCATGGCTTAGATGTTGATAAGGGATCACATCCCAGATTGCTGATCTTAACAGATGGCTCATGACATACAGCAGAATCCTGCCAACCTGTAGTCAATGGAGCCACCTCCTAAAATAACAGGCTCAATCTGGCCATCCCAGGCCAAAAATACCCTCTGCTTGACTTGTGGAAGGAGTAGGGCTAACATCTCCACTTTGATGACTTTAATTAAAAAAAAACTAGAGGTCTCAAGACCTCCCGTGTATTAGTGTATTGCTTCTTTTTGAGTTTTATTTTTTCTTTATTCTTTCTGGAGGGTGTACTTTGGCTTTGTTTTTACTTTGCTTTACATAAGTAAATTTGTCCCAACCCTCATATCAGTGCAGTAGCACTCCCTATACTCAGCTGCCTATTGCCACTCTGTGTTTTAATAAACTCTTGCTATCTTGATAAATTTTTGGATCAATCTGTAACACCAAAAATCCCTGACATGTATAGAATGGTAAAGTACCAAGTTATTTCTTATATCATATTGTTAAATAAACTGTGTGCAACAGACAAAAGAAATCCCTGATAGTTAACTTAACAAAACAAAAACATTTTCCTTTTCTTAAAGACAGTTTTTTGGTAAATGTTATCAAGAACAGAACAATATTTTTAAGAAGCCTTGCTATGAGCTCAGAGAATTAAGTTTCAGTCTAACATCAGTACATTAAATTTGACCTTATAAAACCTTTAATGTAGCTCTTATATTTTAGTTAACTTAATCACTTACATGAGCATTTTTAAGTTCCATCTTTTTAGGACAACTTACTCTGTATCTTTTATAACAGTTTACTCTGTATCTCCTGAGGGAGCTTATCCATATCCATATCCTTATCCTTATCCTTATCCTTTTTATTTTAGGACAAACCCTTTTTTTTTGAAGACAAACCTTTTTTTATATATATAATCCTTTTTTATCTAAAAGTATTTTTCTTCAACCTATTACTTTTAAGACCATATCCCTAATCATTTATATTTTTTGTTACTTGTTGGAAATGATTCATAAAACCTTTTAACTTAGAGCCTTATATTTGCATGAAAAAAACAGAAAGAAAGCAACCTTAAAATTATTTTTTGTATAAAAACAATTTACAGAAAGCCCATTTGTTAATAGACCCATGTTAATAAGAGAGAATTAAATCTAAGATTTTGTTTATCACAGAATGAAACAGACCACAGTCATTTTTTTTTAACTAACTGAATGTTAGGATTCCTGTTGCAGTCTGCCACCTGACCCCTTCCTTTTCCTAGTCTGAACCCTATTGTTAACTCCTGAATGCCTGCATCTTAGTGAGACCTTATTGAAGCAAGTTTGAAAACTTTTTTTTTTAAGTAGCAGTAAGATAGAGCAGAAGTAACATTTTTTATATAACTCTATAATGGGGAACATCCTGAAGATGTTTACATATTTATACGCAAAAAGAAGGGCTTAAGCAGTCTATAAAGAGATGTCTAACACAAACACCCTGGGTTTTTCTTTTTTTGTTACCTTGGCTATTACATTAACCTTGTAACAGCAGTCTAAGAACCATGTTGAAGTTGTTTACATACACATATACACATAAAAGTTTTATAAATTAAGCATGCCAAAAAGAAATGCCAATTTAAGCACACATAAGATGAGCTAGAATTCCAGGAGCAAGTTAAATTTTGCCCAGTGCTCTTTTAGAGATATATACAAAATGACACATAAAAAAATTAAAGTGCACTTCCAGAAAAACCTTTTAAACCATACCCAGAGGGCTATTTGGTGGAGTGGTGGATGATGCATCTATTCTTTTGTGAGTCTCCTTCTTTGGAACTGAATTTTTGTTACCCCTCCCTTAATCTTGGCTGTGTGTTTCCCTGGGAAAAGGCTCAAACCTCCCCCATACTGGAGGTTTCTTGCATTTTACCCATATCCCCGAGAGAATATTCAACCCAAAGTGCTTCCTCTGCCTCAGAAGTCAGCACTTGCCTTGTGTCTGAGACAAGTCCCAGTCACACCCACACAGCTTCTGGGATGTGCAAACCACCAAAGTAGCATTGACTTTCCTACCTTGGTCCATGCACGGAGTTAACATTCTTGCTTAGGCCAGCCCCTTTTCCTGCATTGCCAATTGACTTTTGATTTGGAGTTCATTGTTGGCCACAGAGATAGTAGATTCCACCCCCCCAGCTCTGAGGCCACTGTAACAAGTTGGCAGGACACATCTTCCTTGAAGAGGGGGTCTCCATGGCTCTCTGGGCAATGTGAAAATCCTGGACAAGCCCCCATGTTGTTGGAAATATCTTTAAGATATTGGGGTGCCATAAGAGAGAGAAGACGCAACTCAGAAGTCAACAGGCAAAAGAAATCCCTGATAGTTATCTTAACAAAACAAAAACCTTTTCCTTTTTTAAAGACAGTTTTTTTTGTAAATGTTATCAAGAACAGAACAATATTTTTAAGAAGCCTTGCTATGAGCTCAGAGAATTAAGTATCAGTCTAACATCAGTACATTAAATTTGACCAAGGGGAGTCTGCTAGGGTTTCATCTCTAATGCATTGCTGCCCGTCCCCTGAATTGGGCAGGTTTGGGGTTCACAGTCTACATAGTTGGCTAGTTGGAAAGAGGACATTGGGAGGGGGCTTTGAAGACAAAGAAGTTTTGGAGCTCAGGGAAGCAATAACTGTTTTAGGTTGTCAGCTCCGGAACCAGGGCATCTAGTGGAATTTTGTCTGTCTGGCTGAGCATAACAACCCTTTGTTCTTAATAGAAACTTTTACCACATTAACCAGAGTCCATGAAGTGAGCATATGAGAAGCAAGTTAGTGAGACTAACATTTGTAACAGGTTACTGATTAAGTCCTTTGACAGAAAAGACTCAACCTAAGTTGATTCTCACAGTTGCTTCCTGGGATTGTTATGAGGTAGAACTATATAGGCTTGAGCAACTTGGAAGGACATCAATAATATCACCAATTCAAATAAGTTATAAATTCCAATGTTCTAAGCACTATTTAAAAATAAGTAGATTTCTATTCTGAAGTTTATTATTTCTTAAAATAATTGCCTTCTTAAAATGAATCCTTCTTTCATAGTTCCCTTAGTTCTGTAAGATTTTCTCACTTAATAAGGTGGCAACTTCACTAAAGATCCTATAGGGAAAGTTGACACCATTTCTTCCTCCTTTGCTTCAATCTCATTGGATGGAGCCAGACCTAAATGTGTAAATTGTACTCTTGGTAATCTCAGGAAGGGTTCATAAACTTTCCTGGGGTAATACAAGAGAAAATTCTAAGAGTTTCTTTACTCCATAGTAATGTTGCCCAATAGAACTTTTTGAAATAGTGGGAAGATTTCATACCATGCTGTTCAATATGTGTGGCTATAGAGCAGTTGAAATGTGGCTAGTGAAATGGAAGAAATGATTTTTCCATTTAAATCTATTGAATTAATTTAATTGTCACATCTGTCTACCAGCTACTGTGTTGGACAGCATAGCTGTACAGAATGGTGAATCCAGCTAATTACTCAGGGTCCTTCAATAGTGGACCCTACTTTACTGACAGCTTGGTGATGGACTACAGTGATGGCTACTGGGAGAGGAAAAGGAAAGAGATCTCTTAGCTACTACAAAATGAGTTGTAGGGCTCAGGGATTAATAGTCAGCTCTTCAGATGACCTATCACTGAAGGATGGGCCTTTTCCTCTGTCTGCTCTACTCTTTGATCTATATGCCCCTGGCATTTCTTTGTTTTTTATTGTTGTACTGGGGATACATTGTGACCTTTACAAAAGTTCTTACAAAGTATTGTTGCTGAATTCACTCCCTCCATTATTCTCCTGTATCCTTCTTCCCCGCATTGAAGTTTCTTTTAATTCCAAGTCTCCTATCCAAAAGAAACTCTGTGGTAGAGGTAGAGGTTGAGTCTGCATTTCTAATGGGTTCTCCATTTCATTGGCACATCTGAGCCCCTTGAGTTGATTTAGAGTCTGTACTTCTCCCTTTCTTCTTTCTCGTTTCTCTCTCACTTTTCAGCCCATTATAGTCTGGTTGCTACCACACCATTCTATTAAGACTGCTTTGTTTAGGACAAAACAGTTAATAGATAGACAATCCAGAGTCCTTCATTTGATACCATTGACCACTCCTTGTTGAAGAGATCTGTTCCTTTGCTTCAATAGTCCCCAATTCTTTCCTGTTTTTCCTTTTTCCACTTCAGACTTTCCTTCTCAGTCTTCTTTAGGACCTTCTCATCCTCTGCTCCATTTAAAAACTAAGTCAGTATTATTCCCTAGATCCCTTCTTGTCTCGCTCACTGCGTTATTCCTGACCAATCCCACTCACTACAATGCTTTAGTTACCAGCTTTATCTGATAATTCTGACTCTAGATTTCTATTCCAGAACTTTTTCCTGGACTATATACCATATTTATCTGCCTACTGGACTTCTCTGCTTGTGTGACCTAAAGAAGCCTTAACCCAATATTCCCAAATTGAAATTACCATCTGCTTTTATAATCTTCACCTCTTCCCTTGTTTCTGCTCTCTTGGATGGTAACTTCCATTTGTGCAAGAGAAATCTGATATCGTCCTATAGTCCTTGTTCCCTTCTTACCTGTATTTCTCTTCATCTTTATCTACTCCATTTGATTTTATCTCTGTAGTATTTTTGAATTTCTTTCTTTCTTTCTATCATCATTGCTATTACTAAAGTTAGTCCTCTCTTACTTGAGTTGCTATAACAGTCTCCCTTGTCTTATTCTTTTTCATTTCTTCTGGGATTCTCTGCTGCTTTTAGAATAAAGTCTATACATGATTTCTAAGATATAATCTATCTTTCTTACCTCTTCTGCCTGTTCTGTTGTCATTATTCCTCTTTACTCCACTCCTTTCAGTCAGTTTGGCCACTCAGGGTTCCCTAAATATACTTTACTTCAGCACATGCATGTGATACTCTTCTACAAATTATTTACAGTTCATTTGCAGACATTGATAGTCTGGTTATAAATAACTATGACATCAAAATATAATTTCATAACAAATTCTTAAGAAACTACCATAAAGCTTGTACTCAGTAAATTCAGTGGTGAGAGAGGCAGAAATGCCAAAATTAATGCAATGTATCATTGACCATCACAGAGCAGACATTGCTACAGGGAAGACAGAGACATGTCTGTAACAGAAGCCTGTTTATATGGTGCAGGCACAGAACAAGTGCTTTGTGCATTCAAGGAAAGGAGAGATAACTAGAGCTTTCTAAGAAGGCATAATCCAGAAATTGAATGTGATTAGACTTTGAAGGCTGAGAAGGACTCCAGCAATCTCAGGGAGGTAGTGTGGGCTGACTGCTTCCTGTCTTCCCTGTTTCAGAATCAATTTTGGAGAGATAAATTTTATAAAACAATGCTTTGATCATGCATTTGCTGGATCAGAAACATTGAATGGTACAGTGTAATACCCTACTTTTCTGTAATTGGCTCCAACATTTAGCTATTGTACCAGGAGGCTTTTATGGTCATTTACAAACCTGAGTTATATAATTCTGCCTAAATAATTTTACCTATCACAACTTCTCTATATGCCTCATTGCTTTGCCTTCTGGCTTTGTTAATATCTGGTCTCTTAGAATATAGTTGGTTGTCTTCTTGCATTAAAATTCATCTTCTAAGAATTCTATAAAAAAATCTCAGATCACATCAGCCTGGAATGATCTTTCTTATCTCTGAACATTCAGAGCAACTGCTATGTATAGGAATTGATAAATGGTCTCATGCCTCATTGGCACACTCTTTTGTTATTTGTATATTTTATTGTGTATGCACACAGGTAAGAATAGAAGGGAATATACCAAAGCAGTCTTGGGCAGAGTTAACATTGTGGCTTGTTTTTTTTTAATGTCTTCTGAAATATTTTCTTATTTTTAGAAAAATTTGAACTTCTTGTTATATACGTTTAGAATCATGATGTCTCAAGCATAAAACTAATTTGGTTTAGTGTTCTGGCAGAGCCTTGTACAGTGACTTGTGTATCACTGTACAATTACATAGTACACTTAAACTTTATTAATTGTATAGTGGTAAAATTAATAACAAATATACACACATAATAAGAAGATACAGGATAGTGGTAATTATATTTATCCCCACATAATATCCCATATTTGAAACAGAAGCACCTTTCTCCCTATTGTGTACTCATGTTTCTTTTAATAGAGCATATTCTTTATTTGTCATTTATGCTTTATGTTTATTTCTTTTCATCTGTACCAGTTACATTGTAAGCTTCTCCTTAAACACACTTATCTGCATTTCTGTCTTCTTCTAAGTTTGCATACAAAAATTTTTGACTACAGGTATGTTTTATAATATTTCTGAGATAACTGTTTAAATACCTCTATTCAAGAATAGATTCAAGGGCTCAAATGAACTTACAAGTCTACATGTTTTCTCATGAACACTTTCTGAAATAAGTACTTTGAAATACTTTTAGTTCAATTACTATAGCATACTGAAGAATTGTGATAAAGGGTATTTCCTAACTAAACAGTTTATTTTTTTATTATTGATGAAGCAACTTCAAGTACCTAAGTACATAATTAACAGCAATATGTTTGAAATTTTGGTGCCAGTTGCTGCAAAAAGGTCATTCTTTAGGTGCAAAGTAGTGGTCTTTTGGTATTTATTTTAACTATAATTTTGAGATTGGCTCATGTAGACTATTCCAAGTGGTAGATCCAAAATATATATTATTCCATAGGGAAACTCTTAGTGGAAATTCTCTTTATCTAGTGTCCTTAAGGTTCGGAGAGGGAGTCTCAGATGTAAAGTGAATTTAAAAGGGTTGGAAATGTAGCTAAGTGGAAGAGTGATTATCTAAGGTCCTGTATTTGATCCCAGCACTCCTCCCCACTCCAACAAAAAAGAACCTAAGAAATAGTCTAGTCCCCCAATCTGCTTCTCCTCCCCCTCCCAATCCACACTTTGTAGCTGAGATCCTGATTGCCTATGGTTAGGTACCTTTGCTTTATATCCAGCTTCTTTTCCCTTACATGATTTTATGGGAGCCTATACATAATCTTAGGGTCTCCAGTGATTTATCAAAAAAAAAAAAAAAGACACCTTTGGGTCAACTAAAGTCTTGACGTTTTCACCACTAATCAGAGCTTTATTAAAAACATTTTTCCATAAAGAACTCCTAAGTTACAATCATAGTGCTAGGAAGAGATGGCCATAACCCATGAAGAAGGCACAATCACATTATAGTAGTAGTTTCATTTATTCCTAGAAGAGAGGAAAGCCTAGAGGGCTCTGGGAAGGTGACATTGGAGACAGAAAGTAGGGAAGCTACCCTAAGCACTTGGAGAGTGGGATTTGAGGCACTCTCGGAGGTGGGGGTCGTGGACAGCCAGAAGGCAGTGTGGACTCATTGGATCCTGGCCACAGACAGATAGAGCACCACCTCTTTCTTAGCTCACTGACAAAAACCTGTAAACTGTAGTTTTAGATTATTCAAAGGAATGGTTGAAGAGAGATAACCTCCTAGTGATGAAGAGAATTAAGCATTCAACTAAAAACTAGAAAACTAACAACAAAAGATAAGGAAGAAATTAGTAAATTAGAAGTTGAAAAACAAAAATTCACACAAAATATCTCTAGCAACCAAATACAGTGTAATCGTTTCAGACTACCCCAGCCCTGCCCAACCTCACCTGAATGTAGTGTGTGGTTTCTCATGAGTCTGAGTAAAGGCAAGCAGCTTAAATACATCAGGGAAGACTATAAAAGGCTGCTGTTTTGAATAACTGTTCTAAGTGGGGTTTTGTTGATTTATAACTTGTTACTGAAGCATAGCATCCTTTCACCTTAAACAGTTACTGATGGCTTTAATCTTGCTCTTCTCTATTTTAGATGAGTTCATTGTTCTACAAAACAGTTACTATGAACCATAAACAAGCCGATAGAGGGTGGAATATTGCTACTTTTCCCAGAATAACCAAAATGAATTGTGTTTTTTTATGGTATTTATAAAGATTATTTTAAAAGCCTTATCTTTTTGAGGGATAGACTAACATAACGCTTACATGTGTAGGCTTTGGGATTAAATTGTCAGACTGATACCTGTCTTTTAACCCTCTGTGCTCACTGCAAATTGGGGAATATAATGGTATCAACCTCATTGGGCTTTTCATTCAATGGATGTTTGTTGAAGACAACTGTATACCAGGTCCTTTGTAGGCTCTAGGGAAATAGTGTGCAAAACACACAAACCTCTTGTATTCTTTTATTTTTATTTTATTGTTATGCTAGGTGGGGGTACATTGTGGCATTTACAAAAGTTCTTACAATATATAAAATATATTGTACTTATTCTGATGGAGGGAGATAGACAAATGCAAACAGGCATAAGAAATACATAAAGTGGACAATATGTTTGATAGTGAAAACTTCCATAAAGAAAATCAGAGCAGGGTAAAGTGGATGGGAACCCTGTAGGAAAGGATGGATGCCATTTTAAGTAAAAGTAGCCAAGGTAGCCTTCTCTGTAAAGATAAATTTAGGCAAAGACTTGAAGGGATGTTGGGAACCATGAAGATGTATAGGGGATGCATCTTCCGGCAGCAAGCTGGCATGAAAGTGGGAGTGTGCTGCATAGGCTCTAAAAAAGAGCCAAGGCTAGAGTGACGGATCTGTCAACGAGGTGGAGGGTAAGAGGAGAGGTGTCAAAGAGGCAAAGGCGTGGGTTAGTGAGTTGAGTCAGGCCTGAGGACCATTGTGAGGATTGTGGCTTTTGCCTTTGAGTGGAACAGCATAGGTGGCAGCAGAGGAGTCACATGATTCTTTTTAAAAAATATCACTCTGACTTGTGTATTGAGAACAGACTTTATAGGGACAAGTGTGGGAGGTAAGACCAGAGAGTTATTGCAGTAATTCAGGTGAAAGATGACAATGGCTTGGTCTAAGGTAGCAATAATGAGATAATAATGATAGAGATTGTCAAATTTTAAATACATTGTAAAAAGGCAGCATTAACTTCACTTGCTGATGGTATGGGAGAGAAACAGCAATCAAGGACTAAACTCTTAGAAATATGGTGTGAATTAAGAGGGGTGGAACTGGTAATAGGGAGGATAACGGGAGTTCAGTTTTGACATATCAGGTCTGAGATGCCCATTAGACAACCAAGTGGAGGTATTGAATTGTCAAAAAACATGTATGAGTCCAGAGTTAGGACAATAGTTCCATGCTGGAGTGACACTAGAGAAATAGTCAGAATATAGTGGAATTGAAAGCAATGGGATTAGATAATATCACAAAGAGTTAGGGATATGGAGTTCTACTTCTTGGTACCATCACTTACTAGCTGAGTGTCTAGGGAAGTCACTTAGCTTCTTTGCAACTCAATCTCCCTATTTGCAAACCCAGAAGAATAACAGTAACTCTCTTTCAGGGCTGTGAGAATTAAAATCAATCGTATCTCTAAAGCACTTAGAACATGGATATCGTCAATAAGCATTTTTCATTATAGGTATTCTGCACACCTGTGGTACATCACATGGTCATCAGCTCACATCATTATTAATGCAACAATGCAGCTCTTTTCCATGTGGAATTATTATATTCTTTCTTTATAGTTGTTAATTGTTACTAGAGGTCTAAGTGGGTTGGATTTGCTTTCATAATTAAACTGACCTGGGTTCTGATTTTAGCTTTACCCCAGTTGATTTTTTTTCTGAAAGACTGTATGTGTTTTAGTGTCTGTTAATTGTTCAGAAAAATGAGTTTTTTCAGTGCTGCTTTCCTTTGCTTTTCTCAGTGCTCAACAGAGGAGCAGTCAGGTTCACAAGAAAACCACAATTGGAAATCAGGTAGGAATTGTGTAAGAGAATCAGTGCATGCATGCCTCGAAGAATTTGAACTAAATTGCTTGATTGACTGTTTTTTTAAATGCAAATTAATCATATGCAAATTTTGCTTGAGATGCAGCTGTTCATTTTGTTTTATTTTTGCTTTTCATGTTTTTGGAGTGACTTGCATTTCTTTTTGGCAATTTTCGCAATTAACCTTATTGATTTATTTTAAATACCTTTGCTACTTGCTCTGCATTTCGAACTTGACTCCTTGTGTGCTCTTTTGCTTGCTTACATTGCTACTAAACTTAGTTTAACATTGAATGTGTGAGTCAGTTCAAGGTTAAAATACTGTGAGTAGTTGCATGAGCTTTCTGGTGCTGCTGACTAGTTCACACGTTTGCACAGCTTGGTAACAGTGAAGGGACAGCTCATAAAGAAGGCAGTTGTTGGATTTAATCTCTGCCACAGTCAATTCTCATTGGTTAACGAAGATGTTAATCCTAAAATCTGATCTTTTGAGTTTTTGTGTTTTCGGGCTGACCAGCTGTCTCTGACTAATAGCGCTCTGCAGAGATTGTATTAACTCCGACAGTTTGCTGTTTCTTTTCTGTTTTATGTGATAATGAATATTTGCATTGTTATTTCTTTTCTAGTCAAAACAATGATGATTTTTTAGGGTTTTTTTTTTAATCCAGAGGTACAATTATTGAACAAATTGAGACCTCTGCTCTAGATTTTTTTCCATTGTTTTGAAAGGAAAAGAGATAATAATAGACTTTATTTAAAAAACTTTTTTTTTCTGAACTAAAGCATATAATTCTTTGCTATTTCAGGGAACCAATCTTCCGCCTTCAAGGCAAATTGTACGAGCTAAGTTCTGTAAGCTTTACTGTTGCTTTTTCATTCAGCTTCCCAAGGCACAGTTTGTCTTTTAACTGATTAACTCAACTAGCACTTGCTACTAATTTTTTTTTAAACTTAGGTTGTCTTTTCGTAACACCTTATCACTGAAATAAAAATCCTCTTTAGAGGGTTCATCCCTTCACTGCTAATAACTTGCTGTGATTGAAAGGTATGAACTAGTAAACCCTCAAATGCTGTAACAACAAACCCTTAACACTGTGGGTGCTTTGCTCTTTCTCTAATTTTAATGGGCCTTAAAATAATTAAAATCATTAATAATCCCCATCTCTATCCTTTTATGCTTTATTGGTCTGGGGTATAAGCCTTTTTCTTCCCCCATATGTTGTTTTCAATAAATGTAGATGATGCTTCTAAAAGGTGGGTGAATTCTGAATACCTGATTGTGCTGCAATTGCTGATAACTCTCCTCAGTTCTAATTATTTGTATTATTTTTAAAAGTAATGAAAAGCAAAATTATATCAATTGATATTTTACATGGCTATAGAATTGAATCTTTCAAAATCAGTACCTAATTTTATAGCAGTATGAAAACACGATCAAATGACTAGCATAGGTATTTAGAAAAAATTATGCTGTTGTTTCTACCATGGATGAAATAGGTTTATCCTTCCAACTATGGACTCAGATTCAGATTGGCACACAGATCATTTATTTGCCCCATGATGCTTTGGAAGACACAAGCTTTGGACCTAGATGTTCTAGGGTTTAATTCCCATTCTGCCATTTAAAAGCCATGTGGCTTTGAACAAATTAATCCTGGATTTACTCAGATGTGTGATAGGAAGAAGAGAAAACATCTCTGCAGGGTGGTTGTGAGAATCAGAAATAATATACATAATGAAGTTTATAACCAATTATAAGATATGTGCTCTGTAAAGAGTAGAAACCTTGTTCCCAGAAGGTAGGTGTTGCTTCTTGAAACTTTTGGGAGAAAAATATTAAGTACAAACAAATTTAAAAGTTATGAAATAAGAATAATGAAATACTTGGAAATATCAGAAGTTATGGGAAATTACTGTTATATCTGCAATGCCTGGATTATGGCTGAGTATGGTATAAAGGATTTATCTATGCAA
This sequence comes from Castor canadensis, assembly GCF_047511655.1. NCBI lineage: Eukaryota > Metazoa > Chordata > Mammalia > Rodentia > Castoridae > Castor > Castor canadensis. The sequence continues at coordinate 90,390,786 of NC_133396.1, read as the reverse complement.
GTTTCCTCATGGATAGAAGCATCTATGGGTCACAGAAGTATACACATAGGAAAAGCAATGGTGTGAGAGCAAAACAGTAGTGTAATGGTATAAGTGTGTACTTTAGATCTGGAAGGAAACTTGGAGCAGCTTTCAATTATATAACTTCCACATGCTTATATCATGATAGTTGTGTTTTCATGACTTCATTTTTGCTGAATACATAAAAATCCCACACATTATGGAAGTTTTATTATTCAAGATAACAGAATCGGATGAGTGTTATAGAATAATATCCAAAATTTTGGGGGCCACTCATGCCTTGAGTGTCAGAATTATTTGGACTTCAGAAAACCAATACACTTACTATGTCATACATTACCCAGAATTCCTATGGGAATATAGGCAATACCCTGTAATCAAATACATCCTATTTCTGCAGTGAAGTAAATGAATAGTTACATCAAGTTACTAAATGAAATATATAAATCCTCTTATATCAGGTCAGGTTTTGCAGTCAAATTTCAAATTTAAAGCTTTTCATTTGTAACTAAAGAATTATGAATTTGAATATATTGTTTTCCAGAATCAAACTCAATAATTTGCAACACAATATAATATATTGTAGGGGCTCTATTATGGTTTTTTACTTAGCAGAAATGTGCCATAATGATTTGGAGTTGCTTTCTTTTATGAATCTGAGTATCTAATGTTGATTTGATTTACATGAATACAGTTTTGCCTATAAGAGGTTCAAATCTAGGGGATGCTGGAGCCCAGCCTTTCAACCACTCCTGGCTTTTATGGTTGGCAAAGCTGAAAGATCCTGCAATATCCTAGCAATTGATGCTGCCATTCTGCAGTCTCTTAGTGCTCTTAACTGTAAGAGATTGCTGTGTAGCATCTGTTCTGAAATGTTTTAGAGGGATTTAAAGATGCAAAACTCCTCTTTAAAGTCAACAGTCCGTTTATTTTTGCCTGCCTAGAAATTTTAATAGTTCCACAAATTGATGTCAGCAAATGCACAAAAATTTATGAGCACACAATTCACCTAAAGTTGGGCTATTCAAAATTTAAATTTAAGCTTCCTTTATTTCTCTTCTAATCAAACATGCATTCAAAAATCTCAGTGTGCCAAAAACTGTGGTGGGTGTTCAGCATATTATGATGAGCCAGTCACTGGCTCTGCCTTTTGGGAGACTGGTGGATGTGCTGGTAAGTAAGCAAATTTAAGTCCTGCTTCCTTTACCAAGGCTAGTTCCATCCATCTTTCGGGTCTCACTGAAACATCGCTTCAAGAGGCTGGTCCTAATTGTCAGATCTAATTATACTCTCTCCCTAGTGTCTTGCATCATCACCTTTTATTATTTGAAGAAATATTTTTTATTTACTATTTTTATCTTCCTTTTTGAGAATCTAAGGTCCTTTTCCTTTCTTCTCACCACATGTCGTCCTATTCACAATACAGACCAGGCACAGGGCCTGGGTTGAAATGTATATGAGGTATGTTTACTTTTCCTCCTCCTTATCTATACAGTCAGTGTAAGAACACAGCCTGTGGTAAGCACTAGGAGGCCTCAAAGTTCCTAAAATGGTACTATTTTTGTGTTGCTGAAAGTAACACATAAAGAGTATCATAAGATTTTAAGCATAATAACATCAACCTTTTAAAAGGATCATTTTGCCTATAGAGTGGAGAAAGGCTTTGAATAGGAGATGGAAAAAGGCAACTAGTTGGTAGCCTGTTATGAATAAGAAATTATGATGACCTGGGCCTGCATGTTTCTATGAGTTTGAGGAGAAGCTGATGAAATCAAGAGATACTCAGCAGGTGAAAGCTAAAGGATCTGTGCTGAGCTGGATGTTGGAAAGGGCGCTCGGCTCTGTGTGCAGTGCCATTCATATTTCTGATTTAGGCACAGGTAAGATGGTGGTGCTCTTTATGGAGAAAGGAACATAGTGAGAAGGTCAAGTTTGTATCCAAAGTCAGGCAGAGTAGCTTTGTTGAGTGTGAGTCACTGAGGTAGATTAGAGCAAAAATATCCAATGGGAAGTTGTACAAAAGTATCTGTAGTTCATAAGAGAACAGAGAACTATTTCTTCAAGGGTATTGGAGAGCCACTGATGTATTTCAAATAGGGAAGTGATATCAACTGATTTTTATGTTAAAAAGGTCTGTGTGTCTGCGTATGAAATGGTTTGGAGGAGTACAACTATATACGTGGGAATTTGAGGATTTTTTGCAGTAACTCAGGTAATAAAAACACAAGTGATGGTAGCAGAAGTATGTAGGAAAAGGCAAAAATTCATAATATATTTAAGACAGAATTGGAAGGGCTGAAAGGAGTTGTTGGAAGGTTAAGTTATTATACCAGGCTTACTGGCTAAAGGGATCCACTTACAAAGTAAATTCAGGAGAAGGACGAGCATTGTTGGGGGTAGTGTGAAAAAGAAAATGCCGATTTGTCTGTACTTATTAGAAACATCAGTAGGGTTTGAGGTTCAGGTCTCATGTAGACTGGGATGCAAGTTTTACAGTTGTCAATATATAGAGTGATTGCCAAAGCCAGGGGATAGATGGGATTGTCTCCAAAAGATGAGAACAGAAAAAGAACTATGGTATTTAAAAGAGAATAGAAAAAGAACTGTAACAAAAGGAGGAACTGTAAAAGAGAGCAAGAAGTGATGAGAGAGGTAGAACACCTGGAAAGGAGCAGAATGGAAGCTGGGGACAGAATATTTCAAGCAGGGAATTATCTCCAGTAGTTGATGTTTCCCAAAGTTCATGAAACTTGGGGATGTTAGCAGAGTGGCTCATATGATAGAACGCCTGCCTAGCAAGCATGAGGCCCTGAATTCATTCCAGTACCACCAAAAAAAAAAAAAAAAAAGAAATATGAGAGTTGTCAGATAGTTGGACTGGTGATAGTCCTGGGGACCATCTGAATGATAGCAATGGTTCTCCTGGCCTTGAGGATTGCTTTTCTCTTCTATAAGTGGAAGGTGTTTTAAAGTTGAGAACACAGACATTGAATTGGCCAGAGCATGGTTTTTCTACAGAGGCAACATAGAAGGTCAAGAGAGATGAGTTAGAGTTTTGCAGAGAGAGAAGCTGTGGGAAAGGACTATGTAATCTAACATAAATGGTTTTGATTAATGTATAAATCAAGTAGGTCCACCAAGTAACCAACAACACCAGAATTTCATAATAACCCCAACTTAGCATAATAAAAGATTAATTTAGCCTTCTGTGGCAATCCAAAAAAAGTCATCAAGACAGGGCATCCTGCTTCACATGGTGTATCAATCAGATTTTTGCTACTCTGAAAAATATGTGATGAAAACAACTTAAGAGAGGAAGGATTTAATTTGACTCATGGATTCAGAGGTTTCAGTCCATAGTTGATTGGCTCCATTGCTTTTAGATTGTGGTGTGAGGCAGAACATCACAGTGGAGAAGTCAAAATAGAACAGATGCCAGGCAGAAGAACTGCCCTTCAAAGGCACAAGCCCAGTGACCTACTTCCTCCAGCTAGACTTCTGCTCCTGGTTTCTACTACCTCCCAATAATGCTATCAAACTATGAATCCATCAATTTAGTCTCTTCTTGATTGCCATCATTTGGCAACCAAGCCTTTAACATATGAGCATTTGTGGGACATGTTACATTCAAGCCATAATACATGGTCAGTAATGGATTAGATTTTGGAAACCTTTCCTTTCTTCTATCAGATAGAAAAGAGACAGAAACCTGAGTGAGGGAAGTTTTAAGGACTAGACCATAAATGACAAATCATTTCCATTTACCTTCCATTGGCCAGAACTCAGTCAAATGGGTTCACCTAATTGTAAGGAAACATGTAATTTGAGCTTGTGCTTAGGAAGAAGATAAGATAAAAGATGATGCTGAAAGTTGAAAGGAAGTAGATAATCAGGGTTTTGGAGGTTTTACTGAAGTCAAAGGAAATATGTACCAGGATTATGAGAAAGCAGTGACAAGGTGGGTAGTTGTAAGATAACTGCCACCAGGCCCCAGCAGATTTCCTTTCTAGTTTCAATCCAGCAGAAATAAAAGAACATTTCTTCCAGGATTTTCAGAAAAACTCCAGAGTTTACTCTGATTGGACTGGTTTGGCTTATGTTCTCCTTCTGAAACCAATCACTGTGGCTGAAGAATATGATTTACTGATTGGCATTGGTCCAAACACATGGAACAAGGCTGACTCCTCACCAGATCACACGGCCTGAAAGTAGGGATGAACCAGCTATTCACTTGAAAGTCACAGGTGTTAAAGAAGAGAGGATAGATGCTGCAGAAGGTGTGTCAAAGATGGTGGTAGAGACTTGTTGAGCATTGTTTGCCTTCAGAACAGTTTAATTTGGATGATAGGATAGTTGCTCATAAGGAATATAAGATGGTTAATTCCTCAGTATGAAAACCTTATGGTTAATTTATTGATTAATAATTTTCCAATGCATGTATTTGAAGCATTTCCTTCTCTTCTCCTTTCCTTTTAAAAATAATTCTGTCAACAGTGGTACCAGTTGGAGAAGCATCTTCAGAGATGCCTCTGTGGAGTCACTGTGTGTCAATGAGCGCATTATTTAACCTTACTTTTCCTTGGGTAACTAATCTGTAATGAAATGATAATAGTAACCACCCATTAGATTTTTGTAAGTATTAAATGAGATAATACTAGTCAGTCTTAGTAAACCTGGGTGCATTTTCAGGTGCTTTGTATACATTAACTCATTAACACTTCCCAACAATCCTGAGGTAGGTACCCTTGTTATTTCAATTTTGTAGAAAGGAAACTGAGACAAGGAGAGACAAAGTAATATGCTCAGTCATAAAATGATAGCACCAGGTAATTTGACTGTAGATTTTCTCTTAATCATAGAGTTTAACCACTGCTTGGAGTATTTTGTAAATTATATCAAGCATCTCATTTCATAGTCTCAATTTTGTTAAGTCACATCATTGAAATTCATTTGCTGTTATTTTTATTTCTTACTTAAAATTTTTCTAGTATTAATGTTTTTAGATCCTAGAAAGAACAAACTTAGGTTTATATAAATCAATCTAACAACAAAAATGCAAATAGCAGTTTCTCTTTTGTCCCTTAATTCTATGAAAATATCTCCAAAGGGACCAATCAATAGCTAATAAGATACAATCATTATTCTAATAACTATAGAGAATTGAGTCCTTGAAAGCCACACTAAGCAAAAGGTACAATCTATTAATTTGTTCTACACCTTTAAAATCTAGAGTTTCATTTGGAATAGTACTTAATGTATGCCATTTATGCTTTTCTTCAGAAGATACACAGATATACTTACAGTATTTTTGCCGCCACAGTGCCTCCAAATTGAGGGTTTAGGGGTTAAAAATCAGTGATGGGAAAATCCTCTCTACTCAAAATTACCTTGAAAAACCCCTTCAATGGGCAGAGCCTAGCCCCACACCTCAGCTGTGGTTTTTCTGTGGGGCAGTAGAACACCCATCTTGTTTCACCTGGGAAAGAACAACTGGTTTACAAAGAGATCTCTTTTCTCACTCTGTCTGGTCTCTCAGCCCTCCGCCTGCCCCATTCCTCTCTTTCCTCTCTTCATCTCTTTATCTCTTTCATCCTCCTGGACTCTATTTCTACAAGTGTGGTGAGTTTGATTCCAAGTAAGCTAAGTGCCCATATGTTTAGAAAATTCCCTGGAATTTGTACAACATTTAAAAATTGTAACATCTCCCACTAGAGAAGTCATTTTATTAATCACTGTAATCTCATACCTGGACATTCCCCCTGAATGAGTAGATAAATGGCATCTTGATATATTCCTGTCCATGAGTATATCCAGTGTCCATGGACACTGGGATTGTATTAGTCCCTTGATTTCATTGGGGTAGCCAGTCCCTGTTTGAATTAATGCTTGTTAAACTTCAACTCCATGCCTTAGACAAGAAGCTTCTGCTTTATTCTATATAGGCACCTACATGGTGAAGAGGCTCCCTGTCGAATGCTACTTCCACTAACACCAAAAGTTGCTGGTTATCTCCCTCTGAGATGGTCCATCACAGGCCAAACCCTATGCCTCGCCCAACCTCACATCACCCTGTACTGTTTTCAATTCCATCCAAAGGGCACCAGTGGTCAGCTCCTGGATGTCCCTCCAAGTCCACTGCAGCTTCATTATCGTAGAATTGCTCTCATTTTCATCCCTTACCAGCTAGCTTATCATCTAGTCTTTTGGCCACAGAGAAGTTTTGCAAATTTTGTAAAGGTAGAGCTCCTTATTCTAAAAAAAAGCAGATGTCATGCCTCAAGTTTACTTTATTTCTTGCTTCAATTCTTCCCATATGTGTTATGTATATCTTATTTAGTAAAAATTATCAGTGTAATGTATAATTTTGAACCTATAATTTTCATTAAATTTACAGAAGAAATATATGAACACTTTCTCATTGTAAAAAGATAAAGTTGGGTGCAGTCGTGCATGCCTATAATCCTAGCTACTTGGGAAGCAGAGACCTCGAGGGATGCAGTTCAAGGCCAACTCAGGCAAAAAGTTTGCAAGGCCCATCTCAACCAATGACTGGACATAGTGGTGCACCTGTCATCCCAGCTATGTTGGGAAGCACAAATAAGAAGATCATAGGCTAGGCCAGCTGGGGCATAAAGCATGGCTCTATCTTTAAAATAACCAGAACAATAAACAGATAGATAGATAGATAGATAGATAGATAGATAGATAGATAGATAGATAGTTGGATAGATAGGCTGCTGAATTGGCTCAAGTGGTAGAGCACCTGCCTTAGCAAATACAAGGCCCTAAGTTCAACCCCAAGTGTTGCCAATAAATAAATAAAGTTGCTACAGTAAACATATGTTTACCCCCAACCCAATCCCACTCATCTCCATAGGAACAACCACTGTTGACCATTTTGGAGTGTATACACACATACACAAACACACGTATGAACCCTCACAAAGACTCATCATGTAATTTTTTTGAAAATAAAAAATGAGCATGTATTGTATATGTTTTATACCAGAAGTTGTAAGCTCCACAAAGGCAAGAATTTTTGTGTCTTTTGTTTATTGATGTATCCCTAACCACGTCTAAGACCAGGTGTATAACAGGGGCTCAGGAAATATTTGAAGTTGAGCTCACTTGATCCACTTAAAGTCATGTCTTAGAGATTCTGTCCATGTAAGTAACTACACAGACAGGAGATGACAGAGTTTCCTTTAGCGCTGCTGGTACTACAGCATCCCGTGATACACATGTGCCATACTTGGTTAATATTCCTCTACAGGTAGGTAGGCTTTTGCATCACTTTGATTCTTCCCAAAACAGCTGAATCAGTGTATAGACCCAACAACTATATAGATGGGCCCCTAAATCCCTGGTACTGGATAGCTATGTTTTTCACAATTTTTGATAATTTGATGAAAAAAATAGTACATTGCTGTTGTGATTTGTGTTTCACTTATTGTGAGTTTTGGAGTAGCCTTTTTCATGTCTCTTTTTCAGAGAGGGGCATCTGTGTCCCCTCTCGCATGAAATGTCTGATGCCCATTTTAGGAGGATTGTTTTATTTTCTTATTGATTTTTAGGATTTTCAATAGTCTGGGTATTTTTCCATGTATTATATGGAAAGCAAATATTTTCTGATTATCTGTTTCCTGACTTTAACTTTTTAATTGTGTATTATAAAACAAAAGATTCTAATTTTGAGTTAGACAATCAAAAAGAGTATGACATTTGTTTACAGTTTTTATGGTAGCTTAAAAATTATTGCCCTGCTTATATTCTCTCTCCAGTAGTTTTAAGGGTTTTTATATTTAGCTACATGAGAATAGAATTATTTTCCTGCTGATCCCATACTTCCCTCCTCCTAAACTGTGGTTACGTGTAAAACTCACTCCTGGGAGAAATATTTTTCTTGTCTTATTAAGCAAGCACTAATGTTCTTTTCTGAATGGATTCTTCATGCCTTTGCCTATGTTCTCATAAAATATTTTCCTTTTTTGACTCATAACAGAATATCATATAACTTATTGATCTTTTTGTCATATTTATTAACAAGTGTGTTTTCATTTTCTTACATATGTTTTACTATTTTGTAAGGTCCTTGAGGTAAAGTTTTTAAAAATGCTTTATAGTAATATTTATTGTTCTTTTTTTCCTTTTCTTTTCTTTTTTTTTTTTTTTTTGAGGCAGTAGGGAGCCCAGCTGGAACCTCACTAGGTAGCTCAGGCTGGCCTTAAACTCCTGATCCTCCTGCCCAGCCTCCAGAGTGCTGGGATAATAGACATGATCCACCATGCTTGCCATTCTTTTTCTTTATAGAATTCTTAAAATTTTCATTTAATGTTTGTGTTTAATTGTCACATGGAAATATATATTTATGGGGTACAACGTGGCATGTGTACAATACACGTATATAATGTGTAATGATCAGATCTGAGTAACTGGCATATCTATCACCTTAGATATATATCATATCTTTGTGTTGGAAACATCCAAAGTCTTCTCTATTAGCTATTCTGAAGTATTCAATTAATTATTGTCAACCACTACTGCGCTGAAGGCAGTAGGCTACCCTACTGCACTGTAGAAAATTAGAAGTTATTCCTCCTATGTGGCTTCATCCTTTCTCCCCCAAACCCATCCCAGGCTCTGAAAACCACTCTTCTACTCTCTCCCTCTTTGAGATCAACTTTAGCATTGGTTTTTCTCTCATTTCCTCTAGCACTTAAGATATAACAAGGTGGTGTCCCCCTCAAGAGCAGTTGAATATCCACCCCTGTGTTTATGGAATTCTGATGAAGCCATCATTGACATTTGTCTCTGAGGTCCATCTAGGATTCTTGGGGCATGTGGTACAAGGCGAGATGCTAACTTAGGGAATAGAATGAGGAACTTGTGAGTGTGGATTTTGCAGCCCCACTGCCAGGCTTGGCATCTGGCTTGGCCACTCATCAGCTGATTCACTTAATATTATCCCTGTCCCTCCATCTCCTGATTTGCAAAAGGAATATGATTAATGCATCTATCTCTTAGGGTTATTATGAAGATCAAACACATTAATTAGCTTAATACTCCCATTGTAACAATTCAATTACTGTTGACTATTATTATTTTGTTTTAAAGGAGTGAAATTTATAGCTATAATGGTATGAATGATTTATATTGTCACCACTAATTTGCAGTACTTCCTTGATCATATATTAATTTTGTCTGTAAGAGTGTAATAACAGCAGCTCACACTTTTTTTTTTTGAGAGAGGGTCTTGCTTTGTATCCTAGGCTGGCTTCAAACTCATGATCTCCTGCCTCAGCCTCCCCAGTGCTGTGATTATGGGCTCATGCCACCATGTCTGCCCATTCACACTTCTTAAAAGCTTACTTTGTGGCTAACTATTGCCCTAAGTGTGTTTCCTACATCAAACATGCAGTTCTACAATACCCTCATGAAGTAGATTCCATTATTTGTCCTCTCTTATGAGTAATGTAACTGAACTTTAGAAAAGTTAAATAGTTCATGTTAGGTCATACAATGGGTAAGTGGCAGAATTCTGGCCTCTGTCCCAGATGAGCTCTTAACCTAAACTGTGTTGAGGTTACTTATTCTGTTTCTCCATCTGTTAATTTTTGTACAGTGACATGCTTTTAATCGCTGCATCTGACTATGTAATACATTTTATTATCTGCCTGGCCATTTCCTTTTATTATCATTCTTTTTCAAAAATGCTTTTTGCTTTTACTCATTCTTTTAGTTTAAGATTAAAATCTTGTTACACTCCATTGAGAGTTTTATTTGAATTTTGACTGGATGTTTATAAAGTCTATAAATTAATCTGGGATAAAGTCTCACTTTTTTTTATATCCTGATCTCCTACCTAATTAGATAGCTGCTCATTCTGTTTAATATCATTTCCTGGGTTTTCCCCTTTTAATACAGGTAAACTCACATTTCTTGTTAAAATACAAAATAACTAGAAATACTCTTATTTTATAGTTATAAATGGAATATTTTTGAATTATTTGCGAAATCTAACATATTGCACACACTATGTGATTTATTATATTGATGTATTTACCAACCACCTCTGCTTTTCTGGTATGAGCTCTCTGGCTATTGGGGGGTGATTGTTTTAGAATTGAATTAATTTTCCTCTTATTCCATTTCAGATTAGTGTATGTTGCCTTTGAAATAACATTATCCTTTAAAAAATAATGAATATAGAATACTATTATAAGTCCTACATAAAGAGAGATGTCACAGAAACTGGGGAGAAAAGAATATTGTGTCCTTTATTCCTTATCATAAGTTTGCTAGATGAAAAGGAGTCTGGCTCATTTTCTGAGAGTGAGCGTAGTAGCAGAGACACAGTGGCCATAGAAGACTGACTCCTGATCAGGATAGTCACCAAGTGGAAGAAGAAGGAAGCAGAAGAGCTTTCAACTGTTGGCTGGATGGAAATCTAACCACCAGCTTGCAGACTCCATCACAGCAATGCTACCCTCCTTAATTATTATCCTTGGCGATCCCCAGCCCTTCATTTTAGCAATTTAAGGGATTAACAAAAGACAAATTATAGAACTTTATTGACTATAAAGGTGCCATAAGATCTTTTTTTAATGATGATGTCCATATTCTGTACCAAAAGGTCGTTTTGGTAGTATGCCAGTAGTCCATTATCACAGGGAAAATAAAAGTCAATAGAAGCTGAGACAGTCTTCTATAGTTCCAGCAGAGCTCTTTTGTTATTTTTGTTCATTGCTTCCCATATTGAAATCAAATCCATGGATCATAAATATGTCCCAAATTCACCAAGACTAAGGCAAATTGCAGCATCTGTCCCAAGAGCACGGATATTTTCACACTCAGTGAAATGACGTTGTAGAAACATCTCCTGAGTCAGAATATTTAACTCAGGATCCTCAAAGGATGTGGTTGTGAGAATATGGGCTCCAGTCTTAATATCACTTAGATCTCACTGCTCTGTGGAAAGTCTCAGTGTCCAGGTACCTAAATGTTGGTGCAATGATGCTGACATTAGTGTCAATTATTATAAAATTTAAATTTTGATTTTTCAAATGGCAATCCCATTTGAGAACAAACTTATTTTTTCCTCATCTAAGTATATATCTTCTAATCGTGGGGTCACAGGTCTAACATACAGTAGTTCTGCATGTCAACTTAAAATTCCATTTGCCATAAGTCTCCACCAATTTTTGAAGTCCCTCCTTTTCTTCCCCCAGATAGTTGCAATGAACAGGTCCCCTATAGTTGATGTGGAATCATTTTTACTCTCTTGGGAGTAGTTTGTATGGGACAGCAGGTTGTGACTTATTTGGAGTAGTCTGAGTAGCAGGAGAGTTAATGTTCTAAGATTTATCTGAAAAATTCTATGGAGACCAGAATATCTTATTTACCCAGCAGTATGTGTTTTCTAATTATTGAGTGCAGAGAAAAAAATAAAACAGAGATAATCTTTTGAACAAAATGCAAACATGAGAACTTTAGCTTACCCAAGGAATGAAATGTCTTACCCCCAAAGTTACTTTGAAATTTCTCAGACTCAGAACCAAGCCATTCCCCACCCCAGGGGATTCCGTGGGGCTGACTTCTGCAGGATGAATGTTCCCCATCCAGGAAATGAGTGTCCTGGTTTCATAATCACATCTCAGTTCCTTGAAGCTTAGTACTGTGCTCCCTCCTTTCCAAATAATTGGCTGAAGTTTTTGTCCTGGTTCCTGGTGAAGTTATTTACACACACACACAGTCTGTGATAGATGGCCCCTGTGGGCAAATTATTAGATGTGCTGCCACTTACATTGCCTCAATGGATGGAGCACTGCTTTGGAAATAGAGCACATAAATAAAAATGAGCTCAAGAAATACAAATACTAAATACAGCCATCATAACTTAAATACTTTTAATGTCTATAATTATTCTTTGAAACATAATATGAATCTTTAAGGCATTCTACCATCACCAGCCACTTTTATAAGTTTGGAGTCTCTAATGACATGTTTTTTATGAAAAGCACAATTTTAACTAAAACATTAGTTTTACTAGTAAGCCATTTTATTGAGATACCCCTTAACCTCCTACAATGCCAACATTCTACTAAAAATTATTTTCTTAATTAAGGTAAGGAATTTTTAGCATACATGTGTGTTCTCAGTTTTTTTCTCTTCAAAAATCTTTTCCTTTTCCAGTCCTCTGGGCTTCCTGTTGACCTGCTGTAAAGTGGAGGAGGGGAAAGGGAAAAGGAGGATTTGTTTTTGAAAACTCAACTATCTATAAATGACTTCCTCTTGTCCAGTATATCCACTTGCAGGGTTTCATTTCCAAATGCCTGCTTATAGAATCTATGTCGTGGAGGAAGGAACCATGTCATCCTTCACTCATCCTGTGCACACAGCACAGCCATTCTGAATATTATCTCCTATCACTTCTGGCATTTCTTGTGTGCCTCCTCTTCCTGAAGTTCATAATTCATGTCACTGATTTCCGGTGCATGCAGAGTCAGGTTTTAGAAATATGAGACAATTTTAAAATTACAGATGCAAAGCCTAGCTGTTTGAGCCAACATCTGCAACTAGTTTAGGGGATTAACAAAATAGCTGCTCTGGATGACTGATATTTACCAGGGCCTCTTCATTTCCCACAGAAATCAAAATGCCTGTTACTTATAAGTTCTTCAGTTTTCAATAGAAATCAAGACTTCATCTGTTACATACTTGACTTTATTAAGTTTCCTCAAGGAGTATCTTGAGTTACAGCCAATTTTCAATTAGTCATGATTAAGGAGGTCAGGAAGAATACAGGTAATTAAAATCCACAAGTAATTAAAAGACTGAGTTTAACCAGAAGTTCCAGCACTCTCTCCTGAAACTTTTTGCTGAAATTACTAATAAGGGGAACATTTGATGTATTTTTCTTTTGTTTGGTACAATCTCACTTCCCCCCTCCCCCAATTAGAACCTGGTACTCCTTAGCTTATAACTATTCCAAAATACTTCCAGCATTTAGGATAAAGTTCAAATTATGATATCAGTTACCTCCTCCTTCCCTGCTCTTTGTTCCTTTCCTTGCTCTCCTCAATTCTGTGCTCCATTAGCTCTGGTCTCTAGGCAGCTTCTCTACTGGTCCAGGCTTTTTCCCCACTGGGACGTTTTCTGTGTTCACTCTTGTCTTTGTTTCCATTTTTACCTGAATGATGTACCCTCATGTCCCTCAGTTTAGATTTTTTTTTTTTTTTTTTTTTTTGTGGTTCTGGGGTTTGAACTAAGGGCCTGGAGATTGCTAAGCAGCCTTCTGCCACCTGAGCTGCAGCCCGGCACGCGTGTTCCTTAGTTTAAGTAGCACATGTGTAGGAGTACTTTCCCTGACTTCTACACTATTTTCAGCTCTGTACTCTATGTCCGCATAGAAATATAGACGTTTCTTACCTTAGTTTTCTGTATTTACTTGGTTAATGTCCATCTCCCATACGTGTCTGTAAGCTCTGTTAGACCAGGGACAGACAGTACTTAATTTTCACAGCTATGTTCTCTGTGTCTAACATAGGATCTGCTTATCATGTGTCCAATAAATAACTGTTGAATGAATAAAAGAGGGAAAGATTTTAAAATCTGGAATTAAATAGCCAAATAAGTAAGCAATCTCTAAAAGGATGACTGTGATGCTAATATCCAGAAAGGAAAGTCTAGACTGTATTAGAGCTCTTCTTAGTTTTGATCATTACATTTTATCATCCAGAGGAAAAAATTGCTTCTTCAATATAACTGTTATCCACTGTTGTCATTTCAGGCTTGACTATGGTGACTATTAAAGTTTGTCAACTGAATATGTCAGCAGAGATTTTATTACATGTAGCTCTGAAATGTGATTCTGAATGTAGTAAATTCCAATCTTATAATGATTTATACTTGATTAACAGTTAGGATGGAGTGTATTTAAGCTCTAACAGATGCTATTGTCATTTTAGATGGAAGAGTTTTTCATATATCTCCTTGACCTCTCCTTATTAAATGTGTCCCAGACATTGTAACAACACAGTATGTCTGCTATCCATTTACAATTAGCCCTGGGCATTGGTGTCACCCTGGTCTAGAACCATTGTAGCAATCATTTATTGCCTAATCTGCAATCTAGGAAAGATACAGTACTGCAGAGAAACATGAAGCACAGTTGGTCTTTACTTCATAGTAGTATCTATAGTCTACTGAACTTTGACTAGATTTCAGACATCCTACCAAGTGCTTTATGTATATTCTTCACACTCAATATTCACCATATCTTTTTGAAGCTAGAATCATTATTTCCAGTTTTCAGATAAAAAAATGAGGCTTGGCTAGACTGAGTAACTTTCCCAAGTTCACACAGCTAATAAATGGCAGAAGTGATTTACAGAAGCAGAAAGTCCCTGCTTTCAACAGTGAGCTCTGATCTTGAGAAAGTGGAAGCACAGGAAGCACAATTGCAAACAAGTCAAAACAAGGCGACATATGTGTAAAATTCAATGAACACAAAAAGTGTTCAGAGAAAGAAAAGAACTCAATGGGATGGGCTACTAGAGCTTATTACTATTCATTAAAATGGCAATATATTTTTCTTAGATTGTTATGTTACCCAGAAACTGGTACATGTATTTATATTTCTACCTATTATTCTCTGGCATATTTAATTTTTAAATAACCCTACCATAATAGTGACAATGTGTTGAGTCCCTGTTTTGTATTGGACAATGTACTAGATGCCTTGCTTTTCTCAACAACCTTGCAGAGTTACACACCATTATCTCCGTTCTGATAGATAATAATAAAAATGGCTAATATGTATCAAGAATTTCTTATATGAAGCCCTGTTTCAAAAACTTTACATTTATTATTTATTTAATCCTCACAACAACCTTATGGTCTGGGTAGCATCAGCTCTATGACTGAGTTTATCTGAGGCACAGAGAGGTTAAATGACTTGTCCAAGGCGACATATATAGTGTGTGGTGAAGCTAGGATTTAAGCCCATAAAGTCCAGCACTGGGGTTGGCCTCCTAAATTGTTTGTTTGCTAGAAACAGCTCAAAAGGCTTAATAGTTTCTTCAGATAACATAGTTGATCTGGGAATCAGCTGTGAAGTCTGGTCCCTTGTGCTCTTTGGTACTCTTTGAATTTAAATCTGAGTGTCTCTTTTATCACAGTGATGCTGGCCCTTAATCTCTCAGTCTTTCGTTTTTTGACAGGTGTAGTTTATGAAAATGTAACCAGTTCCTTCATGTTATCAGTTTTTATCCAGTGAGATAAAAATTATGATGATGTCTCTTTTTTATCACAGAACATAGAGAACAGTAGTTAATGACTTGAAAGCTTAGGTTTCAATTTGCCATTTGCTAGCTGAATCATTCATGTCATAAAATTTAGTCTCTTTATGCTTCATAGTTTTTGAAGATGACATAGGAAGAACAGCTGCACACATCTCATGGGGAAATTGAGATGAGTCAGAGGATCCATGTAAAGTACACTGTTTATAGCAAATCATTATTAAGAGTTATCAGTCATTTATTATTATTAATAAAGTTGTCTTTTTGAATTCTTAGAATTTTACAAGATAACTTTATGTCAACTAACAACTCTCATGGCTTCTCTAATTTATTAATATTAACAGTTTGAAGTAGTCTTATGAGTATAAATTAAGGCTCAATTTAGTTACTGAATGTGGGGTACTTACTGAATGTGGTCCCTATACAAACACTGACTGATGTAAAGCATTACTATAAAGTAATGGTGGAAAGTACTGGGGAGCACTCTGTGCTTTTCCTTTATCCTCAGACAGTAAGCACAACTATCTTTATGTATAGATGAGAAAATTGAGGCTCTAAGAGGCTAAAGATCTTGCCCAAAGGCATGGAACTGGAGTTAGGTCCAGAAGGCCCATAAACCTGGTCTCTCCATGGCATAGAGTTGCTTATACAGAAGTCTTACCACCTTGAAGGGCATGGACATCTTGAAGTCAGTCAAAATTGTATTTTATATGAAAAACTTCATGCCATCTAATGTCTAGAACCTCAGAAGTATGTTATAAATGTTGTCGGTAGGATTGAAGTATTTGATTAAGAAATGTCAAAGAAAGTATTCCCATTAAAATTATTTTTATCCTCCCAACAGAGGATCTACAAATGAACCAAATGGATCATTCCAAGTGTCTGCCTTGCATTTGTGTCCAAATGAAGCATGTCTTCCCATGTAGAATTTCATCCATAACAACATTATCAAAACAGGTGTTGCACTTGTTTGGTGCTGCAGATAGAAATAGATAGTGTATAATATTCCTGTCCTCAAAGGCCATGGGGTCCAGTCTTACAGGAGATATTATTTATTTTTTTCTCTTTCATACTACAACTTCTCTTCCAGTAACAAACCCTGTCATGCCTGGAATCTGACCACTTCTCACTCTGTTCATTACTACTGTCTTGCTCAAAGTGTCAATTTCCTCTCACCAGAGATGATTGTTCTCCAAGCATCTCTCCTTGTTTTCCTGTCCCTCAGCATGGCAGCCACAGAGGTCCTTTAAAACAGTAGGGTCAGGGCTGGGTGTGGTGATATAGTCTGATCAAATCACTTTCATATTCATCCCCTCTGTGATTGCCACCTGTGATGTTTATTCTTTTTTGTTTGTTTTTTCTTTTATTATTCATATGTGCATACAAGGCTTGGGTCATTTCTCCCCCCTGCCCCCAACCCCTCCCTTACCACCCACTCTGTCCCCTCCCTCTCCCCCCACCCCCTCAATACCCAGCAGAAACTATTTTGCCCTTATTTCTAATTTTGTTGTAGAGAGAGTATAAGCAATAATAGGAAGGAACAAGGGTTTTTGCTGGTTGAGATAAGGATAGCTATACAGGGCATTGACTCACATTGATTTTCTGTGCGTGTGTGTTACCTTCTATGTTAATTCTTTTTGATCTCACCCTTTCTCTAGTTCCTGGTCCCCTTTTCCTATTGGCCTCAGTTGCTTTTAAGGTATCTGCTTTAGTTTCTCTGCGTTAAGGGCAACAAATGCTAGCTAATTTTTTAGGTGTCTTACCTATCCTCACCCCTCCCTTGTGTGCTCTCGCTTTTATCATGTGCTAAAAGTCCAATCCCCTTGTTGTGTTTGCCCTTGATCTAATGTCCACATATGAGGGAGAACATATGATTTTTGGTCTTTTGGGCCAGGCTAACCTCACTCAGAATGATGTTCTCCAATTCCATCCATTTACCAGCAAATGATAACATTTTGTTCTTCTTCATGGCTGCATAAAATTCCATTTGTGTTGTGATGGTTATTCTTGATTGTCAACTTGATTGGATTGAGAAGATCCTGGATCAGTAAAGCACACCTCTGGGTGTGTCTGTGAGGATATCTCCAGAGATAGTTACATCATGAGCACCATGACCTAATCAGTGGTCTAAGCCATTGATGACATCAAAGTTCAAAGAGACTGTTAGGAAGTGGTAGAACTATGGGAAATGGGTTCTACTGGGAAGATGTGGGACATGAAGAGCATGACTTGGCTCTGGTCTTGTCCTGTTACTGGCTTCCTGGCTGCCATCAGGTAAGCAGCCTCTTCTCTTACATGTTCCTGCTGCCATGCAGTTCTCTCTCATCTCAAGCCCACAGAGACAAAGCATGTGAACCATGGACTGAAAACTCTGCAACTGTGAGTCAAAATAAATCTTTCCTCCTTTGCATTGTTTCTTCAGGCATTTGTCACAGTGGTGAAAGAACTAATATACCAATTTATTGTCCCTCCTGTGGTTTTCTTTTGGTGGTACTGGGGTTTGAACTCAGGGCCTTGCACATGTTAAGCAGATGCTCTATCACTTGAGCACATCTCCAGCCCTTTTTGCTTTTAGGTTATTTTTAAGATAGGATCTTGCTTTTTGCCTAGGCCGGCCTCAGACTGTGATACTCCTACCTATGGCCTCCTGCATAGCTGGGATACTGGGCACTTGCTACCACACCTGACTTGTTTTGTTGACATTGCATCTCACTTTCTGCCCAGGCTGGCTTTGAACTATGATCCTCCGAATCTTCTTCCTGAGTAACTGGGATTATAGGCATGAGTCAGCATGCCTGGCCCCTAAATCTAAAAACCTTCTAATGATTTCTGAATCCTATGTGATCTGGGGTCCCCTCCTACCTCTCTGGTCCCATCTGCTACTGCTTCCCTTTCATTGTGATTCAGTCAATGGACTTCCTTGCTGTTACTTGCCTCAGGAGTTTGGTATACACTATGCCCTCCTTTTGGAATTCACTCAAAACTTCCTCCTCTCCCCACTTTCCAAACACTATCCACCTAGTTTGCTCTTTAAATTTCTTCAAGTCTCTGCTAAAATGTGTTTTTTTTTTTCAGAATAACTTCCTAAGTGAGAAATCATCCTCCCCTCCCAACACAAACTGTGGCACTCATTATCCCACTTAGATTGCTTTGTTTTTTCACAAGTACTTATCTTCAGGTATATAATTATATGTTTATTGTTGGTTTCTGACTCTAACCCCACCTTAACCCACCCCCAATATAAGTTCAAGTACTTAGAAACTAATAACAGGTACTCAGTTAACACAGTAAACATTCAATAACCATCTATTCAATGGGTAGATAGGTAGATCTTCTAACTGTAGCCAAGTCTAGACTCAACTTTTCTTTGGCTCTGAAAACTTAGCACTTGCTATGAAAATAAAATTTTGATACTATTAATTAAATATCAATTCTTTCAAGTTGGACTGCTTTTGTCAGATGTTGTAAGATATTTGCCTCTGCATTTTTAATATAAGAATGTGTATATGTTCTAGAGAAAAGAGGATAAGTCATTATAGGAATTGCAAAACTTATCTACTCATAAAAACTCTTTTCTATCTGAACTAACATTTTTTGGAATGTACTTTGAGAAGCCCTGCCTTGACCTTATCCATCAATTTCAAGTCTTCTGTGAGTCCTAAGCTCTCTGTGTTTTAGAACACAGAACAGCAACCTTTTCCTTGATATGTACATGGCTTTTATATTCTCTGTGACTTGGGGTCTCACATGTATCATCTTTGGTTAAGTAAAAATGGTAAGTAAAATGTATTTAGATAGGAGGGAGGAGAAGCAGGTTGTTCATAGGAATGGGCTTTTTTATTTTGTCTCCTTAAAATTACTCACAGGAAAATTCTTAGAAATTCTGAGATATAATGCAGGGGAGAAGTTAAGGTGTGTTCTCTTCCCTAGCAGGCCAGAGGAGAGGAAAGATAAATGGATCAGACACATGATATTGTGGTACTGAAACTTGGTGGTAGTAAGTCATCTTCTGGGACCTGGGGATAACGTGGATATGATAACCAGGCTGTTGGAAAAGCATGTCTACAAGAGGAAGCCCCAGCAACTCATGTCTATTGGTTTGTTGCTATTGATATTCTCAAAACCAGCCCTATGAAAATTCATGGAACAATCACCCAAAATGAGGAGATGAAAGATCCCTGAGTCTCTTACACTGAAAAAGATTTTAAACTGGGATTTCTCATTGGATCACTAAATACATTTTTCCCTAGAACAATGGTATTTTTGGTGGTGGATTCTATAGGAAGGTTTAGCCACTACTGTTTATTTAGTACCTGAATACTTGGGCACCTCCTTGGCAATCCTGTTAATACAGTTCTTCACAGGTGTTATACAATAAACAAATTCTTGTCAACCATCTTAGGCATCCCAAATCTTGGAATTTGTTGGCAAATTCCCACCATTTGACATTGATAAATTCATGTCTTTAACCTGAGTGATTGACAGTACATCTTGTTGATTGTCTATAGGGCCCCAAATTTCCAGAAACTTAAAAATAATTTTTTATTATTTTACTGGGTAGGGGTACATTGTGACATTTACAAAAGTACTTACAATATATCAAATAGGTCATACTTGCATTTAACCTCTCCACCATTCTCCTCCCCCATTCCTGGAGTCCAGAAACAACTTTAAAATGAATCTATTTTTATATGATTTCTTCATTGGTCAATTGTCATTTTGTTTCTTTTGAAACATTGGCAGAATTTTTTTTTTTGCATCCAGATGAGATGTTGAGAAGGAATTAATTTATTCTATGAAATCAGAGTTGCGTGTGAAAACCCCAGCAGTCACTTCCCACTCCAATCTTCCTGCTGTCCTGTTCCATCAGGACAGAGAAATGACTCTGGACAAGGTTATTCAGCCAGCATGTGTCAGTGGAAGACAGTGGTGGTTCTAATATTTAATGTTTTCATAGCTGTTATAACTGACTTCCTGCAAGTGTGAGTCTACCTTCAGAGGTGCTGATGTCTGTCTTGCAGGATCCCTCTACCATCTCTTCTATCCAGAAATTGAAGGCAAAGGTCAGGTATATCAGGGAGCCTCCAGTATCTCTCCTTTTGAATTGGCTAGGCTTTTGAATTGGCTAGGCTTTTGAATTGGCTAGGCTGATGTAATACTAGCTAAATATTTTAAGTATTATCGCTTTGATAACTCACTGTTGCCCAGACCAATAAAACTTGTTTTTACTTTTAATCTTATTTTCTCTCACAGCGACATGACCTTTCAGTCCTTTCCCCTTATTGAAGCATTCTCATTGAGTTTTGCACATGAGCTATTCTATTTTTCCTCTCACCCTTCTAGCCACCTGTCTGTCTCCCTTTGATGTTCATCCTCTCTATCAAGCCATTACATGATACTGTTTCTCAGGCTCAGCCCTGGGTCCCCTTTTCTCACTCAAACTCTCATTTTGAGTCACATCTACCTCCCCTACCCACATTTTAATCACACCCATAATCAACAATTCACAAATTTATATAACTGATCTAACCTGCTTTATAGTCAGTAGTCTGTTTTGCATGATCCCATTTCCGGACTGCGCTTATGACTCATCCCCTCCCTGAACAAATTCTCTACTGTCTCTCCGTGGATGGGACTGCGCAGTCTGTTCAGTTTCATGAGCACAGGCACTGGAAGTCATCCTTGACACCCCATTCTCTCTCATCCTCCATCTCCAATTTATCATTGTCATACTAATTTTTCTTCCTAAATACTCCTCAGATCCATTCACTTTCCCATATGTCCATTTCCACCACTCTTGTCAAAGTTATCACCATCTACAACTTAGAATTCTGAGCTATCAGATCTCCCTGTATGCTTTCTCCTCTTCCTAATCTCTTCACCAAACCAGAGCCAGAAGGAATCTTTTCAAGATGCAAATCTTTCCTGGCTGCTCTACTTCACACACTTCAAAGGTTTCCCATTTCTCTCAGGATAAAGCCCAAATTTCTTCACATAAATTACATGGCCAAGCATGGTTTGCTGCCTCTCCAGGCTCATCCTGCACAAGGCTCATCTCTGCATGATGTGCTACGAGCACGCTGTGGGCCTCCCCCATCCCTGTGTTCTCCCAATACTCTTCAGATTTTAATTCAAGTGCCCAAAACTTCAACTACACTTTTTCTTGTGCTCCCATGTGGATCACAGCTCTCCTAACATAGCGAACCACTCCTTGGCAGCACTGATGGCAGTTGTAATTTTCCATTAATCTGCACAAGTCTTTGTTTAGTGTCTATTCCCCCATTTATCTGAAAGTTCTGTGAAGTTCAAGCACTGGGCCTGTTACTGCCTTTTTTTTTTGTTGGCTTATCCTTATATACACAATGCAATGTCACAGTGTGTTACCTGACACAAATGAAATGCTTACTAATTATTAAATTAAATCATACTTACTGTGGTGCTGTTTTAGTTCTTAAAGAAGCTCTGTGCATTATTTTTTGTAAAACATCCACATTTTACTCAGGCCTTGCTAATTAGGTATCTTTTCCTCTGTGTATGTGTATTTTTGTCTTTGAATGTGAGAAATAGATGACAGGCTTAGTTCTCATTCTGTTTTGTATCATTTGGAATCTCTTCCACATGGAGAGCCCATTAACTTCAAAGAAGCTGTGCACATGGAAAAGATACACAGGGAAAGAAAGTGAAAAAAAAAAAAAAGCAGAACCCTGATTTTCATCATGGTTAATGGCCTGGATCTTGTAGAGTTTTAGGTGAGTAAACTCTGAGAATAAACAGCTCACTCAGTGAACTCTGCAGAAATAGTGGTGCAGATGGCAGCAAGGATGCATAAACAGGCAGTTGAGCAAATTCTGGGTTTCAACGAGAAACAGAAGAAATTCTTTAGCAGAAATTTTGAGAATTGAGATAGTGTAAGCCAAGTGAGCCACAGATGCATGAAAAAATGCTCTCTTTGTGTGAGCATGGGCCAGTGTTCTGGAAAAGAAACTCAGTGGGAAGAGCTTTCAGGTGCTTCTACTGGGCAAAAGCAGCACACAAGTAGTCCTTGGAAGTTTGGGCATCCCGGAAGAAAGTGGGAAGGAGACTCCTTCTGTTACACTGGGAAACAATGACTTAGAGTTCTAATATACAGTATCTCATTTAGGTGGTTAATGGTTTCAATTTATGCTAATTGTTTTTAGGTAGAGTTTGGATTTTACAGAAAAATTAGAATGTTATCTTTTTGGCAGCTGTATCTTCAAATAAAAAGGAGAGATTTGATGTGATGTTAAAGACTGGCTCATTTTCAATTAGTTTCCATTGCACTCTATTAGTATGTCTTGCAGTCAATTATTTAAGACAGTCAAGCTTTTCCGGGCGCCGATGGCTCACATCTGTAATCCTAGCTGCTTGGGAGGCAGAGATCAGGAGGATTGAAGTTTGAAGTTCGCGATACCCTATCCTGAAAATATCCAATGCAAAAGGTGTCTGGTGGAATGGCTCATGTGGTAGAGCTCCTGCCTAACAAGCATAAGCTCCTGAGTTCAAACCCCAGTGCTGCCAAAACAAAAAAAGAGATAGTCAAGCTTTTTTTCTTCATGGTGGTTTCCCCATGTATTCCTGCTTCTTCACTGTGCTGTTGGGTTATTTTATCATCAGATCATTTGTCACCTGCCTCAGTTTTCCAATATGCTCTGTTCATTACATTTGAAAAGGGATCTCAGGAAACCACCTGTTTCAACAAGCAATAATATGGTGCCAACTTAGCTTTATTTATTTATTTATTTTGATAGTTTGAATTGAGGACCTCATGCTTGCTAGTCAGGCACTTTACTACTTGAGGTCCCCTCCCCACCGCCACCTCACACACACACACACCTTTTTGCTTGATTATTTTTAAGGTGGGGTCTCACATTTTTTGCCTTGGTGGACCTAACCTGTGATTCTCCTACTTAAGCTTCCCGTGTAGCTGGAATGACAGGCGCATACCACCCAGTCCAAGTTTTGCATTGAGATGGTGTCTCACTAACTCTTTGCCTGTGTTGGTCTCAAATTGAGAACCTCCTGGTCTGTCTCCTAAGTAACTGGGATTCTAGGCATGAGCCACTGGTTCTAGCCCAAGTTGGGTTTTAAATAACCTTAATATTATTGGAAAATAAAGGAAAGTACAGGGAAATCAAAGGAGGAAATAAATATAACCTTTTATCTTGCCACCAATTTTTAATCCTAGTAAACATTTTGATAAACATTAGTCTTTTTAATCCTTATGTTAACAAATATAACTGAAATAATACATATGTAGTAATAGGCACTGATCTATATCCTTTAATATATTAACTCATATGATTCTCACAACAGGTATTATTATTATTCTATGTTGTATATGTAGCAAGCAGAGGTTAAGTAGCCCTCAATGTCACCCAGGTAATAAGTATTGGAACTAGAATTCAACCTCCAACAGTCCTGGTCAGTATCAGTATACCCTGGCAAACATATATTTTGCATTATACATTAGGCATTTTTGCTTAGTTTAATTTAACATCATAACCTACAAACCAGTTCTCTGCTACACAAATAGATTGCTTCTAATTGCTTGCTACTAGAAACCATACTGTAGCCAGTCTCTTTGTAAGTGTTGTGCGTTAGGCTTTGAAATCAAACCACCAGTGAGATTTTAATTTCATTAAAGTGCTGAAAGACTAAATCCTCTGAATGTGCTCTGTAAAGTGGAACAAAAGGGCATGCAGTTGTGTGAGCAACTGTAAAGAAGGTCCTCTAGCAGGGGCTTGGCAGTTAAACAGGAACCTGAGCTCTGTCTCCTCATCTGTCACATGAGGAAAATATTACCTCCCTCATAGGATTATTGTGTAGATCAAGAGAAGTAATAAATGAGGCACTCTTAGCACAATGAATGCCTGGCCCAGACTAAATGTTAGCTGTTATAATTATCCTTGAATTCCTAGAAATAGAGTAAAAATTATACTTCAATTTCCTATAAAGTTAAAAGCAGGAGGAACATCCAAATACAAAAATGTTACTTAGCCAAGTCATTCACACTGGTGACAGATTTTTTAGGGTCTTGAAAGCAAATAATGTTTCATCAATTATTTGATTATTTTGTGTCTTAATTTAATTCACCTTTAAATCCCTTCATCTATGCCTCACCTTCTTTTCTTGTTTTCACTGCTTCTTTACCCTAATCATAAGATTACTTCATCACATATGAAAATCTGTTCCTTATTATATTGAGTCAGTGATAAGACGCACCTGTGCATGGTGGCCCTCACGGTGAGCATCGGGTTAGAGTATCAGTCACAGTGCCTGATTCATCTATAGGCATTCGGGAAATACTAGTCCAGTTACTTATCAAGTGTCTTAGTTGAGAAATGGCTTTGAACACTTTCCTGAATTGAATTTGTTTCTCAGAATTAAAGGCACAACCCCTTTCTTTCCTCTGTTAAAGCTTTTGCCCTTGTGGGCACATCAACAGATGGGAGACAACAAGGTCCTACACAATACTTCCCTGTTCATCTTTCCAGATTTGCCCAACCTGAGCAAACCTAGGAGAATGAGGTAGGAAACAAGGAGTGTCCCTCCATCCCCAACCTTGGCAGTCTCCCTCAGTCTTCTACTTTCTGTTCATTTGGGTCTGATCATTAAACTGGTAAGTCCCCAGGGTACAGCTCTTACCCCTTAGGTAAGAGTCAGTCTACCAGTCTTGTTCCTACCTTCTTGAAGCCACTCCTCCAAAGCCAACCATGGCTTCCATGGGTATCCTCCTGGGATAGCTTGTGGACAGAAGGTACCAATAGGTTAATGCAGTATACTGGTAAAACTCAAAGGCTAAGTGTACTCAAGGCTAAGTGTTTGTTCCTTATTTTATTTCTTGTTACAAATTATGTTCAGTTAGGTTGTTTCCATAACCTATCAGAGATTCTGTAATAATCAGATGAGACCATTAATATAACATATTATGCATCAGTATAAAATGTCAACAGAAAAGACATGTCCTCAAATTAAATATGAAGTTCCCAGAAATTAAAATCCAAAGATTATATTCCCAAAGGAGTTTGCAAACCATATGTACTTGTGGAACACCAAATTAAAGTCATATGTCAATTGCTACTCTTACAGCAGCCTCAGCTAAAGAGGCCTGTCCAGGTGGCATTGGGGATCCCTTCAACAGCTGCACCAGAAGCATAAGAATATGCTGTTTCTTCTGGGCTTTTGAAGTTGAAACAGTCTCTTATGTTCCTTACTGTATTGTAGTTTTCTATCACTATAATGAAATACCTGAGGCAGTTAACCAGTAAAGAAAAAAGGTTTATTTTGGCTTATGGACCCATAGCTTTGGGCTTCTGGCTAGGGAAACACATCATCATGGAGCAAATCAGTGGAGTCCCACAATCTCCTTGAAGGGCATGCCCTCCATGACCTGTGGTCTCTCCCAACCACCGGGTGACTGTCATGACCTACATCTTTGATGGACCTACACAGGTCCTCAGCATTTGCCCTTGGTAGAATTTGAAACTCACCCTTAGGTTTTCTCAGCAGACAAGTGACTGTTTCTGTAAAGACTATAGTCCCTGCCTCATTGACTGAGAAGACCAATGTATAAGCTTTCATAATTTACCAATGTCAAACTATCAAATGGCCTATGTTTTACAATCTTTCCCCAGGCTGGAGCAGTTACAAGCCAGCTGTGAAGCTTTAAAATACTTGCACAGTCTACCATAAGCAAGGCCAAGTTCAAAACCCCTGACTCACAAAGTTTAAGGCCTTGACCACACTGGAACTTTTTCACATGTACTTTTTTCTCCCTATGATTTTATTCCTCGTCAGTATATTAATTTCATGATCCAGTGTGCCAGTCAGATGTTGGGGTCTGAACTTACTCCTAGCATGAAGGTTTTGCAAACCCTGACAGTGCCCACTTTCTTATAGCATGGAGGAGATGAGCTAGAACGCATACTCTCTTAGGGCAGGCTTGCCACCAGAAGAAGAGGTGAGACTGTTTTGTTCTCTCTGTTGCAGGTCTTGGAGTTGCTTTCAAAGTTTCTGTATTTGGCAAAAGAAGTTTGGGTGATATTTATGGTAGTAAATTTTAAAAAAATAGTCTCCAGTCAAATAAATAAGAACATGCCCTTTCACTTTTTAAGGTCCAGTCTAGTCTTATAATTATGGGTTTGCTTGATTTTGTTTCCTTGGGTACTCAAAACAGAATCTGATATTCAAACACTAAGAGGTTATAAATGGCTATTGTACTGAATGTCGATAGAGATATTTCAGTAATCTTAATGTGAATACAAAAATGGGCATCTTATAGTTTATCTTTGTCTGTGAAGGGATCTACAACCAATCCAGTTTTACTTGCTGTTCTTTTCAAATTTTATTTAGCCATTTCCTTCTCTTTCCCCCCTTTCTTCCCTTTAATTTTTAAAGTTAACTTCCCCTTAGCATTCTTACCCATTGGGTTCTAACCATTTTTGCTGAATGTCTGTCTTTTCCTATCTTGTTCTGTGTTTTTTACCTTGTT
Organism: Castor canadensis; assembly: GCF_047511655.1. Classification (NCBI taxonomy): domain Eukaryota; kingdom Metazoa; phylum Chordata; class Mammalia; order Rodentia; family Castoridae; genus Castor; species Castor canadensis. Next base: position 90,363,954 of record NC_133396.1, on the reverse strand, counting down.
TTCATGGTTTCTCCCTCAATTCATCAGTGAAAAAGTACATTAGGGAATGATTTTTCTGAGTTCTTATTTTGAGCTGCTGTCATCAAGAGAAACAGTCCATTTGTGGAAAATGTACTTTCTCTATTATAAAAGGAAGGATGAGAGCTGCTTAAGCTTTCTATGACAGTGTCTTAATAACTGACAGAATACAGTGCTAAGCACACTTGTGTGGGTGCCCACAAAGGGATATAGGACATATGCACTCACATGGAAGCTATAATTGTTTTCTTTCTTTTTCCAAATTAGAAAGACTATTGAAATGACTACAATGTCATTGGGAAATCCTTGAATCCATTCTAATTATCATTATCATTTTTGGTGGTACTGGACTTTGAACTCAGGACTTTGCATTTGTTAGGCAGGTGCTCCATCACTTAAACCACACCTCTCACTTACTGCTGGTTTGGACCATGATCCTCCTATTTATGCCCCCTGCTGTAGCTGGGATGACAGGTATGCATCACCTATCTAGCTTTTGTTGGAACCGGATCTTGCTAACTTTTTTGCCCCATGGGGGCCTGGAACTGGGATCCTTCTGATCTCAACCTTCTGTGAGGCTGGAATCACAGGCACATGCCCCTGCACCAAGGTATTGGTTGAGATGGGGGTCTTACCAACTTTTTGCTGAGTCTGGCCACAAATAGTGACTCTCCCAATCTCTGCCTCCTGAGTGGCCAGGACTACAGGAGTCTAACCACTGTGCCCAGTTCATTATAATTATTTTTATATCCCTCCCTCCTTGCCTGGAATTGTACAGGGCCTTGAGTGTGCTAGGCAAGTGTTCTACCTCTGAGCCTTACTCTCAGCCCACATGGTAACTCCTATTTTCAGATAGTTCAGTTGGCTACATCCACTGACTAAATAATGTTTAATAAATATTGCTTTGGCTATAACATCAAATACATCCATTAAACAGTGTTGCATCTTTGAGAGATGAGTCCAAAGGTGCTAGTAAGATCAGGCAGTTTATTACATCATCATCTTAAACTCTAAAATTTTCATTTTTGTCTTAAAATAGTCTCCTTTTTTTTTTTTTGAAAAATTCATTGGTCTTTCTAATACCTTTATCTTATTTTCTGCATTGCTATTAGTGCCCCTCTCCCAGCCTTGTTTCTGGGCCTGGCCTAGACTGAATGGTTGATCACCTGAATCACATTCTCACCACAAACCTTCACCATTTTCACACCTATGTGTTTAGATCAGTTGGGTCCAAAAATTCAGAACTAAAATCAATTTCCATTTAGCATCTCCTTTTCTACATCAGGTGTACAGAGTGCTCCTAAGAAACAGCACAACAGTGTTGCTTGTGTCTGCGAGACTTTGGTTTTCATTTTCACCTTTCAACTTTAACAAAACAAAATAAATTTAGCTGGGTTCATCCTCTCCCTCTATTATTGTCCTAATGTTGCATTACTATTCTCAGACCTTTCTAACTTCTAACTCTTACTTTCTTGCATATACTTTCTCTTTTTCCATTTCTCTTCTCTTATCAAGAGCAATGGAAAGATCAAATATAACCTTCTTAGACTTTCTGCTGTTTTGCTCAGGAAAGACTTACATCTGTCCTCCCTCCCCCTCCCTCCCCCAGGCCCACAAGATGAGGCAGCTCCATTCCTTTTCAAGGCCAGCCCCTTCTCTGAATTCTTCATCTCGTCTTCTTTGCTCTCCTCTCATCTTTTCTGTATCGCCAACTTGTTACTCTCTACTGATTATTTCTTCTCAAGCAAAAAGTACCTTTAATTGTTTCCTGTACCAAAATGCAAGCAAGCAAACAAAACCCAAACCTAAGCCTCCACCACCACCTCCTTTGCCTCTGTGCCCTCTTCTATTTTTAACTCTACCTTTTACCCTCTTCTTGTAAGAGTTCTCTTCAGTCATTGCTTCCACTTTTTATTCTCCATTCACTTTTCAACACAGTGACCTCTGACTTCTCGTCTCACCATGACCCTGAAACTGGCGTTAGCTAAAGACTCTATGGCTGCGTCGTTGGACTTTCATCCCCTTTTCTGTGCTGAACTTGACATTCTCAGTTATACACTATTTAAAATTCACCTTGGCTCCCTTGACCTCCTTGCCTTGATTTCTCTGAAATTCCTTCTCAGTCTTTTGTGGCCACCTTTTAAATGTTGGCATCCCCCAGGATTCAAGCTGCCCCACTACTGTTTTTCTCAGTTTTCACTGCCATGACTATGTATATGCTGAGAACTTGCAAGTCTGTAAGTCCAGCCTTAACACTCTTTTGCTTCAGAAGTCACCTCTATATGTGTTTCCTTACAAGTAGCTCAAATTCAGCATGGCCTTGGATGAATTCAATACTTCCACTCTCTAAAATTTCTAAAAATTCTCCTCTATTCCTTTTGAGCTTTAGATTGGTTGATTCTAAAAGGTGATAGATCCAAGATTTTCAGAACCATTCTAAAACACTATACTGTCCAAACAAATAAAAGTTAATCTCTATGTGTATATGAGTTAAAATTTTCTGTTAGACACTTTAATATATGAAGAAAAACAGGTGAATTTAATTTTAAAAGTAAATTTTATTTAACTCAATTTATGCAAAATATTTCTTTATATAATTTTAAAAATAAGACAACTTAACATTTTTGCATTAAGTTTTCAAATTCAGTGCACAATTTGCTATCACATTTGTCAATTGAAACTAGTCATTAGGTGAGATCAAAAAGAATTAACCTAGAAGGTAACACACATGCACAGGAAATTAATGTGAGTCAACTCCTTGTATAGCTATCCTTATCTCAACCAGCAAAAACCCTTGTTCCTTCCTATTATGGCTTATACTCTCTCTACAACAAAATTAGAAATAAGGGCAAAATAGTTTCTGCTGGGTATTGAGGGGGTGGGGGGGGAGAGAGAGGGGGCGGAGTGGGTGGTAAGGGGGGGGAAGGGGGAGAAATGACCCAAGCCTTGTATGCACATATGAATAATAATTTAAAAAAAACCTAGTCATTAGGATTCAATAACTATTTGTGGCTAGTGTTTAGTGGCTATTCCACTATTTCTAGAGTTTTTTTCCCTTCATGAATCCCCCCTCTCATCTAGTCATAAATCTTGTTGGTTTTATCCTGAGTCATTTCTCCAGTAGGTTAACTTCTTTTTAACTTTGCATACCATGTCTTTAGATTGCACACTGGTCATTTTTCATTTGGGTTATTGCAATAACTTATGAAATCTAGTTTCTCTGTCCCATGGAGCAATGTAAGAGCCATTGAAATGCAGGACGATATAGTAGGACGTCTATTTATATGTTTAATCTAGGAAGTATGAAAAACAGCCCAGATTTATTAACATTTATTACTCACATTGTTGCCACCTCCCTTGCTCTGTATCTCCAAGAGGTCAATAGTAAAGTGATAAATGTAACAAATAAAATATATAGCCCCCAGAGGTTTTTTTTGTTTGCGTGGTGCTGGGGATTGGAACCCAGTGACTTGTATATACTAGGCAAACACTCTACCACTGAGCTACACCCCCAGTCCTTCCCTTCAAGTTTTTAAAAATGTTAAAATATTATTTATTTCATTGTTCACACCATGTCCCCAAATTTCTATGTATTTGATATAATGTATACAATTTTTGAATATAATAGTCACCTAGAGAAATTTAAAATAAATATACATGTATTAGGGATTTGAACCTGAAATTTATTTTGGGTACTTCTTGGTAATGAGATCAGTGAAATTCAGGATCTCATTGAACTAGATCCACTCCAATTTCACCCCACCTCCTTCTACAGTCTCAACCTTTTCACCCCCTCCCATTTGTTTTCTGCACTAAGTGGCTTTTTCATACTTTGTTCTTATTTGTCCTTCTCTGTGGAAAACAAACAGACACTTGATCTGACTAATTCTATTCACCTTCCAGGTTCTTCTGAGGCACTGTCTCCTAAAGGCAGGTCCATTACAAGTTCCTAAATTATGTGCAGTGCCTCTTTTCTTGGAATACTCTCCTACTCTACAACTGTATTGAAATAATTTCTTTATGGGTCTGCCTTCCTCCCTAAACTATTAGGTTCTTGAGCATAGATTATGGTATCACCATGATTTTTCTCATCTTGGCATATGATAGGTTTTTATTTACTTATTTATTTATTTATTGTTCATTTATTCACATGTGCATACATTATTTGTGTCATTTCTCCACCCTAATATGATAGGTTTCAAAAAAATGTTTATTGAGCTAAAATCATTACTCTTCTTATTGGTGTCAGCCTGTTCTACCACAAGGTAAAAATGGAAATTTGCTTATTAGAATTTCTGAAATACTTAGAACACATCTTCTATATCCAAAGATACTTAATAAAATAATTAGTCAGCTTTCCATTGGACAATATGACTAATTTGTTATTTTTTAAACCCTGGAAGGATGATAACAACCCTAGTGTGAAGTAATTTAATAATTTATTCTTACCAAAAACTAGGTGTGATCATTTGCTCTAAGGAAAATGAAGTTTGGATTGTATGCATTGTATGTGTTCATGAAGTGGTCTTCAACCTTCAGTATGAGTAAAAATCACCTGGGAATATGTTAATATATAGAATAATATATGTATTCTGATTAATTAAGAATGGTAGCTGGCCCAAGATTCTGTATTTTAGAAAGCACCTGCAAGTACATAATATAGATGATAGAAACCATACTTTGAGATACATTTTTTTTTCTGTAGGGAATAAGAAAGGGGGTAATTTTGATGACTGGAGAAAATTGCCTTAGTCTGGAACTGAGAGGGATGCTCTGTAGCAGTCTATAAAAGCAACAGGGCTCTAGAAAGGAGAATGGGCACCTGATTGATGCTGAGACAGGGAATCAGGGGTGGTTGGGACTGGGAGTGAGGAGAGAGGCTTGGAAGGTCAGCACTGAGAACCTTGGCTTATTTTATAATTTTCCTGAGGATTGGCCTTTGTCCTTTAACTAGAAAATTTAATAACAATGTAAAAATAAAGTCTAATTTTTAGAGTATTTTAATTTTCTTTTAGAAACTGATACCCAGTCATTTAATAAGTGATTTAAAAAAATATTTTAGGATCTCTTGGATAGTGGATGATTTTGGTGTAGAACAACTTTTGACCTTTAGAACAATATCATATAATCCATATAGATTTGCATTTCTGGTTTTATGACAACAAAATTATCTAGCATAGGGGACAATGGTAAACTATGTCATATGAAAAACAATTTAATTTTGCAACCATTGTTGGAAAAACATGATTGTCCTTTAAACACCACTTATAAATAATTTCTGTCACATCTACAACACAAGTTGCTAGTGTTTTAAAATTTGAAAACTGCTTAAAGATTTTTATGAAGATGCTGCATGTTTTATGTATGGCAAATAACAACCAGAAGGAGACAGATAAACCTAGGCCATTTAAACTCAAATTTTTCATTTCAGTTTATTATTTCAGCTTTTTTCCTCAATCAGTCTTATTCATGTCTGTTAATAAGGACCTAACTGGTTGGCTTGAGTTTCTGCTTTTCACCATTTGCTGGCCAGTCTCTACTGTAGATCCTAATGAACTACAAACCAGGAAGAAAAATGGATCAGTAGGCTGGAAAGGGAGAAGACGCAGTAGGCATGGAGAGTCTATTGTTCATCCAATCAACTAAATATGTTTTAATTGTAGCAGCAATGCCATAAATAGGCCTGGCATAAATCCGTTAGGCTGCCTCATTTCATTCCTGCCTGTTTCAGTCACTCTGCTTCCGCCATCCGTATGAGACCGAGATTTTTATTTTATTCACTGATGGAAGAGACCTCCTTCCAGTCATCTGCACTTTTAGAAGATCTATTCTCTTGAATAGCTCAATAGAAGTTAAGCTGTGGGGGAACAATACAGTTCTTACTGCAATTCACTTCGTTTAGTCCAGGACATCTAGTCTTTATTGGCTTAACTGAACTCTTCCGTGCACATCTGCTCTCTTGCAGGTCATTCGTAAGGGGTGGCTGACCATCAGCAACATTGGAATCATGAAAGGAGGCTCTAAGGGGTACTGGTTTGTCCTGACTGCAGAGAGCTTATCCTGGTATAAAGATGATGAGGTAAGACTCAGAGAGTGACAAAGTTTTCTTTCTAAAGTATTTGTAAACTTAAATTAATTGACAGACAACTATTGGTTTTCTTTAAGTGAGATTTATCCTAAATGTTTATTCGAAGAGGCATTGTTTTTTCTTCACAGATCTTTAATTTTAGAATATTCTCCTCAAATTTCTTTTCTTGCTTATTTCTTTGGTGCAGTCATATTTTGCCTATCTGAAAAAACATAGTGAAGGGTAAGGAGTTGGAAACTTCCTTCTTTATGATAATGTCAAGGTAATAGTACAGTGAATTCAATGTTCATCAAGTAATGTGTTGAAAAGACCTAAGGCAGTAGAATATCTGAAGAGTGAAATTAATAACACTGATGCAAAGTTAGCAAAGCATTTTGGAATTGTTGCTATGACATCTGTCTCAAACAAAAGGCTTTGAGAATGTTTGCATCACTAGTCTTCAAGTGAGTCCTAGTTCTCACTTATATTTATATACCTTTTCTTTTTGAGAATTTGATATCTCTATAAAAGCATAAATTATGATAATTACAATGGTCTGGCTCATGTTAGATGTTAATAATTTTGATCCTGTGACTTAGTGTTCATTTAAATATGATAGCTATAAAAGTGCACAAAAGATCTATTAGTTTTACAGAGCCATTGAAGTGCTATAAAAGCTAGATTTTGGAGGGCCTGGATGAAAATTGAACTATGGTTTGGAAATTTTAATAGCTCTGGTCTGATCCAAGAAGTTTTTGGTGTTTATAATGCAGTATGCAAACATTATATAAGAACACTCTGTGACAGCAAAACTATGAGCAGGTATGAGTGTCAGTTTTATTTGGCTATAAAGGACATGCATGTCAAAGTTGAAAGTCCTTCCTATCCTGGCGGGGTATCTTTTGAGAGCATTTCAAGTTGCTTTTATCAGTTCTTGGAGGGAAAGTTTCATGTCTTACAGTTCTTACCATTTCCTGAGTGACTTGTGTGCAACAGTGTGTTGAAAAAAATACTGGATGATTGGTTGATTGCCACTAAATGTTCTTCAATAAGGAAATTCAAATCCTACAGAAATGTCAAAACAAATTTGCTATGCAAAAGCTTATTTTCAAACTTTTTTTTTTGTCACTGTCCTTGGTCAAGGTGAGATGGTCAGCAATGATTTCTTTCCTATACTGAGTACTTACATGTCCCTGTTATTTGGTGGGGAACTCTAGCTTTGAAGATAATAGCTTGCTGAGCTCTGAGACACCTACCTACATGTAAAAGGCAGTAAACATATTATCATCTTTGCTGTTCAGTTGCTCTGAGTCTTATTCTTTTAGACACATTTTTCCCTCAAGAATTTGGTTGATCATTTGTGTACATTTATTTTATTTATTTATTTATTGGCGGTACTGGGGCTTGAACTCAGGCGGTACTCACCTTGAGCCACTCCACCAGCCGTATTTTTGTTAAGGGTTTTTTGAGATAGGGTCTTGTGAACTTTTTACCCAGGCTGGCTTTGAACTGCGATCCTCCTGACCTCTGCCTCCTGAGTAGCTAGGACTACAGGTGTGAACCACTGGTGCCTGGCTTATTTGTGTACGTTTAAATACATTATCAGTCTGGGGATTCTTCTCAGTTATCCAAGGGCAAGTAAAAGATTTTACTGAGGAATCATTTCATAATGATAATATCTCATATTTTGTGTATACTAATGAACTCATCTAACCCTAGGTTGCAAACCTAGGAAAGAAACTATTACTATTATTGCTATTTTGCTGATAAGAAAACTAAAACAGACACCGCTACCACCACCACCACCACCAAATCATCCTCCCCCCCAAAAGAATCCTCAGCTTTTCAAAAACCATATCTACAGGACTCAGTTTCTCTTACTCAAGAACACTTAGTTTTGATGAGTATCACTAATTTCCTGAGGTCACATAGCTAGTTGGTGGCAGAATAGAAATATGAACCCAGGCTGTCAGGTTTTAGAGCCTGTGCTGTCAACCACAAATATGGGTGAGAATCCCAGAGGTGCTTAAGGTTGTCCAAATGTATCTCATCCCACAGAGGATTTATGAAGATGATTTGCAGGTGTCTCAGCCTTACCAGTTCCTGGGTGTCGCCACCAGAAGCTCTGAGGACTTTGGGGTCCTACTGTTATTGGAATGTAGCTTTAGGGCTCTCTTGCCTGGCTGTGTGGGTTCTGAAATGAGACCATAAGAAGGGCCTGATGCTTCCCGTGGAGGAGAAGAAGTCTTGAGAGCTTGGTGAGTTCACATGGCAGGGTATCTGTTCCTATTCTCTAAAAACTCAAAAGAACTTTTTACAATGTCACTGCTACTGAAGCTCCCTTAGAAAAACCCGAATCCAACAAATGGAAAATAAATGTGTACAGTTATAATATTCCTCAGGTGCCAGTGACCATTTTGTTAAGGGTATGTGTATGGAGAGTGGTTGGGGACAAGGGAGAGTGAGAGTGACTCTTGAAATGGATGGAATGATTCAGATGAAGAAAGGAAAGGGTAGGGTAGTTTTCTTGGATCATGTCATGTCAAGAAAGAGGAACCTTGATGGACAAGGTTGCTGCTATGTGGAACTAATAACCAAGTAGACTAATAATTTAATATCAGATATTAAGTGATCTGAAGAAAATACTGCAATGAGTGAGAAAGTTATGGACGGGGAGAGCATTTAGATTGGCTGATTGGAAGGAAGTAACATTTGAGCAGAGATTAGAGTTGATGAGCTATGTAGAAAAATTTGTAGAAGGACAGTGAAGTAAAGGGAAGAATATGTATAAAACCCCCTGAGACTGGAGCTGACAGAAAGATTGTGATCTGAATGTAAGAGCAGTGGATGAGAGAGGCAGGAAATGAAGTTAGAGCAGAGACACCAGGGGGTGGGGGACTTATAGGTCCCCACACAATAATTTGGATTTTATTCCAAGGAAAACTGAAAACCACTTGAGTGTTCTAGTAGGGTGTGGCATGATTGGATTCATGGTTTAGAAAGATCATTTTGGCTGCTGGGTGTGCATGATGTATGGGGTTGGGATATGTGTGGAAGTGGAGGTATCAAGAATAGAAGGAAGGCCAGCTGGGCAGCTGGGAAACTGTAGCAGTGGTCCAGACAAGAGATGACGATGGCTCACCCTGGAGTAATAGCTACTGGTGAAGAGCACCCCCAGTTCATGATAGCAAATCTGTGGGCTACATACAGCTACACTTTAGTCATTGACTTTGATTACTCATTGAGAACTCTGCTCAAGAAACAAGGTAGGAAGTTTTCAAAATAGGAGTGCCTGAGTCAAGAATGATGTTCACGTCATCTGTGTCCATGGGGCAGAGTCCTTCTCCACTGTGGTCAGAACAATTCATTCCCATCTCTCCACTCCTTGGCTGCTACCATGTCATTCTCAACTCTGCTCTTTCTGCTCCCTTTCCTGAGCTTCTTGTCACTGCAGACTTGTCTGCTGGCAGGGCAAAAGTGAGGACCCAGCCTTGTTCCTTGCTTTTTGTGAGTACAATATTTAACAAGTAGATAGTAGGGTTTGTTGGGAGCTGAGACTAGAAGGAGGGAAGGAGAAAAGGAGGTCAAGCAGAAAGTCTCAGGAGGTAGGGGCTCAATGATCATTAGGGGTTCAGTGATCTGCCACTGGTCTCTTGAATTTGTATGACACCCATCTGTGAGCAGCTGTTTCAAATGTGGATTAAATATGGTTCTGTGGACAACCTAAAAATCCTGCAATTTGTTTTCTACTCCTTTGTGCAAATAAGCTAGAGTTCCAACTTAACTGTTGGAACTGATTTGTTGGTTAGTTGAGTGCATGCCCTTTGTTCCTTAAGTGCATTGGTACTTTCATATTTTGGAAACCCTGGTACAGGACAATTCATATGTCTTTCTCAGGTAACTATGACTTGAGAAGTATCACTGAATTAATTGCAGATTCATTCTTTATTCAATGATAAAATTGTATTCAAATTCTCACAGAGGGCTTTTATATTATATGTTCTACCATCCTCTTGCTTTCTTGTATAGTGAGTCTAGCATGTTCTCATTATAATCTAAATGGCTGCTTAATAAATACCATTATGACATATAATGGTTTTATTTAACTTATGCCAGGATTTTAATACACACAGATGATTTGTGGAATATAATTATGATTAAGAAACAATAGCTCAAATTATTTTTCAGGATGACATTAATTGAACACAATACCCTATAGACTATATGCCTGTGCCGTGGAAAGGATGAGGCACTGGTGGATGTGGTTTTGCATGACTAACGGCTCGTACTAGAGCAAGTCACTTCATTTCTCTGGGCCTCAATGTTTTCACTTCTCAGATGGGAGGTGTTATGAGTGAACTCACCTCAAAGTCCTCTAAATCACCTTTGTAGGACTCTGACAAGTCACGTATTAGTGAGTGTTTTTGTGTCACACTGGCATACTTATTCTGCCATTGAAAGGGACACCAGTCTCCTCTATATCATTCTTTGACTCACATGTCTTCTCATATGTCTTTTGCCATCTTATGTTTTGGGATAGGATGGTGTGAGATCTGAATTTTCTTAGCAGAGAACGGTAAGGTTCAGACAAGAAGAGGGAACAAAGATCCCATTTCTTCAGTGAGATTTTCTATACTGACTCCTCTCCAGCCTATGGGTTCTCCTACATTTTAGCGAGGGGGGAAGTAATGTGGGATGAACTCAGGGCCTGGTGTTTGCTAGGTAGACACTCTACTACTTGGGCTTCACCCTAGTCCTTCTGCGTTTAGCTTGCTTTCAGATAGAGTCTCATGCTTTTGCCCAGGCTGGCCTTGGACTGCAATCCTCCTAACTCTGCTTCCAAAGTACTTGGGATTACAGGAATACACCCATGCCCATCTCCTCTCTCAACCAAGAATTAGAGGCGATGCTGTCAAACTGTTTGGTTTCCATCCAAGCTGGGAGAGGCAGTAGCCTGATAACTCTGTGTAATAATTGCAAGCTACCTTTGGTCCTCAGTAGTAAGGCACTCAGTAGTTTTCTAATTTCTCTCCATTCTGAATGGGTCTACTCTCGCTACTCTTCAATTATGGCGGGATTCATGAGCCCTCCTGTGCACGTTTGGAACCAGTACTCTGCAGTGCAGTACAATAATGTTATTTGCAACATAATGACACAAGAGTTTAATAAAAATGTTTCCACCTGTGTTCCAGGCAATGCTGAGCTTCTGCATGGCCTCTCTGTGGAGTCTTTACAACACAGTGTGGTAATGGTAGACATAGTTAACCTGCCTACTTAACTATATGGTATTCTCTAACATTACTCCAAGATTGGAGCTTTCTGGAGCATGAAAGGAAATAGACCATCCTTCACAGAGCTAGACAGTTTATAAGCTGTCACTAAGGGGGATTTGCCCAAGCCCTCCACTTCTAGATCAGGTGGCAGAACCTCAGACATGGAATTTCCTTCAGGAGTGGCCATGGTTGCATGGGGCTCTTCTCAGTCATCTTCCCTAGGTTACTCTGCCACTGTGCCTATTCCAAGGCTTATCAGTGGATAAAAGGTAACCGTCTGGGGGTCGGGGGGTAAGGGCAAAGCTTGTACATACACACTGTGATCTAAATGATAGCACTTAGGTAATTTGATTTGTGTTAAAACAGTAACAGTTATTTGTTCTAATCTTTACTAAGAATTAGGGGGAGAAATACAGTAACCTCACTTAGAATATGCCCCTCTGCTCAGCAGTTTTTAGCCATGGATTCCCACGTGGGTGTGTCTCTGGCAGCTTAGGCCTTTTTTGGCCTAGCCAAGAACAGCATATTGGCTTCTGTCTGTCTCTTCACCCTCCTCTTTCTCCCCTCAATGTCATTCTGGAATGTTCCACACTTACGGTGCTTTTCACTCTAAGTTCACATACATATGAAAATCTATATACATATACATATAAATCATCTAATTTTTACCTATTAAATATCATCACATCTGTCAATATCTAGTCTTCCCTTCACTGTGGACTCCCTTTGTACACCCAAACTGGTCAAACTGTTCAACCAAACCAAATGATAAATGGCTTTCAGGTAGGAAGAAGCTCCCTAGTTGGTAGTTGTAGACGTCAGCTGCATTCCCCCTGCTCATTATACCTGCTTACACCCATGAGGCCACCTTCCACTCACTGATGAGCATGACGTAGCATCGTCACAAGGACTCACACTTACTGAATGTTTATAGTTCTCCAGGCACTGAGCTAAGTCAGTACTTCACTTACACCATGCTCCACTTCTGAGATTCAGTGAGAATAAAGTACTTAGCCACTTAGCTAAGTGTCAGCACTGTATTCTTTCTCTCAACTCCCCAAACATTTCCCAATAAGTATTTTCTGAGCCCTGACCAGGCATTATCCTGGTCATTGAGGAGAGAATAGCTGACAAAGAACCATGGCAGGTGCCCCTTTCAGGGGTATTCCCAAAACAAAAACACAAATAGCAGAACCTATGCTGACTACAGGCTATGAAGAAAATAAAGCCAGGGGTTGGTAGAGTGGCTCAAGTGGTACAGTGACTTCCTAGCAAGTGGGAGGCCCTGAGTTCAAACCCCAGTACTGCCACAAAAAAAAATGATTTTTGGCTGAGTCCATGGCTGACACTTATAATCTCAGCTATTTGTGAGGCAGAGGTTGGGAGGGTTGTGGTTTGAGGTCAGTTCAGGCATGACATTAGTAAGACCCCATCTTAATGATTAAACTGGATGTGGTATTAATGGTCTGTAATCCCAGCTACTGGGAGTGCATAGGTAGGAGGATTGTGCTCTGAGGCTGATCCTAGGCAAAAATATGAGACATATTTGAAAAATAACTAAAGCAAAGAAAGGGCTAAAGGTATAGTTCAAGTGGTAGAGCCTAACCAGCCCAAGGCCCTGAGTTCAAACCCTCGTACCACCAAAAATAAATAAATGAATAAATAAATAAGTAAAAAATAATGTTGGGGGTGGAGAGTCACAGAATGGGGAGACTTTAGAGGAGCAATGAGAGAAAGTTTGTGTTAATGTCCTGTGGCAGGATTGATTGAGCCTGGTGAATTTAAGGAAAGGTTTAAGCATAGAGCGATTGGAGCAAAGAGAAGGGACTGTAAAAATGAAGGCCCCTAATCAAAGAGTGATGGGGAGACGTTTAGTTTTTGAACTACAGACTCAGGGGTTAGATGGGAGATGTTGACAGACCCCGCTGGTTGTCTTATGGAGGATTGCCAGGAAGAGGACAAAGCTGGATTGGGAGTTATTAGACAGCCATTACCCTGGTCACCATGCGAGATCATGGTGGCTTGGGCTGGGACGAGTTGGTGTAAATTAATAGAAGTGAATGGATTCAAGAAGTTTTCCAGAAGATGAAAATTTCTAGGACAGCTCATCCCACATGCATCCAGCTCACGAGCCCAGAGCTGCTGTTTTGTTCACTTTCCACCTCAGGGGCCATAGCACTCAGAGGGGGTATTCAATATTCGGGGTATTAGTTCAATATTGATCAGTGAATGTGTGGTTGAGAAATAAGTGAATAAACACAGTAATGCAGTCTAATAATTCATCACATTCTGGTATATCAAGTTATTGAATTGCAGGGTAAATTACCACTAGAGGTAGGTTGTCTTACAGTTTTGTTACTTTTCATCCTTGAGATTTAATGGATTGCTTTTCTCCTTTAATTATGTAAATGAGATTTCCTGGATTGAAGATTATTTAAGCAAAAAAATTAATTTCTTAGTATCATTTTCATGCATAAATGTATGTTGTACAATTCTTGGGGAATTTAGAAAAAGGTGTTATGAAAATAATTTGGATTGAAACTGTAATTTCAAAGGGATTTTCAGTCCAGAAAATTTAACATTGATGTTCTAACATCAAAATTTGAAATAGCAGTGGTTTAAAATATTTAAAATAGTTCAAAAATATTTTGAAAATATTTCTAAAATATAAATTTTAGAATAAGGCACTGTGTAGGTGAAAGAGCTTTTTCTTAACATCAATGAGAAATGAGTAATATATATATATATGTTCTATATATATAAGTGTGTAAATTTTAATAGAGTTACAATGCCTGAAGAGAAGGGACTGCTAGGCTATGCATGGTAAACATGCTTCGTCAGCATTCCATTTCTGTAGCCCAACATAAAGATTAAAATAGCGGAATATTCCTAGGCAAGTAGAGTACTGCAACACAAGTGTTGCCAATGGAAATGTACTAACCTTACTCTGTTGAAGAAAATCCAAATCTGCATTGAAATAAGAACATTCTTTGGACTTTTAAGAAATTACAGGCCTCATTTTTGTGGTTGAAATGTTTGGATAGCTTGATAAAGAGATTATATAATTCCCTTATAGGGATATTTACTTAGTATTGTTTTTATTGTGTAGCTGCACCAGATGACAAATGTAACTTCAGTAATAGGAAACAAAATGACAGCTATATCCCTGGATAATCAAAGTTATGAGATCAAGAAGTTACAGAAATCTTCAGCCTTCTTTTCGTTTTCATTTCTACTTTCAAGATTGTGCGTGTTTTCTGATAGATCTTCATGCTCCCTGTGCTGGAGGAGGTCAGCATTGCCCCTGTGAACACTGTTCACACTTCCTTGTTGAGATGTTTTATTGCCTACACTTAGCTTTTTTTTTTAACAAAAAATGTCCAAATACGTATTGAACATCAAGCCATTTATATAACTTAAAATTCTTCATCTTCATAGTTGTGTGGTTTTTTCACATACATAAAGTATCTTAAATTATGCTTTTTAATATAAGATCGTTTCAGGCAAACATTTCTGCATTCTAGTATTATCCAAAGGTTTATAATCTTAAAAGGAATATTATTTAAGAATCTGTAATGGCCAATGCTCTTTCAGATTTATTAAAAATACTTTTAGATCCCCTCTCCTTATATACATTATTTGCCCTATGCAAAAGTTCCTACTGAAAGGACCATCTTACCCCTTATATTACCCTAGAGTACAATCTTAAATGTGCCTCATTTAATGAATTTACAATGTAGGTAAAATACTCTTTCAAGGTATTTTGAGACCTAAGTTAAAAAAAGTTTTCAAAATGTTAACCTCATATTTTATGGAAAAAATATTTGAAACATTATCCTGGAGTGCCTCACTTTGGGGTAACTCTGCTGCGCCCCCAGCTTTACCTTTTACTTCAGTGGACTGAAGTGGTCTCCTTGACGTTCTGTCCTCCTGAGCACTCTGCTGTCCAGTGCTCTCCTGGGATTCCTCGCGGGGCCCAATAGAATGATTCCATACGTGAACTTTTGTCAGCAGTGTTAGCCTTAGGTTGTATAAAGCGTTTAAAATTGGGGGGGACTATGTAAATATCCCATGGGGAATTTTTATACTGTCTTCCTGTTTATATTTTACATTGTGAAGTATTGTTTGAGACTTTATTTGCTAGTTGTGGCACTTTCATTTAAGGTAAAAATCCGCATTGGACAATGAATCTTGTAAAACCAGAAGGAAATTTTAGTAGATGATGTATTTCTGTAAGTCCAGATTATTTAAATGCAAGACATTTGGTTTAGTCATATTTTCACATCATAGTTTTGTCCATCACTCAAGGATTCTTTGTTGCTTTTCCTTAAAAAAATAGTTAAGTTTGGTTCAAGTTAGAAATCTTGGAAACTTATGGGGCTCCTAGCCTTAAGACTAAATCTTTCACTTCAAAAATGAAATATCTGAATGAAAAATAGTTTGCTTTCAGTCAAGACACACACTTGAAATGTTTAATAATTATTTTTTAAAAAGTAGTTTAGGATAGCCATGTGTTATATTTTTAAAAGATTGAATAGACTGTTTCTAAGAAAGCTAAAAATTAATTTTAGGTATGAAAGCTAAAACATTTTTATGAACTAAATCCAAGTTTATCAAATTTTAAATGTACTCATCTTCACACTTTTTACCTTTAAGTGTTTGAAATGTTCATGTATAAAAGCCAGCCCTGATTCTTTCACTCCAGTTAGCAGTGCATAACCTGAAGTTTTGATATTTCCTCGAAAGATAGGGCAAAATGCATGCCCATCAACCATTTTTCTTGTGCTTTTGAAAATGCTGAATTGTTTGAACAAGAACAAACGTTCTCAAGGTGTGAACATTTATATGAATGGAAGCATGAATTCCAAGTGAATGAATTGGCTCCATACATTCTGCTCCTAGAACTGTAGTGAAAGCCATATCTTAATTAAACAAAGATACAGTAACAAATCTGTTTATATAATGACACTTGGAAATAGAGAAGTTTCAATTCAACATTCCATTTATCAAAAGATAATTAGCAATTATTTTAATAAATTTAAAAATTATAGTGGAAATATTTTAGCTGTGTTTTACCCAGATCAGATTGTCAGTTTCTTAACTTGAAATACTTGATCCTCCAGAATATTGTTCTTTTCTCCTTTTTTCTTTTTCTTTCCATGCCCCACCCACCTTAAAGAAAAGTCACAATATAGAAAACAATATTCAGTTTATAGATTAGAATTATTAGAATATTCTTTGTTAAACAACAGTCTGAAGTTCTATTGTTTTGTTATATTGATTTCTTATATTGATTATGGGATGCTGCAAAGATGTGTACAATAAATGTCAAGGGTAGTGATTTACTGACAACAATTAGGAAAAGAGAACTATAGAAAGCACAGGAACATTTTCAGAAATGGGTTTTATTATATTTCATAGGTACCACTCACTTTACTTCGGGTGGGTTTTCATATTTGAATCAAAATCAAATAATAATACATACGAGTTTAGTATTAATAAGCCAACAGATTAAAAGCCCAGACCCTCAAGCCCTTCGTTTTGGTTGCAGCTCTTGGTGTAGATGCTATGGTGTGAGGGCTGCTTTCTTTCAATGGCTGGCTGTCATTCAGGCTGGGTTGTCATGTGACTGCCTGTCTGTGCCTGCTGTACAGGTGAGCGGATGTTCTGCACAGCAAGTGTAGACAGGCAGACACATGACAACTCTGTCCAGCCAGGCCCTTGGTTCCTTCAGGTTTCCTTTGCTCATGGACAGATACAATCAGCCTGTTTTCCAGATTTGGTGATTTGGGAGGGTAAGGGGAAAGGGAGAGAAACACACAATAGAATTAAACATTAAAACATTATGGAGCTAAAAACAAGTTAGACTTTTGACTTTATTCAGAAAGTACATTTATACATGTGTTCCAAATGTGCTAACATGGATAACTGACATAACAGAAAACTCACATTAAGATTTTAAGGGGAAAAAAAGATTAAACACAAGGTTTGTTCTTAAATCCAATTCCTATTATTACTGGCCCACATGCAGTCAGAGTTCAGAGTAATTGAACCAGATGTTTTTCCTCTTCACAAAAACTCTGCATATTTTAATACTGAAGTTAAAGATAAAGACTGTGTTTATACATGTTTTTTTGCAATAGATAAGTACCATAACCTTGCCCGTAAAAAAGAAAATTGGCATTTACATGGTTGCAGCAGCCATTTTCAAAATTATTAATAAGTCTAATCTATTTGACCATGCAATGGGCAGACGTGGTGTCTGATGCTTTGCTAATGGGATTTTATAAGAGGATATAGGAGATAAATATATATATATTTAACAATACCATATTGAACAACAGGGATTTATTTAAATTTCACATTTTTCTTTTACAATCAAAGTTTCTAAGTACGAATATGAAAAATAATGAAAAGCAGTTATGAGCTCATGTTTGTCTTAATTAACTACAGGGTCATGCCATACATCAAAGGGTATAAAGTAAGAAGCTGCCATCCACAGTGATGCACAGGCTGTGTTTTGGACATTGTTAGTGCAATACAGTTCTGAAATATCCTGAATGCAGAAAGGGAAGGTTCTCTTCATATCTCTAAATTAAAACCAGACCCATTGGGAAAGCTCATCATTCATATAAGAAAGAATTAATGATGTTAGATATACAGATATGAAATATAAACTTGGTGAGTCAAGAATAATTCTGGCTATTTTAATATAAATGATCAGTTTACATATGTAGAGGCATTTAACAAAAGCCATTCTATTTTAAAAACAAAATATCCAAAGTCAAAATTCCAATGGGTGGGATTTCTTTAAAAAAAATACACCTTATTGTCCAAGGAGTATGTATTTAGGAATATTTTCAAACAACTTTAAAGAAAACAAACACTTTATTATTTACCTTTAATTGTAAAATTCTGAGAAAATAGGAAATGGAAACTTTATGGAGAGAAAAATTCATAGACTGAGAAAAGTGACAATTTTCTATAATTCTGAACTTTTATGCAGTTACTTGATATGGTAAAGTTTTAATAAAAAGTTGGTAAGTGCACTTTTATGTGGATTTACTTAATTCTCAGAGAATAAATGTCTGTTTTTAGCCATCACTTCAGAGTAGAACCTTTTTTTTTTTCACAGAATCAAAAACATCAGCAAACTTGGCTGCTAATTAAATAATTACAAGGTTAGAGTAGGCAAAAAACATGTACCTTAAAAAACTATTTTGTTGTTGCTTCACCCAGTGCAACAGAATAATTATAGAGTGATTCACTTACAAAGAGTATACTGTTAGAAATTAAAAATTACTGTAATTTTGTATAGCTTTCCCTCTTTCATAAATAATTTGATCCAGTTTACTCTGCTCAATTAAAGGAATGATGCATGCAACCTGAAAAAATAAAAAGAAATATTTGTGAGTTCATATGTTATCCTTTAATATGAAACAGTTTTCTTTAAACTAAGAAATCTAAAATTTTTGATCTTGAAAAAATCATAATAGTTTTTCAGCTGGAAAAAAAAAATCTTGTTAAAAAATGAGAAAAAAGGGATTGTTGTACTCATTAGGTTTTTGGACAATTTATGTTTCTAGTAGGTTTTAAAAACTCAGTTATAGTAAAAATGTGGCATATGTATATTTCATACTTCTATTGAGCTTGCCCTTAAGCTTGTTAAAAAAAAATTTAAGAATTTTTTTTCCTGTCTTCCAAACTGTCGGGTTAATATTACTTTATTATCTGAGTTTAAATATATTTGAAAGAGCTATTCCATTATTATTATACCATGTCATTTTAAATATGATTATTATACCTTATTTCCTTTTTACCTTTTATTTCTTCAGAAAGAAATGCAAGAAAAGAATTATCTTCTAAATCTCCTACAATAAAATTAAAGCAAAGCAACTCCAGTAAACTGGGTATCATGTTAAGTTAGAAAATCCAAAATGAAGATCTGTTTTCCTTAATTTACTCCATTATCTCTATTTATTAAAGCTGATAAGCATTCTCAATAAAAGACCTTTGAAAAAGGGCTAAATATTTATGTCTACATAACTTGCAGGACACCGAAGTCAAAAAGGATTTGAAGTAAGAAAGTTTCAATCTTAACTCAGGAATTTCCTGTCTCACGTTAGAGACTGATCTTCTGGTTATTTTAAGCTGGGATTTCTAAGGGATGGTCTCCTAGTTATTATTTGTACATTATTGTGATGGGTGGGCGATTCCCCTTAAATAAGAGCAAAATGTGTTGATTTTAAAGAGCAGATCCCTTATAGAGTAATTGAGAACTTTCGCCTCTCTTTAGTCAGGATGTTTGTTTGTGAATGGGTGACTTTTTTTTAAATGTTATCAAATTATACTTTCTTTTAATTTCCTATAAAGCTTAAGACTTCAAGCCAAAAAGAAAAACAGAAAGAAAAAAATTCTTTCACTAGGATTTTAATGTCTAAGCTGTTTCCCATGGAGTGAGATACTTGGGTGGTCTGTAGGCGAGAAGTGGGGGTAGATAGTATATTTAGGTCTTTTAAAAACATAAACATATTATCAGGGCCAAAATTCTGCTCTAATGCCAAGCAGGAAGGATATTAAGCTTCCTTAATATCCTTAAGGATATTGACTAATTGCAGGAAAGTGATCAGCGTGAAACTTTGTCCCATTGTAAACAAACTTTCTTTGATTTTGAGATCTGTAGCTTAAATAGGTTTGAAAATTAGAGAGACATTTATATTCATCCTCTTCCAATTATGGGATGGTAGTGTTTGAAGCTAAAGCTCTCAATTTCCTTTCTCTTATATGGCTGAGAAAATTCTTTTAACCCAGTACCTAGTCTAGTTTATTGATCAGTCACATGAAAAGTGACTAGAAATTTCTGTCAAGTGCAGTTCTGAGATACCAAGCAAACAGTTTTCTCTTTACGACCATGTACAACGGTCATCTTACACTTATCGTGTCCAGGTGCAATTTTAGTTGAAGGTGGATGTTCTCTGTTGGTTAGTTTCTTCTGGAATAGATTCCATGATCCCTGAAGTATTTCTATATCTCCTTATAAAGTAATATTAAATAAAATTAAGCATTACTCTAATTACCTTGGACATAGATAAGGGTATTTTTTATGATTATGTGTGTTTAATTGTTGGTTTATGTACTAGTGTAGACTATAGTACTTCAGCAGAGGTTTATAAAACCTTTTACTTTGATTTTTAATTTAGCTCATATAATTTAAAATTAGAAACTGTTCCTCTACCATTTGTTTAAAGATTGCCTTGAAGGTGGGTTTTAGGACTCCATGGAGCGTGTGCAGGGATTCCTCAGCTACCCTCTTTACAAAATAATTCTTCTATTTCTATTCCTGGACTTACACCAAGGGACATTCTTATGTCCCTTCTATCTCCAGACTAAAAGTCATCCCCAAGAGAGAAAATAGGTGAGGAACAAGTAGGGGTTAGTTGCTTTGAAACAAAAAGATCATTTTATATGAAGAAAGATATTTAAATTAAATATACATTAAATGGAAGCAAGTTATGAAATTTAATCATTTCTATATTTAAAAAATTAACAAAATTTTAAAAATCTTTAACATTACCAAAGTACCTTATAGCTCTTTGTCCTCTTTAGTAATTGTATCTGTTAGTAAAAATATCTATCTTGAAAAAGTAAGCTCCTATAAGTTACCTAAAAGTTTTTCTATATAAAAGAAACCTAATAGGTTAAAAAAACTCAATTGTTAAAAAACAATCAATATGAAATCACCAACTCACAGTAGAAAATAAAAGTCTGATTTTTATGTATTATCTAAGTAAAAATAGTTAAATTACTTCTTGCTATTTATATTTTAGCCAAAAACCATAGTCCATGAGAGAACGTACGTTTTCTTTATACAAGTTTTGGGATGGTTTGAAGGGTAATTTTTAAAATAAATTGTTTTGGCAAAGGAAAACTTGGGAAACCTTTTGTAATAAAATGTTTTGCTAAAGAGAACTTGTGTCAATTTTTGAACTGTTGAAAAATGTATAACTTAGAAAAAGATCTGTTCAGGAACCACTGCATTTTTAAGTATTTTTAAATCAGGACAAAAGAGATTACATTCATTTTCCACAGAAGCCTACAGGACAGCAGGATGTTTTCATTACACAGAATTGTTGTGGGGTAGAAGTAAATGGAGGTGGAGAGGGCTAGGGGTAAGGCAGTAACATTTTTCCAGAATTTTCTTTCAGGGATCCAGCTCTGAAGATCATCACCGATTACACTGTAACCAGACTTCTGTATTGTTTTCTCTATTAGGATTTCATTCAGCTTGAGGGTTTTCTTCTCCCCCACCCCCCAACCTTCCTCCCATCTCTCCCACCCTCCTTCACCTCCAGGACAGCTGGAAACTAACCAAAGAAAACTTGTGCCTTCATTTATAAATTCCATTTTTATCAGTGGGTTTTACACAAAGCACCTTATCATTTTAAATGATGGAAGAAGTAAAAGCCTCGTAAAATACAGGCAAGAAGGCTCAGCTGACCAGCAATTATCAACCATTCTCAGATTAAAAAAACAAATGTAATACAGAGATATTTATATAGGGATCTAAAGAGAGAGCTTTCTATGCCCTGATTTATTCAATTGCTGAATCAGTAACTTGTGGGTTGATGCTCATCTCTGGGCAAAGTCCCTTCTGCCTTGGCTGGTGAGCAAAAGCTTGGCAGGCTCTTCTTTTATTGTTAGGTACCAGTATTTCTTGCATTTATGTAAGTAAATATCCAGAAAAGCTCTATGTTTATGGACTTTTGAAAATGGCAAGTGTTCTTTACTCTAGGACAGCATACACGTAGTCCTGAGACATGAACAGTTACGCATAGAGTGCTTACTCATGTAAGTGTTTAAGTCTCTGAATTATTAATTTTAACAATTCAAAAGTGGTCTTGTTTAGTTTTTCTTAAGTGTCTGAAGTGAATTTTTTCATATTTCATTTTTAAGTGGGAAAACCTTCAAATTTAAGAGAACACCTGAATAATCAATCTTTAGAAATCAAAAACCATATAGTAAATCAGTATACCGCACAGCGTTGCTTATTTAAAACTCAGTACACGGCCATCCGTCACATTCTCTCTCATGCTCGCGCCAATCATGGGATCCCTACCGAGGTTCCCCTGGTCACAGAGCAGGTGACCAGTCAGGAAGGCCTTACCCGCTGGTCTTCCCTTGAGCGGTCCTTTCTGGGTAGAGTCCTGGAGGGCTTCTTGGTCCCTAGTGTGCAAAACCTGTGAAGAAAAACACTGGATATGAGATTCAACAAAGGAGCAAATAAATGTCTTCTCCTCGGAATCAGCACATTTTGTCCCCAGCAGTCCATGGCGTTGCTGTCCCTTGCCCAGTCTAACCAATGTGCAGACTACTGTACAACGGCATTGTCCTGAACAGGTAGTCTGAACACTGGGGCGACGGAGCAGGATCTCCAGAAGCTTCCATCTATGTGCTTAAAATCCTCTCCGGTCCTTGGGCAGAGCCTGCCTTCCTGCACCAGGCTTGACTCGGCTTTCCCCCCTGAATTCTGCTGCACTGACTGAGCCACACTCAAGGGCTGTGATTTCCAGTCTTGACGTGGCACATTGCAGCAGACTAGGGAACTGGCAATGAATTTAGGACCAGGAAAAGGGGGAGGGCTGGGCTGGAGAGTCCATATATGGGATGATGTCACCCTGGGGAGGTTTGGGTATGCGCTGTGCCGCTGGAGAGACCGCTAGAATCGCCTGCTCTCAGACATGGGTCTGTGCATAAAATGGTACCAGATGTTTTCGTGTAATGTTAAGCAGTCATTTCATCTTCAGGCCAGATTTTTTTCCTCAACTGGGCAGGAAGTGGGCCCCAGTATGGAAAAGCTGTAAAAAAAAAAAAAAAAAAAAAAAAAAAAAAAAGAATCAAGATGTACAGTTCTGCTGTGGCCAACTGAAAGTGAATTAAGAGTAGACGTACAAATTTGCTCTCCAGTCCAGGCTAGAGAAGTAATTTGAAGATAGAGGGTAGATAAAATAGTAAACAGAAAGTCTAATACTGGAAGGCAGAGCGCATTTGGAGATCTTTTTTTGAGCTTTCCTGTGGTACTTTATTTTCTGGTATTTTGCTCGTCAAAAAAAAAAAAAAAGGGCAGATAAGTTTTTTTTTTTTTTTTCCTCTCTCTTTCTCCCTCTCTTTCCCTCCTCCTCCCTGTCTGTTGGATCTGTCAGCAGCTTGCAGGCTGCTCTAGACTTGAGCAGTAATTATAGCAACTTCCTGAAAGTGAAGCCCCCATGAAAAGTCTGGAGAAATGTTCTTTGTCATGGCCTCCACATGAGTAATTAGTTCCACATGTGGCCTTCCCGGTTCCCCTCCGCTATTTTGGCTGGCCGGCTGAATGCCTTGCTGTATGGCTTTACCTAAAGAAACTTTCAAGTGTTGATTTCAGGCACCCACAATGCAGCGTCAGCTCTGGTCTCCTAAGAAACTGCCCCTGGTCAATCTGTGCTGTTAGATATTGTATTGTTTTTCACTGGTAATTTCTCATTCTGTTTTAATAATTTTCTTTTGCTTGCATGGTATTCTGCGCTTACTTTTTATCTCTGCTGAAGTTCATCTGTTGAAAGTTGCCCAGCACTGTTTGACCAAAGGTTTCAAGCTATCAGCTCACAGGCATCTACTTCGCTTCCCCTTTTACCTGATTTAGGTTGCATATACTGTGAGGAGAGTTCGCTGACTTTCCCTCCAGAGAATTCCCATTAATGCTAACAGTTGCCTCAAAAAACAAGAGCTTGATTAATTGGCCTCCAAGAGATCACAACGTAGGAAGATTTCCAGGTAGCTTCCAAACTTAACAACAAATTAAGAAGCATAGCGTTATTTAAAGAATTACAACCGAAGCAATTCATTTCTACTGGTCTTCTGCAATACTTTTTAGAAGTAAAAAAAAAAAAAAACGCTTTATGTATGTTGAGTTGAATGTTTTAAAATGCTTCAAGTGAGAACTGCCTGAAAGCACTTGCTTTTCATAAAATGGCTTCCATTAAAGTAACCAATCACTAAGGATTCAGAAGTGATTACAAGCCCTGGTTACCTCCAGAGGAAGATAGAAAGAGCAATGTGTGGGGAGGAGTGGGGGCGGAATTCAAGTATGATACATTTGATACATTGTAAGAACTTTTGTAAGTGCTACAATGTATCTATACCCAGCACAACAATAAAATAAGTAAATAAAAATTAAAAAAAAATAATTATCTAGAAGCTTATGATGCAGCAAAGATACTAGCATTAGGTGAGTCCATCATTCATAGAGAGATTTAAATTACCAACGAAAATCAGAGGAATTATCATATCACTGTACTTTTGCTTCCATACTTTTAGGGCCTATTCCACAACTTGGGCAAGCCCAGTATGACTCAATTTCCCCACCCCCATCACTACTCCCATATTACTGGAAGTAATGTGTGACTAAATTCAATCTAATAGTCTTACACAAGTAGATACTAGCTCCATCCTTCTTTAAATGTCTAGATGTTTTCTCACATGAAATCATCATGGAGGAGTTATGAGCCAGTGAGACAATGGTCCACCAGGAGCCCAGCCTTCCAGGGGCAGCTCTGTTTCTGCTACAAATAGTGAAAGCCTTCCTTCTGCCCACTTCTGTTTATATAAGTGGAACACGCCTTGTAAATTCTTGTTAAGGCAAATGAAAGTTGGTTTTGATCAGACTGCTTTATGATTTCACCTTGGTTCACACATCTATAACCTGTCAAATGATTATCTATATTAAATGAGTATTTTATGTTGTTTTGAGGGCCTTGAATTTATTCTTGTCTTTGAGGCTTTTAAAGCATAGGAAGTGATTTTGTACAGAAAGAATTATAAAGGTTGTGTTTCCCTTAGCATATACACCTGTCTCCTCGGGCTTCCAGTTGATCAAAGTGCTTGAGTTATCTTTCTTCCAAATAGTTCAGGAAGTATTTGTTCTTGCTCACTCATGTGATAGTCCAATTCCAAGGACTATGTATATTAAGAGTAAGATCTGAGTCCTGCCCTCACTTACAAATGTTAAGTCTGTGATTAAGTTCAGTCTGAAGTCTGTCATGCCATTAAGGAAAGTCCTTTCATTGATCTGCAGTTGGCTTGAGGACTTTTTCTGTGTCTTTAATGTTATCTACTGTATACCTTTGCTGAGATAGCAAAGTTAGACATAACAAAGACTTGACTTTGAGGAACTAAAGTTCTTTGACTTGCTCATTTCAAAAGCTATGGATCAAAGTGATTGTTTGAATCAATGGATCATTTTGGATGACTATGAAATTTGCTCTATTTAAAACAGTATGGAAAGGAAACACTGTTATATTTCATGATCATTCCCAAGCTTGACAAATTTTTATGACTTTAGAAATTCTCAAATTGAAACCAGGAGTAAGACTTGTTTCCATGTACCTATAAAGGAGTAGGGCTACTAGTGTTTACAATTATATTGTGACATCCATATATGCATACTGCAGCTAATCCCATTGATGTTGATCAAGATTAGTACACAGGTTTATGCAAGATTAATTCCAACAGTAGAGACATAGGTAAAGAAAAGTTAAACATTGTCATCCATCCCAACCTCCTAACCCTTTCTGCTTTCCCAAATTAGTGGCATGATACCACTTATTACCTTTTCAATAGTCACTTTATAGTTTCTTTACAGATTACAAAACCTTTTCACATATAATGTATTAGTTCCTTATAATAGTGCTATAGTATAGATATGATCATCATTTTATTGATGATCAAATCAAGGCTCAGGTCAAGTAGATAACTTCATGATTACAGTAAATTGCAGAGCAAAAATAAAATTTTTTTCTCACTTCATAAAAAAAGCATATCATCAGTCTACTGAGACAAGTTTTCCCCTACTGAATTCTTACAACACTTATTTTTCCCATTAGTAAAATGTCTGTTATCTGATGCTCTGTCACAGTTTTGTACTGAAATGCTCCCTGTATGACTTGCAATTTCACATACTCAGATTCTTCTCTCCATAGACTATAAACTCATGGAAGGTAGGGACAGTATCTTCATATTTTGTTTGCGTAGCTTATGATAGATCCTTCAGGAAACTGTTAAGTGAGCAAAAGCTACATAGTATGCATGTGGTTTTTGGTTGAACCTTTGTTAGGACAAGAACTTGAGAATTAAAGCTAAATGGAAAACAGTGCAACTTTAATGTTTGTATGTGTTAAGATATAAAATATATAAATATATTTTGTAGGTAAATATGCAGCTATGTATCAGATTGCACTATCCTTTTTGAAAGAAATGTGACTATTAGGGCCTACCATATTTCCTAGCTTATTTTTGGCCTTCTAATCTTCTGGAAACATGTGGCCATCGGTCATACAATCTTGTTTTAAAAGCAGTATCTAACCACGTGGCAGTTTCCTTTCTTGCTGTTGTCTCCATCCCACTTTGTAGCTGATGTAAAAATCGAGGTGACCTCAGTTCATTACAAATTAGGGAAGATAGCCACTTAGTCTGGATGTAGGTTGCATGGATTAGCGTGCTTTTTGTTGGAGGCAGTGCAGCCCTCTAATCGCCAACATTTCCTATTTTGTTAGGGCCCAAAGGACTAAGAGATTTGTTGTAGCAAAGCTTTTTACTTTTCTTCCTTTGTCTGACTCTCAAACAAATGGCTGCCTCTAATCATTGCAGTGAAGTGCCTGCCTTTCTAGGCATCAAGAAAATAGAGCAGAAATATTCCAGGAGAGTTAAGACTTTTCCTCAGTAACTGAAAAAGAAGTGAAATTAGAACAGCTTTCTAACTCATAAGCTTAATACAATGATTCCACAATCTTTGAAAAGCTTAAAAGCGGCCAACATTGTGAAAGAATTGATTTTTCAAACATACATTTATGAATACATGTTTTGTTTAGCTTGTTTCTAGAATTTCCATCGCTGAGTCTGTTTATTTAGAAATCAGCCCCTAACCAAAGCAGTATATATTTTATGAACATTCTTTCCTCAAGTCAATCAAGAAAGATAATGTTACCTCTTGGAGTTTTACTAACAACTGGTGTGCACAACAGTCATTTCTGTATTTCAGTAACCTAATACATCCGGCACACAAATCTTAAAAACTCTGACTCTGGAATTCCAATCACATGAAGGTAAATACATGATTTATGACTCCAGTAAACTCGAAGTATTGTCTTGAAATTTTTAGGAGCAGTCAGATAAAGAGACTGGAAGTTTGTTGCTGACCTTGGCAGGCAGGTTTTAAGTGAGAGTGTACTAGGAATGCAGTCTGCTGCTTGCTTCAGCCCTCAAAAGCTGACCAGCATCCAGAAAATGCTATGTGCTGTGAACTCTGCTGAATTTCATGTCATAATGAGCACTGGTTCGCGGGGACAAGAGAAGCATGGTGTCCTCAGATCACAGACAGTTTCAGAATGTTGACTCCTAACATTTTTTTGGTACCACTAATCTTTTGTTTCCTTAGTGATACTCAGAAATGAGCATGTATGGTATCCCAAAGGAAAAAATACTATCTGTATGTCACATAAAGACTCAATACCACTTTTTGCAGGAGTGGAGAAAGTACCTTTTCTGTTGATAGATAGGCGTGCGTGGTAAACATAATGGCTACAAGGAAATGAAGCTGTGAAGAGAAGCTTTCTGCTTCACTCAGGTACCTGACATTGTGCAGTAAGTAGGTCATTTCAGAAGCTCCAAGTCTTTAAGTAATGATGGGCACACTTTCATAATACATGGCTTATTGTCTCTGTTTTGGGATTTATAACCTTACCTGAGAACCACAACTATATGAATTTCTAAAAGTGTTTGATCCAACATAAATCTGTTTTTGGACACTTTAACTGATTTCTTAACTCTGTTCGTTCCTCAGAGAATTTATTCAAGCTTCCAAAGATATGGGAGGCCATATTAAAATACTTTTTTACATTCCACCCTGGAAATTTGTTTTACTTTTACATACCAAAAAAAAAAAAAAAAAAAGAACTTGGTATACAAATTGGTTCATGTTGAAAGGTTATTTATATATCAAAAATGAGTATTAATCACATTTTTATGAGCAGTCAAATTATTTGAACATTAATCCATCAAAATTGGCTTCAGTTTGCTTACACAGTCAGATAATATCACTCCGTTGCCACTCAGGACTGCAGTATAAAAGCAGGGGGAGAGGAAAATGCACTGTTTTCTACTTTTAGAGATTTGTTTTTTTAATACTTTCATTCATGTAATTATTTTATGCCAGGCCCCATGCAAGTATCTCCCATATGTGATGTCACTTAGTCCAATGTCCCCCACAGGCAGGCTTTCTCCATGGTTGCAGAAGAAGCCGCAGAAGCTCGAGGAGGCAGTGCGGTAGGCAAATCTCTAGCTAAAAGGTGTGAGTTTGAATGTGTATACAGTGATGATGCCACCCTAGCAAATTATTTAACTACCCTGAGCTCTGGCTTCCTAGTCTGTATAATGGGTTTCCCCCTGGAGATTAAATGAGAAAGCCAAGTGTTGCTGTGAGTATCCACCAGGCACCCACCTTTGTTTGGTCACTGACCCCAAAGCTCAAGAGGCAGCAATAGCAGGTGTTGCTCAGGAAGAAAGTGTGTTAATAATCTTATTGAGTGAAAAAAATCTTAAGCTAAAATAGAAGAAAATGCTTGATTCTGAAAGAAAGACAAGAGGATTCAGGATTGTTATTCCTTAAGATAACCTTTTGAAGAATATTTTAAAAAATAATAACCAGTAATAACCTTTCTCTCCCTTGAGTTTGTCTGATTTTGTTTTATCTATCTATATATCTACCTACCTATCATCTATCTGTCAACATATATAACATATTTACATGTTGCAAATGAGTTTCAGTCACATCTTTATAAGACATATAAGCATTTTGTGAATATGCAAGTATATATTGTGTATATATATATATATGTGTGCCTTTGTGCAATTGAATAGGTAAGCATATTATATATGTGTGAATGTGTATGTGTATATATATGCAAAACCAAAATCATCTCTATATGAGACTTATCAACATCAAAATAAATTCTTTTGTTTTTAAAGTAACATTTTTTAAAGGCTAGAGCATGTGCGGTGTTTTTTTATAGTCACTGATGTTAGTATTAGTGTGTACATGTTTCAATCTTTTTAAAAAACTGTGTGTCAGAGATTTGCAGCAATAATTAAGGAATAATAAGTGTATCTTAGGTAAGAAATGCCTTTCTAATTTCGCAAATGCAGCATATTTTTTTTTGTCGTGTTTTGAAACAGGGTTGTGAAGTAGCCTAGGCTGGCCTTGAACTCTTGATCCCCCTGCCTCAACCTCCAGAATGCTGGGAGTACAGGTGCACTACCATGTCCAGTTGCAAATACAGCAATTTAAAGGGATGATTTCCATATATGTTGAGCTATCACTGACTGCATGTAAACACTACACACACATACTTGTGTACTATTGGTTCACTTTCATTTTTAGAGTACTCACTTTACTCCATGTTTTCTGCCCTGTAACAAAATGTCTTCCTGGTATAATTTACTTCATTTCCTTTTCACCTTAAGTTTGCTAGGCAAGTGCTCTACCACTTGAACCAGGCCCCAACATTTTTGTTTTTATATAGTTTGAGACAGGGTCTTGCAAACTTTTCTGGTGCTGGCCTGAAACCACGATCATGCCAGCTTTCACCTTAAGTTTTTTGTTTTGTTAATTTTTTATTAGCATAATTACTGTGCCAAGGGGTTTCATTGTGATATTTACAATGTGCCTATAATGCACTCTGATGAAATTGACCCATACCTCAGTTTTTTAAAGAACTATCCTGGCATTTCATTGGCCAAATGGCTTATGATTATGATTGCTTTGAAATTCAGGTTTTTAATTTTTCTTTGTACTAGGCATTGAGCTCAGGGCCTTACACTTGCTAAGTGCTCTACCACCTGAGCTACACCTCAGTCCTTTTGCTCCTAGTTTGTTTTTCAGATAGGGTCTCATGCTTTTGTCTGGCCCAGCCTCTGACCTCAATCCTCCTACCTCCACCTCCCAAGTAGCTGGAATGAACATAGGCATGAACCACCAGGCCTAGCTTGATTTTGAGATAGAGGTCTCTCTAACTTTTTCACAGGGTAGTCTTGAACCATGATCTACCTATCTCCACCTCCTGAGTAGCTGGAATTATAAGCATGAACCACCATGCCTGGTCCTCTCTTTTCTTTTCTTTAAAGGAGCTGTACTCTACTGTTGATGTTTGGAGTAGCCTCAGGTGCTACTCGGCCAGTGTATGCATCAACTACTGGAGTAGGTACTTGAAGTTCAACTTACCTCTACTGACATTTTTCATAGGCTCTCAAAGTATTTACTGAGAATTTCACTAATTGTTTTCAAATTTTCTGAAAAGAGGAAACAAGACCAAGGACAAGTTGTCTAAGAGGAGTCCTCTGACTTCCACAGCTAACTGCATTTGCCAGTAGTGAAGCCACCGTGCAGATAGTAGACTTCCCTCCTGTTGTCCATGATTCTAGGCTATGAGCATTTTAGTATCACATTTCAGTTGGCTAATTTTTGGAAAGTTGAGTCTTTTGTTTTTTTTTTAACCATCTACAAAGAATAAGAAAGCTGGTTGATTTTACAGTAAATTTTTCTCTATTTAATTTAGTTCCATCTTAGCTTTCATATCCTAAAGTAGTTGGTATTGGTCACCCAGCAATGCTAAAGCTGGTTAGATTGGACCCAATTTGAGTTAATGTTGACTCCAACTATTTTATTATTGTTTGACTTGGTTTTGTTTAGATTGTATGTTACAGATTCAGATAAACTTAGATGAATGCCTCTTCGTTGGATTCCGGTGCTGTGTCATTCCAATGCATTTGTCCTGTGTATGTATAGACAAAATTTTTTGAGTATATCAGATTCTCCACTTAAACCTGCCATTTCCACATTTAATATAGGAGAGTTTCCATGAATTTTTGTGTATGTACATGCTGGCAGAAACTATTTAGAAAGACTATATTAAAACCTTTAACTACATGAGATAATTGTCATAATACCCTTCCCTTTGCTTAGCAGTGGATAGCATGAATGTGAAACTGAAGTTTTGAATTAGCATTGACATTGAAAACACAATGGTTGAGTCTTTCAGTGCTTAGGACAGAAAACACTTAGTGATTATAGTATTTGTACAATTACTTATTAAATATAAAAATTTCGTTTTCCTTGAATAAATTCTACTCATTTGAAGTGAAATGAAACCTTTGCTTTTCTAGACTCAACTGAAAGACGGGAGGAGTAGCAGCACTGATAGCTTCAAGTTTAGCTCTGCTGTTCTTTCCTTTGTCTGGTTGTGTAATGGTACCTACCTCAGAGGTGCTTGGAAGGCCTGATTAAATAATAGGGACAAAATTAATTGGGAAGTTTTTGAAAATACTCCAACAGTTCATGTGGCAACAGTTTGGAGAGTTGTCATGGCATGACTTGGGGACAGGTGCTACCTTAGTGACTTATGTATTATCCTTGAACATTTAAAGAAAGGGGAGACAAAGAATTTTTTCCATTTTTTTTTTAAATTTTTTGGTGGTACTGGGGATTGAACCCAGGTCCTCATGCTTACTGTGAAGGCTGTCTACCACTTTAGCTATGCCTGCAGCCATTTGTGATTTGATTAAATTTGAAATACCTATGAAATTATGGATAGGTATGCCTGGACTGTGACCCTCCTATTTATACCTCCCCTGTAGCTGTGGTGACAGGCATGTGCTACCATTCCCAGTTTTTATTTGATGAGATGGGGTCACAATAGCTTTTTGGTTGGGCTGTCCTCAAATGGCAGTCCTCCTGATCTATGCCTGTTTAGTAGCTAGAGGTATCACACCCAGCAGGAACAAAAAATGTGAGTCATTTTGTCAAAGGGCGGTGATTTATGTTAACTTTCCATAATGTGTGTCAATCATGTAATCAAAAGGCATCTGTAAAATAGGTTTAATAATTATTTTTGTTCCTTTCTCCTACTCTTTCCATGATTCCACCTTCTCTTGCCATCTTTCCTCCACCAGTGTGATACTCTCTCATACCTCTTCTTCCTAGCCCCAATTCTTCCTTTTCTCCTTTAGAACATGGAATTACGCTACCAGTAAAAAGATGTGTAAGACTCTTCAAGAAGATTTTGTTTGTTCTCCCTAAAATTTCAATCGGGTAAATTGCTTAAAATTTACCTGGATGCATTGCTTAAAAGCAAGTATCTCTCAAATGAGATTAAGTTACACTTTGTATTTTCATATAGCCTTTACAGTAATTATTCTATTCAAGTCAAAACCCAAGTGGTTAAACAAAACATAAATGTCTTCACAAGGGGAGGAGAGAGAATAGTGGAGTTAAATATTGATCACACCATTTTATTTTAAATCAGCTTTCTATGGCTTGGAAGGATATTGAATATCAAACATTTCTAGGTTATTCGTACAGGTCTTTTGTCTATTCCATTCTCTTCTCCATTCTTTGCTTGTTCCCTGCTGACTCTTCTTAAACTGTTGTTTGATTTGTCCTGACATTTATATCTTGTCTTTCCAATTTGATTATAAGCTCCTAGAGGGCAGAAGTGCCTGTGGTTTGCATGTATGTCTCAAGATGTTTTCTAGGGTGAATAAATACGTATTAGTCAATCTGAGATTTTCCTGAATGGTCAGTCAAAGAAAGAGGATTCCTTCTCCAGAAAGTAAGGCCACTGAAAAGTTACCTTTTAGATGACATGATGCCATCTTTATTTGCCTTCGTAAAGACGTTAAAACTGTAATGTAGAGTGCACTAAGGCGTAGGCTGTGTGTAGTACATTTGACAGAGTGTTTAGAATGTGCCACAAAATACTACGGATACCATCTTACTGAAAAATCACTCACGGAGGAATTTTTTTAGATGAATGTCTGCTGGGAAAACCTCTGCCAGGAGAAATGTGGAAACCACATGAAATTCGCTACATAAAGAAATCTGGTTTCCATTTCTGTACCGTACTTTGTGCTCACAGGAAGAAGATAAACAAGCTGTTTAAAACTAAAGTGAAGGGCCAGGGGATTAAAATTTAAAATCCTGTATTGTAAATGTGTTTTAGAATTTGGGAAACTTAATCCTTCCACATAGGATCTTTTAAGGAGGGAGAAAATGTGTTGAGTCTTCTAGTCTTAGCTATTTCTGTGGAATGGATGAGTAATCTTGCTTCCTGTTGATGTGTAGTAATACAGCTATAAGATTTCCTTCAGTTGAAATTAAAACGAAAGTCTCATTCTAGTCTTTGGTAGGCAGACATTGTTTTGAAAATAAGAAGAGGGAAGGAAGCAAGAAAACCCTCCTACCTCCTGCCTCACGCACGCGTGCGTGTGTGTGTGTGTGTGTGTGTGTGTGTGTGTGTGTAGTAGTTTTTTTTTGTTGTTGTTAGTTTTAGATCAACCCTTTTAGGGATGGGAGTATTTTAATCTAGTATTTTAACATAGCTGTTTAAAACTCTATATATGAAAAAGTATATGGGTGGAGTACACAGGAGGGAAAGGTTTAAATTGCTTTTATTTTCAGAAAATATTCTAGAGGTACCTTTTTAGTTTACTGTGTGATGAGACCTATATAGCGTGAAGTTGTTATGAGGTTAACATTTAAAGTGGAAAAAATGTATTGTGCCTACTAAAAACGTTAGCATTTGAAACACAAAGCCCTATCACTCATGTTGTGATTTTCCTCTAATAAGCATATTTAGATCACACCCTACTCATGTTTTAGAGTAATACACAGGCATTTCTGAATTTAGGAAGCCTCATGCTTTGAAAAAGCCTGTGAGAGCAAGAAGATTATAACATTAAGCTGATTATATATAAGATGTAAGTAGATTAAAACTGTTCCTCCTATAGATTGAAGGGAGGCTGAGTTAATTAAGGTTTATTTTATATACTTTTATTTAGCTCTTTTTTCTACTTCTAATCTGAAAACTCTTAGCTAGCTACACTTAATACTTCATAAATACCTTGTGCGAACCTGGATTCATAGTCCAAGGGCCTTATCTCCTTGGAAATGCCATTTTTCACACATAAAAATAAACCTCCAGTTACTCCATCCATTTATTCTTTTCCTTTACTCATTCATGCGATGAACATGCACCGGTTGCTGGGAATGACTTAAATGGCGCAAACAATTACTAGGAAGAAAGATAATGACTTCTT
Organism: Castor canadensis; assembly: GCF_047511655.1. Lineage (NCBI taxonomy): Eukaryota > Metazoa > Chordata > Mammalia > Rodentia > Castoridae > Castor > Castor canadensis. The sequence goes on along the minus strand of NC_133396.1, from coordinate 90,329,418 downwards.
TTAGCTGACACTTTAGTTTCAACTCAGCACTCCATCCCTGTAAAGCAGGTGCTCTACCACTTGAGCTACACCTCCAGTATATTTTCCTCTGGTTATTTTGGAGATGAGAGCTCTTGAACTGTTTTTCCCAGACTGGCTTTGAACTGTGATCCTCCCGATTTTAGTCTCCCAAGTAGCTAGGATCTCAGGGATAAGCCACGGGTGCCCAGCAAGTGATTTTAATTTTTTGGATAAAGATGGATTTACACAAATTTATCTAAAAGCTTTCTATTATTTGTTTAAATAGAGCTAAACTAGTTGCTGTTGTAAGTCAGTAGAGTAGGAGGGTGGAAACGGCTTTGTGCCATGTAACCTAGGTATGGGTCCACTTCTACCATTCACTTTGCTGTGAAACCCTGGAGTGTTACCTGTCATCCATGACTTTTTCATCTATAAAAGGAGGGTAATAAGAGCTTCTGCTTCATAGATAGTTGTGAGGATTATATGGATTAATCCATGAAGGCTTTTGGCATAGTGCCTATTAAAAATATTAATAACTGTTAGCCTTATGGATTATTTTCAAGATATTTAACAACCAGGACATCAGGGGAACCAACCAATAAATCCCATTATTGGCCCTAAAAATCTGATATGACCACAGTAATATGAATAACATGGATGTCAGCTCAGTTAGCCTGCACTCGCATTACTGTTTCCATGGAAAACTGTGGAACAAACTTTATGTCTCATCTACACTCAACCTTGCAGACCCTGGACCAGGCAACACCTCACAGAATATGGGCTTTTAGATGGCTGCAAGTAGTTTTTTTATTTAAATATTCTTAGTTTTATGTATAATCTGTACTAGATTTAGTATAGACTTGTTTTCATGTTCTAGGCAATTCAGGATGGTTTTCTTGGTCAATAGTGTTAGACACTAGAGCCAAGCCTCAGGTTTCCCAGTTTTCATCTAATATTGGCTGGTAATTGTTATAAGTAGGCTTTCTTCATTTCTTTTCATTATTTTTTCCCATCATCCCCCTTTTTGTCCTCCTTTTGTCTTACCTTCTTCTGGTAAGAAGAGAATAATATCTGAAGCTATTCACCCCAAATTCATTTTAAAAAAGAGATCTTAAACATAAATAAGTTTAGTTTTTGTAGTAATTAGCCAATAATTTCTGATAAGGATAGAATAGACATAATGGCATTTAAGGGGAGCTAAAAAGACCCATGATATACAGAAGATATTGTTCTTTTGTAGTTGGAAGACAGTTCCCAGCACTGCCACTCAGCATCATCCAACATGATTAATTCACTTGTGTTATGTTTTTTCATCTGTAAAATTGGAGTGATAATATAACTTTATTTTATTTTATTTTTAATATTTTATTAGTCATATGTGCATACAAGGCTTGGGTCATTTCTCCCCCCTGCCCTTACCCCCTCCCTTACCACCCACTCTGTCCCCTCCCTCTCCCCCCAACCCCCTCAATACCCAGCAGAAACTATTTTGCCCTTATTTCTAATTTTGTTGTAGAGAGAGTATAAGCAATAATAGGAAGGAACAAGGGTTTTTGCTGGTTGAGATAAGGATAGCTATACCCGGAGTTGACTCACATTAATTTCCTGTGCGTGTGTGTTACCTTCTAGGTTAATTCTTTTTGATCTAACCTTTTCTCTAGTTCCTGGTCCCCTTTTCCTATTGGCCTCTGTTGCTTTTAAGGTATCTGCTTTAGTTTCTCTGCATTAAGGGCAACAAATGCTAGCTAATTTTTTAGGTGTCTTACCTATCCTCACCCCTCCCTTGTGTGCTCCCGCTTTTATCATGTGCTCAAAGTCCAATCCCATTGTTGTGTTTGCCCTTGATCTAATGTCCACATATGAGGGAGAACATACAATTTTTGATCTTTTGGGCCAGGCTAACCTCACTCAGAATGATGTTCTCCAATTCCATCCATTTACCGGCGAATGATAACATTTCATTCTTCTTCATGGCTGCATAAAATTCCATTGTGTATAGATACCACATTTTCTTAATCCATTCGTCAGTGGTGGGGCATCTTGGCTGTTTCCATACTTGGCTATTGTGAATAGTGCCGCAATAAACATGGGTGTGCAGGTGCCTCTGGAGTAACCTATGTCACATTCTTTTGGGTATATCCCCAAGAGTGGTATTGCTGGATCAAATGGTAGATCAATGTCTAGCTTTTTAAGTAGCCTCCAAATTTTTTTCAAGAGTGGTTGTACTAGTCTACATTCCCACCAACAGTGTAAGAGGGTTCCTTTTTCCCTGCATCCTTGCCAACTCCTGTTGTTGGTGGTGTTGCTGATGATGGCTATTCTAACAGGGGTGAGGTGGAATCTTAGCGTGGTTTTAATTTGCATTTCCTTCATTGCTAGAGATGGTGAGCATTTTCTCATGTGTTTTTTGGCCATTTGAATTTCTTCTTTTAAGAAAGTTCTGTTTAGTTCACTTGCCCATTTCTTTATTGGTTCATTAGTTTTGGGAGAATTTAGTTTTTTAAGTTCCCTATATATTCTGGTGATCAGTCCTTTGTCTGATGTGTAGCTGGGAAATATTTTCTCCCACTCTGTGGGTGTTCTCTTCAGTTTAGAGACCATTTCTTTTGATGAACAGAAGCTTTTTAGTTTTACGAGGTCCCATTTATCTATGCTATCTCTTAGTTGCTGTGCTGCTGGGGTGTCATTGAGAAAGTTCTTACCTATACCTACTAACTCCAGAGTATTTCCTACACTTTCCTGTACCAACTTTATAGTTTGTGGTCTGATATTAAGATCCTTGATCCATTTTGAGTTAATCTTGGTATAGGGTGATATACATGGATGTAGTTTCAGTTTTTGCAGACTGCTAACCAGTTTTCCCAGCAGTTTTTGTTGAAGAGGCTGCTATTTCTCCATCATATATTTTTAGCTCCTTTGTCAAAGACAAGTTGGTTATAGTTGTGTGGCTTCATATCTGGGTCCTCTATTCTGTTTCACTGGTCTTCATGTCTGTTTTTGTGCCAGTACCATGCTGTTTTTATCATTATTGCTTTGTAATATAGTTTGAAGTCAGGTATTGTGATACCTCCAGCATTGTTCTTTTGACTGAGTATTGCCTTGGCTATTCGTGGCCTCTTGTGTTTCCATATAAATTTCACGGTAGATTTTTCAATCTTTTTAATGAATGTCATTGGAATTTTGATGGGAATTGCATTAAACATGTAGATTACTTTTGGGAGTATAAACATTTTTACTATGTTGATTCTACCAATCCATGAGCATGGGAGATCTCTCCACTTTCTATAGTCTTCCTCAATCTCTTTCTTCAGAAGTGTATAGTTTTCCTTGTAGAGGTCATTCACATCTTTTGTTAGGTTTACACCCAGGTATTTGATTTTTTTTTGAGGCTATTGTAAATGGAATTGTTTTCATACATTCTTTTTCAGTTTGCTCATTGTTAGTGTATAGAAATGCTAATGATTTTTCTATGTTGATTTTATATCCTGATACCTTGCTATAGCTATTGATGACGTCTAGAAGCTTCTGAGTAGAGTGTTTTGGGTCTTTAAGGTATAGGATCATGTCATCTGCAAATAGGGATATTTTGACAGTTTCTTTACCTATTTGTATTCCTTTTATTCCTTCTTCTTGCCTAATTTCTCTGGCTAGGAATTCCAGTACTATGTTGAATAGGAGTGGAGATAGTGGGCATCCTTGTCTGGTTCCTGATTTTAGAGGGAATGGTTTCAGTTTTTCACTGTTAAGTATAATGCTGGCTGTGGTTTGTCATATATAGTTTTTATAATGTTGAGGTAATTTCCTTCTATTCCTAGTTTTCTTAGAGCTTTTATCATGAAATGGTGTTGGATCTTATCAAAGGCTTTTTCTGCATCTATTGAGATGATCAAGTGGTTTTTGTCTTTGCTTCTGTTAATGTCGTTTATTACGTTTATTGATTTTCATATGTTGAACCACCCCTGCCTTCCTGGGATGAAGCCTACTTGGTCGTGGTGAATAATCTTTTTGATATGTTGCTGAATTCGGTTTGCCATTATTTTGTTGAGGATTTTTGCATCAATGTTCATTAAGGAGATTGGCCTATAGTTCTCCTTTTTGGAGGTGTCTTTGCCTGGTTTTGGGATAAGTGTAATACTGGCTTCATAAAATGTGTTTGGCAGTTTTCCTTCCCTTTCTATTTCGTGGAACAGTTTAAGGAGGGTTGGTATCAGTTCTTCTTTAAAGGTCTGATAGAATTCAGCAGAGAATCCATCAGGTCCTGGACTTTTCTTTTTGGGGAGACTCTTGATTGCTGCTTCAATTTCATTTTGTGTTATAGATCTATTCAGGTGATTAATTTCCTCTTGGTTCAGTTTTGGATGATCACATGTATCTAGAAATCTGTCCATTTCTTTAAGATTTTCAAATTTGTTTGAATATAGGTTCTCAAGTAGTCTCTGATGATTTCCTGGACTTTCATGGTGTTTGTTCTTATCTCCTCTTTTGCATTCCTGATTCTACTAATTTGGGTTTTTTCTCTCCTCATTTAGTCAGGTTTGCCAGGGGTCTATTGATCTTGTTTATTTTTTCAAAGAACCAACTTTTTGTTTCATTAATTCTTTGTATGGTTTTTTTTGGTTTCTATTTCATTGATTTCAGCCCTTATTTTTATTATTTCTCTCCTTCTATTTGTTTGGGATTTGCTTGTTCTTATTTTTCTAGGAGTTTGAGATGTATCAATAGGTCATTGATTTGGGATCTTTCAGTCATTTTAGTATATGCACTCATGGCTATAAACTTTCCTCTCAGGACTGCCTTAGCTGTGTCCCATAGGTTCCGGTAGGTTGTGTTTTCATTTTCATTGACTTCCAGGAACTTTTTAATTTCCTCTTTTATTTCATCGATGATCCATTGTTCATTAAGTAATGAGTTATTTAGTTTCCAGCTGTTTGCATGTTTTTTGTCTTTACTTTTGTTGTTGAGTTCTACTTTTACTGCATTGTGATCAGATAGTATGCAGGTATAATTTCTATTTTCTTATATTTGCTGAGACTTGCTTTGTGCCCTAGGATATGATCTATTTTGGAGAAGGTTCCATGGGCTGCTGAGAAGAATGTGTATTGTGTAGAAGTTGGACGAAGTGTTCTGTAGACATCAATTAGGTCCATTTGATCTATTATATATTTTAGATCTTGGATTTTTTTATTGATTTTTTGTTTGGATGACCTACCTATTGATGATAATGGGGTGTTAAAGTCTCCCACAACCATTATGTTGGCGTAAATATATGCTTTTAGGTCTTTCAGGGTATGTTTGATGAAATTGGGTACGTTGACATTCAGTGCATACAGGTTGATGATTATTATTTCCTTTTGGTCTATTTCCCCTTTTATTAGTATGGAATGTCCTTCTTTATCTCCTTTGATCAATGTAGGTTTGAAGTCTGCTTTGTCAGAGATAAGTATTTCTACTCCTGCCTGTTTTCGGGGCCATTGGCTTGGTAAATCTTCTTCCACCCTTTCATCCTAAGCCTATGCTTATTTCTGTCGCTGAGATGGGTCTCCTGTAAGCAACAAATTGTTGGATCTTCCCTTTTAATCCATTTCGTCTAGCGGTGCCTTTTGATGGGTGAATTAAGTCCATTAACATTAAGTGTTAGTACTGATAGGTATGTGGTGATTCCTGTCATTTAGTTGTCTTAGTTGTTTGAAGGTTTGATTGTGTGTACTTAAGTTGAGGTTACTCTCTACTGTCTTGCTTTTTCTTTTCCTGTGGTTTGGTGCTGCCTGTCTTTTCATGGTTAAGTTGGGTTTCATTTTCTGTGTGCAGAATCCCTTGAAGAATCTTTTGTAGTGGTGGCTTTGTGGTCACGTATTGTTTTAGTTTCTTCTTATCATGGAAGACCTTTATTGCTCCATCTATTTTGAATGATAGTTTTGCTGGGTAGAGTATCCTGGGATTGAAGTTATTTTCATTCAGTGCCCAGAAGATCTCACCCCACGCTCTTCTTGCTTTTAATGTTTCTGTTGTGAAGTCTGCTGTGATTTTGATGGGTTTACATTTGTATGTTACTTGTTTTTTCTCTCTTACAGCCTTCAATATTCTTTCCCTAGGTTCTGAACTTGTTGTTTTAATGATGATATGTCGTGGGGTAGTTCTATTTTGATCTGGTCTGTTTGGTGTCCTGGAGGCCTCTTGCATCTGTATGGGAATATCTTTCTCTAGGTTTGGGAAATTTTCCGTTATCATTTTGTTGAATATATTATGCATTCCCTTCGCTTGCACCTTTTCTCCTTCTTCGATGCCCATGAGTCTCAAGTTTGGTCTTTTGGTGGAGTTGGTGAGTTCTTGCATTTTCTTTTCACAGGTCTTGAGTTGTTTAATTAATAGTTCTTTGTTTTTTCCTTTAATTACCATTTCATCTTCAAGTTCTGAGATTTTGTCTTCTGTTTGTTCTATTCTGCTGGATTGGCTTTCCGTTTTGTTTTGCAGTTCTGTTTCATTCTTTTTTCTGAGGTTTTCCATTTCCTCTTTAGTGTTGTCTATTTTTGTCCTGAGTTCATTTAACTGTTTATTCATTGTGTCCTCTGTTTCACTTTGGTGTTTATACAGTGCTTCTATGGTTTCCTTTATTTCTTCTTTTGCTTTTCCAAATTCTCTATTTTTGTTGTCTTGGAATTTCTTGAGTGTCTCCTGTACATTTTGGTTGACCCTATCCAGTATCATCTCTATAAAATTCTCATTGATTACCTGTAGTATGTCTTATTTTAAATTATTCCTGTGGGCTTAATTGGGTCCTTTAGCATAGTTTGTCTTCATTTTGTTGGAGTCTGGATCTGAGTATCTGTTTTTGTCATTCCCCTATGGTTCCTGTACTAATTTTTTTCTGTGGGGAAACTGGTTTCCCTGTTTTTTCTGTCTTCCCATCATTGTCATTGGTGTTGTTACTTTCCCTGTACTGTGTGCAATTCAGTATTTTCTAGCTTGTAATAACAATGGTAATATTTAAAATGGAAGGGTGAGCAGAGGTGGAAAGCAAGAAGTTAAAGAAAAGGGAAAAACAAATAAACAGACAAGAAGGAGAAAACAGAACAAGGAATCAGACAAGAAAGTTTCAAAGGTATAAACAGGGAGCTTTAGTGTACTAATCGATAGTAAGCTGAACAGGCATTAGAGAGACAGAGGATTGAAAATAAAAAATAAAAAAAACATAAGAATAAAACTAAAAAATAAGTAAATGAAAGAAATATCTATATATAAAAATAAAATAAAATAAAATAAAATGAAAAACAGAAAATTAAAAAAAAAACCAAAAAACCAAAAAACCAAAAAACCAAAAACCCTCCAAGTTCAAATGCAATGAAGTTTCATTCTTAATAATTTGGGTGTCTGTCTTAGTCTCCAATCCTGGATTGGTGCCTCAGATGTTGTTCTGTAGTTGTCTCATCAAAGGGGATGCATAAAGTAGAACAAAACTACACACACACACACACACACACACACACACAGAAAAACCCCACCAAGTGTTCCAAGTTCAAATGCAATACAGTTTCAGTAAGTTTTTCAGCTTGCAGGTGTAATTTGGTTGTTCTCTCATCAAAGGTAGGGAGAAAAAGAGAAAAAAAAAAGCGTCTGGAGACAGTTCTGTGAATGGTATCTGCAGCTGTGGCTTGCCTGCCCGTTGCTGTCAGCCTGCTGTTGCTGGAGGCGTTATTTATGCAGATCTCTGGGGTGAGCTTAGCACTCACCTGGCCCTGCAGGCTTTGTTTGCTCAGAGTTCTCCTGTGCAGGAGCCTCTGCTACAGGCTTTCCCCTTTCCAAGCACTGGGAAAGGTGACACTGCACCTGCTTTCTCAGGCCTGCATGTTTATTTACAGTTCATGTGGGAAGTGGGTCTTCCCCCCTCTCCTGTGCAGTTTTCCTCCCACCACCACTTTTACAAGCTTTCTTGCTCCTAATTACTGGGCAGTGCTGCTGCTCCTGCCAGTCGCCATGTTTGTTTACAGCTCACGTGGGAAGTGGGTCTTTCCTTCTCTCCTGTGGAGTTTTCCTACCTCCGCCACTCTCACAAGCTTTCCCGCTCCTGGTTGCTGGACGCACACCCAGCTCCTGCCCGCCTGGCTTGCTTATTTACAGTCCTGGGAAGGATTCCCTTCCCCCAATCTTCAGCGCTCAGGGCGCCCCACCCTCTTTCCTGCGTGTCTTTGTTGTTCTTATTGCTTATTAGTGAGTTTCTCTTTTTTCCCCCGGGTCGAGGTTGGTCTGTCCAGACAATCTGCTCTGTCCCAGGCTTGTCTGTGGGGGAACCGCGGTACCGCAAAGCTCACCTGGTCCGTGTCTTCCCAAGCCGTCTGGGCACTGGCGACTGGCGGCCCGGGGGCCCTCCTTGTTTCTACGTTTAACGTGAAGTGGAGATTCTCTGTGGTGGCTGGAGGTGTGGAGGGGTCAAAATTTTGCCTCTTCTCAGTGATTTTGCCTGCAAAGTGTGTCTCCAGTGTCTCTCCAAGATTTCACTATAGGAGGCTCGCTTTCTGCTTCCTCCCTCTAGCCGCCATCTTGGAATCCCCAGATAATATAACTTTAAAGGACACTGTGAGCAGTAACTAAGCTAGTACCTATGAAGCACTTAGATCATATATTTCTATAAAATCCTCCAATTCTTTATATTTACCCAGCACCTAAGATGTAGTTAAGATTCAATAAATTAATTAAATTACAATATGGCATCTTATGCCAGATATTATTGTAGGTACTGGGGATACAGAAGTAAGACAGACAAAATTTTCTACCCATGTGGCAACCCAGTGCAGTAGGAAAAAATATAGCAAAAGATAGGGAATAAATAGAAAATCTGTGACTGGGGTTACAATGCTAAATAGTGCAGTTAGGAAAAGTAAATGTAAAATAATATTCGTCATCAACGAGGGAGTGAAGATGTAGATGCTGTGGAAAGAGCCTTTCAGATGGTGAAAAGAGCATGTGCAAAGGCCCCTGGCAAGAGCGCCTGGAGGTCAGTCGGGCAAGGGGAAGAGTAGCAGGAGTCAAGGTCAGCATCAGGGGCTGATTATGGTCTGAGTTGCACAGGGATGGGTGTAGAAAAGTGAATTGGGGATGCACTAGCAAAGACTTCTTGGAGGAGAACATAGACTTAAAAACTGGGTGGGCTATGAAGAAACAGGGGAAAAGGAGAACATGCTTTCCTGTTACCGGGAAGAGCATGAGTGAAGGCACACATAACACAAGAAATAGGCCTGGAGAGCTTCCAAGATAGCCTGTCCAGAATGCAGTGTGGTGTAGGGCAGGAAGAGAGGAAGACAAGGTCAGATAAATGTCATGAGACTGGATGATGGAGGACTTTTGGTTTCTGTTAATTTAAAAAATAGGTGTTTCTAATCAATAGAAGGAAACCAAAGATAAAATCTTGAAGTCCAAATTTTAGATCCATATGTGAACTGTGTAATAGGATCATGGGAGGTTTGTTTTCAGAGAAAAATTTTAAATTTTGTTGATGCTCTTGATGTATAATTATGCAAACAAAATACTTTTTTTGGTTGTACTGGAATTTGAACTCTGTGCTTTGTATCTGCTAGGTAGGCACTCTACTTCTTACACCACACCACCAGTCATTTTGCTTTGGCTATTTTTGAGATAGGGCCTCACTTTTTGCTGGGCCAGCCTGGACCTGGACCATGATCCTTCTATTTACATCTCCCACATGGCTGGGATGACAGGCATACACCACTACACCCAGCTATTGGTTGAGATGGGGTCACGAAAACTTTTTTTGCCCAGACTGACCTCTAACCATGATCTTCCTGATCTCAGACTCCCAAGTAGCTAAGATTATAGGCTTGAGACACTGCACCCAGCAAATTTGAAATATTTAAAAAAATATTTATTATGAAAGATTTTTCTATCACTCTACTATGTGTGCTGTAGTTACAAACTAGAAGTTGTTTAATAAACTAGATGTTGCTTCAGTGATTAAGATCACAGTCTGTTGTGTGAATAATCTTGGTTTTGATAAATGCATGCTGGGGATCTGGTTCTAATGGGTTATCTATCTTTAAGCCAATGATTGTCTTCCTTTCTGGTGTGTGTACATGATTATGCATTTACAAACATGCTATGAAATGAGGGAAGCAAATGAGACAAGTCATCTCAATGGCTACATACTTCCTTTGGAAAATTATCTTGTAACTTTAGACTCAACAACACTAGTTATAACTTCCTATTCAGTGCCAATCTACACAAAAAGGTGATTGATGGAGAAAAAAGGAATCCATGGAAAAGAGCCATGACCTACAAATGCCATTGGATTTTCGAGACTTTCCAGTGACCCCTGTTAGCTGAGACTTTTTTTGGTGTAATCTTTTCAGGAGAAGGGCTTTTACTTGAAAATAAGTTTGCATGGCAAAGCAACTTTTGTCCCTTTGTTTCTGCTGTAGTAAGTTCATCTCACACAAGTTGTCCAAGATTGCCAGGGAGAATATAGCTTCCCTCATATAGAACTGAACTTAGTTTTCCTATGGATTGGTCCTGCTTAGAAATTTAGCAGTGTAAACATGTTTCTTTGCTTTCCAATTGAATGAGATTCAGTGCTAAACTGATTTTCCTGTAATCTATTTTAAGAAGTAAATGATGTGGTCATCAATTGTAATAAAGGGTAGAATCTTAGGAAACTTTTGATTCTATTCCTGGCTTCACTATTATTTTGCAGTGGGAATTTGGCAATGTGTGTGCTCCTGCTGTTGCTTTTTCCTGAGTGTCTTGTGAAATACATGCAAAGTATTAGCTGATGTCTATCGTAGATTTTCACTAAAGGACCATTCAATGTTATTAATATGCTTTATGCTATAAAATATGACTTACTTTTAAAAATCCAACAATTTCCCTATTAGTAGGCTGAATCACAGTGTTTAAGGGCTGTGATTACTCATTCTTTTCTGCACTACTATTGATTACAGACTTCAGAACAAGTTTGTTAGTCTCTGGGTGACACTAGATTAGGCAGTGGCATTAATTTCTGTATGATCCAAATAGAGTATGGTGCTTGCATTCAGTCGAACAATGAAGAAGAGGTAGGATGCAGTTCAGGAGGAACATATGAGGGGCACAGAGCTAAAGAAAACAAAGCAGGACCTGAAAGTTATCACAGCCCCTTTCTTATCTTAACTTCAGCAATATTGAGGGCTGGGGGCTATGGCTTAGTGTTAGAGCACTTGCTTAGCATGTGTTGGGTTAAATCCCAACCAACCAACCAACCAAACAAAAAAATCAGCACTGTGTATTATCACAATACATAATGAAATGATTGGTATATGAGATAGATCAATAGAGTATTGCTGGAATGGGGTGAAGAGAAGATACAATATCAATCAGTCAAGAATAATGCTTCCTGCTTGACATTGGTCATATTTATTTAAGATATGTGGCTGCATTTTACTGTCTGCATTTTAAGAGGTATGAAAAATTGTAAAGAGGTCCCTCAGGTGAGCAGCTAAGATGATTTGGAATCTGAAATCTGGCCTGCGTATGACAGGGGGAGAAGTGCAGAGGTACTTTGAGAAAACAGGTGTCATTTTGACTGGGGAAGAAGCTTTTAAGTAAATTAGGTTTCAGTGTAAAGAGGATGTTCATCTTCCAAGGAAAGTAAACAAAATAAATTAGTGTAAATTGTTACCAGAGTCTTAGATTGAACAAAAATAATTCTATAAAATTGATGGCTGTTAAACTCCAGGAGGTGCCATGTATGTAGGTTGTAGACGTACTTTTTAGTGATTACCTTTTAAAAGTGGTATTTATTCACTAGGTTTGGGTTATCTTATTTTCTAAAAGCATGATTCTCTAAGGTAATAATTTGGCTAAAATGTAAGGGAATTACAAAATTGATTCTGTCATGTTGTTAAATTTTATGTGTTTGTGTACTTCAAAGCGTTCATTCAACAGTATATATTGGCCATGGACTTATGTTAGTAAATGGTTTTATTGTTTTTAGAATGATAGGAAACAGCAATATGTGCCATTATCACTGAACAGCAATGCATAATTTCTTGCCTAACTTCCCTCTGCTTTTGATTATTTATATGGGGCTTGACTTAATGAAAATACTCCAAACCCAGTGTAATGTAATGGCATATTTGTTGTTTTGTTTGATTATCAACTTTGATATTTCCCTTAGAGAATTCATGATTTATAAAGTCAAAAAACATTTTTAGGTCAAGACATACATGTAAGAGCTGCTTTCCAAACATTTGGAAATAAATTCTGACCTCCTGATTAATGTTAGGTAGCTAAATGTAAGATGTTGTCATGGTGACAATTACTCAGAAACATAAATAAATATGCAAAAACAGATGAAAAAGGAGAAAGATGGCTTTCTTATGTATTTCTCCTGCTTTAACAATACTAGTCAGAGGTTAAGAAGGTATTTTTCCTTGCATACATTTTTAAATTAAAAAAATGTGAGTTACATGAATGTATTGCTGATTTTAAAATGTTTTATTTAAAAAAATTTTAAAGAATTACTTCAGCTTTAAAATAAAATATCTACAAATTCTTCTTTAGAACTGAAACAAAAATTAAATTTCCAGAATAATTTGCTGCACTGTATTTTAACCTGCACTCAGATCATTATGTGAGAGTCTTATGCTTCAGGGCTTTGCATGTAGTAACTTTAATGATAATGCAGGAGATATTTTGAGAACCAGTATCTGTCAGTTCTTTTAAATATTTTGTTAGTACAGAAGCCCGTATCCTTACAAGGCACTCATATGTACAAGTATTTGGTAGGATTTTGTCTATTCATGAAAGCAGATGTCCTAGAGTCTTATTTTTCCCAGCTTTGAGGTATATTTTATATAGCAAAAGTTATATAAATTGGTGGTACATAGTATGATGTTTTGACATATGTAGACATTGTGAAATGATTGCCACAATAAAGCTAATATATTCATCTACTCACAGCTATCTTTTTTTGATGCTAAAACTTCTTACAGTTTATACTTTTTTAGCAACATTCAGGTGTGCAGTACAGTATTGCTTATTATAGTCACAAGAATTTATTTCACCTGGTAAATTGAGCCCTTTGATTAACATCTACCCATTTTCCCCATTCCCTCCCCTGGCCCTTGGCAACAGCTCTTTCTGTTCTCTTTTTCTATGAGTTCAACTCTTTTAGATGTCATATATAAATGACACCACTCAGTATTTGTCTTTCTGTGCCTGGCCTATTTCTCTTAGAATGATGCCCTTTAGGTTCTTCCTTGTGGTAACAAATGACAAGATTTCCTTCTTTTTTAAAAAAATTTTTTTCTTTTATTCATATGTGCATACAATGTTTGGGTCATTTCTTCCCCCTTCCTCCCACTCCCTACACCTCTCCCCCCACACACACTCCCTTGCTACCAGGCAGAAACTATTCTGGCCTTATCTCTAATTTTGTTGAAGAGAGAGTATAAGCAATAATAATAAGGATCAAGGGTTTTTGCTAGTTGAGATAAGGATAGCTATACAGGGAGTTGACTTGCATTGTTTTCCTGTGCATGCGTGTTACCTTCTAAATTAATTCTTCTCAAACTAATCTTTTCTCTGGTTCCTGGTTCCCTTCTCCTATTGGGCTCTGTTGCTTTAAAGTATCTGCTTTAGTTTCTGTGTTTTTTTTTAAAAAGTCTGAATAATATTTCATTATATCGAATATATACATACTCTTCATCCATTCATCTACTGTCTATCAGTACTTGAGTTGTTTCTGTCTGTTGGCTGTTGTGAATGGTGTTGCAACAAACAAGATTGACTTTATATTGGACTAACAATGGACTGAGATTTTATAAAAAAAGAAAAGAAAGGAAATTTAGTGTTTGGTCCATTTCCTGCTGTTATAAGAGAATACTAGAGACTGGGAAGTTTGTAAACAATAGAGTTTATTTGGTTCAAGATTCTAGAGTCTGAGAAGTAATTCCAAGATTGAGAAGCTGCACCTAGTGAGGGTCTCCTTGATGCATCATAGCATGGTGAAAGGTATCATGTGGTGAGAGAGAGTATAAGCGTAAGGGGAGTATAAGCATAAGAGAGTATAAGCGTAAGACCAGTGGGGAACAAAGGGGCTGAATTCATCCTTTTTTTGTAAGTTTTTTGTTTGTTTGGTTGGTTGGTTTTGGTGGCACTGGGATTTGAACTCAGGGCCTTGCACTTGTGGGGTCTATGCTCTACCCCTTGAGCCACTCACCCAGCCCTGAATTCATCCTTTAATCAGGAACCCACTCCCTTGACAACAAACCCACTCTTGAAATTGTTCATTAATCTATTAATTGATAGCTTCTGATTTCTTCTTATGGTAGTAAAAGGAAAGAGGAGAGAACTAACAAAATTTTTAGACCTTATTAGGAATCAAGATAACAAAATGCAACTTAAGGCAATAGACAGTGTTAAGGATTATGTTCAGGTTGTGGTGCTATTATGGCCAGAGGACCAGAAATATCCAAATCCCCTCAAGACCCTAGCAACCACTCCCCTTGTGGTTTCTGAGGAAGGAATAATGGCAAAGAAAAGCAAAATAACACCTCATTATTTTCTGAGCATTTGGCCCGAAACCCCAGTGCAAAGAAACCTGGCTGACTGGACAAGACCACCTATCTGGAAAGCCCCTACTTCTGAGGCAGTGAGGCCTATATAGCTTCAAACAAGGGAGATCTTTTATATCTTAATGTCCATACCTGTGCTTTTGCATCTTATCATACTTTGAGGACATGTAAGAAAGAATCAAGGAATATAAGTCTTGACCCCAAAGATGTCAAGCACAGAACAGTATACGCCAAAGAGAGAACTGCGCACCTCTGTCCTTATCTCTTGTCTCTTCCTGTTAATTCCTTTAGCAAGGGTGGCCCAATCTATGAAACCACAGCAACTCTTCTCCCTGGGGGATGGGGAGGGAAGGGGTATGGAATGTGGAGGAACTTCTAGGAGAGTGGAGTGGTCGTGAAGGGTATTTTCTCTTAAGGGTAATACTTGGTAACTCTGAAGGCATTAAGAGCAGAGGACTGTGTTGCAGTTTTGCAACTCTTTTGTTTCAAAGTCCAAAGCACACTCTCTCATGTTTATGTTAATATGCAACTCTTTGTCCTGAGGCTAACACTTGGCACAAAGGCACCCTTGTCATTTAACCAAATTTACAAGGTTTTCTTGAGATCCAGTTTCAGCAATTGTCCATTTTCAGTGTATCTATAGAAGCAATCTTAGTAAATTTGGTTAATGTATGTATGTGTTAAAGATTGAATTGTTGTTTAACTGGTTGATCTTTCAAAAATACAGCTTTATTGGGTGAAGGGTAGATGGGAACGCTCTGTACCATTTTTCTACTTCTTTGGCAAGTCTAAAGTTATCTCACAATAAGTTTTTTATTTTTTTTTTTAAGTGGAACATGAAAAACTAAAATGAGTATATGACTTTAAAGGGAGTAAAGATATTACTACATGTTTAATTCATACATGCATATACACTCATATACACACTTACACCTTTTATACTACCATACTTCCCTCAAAACTTTTAGTGACCTTCTATAATTTATAAGAATATAGTTCAAATTCATTAACCATGAAATTTAAAAAGTCATAAGTAAAGCATCAGTCTGACTTTCCAGTGTTATGGGACACAATTACCCTGCTCCAAATGTCTAGCTAAACTGGTTTCTCACCGCTCTACAGCAGGGAATACCCTATAGAACACCCTCCATCCTTCTGCCTCACTCTGTCTACAAGGAGCATTTAAATTCTTCCTTCCTAACCTCCTCTCACCCACAGTACTTCATTCTTCTGTATTCTTAAGGCTATTATTAGAATTCCTTAATATTTATTGTATGTGTTTGTCTTTTTTCTCCATTAGAACTCTTAAGCTGCTTAAAGCTAAGTACTTTATATATTGTTTGAATTCTCCACATTGCTTAAAATATTTATTAATTCCACAAACTTTTATCGGTTACCTTTTATGTACCAGATACTGTTGTGAATGCTTGAAATATGAAGCATAATACAATGATTTTTTTTTAAGGACAGCTGTCTTCGTTCTCCCTGGCCAACTTAGGGGGGCTCTTCTGGGCTCCCAATGCATCCTGTCCTTATCACTATCTTACATGGGCCACACCATGTTGTTTATTGGATTATGTGTGTATGCCTTCCTCTATACTGCAAGCACCTTGAAGACAGGCATTTGGTCTTTTTTCACTGTATTCCCAGGATTCAGAACAGTGCATGCAGTAACATGCAATATATGTGGGTTGGATGAAACAAATACAAAGACCCTGCTACTGAAGACTGTGGTTGGTTGATAGCATCATTACAACTAAGATCCTTTAATTAAGTTCACTAGCTTTAACAAGATTCTTGAGAATTGCATACTTGTGATTTCTTATCCTTTGTCCTTTCCTAATCAATATGTTTTAAATCATGATGCAAACATCATCACTAAAGTATCTCATGACATAGGATTTATGTAGGCTATCATTTTGCATATAGATATGACAAATATACATATATACAGGGTTTCTGAATTGCAGGAATGAATGTGTCCTGCCAACCCTATTATCACTACCAGTAGATACCAGAGTAATATCAGAACTGACTCCCTTCAGGACAAGTAATCCAGTATAGTTTTTAATCCATTTCTGTATCCCAAGCATTTAGTCCAAGGAGGTACTTAGAATGTAGTACACATCTAAAAACGACTGTGGAATTGATTATGTGACTAATTACAATTCCTTTCCCCACCCAACACCCTTGTCATTTTAATCTCTTATGGTTTTATCAGAACTACTAAGAAATAGAACTTTCTGGTTTGAATTTCCTGCTGCTCTCCTTGCCTTTGAACTGTAAAATCCAGAAATGGCAAAAGTGGGAGCTCTAGCTACAAAGGAGGAGTAAAGGTTTATGTCTTCCAGAAGTTCATTTTCAGATCTATGCAAATGGCAAAGGATCATGTTCTTACTGAATTTTGAACTGAAAATTGATCATTCTTACTAATAAAGAAAAACTTATCTTTTTTTTTACTTAATTAGAGTCCTTATTTACTGAGACAAAACCGGTATAAGTAGTTTGCTTTCAAAGAATTTGTCAAAACCAGTATGTTGAAAATTTAAACACCACTATATCTATTTAGCTCATATTCCTCCACAGTTAAGAGCTTGAAGTAGAGAGACTCGAAGTTTTTCATCTTGGCCTTGAAAACTCACAGTAAGACTTTTCCAAAGTATAATTTCCTGTAAAGTGGGGATTCATTTCTGATGTTTTGGGGGTGTTCAGATAAAAGACTATGAAGGGAACGTGGATGTGCTGTATGCAGCAGTAATTACACTCTCTCCATTTTATGGATAGCATCCTGTTTCCCTGGGCATTAGTGCAGCTTTGTTCTGTTTCAGAATACAGCGAACGTTCTCATGGTTTTAACTACCTGCATCATAATTCACTCTGCAATAGCTTGTAGTAGGAGCTAGGTAAACATTTGTTCAATGAATGAAGTTCTTTTGATTATTTGTTATTCCATGTAGTCTCCCTGTTGTTTTCTCAGTCTTTTCTTTTTTGAAATAGTAACTACATTGCAATGGATAAATAAGGGAGCACACCTTCCATTTCCTCCTTATGGACCATCATTTCTTCCTGTGTATGTTAACACAGAAGATAAAAGGGAACCTTGTATACTGAAACAAAAGGTTTAGTGGGAATGGCAGGGTAGACACTTTAAATAGGGCTGAGTGTGCAATTGTTCTATTATTGAGACAATTGTCTGATTGAGAACAGCTCTCTGGAAGGACTCCAAGTATGTGTCTGGATTACCACAGGGTGCTGGAGTGATTAGAATTGCTCATGAGCAACCAAATTCCCTGGCCTGTTTCCACTAAGCAATTGAAGTATGTGGGATCCCTGAGAGACATGACTTAGTTGACAATATTTTCTTCCTGTTCTTTGCCTCATTGGAAGTATTAAATGCACAGCAGGTCTCTATACAGGAAGCCCTAAGTCAGTCGTTAAGTTTGCAAGGTATCCTCAGCCAATTCTGCATGAGACAGCCCCTTACACAGTCTTATTGCTTATGGAACTGTGCATTGATGAGTACTTGTAGACATTTAAAAATTACCTATACATTTTTCAGGTTCTATATGATAAATTGCAAAAACTGGGATGAATCCAGAAAAGGGTTAACATTATTGTCCCAAGAGATCAACCTTGGTGACCCAAGCATTGTATGCACATATGAATAATAAAACAATAAAAATTAAAAAAAAGATCAACCTTGGCATACATTTTGAAAAGAACATGGCTCTTTTACATTTGAATTTTCAAAGATACAAATATTTGTAAGTGATAAAGAGTCAAGGGTGGTAATAGTCATTGGATATATAAATGTATATGTATAGGTATTTTAGCTTTTTTCTTTTAAACAATTATTCATACAGTTCAGGATTCATCTAACTGACAAGTTTTGCCATATATACCTTGCTCAATATCATCACCATGCAACTCCTGTTACAAGACAGCATTCTTCCCTGTTTCTGGAGTTTGGGATGAAATTCCACATTGGATGACATTTCATTGATTCCAGATCTGTGTGTGTATGTGCGTGTTGGTAGAGATTGAACCCAGAACTGTGTGAGTGCTAATCATGCTCACTACCACTTACTACATCTCCAGTTTCTAGATTCTTCTTAAAGAAGGGTCTCTCCATCACCCTGCATGAGTCAGGCTCAGGTACTTGAATGGGTCAAGTGCTTCTTTGCCACTTTGGTTACTGATTGTTCCAAGTCCTGCCTTCCCAGCTACAACTCCATGGCTGCTATTTTTAGAAGAGGAAGATTAATTGCACTATTTCCATGAAATCATAATCTTTTTGTTTTCTCATCTCAGCTTTAAGTCTTAGGGAAAAATAAGGGTTTTTGGGTTTTTTTTGTCTGTAGCTACTTAGTTTTAAAATGGTTGAGCTAGTCCCTGATTTTTGGCTTCTGGTGTCTCTAAATGTGAACACTAATGCCCTTGAATCTTGGTCAAATTCTCCTTAAAAATAGGTGTGTTACTTAAGTCCTTGAACTTTGGGATAGGAAGAAGCCTCAGGAAGATTTAGGGTGATTTTGAAGAAGACTTTGTGAATAAGACTGGCTTACTAGAAGCAGTGTATTTGTGGCTATGGACATAGGCTCACATTACTTCTTTTATTTAATGGATGGTATTGGGTGAGTTGCTATTTGAAGTAAACATAAGTTTCCATAACTGTGAAGTAATTTGTTTTGATATTTAGATGAAGTCTACATAATTTTACTTCTTTTTTCTCTTTTTTAAAGAATGTTGACTTCTAGTTCATTTTTATAGAATCAAGGAACTCAGGGCAAAACTTAGAGCAAAATGTTGGATTTTGCAGTGTATGAAAAGATGCTTTGCAGCACTGCTGATAAACTTAACATCTTTTTCTAAGTGTTCTTGGGAAGCAGATTTGGAAGGAATTAGAACAAAGCATACTGGCCACTACATAAATGTTTTCAAGGAGAAGGATTAGACAGTAAAAGAAATCTCATGAAGAGAAACTAAAGGGGTGTTTTTGTTCATTCATGTTTCAAATTTGTATTCATTGAGTAATGTATGTATGTTAAATATATTACTTTTAAGCCCCAATATCAAGTTGAAGTACCATTAATATTTACATTTGATGGATGAAGAAACAGGCTTGAGATATCAGATGCTTCATGTCTCAAATCTAATAAATGGCAAAGCTACTATTTGAACACAGAAGTGTGGTACCCAAGCTTTTAACATCTAAGTGGGAAGCGAGGGGTAAAGAGGACCAACTTTGGAGTCAGGCCACCTCTTATTAGCAGTGAAACTTGGGGTTGTGATATCTCTGTGTCAGTTTCATTTCTCTACAATGGGGATAAAGATAGAATTCTGTAAGTTAATATATATAAAGCTCATAACATAACAAACGTAAAACAATAAGGACTTCAATGTTGATTGATTTCATCAATGCTATTATAATTGTTTCCTAAAGACAATCATTTGGGGGTTATTTGTTTAGAATTTATGAATGCATATTACAATGTTGTTTGTTTTGTTTGTGTGGTCAAAAGAGCCTGGGAGCATTTGAGTTGGTGTTCTCTCTAGCTGACCTCCTCCAGTTTGGTCTTATTTTCTGGCTGGTACATTGTACCCTTTTGTAAACAAATCATATGGAAGAAAGATTGCATGTCTGAGTTTTTGAGAGTAAAATTATGCTAACTGAGTCTACATTTTATACTAAAAAGCTAGGGAAAAATATGATTGAAGTGATATTTATATACTGTTGGGAATAATGATGCTATTTCTCATCATCCTGGTGTTTTTAACTTTTGTCTATTCTTGAATTCTTCATCTCTTTCTATGTCCTGGCCTGTCATTTCTGTTACTTTCAACATAACTTTTCAAAAATAGTTAGTTTTGTGTCTCAAAGGACATACCTATAATTGCTTTAAAGGGTCCAGAGGAAGTTATGAGGAATACCACATAATTTCAAACAGAAGAGGGTTTGTAACTAATATGAATTAAACACTGATATTGATTCTTCCCTTTTGCACTTCTGTGTTTACTCTATATTTTAACTTTTGTATTTAAGGCCAGCTAAGGCTTTCTGAGAACATATAACAATGGAATGATTTCTTTCTGATCATTAAGATCATGTTATTCAATAATTTTATTTAGAAATACTCATGTTGAATATTTTACTTAGAAAGTAGAATTGAATGTCATATGATAGAAGTGTATTAATGGAATCTAAGAGTAAAAGTTACTTTTTGTAAAGCTATTACTGTACCTGATTATGTAGGGAAATAGATTGGATTTTTTTTAAATCTAGGATTCTCATTTATTATTTTCCACTTGAGATGGTTGAGTTGTCTAACTCAGTATTTTGCTACTGCTCTGCAAGACCTTAAGGCCAGCTTCTCTTTGGTGGTGAGTGAGGAGATGCAAGTATACTTTGGAACATGTGTTGATTTCAACTTTAGACAGAAGAGTTGGGCCGATGACAACATCTTGCAGTGTTTGTTAACTTGACTTAACTAATATTTATTGTATAATCATCCTGAGTAGTGCTGATTTCTGTACTCAATGATTAATATAAATAAATAGGAAAATGCCAAAAATCCTATAAATAGCAAGGTTTTGTTTTTCAGTGCTGAGAGTCAAACCCAGGCCCACTACCATGAGGTAGCGCCATAGGACGCTATACCTCAGCCCTATTAGCAGTTCTTCAGTCTTTACCCTCTCCATTGTAGAGGGAGGCTGAGAAGAAGGGATGAGGAATTTCATTGCAGAGATGAGATACCTATATTATTGATGCCTGGAAACATGGAAGATCTGTTTGTATGCCTGGTACCTGGTGAATAAAAGGTACTTGCGGTTTATTGGATGAATAACTATTTGTGGAAGGAATAAATGGGTGCCCTGAGAAGAATGGTGGGAAATGTATCTGGGTTGCAAAGACAGCCAGGGTGGAGAGACTGCTAAAGGGCTGAACTCCATCTTCTGCTAAGTGGTTCACAATTGGATTACTGCCACCTACTGAGGAAGCACAAGGCCTGCTTTTTCATTTTTGTTACATCTGCAAATATGTATTATTGTACTGATGTCACTCAACCTCACGCTGAGTTTGTGGATGATGTGACCAGTAAAGACACAGCTCTCTTTAAATTAGAGATACGATGAAAAATGCAATGTAAGGCCAAACCAATCACCAGAGGACTATAGAAATTAGGGTCCATTAAAGAATTCACCTTCCTGAATAAGCAAGAGCACACATTTGGTTGGGAATAATTTCTTCTCATATAGGAAATGACATGATGCTGATGAACAGT
Source organism: Castor canadensis (assembly GCF_047511655.1). Taxonomy (NCBI): domain Eukaryota; kingdom Metazoa; phylum Chordata; class Mammalia; order Rodentia; family Castoridae; genus Castor; species Castor canadensis. The sequence goes on along the minus strand of NC_133396.1, from coordinate 90,307,574 downwards.
GTAAGAAAATTTCCAGTTCTTCTAAACTTGGCACTTTTAACCAATTTTAATCTCTTCTAGTAATCCTATTTATCATCTGTGCTGTGCACCCATGAAGATGGTGAGCCACCTTAACAGGTGGTGAAGAGCTCTGGAAAGAGTTTGAGCAAGGGAAAGATTTAATCATGCTTACGTTCTAGACATCCTTCTGGAAGAGGCATGGAGGATAGATTGAAAGGGGGATATGAAAGACGTTTTAGAAGTAACTGTTTTTGTGTGAAAGATGGTGCTAGAACTAAAGTGCTGATGGAGAAGGCAGAGCAGATGATGGAGAATGGTGAAAAAGGTAGAGTCCAAACTTGAGCAGTTGCCATGGGACCTGGAAGAGAGGAGGCAGGGAGGGGTCTACAGGTGTTGTGTAAGGAATTGGGCAGAATGGCAGTACCAGTAACCAAGTAGGGAATCAAGGAGAAGGTTCAGGAGGTGAGAATGTTGGGGTAACAGTTGTTTCAGTTTGAGATTCAGCTTGTGAGCCATTCAGGTATAGAGGTCCAGTTGAAAACAGAGGACTTCAACCCAAAAGAAAGCTTTATATCCTGAAACTAATCATAGAGAAGTCTAATTCCAAAGAAGATTTAATCATCATAAAGGGAATTAAAAAGGGAATAAAGCTATAGTTAAATTTACTTGTGATTAAAAGTATTAAAGTTTACTATTAATAGTTTAGATAATTCTTAGTATTCATGTTTTCCTTTCCAAGATTTAATTTTTCTAGGCCTATGATTTTATATCTACAAAGTAATATACCATAATGATATACTAAGAGAACACAGCACTATATCAAGACCATATACCTAAAAGGAAACCAATGTTTTAAATGCTGGACTTGAAGTCACGATGAGGCAAATAGTGAGACCATAATAATATGTTCTAAGAAGAAATAGCACTGTTGATTTCATTGACTAGAAATATTTTTAAATGATGTGATTCTGTATTCAATATGCTGTCTAGAAAGTGGAGACTATCATGCTTTTGACTATTAAGCAATACTTCTTAAAAGTATTGAGATTGAACCTGACACAAATTTGATGATTGAGTATCAGAATGAATTTCTTTTCTCCTTTTTGCCTGAGCTTGAGTCCATCAACTCAGGAAGGAAATATAAATTAATGGAGTGTAACTTTAGGTTTTAAATACAAAGTTTTGATTCCTTTCCTGTTTAACTGGGGGTCTATTGTGAATATGCTCTGTTTTGAAATAAATGTGTCCATAAGTGATTGCAGAAGATTTTAGACCAAACACCACTTTTTTCCCCCTTGGCAACATCTGATACCTGGATACCAGTGCTTGATTTTGGCTGGTTGGTTTAGAAAGGACTGACAAGTTACATCTTGGTGATTTATCTTCCTTGGCTGGAACTTTTGAAAAAAAATACCTTAGTATTATAGGGTTGGTATCATACTTAATGTTTCCTTTTTCACTGTTTAATATTACATGCTATATCAAGGAAAGAATGTGAAAAGATCTGGTAACTGATGTTTAGTGAGGATGGGTTAGTATACTATCCTATGAATAGTGCATAGACCACAAATAGCTGAATTTTTCTTTTGTGTTCCATATGAAAGATATTACTGTGTTTCACCTTTATTCTCTAACATTAAAGTAACTTGTAATAGTAATTTTTGTGAATATTGGCAAACATTTCTGAGTGAGGTATCTCAAAATACTTCAAAAGTTTCCATAATCTATCTTAGTGGTTTTATATCTTTTAAGAAAAAACACTTGAATAATGGGATGATTAATAAGTTGTGAATACACTTAGTTTTTAATTTTTTATCTTATTTCCATATGGAATAAATTTAGTTCATAAAAGCATGTAGAATTCTAATAAGACAAATGCCAGAGAATTTTGTTTATAGCAACAGTCTGCCTGTTTCATTGCCACACCCTCTCCTGACTTTGGTAAGGAAAGTTTGTCCACACAGGAGACAAGATGAAGAGTGTGACTGGGTCAGCAGAAATGTATTCCCACTTTTGGAAAAATAACAAAAGACACATATTCTGACTGTGAATCAATAATGGATTTGTAAACAATCCTCTTTTAGCCAATGTGTGTACAGCTTGACTTTCTTTTTTTTCTTCTTCCTGCCTTCCTCTCTCCCACCCTCCCTCCCTCCTCTCTTCTTCTTTCTTCCTCTCTCTCTCTTTCTCTCTCCCCCCTCCCTCTCCCTGTCTCTCTCCCCCACTCTCCATTTCCCTCTCCCTCTCCTCTTTCATGGGATTGGAGTTTGAGCTCAGGGCTTTGTTCTTGCAAAGCAGGCACTCTACCACTTGAACCACACCTCCAGTTCATTTTGCTCTGGTTATTTTGGAGATGGGGTCTTGTGAACTGTTCCTGGGCAGGCCTTGAACCACGATCCTCTCTATCTCAGCATCTCAAGTAGTTAGGGTTACAGGTATGAGCCACCAGTGCCTGACTAACTTTCCTCTTTAATGTTTAAAAGTGAGTACTAATAAACCAATGTAGCAGGGAAAACCTATTTTAGTGCCTCAAAACTTGTTGATAATGATTTATTCATTAATAATTATTGAGTAATTTTCTATAACTATAGGTCATGCCATAGGAAAAGAGAAAAGATGCAAAGTGTGGTCCTCATTTCATGAAGACTGACACTATCATATGGACATCTCCTTACATGTGTTTAATTTCAGTGACATTAAAAATTCCATATTATTTGAAGTGAAATGTGGGATACAGAGAACATAGATGAATAAGAGACCAGAAAAGGGAGAGTCTCTGAGAATTGGTAATGAGAAGACTTCATGAAGGTCATGGGAGATGAGGTGTACTTTTCTCATATTTTATCATGAATACATGAGATACATTTTAATGATAAATGAAACTTAGGCAGATCCACATAAAAGAATCAAAGCATGCTCAAGACTAAGAAAAAGTAGACAATAAGTTTTCAGGCAGCCTTGTATAATCCTCTCCCATGTTTTACCAGGCTAGATGCGGGTGACTGTGATTGGCTAAATAATAATCCTCACCAACCCTTCAAAGAGCTCTACATTTTAATCCCTGGAACCTGTAAATATGTTATTTTATATGGCAGAAGTGACTTTGTACATGTGATTTGTGACTAAGTTAAGGATTTTGAAATGGGGTAACTGTGTTGGATTACCTAGGTGAGCCTAGTGCGATCACTGGGTCTAAGAGGGACACAGAAGACTTAGAGTTAAGACATATAAGGATAGAAGCAGAAGTCAGAGAGAAGAGGAGATTCTACTTTGCAGGTTTTGAAGATGGGGGAAGGACCATGAATCAGTGAATGTGCATGACCCTAGAAACTGGAAAAGGAAGGAAATAGGGTCTTTCTTATAGTCTCCAAAAGGAATGGATCTATGCTGACCCATTTTAGACTTCTGATCTCCAGAATTATAGGGTAATAAATTTGCATTATTTACAGCTACCAAGTTCGTTATACCAGCAATAGGAAATGAATATCGTAATTACTAGAATGTGGTAGGAGCCAGACCTATCAATAGTAAAGTTAATGAACTTGAACCTTCAGATGACTTCAGCTCCAGCTTGGCTGCAATCTATGGGAGACCCTGAGTGATGCCAATCACATATTCCTGACCCACAGAAACTAGAGATAATAGATGCTTAGTTTGGGGCCAATTTATTATGCAGCAAAAGATAACTGATACAGATGTGAAAAGATATGTTGAGGAGGGATTATGGAAGGTTTTGAATGCTAGACTAATTGAGTTCATAGAGGGAAACCTCTGAGAGTTTTTTATTTGAGAAGTGACCAACTGAAAAAAATAGATTTGTCTGCTTGGATATAGTATAGAGGGAAGATTAGAGAGAAGAAAAATAACTATAGTGATATTAAAGGTAGTAATATCAGGCATAACAGGAAAGCCTACTATAGGTCTGTGAATATCTGAAGTAAAAGGGAAGAATATAAGTAAATCTACAAATGAAACTCAGTAGGATGTTAAGGTGTGGCTCCGTGGTAGAGATTTTTTCTAGCATGTGCAATACCCTGGATTCAATTCCCAGTGCCACAGAATCCCCTCTTCAAAGGAAAGACTTGGTGACTTAATGATTCAATAAAAGCAGAGGGCTACTAAAAAGTTGAAGATAGTGTGTTTTGAGCTTGGGAGAAAACTGTAATTCTGAAAATTGATTATTTACTGTAAGAATGAGTTTTTAAAGTTTCTTATACTTTCTGAAATTTGGTTAGATAAGTAAAAATGCTCAGAAAGAAGTTTAAGATAAAAGACTTTATTACCTTCTCTGTGGGAAGTAAGAGATGAAATTGAGGGATGAGATAATAAGTGTAGGGGATGTAATGTTAAAGATCTATAATTGCATGTCATAAAGCCTGTATACTTTAGCTCTGAGTGTACTTACAGCCAACCTGGAAGAAAACCTGACAGTTCTGTGGTTTTAGTAAACATAAGACAAAAACAATCTGAGAGCAGTGTCTCCATTGGGCCTTCGGAGAGGATGCACACATACTCAGAATTGCCCTTTGTTAAATATCATAATTAATTTCATGGAGGTTTTATGTTGATTGTTTTTATCATGTTTCTAAATGTATTCAGGGAGTATAATAGTCAGATAAAAATAAAACCAATCCAATTCCAGGTCTAAATCATTGGTGAGAAAAATTAACCTAAATCTTGAGAAAGTAATCACAGATTGACATTTCCATTGGGAGTCACTTATTCATTTAAAATATTTATTAATTTCTTTACTATATGTTAATTTCTATGTGAAATTTTGGGACAGTAAATATATATGTATATACACACACGTATATATGTGTGTGTGTGTATATATATATAGAGAGAGAGACATGTGTATATCCTGCTAAAATTACATATATATATATATATATATATATATATAGAGAGAGAGAGAGAGAGAGAGAGAGAGAGAGAGAGAGAGAATGTGCCCTTGTTTATTATAGCTTCAAGTTGATAAAGAGCTGTCAATGAGAGGAAGGAAGAATAAGTCACTGGGTTTATTAATAGTTGATCATCAGTGGTCTTCAGAATTTCATTGTGAGTATGATGAGGAGGATACAAACTGGGTTTCAGGAGATTAAGAAGTCACCTTGTGGAGATGAAATAAAATAAGTAGAATTTAAGTCATTCATTTTTCCAGGTCCAGAGCCATGACTAATATCACTTATGTCTCAGTTCATACAACAGAGCAAAATAGTGATCTCTGACATAAAGCTGCTGGGTAGGCTAATATGCAAAGTTGGGGTAGAAATAGTAGCTATCAGCATGGACTTAAGGATAGACTGCTGAAATAGTTGTTTTTTGTAGCCCATTTTCACATAGTCCCCTGTAATCTTGCATTAATAGAAAGCATCACATTGCCTGGTGCCTGATTGTCATTGGTGACTTTTATTCCTATGTGATGAAGTAGAATTGGTTATTGGTGGTGTCACAAGGTTTCCTAACTAATCCTCCTGTAACTCAGTGTAGACAATGTCTTTTAGTCTCATTGATTGTTATTATACCTTGAATTCAAGATATTAGTCCTCCTATAGAGTTGTTCCCAAAATCAAAAGAAAATAATCATATTTATTCTATTATCATCATGATTTAAATGATTGGAAGTATTATTTTATTAAAATACTATAGCAGCTGAATTCAGGATGTTATTGAAAAGGCAGAGAAGTCTTCTGTTGTGATTTACTTATATTACCTTTCTTAGAAAAGCATGTGTGTAGGCAACAGTCATAGAGCTTTGTGTGTATGTCAGTGATACTATGCCTGGTTATTTACATTTGGATTATTTATCACCTTATTTAGAATTAATTAGAATTATTTGGAATTAACTCTGGACCCAGTTTACCTTTAGGAATATGGATTCAATAATTTTTTTAGGTATAACTAGTAAGTACTGGCTGACCACTATAGGAGAAGCACATCTTCATATATCATCCTTAATCTTCATAATAATTTTGTCAGAGTAGGTATTATTACTTCTTTATATATAAAGAAACTAAGACAATGAGAGATTAACTAGGTTTTTACCAAAAGCCTACATAGTTTGTATTGAAATTTATGAATAGACCTCTACTATTAGTAGATAATAAGTTCAAACAATGAAAATTAATTTGCTTAAATAAAGCATAATTGTGTCTATAAATACAAGTATTACTTCATGTCTTGGAGTCAAATTTGTTCTTTTTCTTGAAGCTGTATTGCTTTCTGTAACCAGGCTGCTCTTGAACACATGGCAGTTTGCCATGCAGGAATCAATCTAGTCTGTGTGGATTTGTTACCATAATTCCTGCATGGCAAACTGCCTTATGTTAGTCTTGAGATCAGCAAATTTATTTATGTAAGAAATAAGCTATTCTTTTGTATGTTGACTTTTCAATAAAGACACTGAGTAGGTTATAAGATGGTTAATATTGTTTCATGTGGCCCAACATTTGTGCTTTACTATTCTTTACATCACTCACATGATTGTCATCTTTCCTCTCTGAAGTACATAGGGTTGATATTATTTACCTCATTGTAGAGAAAAGAAACAAGGCAGAAGGACAGTGTGATTTTTCTCAGCAGCCTTCTAATCTGTTTACCTATAAAAATATGTTTACCTGTAAAAGATAGATGGCATAAAGACAAGTTAGTCCAACACAATGAATGTAATATCTTTAATATTTGTAACATTGTATAATTAAGAGCTTACAGCTAGATTATGGTTTGATTTAGGTAAAAATTCCCATCACATGGCATGCTTGAAGAAAAACAGGAAAGTTTCTTTCTTCCTTGTTTCACCAGATTAGCATACTATTTATTTGTACCATAGTTATTTCTCAGAAGAATACTCGACACTTTTCTAATAGCTGTATGTTTTTGTGTTTGTGTAGAGGGTTAGGGAAGAAGCTGCAGTTTCCTTCCTATAGTGTTTTTACCAGCCCTAAAACTTTATTCTAGAAATCTCTGCCCAGTAATGTATATGTGTAGAAATTTATCCCTCCATGACTTGGGCATGAGCCATTTACATCTGAAAGTCATGACAGCTGGGAGGTTTGTTTCTTTTAGTCATATATATAATGCAAAATAACATCACACAGGAATCAACATTTAGAAAATAGGTCTTTCATTATCAGGTAGCATTTGCTGAGCATCTACCAAGTGCAGCCACTTCTCTGGGTTCTGGGAAACATTGCTCTTCATCCATGGGGCTCATAAGCTGGAGGGCTACACATCAGGGCAAGTAGCATCATTTCACTTTTTATATAGTAGTTTTGAAAGCATAGGAGACTTCTCAAAACACAGTTTAAAACAAAGATCCTTTTTTATCACCTCTAAGATAAGTTTGCTTTTTAACAAAGGTGATTTCAATTTTTGGCACATTACCAGGATAAAGAATGCAATTTGTTGACATTTTTCAAAATGACTGGATGAAAACAACCACCGCGTATGTCCAGCCTTGGATTTTCCATTTCACCTTTTGATAAGTCTTGTCTTACGCTTTAACACACACACACACACACACACACACACACACACACACACACACACACACACACATTTTTGCTAGTAGAGCATATATAAAGATTACACTACCTTCTTTATGTACAATGTCAACGCCATGATATTAAACAGAAATGAACTCTGTGACTATGCTTTCCTTTTTTTTAAAAATGTGAATGTATTTCTCTCCAGAGTTGTTTTGTAGCTGTCTTGCTATTAAAGTGGTGCCCAGCTCCAGTCCTGCAGTCTGCTGACACACAATTAATCTCACAAGTTTATGAATGCCAAAGCATGGAGCAAAATGAAAACAACTGGGGGAATGTTTAAGGGAAATAATTGGACTGTATCCAGATGTGCATGTGTAAAACATCACCCCTTAACTCCTCCTCCATATCCTGTCTGAAGACAGGATTTTTTTTTTCAAAAATAAACTCGGGTTATTTGAAAGAAGTTGTGGTCTCTGACTGAAACCGAATAAGCAAAGCCAGGCTGGTCATAATTGTGTATATTCTTGGTGCCTTTGTTTCTTAATTAACTCCTTGGGTACTGATGAATCAGCTTGCCTTAATTGTTGTTCTTGGTGGCTGTTGCCACAACTTCAGACATGCCACTTAAAGATAGTATGTGTGAGTTTTTAAGAATGAGTGTTGATTTCCTTTAGTTTTTGGTTGTCAGAAACTATAGCTTTTTACTATTAGAAATGGGCAACATGAAATTACCTGCTATGGAGAAGGTCTTAAGCTGTATAGTGAAGTCTAATCAAGGGGAAAAAGAGTGGTGAGAAAACATTGTGGATATTTTTTTAGTAGTTCCAGTCCAGCCAAGGGAGTTAGGGAGAAGGAGAAAAGAGATTTCTCTTTAAGATGCTTCTCTGACTAGATAAAGCATAAAAATGGAGGTTATCATGTTGACCTGGTGACATGAAATTACTTTTTGGATTTGGCATCAGCTGCTTTGAGAAACTAGAGAACAGAACAAGAACCTTTGCGGGTTGGTGTCCAACCATTCCATGTACTTTACATGGTACCAGAGGGGAAGTAAAGACACTTTCCCCCTTAAATGCTAAGAGATCTTTCCTTAAAAACATGATAACCAAATCTAACAATAAATCTGGTGATTTTAGTAAAGGAGTTTTCTCCATAGATATGTTTTTCTTTTGCTCTGTAAGAGCAAAAATAAAGGTGAAATTAAAAGTCAAAGAACCTCCTGAGAAAGTACATGTAAGTGAAGCATATGAAGAAAGAACCCCCTGGCCTGCCTGCCTCTACTACTCTGTGCTATTCTAGAGAATTCTTGCAATTACAGTTCTGAACTTCATTAGCCCCAAGTTCTAAAATTGGATTTCTGTTTTTATTCAGACAGACAGAGAGAGAAAGAGCGAGAAAAAACAAAAGTAGAAAAACTTAAGGACTAACAGAGTGATTCAAGTAGTAGAGCGCCTGCCTACCAAGTATGAGGCCCTGAGTTCAAACTCTTGTAATGCCAACAAAACGTGTCCAGTCTTTCATCCTATTTAAGGAAGGTTTAACAATCCTAATCTTCAGTAGCCTTACAGTTGGTGGCATATTTCTATCACAAAACTTCAGTATTGGAATAGTGTCAGTACTCCATTTTGAGGAAAAGGATCATTTAATATCATTACTGTTGTGCAGGTACTTACTTAATTTAAGCATTAACTTTAATGTCATAATTACAAAATATAATTCCAGAAAAGACAGGAATTACTCTGTTAGTTCCTTTGCCAAGAACTAATAAAAAGGGATTTTTTAACCAAAGGAAACTGGGCATGGAAAGGCATTGTCCTATACCAAGTGGCAAAGGAAAGGGGAGAAATGGACCCAGAGAAGGTGAGAAGATTTCTTGTTTATACACAAACACACACACACACACACAGAACCATCCCTATGTCGTGTCTATTATTCTCCTCTATATAGTCTCCACAGTCTATTCAACAGAGATATATTTCAGTTAGCCAGTTTTGGTTTCAAGTGCAAATAATTTCTGGGAAAGTTATTTGTACTGGTTTTATATACCTTATGAATATATAATTCTTGGTTTTGAAAATATTTAAAAATCAAATAAATTAACATAAATTTTGATGTCATAAGTGAAGACTTGGTAAATACTTAGAATTACTTGTATAGCAGCTTAAGAAAAACACAGTGACTCTGGATCTCAATCCAAATACAGTGACACACTATGGACCCTTTTAGTAAGGGATGTGCTTGGCCTGGCAGATGATAAACATCAGTTGCTTAAAATTATTGCCAATTATTTGGTAAGTGCATTCAAATATCTTATTGCTAGAGAATTAGAAGTGTAGCAAGAATTACTGTTAGTCAAAACAACAACCACAAGAATACAGCACAATCTGGGCTAATGTTCAGTTGTACTGGTTCGTGGTCTTTGAACAAGTTGTTGTACCCAGTTTTCTCTAAAATAGGCTTAGTATCTTTATCCTGCTCACCAAAAAGTTGTGAAGGCCATTATGTTTATTATTGCATCCTGTATCCATTGTTCACAGTGTTCTCCACCCATCTCTGCCACTCTCTCCCAAACTAGCTCCTACCTTAGTCTACACCTGAAAGCTTGCCTTTATTTGTGTTGTTATAGAGGTCGGAAACCTAGGAGTAATATGTGGTCCTTTCCTCATTTAAAACGTTGCAATCCATTCACAAGTCTTGCTGATTCTATCTTTAAATGCATTTCAGGTCCATCCCCTTCTCAGCCACTAGCCTGGTGTGGACAACCTTCATGACTACAAAGTCCTCTCCCTCTCCCCTAAGCTCTTTCCCTCTGGATCTTCTCACTGCAATTCCCAGGATAGTCCTTTAAAGGATAAGCCAGATCTTGTTCCTCTCTTTCTTAAAACCTACCTGCAACTTTAGCCATAGTTCACTCAGTATACAAAATAAAGTCTTTAATTTGACCCCCATGCCCTGGCCCCTTTCCCATTGTTCCTTTGAGGCAAGCTCTTTCCCACTGTAGGGCCTCTATCCTTTCAGCTTTAATATTCAACATAAGTGTAACATTTTTCAGAGAAGTTTTTCTGAGTTCCCATTCTAGTCAGAAACCATACCTCCTTTGTTGTATTCTCTCACAGCACCTTCCTCTTTTTTCCTTGGAGCACTTATTCCAATATATAATCACCTATTGTTGGGTATTTGTCCCTAGTGTAAGACTCAGGAGGCCAGGAGCTTTATTCTCATTGTTTGCTGCTGACACAAGAGAGACGAACATATTGCCTGGCAGGCAGAAGTTTCTGAAATGGCACTATGCCAAGTACTGGGAATGCAAAGCTAATTTTACCCCAGTCCCTGGTCTCAGTGAGTTCACAGTTACTTAATGAGAAAGAAACATGAACAATCATTGCTTGGAATCATTCCATGGCTCAGAGAGCTAAAAAAATGATACACCCTTTCTCTTTTTGGTGGTACTGGGGTTTCGAACTCAGGGCCTTATACTTGCTAGGTAGACACACTGTGATCTGAGCCACATCCCAATCCCTTTTTTGCTTTAGGTATCTCTTCTAATAGGATCTAATGTTGACCATTATCTTTCTACTTTACACTTCCCACATAGCTTGGATGACAGGTATGTGCCACCACACCCAGCTTTTATCGACAGAGATGGGATCTTGCTGCCTTTTTCCTGGGGTTGGCTTCAAGCCATGTTCTTGTCTGATATTTGCCTCCCAAGTATCTAGGAGTATGGTAATGAGACACAGCATCCAATCTTAAAAAGATGACTCTCAAGATTAAGGAAAATAATGTACTTATCAAGAGTCATATAAAAGTGATATCATGATTTAAGAATCTCTCAGTTTGGGAGGGGTGTTCACACATGAGAAGACTACTACTACTGATATAGATAGGAGCTTCATTATATATTTAGAGTAGAACCAGTTATTAATCAGAAAATTTGCTAGTTTGTCTTAAGACTTTCTTGCTATTTTCTGTTTGTATGTGTGTGTGCATGGATGCATATGCAGAACTAGATAGAGCTTTCTTTCTAGACAGTTCTATCCTGTGAGAGGGAAAACATGCCCTTCTTAGTGAATGTTGCTTTTGCTTCCAGAATCCTTAAAGAGGATAGAATAGAAGAGGATTCTCATAAGGAGAATGCTGAGTGCAAGGAGAGATATTTTAATCTAATATGGAAATAGACAAGGATACAGATCAAAGCAATAGATTGAAAGAGTCATCTCTTCCAATAGAAAACTGGCAGATGGTGAGCTGGGTGACACAGTTCTATGACATCTTTTTAAATCTTTTCATTAAAGAATATTAAGAATGGCCCATAATGCAAATACTCCCAAGCCTACTGATTTGGGGTTTAGGCCACATTTAGCATCAGGCAATCAGAATTGTTAAATAAATAAAATCATCACTAGACAAATATAGAAAATATTATGTTTCCAACCATTTAAACTGCATAGCTTTCCTAAGACATATCTACTACATAAAATAAAACCCATCTCTAGAGGTACAACAGTTGAGAAGCTGGTAATGAAAAAAATGAGAACTTAGAATTAATTTTGTGTAGAATTTGAGAACTTTTCAAACAAACGTATTTTCAACTGTGAAAGGGAGACTCTCCTGCTCACATCCCCTTCCAGGCTGGGGATGAGGCCACCCCATGCTTCTGAAGAAATCCTTTGTTTCAATTAGATGTTGCACTCTTTTATGTTGTCTGTTTTAAAGATAAATTCAGTAAACTGGGAAGTAGGAATGGGAGAGAAATCACCCTAGAATTTATGGAGTGCTGGATCTGGGCCCTCAACTTAGTTTTGGGTTTTCCCTATCTTACAAAAAAGGAATCCAAATTTCTGTAGCTTTCCTGAGTCACTCTTATAAGTGAATGAACTGTGCAACTGAGATCAGATTCTCCAGAGTAGTCCACCTTCAAACCTGTCATCTTTCCTTCCTACCCTCAGACCTTGTAATTAATTACTCCATGAGATGCTTTACTCTTAATAAAGCCATAGAAAAAGAGAACATTAAGTCTTTGGAATAGAGGCAGAGATGAGGACAGAGAGGACAGGGAGCAGAAAGAGAAGGCCAAAAAACTTTGTCCATGTACATGGGAACAGCTCCTCTGTGCTCAGTGGCCTAGGTTCTGCAGAGGAATAGGTTTGCCCTTGACCTTCAGGGATTTTGAGGGACTCTGGGCACCAAAGCTAAAAAGGAATTGCAGAAAGCACCTAATGCCTCCTCATTTGCATCAGTGATAAAGTTGAAATAGGCTCCTTTAGTGCGTGAATACCTGAAATGAAAAGATGACAAATATGTATTCAGACTGTTTAAGTTTCCTGTTTACGTTTGTTCCAATTTTATTCTCTGACAGGAAAATAAAATTCAAATGAACAGAAAAAGGAGCGAGCACAAGACAAAGGGAAGTGAAAATCAACTTTGAAAGCAGAACCACCTTCATGTTTAAGTAGAACTGTGCATTTAAAGCATTTAGCTCTGTTGGAAATCACTGTGGGTAGGGTGTGTTTGTAACAGACCTTCACCTCATTCATTCTGTAGGCTTGGCAGAGGAAAGCCTGAATTAAGAACCAAATTCCAAAAGGTCTCTAAGGGAAGCAAGATCAGAATTATATAGCAACCTGGCCTGGACAAAGAGTATTTAATGTATTTGTGCCCTTAGGGATCATTCTTCTAGAATTCTGTAATTGTTTATTCATTTCATGAGGTTCCATTATAAATGTATTGCAAACACTGCTTCATAGATAGATAAGAAGTACTACTACATAATTTAATCAAGTTAACTAAGTTGATTTTACAGCTGGTTTTGAATCTGGAAATACAATAATGTGGAAAGGTTTATTGATTAGTTCCACTATGATAATAAGCTTGTAGAAATGTCTTAGGAGTCATATTTTGGGTTTTTTTTTTTTTTTTGTATGAGGAACTTGGCCCATCCTTACATAAAAATTGTTCTTTAATTCCAAGCAGTCTTATTATAAACAGTTGTTAGATTTTACATCATTTTACAATTGGCTGTACTTAATAAAACTCATTTCCAAGGCAAAAACAACAACAAAAAAACCAAAGAAAAGCAAGATGCAAGAAACCAAATATTGTTAATTAGTAATTATAATAAAAATAGGAATAAGAAAAAATATCATTTAACTTCTCTTTCTGGGAAAACATTCCAGAGTTTGAGGGATGACAGAATGTCTTTTGGGTGCTTAGGGCCCAAAAGGGAGTTAAGACTGTAGGCTTTGAAATTGTTTTTGCTTACAACCAACTTTACCTCAAAGTGCAGAGTGCATAAGAGTTCATTTAAATGTCGGTTACAAATTCCAAGAAATGTGGAGATATAAACCAGAAAGACAACATGACCTAGAGAGCTGAGCAAGGGTTTGGGAATGTGGACTCTGTTGTTGACCTTGTGTCAACTTTTTTTTAAAATTTTGTCATGATGAAATACAGTTTCTATTTGCCTGAGTACCTTAAGGTAATACCAAACCACAGGTAGAATGGAACAGATTTTCTCTCTCACTCTTTTTTTTTTTTTTGATCAGGGAAATGCAACATCCCCCCACTGACACTTTTTTTTTTGAAGATGATATATGGGATTGGCACAAAATGTAGCCATTTCTGAGAGGTTTGGGATGTAGGCATCTGCCTCTTGTGATATGGTTACTACCTCTTGCTATTCCAAGTAGTTTTTTATTCTCTAGCTATGGCCAACTCAGCCATAGGAATCAGAATCAATTGTAAAATAAAATTTTAAGAGGATTTTTTGCTAACTCCAAAGTATACTCCACTATGCTGGTGATTCTTTTTCTTTATTTTATTATTGTTGTCCTAGGGGTACATTGTGACGTTTACAAAAGTTCATATAATATATCATAGTTGAATTCACTCTCCATCATTCTCCTTTATCCCCTCTCCTCCATTCCTGGAATAGTTTCAGCAGGTCTCATTTTTCATTTACAAACACACGTACATAGTATTTCTACCCTATTCACCTTCCTACACCCTTTCCTTGTATCCTCCCCCTCCCACTGTTACCAACCCCCAGACAGGACTTGTTTTACCTTCCTATTTTCCATTTTTGTAAAACAAATGACATTTTTGTTTGCTTAAGATAATTCTACAGGGTGTTATAACATTTCCATATATATGTATTGTATATATAACCTAAATTGGTTCATCTTTATTTTTCTCCTTTCTACCTTAGTCTCATTCTTATGATTTCAACAGGTTTAAAAATTCAATATTTATTCTTGTATAGGAATTACATCAACCATATTCACCTTCTTAACTTCCTTCTTTTACCCTCCTTCTCTTGTAAAAGACCTCCCCTTAGCGTAGCCTTTCCTCATAATATTTCTTCTGTTTGTGTTGGGTCTATTTTCCACAAATGAGAGAAAACATGCAGCCTTTGGCTTTCTGAACCTGGCTAACTTCACTTAAGATGATGTCCTCCAGTTTCATCCATTTATCTGCATACAACAACATTTCATTTTTCTTTATGGCTGAATAAAATTCCACTCTATATAAATACCACATTTTCTTAACTTTTCACCAGTAGTGGTGTATCTCGGCTGTATCCATAGCTTAACTATTGTGAGTAATGCTGCAATTAACTATACTTATGATTCTTAAGATTTTTGGAGTCATATAACCACATAACATCATGAAAGTTCTGGGCCTTTTCCTCAGAGAGTTGTACACATTTGCAAAAAATGATTTCTAAAGGTTTTCTGCCCCAAGGACTAACCATTGATGGGTCATGACTGTGGACCACGGCTCCACAGGTCCCTAAGGACTGAAAACATCTTTCAGGTTGTCTCTTCTACATGAGAATCTGTTCCACTTGGCCACATCACCTTGATGTAGAGGAAACATCTACGCAGCATAATGTGTTTTTGTAGGGTCCTGCCCATGTCTGCCTCTTCTCTCAGGTGTCACGAGACCGCCTTACAGGGACCTCACAAAATGATGTCACTGGTTTCTCTAAAGGCAGGTCTTAGGTCTGAGCAGGTTTTCTTTTCTTCCCAATTTGCTGTATTCTCCTCTCACCTCACCATTATGAACTAGTGTCCTGTAGAACAGCAGTTACTAACCTTATTGAATGCTTTGACATGGTTTGGGGGCATATTAGATCACCCCAATTCTTACTTCAAGTCCTCTAGGTATGAACTGTAACATTACCCCATGTACAGTTACCCAAACTGAAATGCAGAAGGTTAAAGGAATTGTTTATAGTCACAGAAAATAATTAACACTGGTAATATCTCACACTTTTATACCACTTACCATGGGTCAGGTACCGTCTAAGCACTTTCCATAAACTAGCTCACTATTATAATTTGAGGCAATAACTAATAGCATCACATATGAGGAAAATGATAAATAAAAAGGTTAAAGAATTTGCCTAAAATCACTCAGCTCATAAGTGGTGGAGGGAAACTTAAAATCCCAATAATCTGGTTCAGTATCTGCCCTGTTTTTTAATCATTGTGTTCCTCCCACTAGCAGACGTAGGATTCAAGTCTTGAAAAGTACTGTACTTTTCATTATGTTTCTAGAAACTCCTCCAAAATAATTCTTTAAAACATTGTTTTAGACTGAGCATAGTAGATCATGTCTATAATCCCAGCTACTTGCAGGGTGGAGATAGGAAAATAAATTATAGTTTGAGGTCAGCCCAGGCAAAAAGTTAGTGAGAGCCCCCACCCCCACCCCATCTCAGTCAACAAGTCAGGAGTGGTGATTCACATCTGTGGGCCCAGGTACACAGGAAGCCATAGGTAGGAGGATTGCTGTCTGATATCGGAATAATAACCTAAAGCAAAAGAAGGCTTGTGCACCTGCCTAGCAAGCCTGAGGCCCTGAATTCAAACCCCAGTACCACTAAAAAATAAGCTGTTTTAAATGTAAAAATGTTCATTTAACCTTAGAGCCCAACTTTTATTTTTTTTTTTGACTTGAATAGAAAACTCTGATTTACTCCTCAAAACCTTGTTCAAGAGTCTGTTAACTTCACTGTGTTCTTGAGCTCCTGCTTCCCCCAACCTCCAAGAGGTGATTATTCTTTTAAATATTCTGCTGCTGAACTCTATGTTTTTTTTTTAAGTTGTAAATTTGTTATAGACTTTTAGGGACAGTTTTACATGTATCAAAATTTGAGCAAATATTGTAGTTCTCATATATTCACTTTTCTTACATTTTTTCCTATTTTTTAATATCTTCCATTATTGTGGTTTGTTACAGCTGATGAGTTAATATTGATGCACTATTATTATCAACTATATCATTAACAACTATTATTAACTATGGCCCATAGCTTGCAGTAGGGTTTGTTCTTGGTGAAGCACATTCTCTGTGTTTGGACAAATGCAGAGTGTCGTGTATCTGCCATACTGGCATAAACAAAATAGTCTCATAGCTTTAAAAATCTCCTGTGCTCCACCTGTTCATTCTTGCTTTTCTTCCCTTCTCCCAATCCTTGACAACCACTGATCTTTTTTACTATCTTCATAGTCTTACCCTTTCCAGAATGCCATAGAGTTGGGGGTCAATCTTGTATGGAGTCAGACTGACTTCTGTCACTCAACAATATAACAAAGGAGGTGAACTGTTCAAAGTATAATATACCCATGGAATGTGTATGGAATTATCACAGTGAACCCCCATGTATTATTAATGTATGCTATGTAAAATATAATAAAAACAATACTGAATTTAAGGTATTTTGTAGCTCAGTAATGTCTTTCTTTTTTTAAAATCACTGAAAAACACTCCAGTCTGAATGTGGAACAGTTGATCCAGTCACCTATAGAGGGACATCTGGGTTGCTTGCTGGTTTTTGGCAATTATGAAAAAAGCTGCTATAAACATTTGTGTGCATATGTTTGTATGAAGATAAGTTTTGAACCCATTTAGGTAAATATGGAGGAGTGCTATTTGCAGTTACTGGATTATGTGGTAAGACCAATGCTTAGTTTTGTAAGAAACTGCCAGACTGTCTTCAGAAGTGGCTGTACCATTTTGCATTGCCACAAGCAATTGTGAGTTTCTGTTGCTACATGTCTTTCCTCTGTTTGATGCTGTCAGATTTTGGATTTCAGCTATTCTGATAGGCGTGCAGGAGCATCACATTATTGTTTGAGTTTGCACTTCCCCTGATGACATATGATGTTGGAATCTGTTTGTATGCTTATTTTCTATCTCTGTTATCTTCTTTGATGAGGTATCTATTCAGATCTTTATTCCATTTTTAAAATGGGTTGTTTTATTTCTAATTGGTTAGGTAAAAGTTTCTTTATATGTATTTGGACACCAGCCCTTTATTAGTATATTTTTAGTATACTTTGCAAATAATTTCTTTTAGTTTCAACTGGTTGTTTCATTACATTAACAATGTCTTTTACAGATCAGAAAGACCTTTTTGTCAGTATCAGGATTTAAACTCAGGGGTCATGCTTGCTAGGTATGTACTCTGCCATATGAGCCATACCACCAGCGCTTTGTGCTTTAGGTAGTCAGGTAGGATGTTGTATTTTTTCTTCAGTCTGGTCTTGGACTGCATCTTCCTACCTATTCCTCCAGAGTAGCTGGGATGGCAAGTACTCACCGTTATGCCCAGCTCCTTTGTTGAAAATGGGTTCTCACTAACTTTTTCCTGGGGCTGACCTTGAGCCATATCATCCGTTTCCCTGCCTTATGGGTAGCTCAAATCAGTTTCTTGAAGTCTAACCTATCAATTTTTCTTTCATGGATTGTGATTCTTAGTGTTGTGTCTCAAAAGTCATCACCAAACCCAAGGCCACCTGACTTTTCTTCCTAAATTATTGTCAAAATCTTACTTTATACTTTTGTGTCTTGTATATAAATCTAGGTTCATTTTCAGTTAATTTTTGTAAAACAAAATGTAGGCTACATGCAGCTTTTTTGTGTATTTACTTCAGCACATTTGTTAAAAAGATTATCTTCTTTTCACTGAATTTCTTTTGCTGCTTTGTCAATGATCAGTTAACTATATTTTGTGTGTTCATTTCTAGACTTACTATTTTGTCTCTTTGGTTTGCTGTCTATTTTTTCAGCAGTCTCACTCACTTATTTACTTTCTATAGGATTTGAAGTGGTATCTGTCCACTGGTTCTTCTATTGTGTTCTTTATTATGGGCCTTTTGCTTTTCCCTATTTTAGAAGCAGTTGGTCAGTATCCACAAAATAACTCGTGATTTTTGTTTATTGCACAAAATCAAGAAATCAAATTCGGGAGAATTAACACTTTAATACAATCACATCCTCCTGTCTTTGAATGTGGAATCTCTTTTTATTTAGGTCTTCTTTAATTTTCTTTTCTAGTTTCATTTGCCTCTTATATATCTTTTGCATATTTTGTTAGATGTATACCTAACTGTTTATTTTCTTCTTTTTTGGGGGTGCTAATATAAATCATAGTGTGCTTTTTTTAGTTTCAAGTTCAAATTATTCATTGCTGGTATCTAAGAAGGCAATTGACTTTTGTACCTTAACCTATCTTACAATCTTGCTTTCATTAGATTTACTGTTTTCAGGAGTTTATTTTATATTTTCATCTGTTTTTTTACATTTTCTACATAAATAATTATGTGATCTGTAAACAAAGGTAGTTTTATTCATTCTCTTTTTGATATATGTACCTTTAATGCCTTTTCTTGTCTTATTGCATTGTCTAGGATTTCCAGTATATGATATTGAGTGGGAGTTGAGAGAGGAGACATTCTTGCCTTGTTTCTGATCACAGGGCAAAACATCTAGTTCTTCACCATTAAGTCTGATGTTAGCTGTAGATTTAAAAAAAAAAATAGACATTCATTAAGTTGGAGAAGTTTTTTCTGTTCCTAGTTTTCAGAGAGTTTTTATCCTGAATAGACATTTGAATTTTTAAAAGACATTTGATGTCTATTTAAATAAATGTCTATTTAAAATAGACATTTGATGTTTCCACTCCAGAAGAACCAATACAGAAACCTTAAAGAGACAGAAGTTAACATGAGAAGGGGATCAGGAACCAGTGTAAAGATCAGTTAGAGATAAATCAACATGGGTTGTAACACATTTGCACATGAAAGCAATGCTAGGAATCTTTCTGTATAGCGATCCTTAACTCAACTAGATCCTTATTATGCTTATCTTTTCTTCAACAAAATTAGAGATAAGGGCAGAGCAGGTTCTGCCT
Source organism: Castor canadensis (assembly GCF_047511655.1). NCBI lineage: Eukaryota > Metazoa > Chordata > Mammalia > Rodentia > Castoridae > Castor > Castor canadensis. The sequence continues at coordinate 90,287,882 of NC_133396.1, read as the reverse complement.
GGAAGTGAGCGGGGAGGGGGAGAGACAGTGGGGAAGGGGAGCAAGAGGGAGAAATGACCCAAGCAATGTATGCACATGTGAATAAATGAATAATATAAATAAATAAATAAATAAATAAAATGTAGAGAAAACAATGGCTTTTCAGCATATATTAATATGACTTTTTGTTTGCATTTTAACTTGTTTATGTGAGGAATTACATTAATTGATTTTCAAATGTTTATCAAGACTTGCATAGCTAGAATAAATCCTGCTTGGTTGTGTTGTGTAATTCCTTTTGTGCATTGTTGGATATATTTGCAAATGCTTTATTGAGGATTTTTCATCTATTTAGTGAGTTATGTTAGTCTTTAGTTCTTATTTCTTATAATGATTTTATCTGATTTTGTTTTACAAAGTAATGCTGGTCTCATATAATGAATTAGGAAGTGTTTGTTTCCATTTTTTGAGAAGAAATTATAGAGAACTGGTATAAATTCTTCCTTAGTATGTGGTAAAATTCATCAGTGAAAGAATGTACGCTTGGTGTTTTAGTTTTTGAGGGTTATTAATCATTCTATTTATTTAGTAGGTATAGGCTTTTTCAAATGATTTGTTTCTCTTTGTGAAACTTTTGGTAGATTGTGTTTTTCAAGGACTTGCTTAATCACTCTTTCAAATATTCTACTTCTAAACCCTGCATCTACTTTTTATATGGCACATTTCATACTTTATTACTTTATGTATGTATTTCCTGCTACTATGCTGTAGGGTTCTTGGAGAGGCAGACAATATTTTAAAACTTTGTATCTCTAAGACTTAGCATAGTAAGTGGGACATTTCCATGAATGTTGGAAGAAATTAATTTCTCCAACTTATCAACCTGATACAAGAAATATACCTGACTATACGACAACTGTAAGAAGAATATGAGATTATTATTTACATAGTAAACTGTTTCATTTCTTTTCAAGACAGGTCTTGCTATACAGCCCAGACTGGCCTCAAACTCACTATCCACCTGCCTCACCCTCCTGAGTGCTGGGACTGCAGGCATGTACCACCATGCCCAGCCAAACTTTTTCATGTTCCAATGGACAAATCAGTTAAGTCAGTCTAACTGGTTTGGCTGGGTGATACATTTTAATATTGAACTACATACAGCTACTTCCTGTTTGAGAGAAGGCTGACTGATAGTCAGGAAAGCCTAAGAAGAGTTTAATCCAAAATGATGATGTTTGTCATTGGAGGAAGTATTGATAGAATTACAAAAATGTGATTCACCCCTTTCTTAATTTCTAGAAATTACCTGTTGCATAAAACAGAACACACCTGAATAGACAAAATAACCATATAACCTGAGCTCCACTTGGATGAACTGATCATTAAAAATTACAAAACAGGAAGATAGACTTGTAATTTAAACTTCTGCTTAGTCTTCGGCTATGATTAAATATTATGTTCAGGACAAAGAATGAGCTGGAGGGTCTCTTTAATCTCTGCTCTGATCTGCAACTGCTATTGTGTAATTGAGGTACCTTGTGTTCCCTAAAGGATGAGCCACAAGCTGCTTTCTCCAGACCCTGTGTTTAGATTACTTGTGGAGCCCTCAAGTGCTACATCCGCTGAGACTCGGTGTTGCATTTCATTGATGTATTCAGGCTTTTTGGTCAGAGAAACTGAAGCATAAACATTGTGCTGACAAGTCTGGGCCATGCAGCAGTTTTTGGTCACTGAACTGCTCAAGCAGGTTATTAGGGAGCAAAATTTCAGCAGCAGCAGCAAGTTGTTTATGCGATATCTGATTCAAGATATTTTGTATGTTTAACACTATATGAATCCATTCTTGACATTTGTGATGATTATAGTAAACAGTTACATTTCTTTGTGAAGTTGACTCTTGGGTTATTTCTCAAAGAATTTATCACATTATTCATCCATATTTCTTCGCTATCGTCTATGAAGTTTGCTTTTGAATAGCAGAGTGTTTTAAAAATATATAATACAAGAAAATTACCATGTGTCCTAAAATGTTTAGTACCAGTATTTTGTTAAATACTAGTGTTCTACACCAATTGATAAACAGGATAAGATGTGTATAATTCCTTAGTTGCAAGTCTTTATGGTATAATGGATATATTCTGCTGTAAGTTTGATTGCTAAGATGGTTATTTAAATGGTGTATGATATTCACAAGGCTATTTAACTAATTTGATCCTTGATTTCTGTCATTACAACATGGACAAAACAGTATGCCACATTTTTAATGGACAAAAAGTCCATTGATATAGTTCAAGTAGGGTGTCTTTATCAAATGTTTTATTGCCAGTAAACAAATATTTAGTAATGATAGGTAAACTGGACATGAATCAATTTAAAAAGAAATTAATTGAATTGTGATTTGTTTCCTAAATTTTTAAATAACTATAACTTTAACATTTCTCCACTTATGTGATAAAGATATTTGCATTTATTCTTCCTCCTTAGATCTCTACAAAGAAAGAGATGACTGTAACAGTCTTATACATTTGGCTCATAAAGTATTTATATCCTTCTTCATGCTGAGGTTTTCTTGTCATGAAAAGGATTTTCTTAGCAGTATGTAACATCTCTCAGTGCTATGGTACATCTCAAAAGGGACCGTATGTGTTGCCTTTCTTTTGTATAATTAAGTCATGTTGAGAAACTTCACAATACAATGGCCTTTATGAATTTGTTTTGAAACTTTAAACTGTCTTGTGGGGTTTTTGTTGTTATTATTTTGGTGATACTGTTTTCTCTAGGCCTGAGAAATTTGCATAAACTATATGCAACTGTATATAAACAGTATATTACTAGTACTCAAAAGGAATATACCTAATTGTATTAATAGAAGACTGAACAGACAAATACAAAGTTCCTAGAATGGCAATGTGGAGACCTAAGATTATTTCTGTATTTTCAGACATGAATTCTGTCCACTGAAATAGAATCATATTTTTATTCCCTTCTTGGGAGCAATTACCGGAGTAACTTTGCAGACCTCGGAAACTCAGGCTATCTAAAACTTGCCAAAACGTGGTTGGTTTATTTTCACCTTCACCTCATGCCCTGCAAATCTGTTGCTCTAGTACACATCCTATCTTTATTAATGGCCTCAACAGCTACACAGTGTTTCCAAGTTTCCCTTCCTTAGAGTCATTGGGGACTTATCTTTCTCTTTCTAAAATCTCTACACCCACCTTCACGTCCTGTTACTCTTCTCTCCTCTCATTCCTGACTCAGGACATATTCTTAATGTAAATCCTCTGGACAATCACAACAGTATCCTGAGTGTTTCACCCTCCATACAACATTTACAATGTGATTATGTCTCTCCTGGAGATAAAACATTCTATAGCACATAGAACAGATTGGTTTACAAATTTCAGGTTGAAAACAATGAGTGAATTCAGATTTATGAACTGATTTCAACTTTTTTTTTAATATAACAGAAAAGAAAATTGTAGAGTGCATTACATTTTGTAGAGCTATGGTTCTGTGAAAGTCTGCTCTAATTGTATTTACCTGTATAAATATACATGTGTTACTGTAGTATTTCATGTGCAAAAATGTATTTCTGACAATGCATCATAGTCATGAAAGCTCAAAAACCATGAGAATTGAAGATAAAGTTGAGCGTTTTTACCTGGGCATACAGTTTCTTTTATCATATACCCAGTTTTCTTTCCTACCATCATCTCTAACTACCTCCTCTGAAAAGCCTTTATCTGTTTCCACTCACTATATTTCCCTTGTGTAACTTGGTTTTTATACAAGCAAGTTTCTCTCAATGTAACTAGCAGTTCTCAAACTTTTCAGTCTCAGGTTCTCTTTAAGTTCTTTTAAGGCATTTGAATATACTCCAAAAGCCTTTGTATATGTGACTGTACACTATATTCACTGATTTGTAACATACTAGAAATTAAACTAGAGATTTTTAAATGTATTTATTTATTTAAAATAATAGTAATTCCATTATACATTGTAAATTTTTTTTTGTGAAAGATGCACATATTTTCAAAAAATTGAAGTGACATTACTTTGTAGTTTGGGGCTGGATAAATAGAAAACAGGCATTCCTGTCTGCCTTTGCATTCAGTCTAGTGATATATTGTTTTTGTTGATGGTTATGAAGAAAATCCAAAATAAGTATTTAGATAAGCTTTATGGATAATTGTGTAGACATCCTTCTTTAATATTACACAAACTCAAGTGGTAGTTTCTTAAAAGTTAGTTGTAATGTGGGTCTAAAACTGTGGCAGATAAAAGTTTTTCAAGATTTTCATTTTCATTTAAAAGCTGTAAGTCTGTGATTGATAACCACTACCATCCACTGTTTCCCTTGACATGTCAAGGTTTTATAGAACAGGAGACGTACAGCTGGTGATACACTTGAGTTACTGCAGTTTGTCAATGATTCCTTCGATCAAAAATGAAGTCCCATGAAAAAAAGGATAACTCAGTCCTACAAGTGTTTTCCTTGAAGTTCTCTGAACTTCAGGATGGGGCAGAAGTGTTTTATGCATACTTCCCCTTGTCATTGCACAGAAAATTAAAAAGGCACATAATGAAAGATCATGACTGCTAAAATTAATTATTACTGCCATATCAAAGATATGCTAAGTGGAACTGCTTTTTTTTCCCCATTTACTATGAGCACAGGGCATAATACAAGCACAGTTTGATGCCACTGCTGACCCTACTCATGCAGTTTTACCTGCCATTTCTTGTGCACCATCAGCGTAAACGTTCACTCAGTGAAAAGGGCTTTAGTGTTATTATGAAAGAGTCTTCATATGGTCTTTCATGCGAACCCCTGAAAGGTCTTCCTGACTCTCAGGGGAGTTTGGTCGACGCTTTGAGAGCTGCTGACTTGCAGTATCTTCCTTAAACTCCTTTTTATGCTTGGAAAACCTGCGCTCAGACCTTAAGCTTAGGTTTTTAGTGCCATGTACTTTGTTCAGCTTTCTCAAGCTCCCCACATTAATCTGTCACTCCTCATCTGAGTTCCTATTTATTGCAACCCTCAATGTGTTTCCACCTGCCCATTACATGTTTCTTCTAATAGGGGCTGAGTCTTGTTTTCCAGCAACAGTGCCTGGTAGATGATTAGGATTCATTGAGGAGCAGAAGTCTGTTGGTTCTAGTTACAAACCTTAGCTTTTGTCATTCTCCTTCAAGTCTGCAATGAGGTCAGAGGGGAATAATTACTGTCTGCATTTTCTAGGGCAAGCAAGGACATTTTGCTCACATTTCTTCAAGGTCAATTACACAGGCATCAGAAAATATTGATGTGATGTTTGTTCCAGTTTTGTGTTATGAAGTTGATCTCATGACCTTGATGCAGATCAGATCAAAATCAACTGTGTTCAGTAAATGTGTGAATAATTCACTTAGCACTGTTTGATCCAAATCTTGATATATAAGTCAAGGGTAATTTTAGGTAACTCCACCCTGATGAAGATGCCCTTGGGTCTACTAGTTTCATATTAAATAATTTTGATGGGATCTTATTTGTATATTTTTTAACTTCTACTTCTGTGTATTTAGAAAATATTCAGCATTTTCTGTGCTTAGGATATAAGTGTAGGCAGGAAATGAACCCAGGCTTCAACTTGAAATAGTACACGAGTATGAAAGGGCAATTGGATTTGGTCTTCAGATTTATACTACTTCTATTGTCTATAATTTGAAATTTGACAGCTCTGCAGGTTATATTTTGTTTGTTTCTTTGTTTTTAAGTGTGTGTTTTATGGATGGAAACTTTGATTGTAAAAGTTGTCTTAGTTGTTTTGGTCAAATATGTCTTTCTCTAGGCCAGGGTAGTTATTGATGCTTGTGTTAAAGCCAAGGCATGACTCCCCTGCTTCAATCCATGCCAGTCCACAACTACAGTTCCAGAAAAGTCTTGTCAGCTTGACATAGTCTGTTTTCTGTTGTTATAACAGAATGCCTGACATTGGGTGATTTATAAATAGTAGGGGTTATTTTGGCTCTTCGTTTTGAAGGCTGGTAAGTCCAAAAGCTTGGCTTCTAGTGAGGGTAGAAAGCACAAAGGGGAGGGGTGCACACAGAAGAGGCAAAATGGAGGTAGGGGAAAAAGAATACCCTCACTTTATAACAACCTACTCTTGAGGTGATTAATCCAGTCCTAAGAGAGACATATCCAAACCATAGCACAGCTCATGCAACCAGCTACCATCAAACAAGCCAAGAGACTCTCCTGGGCCACTTTCCCCCATTACCTAGAAGCCATAGCTAAGGATATCTTGGTTTAAATAGCTAAATAGATTTGTAAAACTAGTTTTTTTCAAAAGTTTCAAGTTATGGGCTAGGCCTGGTGGTCCACACTTGTAATCCCAGCTACTTGAGAGGTGGACATAGAAGAATTTTGGTTCAAACCAAGCTGGGCTTGGTGATTCATGTCCATATTCCCAGGTAATGGGGAGATGGAGGTAGAAGGATCTTGGTCCAAATCTGTCCCAGACGAAAGTGGAAGACCCTATATGAGAAACAAACTAAAGCAAAAAGATCTGGGTGCATGGCTGAAGTTGTAGAGTACTTAGCATATTCAAGGACCTGAGTTCAAAACTGAGTACTGAAAAAAAAAGACAAAAGAGGGGATTTCAAGTTATGAAATAGTATGGTACAGCCATAAAAAATGCACCAGCCAGTGGTTCATTATTTGTTTGGTGTTTGTCATTTTAATAGCCATAATTATATAATAATATTGTAGTTAACATATAAACAGAAGTTTCCCTCATGTGCAGGGAATACATTCTGAAACTCCCAGTGGGCACCTGAACTGGTACCAAACCTTAAATATACTGTCTGTTTCCTGTACATACACACCTATGATAAAGTTTAATTTAAAACGTAGGCACAGTAAGAGATTAAGAGCAATAGTATATAATTACAGCAATATGCTATAATAAAAGTTGCATATCTATGGTTTATCTCAAAATATCTTAATGTAGCATATTTATCTTTCTTCTTATGATGATGTGAGACGATACAATGCCAATGTAAGAAGTGAGGCGAATGATGCAGGCATTGTGATGTAGTATTAGATGAATGCATAAGGGTCAGTTGAGCCAGGTACGGAGATGATCTGATACACTATTAATAGGTGGATAGCATATACAGTGTGGATACACGGGAAAAGGGAGTTATCCACATTCTGGAAGGACAGGATGAAGATATTCAGTGCAAAACCTCATTGCACTATTCAGAATGATGTGCAATCTAAACCTTATGAATTTCTGGAACTTTCCATTTAATATTTTTGGGCTATAGTTGACTGCAAGTAATTGAAGCCATGAAAAGTGAAACAAGGAATGAGGCAGGACTAAAGTAGTGTTAACTGTGTGCCAAACATCATGTGTTATAACATTTTTACTGATGTTAACTTAGAATTATTTTGACACAGAGTACCTCATTTGATTCTTGTTACAAAAATGACCTAGACAAGGCAGGAATTATTCTCATTTTACAGATGAGAAACCAAGGCTTAGAAATTTTCAAGTTTCAATGATTTTTTTCAAATTTATCCTTCTGGTAAATGCCAAAGTGTGAAGCATAACTCAGTTCTTTAGATTTGCTCAATTCCCAAACCACTTCTCTTTGTAAATGACACCAAATCAATTATATATAATATATGGCATGCATATTGTGTATAAATTATATATCTAATTATGTATACATGTATATAGTCAAGAGTGAAAGAACATACCTTTCTTTCCTTCTTAGATTCTAAACAAAGAAATGTCAGAATCCATAAGATAAGGAATAAATTTGCCCACAAAGGACCATTGTCTTTCAGCCCTTGTAGGCAGGACTGGGAGTGAAGAATGGAGTGCAAGAAGCAGTTTTCTAACTCCAGAAGCTGAGTGGATTGTGAAGCAGAAGGAAGCCAAACTGCAACTGAAGATGCCTGAAAAGCAGAAAGGGAATCTTAGGCCAATAAAGGAATAATGAAGTATGAAGTTACATCTGAACAAATCAGAAAGACCATAAAGGGAATCAAGATATAATATGAAACAAAAAGAGTAGGAAAACCTTTCTTTCATTTGTAGGATGAACTGGATTTATAGAAGACAAAATACATCCAAAAGAAAGTTGTGCCTTTGCAGATAACATATGTCTTTGGATAATCCAAGGCTCTGCCATATATCCTCAGACCCCTTAAAATATAAACTATGCTCAGATTCTGTTCCTAACCACAGCAAAAGCCACATGTGAGGGAAGAGTTTGAAGCTAAGTAGGGTAGAAAAGGAAATGGTTAAAGAGTACATTTTATATTCAGTGGTTTCAGCCATATCCTCTTTCAAAACCTAACTTGTGAACAAATTTAAGATCGCTATTGTAGCAAAATAGAATTGAGTAACTAGAGGTACATTTTATTGTTTCCAAAGTTTATAAAACACTATCATATTTCCTTTTGGTGGTTTCAAGTATCAGAGAAGGATAGAATCTACCTACACATAAAAGCATTTGTGAAGCAAAGTAGCATTGCTGCTTAATCAATACCTCTATTTGCTGATTACAGCTTCAGGAAAAAAAAAAGACAAAGAGGAAACTTTTCTGATTAGCGTCATTCCATAATTACTAGTGTTTTCCATAACCTAGGCAACTCGGCTGTCTAAGAGACAAAATCCAGCTGAAACTTAACTTTCAAAAGTTTTCCTTTTACAACTTTTTAAGACTCAGAGCAGGATCTCTGTCATACTAAAGTCTCTCCTGGATGTCTGGAAAAAGTCTTATAGTCTGGGAGACATTCCAAAATATGTGCAGTGACCATTGCCACAGGCGTGAACTTCTGAATGTGTTTTGCAGAAATCTCCACCACAATGAAATTGATTACTGTCTGAAAGGGTTTTTTTTTACCCTTTGTGACATAGCGAGCAGCTAGAATATGTTTTTCTTATGTTTTATTACATCCTTAACTATCTCACGTGGACTGAATGTGACTGGAGGATGTTACCACTCTGACTTTGATATATTATGTCTAGTTTAAAACTTTTTTTTAAGTGATGAGTTTCATGAGTGGAAAAGGAAAAGAAACCCTCTGCACCAAGGAAGATTTTGTATGTGTACATACAGAATTGTATATTGATTACTACAACTTGAGTTTCTGTTCAGTTTTCCTATTACAGAAATTGATAAAAAAATTTTAGAGAATAGATGTGAAGAAATGGCTTTTCACAGAATAGGTGGAAGTTGATAAGAAAATGGAAGCTGAAGTTTGTGTGTGTAAGTCTGAGACTGGTGTTTATGAGGATGGAGGAGGGGTTAGAGGATGTGTTGTTTACTCATAATTGAGATCAAATTGTTCAGGTTCTGTAATGCTACCTATGCACCACACTGTAGCAAAGGAGTCACTTTTTTTCTAATAGATGATAATTTGGTTTTATTCACCCTGTACAGATAAATGCAGCAGAGCTGTTGCCAGGCTTATTTTAATGTCACATAGAAGAAGTTTGATGAATCAGAGAAGGGAAAGTACAGGGAAGATATTTCAGTCTGAGTAAAGAAAGGACATCAATTGTGAGATTTCGATTCTTGCTTTCCCAGCAGTTTTCATATTCTTGCTAGAATCTGGAAGACTTCTCAAGTGCCTGGTATCAATCATACCTCAGCTAGACAGCAAATCGAGGCTGGTCACTGCTGCTGGAAGACTTCTTCCTGACATGGGGTCATATGAGCCAGTTGTCAGAAGTTTTGAAGTTCTTAAATAGAAGCTGACGTATGTCTCTTACTGCTGTGTGGTTAGTGAACATATTTCATGTGGCAGAAAATGGCTTTGCAGAAGAATTAACCTATTCCTTATCTTTGAATGAGGCTTCACTCAGAAATTATCTAGTCATTTGTGAGCATTATGTTTCCTGAGCATTCCATGTTTATGTGAAAATCTCATTTATGTGGTGCATGGGTCACCATTGGAGGAGGCGGGGTATTCCGTTTAAATGGCCCAAGACTTTTCTCTATGTTGTCACTAGGGACTAAAACAAAAGACAAAAAAAAAATACATTTAACTTATGGTCTTAGACATTATTTCTAACAGCACAAACTGATTTTTCCCATTAGCAGTGATGAGAGGATAATTCTAATTCATGCTGAGCACATGATTCTGAAACAGAGAAGTGTGGAAGTCCCCTAGTGAGAAGAGAGCATACTTCCTTGTATCCCCCCCACCCCCCACACACAGCTGTGCACACACACACACGCTTTCAGATGGAATCATGATATTTCAGCATTGGAAGAATCTTAGATAACACACAATCAGTCATCTTTTCTTTCATACATAAAAGAAACTAAGGGCTAGAAAGGTTAAATAAGTTGCCCAAGGTCAAAGAACCACTTGGAGGAAGAAAATCTGAATCTCAGAAGAGGGTCTGCAGCCTCCCAAGTCCAGTGCTCTTTCTTCTCTACCCACTCATTGTCCCTTCCACTCAACTCTTCTTCCCCTGGATGACAAGAGAGCAGCAGCAAGTACTCCTGCAGGGCAAGAATCTACTTTTTAAGGGATCTCCTGCATACAAAACAACTGTGCTTGAGGCCCCCAAAGCTAGAAATGACAAGCCAGTTGTTCCTGAATACCTGCATCAGAAGGGACCAAGTAGAAATTGCATTGGCATGGTTAACTAAAGGGCACACGGGGAATGGCATTTGGGGTGTTATTCTGGGCTTCATCTGGGTGCTATTTACATGGAAACATTTGGATTCTGCAAATTCTGTAAGCTGTGCATTTCTGGATACTTCAACAAAAGTTAAAAATATTTACAGAACAATTAAAAGTCATTGTTAAGGAGAACATGTTGTCATCAAAGAATTAAATATTTCTAGAAATTATTTTGCAAATATTTTTAAAAATTAAAACAAAAATTTAAATAAAATAGCCATCCTTGTTTGGCATGATCAGAGATTTTATTGTAAAGCAAATGTAATCTGCTCTATCAGGTAGAAAGTTCTTTTGGAGGCTGACTTCTCCCTTCCTACTGTGAAACTGCTAAAGAAATGATTTAAACTTAAAAGCTATTAGGTGCTTATTACATCTTCATATTCCGGAGATGATTCTAAATTAGAGATAACTCAAAAAAGTTTTTTGGAACTTTCATTTGACTTATGATTTATTTTTTGAGAAATCTACTGTGGAATTTCATGATAATCTGTTATAGTTGTTATAGAGAAAAATAAAACTTAGAAGTTGATCTGATTAGGTAATATATTCTAACTATTTCACTGTTGCTATAAACAAAGAAAAGTTTATATATACATATACATACACCCTTACACTCACATACGTATACACATGTGTATATACATGTGTACATAACACATCCCCCACAAACAAAGAATTGGAATGCAGTAAATATATATTTACCACTAAAATTGTATGGACATAGTTAAATATGCCTGTGATAAGTCAGGAGTAGTTCAGGATTTTTTTAGTCTTTAATTAGGTACACTATAATTAATATCTTGCAGATGAGAACAAAATGCTGAGAACAAGCTGGAATATAAATTAAAAAGTAAATACATAACAGCATAGGTATAGAGAGATTGATGAATAAATTAATATTTACTAATTATTAAAAATAAGACATTGTTTTCAGCATTAATGACAGAAAGTATTAACAATGCCTAAAACCAAAGCATTTGAAATTAGTCTTCTTCCTTTCCTTTCTCAGCTGCCAGCGGAGGGCATTTTAACCAGAGAAAAGACAAAAATACAGAAAAGAGATCTATGCATAAGGTGTCTGAGTAACTGATCTGTACCTAATGAAGATTCATCTTTCTTGAGAGAAATTAGGAAACTGGTACCAGTTTCACAAAAATATGCAAGTATTCTGAAATTTCAAATACAGGTACTCAACAAATATCGAGTAGAAATAAATGTTCAAATATTTTAGTGGAACATTTTGGTGTTGGTTCTAACTGCAGTAATCCTGGCTAATATGTGTAGACTCTTAGTAATAATCATTTCCCAGATTACTCATCAGAAATTGTGTTTATTACAGTTTTGATTAGCAACTTGAAATCTCTTACCTTTTAGAACATGTGGATTAACAATGCTCTCTGGAAATGTTGCATCCAGTGAGTGACTTCTCTCTGGAGCTGAAACTTAAGTTCTTGGTTATAATTACTGTGCATGTTTGATCCAAGTTCATGTGCACAGATTTCTGTGCAAATCAAATAAAGCATGCTTGCTGGGAAACAGTAATTTCTCTGAATGCACATGAACTCAAAGAGGGGGGCATAAACTTGGGGATGTTTTTGAGTGCCATTCTTTATTAGGGATCTGTGTTTTAGATTAAGAAGCAATCCAAAAGTTGAAAATCAGGGATACTTAATTATATCAAAGCAAAACTTGGAAGATTAAAGAATGAAGAGTAAGAGCAAAAATAATACAATATTTTAAGAAGGTTAAGAGGCTATAAATTTCCTCTTCTAATTGTACATGTCCACCAGTTGGGCCCAGTAGTTGGCCATCTTCTGATCCTGGGACTGAGAGTTAATCACCGTGACTGCTTGCACAACTGAGCTGGGTGACTGCCTAACTGGCCACCATTCTGTGACGCTCCATACCCTGTGACTTACTTCTAATTTTTAATAGCGTTGGCTAGTGATTAAAACTTTGAGCCATTTTCTCTAAAATACCTTGTAGGCCAATTGATAATTTATACTTAATATTCGTTTTTTTTAAAGGGAAGGACTAAGGTCAGTGGAAGCACAAACCTAACGGCATAATTTTCAAACCCTCTGTCAATGAAATCAGAATCATAAGAAAACCTGAGTAAAATCAAGAAATGTAGACATTTAGTTATGAAATTAGCTGAAGAATTTTTGACTTCATCTAAATATTATCTCTTAAACTGGGAAATCAAATTCTAGAATGTCTTCTCCACTCAAAGGCATAATTCCCATGGAATGTTCATATACACTTTATACAACTCACCCCTTACAATGCTTAGAGAAACCTATGTAAAACTGAAATACTTTGCCTTCCTTATCAGTGACTTTATCACAGTCATGCTCTCCAGCAGTAGAGATTACATGGTGTACTAACCCATAGGTAATGATCCACTTATCCCTGAAAAATCTTCTCCATTAAAAAAAAAAAAAAAAACAGAAACCTGGCTTTCCTCATTTGTTATGGATGCTAAAGTCATGACTAGACAAAGGCTTCAATTTGTCAGGATTACAATCAAAACCGAGAGTTACTTATTGTCTCTAAAGTCTAAAGGTTACAGTTTCTCAGAGGCTCAATGCCAAATTAGAGAAGAATCATTAATTCCTTCTAATAAATGTTTCTTTCTTTAGAATAAATGTGACCTGCTTTTTACCTCTACGATCACCAAAACTTCTTTAGAGTGAGTGTGAAGAGTGGAGTGGGGGTGGGAATTCACACATATTTTATGTCTGTCTGTCCATCTACCCCTCCATCCATTGATGTTGTGTGTATATACATATCCACACAAGCTTCAACCACACAAAGAATTCATTGAATAAGTCTGAGACCTATACATATGCTTGATTTCAAGGTGCCAATTTTCCCACCTAGATATTTCCCTGTAAAATTGGATACATATTTAGAAATTTACTTTGGCAATGAATTCTAGGGACCATATTAGATTTTCATTTCACTGTTAGCAAAATATAATTTCTGATTTTCTTGCTTAAGTCACTTCCAAGCTTGAGAACAAGCTCTACTAATTTAGGTGAACCATCTCTGGTTATTTATTATAATGGAAATGGAATATTTCTTGGAAAAACAATGCAGTAAAGTCCACAAGTGCTCATATAGTCATACTTAGGATTCTCTTACTATCTCCATCCTTCTTGCTCCCCACTGTTTAACATCACCACTGTCCTTTGAAATGTGGGGAAGTGGTAGTTTGTTTCTGAGCTTGGGAACTTCCACTGACTCCTTTCTGACTGTACTAGTGTCTCTAACAGAAACTCAGGAAAGGAACTACTTCCAGAGATCCAGAACAAACATCACTTAGGGAATCCATGTGCGGTATGATTGGGGTTGCCAACTGCTTGTGTCCTTTATACTCTGAGATCCCTGGTGGCTCCTTTTGTGTAAAAATGAGTGAAGAGTCAATGGGATAGGCTTTAAATGGGCCAAGGGTGTCTTTTCCATGAGAGTTAGGTTGCCTGGTAGACTTCAGACTTTATTGTCATATTACTTCATTTACTTGTTCTGTTCTCATTCTTCCTCCTCCATCTTTTGATTAAATTTATTTCTGAATCTCTTTCTTCAGAAGTTTATAATTTTCCTTGTAAAGGTCATTCACATCTTTTGTTAGGTTTACACCTAAGTATTTGATTTTTTTTGAGGCTATTGTAAATGGAATTGTTTTCATACATTCTTTTTCAGTTTGCTCATTGTTAGTGTATAGAAATGCTAATGATTTTTCTATGTTGATTTTATATCCTGATACCTTGCTATAGCTATTGATGATGTCTAGAAGCTTCTGAGTAGAGTTTTTTGGGTCTTTAAGGTATAGGATCATGTCGTCTGCAAATAGGGATATTTTGACAGTTTCTTTACCTATTTGTATTCCTTTTATTCCTTCTTCTTGCCTAATTGCTCTGGCTAGGCATTCCAGTACTATGTTGAATAGGAGTGGAGATAGTGGGCATCCTTGTCTGGTTTCTGATTTTAGAGGGAATGGTTTCAGTTTTTCTCTGTTAAGTATAATGATGGCTGTGGTTTGTCATATATAGCTTTTATAATGTTGAGGTACTTTCCTTCTATTCCTAGTTTTCTTAGAGCTTTCATCATGAAATGATGTTGGATCTTATGAAAGCTAAATTCGTATTCTATAACAAAATTCATCTCAGGCAGTGTTCTAATTCTCCCCTTGCTTTTTTTCCCCACAGCCTGTCCAACAAACTTTATTTTATAGGAGATTTCCCCTTGAGAAACAAACTGAGAGTAATGGAATGGACAGAGATTTTAAAAAGATATGTATGGAATATTAGTGGTGGGATCATAAGAATAATATTTCCAAAAATAAACTACTTGTTTTTGCATTATTTATGTTTTACATTAGAATGGTGTCTTTCCTGAACTACAACAAGCTAGTTTTATAGTAAATGGCATTTTATAGTTTGTTCAACATATTTTAGATAATGAGGTAGGGAATATTTCTAGAGTATTTTTATTTTTGCTAAAGTACATTATGGACTATAATGTCTGGTTACTCAATAATTGAAATGTTTTCTCCATGTCTGAGAGCTTCAGTAGTGACCTTTAAGTTGTGAAACTTCTTTCTGGTCTATAGACCTGATCTCAGTGGTGTGCCATGACTGGGAGGGACCTTAGTGGGCAACCAAGAAGGAGGAGAGTAAAAGGACAACAGCAAATAGAGTCAGATTCTTGCTTAAGGAAAACAATTAATAGAAAAATATCTGTGTAGCTCAATCAGAGTTAAACAGTAACACAAAGAGAAACTAAATTATTTGATGGTTTGAGTTTAGATTATATAGATGAAGAAATTATTTAAAAAATTGAGAGAATTGGATATATTGTTTCTCTGGTAGTATTCAAACTAATCAGAGCAAAGGTATAGACGACTGAACAGTTGATGTCACTGATAGGTTTGCTGTAACAAGCTGAAGAACACAACATTTGGTAAGTTTTTTATTGGCAAAACTTGACTTGCACAATGTGAGGTTATTCATAGTTTTTATACATACCACAATGTGACTTTTCATATATTTTACTACAGAAACACACTTATGTCTGTGCTTTGTAGCATATAATTCATACATGATATTGTCTGTGTAAATTCTGAAAAATTCTGAATTTGGAACATTTGTGATCCCAAGTACTTCACATAAGAAATTTTGGAGGGAGTTGTGTAGCTATCAACTACTGGGAGGAAAACTATTTGGTGAGTAAACTAAAAATCTTCTTTTTAATAGATTAAAAATAGTCTAATAATTTAATAGAATTTAATAAAATTAAATTTAATTAATTTAATAGAAGAGTCAGTACCTATTGCCTAAAGTAGTTATATCAAGAAGAAAAAAATAAAAGCATACTACACAGGGTTATGGACCAGAAAAATCTAGAGAAATTAAAAGAAATTTCCTCTTGAAGTAGAGAGTGTCAAAATGGGAGATTTGCTTCTCATCATACCTGCTGCAAAATTCTTTGAATTATGATTACATAGTTGTATTACTTTGGCTTAAAAATTATTTCAACAAATTTGCTTTGACTTAACATGATAGGCACTGTATCTGGAAATATAAAAATTAAAAACCTCAAGAGTTCTAATGTGGAAAACATGCTTTCAAACAAACATAATGTGCATAAACGTAAGTACCAATCAAGCATTATGAACAGGCAAGAGGGTACTCATAACTAAGAGAAAGTATGTATTTGTGTGTGTGAGGATATTGGGCCTGGTACACTGTGGAGCACAGGGAAAGAGGACAGTCATGGAACTCTTCACAGTGGTACTGGACCTTAATAGAACCCAAAGGCCTCAATCTAAGAGCAGCAAAAAGAAGATGGAAATGGAGATGAATATATAGAAAGGTAGAGAACAACTTCTCATCTCGCTAGGAAAAACTTAAACCTGCCTTCCATAGCAAACAAAAAGCTGTTCAGATCTTTGTCTCATCATGCACTTGAGTGTACATTTTACATAGGAAATTTCTGTCTTAATTTTACTCTCAACATGGATGACCATGAGAAAACATAAATGAGCAGGCAATATTTTAAAGAAATTTGGTATAAAGTTAACATTTTCTTGATGGTAAATAAAATGTATGGAGTAAGTGAAACATGACTCCTGACCAAGATCTAAAGTAGGGGAGCTAACTAATCTCACAGGTGGTCTTCAAGGGAACCCTAAACCCAGATTCACTGGTGTAATCCAACCTAAATATTTTAAGGGCATGAACAAAGATGATGAGATCATTGTTTCCTCCATATCCATCTTAGCAGTTGTAGCAGCTGTAACATTTCTTCAAACATCCAGATTATAGGTTAAGCTTTTGAGTTTGAGGACTAGACACAAGTTTCTTGAAATATCAGGCATTTGCTAGAGTAGAAATGATGGCATAGAAGATGTGTGATTTCAATAGAAAGTGACCAGATACATTGTAAATAAATGCAGTACATGAAGTTGGTAGGAAAAAAATATGGTGAATGGGAAAAACTCCAAAAAGAGTTCAGCAATCAATGCTTCGAGTGTAGAGTTAAGAGTACACAGGGGAGAGGCATGAGGCCTATGACAGCTGGCAGGGGAAGTAAGTTGACAGATGAGCTTTATATTTCTTGAAAACTTTGTCTTTATCACAGTTCACAGAGGCAGATGGTAACAGAACAGATGTCAGAAACAGCAGTGTTTCTCAGGGAAGATTAAGTGGTAGAGGAAACAGGGATCACATTACCAAATAAGATGGGAAAGGAAAGCAGTGTGTCTAAGTGGGACTGGATGGAATGGCCAGGTGGAATTTAGATCTGAAGTGTGAACGGATATTGTATTGAAGCAGTCAACATCATGCTGTCAAAATGTGGCAGGTTGAGATTCCATTAATTAATGCCAGTGATGAAGGCTTCCTTTATTTTTTAATAATATAGTAAAATAGAGTATAAAAAATTAACCATTTCATTTTTAGAAACATACGGTGTTCCATTTCAGAATTGGTGGGTAGTGGAAAAACTTGTTGCAACATATTGGAAAGGACTAAAGTTTAGGGAGATTTTGAATTATGCAAGAATTGATTGGATCATGTAACTTTTCATTCATTTTTTCTATTTTATCACTTGCCTTCTTTTCCCTTATATCTTCAACTTTTGTCCTTACAGATATATGTGGAGGTAATGGGAACTCAGTAATATCATTCAATTCTTGGTCAAGTTTCTGTGGAATTCTAGGTTGATTGTGAGTATCACAAATAGGAATGGACAAACTAGGAGAGTCAGAAGAAGTAGTGGATTCACTTCAGTGATTTTCAAACATCTTGAGCAATGGGATCTTTGTTTTGGATAGAAATTCACATAGAAGCACATACAAAAAAGTAAAGTGCAGACCTAGTCTGGGTAAAGTAGGTGAAAAGATAAGTGTGGGCCCAGCTTTCTTTTTTCCTGCCTCCACAAGGAGGTTCTTAAATAGACCCTCCACATGCTTTCTCAAATTTGCCTGCTATCAAACATTACTTGGGACATTGGTTAAAAATACAGATTCCCTGGTTCTGCCCATGGTAAGGAAGGAGAATATGACAAGAAGTTGGTGACAGGACAATGATGTGTGTCAAAGAAAATGCCTATAAATTATAAAGAAAAACAGGAACATGGGAGGCTGAGTAGAGAGATAGGTTAGCAAAAGGACAGGGAGGGTACTGAGTGAGGTAATTGTAGTGGTGGTCAGTCACTTACACTTGTCTCCCACATAAGAAGAAACAATTGGATCTTGGTTTGGGCTGAGAATCAGATATGTTTAAAGAGAGAAAAACAAAGCCATATTTAGGGGTTTGTTTTGTTGAATTTTATTATTGACAATGGCGCCAAAGAACCAACATACAACCACTTGAACTAAATAGAACATTAACAGAGTTCTAAACATTCAAACATGTGAGGAAGAGAAAATTCCACTGGCTGAAAATCTCAGAAGAGACATAACTCACTCATTCATTGAAAATCAGAATATAAACAAAATCTAGGAAAAGATACGTTTATATTCCCTGTTCTTTCATATTAAGGATCAATTTCTTTTTCTTTTTAATTATCAGCAAAACCTAATCAAATTATCTCATTTAAATTGTACCAGTTCTCTGGGCATATCTATAGGCCCCATCATGTATCAATTCTAGTTGTGAAAAATTCCAATTTAGCCTATAACTTTTTGCCTATTAGTCCTCATGGTTCTTTGCATTCATTGAAATCTAACTTTTCTTTCAGAATATCACATCTTCAAGAGTATTTCAAATAGAGAGTACTCTTTTTTTTTTTTCCATCAATACATCTCCTCTTGAGTATCTCAGACTTAAAATAGCCAAAATGAAACTCATGGCTCCCATTGAATGGGTGACTTACATTGTCTGTCATTTCCAATCTCAATGAAATTACCTCATGTTCATCCCATCATTCAATCCCCATTAGATTTACCTTCTATATGGTTTCCAAATGTGCATTCTTTCTTCTTCTATTCCCCAGCCACCTTAGTCCAAGCTACTATCTGCTCTTCTGTCTACTTCTGGCCATTCTCTAAGTTTTTGAAAGTTGGCTGTAGGTGTAGCTCCCATTAATCACTTCCTTGATATTCCTACTGCCATTAGCCCATTTCATCACTTTTTATCTGGGCCATCAGAGCAGCCAGCATTCCAGTTGCCTTCTCAGCTTTTAGTTTCTGTCATCTTCTGTTTACACAATATTTTAATCCCAGCTTAATCTTCATGAAGCACACATGTTCTCCAACTGCTTTGTTGCTTATTGAATTAAATCCAAACTTCTTAGTTTGATATTCTCTTCACCAGAAATACCCCTTTGTATTCCTCCCCAAATCCTGCCCAACCTGCAAGACTCTTGAAACTTTTTCTGACCTCCCTTCATCCTCATGATGCCTTTCTGTCCTTCAAACTCTCATTGATTTAACTTCCCCTCTTACTAGAGAGTGTAGACATCCTGGTGAACAAAGTCTTGCCACATTTCATTCATCAGACACACCTTGCAGTATCCCTTAGATATATCAATGTATTTAATGGATTTTAGTACATTTCATTTTAATGTTATTTTATACTTTGGATCTCAGAAAAGGCCTAAATCACTGAATTTATTTTACTGTTTTAGAACTCCATAATAATCAAATGGAAACCACCCCACATATGAAAGTATAACTGTTTTATTTCAAAGCGAGCCAGGTCTTTTTTACCACCAGAGAGGAAGAAAGGGGATTAAGCTAAAATTAATGTTTTGATGAAGATGAGGCAGATGGTAAATTAACCCGAGGGAAGCAAAAAAAAAAAAATCAACTTGCCACATGTTAGCAACAGAGACTGTCTATGATTGATGCTCAGTGACTTGGAAATTCTCTCCAGGGCAAACTACATCTTCACTGCTTACTCGCATGTATTTTGAGGAATAGATTAATTTCAAAACAAGAACTTAAAGCTATAAGGTAACCTCAGACATCAGCTTAGTTTGTGGTTTTCAGACTTTCCTGTGTGCTTGTTTGTTTCTAAGCATTAAAACCCTTTATTCAATCAAAATCTTCCATGAAATCCCATTATATGAAATAAATAAAATTGGGGTTGTCTTGGGTAAAGTTGGGTGGGAGCCCAGGGTCCAGCCCTCTACCTCCGGCTCTCTAGCTTCCATGGTGGCCCCTGAAGCACAGCCACCCTGGGACATTGCTGATCATAATTTGAAGCCAAGGGTCTGAATTCTCTCTCACTTCTTACAGGAAGGAATGGGTTCAAAGAGACACAAGACACACTCAGAGTCATAGACCTGGCCAGTGATAGAGTCAGATCCAGGACTCGGGTGTCCTGCCATCTGATTCAGTAGTTTCCTCCCACTACACCTTGGTATTGTCTTTGGTGTCATGTGCCTTTCTTATCACCTCAACTTAGTCTTTAGCTTTTTTTTTCAGTGTGAGGCACATGTGTAAAAAAGGCCTCTGAACATGAAGTATTTCCATAACTTCTCTAAACTCTGTAGCAACTACTATCAAATGGCCATATTTTCTGGCCTAACTCCCAGCCCATATCCTAAAACATTACCAGATTTTCATACTAAAATGCATTAACATGTTGGAGGCATGATGACAGACAATTTCAAGAACTTTCATACTAGCCTTCACAGGGAACCTAGGATGATAAAGGTTAAAAAAAAAAAAAAGAAAGAAAGGGCTGAGAATGCAAATTTGAGGCAAGAGTAAGGAGGATTAAAAAGAGGGGATATAAACATAGGAGAAACAAATCACAACCTTGTTATAACATTAGAAGTCTTATCAACTTTACATTTCCCAAAACTGCAAAAAAAAAAAAAAATTTCATTTTAAGAACACTTTTTACAGAAAAAGTTCAAGAACAAAAAATTTAAAAATATTCCAACATTTTACCATTTAGAGAAAGCTATTATTAATCCTTCTTTCAACATTCCTCTTTGATTATAAATGTATGCACTTATATAACATAAATATATTATAGTACTCATGCTATTCAACTTATTCAGCTTGTTTATAGATTTTAATTATTTTTTCTGAGAAAAGTCTTGCTATACATAATCCAGACTGACCTTGAGCTCACTATGTAGTCTGGGATGACCTCTGCTTCACCCTCCAAGTGCTGGGATTTCAGGCCTGGCCTTTATTTTATTTTATTTTTTTAAATTCTACGTAAGCATTGCAAGAGCATTCCACATCCTGGCATTCAATTATCTCCTCAGGATAAACTCATAGAAGAGAAATTTCTGGGTTAACAGGTATCTCAATTTTAAATTAAAATATCTCTAGTGAATATTTTCTGTAAGTTAAAAACTTCAAACAAAACAAAACACAAATGAGTATGAAAGTCTGCTCCAGCTCATCTGGCCACTATGCCACTCTCAAAAAAAAAAAAAAAAAACCTATATAGATTTCAGAACTTTAGTTCAATATAAATCTACAAGCATATTCTTTTAACCGACATTAAATCATAGAGTACCCACTTAGCCATAACATTTTTTAAACAAATGATGGATCCTGAGCATATTGCTTTCACTCATTCCTTCTACTGGCTTCAGAGTGCTTTGTGCATAGATGAAAGGGAAGTGTGTGATTATTGAGAGTCTGGGACCACCACCAGCACATGGCCTTGAGTGTCAGTGGGTCTTTCTGTGTCTTACTGTCTTTATTTTGAAGCTGTGATGATAATAGTACCTACTTCATAATATTGTTGGAAGATTGAATGACTAAATTTATTAGAGTTAGCCTTTGTAATGATGATTTACAACTTTAAATATTGGGATTCCTATCCAAGATCTGTTTACTTATTTCAGTTTTGTTATGTCTCAGTGTAATCTTTATAAATTTATTCATTCAGGAATTCATTTCTTATTGGATATATTCCCATGTATTTCTTCATGAATATCCTACATTCATTTAATGATTGACTTAGAGTATTATCCTATAAATTGAGGCCACAGTGTGAATATAAATGAAAAAATTCCATTCACATTTGTCACCAGAAACCTTTTCCTTTGCTACTTTCCAATATGGAATATGCTTTTTCCAAGCAGCTCAGCTTGGGCTCTACCTCAGAGGCTTGTAACAATAATCCACTCTTAAGTAATATCTCACCTAGTTATATGCAGTTTCCTTGAAACTTAGTTTGGTAAAGATTTTAGAATAAATTATCCAATGAGATAGGCTTTTATTATTTCCCTAGTCTTAGCTATCAAAGATGCACAACTGGGAAATCACTGCGTATTCAATCAAACTCACCGAGGTTAATTAAAACTCTAAATTCAACCAACTATTATACATAATTCTCATTCACCCAGCAAACAGTTATTGATATCCATCATGTTCAGAATTCTAGAACTAGAAACATTTTTCCATTCTGGAGGAACTCGTTGTCTAGTATATGAGACAGAATGAAAGAAACAATTGAACCGCATGTTCTGAAGCAATCATATCTGACATAGTTAGAACTCACAACCAAATGACAATTAAATACCTGATGAAGGTATATGTGTGAGTGTGTGTCTGGATCAGTAGTACTTATTTGTATTTATTCCATGCCCATATCATATAAGTGTGAACATAAGGCACACGGGCCCTCAAGATAGAAACTAGCCCAGCTAGAGCAATCTCTGCTGAATATGACTGTTAACTCTTTACCCATTCTGCCTATGAAATTGTTGTCTATAATAATCACATCACATATACCTTTTCCATAGCATATACCTTTTCCATAACATATACCCTTCCCATAGGTTCTAACTCTGGCAATAGTGTTTGGAATTTAAAATCTCAAGTGATTGGTAAAAATATTTGGGGGAAAATGATTGAGTTCATAGTATAGAATAAAAACTGTATCCTGGACTGGAATGTAGTTCAGTGGTAGTGTTTTCCTACCTTGGTGTCCTGGATTCAATCCCCAGCACCACAAAAAAACAGAACAAGCAATAATAAATAACAATAAAATAAACCCCCAAACTGTATCCTTTACCTGTTTACATATATAGATATATACACATACATTACCATAACACACACACAAACACACAAATGCATGTTTAGGGTTCTATTCTAGAACTTGTAATTTCTCCACACTAAGAAACTGCTGAAGAGAATGTGCTGCCTCTGTTACTGTTCGAGCAGTGCTGATTCTTCTCTGGATGTATCACTCATTTCCAATCCTCCGTGGGTTTTGTTAGGACAGTATATTTTTATCTGTTTTAATCATTTGTGTACAGAAAATTCTTGTGTTTTGATTTTGTGCTTGTTCCAAGCTTCCTCTCCAGTGGTACTGAAGAGCTTCGGTTTGTTTTTCAATCCCATAAGCAGAAGATGTTGGAGATGTCACTTCCTGCTAAACCCATAACTCTGGTGATGGCTGTGCCGTGTTATGGTGATGGTTGACTGAGCAGCATTCTGAAAACTGCATGCTGTACTCTGCCCTGTGTGAGAATGAGTTAGATTTATTAATTTGTAT
Source organism: Castor canadensis (assembly GCF_047511655.1). Classification (NCBI taxonomy): domain Eukaryota; kingdom Metazoa; phylum Chordata; class Mammalia; order Rodentia; family Castoridae; genus Castor; species Castor canadensis. The sequence continues at coordinate 90,264,215 of NC_133396.1, read as the reverse complement.
AGACAGAGCTCCTGACCGAGACAACACAACACACTAAAAAAGAATTTTCTACATTGGATGAAATCATGGATGTGATAACCCACCTGTGAAATTCTATTGTTTTTTGCTCTCTCTTTCTCATGACTGCAGTGGTTCATATATTTCTGTTTAACCCAGTTCATTTTGGGAGCTCCACTAAAGTTATATCTTCTCCCCTCTACTCCATAATGTGTACGTTATCTGCAGGAGTTTGCAAATTGTTTCAGGGGACTGATTGTTTTGCATGGAACTATGGTGCTCTGTTGACTTCAGGAAAGTGGCCAGTGTTTAACTTCTCCACACCCACTGTCATATAAAATACGTGCTATTTGAAAAAGAGGATGAATAATTGACGAGCGGTGTTTTAACAACGTTAAACCGTTCCTTTAAGTGAACATTATTTCTTATTTATAGGTTCTTTTTTATTACAGTGTAGGGGTTAAAGGTTCCATGGGGAATCTCTCCTGCTGCATCCATAGTATTCCTCTACATTATCAATTCTCTCTTCAACCCACTTCAGGCTGACTTCTGCTCCCTGCCCTACACCAAAACTGTGCTTCGGGTGGTGATCAGTGTCCTATATCTTGGTGTAGTGATGGTTACTTTCTATCTACATCTTACCATATTTCTCAGATGTAGTAAATATCCTCGTCTTTCCCTCCATCTTAGAACACATTTTCCTCTTGACTTCATAACCTATTTTTCCCACTCTGCTTCCTTTGTATCTTTTCCTAGTTCGTCCCTATTCTCTTGTACCTTTAAAAGTTGACGAGGCTTAGGGCTTCTCTTCTTCCATCTCTCTCTCTCACTCTCCACACACACACACACACACTCGAACTCATTTAGTCTGTGGTGTTAAATACTATACCATCCAGACTTGGAGCCAACTGCCCCAAAGTTAACATTCTAAAACAGAGCTCAATCTACATGTCCCTTCACCTTAATCACAGAGCCTAGTACTTATCTGAAAACACAAGTCCACTTCATGCTCCTCATTCTTCTCGTCTTTCACCCCCACCCAATTCCACTGCCCTGAGTGTCCTTCTAGGACCTGGATTTTCTTTCTCTCATTATATGTACTTTTCACAGTGTTCTGCTTATTGTGTCTTTCTTTCCATCTTCTCTTGCTTTTCTTAATCATTCTCTCAAAAAGATGGCTTTCAGTTCAATAACATAAAATAAAGATGCTTATATATAGTTCTATATGTAAGAATATCAACATAAAGTACAGTTTCATATAATGGGAATTTATTAATTGAATCTTACTGTAATACCAACATATCTGGTTGTAGTGAGGGATAGATGGGGTCCAAATTCTTTATAAACTCTTAATCATTAAAAAAGTGATGGTAATTTTATTTATTAATAAATTCATATTAGTTGTTCAGTAGTCATTGAGCATTGGTTTTGTACCTTGCTGGGCACTGCGAAAATTAAGAAAAAAAGGATTTTCTTAGGGAACTAACTGCCATGGAGGGGAGATGAATGTATAAGGAAGTAAATATGACAATGAATTAAGTATAAAACAAAGACGAAGTGGAGGCACCTGAAAGGACGTGATTGGCTGAAATAAGGGAGAGGGCATGCCATCCCCCGGTTGCTCAAGCAAAGATTTAGGAGGTTTACTTCCTCCTTCTCTTTCTCTCACCCTTCCCTCTATATGGTTCCATTTCTAGATCTGCTGATTCTATTGCAGGGATTGTCAACCTTTTTCTGTAAGGGACAGAAAGTAATTGTTTTAGGTTTTACAAACCACATACAGTTTCTGTCTCCTTTTGTTCCTCCTTCCACTTCCTTTCTTTCCTCCACCTTTTCTTTATTCTCTTCTTCCTTTTCCTCCTTCTTTCCCTTCTATTCTTTCTCCTCCTCCTGCTGCTACTACTCCTTATCCTTTCTTTCCCTCTTTTCCTCCACCTTCTTTTAAAAAGGTTAACACAGTTCTTAGCTTTTGGGACCATACATACATAAACTGTAGCCAGACATATCCTCTCAGGACTGTAGTTTACCAACCACTACTCTACTCCAAAACCTATCCCAAATCCTCAACAATTCTGCCATCAACTACCATCCTAGTGGGAATGACCACTGTTTAATTCCTGCACTACTGTGTTAGACTCCTGTTTGGTTTCCTGTTCCTGCTCTTCCCCTAATCCATGACCCCTCAAAGTAGCCAAGTGATCTTTTAAATGAGATATGTCATTTCTTATGTCAAGGAAGACTTCCCAGGTGTACCTACAAAAGTGATGTGTTGTAGTATTTCTATTATACAAAAAGAACTGAGGGTGGATGTGGTATTTCTAGCCATATTAGTTTTATTTTAAATGAATGCTATTACTTATTAGCGTAGGTAGTTAAAAATAAGAACAGAATATGAGATTCATCATCTTATATAGTGCCTGCATTTTCATATTGAGATACAATTATTCTGAATAAAAAACCAAAAATGATTATATTTAATTTTGAATAACCTATTAAATAAATAAGCTTAGAATAAATGAAAGAAGGAGAAGGAGAAGAAAGTATATGAGAAGGAAGGGGTAGGAAAGAGGATGGAGGGAAGAAGAGGAGAGTGCACACTCTAGTCCCTAAAGTGGGATAAGTCCGCATTTATGTTTACAATATTCATCTCTCTTTTGGCTTCCTCGGGTCTTTGTTGATCTGGTCCTTCATGTACTAAACATTTTATGTGTCATTAGTGAAATCTAATGTAAAAATGTCCAATATCCCACTTCCCCACTGTTCCTGTCTACCAGCTTCTTGAGCATTTGTGAATTTGATGTACCTTTTCATATCCTTGGGGGCACCACATTTTTCTACAGGGTTCTCCCTTCTTCTCCGTTTCTCTCATTTTTTTCTTTCATCTAGGGCCCAACCTTGTCTTAAACCTCGCTAGCCCTAATTCTTCCACAGCTCTATTTTTGACATTCACTATTTTACCAACCCTAATTCTTCCACAGCTCTATTTTTGACATTCACTATTTTACCAACCCAGCTTCTTAAAGGAAGCAGATAATTTGCAGCAAAAATTAAAACACAAGTTCAACTACACGTCAGTGTGCATTAGACAAATATTGTTAAGATAGTTTCAAGAGTTCCCCTTATAAATAGTACCTTTTCCCCCGTGAAAAGATGAAAATGCTTTCACATCTATTGCCTCTTTGTTCCCATTAAGCTAAGTTTATTTGCTTTCTTTCTTCAATTTAAGGATTGAGGTTAGGTATTATTATCCCTGCTTTACATATGGTGAAATTGAAGCACAAGCAGGAAAACAACCTCCCTGAGGACATCCTGTGTCTGCTCTGTCCTGCTAGGGCCTCCCAGCTTCTGAGAGCCAGATCTCTGCTTTCCTTCTGGTCTTGCTGAGGGCAGCTAGAAGCTGAAGCAATTTCTAAGTTCTGCTACAAATTATTTACAAGTCAAGGCCATTGGTTTGTATCTATTTTGAATGCATCGATCCTTTTGAGAGAATTTCAAATATTCTTTTCTTCAACCAACATTTCCTTAACTTGGGTAATGTACCACCATCCTTTGAAAGAAGAGTCCTCATTAATTCTGAGCATAGCAAAATTATTTTTATTTATTAAATTTTATGTACAAACAGAAATTCAATTTATTTTGCATTTTTTAAGAACATGAGTGCCATAATTATTGTTTTATATCAGAAGAGCAAGCCAAAATTATAGATCAAATTCAAGCAAAACCATACTGCTGAGAAACTTCAGCTCATCAACATTAATGTGAGAGGTAGCAGAATTAGCTAATTAATAGAAATGTGTTCTGGCTGCCAGGTATAGGTTCTTTCAAGCCTTGGCATGCCTGGGGTACCCTTGACTGGGTGACCCCACCATTCTCTTGCCAGTTTTATCCTACTGGGTTGAAACCTGTCTACCAGGGCACTGTGTTGTCACTTGGAGGAAAGGATATAACTGATGTATTGATGTCTATCTCTGCTCTTTTTCATTAGTGTAATGAAATAACTATAAATAAATTACTACCGCTTGGTGCAAATGCAAACACAGGCACTAAAATTAAATGGCAGCATTCAATTATAAAGTGGTCCCCCAGACAATTCACAAAATATACTAATTTTGTTAAATACTAACACATTTAAAAAAAAATTCTTACAAGAACTCATAGATTCTGAGACTCATGGGACAGTCGTTGGAGAAACAGTGTCCTGAATATCTCACTTAAGACTTGAAGAAGCAGTCACAGTTTTCAAGTCCAGCCCTGAACTAGGTAGCTACCCACAGGGATGAGTTTAGGACAACTCAAACCAAAGGATCTCACTGCTACCAGGTTGTTAAAGCACTTGAATGAGTCAGTCCTTTTGTAGATGGAAGGATTAAATTAAATGCACACATTATCTGGAAAAGCTAATTATTATTAGTGATTGATTCTCCAGAAGATATTAATTTATTATAGATGTAATTATACATGAAGCAAATCCTAGAGGCCTGAGACATAGCGTAGGTGAGTTTTGATAGTATCCTATATCAGCAGGTACTAAGTGCCTACTAGTGTCAGGGATCTATAGAGGTAAGCACACAGTCTCTACTCACAGTACTTAAATTTGTTGGCAATATAGAGCAAACAGAGTGTGAGAAGAGGCCTCTCAGGATATAGGGAGAACATTAGGACAAGGTAACAGTGACAGTAGGTGACCCAGCTCATCCTGCTGTGGAGTGAGCAGAAAAGCAATGCTGACCAAAGGAAGAGATTTAAATAAGAACCCTTCTCACTTCACAGTTTCCTAGTTAGTCCTAAGATCTTTGACCATTTTTTTTAAGTGTAAGAACATTTCTGTCATAAAAAGTAAATGATTCTTTGGTTATGAAATTCTTATTTTTATGTTTCTTTCAGTGTTTTTCTTTGCCCCAAGTACTGTCCTTGATCTCTTCTGCACAATCCTGTGTGGAAGGAAGGGAGAGAAGCAAGGATGCCTCTCAGCCTGTAGTCAACCTCATTCCTACCCTCTGTGTGGCTCTAAGCCAGTTGCACAGTCCTAGACTTCTTATACATCTTTTTTGAATAAGAAAACATAGTTTAAATGAGATACTGCAATTATTTTGCTGCTTTGAACCGTCCTGGCATGATATTATTCACATTCAATGTGTGTTTACTTACTGGGCATGAAATTAGCTTGCTATTTCCCCTTCATTATTCAATATCTTATAAGTGTAAAAGCTTGCTGTTGCAAATATGTCAAAGAGAGAACACTTTATTGAGTTTATGGGTGGGAAGATGATGGATAGGAAGGTTTTCTCTTTCTGCATGATCTCATTGACTCCTCATATCCTCCATGAGGCATGAATCTCCATACAGAGATAGAAGTAACCTGCTGGGGGGGGGCGGTGCTCACAGTTAGTGTTAGAGCCCAAATGTGAACCCCTGGTGTGTTAACTCCAAACCATGTGTCTTTTCCTCTTTGCACTGCCCCTCACATGAGTTCCCTTCCAGTTTCTTTGTCCCTCAGAAGCTGAGGATGGCTGGGCCGCCTAAGCACGCAGAGGCTCTGGGCAGCATTAATTGCACCTTCTTATTTCTCCATATTGCTCTCTCTCTCCTCTCTGCTGCTTCCTTTTTCTTCTCCTGTTCTAAAGTGTTTATTGTGTGTGCCCCATGAGATTATCAGAGGGCAGGCTAGGAGTCAGTATAATTGTTGGTGGAGGAGAACTATTTCAGTTTCTTTTCCCTTGTCCAAAGCTGTTCTTCATGGCGACATGTTTGAGTTTAAGACCATCAGCTGTGCTTGGAGCAATCCAGTCACATGTCATTCTAAGTGAGGGCTGAGTCTCAGAAGGCACTGGAGGGGCACCTCTTCCCCTTTTCTATCCCGGGAGTCTGCACTCCTTAGAAGAACACTGAGAAAAGGGCTCTTCTATAACCAACCATCATGCAAAGGACGGGCTCAGTCAGATCTGCTTTTCCCTCTCAGAAGATAGCTCACTAAATTATGTTAATATCAGCGGATAGAAAAGCAAAAAACAACAGCTCAATAGTCACCACAAAGTGCTTCAGAAAACCTCACTGTTTGGGTTGAATGCTAAGGCCCATTGCTTTTCTCCTTAGTTCTGCTCTCCCCCCACCCCCCACCCCCGTTTTTAGTGTTTCCATGCTGAAATGATAGGGGAGAGGGGAAAATTCAGCTTTGATTTTTGTTTGCAGCTTGGTGACAAATGATAGGGGGAAATTTTAAACCATTTGTCTACTGAGTTCTGGGAATTGTCACAGGATTTTATTTGTGCAATGCCTTCCTGACCCTCATTTTCTCAGAGCAGTAAAAATTAGGCTGGAATTATAAACAAAGTGCTTTTATTAAGTTGAACTTTTTACAAATGTATGGTATACTTAGCCAAAATAACACTTTTATTTAGAAGTACACCCAAAGGGCTATGCATGTAGAATGTTGTATGATTAATATGCACTTTAAAGCTGTTACAGAGTAAGCATAATTTCAGAGTTAGTGAGGTATTTTAAATTCAGTTTGTAATTTTATGTGCAGCCACATAAGTGAGTTAAAGGATATTTGTTTTTGCATTTTAATAACAGAAACATGTATAATACCATATACCTTTTCAAGTATACCAATTGCCATTCCAAACTTCAAAGTTTCTCCTTTTAAAAATAGGCTTGTTTGGAACACAGAAAGAAATGAAGAAAAATGTGACCCATAAGCCTTTGAAATATGCTAATTTAAAGTGTTTGCAGTATGTTGTACCAGGCTGAATAAATTTTTGTTTCCTTCCCAGTTAACTGAAAAAGTGTAAAACACAAATGAAATCGGTACTTAACTTATTAGTCATGACATTGAGCCCAGGAAGTGTACCGCTATTGTAGAGGTAGTTTGTAATTGTTTATGAACATGTATGCCACTGGAAAATTTTCTTTGTTTTATCCTTATCTAATACCTTACCTAACTCTTACAAAGGTGCCTAAAGGCTCCTATATACCTTGAATTTTCAATGTAACATTTCACATATATGTTATTTATTTTGTGTGTAATTTCTTCCTGGCTCAAAACTCTTTCTTTGAGTGAAAAGTTTAGGAATTCTAAGACTACATAAATGTATAACACACACACACACACACACACACACACTTCCTTCATGTAAGTTTTTATTTATGAAGTATTACTGGTTAATACTATTGTTCAGCTTTACTATCTGTGTTTGTTAAGACACAAAATATAAGTTGACTAGGTATTTCTGCTATAGTTCAGAGTTCTTAATGGCTAACAATAGAATCTTCTGTAGCTACTTTAGGCCAAAAAGAATTTATCAAGGGGAATAAATTGCTCCAAGAACCATTGAGAGGGCAAAAATTATAGAACTAGGTTGAGTTTCCAAAACTGATTCCCAAAACTGAATTCCAGAACTGAGGCCACCAGAGAGCTTGTGCTTCCACCAACTTGGAGGTGGCACATCAGGAAGCCACTCTTGTATCGTAGCCTCTTGTATTGTAGCCCCAGGAGCAAAGCCGCAACACCTCTGCCATGATCCAGGCCAACACAGCAAGTGCCACAATCCTGCCTGTCTTCCATGTGACTCCTTTCTATGGAAGTCTGTCATGAGTACATCTGATTGGCTGAAACTATATTTCATCTGGAGCCCTGGCTGCAAGAGCGATGAGATTGTGAAGGAAAGAGTTTTGAATTGAACTCAAACATTACAAGGACGTTGGAGTAAGTGTTGAGATAGCCCAGCCTCAGAATCCACTGTAGTTAATAGTCTTGTAACATGTTATCTATTAAGATCTGTGTCACTTAGGTATGGAAATTCTATGTGTAGGAGAAGGTTGTGGAATATAAGATCTCCCTGTAAGCTGATCGGAGCAAGCTGGCTTTTTCATTAACCTGTTAGTGTACAGGGCATTGTCTCTGGGCCAGAAAAGAGCTGTCCGCTGTTGTGACTGAGAGGGGCAGGACAATGCATTAGACTGCTGGCATTGTGGGGCAGGACAGGAAGGGGTGCTCTAGGACAGCATATCAGAATGTGGACTTTCACTAAGTTCTGATGTTTCTACCCCACCTCTACTGTGCACCCTGCCTGCTATCTCTGAGTCTGAAAGTTCCGTGGTATAATTTCTTTAGGAGAAAAGCTTCCTGGTTCTGCTGGTGTAGGAAGGAGATGATGTAGGTGCAAGAGGTGATCCTGTGTCACCGATGATTCCAGATACTTCCGTACACACTTAGCCCAACAAATACACCACTTGTGTAGGTACCAGGTCCCTACAAGGACAGAGCTCAAATGGGGTGGCTTCTCCCTCATTCCTTCCCACTGCAGGTGTTTACGGGAAACCCCTTCCTCTATGCTAAGTCAGTGCATACTCCTCTTCTCTTCCAAGGCATTTTAAAAATGTCTTGTTTACTGTTTTGTCCTCTCCTATTTTCTTTGTCTTTGTGGATTAATATCTTTTTAAATTCTTTTATTTTTGTCACGGTGGGTTTGGGGGAAAAAGAAGAGCTGTAGCCATATAACGAGTCTGCCATCCTTAAGCATTAGTCCTTTCAGTTTATTGTTTGGTAGGCTTATCATTATCAGTCCTGTATTCATCAAAGTTGTATGTACAAATGTTCACATATGAATATGTCTTTAATATAAGGTTTCATATAGAGATTAAATATAAAGATTTGAGAACAAAATCTTCTGTGTCCTCACTTTAAAATTATAAAGCACTGCCGGTTTATGCCTGTATTACTAGTTACTTCGGAGGCTAAGATAGAGAAGATGATGGTTCCAGGCCAGTCCAGGCAAAAAAATTCACAAAACCTCATCTCAACAGAAAAGGCTGAGCATGGTGGCACATGACTGTCATCCCAACTGTGGTGGGAAGCATAAAATGGGAGGATGGTCTGGGCAAAAAGCAAGACCCTATCTCCAAAATAAACAGAGCAAGAAGGGTCAGAAGCATGGCTCACATGGTAGAGTGTCTGCCTAGTAAGCAAAAAAACTTTATAAAGTACTTTTTTTCAGTAGGGGGGAGAAGGCAGGCCACATTTTAAAGATATTAGATCTACCTGAAAATATAGGGCAATATATTCTAAATAAAAGAAAAAAAGTAGTATTGCCCAAGAATGCCATGAAAATGAAGGAGGGAGCCCTTGTATGGCAAGACAGGCTTCTTGGAGGAGGTAGGCATTGAATTGGATACTGAAGAGAAGGTAGGAGCCAAGAAAAGGGCACAATCTCCATTTGGGAGAATGGCTAGTGTGATTTGGTCTCTTTCTCCTACCCAGTGTAGATATGCCATGTATAGCTCCATTCCAGAGGATGAGTAAGTACAGAGGTGGTGGCCATGAAACCACTAGCCTAGTACCGTGGAATATTCTTGGGCCCATTAAGAGAGCCCATTGGACGTGGGCAGTTCCTTCAGCGCCTGAGAAAAAATCTAAGGTAGAATTTAGTAGCAACCACTGGTTCACAAATGCTCTTTACCATTCAAAATGTAGTTCTTACTAAAGCAGGAGATTAAAATTCAAATAAAAAGATGGCTAGTTTATATTATAAGTTTCATACTTGTACATCTCTATAGTTGTAACTTCTTAATAGCAATAAACACCAGATTTTAGTTTTCAACAGCATGTGGAGCTAGTGGTATTCTGGTATTCTCAATATTTTTATAGTCTTGCTTCTTTTTCCTTTGGTACTCTGATTACTTTATAAGTCAGTCATCATCTCTGAGTCCTTAATCTAGGCAAAGCACTGTGCCAGCCCTTGAGGGGACCATTCATGTGTTCATTCACTAAGTGTTTCCTGAATGTCTACATTGAAGCCAACATTAACAAGAAAACACTTTCTTCCCTCAAAGAGCTCATGATTTGGTAGCAAAGTCAGAGCAGCCAGGAGCAAGGTACATACAATGATCAGCAATAACAAGGAGAATGATCATAATAAGTTTGCTCCTTTCCATAGGAGTTTATCTTATAATTGGAAAGGCACAGCATGAACTTAGGTGAAACATTTGGGTGCTTAGAAAATAAGACTAATAGAGGGGGTTAGATTATTAAAGCAGAATATATTTACAGGTAAAACCAAAGTAAAAACCACACTGAACAATAAACTGAACTTTAATGAAGGCCAGAAGTGTAAAATAGTTCATATTAAGGGAAGGGTACTAGTAGGAGGAGGATAAATGAAGAGATAAAGGAGGGTAAATATAGTTGTTGTATTTTCCTTTTCTTTTCATTGTTATTAGCATATATTCATTGGACAGGGGAGATTCATTGTGACAATTTGGGATAGCCTTACACTATACATTGGTTAGGTTACCACCACTATCCCCACTCCAACCTTCTCTCACCCCACTTAAAGCAATTACAAAAGGTTTCATTGTTCTACTTCATATATGTATATGAAGCCCATGATGTATTTTCTACACATGTATGAATATGAATTATTGAAACCTGAAGTTATTTTAAGAAGAGGAAGGAGGAAGATGGAGAACAATGGAGAGGATGAACCAAACCAAGGTACAATATATGCATATATGGAAGTGTCACAATAAAACCCTCTGTTCAACTATTACAAACTAATAAAAATGTTTTTAAAATAAACTTTAATAAACTTACCCGTTAGAGCTAAAAAAAAAGAAGAAAAAGAAAGAAAATGAGACACAAAAGTACTGTAGTATAATCAAGTGGTGTCAAGGGATCAGACTGGGGTGCTAGGAATCCTGGGAGGCTGTAGAGGTGGACCTTAATGCAGAGCTTGCTAGCAGCAGGGGACTTTGATACTTCAAGAGCACAGCATGCTTCTGTGAGTCTTTGGCAAGTGTATCAAAGTGCCCAGTCAGGTAGAAAGGCCATGCCAGAGGTAGCTTGAATTGGAAGGTTCAGAGGATTGCATCTGTGGTTCTGGTGATTGCTAAGTTACAGATCAAAGGGAGCTAGATGCAGATACTTACTGTGAAAGACCTAATGAGAAGAGACAAAGCAAGTTCTAGGCAGATGACAGCTAGGGTCAAGTCCTGGTACTACAGGAACACCTGGAGAATAAGGCCAGTAGGGTAGACCAGACTATGGAAGAGATATCTGAAATCTAGGTCTGTCTACCAGTTCCAAATGCATTTCTTGAGAATAGCTTAGAGACAATATCAGAGGGAGAGGTTGAGTTTGTAGGATAGGTTTTTCTGTCACCAGGGGTGACAGAAGCCCCATCACTGCTTCTGTCAGAGAAGTGAACTCTACTTAGTATATTGAACGTTGTATGTGGTACTAAGGACCTCGTGCTTGCTAGGCAGGCCTTCTGGTATTTGAGCCATGCCTCCTAGCCCTTTTTGCTTTTAGTTATTTTTGGAATAGGGTCTCACATTTATGCCTGGACTGAGATGGACTGCAATTTTCCTATTTCATGCTTCCTGCCAAACTTGGATGGCAGGTATATGCCACCACACTCAGTTTTGGTTGAGATGGGGCCTAAAAACTTTTTGCTAAAACTGGCCATGAACTGTGTTCTTCTCAATCTCCATCTGCCAAGTAGCTAGGACTATGGGTAAGAGCCACCATGACAGACATAATATATTGAACTTTTGTGTCAGAATCTTTTTCTTGAAAGGATTCCACTGATTAAAAAATAAGTGCAAGTGGAATGGGGAAAGAACAGAAGACAGAAAAGTGAAGCCTATAATATTTTAGGCAAAATATCAATAAAATCTGAGTTGGATGAGATAATCTTTTGCAGGAATTTCAAGGCAAAGAAAAGCTGTCTGGCCCATAGGGAAAGATATTCCTAATAGAAGGAATACTGTAGAAGAAGACAAGAAGATATGATTGGGTGTATTGTGTGTAGAAAATGAAAACATTTCATTTGAAAATATCATTAATCTTCTTAGGAAAGAGAGTCTCATAGCTGATATAGTAAATATGTTGAAGAGTTTGAATTTACTCTGAAAAGAAACATAGTGTCTCTCCAAATGTGAGGTAGGGTTGGGGAACACAATGAATATATGTGCTTACCATAATTCTGTGTCAGTTACTCAAAGTACTGTAGGCTTGGATTAACACATGGGACCATCACATTTTTCTTGGCCCTGATCCCCACCCAGAAACCCAAGACAGTGTCTATAGTTCCCTACTTTCAAACATTCTAGCCACTGTGCATCAAAGAAAAAATAAAACTTTGTTAAAAAATATCGATTGACATTATTGTCTTTTGTGTAATAAGCAAATTATAGTAATTGAATGCCCCATGGTATCTCATGAGTTTTCAGAGTTCTACAAAAACTTTTATAGTTCCTAGATGAGGACCTATAATTTAGACAAATCTATGAGCCACTGCCCTATCTTTGGACCAAGTGTTTGGTGGGATAATCATCCAGTTACTTGTGCTGTGGTCCCCACACATTGCTGGTAAAGGGATGTCATATGAATGTTCCATTCTTTGCCAACAAGGTGGTATAGCACTGAGAGAGGACATATCAGTTTCTCCATAAAAGACAGTTAGGAAGCTAGGTATATATGATATGAAAAATGCAGCAATACTGAAGAATACACATGCACCATTCATGGTGATGTTAGTGTGAGAAGTGGTCAAAAAAGTAAGTATCTGTGTCCTAATGAAGTGCAGCTATTCTCAGCAGTGTGGAATTCCCAATAAGTCTGTCATGTTTCTAATTCTATTATTTGTTAGCCTGAGAAATAGTGCCATGATGTTTTAGAATATTAAAGGAAGTTGTGTAGAGATAAGGGCAAAATAGTTTCTGCTGGGTATTGAGGGGGGGGAGTGGGAGGGGGGGAGTGAGTGGTAAGGGAGGGGGTGGGGGCAGGGGGGAGAAATGAACCAAGCCTTGTATGCACATATGAATAATAAAAGAAAAATGAAAAAAAAAAAAAAACCCATGACAAAAAAAGGGCTGGTGGAGTGGCTCAGGGTGTAGGCCCTGAGTTCAAACTCCAGTACCAGAATAAAAAAAAAATAAAGGAAGTTGTGAAAAATATTTAACAAATACTACATATTTTAAAAATAAATTTCCATGTCATTAGTGTATATTTAAATATATATTTGATCCCTTGGCTGGCTTTTTTTCATGTGTTTTTCTTTATTATTCTTCATTTTACCTAATCTCCTTCATGCTCTACCATTTTTGAAATTTTTCCATCTGTTTGTATTTCTTAAGAGCAGAATCTCTGTGTGTTTTTCCTTTGTGTTATTCTGAAGCATATTGGTTTGTTAAAGCTTATTTATATGATATAAGTCATGAGGCTTGTATTAATCAAATCAGGAATATTGGTCCAGGTTAGTAAAACTTTAACAAATTATATAATATTAAGAAAAAATACTTTAAGTTCACTTAAAATCTGTCTATGAAGCACTGAAAACAAGTGTTCATATCATATCTGGTTAGATAATTTTTTAACATAATGGTATATGTAGATTAACCATATTGGAATTTTATTTGTGATGTATCATTAATATTCAAGTGTTTATTAAACAGTATCTGTATATGTACCATGATAGCTTTTAGGTAAAAACACAAAAGAATCATACAACACTTGCACTCAAGGAGCTTCTGATTTACTTAAAGGGGTAAAGTAAATATAAATAAAAATTGATATTCTATGACAAAAATTGTGGAAAATTTGAAAACTATAGAAAAAAGGTATCTGTTGCATTCTGTAGTCAGTTATCGTCATGCCACTTGACATGAATTTTACGACCTAATGTATTTACCTTATTTCAGAGAAAAAGCTATTTTTATCAAATAAAAGGAACACAAAGACGGACATAGAAATAAATATGGCCTGGTAATCTAAACTTTGCAAAGATTCAGTGGTCAAGTTATGCTGCTCACTTAAGTATCTGCTATGGTTAATTTTGACTGTCAACGTAGTTGGATTGAGAAGCACCTAGAAGATTAATAAAGCATACCTATGGGTGTGCCCATGAGGGTGATGGAGGAGATCTGCCCTGAATGTGGGTGACACCACTCAATAGACTGGGGACCTGAATGGATAAAAGGGAAACAGGAGGATGGCCCAGAGAGCAGGCATTCTCTTTCTGCTTTCTGGCTGTCATGATGTGAGCTGCTCCCTGCTTGATGGTTTCAAATCCTCTGAAACCATGAGCCAAAATAAATAATTCCTATTTGAGGTTGGAGGGCAGTACTGGGGTTTGAACTCAGGGCTTTGTGCTTGAGAGGCAGATACTCTACCACTTGAGCCATGCCTCCAGGCCATAATTTCTCTTTTTAAGTTGGTTTTTGTCAGGTATTTTGTCACAGCAGCAAGAAAGCTAACATAGCATCTTGTACAGTTTTTTAAAATAGATTTTTATTTAATTTTCAAATATATGTTACTATCAAATATCTTAATTAATACTTGGCTATGGTTAGTTAACATTTTTAAATATATTTGGTAATATTTATAATATATGCTGTGTAAATTTTTATTTCCAGCACTTTGCTAGGCACTATAATTTATAGAAATGAGGAAGGACTCATGGTCCTCATTCAATCCTTCAATCTCCTTGAAGATTTTTGTTGTCTTATTAGTAAGAAAAGGTATGCAAAAATAAGATGATTAAATATGTCATCAAACTAAGACTACTCAAATATTCCACAAGTTATGAAATTCCCTTTATATGTCACCAAGTACAGAAAGTCTTCCCAGTCTTTTGCGTATGTCCACTCACCCAATCCTCTGCTCATGCACACTGTCGCTCGTCCAGTAACCATGATATATTTATTAATGGTGCTCCACCAGCTATTAGCCATCACTGGACCCTTGTCAACTCCAAATCTATCACTCATTCCTTTTCAAGTTCAATAAACACGTACTGTGGCTATCCCATAATTCCCACCTCCCTCCAACTTAATTCCTCAGCCTCATTATTCAGTTCCTTCTCCTTGGCCACTCTCTTTCACACATAGATGCACATTCTTTTGGCCCATATTTCTTCTAATTCTTACCAAGTTATTGCAGGGAAAGAGCACTATGTTTTTTATTACCCCTCCACCCTGAACTAAGATTTATGTTTAATGATACTGTACTCCAACACATTGAAAATATTATCATTTCAACATGTAATCAATATAAAAAGAATTAATGAGATAGCTTACATTAATTTCTTCATACTAAATATTTGAAATCAGATGTATATTTTACATTTATACACATCCCAGTTTACTACATTTGAAGTGCTCAGTAGCTGTCTCTGGCTGGTAGCTACTATATTGGGCAATACATTATTAGCTTTTTTAATAAAACTGACAGATCATTTAGCAAATTTCTTAATTAAGCTGGTGCTAAAACTCACTGTATTGTGGAAATTACAGTTCTGTGTATCCCTTCTTCTCCTCTATTCCTTTTGTTTATTTTAGCTATTTCTGATTCAAGATTTTTTTTTTAGCAAAACATCATTCTTTCCCCAAACCACCAAGACTTTTAGAATTATCCATGATATATTGTTTCTTTGCTTGTAGTTGCTTGCTGCCTCGTTTAATTCTGTTTGACTTACAACTTTAATTAAACAAATCAGTCTGAATACTTGTTCTTCTTTGTCAGTCTTAAAACTTGTGATTATGAAATAATTTAGCAATGTGTCCTCAAAAACCTTGGATAAATGACATTTAGTACTTGGGAAATTAAGACTGCATTTTTCATGTTCCCCTGTTCACATATGTGCGTTTTTCTCCAGTGTTTAATATCTGACGTAATTTGCTGGATTTTCAGCCTTCACTATATGCTAAAGAATGCAGTACAAAAGGGGCCTGCTTCTATAGAAAACAAGCCAAGGACATTGTGTTCCATCTTTACAATGAAATGCAGATTTCCCATTAAAAGGCAAATCCATCATTTCAAAAGGTTGAATAGGATGGAGCATTAAAAAAATCCAGCTGCTTAAATTTAGGGCATTGAAAAACATCCAATAAAGAAATGTTCCCTGGGTCTCAAGCATTTTCACTTGATTATGTATTGGATAGATTTTCATTCAATCTAGAGTCTGGCCTCTTAGATCTCTGTGCTAAAATAACTTGACTAGTGTTTTTAGTAAGTTGGACTTAACTATGATATTTTCTTTGTTTAAATTACATATCTCACTAGTTAGAATATCCTTGGATTTATTAATAACTTACTGATTTTGTACAAGACAAGCTGGAATCTTCTTGTAGTGCTCTGCTTTTTTCATGATTTTCCTAGGCTTCTTCTACTCTCATTTAGTTTCTGTTATTTTTGTTTGTTTGTTTCTTTGAAAACTTTTTCTGCCAGCACAGCCATTTTGTTTTCCAGTGAGCTTCTTTCAACTTTTTCAGTCATCTGTTTCACTCTGCCTTCTTTGTGTGTTCAAGTAGAGTGTCACCATTTTGCTAATCCAATGTGCTCTGCCCAGTTTTTCCCTGACTTATTTAGGAGTAAGAAATGGCCTAAGTAATCTTCCCTGAAATGCAATATGGCATCCACAGCTGGCTCAGGGGCACAGAAGAGAGTTCTGGTCCTAGTCACAAATTCTCAATGAAGTGGTCTATATGCTGTATGAGCAGCAAAGCATATGTCAAACATATTTGAATGGTGTACATGTTTCCCATAGGCATCAGTCATTGTTTATTAAAAGCTACAGCTATGCCTCCTTGCTTTCCTCCTCTGGAGTCTAGTCCTGCTTTTCCTCATCTAGAGGCTCACTGTTTAATAAGCCAATGTACTCCTAGAAGTAGGTGTTTACTAGGTTTCTTAAGCTGAGTATTTGGTGTTCTCCTTTCACACTGGTTGTTAGGCATTTATATACATGATGATATTTTCCCTGAGCCAGTCCTAAAAATAAATGTTTCCAACAATTCCTTGGCATCCAATATGTTTTACTAATTCTAGTTTGGTCACATTTGCAACTCTCACCTTTCCAATATCCATATTCTTCCTAAGTAATTGTTCATTTTAAAAGTGAACTTGTTCTAATTCACATCACTCTCCTCCTAATAGGTTCTTTTCCTTGAAAAGACCTCAGTAGTTCTATGAGTTTTATGGAAGAATTCTTTTTTCTGGACCTATATTTCATTCTAGACCCAAATAATAGAAGCGTTTTCTGTGCTCTATCATGGTTTATGGGGGGCATTTCACACTGGGGTCTTTGAGCTTCCACTCCCTTGCCAGCATTGGCTATCAAAACTGCTTAGGCTGCAAATAAAACATGAAATGAAATCCATCTGGCATTTCTCATTGAATTAGGACCAGAACATTTTTGTTAAATATTAACAGATGGCTAAATTCTTAATATCAAACTAACATTTTAAAACATCTTAAGGAGACCCACATGAGGGGGAAAGGATAGAGGACCATGTGTTTTCTCCATCTCTGAGCCCTTCCCATACACTCTCCCTCTCTCATTTTTCCAACCCATGTGTTAAGAATCACTGGAGACTCCTGTCTCAGATAACGTGTATTCCTCAGTAGTTGGTATCAAAATAGTGTTTGATGTGCTACCTGCCATTGGAATGATCTTTTACCAATATCCTCTCTTTCTTCACCCTCCCTCCCCACGACAGGAAAAAGAAAAGAAGTACATGCTTCCCTTGGACAACTTGAAGGTTCGGGATGTGGAAAAGAGCTTTATGTCTAGCAAGCACATCTTTGCACTCTTTAATACAGAGCAAAGGTAAGAAACGAAGCAGCTTCTGTCTTTAGATTTTTGTCCTTGAATTTCTACATGATGCAGAGATCATATTTGCAAATAGTTCCTTTGTTTGCACCTTGAGTTTTGCCACTTCTTCAGCTTCCCTTTCATTTATTTTGCGTTTTTAACTTCCACCGTGGGTTATGGCTACGAAAGATTGAAACACAGAATAAGAAAGATCTTCAAGTATTACTAAGTTTATTTTCTGGTTTTACAGCAGGCACTAAAATTACGCTGCCTCAATTTTTCAAGTGACATCTTACTACCTTAAGGTCTTCCTTATCTTGATTTACTATTTACATACCTACTAATTGCTCAATTATTATCATAGTTTTTAATAGTGTATACATAACATGGATGGATATTCATTAAGGTCTTCCTAAGACCTATGTATTATGTCAAAATTCAATAAAAAGAATTATTCACTTAAGTAAATAAAGACATACATTGCTTCACAGTTTTTCAAAGCACCATCTACCTTCGTTGTCTTTGGTTTTTGTAATAATTGTCCCTAAGGTTAAAAGATGGTGTAGTGTGGCTGCCATTTATAAGTTATAATTTAGGAAATATAGGCTCAGAGAGGTTCGTTGACTTTCTGAAGTTCATGAGACCCAGACCCATGACCCAGAGCAGGAACTTGAATCAGAATTTTGTCTAAGCCCACTTTTTCTTCCACTCATATTTCTTGTGATAGTTTTTTTGTTCCTCATATACAATATCAAAACTTTATTTTGTGCTGATCATGGAAAGCTATGCTTTTGCTTTAAACTAGTTAGTAAAGTTAAATAAGCAAATGGAGAGGTAGCAGAGGATAGTAGATGTAAATGGGCTACAACTAGGAAAAAGTAATAAAGATTTTTTTTTGTAAATAGAAATGTTACAGGAAAAGTCTAATTTGTGTGAGTAAGTTATTAAGAAAGTGAGTCATTAGGTGGCAGGGTCTAATTTTAACCCATGTTTCCAGGCTATATTTCATCTTTATTTAGCAATGAATGAAGTTATTTGATTAGGTTCAATGACTGGCCCAGGGTCAATCACACAGTTAATCAAAATAGCAAAAGAAGAAGACTTCTTCCTACATTCCCAGTCAGTTGCTCAGAGTGACTCATAATACAAAAATACTTGGAAAAACCACAAGAGCAAACCATTTAAAGAATCAAGGGAAAAGAAAATACTGAAATTGGATTTTAGAAGACTTATTTGAGGGTAGATTGTGAAGAAACACTTAAAATGATAAAGAATAAAAAGGCTTCTTAGAGAGAGCCATAATGGTTCCATAATCTACAGTCAACTCAGTACTGTTTACATGCTTGATCAGAGCCCTGGAGAACCAGGAGATGCTAAAGTAATCATCAAGGGTGTGCTCAGCCTTCTCGACAGGATGCTATCAAACAGGAAGTCGAATCCTTTGTCAACCCGGAAAGTCCAGGTTATAAAAAGACTTTGAATAAAGTAAAGAAAAGACTATGGTAGAGCACCTATTTAGGTGAAATACAACTGTGGAGTTTTACAAAGGGTAAAAGTCACTAAAATAAGAAAACTCTAGACTTTTAAAAATCTAGAAATTCAGAGATCTTAGAGTTCTATAAAGTTGTTGAACTCTTCATCCACTTCTCAGAGATGTCTGTGAGAACATGACTGTCCCTACAGGCAAACTTGCCTTTTCCTTTCAAGTCCTGATTCCTTCAGAGGGATTTTTGTGCTATATAGATCTTCCAGTCCAATACTGACTATATGTGGACAACCTTATCTTGTTTCTGATTTTAAAGAGAATTACTTAAAAAGTTTTACAGTTAAATACTTTTAAATAGATGCCTGATATCAGGTTAAGAAGGTAACTCATAGAGGAAAAGGGTTAGTCCCTTGTATAGCAGATTTCAGCCCATCAGGGTGGCCTATTGTCAAATCACACCTTGTAAGTTGCCTTCTCATCTTTCAGTTTCTACAAATGTAAGTCACAGTGCCCACTTCAGCATGAGTTGCTCTCCTGCCCACTTCCTGCATTACAGACTCTCTTTATTCCGCAGCACAAAAAAACAGGACTTGTGTTCTACGCTATGTGCCTGATATATTGCTAACAACTGAAGTTAAAAAAATTACTGATAATTCCCAAATACCATTGACTTTTGTTTTGACAAGTCAAGGATGAAATGTAGAACGTTGTTTCCATCTGTACAGTCAAAAAAAATCTGCCGTTGAAGAAAAACATTTTGAGACTTAATTATCATAAAGAGAAATAAAAGAGAGGTGATAAGAAAAAAAAAAGAAGGTGACTCATATTTCTAGTTATTAAGTTTTGTGATTCATTTTAAAATCATGGATGGTGTTGAATCTTATGAATACCTTCATCTAGAAGATTGTGTGATTGTTCCTCTTCAATCTGTTCATGTGATGAAATGCACTAATAGGCCTTCTAATGTTAAACCATCCTTGATCTCCTAGAATTGAAGCTAGTTAGGTCATCATGTAATATTATGATTATGCATCTGTAGCTCTGCTAGCATTTCATTTAGGCTTTTACATTTATGTTCATAAAGAAAAGTGATCCCCAAATACTCCTTTTTGTTTTGTCTCTAGCTGGTTTTAATATCAAGACTTTTTTCATAAATTGAGATGAGAATAAATCCTTATTGTTCTTTGGAACATTTTGTTTAAAATTGGGCATAACTGTTGATTGCCTGCTTGGTGGAAGTCACTGGGAAAATCAATTAGCTTGGGAGGTGTTCTTGCCTTTTTTATACTTGTTTGTCTTCCACCTCTTTGCTGACTTTTCCCCCTTGAGTTTAGCTTAATCATTTCTTAGCTTGCTAGTTATACTCTGTGTTCATTCCTTTAGACATCCTTTTAATAGTTTGATGTTAATATTTGACTTAAAGTTAAAAGTTTTCTACTCTTTCCAAAATGATCTAAGACACTTTAATAACTCCCTCTTGACTCCCATATTATTCTTACCAGTATTTGAATTCCATCTTAATTTTTCGCCGCTTTAAAATCCCTTTATTGGTTGCTACTTGGTGTTTGTTTTTATTTTGCCCTCATTTTTTAAGAGTGCTATAGATGGATATTAAATTAAAGATCAATTGCTGTTTTATGTCATTATATTGAAGTTATTATTCGTCTATGTATTCTGCCTTCATTTAGGCTCTTGAGAAGTCAGTTGTCATTCTAATTATTTTAAGGGAAATCTGTATTTTCTCACCAGTGTAATTTCAGATCTCAGTCGTCTTTGGTATTCTAAAGTTTCAGTGCAATTTGTTTACGTACACCTGTTGCTTTATGCTTCCTGCTTGGGCTTCGTTTGCTTCTTAATCTTGAGGATTCCTGATTTTGATACATTCTGAAAAATTTTAACTTTTTTCTCTTTTTCTGTACTTTCCTATTTCCCTTTATAAAATTCCTATTAGATGTATGCTAGACCATTTTACCCTGTTCACCATGTGCTTAGTCCTCTATTTTATACACTCTGTCTGTCTGGCTCTCTCTCTCTCTCTCTTTCTTGGTGGCACTGGAATTTGAATTCAGGGCCTCATACTTTCTAGACAGGTGCTCTGCTACTTGATACGTGCCCTAGCTCTTTTTGCTTTATCATTTCAAACAGGGCTTCAGGTGTTTTGTCCAGTGCTGGCCTTGGACCAAGATCCTCCTGCTTCCACCTCCTGGTAGCTATGATTGCAGATGTGTAATATGGGCTGGGGAATTGCTAGCATTTTGCCAGGTTGACCTCAAACACTGATCTCCCCATCTCTGCCTCCTGAATAGCTGGGATTACAGAAGTGCCACACACTCAGTCTACTCTGTGTATCTCTTTGTGCCTCGTTATAATTTTCTTTTCAGTACTATCTTCTAGTTAACTATTACCTTCCTTATTTTTGATAAGGTTGTGATACACTTGCCTGTCATTTTTCTTTGCTAGTGGTCAGAGTTTTTCAATCCATTCTTTTTCTAAAGATGTGACCTTTGGAAGGTCCTGGCTCTTACATAAACTCCAAGATCCTATTTCCTATTCTTTTGTGGACATTAAAATCCAATTTGGCTTCTGAGGATGTTGTCATCTAGTGGCAAAATGACAAAAGGTATATTTCTTCTTTAGGGGGTATGGGAAATTTCTTTCATTTTGGAGAGAGCTTAGACAATTGACACAATGATTTTTCAATTTTAGATGCTTTGTAAGAAGGAGCTCTTAAATTTTTCATTCTGTTGTCTTGGTTGAAATGAAGTGATTATCATTAGCTCATAGAAACACAAAACTATGTTATCAACTTCTGCTAGGCATATTATGACAAGAAAGGTCAACCTGGGGTTCAGAGTATGTACAGATATGAATGCTTAACAAACCAATTACAAAGAATAATCATTTTCTTTTTCTCTCATTTGTTCTCTCAATGTATATTGTTAACCATTCTAAATTATCCATTAAGCATTTTTTCATTACCAGCATTGGTACTCTAAATGAAATATGTGATCTTGTTTTGATGGCATTTTTAATCACCAGTGAGTGTACTATAAATCCACTTTTTGCCAGTCTTAACACAGAAAGTCAATGAAGAAATAAAAGTAGAATTTAGAATGGGGTCTAGTTGGGAGATTATGATACATTAAACAAATGTTTTATATTGGATCATGGATTTAGCCAGGTCACACAGTAGCATGTACTTCATCCCA
Source organism: Castor canadensis (assembly GCF_047511655.1). Classification (NCBI taxonomy): domain Eukaryota; kingdom Metazoa; phylum Chordata; class Mammalia; order Rodentia; family Castoridae; genus Castor; species Castor canadensis. The sequence goes on along the minus strand of NC_133396.1, from coordinate 90,241,932 downwards.
GCACTGAAGTATTAGAGTTGCAAAGAGCATAGGATTTCGTCACAAGCAATAAAGTTAGCATCACAGCAGGTGACTCTCATTGGGTCATGGCATGAACTAATGTAAAAGAAGCAGAAAGGAGTATTCCAAAAAGGGGTAGTATGGCCAAAGTAAGCAATGGGAAATGTTTGATTAATCTTTTGCCTATCTCTTTTGGATAAGTAAAAGCTAATTTCAAAGGCAAGATGAGACCTATTTACAAAATTAAAACATTCCTTTTTTGTTTCCATATTGTTTATTGACATGGACTTACCCATATAAGTTTATGTATTTTGATACTCTGAGTAGAAGAGGAACCATACATCTATTGCAGCTGATACAATTTGCATAATTCTGCCTTTCTCAAGTCATATTCCTTTTACCACTTACATTAGATTCTAAAATTTGTTCCTGATTTTTCTTTCTTCTGAGACAAGATCTTATAAGAAAGAAAGTATTCTTTTTCCTTGGCTTTAGATAAATTTGTCCTTGGTTAATTTATAGACTTTTTAAGTTCCTCTATTGCTTTGTCTTTTTCATCCCTATCTTCCATGACAGTGTGTTAGATCTATTTATTAATCCAATGTGAGATGCATTAGCTTGGGGCTAAGAGTACCTTATGAATATTTTGAACTGTATGACCTGTGTGAACACTGTCACTGAAGTAGCTGCAAAATACCATGGCTTTCTAGCGTTCCCTAGGACCTTGGAGATGCTATTTGTCCTCCTTTCCTCACAGGTTAAGGAGCTAACATCTAACAGTTAAATGCCTTCCTCATATCACAGAGCCAGAATTGGAGTCCAGGTCTAATGTCTCCTGATCCAGGGTTGCTTCTGATAACATAGTTTAAGTGAACAGCAATCCCACCTATGGCTTTAGCTGGAATTGCACCTAAAAGTCCAGCAGTGTAGTCGTTAACATCCCATGCAGGCATTTCTGCTTACTGTTAATTCTCACATATTTCTGTGGAATGCTTTTAGTGGAATACATTTTTGAAGCCCTGTATGGAACTGACTGGTGCTCCTGCTGCCGTTCCTAAAAGGACTGCTTTAGTCATTGCTGTTTGCATTGTAGCATGATTCCTCAGAGCTCATTCCATTGCTATTTCAGTTTTCCCCTATAGAGTTAAAACTGTCACTCTGTGGCCCCTCATCTTCAGGTGTGTGGAAATCGGTGCCCTTAGCATCCCTTTTAAAAAAGCCTTCAGTGTCCTGTTGAATTAATTTAAGCTTTATGAGTCTAGTGATCAGATTTTTGAACCATTCTAAACAGTGCTTCAGTGCTAAGGTTTTTATAAATGGAAGGATTTGTTGCTAGTTGTAGTGACTTCAATGCTTGAGGAGTGAATTTCACACTCCAGATTGATTTATCCTACATAAGCTTCAGGTAAGACTATGCATTCCTGACCCCTTTTCCTGGCCTTTCAAAGATAGCAGCTTAGATGCCTGGGGATTCAGAACCAATCCATTGCAATACTTTATTCTCACATTCATTGTATTGCCGTAAGTTAAAAAGTTAAATCTAAGGGAAAATATTCCTAGACGTCTTTGTGGCATGGTCTAAACCAAGGATTGGAATGTTCCCCCAGGTTTTTGTTCCATTTGATTTTGTTAGAAATGCCATGTTTTCTCTGGTGGAAGCGTGTCCGAATAATGGCCTCACTGTGCTGGTTTTGCTCTCCCTAGGCAGGCCTTCAGTTTTAAGGTCATGCTAAGGCCCATTTGGTCCCAGGTATGTCAGCTCTGGTAGCCAGCAGAGATCCGTTTCTGCTCAGGGGGGTTGTAGGGCAGCCACATGGTATTTTCTGATCACTCCTTGGGGTTGTCAAACTTTGTTTTCTTTTAAAATAAGGTGTTCTTTCTTTGACACTGCTTTGTAGCTTCAATTCAGGATATGGTTTGTCAACATTACCAAGAGTTTTAGTTCACCTCCTCCCTGCCCACCACCCCCTTCCTATAGAAAGTGATTTTAGGATGTCTCACTGCTCCACTTAGTCCTCAGCATGTTGCTGACACTCAATAAATGTCAAATCATGCCACAGTATAGTTAGTGTGTGTTCTTTAGGTGTTCTGAAAAGAATGACTCTTTATTCTCATTGTTGGGCAGTGCATTTTCCCACTCGTTATTTGAAAAGGAGTTGGAGTCAGGTTTTCCCTTTATGTACCTTTTTGGCTATGTTTCTATATTAAGACATATCTAAGAGTATAAGTTATTGGAAAAGTGTTAATTAAATGAATATGCTGGGCAAAATGTAGTGTATAAAGTCTAAAAGGTCATGTCTTGTCGAAAAGGTCATGTCTCATTTGTGTGTGGCTGAGTGTCAAATCTATATTAAAAAGGAAGCAATTACTCTTCTACAAATAGGGAGAATGGAGGTTCATATTTCTTGGAATTTTGATAGGTAAAAGCATATAGTATTCTGGACCTAAGGAATGAAATATTGTGTATGAAACTCAGTGTAATTAAGCTTGTGAATGGAACATAAACAGACACCTGGAAAAAATATTTTATTTTTATGCCACTGTTGTTGAAACAATGTTTAAAAACATTACTTCTTGCTTCACAGAATACTGGGAATTGGTTGTTTTCTGAATACTCTGATTCAAGAAGACTTCTCTGAGTCAAGTAAAGATTCAGTCAATAATCACTCAGTCTGCCAACTCAGGCTGAGCAATGAAATGATGTGTATTCACCTACTTTTTCCCACAGTGGACGGGTGGGAAGGTCATCTTTCCAGTATGGGTGTTTGTAATGCCCTTGAACAATGAGTACCTTGTGGAAGAAAAATTAAGTCAGTTTAAGAGTAGAAACTCTTTATCACTCTCTATTGACATATATAGTGAGTTCCCAGTATGCCAACAATGTTTGTCTTCCTCTATAAATTTGGAAAGCTAAACCCTGTGTTTTCTCTCATTGAAGGTCTGGATAGGAGAACCCATTTAGCAAGTAAATGAAGAAACAGTTTTTTAGATATAAAATGGTTGAAACAGAGATCTCTATTTTTGTGTGTGTTGTCTCTCTTTGTTCCAGTCTCTCACTTCAAGCACATTTGCTGTCATATGTTTCCGATCCTGTGTGTCACAATAGCTTCCCAGTTTTTGCTACTGCATCTCTTCTCTTTATGACTGTCTCTCTGGTTATAAAATAGCATCATTTAGGAAATCCTAGGTATACCAGAAAGGAGGGAGAAAGTGTTTTCAAAGGGGAGCCTGGAGAAAGAAGGATTGGAGAACCAAAATTATCTGCCCATTTGATTTATTTGATTCACCAATTGCACTAAGACAGAAATCAAATATGATTTGATGATATTTTCATGAACTACGTCTATGACAATTGATTTCACAGTTAAGATAAATTCTCATGAAAGGCAAAATAATTGCTTGGGTATGAAATGCCTGTGGCTTGAAGCAATCAATTTAAATTCTTCTGTTATTGGTTTTCAAATTAAACTCTGAAATGAAATAGGAGTATGATGTTCTACTTGGATGACTGTTTCTGCCTTTTCTGAGGGAGAAAAATAATAAGTATGTGCTTTTCAGCTTTTTCAAATGTCTTAAAAGGCTTTGGAAGAATTGTTCATGCTTGTAACACCTGTGCATAGTCCAGATCCATTTTTCTAGGGGGAATTAGGTATCGTTCTCCTCGGGAGCCTTTTTGTATTACAAACAAAGGGATTGATAGAATAGATTCAACACCTTTGATTCAATTCCTTTCTTCCGAAGGATTTAAACTGAAGTTGTATCTTAAGAGATTAGCAGTGCCAGCAGGGATTTTGATCTGTGTTTGAGGCATTAATGTTCAAGATTGTGTTGATGAATGGGCCCAACATAGCTGAAGTTCAAGAACAAAAAAAAATTATGTCCTTCACAGTAAGTTTACTTTGCTTCTAGGATTTCAGAACACATTGTCCTCTTTCCGCCTATTTCCTGGAACAATCTTTTGCTGATGGCCAATACTCCCCTCCCCCACTCTCCCGACAAACGCTGTGCTTTGGGACTGAAGAGTTCGTCCATTTTGGGGATCATAAAATGGACTCAGCTGCTATTTATCAATGATAAGGGGGCAAACATTAGTTGCAAACATACTATAGAAAAATATATGACTGATTCTGAAGTGTGGTCTTAAAGTGAGACACTTTAGTGGTGAGTTGTAAGGAAGTCTGACACAGATCATCAATTCTACCTTAAAGAGATTAGTGCAAATGATCAAATATCTTTGAATATATGATTAGTTATAAATAAGATTGTATTGCTATTTTTTGTTAAGAATTTATCTTTTCTTTTTGAAAATGAACTAGTCATTCTAAAAAAAAAAAACTGGGTTCAAGGTATTAACTGGCTTCTTTGTCTCAGGCTTTTATTTTAAATGAGTTCACATTCTGGCTATTTATGATAAGGACAGAATTAAAGTAAGTTGTATGCCTTAGCTTCTTTTTAGCCAGCGGGATTTTGTGATAGCATGGCAATCCTAGGCTGACACCAGTAGGGAAACAGCCAGTGTTCAGGTATATCAGTCAGTAAGTGTGGAGGAGTGTTCTTAAGAAAAGAATTAGCAGGGCTGTGAAGTTTTCCCTAGTTGGGTCCAGCCTGAAGGAAATATCTAAACACCCAAATTTCTTTGGCACTCTAAGAGGCCTCCCAAGAACAAAAATAAAGAAAGCTAAAGGGCATGTTTTTTTGACTATTGGAATAATCAGGTTTTTAGAGATCACCTGCAGAATATTGTAAAACAATCTGCACGTTGAAGAGAAAGCTGACATCAAACAGAATAAACAAAAAGTCCAAGGAGGGTTATTCTTCAAATCTGTTGCTATCCAAATCTATTTAGAGTGAATAATGTATTCATGGCTCTTTGGCAGACGTGATGTTTTCCATTATCACCATTGTTACCATATACTGTCCTAGCATTGCAAACGTAACAATTGCCTTGGGTCTCTTGAGTTTGACAAAGGAAAGAAGCATTTAAATCAAAGTGACACTTGGGTATATAATGTTATCTAGTGGTATCCTGAGGTACCCCACACCATGTACTCAGAATATTAATTCCAAATTACTCTAAAATTACTATTTTAGAGTCAGGAATTGTTGTGACACAACATTTCATGTGTAATATATTTTTATTTTTCTTCTGTTGCCTTATAGTACAATCACCTTACGCATGAGGAATATACTTAGCAATATACCTCCTGCTGAGAGAAAATAGTATGAAAGCTTCAACTATATACCTTGCATATAAAGTACGTTACTATGCTTCAGTTTGCTGCATTCAGAGGGAAACTATTTCCTGGCATGTGTAATTAATTTTAATTAACACACAGCCTTAGCAGAGGGAACTGACATGACACAAGCTATGGTAGAAAATGTTAGTCACACTCTGCAACTAACTGTGAGCAGATGCATGGTTTCATAAAGAAAGTATTTGAAAAGTCTAAGTGTAGTGAATCGCCCTGCCCCTTTTCTTTTCTATTTCTGATTTTGAAACTGCCTATGTGTTTTGCTTAGAATCTGGGAAAGTACTGTGCATATAAAGGAACAGTCTCAGAAATATGCAGTTGGAGAAAGTGGCTTTGACTATTCAAACAAGTGTCTGCCTTTGCTTTCAGTCTATGTGTTAAATCCATCCCTCGCTAAAATTATGAGTGATTTGTGTTTTATACTATTAGATAATAACATGAAGTCCTTTTAATATCATACAATGATTTTTCTTTAGAGAATAATAAATCCTTCCAATTTGGTTGTTCTATCGATGTACTAAAATAGTTAAAGTTGTCTTTTGATGATCACATTGTGAGGATAAACAAATTGGTTACATTAGATCTATGCCAATGGGACTCAATATTTTTGGTCTGAGGATTCCTTTCCACTCTTAAAAATTGTTAAAGACCCCAAAGAGCTTTTGTTTATGTGGACTGTGTGGGTTATATCAGGAATTTTGTGAGCTTGTTGACCTCACGTTGTTGCTTAAAATTGATCATAGCTAGAATATTTATACTATAAAAATTGTCAAATGCTACAAATCAGAGTGCCCCCTAGAAAGCCAGTTATTAAGCGTTTATCAGCATTCTACCAACTATATCCATTGTTAGAAATAAAAATAAGAAATTTTAGAAATGTTTGTTTATTTAAAACATTCAAAAAATGTTCACTTAAAAACAGCAGCAGCAATCACCCCATTTCATGTTAACATAAATAGTATATTTTAATGGAAAAAATAGTATGTTTTAATGGAATTAGTGAGAAGAGTGGCATTGTTTTTGCAATTTTGCAAATCTTTTTAATGTGCTAATATAAGACATCTGGGTTCACATATCTGATTCTGCTTTCAATCTGTTGCAATATGTTGTTTTAGTTGAAATATATGAAGAAAATCTGGCCTGACACAAATATGTAGTTGGAAAATGGAAGAATAATTTTAATAACCTTTTCAGATAATTGTGGGTTTTCCTCTTTGATACCTCACCAAAACTTGACAAGTGTTAGTTTCTTACAAGTTAGTTGCAATGTGGAATCTGAAATTATGTCAATGACTTTTCAAGTTCTGTTGTGGTAATAAGTTGGTCTGTTGGGCTCTTTAAATGGATGTGTTGTTTTTGAGTGATTTTGTAACCTCGCGAATTTGTCACAGGGAAAATACTGATTCACTGATTTATACATATCTTCCAAATATTTATATATTCCATTATACTGCATTTAAAAATTGTGTTCATTAATATTGCCACCAATCTCATCAGAAAGGGGGAAACTGTCAAGTCCATTGGTTTCCCAAACTTCTAGTGCCAAACTTTATCATTGGCCACAAAGAATGACAGTTGTTTTCCTTTATGTGACAGGTTCATTTTGCTTTATTTCTGTTGTTTCTTCTTTTTTTCCTTTTGCTTATTTTTAAGATAATGTCTGTCCCAAACTCAAGTTTTAGAAACCATAGATTAATGGCTAGTCAAGCAAAAAAGTAGGTAGCCCATTTTACAGTTCAATTGCACAGGGACCTTGTTGGAGAGAACCCACTCAGAATTCAGCAGAAGGGCTCATTTGTATGTCCCGTTTTGTGACATAGAATATTGAAGTTTAATGTATAGTATTTATTAATATATTAACCTAGACTATATAAATTCATATTAATATTAATATTGAATTATTATCTAGAATATATTGATCATATTAAAACTTAATCTCTTGATTAAATAGTATTAAATTTTTCATCAGAATATCCTTAAGCAAAACTGGCAGTTTTTCAAAACCATGAGTGACTGGCAATGAAGAATACATGGCCATTGATATAGCTCTGTGACAATGCATGGATTTGTGCTACAGTGCCCACTATTGCTTTTGCACCATCAGTACCAGTGTTAACATTTGTTGCACGATAAACCATGAAATTCAAAGAATTATTTTATATCTTGACTATTTCAGTAGCACTTGTATTTGTTGGTAAGCTTTCATATAAATTAGGATTGTCAAAGATTAGTTAGTGCTGACACCAGACAAATGTATTTGAAATAAATGTAGTCATTATTTAGAGGAAAGTATATTTTAAGAGGAAAGCACAATTCTTCTCTTGAGGTTTTAACTCATATTTCATGGCAGCAATTAAATCTTTAATCAAACAAATTATTTTGTCATTGGAAAGTGATGGCAATTTCTTTGTTCTGACATTTTTATTTAGCAGGCACTCAGCAGTGTCAACTAGACAAAGCTTTCTTAGCTTTCAGCTACAGTGTGCACTCCTCCAGCCAATGCCTGGCACTGGCTGCCCCCATAAGATGCTTCTAGGGCTTTTACATTTCTGCTTTGAAAGGTTCTAACAAATAATATTGGACTTTCAAATAATGCATCTGTGTACAAGATATTTCATTACTTTTTAAAATGTTCAACATTTGGCCTCAAAATGGTACTATAATTTAACTGGCATCCTATTTTGGCTTCACAGTTATAGTTTAGTTCTGTTTCTTTGCATTAGATTCCTTCCTCCTTCTAGGAGTTGAACATTATGGGATATGTCAGTCTTATCTTCTTCAGCATCTTTAGATGTAGTTGTTTTGGCTCAGGGTGGAGAAAGTTGATCTTCACATCACATTCCTTTTTATGCCAAATGAGTCAAATCAAATTTTAAAATTTAGAGATATTATTTTGAATCGAAGTAGTATAAAATAAGACAAAAGTATGCACTTCTTCTTATGTTTCCGTATATGTACAAGGGAAATGTTAGATGGTAATGAACTTAATAGTTATCAAGAGCACATTAGCAGTACTGAGAACAAATGGATTAACCATGTAAATGCACGTAACTACCTTTGAGAATTCTAGAAAACATGAGTGTACACAGTTTACCTTTTCAGTAATTGCCCAAGTGATGACATCATCACATGTCATATAACTTTTGAAAAACACCACTGTGTTAATAATGGAAGATAAGTGAAAAAAGCAAACTGGTATGATAGAAATAGCTTTTATGGTTTTAAAATTATATATTCATATGTTCATAAAGTTAATAGGATCAACTTTTTATTTGTAGATATTAACCAAATAATGGGCTTCATTATGACATTTTCATAAATTATATAATGTTCTTTGATCATATTCAAACCCCCTTTACCCTCTATATATGGGCTTCATTATGACATTTTCATAAATTATATAATGTTCTTTGATCATATTCAAACCCCCTTTACCCTCTATATAGTTTTGACCTTGAGAATCCTTGAAAGGGTTTTGGAGACTCTGGGAAGAATCTTGAGGACCCCAGGAGTCCCCGGACAATACTTTGAGGACTGTTAATCTGTACTGTTTGGAAGTGGTAGTTAGGTAATACATGGTATAATGATTTAATGTTGTCACATCAACTTAAGGATTATTTTCATGCCATTATGGAGTTGCTTATTGTATAAGCTAATCTGTTCTTTCTTTCCTTCTTTCTTTTTTCTTTCTCTCTCTCTCTTTCTTTCTTACAGAATTACAAATCTACTGATTACCAAATTGCATTTTTTCATGCCTACTATACACTATCTTAAAGCAGATGGTGAAAACAGCACATCTGGAAAATCAAACTTAGTTCAGGCCATTGTGATAGAGGGATTTATCTTAGTAATCAAAATCCATGTCATTCAGTCCCCTACCACTTATTCCCCAAAATAAAAGCCAAAGCACTGGTGGACTTTACAGAGCATTTGATTGTTTTCTTTGTGTATCATTGCTCTTCTTTGTGAGTGTTAATGTCAATGAAGATGGTGCCAATGAGAGAAATTATCAAATAGCTTAGGATTGAAAAGGAGATGAAAATACTAGGAATGTGTTGATTTCTGAGAAGTGTGTGTGGAAATGAAGATGGAACTAAAAAATGGACTACACTGCTCCCAAGAATGTAGACATACTTCCCCACTCTAATTCTGTCCAAAGGGGTAAAAGATTAGGGCCCTGAGTCCCAATGAGAGAGTCACTTTGGTGGTCTGGGGTAAAGATGTCATATACATTGTCATATATATTCTTTCTCCTTGCTTCCTTCCTTTCCTCTACTCTGATAAGTAACACAGTTGCCTTCAGGGAAGCATTCTACTATACTACTCATTCTTTGACAAGATGCACAAATGATAAAAAGATAAGAAATACTGAACTCCTGTTAGAAGGGTTTATACTAAATATCACATATGCAAGTTATTTGATTAATATCCTTCATCATAAATCAAATCTATCAGAATTATCCTAAAGTTCTACTTTTGCAGTGAAGGACTTTAAGAAAAAAACTTTTTCAATTGTTTGCATACTGCCTGCATGAGCAGTCTGCAACCTGCACTAACTGTGACTTACCTTATGATTTCAGCAGCACTCAAACTGGTCTAAACCCTACTGAAAGGGATTTGTCCACTGACAATGGCTTAGATGTCATGGCAGTATCAAGTTGCTATATAAGCTTCCAATAGTGTATTCTCTGTTTCTGTAGTTATGTCATTGTAGACTGGTAAACAAGACATTCTGGGACCTAAAATACCTTGATGGTGGCCATCACAAATATAAGGTTGAATTTGCCAGGCACATTGCTTAATTAAGGTTCATTATTCCTAGTCATTTATGACCTGCCATTTGTATAGCTATTGTTAGATGCAGAAAAGGTCTAGTTATAGTAGTGTGGGATGAACAGGTAGAATCATAGAAAGCGCTCATCATTTACAAGTCACAGATTAGTGCATGTGATCCAGATAGTTTTCTTATAAAATATGTAAATGGTATTAAATCACTGGATAGACCAAATTGCACTTAACTACATCTCTGTTTGGACAGAAACTATTACCTACATGAGTATTTGTAGAAGACCATTCAGACTCATAATTCACCACTAGCATTATTTTATAATTATTTTCAACAAAATCTTATTTTCTACTAATTTGAAAATATTTGAATTTGTCTGTGATAATACTTGTACACCTCTTCACTAATGAGAAAAAAGCAACTTGAAATTGATGCAGTTACTGCTACTTCAGCTCTCCTGTTCTACAATTACCTTGCCCTGCTCACTTCTGTTAACTCTGAGCATAGACCGACTATTTTTTTCTTTTATATGGCTTCACTGGTCTAAAACTCTTTGAAAACAAACACTGCTTTACAACTCAAGGAAATGCAGATAGTACTTTTAATTCAGAAGACCTAAGAAAACAAGCTGTTGGGTGCTGTTACTCCTTAGGAGACCATACTTGATATGAGAACATCTGCAATGTAGTCACCTAAAATTATCTATTATTGTAATTGTTTTCATTTCCCCCACATATTTCTTCTTTTTTTTTTTTGTTTCAGCCACTTTTTTATTCTGATTCCTTTTTATTATTATTATTATTATTATTTTTATTATTAATATGTGCATACAAGGCTTAGGTCATTTCTCCCCCTTGCCCCCACCCCCTCCCTTGCCACCCACTCCACCCACTCCCTCTCCCCCCAACCCCCTCAATACCCAGCAGAAACTATTTTGCCCTTATTTCTAATTTTGTTGTAGAGAGAGTATAAGCAATAACAGGAAGGAACGAGGGTTTTTGCTGGTTGAGATAAGGATAGCTATACAGGGCATTGACTCACATTGATTTCCTGTGCATGTGTGTTACCTTCTAGGTTAATTCTTTTTGATCTAACCTTTTCTCTAGTTCCTGGTCCCCTTTTCCTATTGGCCTCAGTTGCTTTTAAGGTATCTGCTTTAGTTTCTCTGCATTAAGGGCAACAAATGCTAGCTAATTTTTTAGGTGTCTTACCTATCCTCACCCCTCCCTTGTGTGCTCTCGCTTTTATCATGTGCTCAAAGTCCAATCCCCTTGTTGTGTTTGCCCTTGATCTAATGTCCACATATGAGGGAGAACATACGATTTTTGGTCTTTTGGGCCAGGCTAACCTCACTCAGAATGATGTTCTCAATTCCATCCATTTAACTGCGAATGATAACATTTCGTTCTTCTTCATGGCTGCATAAAATTCCATTGTGTGTAGAAACCACATTTTCTTAATCCATTCGTCAGTGGTGGGGCATCTTGGCTGTTTCCATAACTTGGCTATTGTGAATAGTGCCGCAATAAACATGGGTGTGCAGGTGCCTCTGGAGTAACCTGTGTCACAGTCTTTTGGGACTATCCCCAAGAGTGGTATTCCTGGATCAAATGGTAGATCAATGTCTAGCTTTTTAAGTAGCCTCCAAAGTTTTTTCCAAAGTGGTTGTACTAGTTTACATTCCCACCAACAGTGTAAGAGGGTTCCTTTTTCCCCGCATCCTCACCAACTCCTGTTGGTGGTGGTATTGCTGATGATGGCTATTCTAACAGGGGTGAAGTGGAATCTTAGTGTGGTTTTAATTTGCATTTCCTTCATTGCTAGAGATGGTGAGCATTTTCTCATGTGATTTTTGGCTATTTGAATTTCTTCTTTTGAAAAAGTTCTGTTTGATTCACTTGCCCATTTCTTAATTGGTTCATTAGTTTTGGGAGAATTTAGTTTTTTAAGTTCCCTATATATTCTGGTGATCAGTCCTTTGTCTGATGTGTAGCTGGCAAATATTTTCTCCCACTCTGTGGGTGTTCTCTTCAGTTTATAGACATTTTCTTTTGATGAACAGAAGCTTTTTAGTTTTATGAGGTCATATTTATCTATGCTATCTCTTAGTTGTTGTGCTGCTGGGGTTCCATTGAGAAAGTTCTTACCTATACCTACTAACTCCAGAGTATTTCCTACTCTTTCCTGTATCAATTTTATAGTTTGTGGTCTGATATTAAGATCCTTGATACATTTTGAGTTAATCTTGGTATAGGGTGATATACATGGATCTAGTTTCAGTTTTTTGCATACTGCTAACCAGTTTTCCCAGCAGTTTTTGTTGAGAGGCTGCTGTTTCTCCATCGTATATTTTTAGCTCCTTTGTCAAAGACAAGTTGGTTATAGTTGTCTGGCTTCATATCTGGGTCCTCTATTCTGTTCCATTGGTCTTCATGTCTGTTTTTGTGCCAGTACCATGATGTTTTTATTGTTATTGCTTTGTAATATAGTTTGAAGTTAGGTATCGTGATACCTCCAGCATTGTTCTTTTGACTGAGTATTGCCTTGGCTATTCGTGGCCTCTTGTGTTTCCATATAAATTTCACAGTAGATTTTTCAATCTCTTTAATGCTTCTGATAATGTGGTTTATTACATTTATTAATTTTCGTATGTTGAACCACCCCTGCATCCCTCGGATGAAGCCTACTTGGTCATGGTGAATAATCTTTTTGATGTGTTGTTGAATTCGGTTTGCCATTATTTTGTTGAGGATTTTTGCATCAATGTTCATTAAGGAGGTTGGCCTATAGTTCTCCTCTTTGGAGGTGTCTTTGCCTGGTTTTGGGATAAGTGTAATACTGGCTTCATAAAATGTGTTTGGCAGTTTTCCTTCCCTTTCTATTTCATGGAACAGTTTAAGGAAGGTTGGTATCAGTTCTTTAAAGGTCTGATAGAATTCAGCAGAGAATCCATCAGGTCCTGGACTTTTCTTTTTGGGGAGACTCTTGATTGCTGCTTCAATTTCATTTTGTGTTATAGACCTATTCAGGAGATTAATATCCTCTTGGTTCAGTTTTGGATAATCATGTGTATCTAGAAATCTGTCCATTTCTTTAAGATTTTCGAATTTATTTGAATATAGGTTCTCAAAGTAATTTCTGATGATTTCCTGGAGTTCCATGGTGTTTGTTGTTATCTCCCCTTTTGCATTCCTGATTCTACTAATTTGGGTTTTTTCTCTCCTCATTTTAGTCAGTTTGCCAGGGGTCTATTGATCTTGTTTATTTTTTCAAAGAACCAACTTTTTGTTTCATTAATTCTTTGTATGGTTTTTTTGGTTTCTATTTCATTGATTTCAGCTCTTATTTTTATTATTTCTCTCCTTCTATTTGTTTTGGGATTTGCTTGTTCTTATTTTTCTAAGAGTTTGAGATGTATCAATAGGTCATTGATTTGGGATCATTCAGTCTTTTTAATATATGCACTCATGGCTATAGACTTTCCTCTCAGGACTGCCTTAGCTGTGTCCCATAGGTTCCGGTAGGTTGTGTTTTCATTTTCATTGACTTCCAGGAACTTTTTAATTTCCTCTTTTATTTCATCGATGATCCATTGTTCATTAAGTAATGAGTTATTTAGTTTCCAGCTGTTTGCATGTTTTTTGTCTTTACTTTTGTTGTTGAGTTCTACTTTTACTGCATTGTGATCAGATAGTATGCATGGTATAATTTCTATTTTCTTATATTTGCTGAAACTTGCTTTGTGCCCTAGGATATGATCTATTTTGAAGAAGGTTCCATGGGCTGCTGAGAAGAATGTATATTGTGTAGAAGTTGGACGAAGTGTTCTGTAGACATCAACTAGGTCCATTTGATCTATTGTATATTTTAGATCTTGGATTTCTTTATTGATTTTTTGTTTGGATGACCTATCTATTGATGATAATGGGGTGTTAATGTCTCCCACAACCACTGTGTTGGCATTAATATATGCTTTTAGTTCTTTCAGGATATGTTTGATGAAATTGGGTGCGTTGACATTCGGTGCATACAGGTTGATGATTATTATTTCCTTTTGGTCTATTTCCCCTTTTATTAGTATGGAATGTCCTTCTTTATCTCGTTTGATCAATGTAGGTTTGAAGTCTACTTTGTCAGAGATAAGTATTGCTACTCCTGCTTGTTTTCGGGGGCCATTGGCTTGGTAAATCTTCTTCCAGCCTTTCATCTAAGCCTATGCTTATTTCTGTCGCTGAGATGGGTCTTCTGTAAGCAGCAAATTGTTGGATCTTCCTTTTTAATTCATTTCGTCAAGCGGTGCCTTTTGGCGGGTGAATTAAGTCTGTTAACATTAAGCGTTAGTACTGATAGGTATGTGGTGATTCCTGTCATTTAGTTGTCTTAGTTGTTTGAAGGTTTGATTGTGTGTACCTAAGTTCAGGTTACTCTCTACTGTCTTGCTTTTTCTTTTCCTGTGGTTTGGTGCTGCCTGTCTTTTCATGGTTAAGTTGGGTTTCACTTTCTGTGTGCAGAATCCTTTGAAGAATCTTTTGTGGTGGTGGCTTTGTGGTCACATCTTGTTTTAGTTTCTGCTTATCATGGAAGACTTTTATTGCTCTATCTATTTTGAATGATAGTTTTGCTGGTAGAGTATCCTGGGGTTGAAGTTATTTTCATTCAGTGCCCAGAAGATCTCACCCCACGCTCTTCTTGCTTTTAATGTTTCTGTTGAGAAGTCTGCTGTGATTTTGATGGGTTTACCTTTGTATGTTACTTGTTTTTTCTCTCTTACAGCCTTCAATATTCTTTCCCTAAGTTCTGAACTTGTTGTTTTAATGATGATATGTCGTGGGGTAGTTCTATTTTGATCTGGTCTGTTTGGTGTCCTGGAGGCCTCTTGCATCTGCATGGGAATAGCTTTTTCTAGATTTGGGAAATTTTTTATTATTATTTTGTTGAATATATTATGCATTCCCTTCGCTTGCACCTCTTCTCCTTCTTCAATGCGCATGATTCTCAAGTTTGGTCTTTTGATGGAGTCAGTGAGTTCTTGCATTTTCTTTTCACAGGTCTTGAGTTGTTTAATTAATAGTTCTTCAGTTTTTCCTTTAATTACCATTTCATCTTCAAGTTCTGAGATTCTGTCTTCTGTTTGTTCTGTTCTGCTGGATTGGCCTTCCATTTTGTTTTGCAGTTCTGTTTTGTTCTTTTTTCTGAGGTTTTCCTTGTCCTGGGTGGTTTCCTCTTTAATGTTGTCTATTTTTGTCCTGAGTTCAATTATGTTTATTCATCGTGTCCTCTGTTTCACTTTGGTGTTTATACAGTGCTTCTATGGTTTCCTTTATTTCTTCTTTTGCTTTTTCAAATTCTCTATTTTTTTTGTCTTGGAATTTCTTGAGTGTCTCCTGTACATTTTGGTTGACCCTATCCGGTATTATCTCTATAAAATTCTCATTGAGTACCTGTAGTATGTCTTCTTTTAAATTATTCTTGTGGGCTTCATTGGGTCCTTTGGCATAGTTTATCTTCATTTTGTTGGAGTCTGGATCTGAGTATCTGTTTTCATCATTCCCCTCTGGTGCCTGTACTAATTTTTTACTGAGGGGAAACTGGTTTCCCTTTTTTTTCTGTCTTCCCATCATTGTCTTTGGTGCAATTAAGTATTTTCTAGCTTGTAATAATAACAATGGTAATATTTAGAATGGAAGGGTGAGCTGAGATGGAAAGCAAGAAGTTAAAGAAAAGGGAAAAACAAACAGACAAGAAGTAGAAAGCAGAAGAAGGAATCAGACAAGAAAGTTTCAAAGGTATAAACAGGGAGCGTTAGTGTACTAATTGACAGTAAGCTGAACAGACATTAGAGAGACAGAGAGAGGATTGAAAATCAAAAATAAAAAAAAAAAGAGAAGAATAAAAATAAAAAATAAGTAAATGAAAGAAATATCTATATATAAAACTAAAAGAAAATAAAATGAAAAATAGAAAATTAAAAAAAAACCAAAAACCAAAAACCCTCCAAGTTCAAATGCAATGAAGTTTCAGTCTTAATAATTTGGGTGTCCGTCTCAGTCTCCAGTCCTGGAGATGGTGCATCAGATGTTGTTCTGTAGTTGTCTCATCAAAGGGGATGCATAAAGTAGAACAAAACTACACACACACACACACACACACACACACACACACACACACAAAACCCCACCAAGTGTCCCAAGTTCAAATGCAATACAGTTTCAGTAAGTTTTTCAGCATGCAGGTGTAATTCGGTTGTTCTCTCATCAAAGGTAGAAAAAGAAAAAAAAGCATCTGGAGACAGTTCTGAGAATGGTATCTGCAGCTGTGGCTTGCCTGCCTGCTGCTGTCAGCCTGCTGTTGCTGGAGGCGTTATTTATGCAGATCTCTGGGGTGAGCTTAGCACTCACCTGGCCCTGCAGGCTTTGTTTGCTCAGAGTTCTCCTGTGCGGGAGCCTCTGCTACAAGCTTTCCCCTTTCCAAGCACACTGGGGAAGGTGACACTGCACCCGCTTTCTCAGGCCTGCGTGTTTATTTACAGTTCATGTGGGCAGTGGGTCATCCCCCCTCTCCTGTGCAGTTTTCCTCCCACCACCACTTTTACAAGCTCTCCCGCTCCTGGTTGCTGGGCATGCACACCTGCTCCCGCCAGAGCCTCCCCAGCCCGCCTGGCTTGTTTATTTACAGTTCCGGGAAGGATTCCCTTTCCCCAATCTTCCGTGCTCAGTGCGCCCCACCCTCTTTCCTGCGTGTCTTTATTGTTCTTATTGCTTATTAGTTAGTTTCTCTTTTTTCCCCGGGTGGAGGTCAGTCTGTCCAGGGGGCTATGCTGCTCTGGCCCAGGCTTGTCTGTGGGAGTACCGTGGTACCGCGAAGCTCACCTTGTCCGCATCTTCCCAAGCCGTATGGGCGCAGGCGACTGGCAGCCTGGGGGCCCTCCTTATTTCTCCATTTAATGTGAAGTGGAGATTCTCTGCACTGGCTGGAGGTGTGGAGGGGTCAAAGTTTTGCCTCTTCTCGGTGATTTTGCCTGCAAAGTGTGTCTCCAGTGTCTCTCCAAGATTTCACTATAGGAGGCTCGCTTTCTGCTTCCTCCCTCTAGCCGCCATCTTGGAATCCACATATTTCTTCTTAAAAGGTATTTGTCTGTTGAACCCATTTTTGTTTAACCTACCCAAAATTAAAGAAGACATGAAAGTTGTCTTACACTTGATGGATTCACTTTCTGTCAGAGGACTGAACTGGTGATGTGTAAAAGTGACTCAGAAAAAAGATACCAGCTCCTCAACAGAAAGAGGTTTTTTAATATTTTATATAATAAATATGCTATATATTTTATATTTCTATTGTAGCTTTCTTGAAAATGGAATAAGCAACTTGCGAATTAACTAGTGTCTCCCTTGCCACAGCTCTTTGAGTACAAGTTGGATAGCACCTTACTGGGAAGGTGATACTAACTTACCACTTTTAAGAGGAAATAGGGACATTATTAATAATTTTTCTGGGGCATCAGTTGGCATTCAACCAGAACTATCTGGGCAAAAAGGAATGGATGATTAGTCCTACCTATGGGTGATATCATAGCAGAGAGTCCTGCCTCATGGCAGGATTGGGTTAAAGTGACCTCTATGGCACATAATCACTTGATGATATAAAACTTGCTTTTACCTAACTAAGAACTGTTTCTTCACAATTTCTATAACTTATTATTCTAGTATTCCCTAATCAGAGTGAAATCTGAAATGCATCATTAAGTGTGAAATTTTAAACTTTGTTTAGTAAGATTTACATGTACATTGCACTACAATTTTTAAAGTCTTATAACACTGAATTTATTTTGTAATAATTATAGAAGAAATATCATAAGACACAGATACACATGTGTGTATATGGGTACCCATTCCCCAACAATTCTTGATGAGAAATCATGGTAATTATAACTTTCCAGTCTTGAATGTGATACCACTATTTACTATCAAAACTTCCAACTTGCCTCTGGGATTCTTCTCATGAACTGAATAGTCCAAGTGTTTCCAGAAACAGAAATGGTGAATCTCATTTTCATACATGGTAGGCTCATGCCAATTACAATAAAGGATATGAGAACTAAGAAATGGACAAAATGCTAGTGTTTTTTTCAGGAGGAAAAGCATGCGTTGCTATACAATGAGTTGTTTAGGAGGTGAAATATATATGATAATAAAAAACACAGATGACTACATATGTAAGATTCAAAATAGCTATTGACAAAATTTTACTGCAAAGTTTATTAGCAAATCTGAATTGTTGTGGAATTCAAAAATTCATTGTTTTCTTTTTAAAAAAGGAAGTGGTTATGAAATTGTCTTTGAGAAAGTAGATTGGAGGTAGAAATTATCCAACTATGAGTACTTGACTGAATACCCGTTATGGGTTAGGCTCTTTGTTAGGGCCTATGTATACAAGGGCTAATGTATACAAAAGTGGTCTTGTTTCTGCATTCATGACTCTTGCACTGTATTGGGAAGAGAGGGATATGTCTTTCAATGATATAGTATAATAAATGATACTTCTCAGGATGCTGATTTTCCTAGAGTCCCATTGCTCAAACCAGTCTTAACATTTGTATAAATGATCAGAAATACATAGCAAAAAACTCAAACTTTGCAGATCAGCTTCACTTGGGTGGTGAAAAGACAATCTTTAGAAGACTCCACAGGACTTTAGTAGTGAGCAGGAACATGGTAAAGCAATTGGAATGTGAGAAAACATGAGGTATTATGAAAATTTAGAAGAAAATGATCCAAACTCTTTTTATAGACTCTTGGCTTCTGTTCAAGTGCAGAGTGTAAAAGAATCTCAGAGTCTCTATAGACTAGTCCTGAGAGAAGCTAGGCAATGTGTTGATGTTTTCAAGTAAATGTCATCATGTTTGTACTTTTGTACAAAATCATGGTGTTTTATAATCTAAAATATTACCTATCAAAAATGTGTCAGTCAATTACAAGGAAAGGTATAACATAAACAGGAAAGGTCCTGTGTGAGATCATCAAAATAATGGATGAAGTAATAGAATTGCCTTTTGGGTTCATAGAAAGAAGATTCGGATGTCTCATTCTGAAAAAGATATAAGATATTTTCAGCATTATAGTTATGTGAATATGATTTTCTCTGTGAAATTATAAATTACTAGGAAAAATGCCTTGGATAAAACATAGGCTACATTGGAATCTGTTAATTAGTAGACTTAGATTACATTAGCCTGTAAGGTGGTGCAGATACTTCCCATGCAATATCTATAAAATCATGATTACATTACAAATTAGCCTGCTCCTAAAAGAATGTATCTCTGAGTTCAGAGGTTAATTGTGAAGAAAACTTCTTTGCCTCTCCTAATGTTGCCTGTTTTCTCTCTCATGTATGGAATATAGTTGAGGTGAATCTTAACTGGATCCAGAATTAAACTATTTTTGTGGTCTGTTCATACTACAAAAGAATTAAAATGACAAAGTGGTTAGAAAGAATACTCTACAAGCTGAGTGTGGCGGCATATGTCTGTAATCCCACCACTTGGTATGCTGAAGCAGGAGGATCCTGCATTTGAGGCCAGCCCAGGTTTCATAGCAA
Organism: Castor canadensis; assembly: GCF_047511655.1. Lineage (NCBI taxonomy): Eukaryota > Metazoa > Chordata > Mammalia > Rodentia > Castoridae > Castor > Castor canadensis. The sequence continues at coordinate 90,222,300 of NC_133396.1, read as the reverse complement.
GTTTCAGGTCAATCTGGGATACTCTGTAGCCTATTTTCCTGAGATATATAAATAGCTTTTGCCCAAAAGTCAATTAATTTTTTTTAACTAATGCTAAGAATTGATCACAGCTCTTGGTTTATAGCCTCTGCTGAGGGCCCTTGGTGTTTCACAATAGGTAAAGCTTAGAGTTGCCTTCAGGGAAGCATTCCCTCTCATTCTTTGACAAGCCACACAAGAGTCTGTGTGATTCAGAGCCTTTTTCCTCATAAACACCATCCCCTGCCTTCAGTTAAAAATGAGGAGCGTCGGCATGTGACTTGTTGCATAAGCACACAGACTCAGCCTGTGTCTCATGGCACCACTGATTTCACCGCCTTTAAGGTTCTACAGCATTTCCATAATAAACCCAGCACTTGCTGACTATGGGAGAACCCAGCAGACCACAGCGATTGACTTAATTTGGAGGTTAGAATGTTCTTTCTCTGGTAGTTTCTATTGTCATGGTGACTTTTCCCAGGATATGAGATCAGTCTGCCCATGCTTCACCCAGGGAGTTAAGCCAGTTTTTTTTTTCTGTTGCTGAAATTTGCTTTGATTATTTTCACTAGCAATCTGGTTTTATAAACATAATTCTGTCAGACTGTATGTCATTTTCCTCCTTTCAGTGTAAGAAATGAAGGAGCGTGCATGCTGCAAAAGAAGACTGATGCTTCATTACCTCTAGAAGGTGTGATTCATTTGTGAGAATGCTTGGGAATAATTTATGTTGAACCAAAAAATGACTGGAAGTATTTTTAAATTCCTTTTAATGCACAGATGATTAGAGTTAAAGCTTATTTATTTGAAATATACAAACGTAAAAGATATTTAATTGAGTAGATTTGGATGGTAGACTGGTCCACCCAATGCAGGACCTTTTATGTGTCCACAATATGTGAAGCATGCCAGTGTATGTGTGTTTGCACTTGAACCATTCCCACATCAGCACAAATTAATTAGCAAACATGTATGCTTGTGCCATTTACATTGCTCTTGTCAATCTTGAGTTTCAGTGAGATCCTGAGCATCTGGTCAGCAGTGTTATCCTGATAATGTAGAGAATGCCCCACCTATAAACTGATGAGTGGACATGTACACACCCAACTCTGATCTTTCTTCTGGGCCTCAAATCTGAATCCAGTCTCCCACCAGTAATCCCAGTTTAACTCTGAACTCTTGAATTCTCTACCCAGACATAATCCTCCTCAGTCTCCCAGTGGCTAAGGGCAGAAATTTAGGAACCCATTCCTTAGAAATGTATGCTGCTCTTCCTCTGATGTATGTTTGGAATTCAACCTCATCTTTACCACTGTATCCCTCTGCCTCTCCATCTCACTCATTCTTTGCCTGGACTCTCCCTCCTGGGTCTCCTCTTTTGGCTTTCACTACTCTCTAGATACTGTGTTTTCATGTAGCAACCAGAGAGATGCTTCTGAAGGGAGTCAGATTTTATCACACACCTCTGCTCGTATTCCTTCTATGTGTCTTTTCTATCAAGCTCAGGAGAAAAAGCAAAACTTACTATCATGGCCTTCAAGGCCTTCTGCTCTCTGACTACTAGCTGCTTCTCTGAGTTCATTTCTGACCACTCCCTGTTCTTCTCTCTGCTCCAGTAACCTTGTCCTCCTCACTGTTTCTTGGGTATGCTGAGCTTGCTCCTGTGTTGGGGACCTTGCATTTGCCTGGAATGATCCTTCCCAGAAACTTTAATGGGACATGCCTCTCCCCCTTCAACTCATACCTCTTTTCAAGTGTCACCACCTCATTCTGTGACCACCCAATCTAAAGAGGTACCACCATCTGCCCCTTTATCCTGCTCTATTTTGTTCACGATACTTGTTGCTTATTGACTTTTTATTGATGTTTTTGTTTATTTTCCCCATTTGAATAAAGTCAGTGAAGGTAAGGATTTAATCTCATTTGCTGTATCTTCAGTGCCTAGGACACTACCTGACATATGGTAATTGTTCATGAATAAATGAGTAACCAGGTGAGAGAATAAATTTTGGCATTGTTTATGAATATCCTGGAGCCATGCTTCTTGCTAGATTTTTTTTTTCTCTGTTTATTCCATGTTTTAACCAAACTCAGGGCAGAAGACCCGAAGTTTGTGATTGACCTTGGGTATTGCTCATACTCAGTGCTCCTTCTGCCCTCCTCTACCCTGCTCATCCTTTACTCTTCCTTTCTCAGTTACGTCATTTGGAAAACACACCTGATAAGCTAATCACTTTCTCCAGGAACATTTGCATCTGAATGACTACCAGATACCATGCTGAATACTTTGCATACATTATTTGAAACCCTTAAAACAACTCTGTTAAATAGTAAGATCCCAATTTAGCGATAAGGAAATTGAGTCTCTGAGATCTTGAGTAATTTGGTCCAGAGTCACAGACTAACAATTAATAAGTACCAGGGTTTGAATTTCACTATCTGATTCCAAAGTCAATGTTTCTTCCACACATCATGCTGATTCCTGCAGAAACCTAAAGGTCTCAGACTTAAAAGAATGAAATTACCAGAAATAACCAGTTAATTATTTAACTGGTTGGTGAAAACTTTGATAGTGAATAAGAATATTCCAGGTGGGATATAACTGTTCACCCATTCCACATATTGAAAAGTCACCCTGATTTGTCAGGGGGCATCATCTTTTCTTTTAAAAAAAAATCAAAGTTTTGTTTAAAATATTATTTATAAAAAATTAACTAGTAAAAAATAATTTGTATCAAATATTTCATAATGACTAAATAGATGCTCACCTTTACACAGTGTTTACTATGTGCCAGGAACTTTTAAAATTTCTTACATATATTAATTTACTTACCCTCTAATAATCCCATGAGATTGGTACTATTATTTATTGTTCTCATGTTAAAAATGAAACAGACATTGGAAATGCAAGCAATTGGCCAAAGACACACACACCAATGAGTAGTAGAGCTGAGATCAAGTTAGAGGTGTTTTAGCATTAGCTTTGTTTAGTTTGTGTGAGTAATGACTCTTTGTTTTAAAAAAGACAAAAACCAACCAAACGAAAACTACTCTGAAACAAACAAAAATTATTTAGAAGTGTATCAAATGAAATAGTAATAAGACTTCTCTGTCGTAGTCCATAAAAGTAAATGCTATTGAGAGTTTAGTATATAAATATACATGTAGACAAATATACATGCATACACATAGCATTTTTACAAAAATGGGATACACATACCATGTATAGCTTTTTTCTTAATATCTAAAAAATATTTTTATACCTTCAAGACACATCTTTCTATGTATTATTACAAATACTAAACTTATACAAATGGTCCCCATAGGTTTGACCTATGACTTTTCAGCTTTATTATGGTGTGAAAGGGATACACACTTAGTGATACGATACTTTGAATTTTGAGCTTTTCCCAGGCTAGCAATATGTCTGTCCATCTCTTTTTCTCTCTCTGTGTCTCTTCTCTCTCTCTCCCCTCCTCCTCTTCCTTTTTCTTCTCTCTCTCCACTGCAATGCTAGTCTTAATGTGTTAACTCTACTAGAAGATGGCCTCAGATTCCTTGTCCATCAACACTCCTCATCATTTTGGTTTTGAGAGAGACAGGGTTTCTATATGAAGCCCAGACTGACCTGGAACTCATTATGTAACCCGGGCTGACCTTAAACTCATGATCCTTTTGCCTCAGCATTTTACATGCTGGGATTACCAGTATGTACTACCATGCCCAACTCTGTAGTCCATCTTTCTTTTCTTGTAACTGTACCCCAAGCAGAGACCCACACCTGTCTCTAATTAGAGAAAAGAAGGAAAATACCATCTTTTAGCTCAGGCCTCTGGACAGCATATTGGACTCTGTTAGGCTCCAAGCATCAGTCTGCAACTCTTTGACTTTACTCCAGAGCTGCTTCCTTCCAGCCACCATAGATCCTAATTATCTTGTAGTTCTGATGATCACAGTATTCTTCATCATATTCTTGTCATCCTCGCATTTTTTCCCTCAGTGAAAGTGGGTAAAGTACAACAAGCTCCATAGTTAGACTTCACTGTAGACAGTTCTTGACTGCTACTCATCTTAAAGTGCCTTCCCTGGCCCTTTCCAATTACCTGTGACCACTTCAGTCACCTCAGAAGCACTCTCATGCATGGGTACCATCTCTTTGTATGCCAGAACTGGGCCCCATGGTTGGCAGGACATGATCAATACAGAGTACAAACCATCAGTTTGAGGTATATTCTTCATTTGTAAATGATTCTCTGCTGCTACTTCCTGAAGCCTTTTCAGCCATTCCTTAAGCATGCTTGTTCCTGTAGAAAACCAAGTTAGTATTGACATTGTAGTGATTCAAAAGGGCTGTTTGTATGTTTGGCATGCAAGAGGTCATTTCACTAGGAAAGCGCTGTGTTGTCTCCCTCCTCAGCTAAGTTTTCATGGAGATTTCCTTTGTATTTTCTTTGTGGTTAAAAATGTGCAATTGCTTGTTTTGCAATAGGTTTTGTTCTGAGTTGCATACAATTTTCTTTTTTATATAAATTTTTTTTCACTTAAAATTAAATCCAGTAAAATGTGAAAGAAAGAGAAGTGGAATAATCTCACAGCTGCTCAATTTTCCTGGAAGGCAAAGACATCTCAATTTTAAAGTTAGTCTTAAAACGTGGAATCATTGTTTTTTCGTTTTTTGAAACAGCTGTCTGGTCAAACACCCTTTTGTACTGTGCATTTTTAAACAACAATTTTTCAAAACCACTAAGAGTTTTGTAAAGATTTCCTTTACCTGGATTATGAATTATTTTCTTCTTTTGACTAATTGCTAAAATGATGAAACTTACTGGAATAAAACAGATGTCTGTTTTTTGTTTCATTTTTAGGGGGAAGAGGGAAATGTCATCGGGACGTTGGGATTTACTTGTTACTGTGACAGTGAAGTCTAAATAAATGATTAGAGACTTAGTATTCCGTTCAGCACCATTTAGTTAACATAATGTCATTATTTAAGTGTCAGGAGAATAGGGATCTTGTCCCCTAATCACCACATTTCCCTCAGGACCTATTACAATACCTGGCACATACCTCTCAGTGAATGTTTATTAAACAAATAAATCCAGAGCTGAATTCCATCGGGGCCATTATACAGAATGACACGTCATGTAACCAGATACACAATGCATTCATCCTTCTATTATCTTTTACAGAAACATTTGGCATGTAAGTTTCTCCAACTAGAAACTTGGAAGTTGAAGATGTTCCTCAAAATTCCTTTTGTTTTTGTTGGTTCATTATGGATGTTTCACATGTAAATCAACTCTAACATTGTTTATATATTTACCAACTCTTGGAGTGATAAATTCCGTAAATAGGAAATAGCTATAGCTCAACTCAGTAGATACATAAGAAAGGCATTAAGGGAGCACAGAGGAAAGAAAAATTTATGCTATTAATGCTAACTGGGGAAAACTCACAGGAGGAAAGATCGGAGAGGAGGCTGTGAGAATGACTGGAAGTTTGCCGGGCGGTGAAGTCAGGGGGACAGAGGAAATAGTGCATGCAAAGGCCTAAAAGAATTAAAGTGCTTGCCATGGGGTTTCTGGCCACAGGATATTGCTATCACCATTATCTATTTGCTTAAATATTACTTTTTCATGCAAACACACAGGATGCCATGGAAGTGCTTGATTTTTTTTTAATTAAGAATTTGATTTTTTTTGAAGAGTCTGTTATATCCATTACATTGAAAACTGTGGGCATACCTAAACTGAATTTCCCAAATGAGTCACTAATCACTAAATTCTCAGGTTTCCTGAAGACCTGTTTTATTTTTTATTTTTTTAACCAACTTTTTGCAGTAAGTATACCATTGTGTGTAGGCAAGTTCAGGCCATAAACAAGCTTATGCATCCGGTGTGCACAATTCACCCCATTCTGGTTTCACTGAAGGTTTGCAGTGAGGTTTGGCAGAGCCAATGTGCAGGTGATTTAGCAGGGTGGAGCCAGGGTGTACTACATACTGAGTACAAGCACCTTTTAGGTAGCCCTGTTCACAAAGGTCCAAACTCCTCTGAAGCATGCAGGACATTTGTGTAGTACTGTCACACAGAAGAGTGCCACGAAAAACTATTTTCTATGTAATAAAGATACCTGCAAAAACTTTCTAAAATGAGTTCAGGCAACTGACTTTGACTTTAAATAATAATAATATCAGTAGGAAGTAATTTGAAATAACTTTGTGGGAGAGCCACTATAAAACCAGGAATACCATGACTTTGCCAGTCACTTTCATTCTTTTAAAGTGTTACTGTACCTTACTCTCTTTAACAGTGTCTTAATCTTGATTTTCTTACACAGACATCCTCCCTCCAATCCCAGGCTGTAAGAATTCTCACGTAACTCTCTCTAGGTATTTGGGGGCTAACAAAAATCCACATCATCAATATTATTTTATGATTGGTTTTGTTATGTTTTGCTTTGATGGTTTATTCATTATTACTCTGACATCTGGGATAGATGCTGCTTCCCCTGTATCGTGAATTCTGCATAAATCTTATTCTTTAAAATTTTTTCATGAGTCATTATGTTGTATTTAAATATTATTACTTAACCATTAACTAACATGAAAGATGCCACATAGAGTGATTTTTAAGCATAGTGTATGTTGAAGGAAAGAAGCCAGGCAAGTACAGCTCAGACAGCATTTTTCCCAGCATGTGATAAGCTGGGAACCAAATGGCCACTCTGTCTTTACTCCTCAGATTCTAGAAATACTGAGCTTAAGCAGGTCATTACCATAACCTCTTATGACCCAATAAATGAGACAGACTGAAAATAATTGTGGTCTCTCTCTGCTTTCTTCACCACTTGCCTTTTATTCCCTTCTAAAGTCTCTCGTTGCTCTGGGCTAAATGAAGTTTGGATTGCAACAACAACTTATTTTTTAATGGTATTGTAATATTGGCTAATTTGCCTGCTATTGGTTATGCCCAAGTAGACACATGACCTGTGGCTGTTTGGCTTGTCTTCCTATGGAGAAATAATGAAGCTAATAAGTTGTATTAAAATAAACAAATTCACATGGTACCCAGCATCACAGCCATATGCAGTGTGGTTATTATTATTATTTTTTTTATCTTGAGACACCAGCCTCACATCTCCAACAACTACTGGGTATTTTCACTCACAAGGCCTTTTGTCATTTCCTCTTTAATCCCTCTGATACTACAACTGTGCCTGCTCTTCAAAGCCATCTATCCCTCACAGTTGAAGTTTTAGAGGGTTACTTCATTGCACCCTTTTCTCCCCTTTCTAGCTAAAATTATCACTATTGCCATTTTTAGAAGCAACACACAGGAAGTCAACAGATAAAGCATGAGACAATGGCTCGAGATCTGAGGCCAAATGTCTTGTTCATACTTCGGCTCCTAGTAATAGCAACCACAGTGAGCAACCACAGGCTCCACCCAAGGGCAGAACTCAGCAGGACATCTGGGAATGGGAGAGAATGCCTGTGTCCTGCAGGCGTAGCTTGCTCAATTTCTCCTTCAAAAGTCACCAAGCAAATCAGCCAGCCTCCCTCCCCTTGAGGAAAGAAAATAAGGAAGGCTGATGAAAAGGGGATAGGGAATCAAGTTCCTACCAATTAACCACTCCCAACTTTCCCCCCCCCTCCACTTCATTTTTAAAATTTTCTTTATAATCATTATTGTTGTACTGGGGGTACATTGTGACATTTACAAAAGTGTTTACAATATATCAGTTAAATTCACCTCCTCCAAGATTCTCCCTTATCCACCCACCCCACCCCATTTTTAGAATAATTTCTACAGGTTCTCATTTTTCCATTTACATACACAAGTACATAATATTTCTATTACATTTACCCTCCCATACCTTTTCTTTATATCCTTCCTCCTCCCACTAGTACCAACCCACAGACAGTACCTACTTTACTTTTCTGTCCTCCATTTTTGAAAAAAGACATTTTTGTTTAAGATATCTATACAGAGAGTCTTATTATGACATTTCCATGTATATATGTATTGTATCCTGAATTAGTGCATTCCCTCCATTTTTCTTCTTTCTACCTTAGACCTTTCCTTATGGTGATTTCAGAAGGTCTAAAAATTCCATGTTCATTCTTGTATAAAAAGTATACCAACTTTTCTATTTTTATTTCAATACCTTCTGAGCTTAATGGCATCAGATGATTTTAGCATTTGATTGCAAGGAAGAGTATTTGGATAGTAAGCATTCTGTATTGTGATTGACCTCTGATTTGACTTTTTTCATTGTAAATGCCCCCACAGTTATAACCCAGTCTCAGACTTCCAGCTCTTTGGTGGTGGCTATGATTAATGCTGAAAGGAACCCAGCACCTTGGCACTGGCAGGTCAGAAGGAGTGGTGACTCAGCTGACACTGCAGCTGCACTTATGGTATATGTGTTTTGCAAGTCTCCCCTATTTAAAAGATTTTTTCCCACAAATTAAAATTTTTTATTTTAAACATTTATTTGTTTTTATTTTTCATTACATCAAGAAAAGGAAACAGCATGAGGTTCAATATCAAATCAACTCAGGTCAAAGAAATTTGTCCCTTTGGCAGTGGATCATGATACCTTGAGTCAAAGGCAACAGTCTTCAATATAAAATTGTGGCACTGATTTTTTTCATATTACATCAACTATATTGACTATTTTTCCCCTGGAATTCTTGGTGCCCTTGAAATTTTCTTGTTGAACTTTTTCAAGGTTACACTTATCATCTTATAAGAATACAAGAAAGTAAATTCCTTCCTTAAAGAAAGGATAGTCCGGCCAAGCTAATTATATGATACACTTCCTTCTGTGGCACTGATTTTTGAGAGTGATACTAAAAGACAAGGGGAAAAAAAGCCAGGTATTAAGGTGCATATCTGAAAGGTGCATTTCAGAGTGCCCAGCACTCTGAAAGCTGAGGCAGGAGGATTGTAAGTTTGAGGCCAGCTTGGGCTACATAGCAAGACCCTTTCTCAATAAGAAAATTTAGAAAAAAGGAAGACTATGAAAAAATATTTTAAGAAAGTGGAATGGGCATAGTAGTTTACTTCTATAATCCCAACACTGGGGCGGCTAAGGCAGGAGAATCATGAACTTGAAGCCAGCCTGGGTTCATAGCGCTTTCCAGGCCAACCTGGGCTTTGCAGTGAGACCCTCTCTCAAACAAATGAACAAACAAAAAGAAATGAATGGGGCTAAGCTGACTCAGTCAATGGTTACTGCTTCAGTCGCTGATTTATTCATTGAAAAGTATATATTGTGCATCAGTACTGTGCTTCTGTTTCAGAGAAACAGGTCTCCTACTCTCAGGACATGTACAGTACAGTGAGGGAGACTGATAGCAAACAGTAGTCACTTAATTACAACTATTAATTACAGTTTTTGTGAGAATCTGTATTGGTGACCTTTTTGGGGAATTCAGGGACAGTTAAAACTATCATGAGAAGAATATGTAGAAGCAGACTGGACAAAGGGAGAAGGGAAGACTGTTCTACACAGAGTGAGCAGCATGTGCCAAGACTCTGAGGTAGGAAGAGCCTTGTGTGTGCTAGAGCCTTAGGAATGAAAGGCAAGGGCCTGGGCACTTATGACCCTATAAGCTGTGTTAAGGTTGCTTTGTTGGGGAACCATTATGGTTGGGTTTGGCTGCAAAATGGAGCGAGTACAGGAGTGAGAAGGTTTTTGTTGTGATCCAGATAAGAGGTGATGACACTCCAGAGAAATGGAGTAAAGTTGCTGCTGGGGGGATTAAAGGGGCATTTACAGAACGATTGAGTATGAACTTGGGAAGAAGGATATCAAGAATGAGCCCTAGGCTCCTGTGCAAGCACTAAGTGTAAGACGGTGCCATTTATTAATATGGGGGAACTTTGGAGGAAGTGAAAGATATAAGCCCAGCAACTAAGAGAAAGGATGGACAAATGGGACTACATGAAGTTAAAAGGCTTCTGCACAACAAAAGAAATGGTCTCTAAATTGAAGAGACCACCCACAGAGTGGGAAAAAATATTTGCCAGCTACACATCAAAGGACTGATAACCAGAATATACAGAGAGCTCAAAAAACTAAACTCCCCAAAAATCAATGAACAATAAAGAATTGGGCAACTGAGCTAAACAGAACTTTTTCTAAGGGAGAAATCCAAATGGCCAAAAAACACATGAAAAAATGCTCACCATCCCTGGCCATAAAGGAAACACAAATCAAAACCACACTAAGATTTCACCTCACCCCTGTTAGAATGGCTATGATTAAGAACACCACCAACAACAAATGCTGGAGAGGATGTAGGGATAAAGGAACCCTCATACACTGCTGGTGGGAATGCAAGCTAGTGCAACCACACCACTTAGGAAAACATTATGGAGGCTCCTTAAAAAACTAAACATAGATCTGCCATATGACCCAGCAATCCCACTCCTAGGGATATACCCAAAAGAATGTGACTCAAGTTACTCTATAGGCACCTCACACCCATGTTTATTGCAGCGCTATTCACAATAGCCAAGCTTTGGAAACAGCCAAGATTTCCCACAATCAACGAGTGGATCAAGAAAATGTGGTATTTCACAATGGAATTTTACTCAGCCACAAAGAAGAATTGAATTTTGTCATTCGCAAGTAAATGGATGGAACTGGAGAACATCAACTTAAGCAAAGTTAGCCAGGCTCAGAAGGCCAAAATTAGCATGTTCTTCCTCATATGAGGATTATAGACCCAAAACAAATGCAGTAATATTATTGGACATGGGTCACACACTAAGGGGAGAACACGTGTGGGAGAAATAGGGAAAGGAAGGGAAACCTAAAACTTGAATGTGGTTGATGAGTTCTCCTCCCTGTTGCAAGGAGCAAAAGTAATCTTAAATTGGCAGAGGCCACTATGGGAAGGGGACTAGGATGTAGTAAAGAGGTCTGGTAGAAATGAGCCAGCGTGGGTTGCAATACACAAGTGATGTAAGCAATGCTATGAATCTCTCTGTATAGATATCTTTATCCCAAACTAGCAAAAGTGATGTCTTTCTTATTATCTCCTATGTTTTCTCTTCAACAAAATCAGAGAAGAGGGTGGAACAGGTTCTGCCTGGAAGCAAGGAGTTGCGGGGGTTGGGAGTGGGGGTGGGGAGGCAGCATAAACAATGTATATACATGTAAGAAAATGTAAACATGATAAAATAAAAGGAGGAAAAAAAGAGTAAATCAAGATTTTGAAATTGGAGATATCAAGAAGGCTGCTGCTAGAGCTTTGAGAGAAGACTGGCATTTGTGAGTGGTCAGCTTGAACCACTGACGCTGAACTCAAATTGTCTTTTGACAGCACTTTTATGCAGTGTACTCTTATGAAAAACCCTACTTGGTAACAATGGCTGGATCTTGTAAAATTTCATTGAATCTAGTTTTCTAATATGTTTGTAGGAGTTTCACATCTTTATTCCTGGGTGAGTTTGGCTTATAATCATGTGTCAAGAAGTTTGATCCTTTTAATACTAGTTCTATGAGATGTTCAAGGAAAAGAAAGATTATAGGCTAGAGTAAACTTGAAGGTCCCATGTAGCATGTTCATTTCTTGGAAATTTATGTTGTGTATTATCTTATGAATATTTCTGAAAATTCTTGCATAAAAGAAACTTTCCCTTAAAATGTTGGGGAAAAAGACCTATAGAACTCTGTGATCAAAACTATTTTAAATGAAAAATTTAAATGTTTTTCTAATTTATTCTGTAGATATTAGTCTGCTGAGATTTCCTAGAAACTGAGTACATAATTGGTAATGACAAATATACTATCATAAGTGTACTTCACATCTTAAGGTAGTTTAATCTTCTATCTGTCTGTTGAATCATATGTACCATTTCTAATTTTGTTTTCTCATCTTTTGTATCACGGACTGTTTCATTATCTGATTCATCAAAGAATAAGCTCTTAAATTTAACCATGATATTTTTGGTCTTTCATAATTAATTCCTGGTTTTAGAAAATCCTCTATTCTGCTTTGCTTAGTGTTATAATTTTCCAACTTGTTAAATTCAATGCTGACAATGTATTTTGGGGGTTTCTGTTTTTAATAATAAGGCATACATGACTGTGATTTTTGTCTCTGGATAGAGTTTTGGCTGCATGTCCTGAGTTTCAATCCTGTGTGTAATGTTATTTTGTTTGTTTAGTAAATAGTATGTAATTATAGTTCTGAGTTGCTATTTAACACAAGTTTCCTTGGAGTTTTACTTTATTTGAAGTGGTTTGTTAGTTCTTTTCAGTTTAACTTTTTATCATAATTTCAAGTTTTATTGCATTGCTGTTTTGTTATCATTGATATGTGAAATCATAAATATTCTCTGTAAGATTTTAAAGAAGAAAAAATATGAAATGATAATAATCTTATACAGTGAAAAATCATATTTTCTACAAAATTTTTATAGTGATTTCTGGAAAAGTTGGTGCCCATTTGATATTTGTAATTATAAATTTGGAGTGAGCACAAGCAACACAACTGAATGTTTTATTTTTTTTCTTTTGTGTTTTTAGCAACTTAGATGTAGCAGCTGAATAAGAAAATTATGTTATTGGAATTTTATTAGGCAAGCAAAATGATGAAGGGAGACCATTGAAGGTCTACACGGTTGTAGTGATAGTGACATGTGGACTGGGCACAGAAATAATGACATAAAGAGAGTGATGATTGGTAGAACCTGGTAGTATTAGGGATGGATAAAAATCCACATTGGAGTTATTGTTCCAAAAGGAAAGCAAAGTGGAAATTTTGATTGATGATTTTATCAATGCCCTGTGTTTTATAATGAATATAAAATACAAAGGAAATCAGTGGTTAATAGCAATTTGCTTTGAATCATGTAAAACAAGTAGAACAAAGCCAACTGAAATTTTAAAATAGAATTAAGTAGATAGTATACTTAGATCTTGGTAAGGTCTTTTGTGATATAACTGAAGGAAAATAGAGAGACACAACTATATGGTACCTACTTGATGCATTTATATATAATTAAGTCTCAAAATTACTGTTAATACACAATGAGTTCTGGTTAATTAATTATGTGCCTCTGGTAAGGGATAATTTAAGTTCTATTTGAGGTCTATGATGTCATAACCAATGATTCTGTTGATGACATAGTAATATTATATTATAAATATGCAGATAATGAAAAACAGGAAAATTGTGATTATATTATTTTCCAGAATTAGGACTGAGGCACTTGAGCAAAGTCAAATAATGGATCCAAACTAAGTCAATGAAATTTAATAATACTACATTCAAATTTTACTCTTATATTTAAAAAAGACTATGAGCACTCAGTACAGAAGTCACATGTAAAAGACCTAGAGGCAGGAGTAATAACTCATGATAAAAATGTTTGAATTTTGCATTTTTTGCTTGTAAATCCACCTTATGCTAGAATCATGTCATGCAAACTCTTCACAAATATAACCTTATTTTTTCATCATGGTTATAGATGTATAAGTGATATTCAGAGAGATTGCTTTACCTGGTGTCATATAAAATAAAGGGTGCAGACTGGATCACCAACAGGTGTTCTACTTTTCTAAATGTTATTTGGCTTACACTAGCAAAAGTTTACTGCCCACAAAGAAGGCAAGAATCCCACCAAACTCTTCTCTTGTGTTTGTATAAGATTGTATCTAGAGATTTGTCTCAATTGCCATCATTTCACTTTCAGAAAATTCTTTGGAAATAGGGCAAACAGTGGGAAGGGCAAGAAAGGTGCTGCACTATCTAGAAACTTTTTAGTATAATAAATATTTGGATTGGAGACTAGAAGACTTGAGACCCACCCCCAGACACACAGACACCACCTATACATCCATCTTCCCTTCATGCAACTGTAATAATTGTGGAAGTGCTCATCAAGTCACGATTTCTTAATTGTAAGTTAAAACTATTTTAAACTCACTAGACAAGTTTCCTGTTTAAAGAATTTTTGCAATGGTTGTTTTGTGAACGTTCACTTAGGACCAAAAAAAAGTACTAATAAATATATGACAAAACAGTTCAATTTCACCAGCAACCAAGAATTGTCAATTAACACAGCCAGTCAGACATCATTCCAGAGTTTTCAGATTAGAAGATACTGGAAGGAATGGTCTTAGCCGGTGGTGATGAGGAAGCTGTCATCTTGTTCTCCCTGTGGCAGACTCAATGTGCAGCCTCCCTGGAGGCCAGTTTAGGGATATGTGTTAAATGCTGTGATTATGTGCAGACTTCATGGCCCAGCAATTCCACTCCTAAACATTTATTTTTATCAAAATAATTCAGTAATTGTGCAAAGGAATTTGTTCAAAGATTATTTTGAAACATTGGTCATAATTATTTAATATCTGGTCTCAGTTGTTTAAAGAGTCATTATAGATAAGGGAATTAAACTTCATATTTTAAAAGCCAAAGGCATTCTTTTGACATGTGAACAAAATTTATACATACAATCAAAACATGAACTCATCACGTGGTCTTGTTCTCTTCAGTGTAGCACTTTTAAAAGCCTTTTCCTTAAGGGATGAAAATTTCTCATACTTCTTTTTTAGCATTGCAGTACTTTCATTTCTTCAAACTATAAAACACATAACTTGGTTTCATAGTGGAATCATTCAGAAGCTCATATCTTCATGATTGCAGCTGAAATAGACTAAACAAAAAAATACAGTCAGTACAAATTGCTGTGGGTTATCTATACAGCTACAGCATGTGGTGAGAACCTGGAAACCTCGTCGACATAATTTATGAGACTTCCAGTAAATCAGCTCAGTTCAGTGTTTTAGACCTGTATCCAACTCTCCTTGGATGTCTAGACACAGCCTAAGATGAGGCTTCAAAAATGGGTAAGAATGAAGCAGCCAAAGCCACCAGAAGCCTTTGACCCTCTTCTAATGTTTCAACCAGATAATTATTTTCCCTCTGAAGAATTTGGCTATCCTTTAAGGGGAAAAAAATTAAGATTTTCCATGTGAAGAGCCCCTGAAAGAAAATACTCTGGAGAAAGGTCAGTGAGGATGGGCCAATGCTGAATTCTTCAGATCTGCTCAGAGAAAATGGAAAATCTGTGCCTCTTCACTTTTCCTGCTCTGGAGCTGGCCAAAAATTCCCAGGACCTGCGTCCAGCTTTGCCTTTCCCGTGCCTTTGCATCTTAATAGAGCTGACACTGTACAGTGGAAATGCCTCCAAAAAGAACCCTAAGTAGTAGCTAAAGGTAATTAGAGAAGTGGTAGAGGAGTGATTAGACCATTAAAAACTGATGAATCATTTACTCTGTCAAGACAATCCCTTGCTCTTTCTGCTCTGTAACAAAGGTATATAACCTTTCTAATTTTCCAGAAATAAATTTTCATATTTGGAGATTGTATTTTCTTTAAATATGTTCAAACTCATTTAAAATTACTCATTATTCTTCCTGTGATTTATCCATTTAAATTTTTATGTCTTAGGTTTTCTATAGAAAGTTAAGGAGATGGTCAAAAGTTGAAAAGGCAGCTGGGTGCAGTGGTTCAGTCTTGTAATTGCAACTTCTCAGGAGGTGGAGATTGCAAGGATGGTGGTTTAAGGCCCACTGGGGGTGAGGGGAAGAAGTTCACAAGACCCCATTTCAACCAATGCCTGAGTGTGATGGTGTGTTCTGGCCTGGTCTTCCCAGCTACACCAGAAACTGTAGATAGAAGGATCATGGTCCTGGTGGGCACAGGAGAAAACCTGAAAAATAACTAAAGCTAATAGTAGAGCACCTGCCTAGCAAGTATAAGGCCCAGAGTTCAAAACTCAGTACTGCAAAAAGCATTAAAAAAAAAAAAGGTGGGGGAGATTATTTTAAAAATAAGTACTATCCAAGTTCATTCTATTGGGCTTTCATTCAGCCATTTGTTCATTCATTCATTCAACAAATATTTGTATTATGGAGGCCATATATGCCAAGGACTATGCTAAGCCCATGTTGTGTCATTTATTGACCATGTGGTAATGGGAAGGTCCGCTAATCTCTCTGAAGCTGTTTCTTCATTGGTGAAATTGCTGTGCTGCACACTTTTCAGGGTTGTCAAGAAAATTAAATGATACGATTTGTCTTTTAATGTGGTGGAAAATTAGAGTTTTCTTTTTCATCCTTCTCCATTCATTGTTATTCCCCAAAAGTTACAAAACAGATAGAATGATCCCAAAACACTGGAAATTAGAGACATCAATCAACTATTTGTAAGACTCAGAGTGAACTGAATTGAAAGTATATCAGTGTCCAGTGCATGCTTGACCCTAATAAAAAAGAGACCAAACAAGGTGACAAAAGAAGCTTGTACAGTTCTCCACTGCATCACCTTGAGAAAAGTATATACTGTGCCAACCAGAAATCCAGATAGTCAAGGCCAACTAGAAAAATGAATCCATGTAAGAATTTACAAATAAGGAAATCAGGTAGAAAACGCCTTGTGATAAAAAATTATTAAGGATAAATACACTGAGTTTCTTCCAAATAATTGCTATATGTCACAAAATAGAAATACAAAAGGAATAAGATATACTAAAATAATAAATCAGAAATAACCTAGGTCAATATTTCTAGATGGATTAGCAAATGCCATGTGATAAAATGACAGAAAGTGAAAGATGGAAAATTTCTCAAGAAATCAGGAGTCATTTTATTCCTGAATTTTATATATACAAAATGAATTCAAGAATGATTTGAAAAACTTGAAGGTAATCAATTTACCTTAGAACAGAAGACTGCTGGAAAATGTAGAAATAAAAAAGACAGTCCATTTCTCAACATAAACAAAGGAAAGAGTAAAAAGCATTTTAAAAAACCCAAAGTATATCTCAAAATATGCTCAAAAACTAAGGCCAAACATACAGCTATGGCAAAAAAATAAGCATTATGGAAACTTTCTTAATCATAGGTCATAGTTTTCAGCTTGGGATAAAAAATAAAGTCCAATTATACACTGGTGTTTTTAACAGACAGAAGTAAAAAAATAGACAAAATTAAAAATGGCAAAAGAAGAGACTGAGATATATCAGGTAAATGCAAACAAAAGTGAAAATCCATTGAAATAATGTACAATGCAATATTGGATTGTATTTCATGCAAGTGGCAATGAAATCAAGACAAAGAACACCATTTCTATAAACATATGAAGATTCCAGACCTCCTTAGTGACCAAAAATATTAAAGCACTGATGGAGAATGACTTCTAAGTTATAAAACCAAAAAGGTAATTTCAAGATGATATTCACGTTTATGGGGATAAGATTCATCATTCAGTTAATATTTATTGAGTACCAGTGTAATAAAATCAATTCATCCAAATATTCCTTTGCATTTATTAAAGTTTTGTTGCATGCTATTTAATAATATTTTATAATTTTCTTAATTAAAACTATTTGTATTTATTTTAAACAATTTGCTCTGAATACAAAGGGAATATTTTCCCATCTTGATTTCTATGTTGTTGGTGGTATTGAGAGCAGCAATTGATTTTTGTTTGTCTTGCAATTAACAAGTATCTTATTAATACTGGCAGTCTTTTGTCAAACACTTGGATTTTCCACTTCTTTCTGAGTGAATTTAGGTAACACATATTTTTATATTGTTAACTTCTATACTCTTAGATTTTACCATAAGGTGCATATAATATCTAATTTTAATTTTAGTTTTTTCAAACTCTCTTATATTTGTGGCAATGTACTCGATCCTTTCTTTTCTTTTTTCTTTTTTTGGGGAGACTGGAGTGTGAACTCAGGTCTTCATGAAGCAGGCACTCTACCAGTTGAGCCATACCACTTTTTTGGGGTGGTGGTGATGATACTGGGGTTTGAACTCAGGGCCTCACTCTTGCTAGGCAGGTGCTCTACCACTTGAGCCACTCCACCAGCCCACATACCCTATCCTTTCTCATTTGTGATCTTGTACACTTTTAACTCCCACTTTTTCCAATAGTTAAGATTGTAAGTGTATTATCTATTGGCAAGGGGAAAACACTTGTGGGTGTTATTTTTATATTTCCTATTTCATTAGTTATGATTTTAATTCTACACTTGTTATCTCTAATTTGTTTTTAAATCTTTTTATGATTTTCCTAGATAAATGCTGACTTTTTCTTTCTTTCCTAAGTGGCGAACATACTTAAGACAGTACATTTCCCTCCAGTTCTTGCTCTCCTCATTGTTTGGATATGAGTGTTTATATTTGTGATCTTACATATCATTTGTACATATTCTTTTTCTGTGATGTAAGGGTTGTCTAGAAGTATATTTCTAAAGTTTCTCAATTTTACCTCTACCTCTTTTGTTTGGAAATTCTCTCTTTCTCTCTCCCCTCCACACTCTTTCTCTTTCCTCCACCCTCTTTCCCTCCTTCCTTCTCTCATTTGTGATTAAAAAGGTGAGTTAGACCACTTCTCCATTTTAAAGTTTGTTAAGGATGGTGCTGTGTTTGTGTGTTGGTCCAAGTGTGTGACTGATTTTTGTAAGCATTTCTTGCATAGTGAAAAAGTCTTTATCTTCTACTAAAGAAACAAAGGATTCTATCAGAGGAACTTCTGATAGAAGTTATTTTGGTGCACTATAACCATCCAATTTAAAAAGTTATTAAAATTTGACTATATTTATGTCACTTAATTATATAGATATGATTCTATTGAGTTCATCTTATAGTTCTAGAAACATTTGCTTCATTTGTTTATCTATTATGTTATTTGGTATAGCAACTTTATGAGTATTTTCCAGTCTTTATAAATTATACTTTAAATCATTATATAATTTTTCCATTTACTGCTTCTATATTGTTTATTCTATTCTGTACTTCTAAGCTTCACCTTGTGTGCTATTAATATTACCATTCATGCTTTGTACTACTTTGTTTTGTACTTGCTTATCTAATACCATTTTGTCTTTCTCTCTCTCTTTCTCTCTCTTTTTGTAGTACTAGAGTTTAAACTCAGGGCCTTGTGCTTGCTAGGCAAGTGTTCTATCACTTGGTCCTTGCCCCCCCCCCTTTTTTTTTTGCTCTAGTTATCTTTCATATAGGGTCTTCATTTTTGCCTGAGGTTAGCCCTTAGACCATTATTCTCCAACCTATACCTCCCATGCAACTGGAATTACAAATGTGCATTGCTATACCTGACTTATTTTTTGAGATGGAGTCTGACTAACATTTTTTCCCTGGCAGTCCTTGAACTGTGATCCTCCTGATCCCTGAGTAGCTGAAATTACAGGCACAAGCCACCATGCCCAGCCCATACCTTTATTTTTATACATTATATATGACTACTTTTTTCTTATCTTCTCTCTCTCTCTCTCCCACTCTGCCCCCCCCCCCCCCACTGCCTCCCTGCTTCTTGAGACAGGGTCTTGCTATGTAGCCCAGACTGGCTTCAAATTTTCCATTCTCCTACCTGAGCCTCCTGAGTGCTGGGATTATACATGTGCAGCACCACTCTTGGCTCTGTTTTTCTGTAGTGCTGGGGATTGAATCCAGGGCCTGTGTATGCTAGACAAGTGCCCTCCCACTGAACTATGTTCCCAGCCTTATTTTTTAAACTGAAATATCGTGTTAAACTTAGAAAATTAAGTCCATTTACATTAATTCAATAATTAATATGCCTGGTTTTATTTCTGTCATCTTATTTTAAATTTATTTTGTTGTTTCTTTTTCTGTTGTTTTTATTTTTTTTGTTCATTTTCTCAAAAAGTGATTAATCTTTCTTTTTTAAAATTTGAGGCTTCTGTACTTTTTATTTTACTAATATTTACATTTATCTTCAATACACAGTCCTACTCTTCCATGTCAATTGGTGATTGTCAATTATTTCTATTACATCAGAGAACTATTTCTTTTCCTTCCCGCCCCCCTTACTCACTTCTCCCAACAATGACATGTCTTTGCTTCCATGGTCCCCCCTCCTCACATGCCAGAAGAGACCTTTGGTACATTATACTTCCTTCTACTCTCTCCCAAGTTTTAGATTCCTAGAGTTCCTGTTAGAGTGCATCTGGACTGTAAGAGTCATTTAGTCTTTATTGCCCATTCTTAGATGGTCTTTCATGATTCCTTTTGATTTGGCTCTATGGATGCTCAGTGTTGTTTCCCCTCATATCTTTCCTTACTCTGAATTTTTGTGCAGGATCATTGGATAGTGTTTTCACCTGAAGTCTGCCTTAGGGTTTTCTTCAAGTTGGGTGTATGGATGACACCCTGACTGGTACAGGACTCCAATTTTACAATCCTCATAAGAGTCCATGTGTGCAATTTCATTGCCTTCTGCCTGTTGAATGTTCAGTCTAGTTCATCTTCCTTTATAAGCAACTTCCTGTTTCTTTGGAGATTTTATAAGACTTTTTTTAAATCTCAGAACTCAAGAATTACATTAACATATGCCCAAGTAGCATCTTTTCTCATGAGTTCATCCTAAAATGTCACTTTTTGGGGTTCTGTTTTGTTTTTTGGTGGGACTGGGGTTAGAATTTAGGGCTTCACACTTGCAAAGTAGGCACTCTGCCACTTGAGCTACACCTCCAGTCCATTTTGCTCTGGTTATTTTGGAGATGGGGGTCTCTCAAGCTATTTGTCTAGGCTGGCCTTGAACTGAAATCCTCTAGATCTCAGCCTCTCAAGTACATAGGGTTATACTTGTGAGCCACTAGCACCTGGCTAAAACTTCATTTTCAATGTGCAATTTGTCTTTCTTTAAACTCAGGAAAGTTTTGTTTTTATAAAATTGTTTTTCATGTGGCATATGTACATGACAAAATATTGTTCAGCTATAAGAAAGAACAAAATCAGTATGTACATATGAATAAAATAAAAATTAAAAAAAAGAAAGAACAAAATCATGTCATTTGTAGGAACACAGAGGAAACTGTAGATTATCATGTTAAGTGAAATAAGCCAGATGCAGAAAGACAAGTACCACATATTTTTCTCTCACATGTAGAATCTAAAAAAAAAAAGAGAGACAACATGAAAGAAAAAGGGAGACCCTTAGAGAAGAGGAAGGAGATCAAGGGGAGGGAAAAGAGAGAGTAAGATAGAAATAATCTAAGTATGTTATATGTATATATTAAAATATCAGTGAAGCCCATTATATTATATAATTAATAAGTACTATAATTAAAAATAAATACATTGCCAGTGCAAATAGTGAGTAAATAAATAAACAAATCCAAGCCAGTACTTATAAATAATTTCTCTTTTATAATTATTTTTTCCTTCTCATCTTCTGTTTATTTTCTTGGGACTGCTGTTATTTGTAGGTTAGGAATTCTGAGGTTTTCTTCCAAATGCTCATCATCTCTCTCTTTTTATGTTTTCTATTTTTCCTTTTGGATATTCAAAGCTGCTAATTCTGGTCTAAAGAATGGACAGTGGCCGTGCTTTCCTTTATGTACTCTATGTTTTAACTTGACAATCTTACGTCTTAGTTCCAAGAAGTCTGTCCATGTAGCTCTTCAAATACTTACTATTCTTCTGTCTCCTGCCTCCCCTGCAATTCTCCTTCTGAGTGCTTTCTTCATCCTTTCTCTCTCTAGCTGTTAGACCTCTTTGAGTGTCCTTCTATTTTTATTTGTTCATTGCAGCACAGGTCCAATTCCAGGATGCTTTAGGTATACTGGTCCCAATGGCATGTGAAGTCACAGACATATTAGTCATCATGGATCAGAAATAGGCAAGTTGCCATTTACCTAAGGAGGAACAAGGAGTAAGAATTTATTTTGCTTTAGGGGAGAGAAAGACCAGTCCCTCCATGCCTTCTTACTAGCAGAGGGTCATTCACACTCAAGGACCTGGTTATCATCAAGGGACCATTCTGTCAACGGTCCTCCACATGCCAGTCCTTGTCCTCAGGCTCTCCTGTTATGGGGACAAAGTTCTTGTCCAGCCCAGAGCAAGAAAGTACCACAAGAACTGTTTTCATTCACATTGGTAATGCACCTGAGAACCAGTCCTAATATTGGCTTGACTCGAGAAGAGGGTGTATTTGACCTGAATGGACCTGGAAGAAATGGCGTTCAATTAAGCCACTGTATTCCCAGAATCCTCTGAGGATGTAATGGTGAACATAAACATGATACATTCACCATCTCCATGAAGTGTTTAGGCTAATTAAAAAGATATACACTAATCAAAATAAATAATTGGGAGAGAGATAGAGAAGGGGGAGGGAATGATGGTACTTGCTCATGAGTGAGACAGAGAGAAGAAAAGGAGTGGAGAAGAGAAAGTAAAGGGAAACAGGCACAGAGAAAAAAAAACCCACATAATTCTGCAATCCCAACTGTGAGAAGAACTATGGAGACAAGGTGAATAGAAATGTGGGACTCATATACGAGAGGAGCTGACCTGGTAGGGATGTCAGGAAAATGATGTCTGAAGATGTGATGAATGAGTTGAGACCCCGAGAAACGATGCAAAGAGGGAGGGGAAAAGAGCCAGACAGAGAGCTGCATAGATTCAAAGACATAGTGGGTAAGCATGGCCCATTGACACATTCTGGGACATAAAAGAAGGCCAGTGTGGTGAGAGCAGAAAGAGAAAATTGTGAAAAGATTCTGGAGAGAAGAGGAATGACTGATTGAACTACAGGGGTTTTGTGGCCATTGTAGAGATGGTAATCTTTTTCCTAAGCAAATAGCCTTAGTCTTACACTAGAGATAAAATAGCTAATTCATATTTTCAGAATCATGAGGATTTTGAAATTTTCAGAATATCATGAGGATTTAGGGCAAGGAACAAAAGTAAAAGGATGTAGGATTCTTGGAAGCCAATGAGGAGGCTATTTGTGATAGTCCTTGGGAGAGATGACGAGAAGGTAGAGACCAATTTTAAAAGAAGGACAAAAATGGAAGAGGAATGGGGGTGTGGAAGAGTAGGAGGTGTGAAAAACACCCCCAAAGTATTGGATTTCACCACTTCTGCATGCAATGGGAACCATGGAAGTAGACCAAGTTGGAAATCACCAATTCATTTGTTCATGCCAAGATTCTTCTGAGATTCTCAAATGAAGTCAGTAGACAGTATAAATCTGGGGCAGATCTACACAGGAGATAATCCTCTGGGATTAGGTACAAATTGAGACTATTAGGCATGAATTAGAACTTGTTGGGAAAGATTATGGCGAAAAGAGATTAGTGTTTACACTC
The DNA here is from genome assembly GCF_047511655.1 of Castor canadensis. Taxonomy (NCBI): domain Eukaryota; kingdom Metazoa; phylum Chordata; class Mammalia; order Rodentia; family Castoridae; genus Castor; species Castor canadensis. The sequence goes on along the minus strand of NC_133396.1, from coordinate 90,199,108 downwards.
CTAGTATCTACATAAATTGTCCTACTTTTTCAGGGAAGGTGATGGGATTGTGTAATCGGTGTCTGAAAAATGATTATAAGTTTTGATGTTGAAACTCTATTTATAGAAATCTTCCCTCAGAAAATGATAGTAAGTATGACAAACACAAGTGGATAATCTTCACTTAAGCATGATTTATGATAGCATAAAAAGGAAATGATTTCATCATCTAGTATTAGGAGAGAGTTAAGCAAATCATCATACAATACATTGATAAATATTATACCGTCCATCAATTTTGCCATCATAGTAAAAGTGAATGACCATGATATAACAATAAGTGAAAAGGCTGGACATATAGTTTAATAGAGATCTAGAGAGGATAAGAGAGGGGAGAAAGAGAGAGGGAGAGAAGAGGGACCCTCAACTGTGTGAAAATGTGCAGCACAAAAAAAATGTGTAAGAAAACAAGGTTATCTGTAAGCAGTTCAATCTAGGTGATTGCTACCACTCATTTTCTAGTTTCCAGTTTCTCAGCATGGGCATTTTTGTATCTTATGTGTTCTTTTACTATCAGAGAAGCAGCATTAAATGATAGCATTGTTGCAGATACAAATACACACATCATAAGTTTCTCAAGCTACTAAACACTGATTTTTCCTTTTTACAATTTGATGAGCATTTCTTTTTTGTATCTAGCATAGTCTTTCAGATTTGTAATATTATTGCCATTTTTAATTGTTTTATTATTCATATGTGCATACAATACTTGGGTCATTTCTCCTCCCTGCCCCCACCCCCTCCCTTACTACCCACTCTGCCCCCTCCCTCTCCCCCCCACCCCCTCAATTCCCGGCAGAAACTGTTTTGCCCTTATCTCTACTTTTGTTGAAGAGAGAGTATAGGCAATAATAGGAAGGAACAAGTGTTTATGCTAGTTGAGATAAGGATAGCTATACAGGGAGTTGACTCACATTAATTTCCTGTACGTGTGTGTTACCTTCTAAGTTAATTCTTTTTTTAAAGTTCTATGAGGTATTTAATCATTTAGACTTATAAAATAGCTTCAGAATCCTGAACTAAGTACTGGGGAATAACAAATTCATTTTCCACAGCACAACTCCCAATCAGCTTGATCTGATATGTGTACCACATTGAGTTCATTTGTGTTTCCATTGCTTCTTAATACTCAGTAGTACAGATGACTCTGGGTTCTTTAATGTGGGTTTTCTAAAAAGAATTATAGTAGGCACATATAGAAGTTTGCTGATTATTTTTAAATACAATGAATTATTTTTGCTTTCCTCCTGTGATTGCTAGAGAACTGTCATTTATGTCATTATTGTCTGCAGTGATATAAAATTATTTTGAGCTTGGTTCAAAATGAAGAAATTGATTTTTTTAAACTCCAGGAATGTATACAAAGACTATCGTTTCCTTGAGCTGGCATGTGATTCTCAGGAGGATGTGGACAGCTGGAAGGCATCTCTACTAAGAGCTGGCGTCTATCCTGATAAATCTATAGTAAGTTTGATATGTCTCTTATTTAAAATTATTATTAACCATTTTTAAGAAAATACTAATTCAATACACTACATGTATGCTACAGAAACTAGTTTTTATTATTGCCTTAATCAATTCTTTTTGACAAATAGATTAATTTGGCATAGTTTGATACTTTGTTCATTCTTACTACATTTTTTTCTCCATCAAATTTCTATTTTTAAGAAGGCAATCAGTATATTTGTTGAATAAATGTGTTACTCTGCCATAAATCATAATCTATGCAACCTCAAACTAAGAGAAAGTTTTTAATTTTATTTTAAAACTTTATTTTCCTCTATGTATTATTGTCTAGTTGTTATATTAATACAAGAAGTGTAACATCATTCATAATACCAATATTTCATATCCTATAAAAGTACCTATCTTTATAAAAGTTCCTTTCATTATGTCTGTATTACTGGTGTTCATAGCTATATCTGTGTTTACTCTGGCCACTTCTCTTTATTAATATACTTCAAGTGTCTTAGAGACACTTCTCTCATTCAAGTTAATAAACAGACCTTCTCTTTGTGTTCTTTAGGAAGTGTGATATTACACAGACTAGTCTGAATTTAAACCTCAGAAGTCCCACCCATCACACATGCACCCACTGTTCAACGCACTCTGCAGAGGAGGGGATCTCTCCACTCACTGTTTCCTTTGAGTCTTTACACTATCCAGGCCTCTCCCCAGAACTGAAGTGTTGGAATGGAGTCCTGGGAACTCAGTCAGACTTGACCCTTGTAGTGCTCACTTGGCTCTCATGTCAGTTTATAGGACTGATCATGCATGAGTGGGGTCCTTACTAGACTCAAAATAGAGAGAAAGTCTTTTCAAGACAAAGTCTGAGGAATGGATACCACATGGCACGATTGAAGCATTTCTGGGGTCTTCAAGCCTGAGCACATCCCAGGGGCATATTTGAATTTCATGGAGTTGCAGTGATAAGGAATTAGGATCTGTGCCCAAATGTCTTTCTGTTTGCTATTGTTTAGTTCACAATTATGCTTTTCAATACCACCCTATCCCATACCTGCCTGGTTGTCACCTCAAACAATGAGGTTTCCACTACATGCCCTGTGCCCTCTAAATGGAAGTCAAGTCTGATGCTTTCTTGTTGGTCTGAAACACAGGGGTATCTGTGTATGATTTTCACAGTTTTGCAGTTTCTCTTCTGTGTGTTCATACAGATTCACATAGATATATCCTACTCTATAGACACCTAGTTTATAAAATATCATTTCAATAATGGAGTACCACTTTTACTTTTGCTTTTAGTTGTAATTATTACTCATCTGTATCCATTGATAGTAGTGTGCTTAATATCACAAATAGTCTATATCAAAATGCATGTATCATTAATTTTTTATTCATCTTTCCACAAAAGCTTTGGAGCACATGCTTTTCGCCATCTTAAGGCACTAGTAAGAGGCAAGTGCTAAGGTTCTGCTCACGTACAACAGGAAATGACATTGACTACTATAACTGCATAGCGTTATTTAAAATGATGATAAATCCTTTCTAAAATTTAAGTTAAAGCGAGAGGCAGTGAGAGCCAAGGGCTTTATTTTAGGAAGGGTAGCCTGGGAAGGACCATTTGAAGACTGAGCCTTTGAGTAGGCTCCCCGGGGAAAGAAGAGAGTAAATGCTATGAACGTCTGAAGGAGGGGATTCTTCACAGAGGCAGAACAAGGACAAAGCCAAGCACAGAGTCTTAACAGAGCAACACAAGGGTTCATGTGACTGGAACAGTGTGAAGGACAAAGATATGAGATGGTCCCTAAAAGGGTGACAGAGGGGCCAGGTGATATAGGCCTTGAAGAAAATAGTGAACATTTTTGGATTTTATTCTAAGTGAGATGAGAAGCCATGAGAGGTTGACATGGTAAGGGTTGCATTCTTAAAAGCCCATGATGGCTGGGCACCAGTGGCACATGCCTGCAATTCTAGATACTTGAGAGGCTGAGATCCACAGAATTGCAGTTCAAGGCTAGTCTGGGCAAATAGTTCACAAGACCCCATCTCTAAAATAACCAGAGCAAAATGGACGGAGGTGTGGGCTCAAGCAGTAGAGTGCCTGCTTTGCAAATGCAAAGTTCTGAGTTCAAAACCTTATTCTCACCAAAAAAAAAAAAAAAAAAGCCCATGATGACTGGGTATTGTGAGAAGTAGCAAAGCTTGTGGGTTCAAGCACAGGCTCTAATGTTGCCTCTATGCAAATTCCAGATGCTCCCTTATAAGCTGAGGGGAAGTCACTTAGCCTCCTACATTTCAGAATTTCTCATTTCTAAAATGAAGATAGCCATAGTCCCTTGTAGGGTGTTTGACAGAATCCATTGAGACAGTGCATGATCAGGGAAGGCACAAGTTAGCACCTTACTTTCATGTATGATAATAATGATTTTCATTCCAACTGTTTTCTTTAACAGCTAGAGGAAGGTGAAAATACTGTGGATATTATAATATAACCCAAGGAGATAGTACTTCATGCTATTTTCTATCTTCCAAATATGCTTGTTGATATAATTTATCAGTGCACATGTATACACAGGTGTGCATATATGTATATATCTTGTTTACATGTGACTGTAGTGTTTGTGAAAATGTTTTAAGCCATGATTTTATAAATTAAACCTATTTTATTTATTTTTATTGATTCATATGTACGTATATTATTTGTGCCATTTCTCCCCCATGCCTCCCACCCCCACTCCCCGCCCCTTCTCTCTCCCCCCTACCTCTCTCGCTTCCAGGCAGAATTTTAAATGAAATAATGAAATAGATGGTTACTTTAAGGAAATTATGTAGGGTTCTTTTTTTTTTTTGTGGTACTGCATACTATAGATTGAACTCAGGGCCTGGCGCCTATACTCTATCTACTACTTGAACTATGTCCCCAGTTTTTTCTTTTAGGTTTTTTTTTTTTAAATAGAATATATTTGTTATACAGGGAGAGATTCATAGTGACAGTTCCAATTAGACTTATGTTGTACATTAGTTACATTGCCCCCATTGTCTCTCCCCCTCAGCCCCTCCCCACCCCACCTAAAGCGTTTGGTTTCCTACTTCTGTTTCATATAGGTATATGAAGTCCATCTACCATGTGCCATCACCTTAACCTCCTTCATTCATCCTCCTCCCTCCTACTAGTACCCACACACAAATTGTACCTATTTTACAGTCCTGGTTTTTGTTATTAATATTTAAATTGATGTTCAAAGGGGTGTCTCAATGTATGCCCTCTATGAGCGTGCTTTACTTTGGTCCGTTCAACCCCTTCCTATTAATCTCCCTTTCCCCTTTACCTCCCACCCCTGTTTTCAACAGTTTTCTATACACGTTGTCATATCCTCTACTTTCACATCTTTTGTTATGTGATATTACTGATGGGCTGTCATTCTCTTTTCCTTTTGCTCTTTCCCCAAGTTCCATTGAGTAGTTCCACTATTACAAACATGTTCTACATCTGAGTTTAAATATGGCCATGCTTGTTTTTGTGTGTATGTTTATCTTTTGGATCTATGGGGTTTGCACTTTTTTGTCTGGGCTGACCTCAGTCTCTGATCCTGCTGCCTGTGCCTTCTAAGTAGCTGGGATTGCAGGCATGTACCAACATGGTTGGCCCTGTAGTGTAGTGTGTGTGTATGTGTGTGTGTAAAACTGGTATGGAAAAATTTACACATCCCCTAGTGAACTGTTTTTATAAATCTGGACTTTCATGTATGTACAACTCTACACCAAGAAGACAATTTAAAAATATTTTCTATTTCTTTATCAGAATACTCTCTTTTAAGCCAATCTATCAAAGCCCTACACAATCCATTTTGATTTTTTTCCACAAAATTGTCATTTGTTTACCAACACACATTTGGTACAATTGTTTGGAAGATCAGGATAAAGAGATTTTCACCACATACCAAAGACAGAACAGGAAATTAAACTTGGCAGTGTGCCTTGACTCTTGCTTTTCTCAGTTTTCATCATAAAAAAAAATGTGTGTTTCTTATGCACCATGTAGTCTTCCAGGCCATATTAAAAGATTGCTTGGTCCTCATATGTCTGTTGTCACTGTTGAAATGAATCAAGCAGAATGTTTATCTACAGGCTCCATTTTGTGGATACATTCACTTGTTTGGGGAAAAGGATAGATTTAGGTAGATATTCCTAATTTAGAAATATTCAATGAAATAAGATTAACCTAATAACTGATACTACTTAAGTAAAACTTTAGAGTTTTTGAATAGTGTGTCATTTTGCTTTTGTATCAGTAAGCACAGGGGTCAACAAAAAATCAATCAACTGCTACCTTAATAAGGAAACACTTATGTATCCTGCTTGGGCATGAGTTCAAGACCACAACATTCTGCTTTCTGCACAGATGTCTGTATTGTGGCTGGAAAGAAATTTTTACATGGATTATTTTTTAAATTGTGTAAGTTTGATATCATTTAGATAAATAGCTATTGACCAAATTAATTCAAATGAAATGATGTTTTGGGTGGATTACTTTTTCTGTTGAAGCTTTATGTGCACCATTTAAATAGCATATTTTTTCCATCACCTCCATGTAGTGGAGTATTCTCTATCATTCATATTAAAATGTTCTGCTCCCCAGTTTGTTTTGTCTCTTAAGTCATTTCTCTAAGGGTTTTCTAAAAAAAGAAGTTCTTTCTCTTTCCCTTCTACCCCCTTTCCTTTTCTCTTTCCTCCCTTCATACATCACTATTATAATGGACTCCAGAGATTCAAAGATTAAAAAGATGCAATTCTTATTTTATAGAAATTCCACGTCTAGTGGAAGAGAGAGGTGCTCAGAACTGCTGTGCATAGCTGTATGAAATGTAAAAGCCCCACTATTTCCACATGTTCTCTCTAATTACTTTCTGTTTTCCAAAGGGCATTTTCTAATTGCTTTCACTTTTGAATCTTTCTGGATCCAAAGCAATTCACAGAGTTCTAATCTGAGCAGTGGAGTTTATAGGCCTCAAATGGACATGAAAAGTCCTGGATTCAGTTTCCTACTGTGCTACTGGCTTTCTCTGTGATTTTACACATAGCTTCTTTCAGCCTCAAATTTAGCGTTCTATCAGCCACTTGGTATTTCTGAGCAGCCATAATATTTTAAAAATACTTTTCAGTTGAATTGAGATTTAGCAGAATTTTATTTATTTTATTTCTATTTTATTTGGTCATTAAATTGAAATTATAACCACTATAAGATTTTATACTGGTAAATAAGTACATAGGACTTTAAATAGTTTCAAAAAAAAGATGTTTGTTATCGAGTTAATAGCTCACTGATCAGACTGAGATAGAAAGTGTGTGTGTGTATGTGTGTGTGTGTAGTTAGAGGCTATTAAAGAATCTTTAAAAGATTTTTTACTGACATCTGCATATACATTTTCCTATATGATTATGAATAAATTTGAACATGACTAAATATCTAAAGAACAGAATATGATAAACAGCTGACTTTTGGGCACAGTTTTGTTGGCTTACAATATGACTTAACTATAAACGTTAAGGAATTTCAAATTCAAATTCTTTGAAATATAATGTGTTCAGTGGAATGAGGTAGATGTTGAATCAGATTCATTTATATTTGAGTCATGTTGTCACTGTCATGTATTAGCCATATGGCTGAGGGACCTTGTCTAACTCTCCAGTCATTTATTCTCCTCTAAACTCCTTCCTCAGTGTGATTTCATAGGATTAAGTGCAGGTTCTTGGTGCCTTCAGTAGTGAATGCATTCAGTACTATGTAGCCCTTTAATTGTCACTCATAGTCATTAGTGTGTCCATGAAGCTGTAATTCCCAATCCAGTACTTGCCTTTTCTTTGGAAAGTCTCCATGGGATTTGGGTATGCAAGGGAGCATTTCTTCATCTGTTGCTTGTCCCAGTGCTGTGTAGGGGACAGGCCGGTCTAAGAGGCTGCATCCATTAGGTAAAGGGCTCTCAGGGGAAGTGAGAATTCTCAAGCCTGCCCTTTGAAGCTTCTAAGAAAGAAATAATCTGACATCTATGCATGCCCTAAAACATTTGGTGCAAATTCATTTTTGCACATTTATAAGTCAGTCACCTTAGAGATTTTAGGAGATTTCTATTATACACACACACACACACACACACACACAGAGTAGAAAGTGAAACTTTACTTTTCTTCTGAATTTAGGACTCACCCAGTCATAATTGATGCTTTTAGAACAGCTTTGCGGGTTGAAACCATCTTACAATGAGGTCCTTTTGGTACTTCAGAAATTCCTCTCAGTGAAACAGTGAATTTTCCTGTGTCAAACAATGGTTAAGAAAAGGGGTCTCTGTGTCACTCCAGGGGGAGAAAAGGAATGGCCGTGGACCTCTGTAAGTATTTACCAATGTGTCAATGACCGCTCATATGCATTCAGCCATTGTCTAATGGCACAGTGCCTCACACTCAGCCCCACTGCACATGGCTTCATTCTTAGCTTTCCCAGCAGCTTCCCACAGACTTTTGAACAGATATAGAGCCCATTCTGAAGGTTTCGAGTCATTCTTCAGTGGAAATGCTTTCAGCACATAAACATAAATTGCTCTCACCCGGAGTAGTGGAGAGAACTTATAAAGCATTTATAAGTCACCATTCATGACTGTTATGCCTCTCACAGAATAGATTACTGAGAAACGATTGAATGAAACAAGAAATGGCCAAGCCACACCAAGTCCTCTGCTTGTGCATTTCTTGTATTTAAGGTTTAAGGCCTCCTACTCTGTGACATCATTGTTGCCACTACAAACAGAACCATCTGCCATGGAGTGGGGAAGCCAGTCATTCCCTAATGTGCAAAACTACTTGGTTGAACTCCTGAAACTTATTTGGTACATCAAAAGCTGCACTGCTGTGGAATGCAATAAACTCCATCTGTTTGAGGTATTTTCAGCAATTTTGCACTTCTTGGGAGAACTGGGGTCCCATTAATTCTCTAAAATAGTTTTTTACTCATGATAAAATTTCCAGTGGGGATCTTTACAGCCTTATTGAACAGCTGGCACAGTCTTTAGAAAGGACTAAACTTTTTCCCTTTTATTCATCTCGGTGCCATTATTTATGTCTCAGATAAGCTGGCGTGTTAACGGTTATATTATGGCAACTCATAGTGCCAAGAAGCTTCTTCACACGATTTTATCAGTGTCTTTATGTTTTCTTTATTAAACGTGATGGCTGTGATGGCTCCTGGATGAGGCATTTCTCCAGAATCAGCAGTTGGCATTGTTTTCCAGAAAACACATTCTCCTGTGATCCTCGCCTTACTTCTCCCCCAGAACATTTCTGTGTGGATCATTTCCCCTTCCACATCTCAACCTAAAACTAAATGCCAGATCTCCAGGCTGACCTGTTACTCCATGCACTTCTCAGTCTCCTCTTCGAAGCACACACTGCACACAGCTCTCTTCAACCCCACATCTCAGTGAGAAATTCCTGCTGGGCCCCTGTGAGCAGAGTTCAGATCTGTTCCTGGCCCATATCCTATCACGTCTCCCCACAGGATCTGACCTTGCGAGGACTCAGGCTGCCCTGGGAGTAATGAATCACCATTTTATTTTTTCAGGCCATATGTGAGTTAGATTGTTTGATATAAATCATACTCTCCAGCTCCAGTTTGAAACAGGAGAGCCATTGCCTGTGGCCCACCACTGTCTCTATCCAGTGTCCCTTTTAGAAATGACTACATTTTTGTGACTAACCTTTCCAGATCCATTTTCTTGAATGTGGACCAGTGTTTATTTTGGCAGCAGCTGCTCTACACAGTCTTCACTTCCTATGCCAACCCAAGACAAAACTCATAATTTACAAAATAAAAGAATGGTACGGATTGAGATCCTAACTTGGTCTGCTTACGCTGTCTCCCCAGAACCACCCACTCTTTCTTTGCCTCTATTCTCCCGCCTTCCAACCTTTTTTTTTTTTTTTGATTCCACCTTCATTGAGACCAAGCTGCAGCATTTGTTTAAAATGCACTGGCTGATGAAACTTTCCACCGCTTGGCATGTTGGAGGAGGGGCTGTCAGGAAAGAGCAAGCCAGCATATTAAATGCTCTGCCTTTCCTGCTAGCAGTTCACTTATTACCAATTCAAACCAATTCTTTCTGGCAGGGTTCCCATACCCCAAGTATTCTGAGTAGAAAGAAAAAGGGAAAATCTCTGTCATAATTTTCTGCTGTTACAAACGTATGATTTCACTTAACCTAAGTGGAGTCTCTGACTTGTCCAGGAGCTCTGGATGCTGGATGTACATTATGGGATGTCAGTGAATAGTTCAATTATTTGTTTTGATTTTGCTCTAGCAAGTAAAACCTCATAATTTTAAAATAAATATATGCATAACATATTTCTTTTTTTTTTTCCTTGCGGCTACATGCACAGGGGAACAACAAAGTAAGTTCTTTGTCTCCTCGCAGTTCTGTCTCCCTTGCCCCTACTCCGCTCCTGCATGCGTCTTGACAAGAGTGTTTCTGTGCATGTTGTCTGTTAATAGTGCACGGATTATATGGGGTGTGCAAATGTTGAGGGGAATGTGTTTGGCCGACCATAATGACTGTTCTGTTTGGGCCTTTTGGAAGGGAAATATGTTATGTTCATCAGGAGCGGTTGATGTAAAGAAAGAGACTGACACTGAGAGCAAAGATTATGGAGGTTTAATAATGAGGGTTCTTCCTCAAAAGGGTACACCAGTCTGATAAAACTCTGTGCAGCTGAAGTTGTTGACCAAAAATCAAAGCTCTTGTGATAATGGGCAGTTATAAAAACCCCAAATTGGAGTCTTAAATAGCAGTATGACTGGTTTTGTTGGTGAAACTGAGCTAGATCAGTGCTCTGGCTTTGAAGGTGCCTTGAAATGGATGGAGGAGGGTGGGGTCAACATTTGACTTGGCTTCTGCGCCCTTGATGTATTCCAGCTGGATGGAAGCAGGAGGGTGTGGGGAGTGAAGGGGGAGACTAAAATGTGTATGATAGATTTATGAAATCAAGCACCACTGCACATGAATGGTAGAAATTATTTTAATGTTGTTACAATAGACAAACGAGCAATTTAGTAGTTCATAGGGCTGTTAGTTTGTTTAAATTTTAATTCAACTTTTCTAAAAGACTAGAGTTATTTCTCACTTATGTTAGAAACATAAGAGTACTATAGTTGGGAAAGATGGTCTTAAGTTTGGTGGGAGACTTGTTTTCTTGTTTTTTGGGTTTTTTTCTTTTCCAGTTGAGATATATTAGTGCTTCATCCTACCAGGTGGCCCACTTAAAATGGGCCTCAGTGAATACAATAAGTATTGAAAAGGATTTGTTATATAAGAGTTGGCTTGCATATTTAAACCAGCTGGAATTCATCAAAATTGCTATTCATAAGGCATACATATAGAATGTGAAACAAATGTGGGAAATCTTTTGCAGTTTAATTTGATGGAATGTGCTATTATGGAATAAATTGATATAGATGGTTGGTATTGAAAAAATGTATCACTTTTTAAATTTATATCTTGATATAACTGCTTATGACCCAAGTAATAATATTTAATAAAGTTAAAAAATTACAGAAAAGCACAAGGTATAGGCATTTGTGAAGGAGTAAAGAGGTGAATTCAGACAACTTACAATACATTTGCAAATTTGCAAAAAAGAAAAAAAAACAAGCAGGTAACTAATAAAATTGGGTAAAATTTTCTTCCACAGAGAAAAGGATGGTTTTTCTATGTAATACTACCACTTTTTAAAAACAAAGATTAGGACAAAAATGTAAAGACCATATTTTAGTTCTTATACCATATAGTGTATTTCATTCTTGAACAGTAAGTATGCCCAGTCCTGGCCATTTGCATTACACCAAGTCTGCACCTGGAATTTCATGTGCTGTATCTCTTGTTTGAAAACCAAACAAACAAAGAAGGCCCCCAAAAAACAAATATTTAAAAGTAGTGCCCTGGGGCTAATTATAAGTGCACCATGCTGAAGTTGAGGGAACAGCTGCTGACATTTTGGGGGAGGTGCTAACGCTTACACAACTCAAGAAGCATCTATGATTTATCTCTTTCTCTAGCAATTCACTGGTGAGTTAAGAGCATTTATAAAATTTTCAAAGAAAACTCTTGTCCATGATAGGAGTCATCCATTTGTTGTATCTTGCCTGGTCAAATTCTTCTGGGTGATAGAATGTTCAGTTCAATACAGCCTACTGATTTTCAAATCATCAAATACAGTGAGCAATAAAACACAGGTCTAAACTGTTGCTCATTAAGGCTACTTCCAGGATGGTGTGGAAAGCCCTCCAGGGTCTCAGCCCCTCCCCCCCAGTCACCATTTGTATTATGAACACCTGGTACAGTGCTACTGGGGACCTTTGGGTGCTGGTAAGAGGTATTGGTTGAGAGGTGTCAGAGAATCAAGTGCTTACTGTTTTGCTTTCTAATTGAAGAATGGATAGCTCGGAGGTACTGATATTTACTGTACTATGCTTTGTTTTTAATTGCTGTGTTATGCATAAGCAACAGTTTGTGAAAATACAATTCTAATACTTTTAAAATATGATCATCAGACTGACCATAGATGCTGGCAAATCACAAATAGCACATCTGCATGCTATTTTCCTGTAGCTTAGAATTTCAGCATAAATGGAAAATGCTGGAATACAAGCTGTGCTGTCTCCAGAGTATAGATCTGGATTCTTCAAAAGGAGACTATGAGATTCTTTATTCCCCTCTCACGCTGGAATGATTGTTCTGAGCTGTCCCCAAGGCAACATACCTGACTTGTTGCCTGCCATATATGTGAGCCAGCTGTAAGTATGACTCATTTCAGTCTCACAAAGACTGATTGCTTATTTAGTGTGTGGCGTTTTGTTAGTTATGATATTAACCGTATTCTAAAGAAAGTTAAGTCTGCTCAATTCACATTTCTTTAGACGAGCAGAATGGATTCGTCTTTCTACATGCATAAAGTGCGGCATACACTCATGTCTACACACACATATAATCCGGGGAGTATGGAATAACCCTGCTATTCCTTTTCTCAGTGACAGCTAAATTGATCTCTCTCATCCACCTTTAGATGATGCTTAGAGTTTGGGGGCCAATGCAGTATACTCTAAGAAAACTAACTTCTACAGTAGAAGCACAAACATTTATATTTACATTACGAATGCACAATGGACACAAAACACCAAGGTTCATTGTCCTCCTTGAATAGTCGTATTTTTGTTATTTATCCTTAAAAAGAAAATTTTCCTTTCTTTTTACAGTTTCTCAGGGAAATTTTTCTTTCCAGGCCTGTTACTTATTTTTCCTTTTGAAAATGTTTATCTGTCGGCATAGTGATATTCTAAAGTGCTTAGAGTAGAGTCTGTCTCCTCCTGAGATGGGTTTCCTTAGATCAGGAAAGTCAATTTCTTCATCAGGAATACCAGAATCCAGGACATCCTGATCCAGTTTTGAGAATATGAACAAATATGTTCAGTAACAGAGAGGTTGTTTTGTGTGTTCTTATTGAATATAAATGTAAATCAGAATGTCTTTTTCAGACCTGAGCACTTCAATTAAAAATTTATCTCTATGTTTTGTCCTCAAGAGAAGCTTTTTAATTTCTTTCTTTAATTTAATTACTTCTGTAGGTGAAGTAATTTCTTCACCTGCATTTCTTTTAATTTCATTTCTTTATTATAGAGTTTTGGTTAAATATCTTTGTTAAATTAGTCAAATTCATGGTAGAGAAAAACTTAAAATGTAAGGTATAGAGTACTATAACAAAGCTTTCAAATTTCTTGATATTGGTGCAGAAACACAAATGAAAACTAAGAAAAATCCTAGATTCAGAAATTAATGCTTCAAAAAGTTTTAAGTTATAGAAAAAGATGCATATAATCTCTTCCTTTATAAATTCCTTATTGCATTTAAAAGAGAAATTTAGAGTGACTTTACTTCAGTCTTTTTAAATTAAGTCTTCTTATATTTTCCTTAATAGAAGTATAAAACTCTCCATATTGCTTAGAGGAAAGGATCATTTAAAAAGGAGAAACAGAAGAGATATGTGCTAAAACAGAATTGTAATATTTCTGTGTCTTTATTAGGTTCTAGTCAGGTTAAATGCAGTAACATTACACGTATTAGAAGGCCTTAATATTAAAGAAAAGAAGAAAGTAAGAGGTGCTGGTGGCTCACACCTGTAATCTTAGCTACCTGGGAGGCTGAGATCAGGATGATAGTAGTTTGAGGCCAGCCTAGGCAAATAATTCATGAGCTCCTGTCTACAAAATAACAAGAGCAAAATGGATTAGAGATGTGACACAAGTGGTAGAGTGCCTTATTTGCAAGCATGAAGCCCTGAGTTCAAAAAAAAAGGAAGAAAGAAAGGAAAATCAGATTTGAACTCCTGTTTTTACACCATTTAAAAATCTTTATCTATTGATTTCTCAAATCATTCAGCAAGGCCAGGGAATATGATCAGCCCCCATTAATGGGAAAAGTAGTTATTTCCTGGAATACTTATTTTGTTGATTCATTGGATTCTAGCAGTCATTTCCAAAGATAGAGTTTGCCAAATGAAATGGTAGTAAATGTACATTGAAGAGCACAGATATTAAATCCATGATGATTTATTATGCCTTTTTATGCTAGATCCTTAATTCCTAAATTATTTTCTTTGGTAATATGTGATAGAATATAGACAAACAGTGAAAATCCATCCTACCAACCTGGGAATGTCTGACTGATGAGGTATGTTACAATGTTGGTTGATCAAAGGAGCAGACAGCATAATATCACAATGTACATTTCCTCTCTAATATTTAAAATGCCTTCCTGAAAGTCGGAATATTCTAGATAGTTTAGGTACTACAATCAGCTCAATTAAGATTTTTTTTTAAATATATATGCTTTTATTTATTTATTTATTTATTTTGGCAGTACTGAGGTTTGAATTCAGGGCCTTGCACTTGCTAGGCAGGTGCTCTGTCATGACTCATGCCCCTAGCCCTTTTTGCTTTTGGTATTTTTCAGATAGGGTCTTCTATTTATGCCCAGGGTGCCCTGGACCTCAAGCCTCTCATCTGTACTTCCTGTGTACCTGAGATAACAGGCACATGCCACCACACCCAACTTTTACTGGTTGAATGAGGGTCTCGTGAACTGTTTGCCTGGATTGGGCTGGAACCACGATCCTCCCTATCTCTGCCTTCCAAGTAGCTAGTTGGTGTTTTTCTTAGAGAAGCTTAGTCAGTATATTTCCCTGAGCTATAAGAACAGCCCCCATATGATTGACTAACTTTATACATAAGCCATGAGGGTATCAGAAAAGTTATAAGAAAGGATGAAAACATAAAGAATAGTCTCAGTTATGGCAACAACAGAAAACCTTTGGTTCTCTTTTGGCAAAACATTAAAAGAGCATTGTTATGGCTTAGATTTTGGGACCACCAACTTTAATTAATCATAACCAGTTGGAGGAAAGGACAGTTCAGTTGGGAGTGGGAAACTTTCAGAAGTGAGTTGGAATCTATATTTTGTCCCCAAACTTACTGATCTTGCCAAATAGACTCTATAGGTAGTAAAAATATATCTGATCTTCGAAAAGCTCATAGTGGAGATAGTATGGGAATTTAAGAAGGGTAATTAGGGCTTGTTTATATATTTTTATTTGTTGTAGCCAAAGTGAAGTAACTTCTAGTTAATGGGAACTGATGCTTCATACATCATAGCGTTTTTGTTTTTTCCTTTTTAGGGCTGCTTGTCTTTAATTTTTTTATTATTGTGCTGGGTGGGGGCACATTGTGGCATTTACAAAAGTTCCTACAATGTATCAAATACATCATATCTAAATTCACCCCCTCTTCCACTTTCCTTTATTCTCCCCTCCCCCCATTCCTGGAACCATTTCAACAGGTATCATTTTTGCATTTACATACATGTATACACATTTTTTGCACAGTATTCACCCTTCTATCCCCTTTCCCTGTCACCTTCCCCCTCCCACTGGGACCAAACACCCCGCTGGCAGGACCTGTTCCACCCTCCTATTCTCTGATTTTGTAGAAGAAAGAATAAAATGACATTTTTGCTTGTTTGTGATAAAGGTAGCTATACAGGGCATTTCCTTGTGATATTTCCATGTATATGTGTATTATAACCCCAATTGGTTCATCTCCTCTATTTTTTTTTCATTCTACCTTAGTTCCTTTCTTATGGTAGTTTCAGCCAGTTTAAAAATTCTATATTCATTCTTGTATAGAGAGTATATCAACCATATTCATGTTCTTAGTTTCCTTCTTTTACCCTATCCTTCTCATATGTGACTTCCCCTTACTATGACCAGTTTTTCATAATATTGCTGAATTTGTATTAGATCTATTCTCCACATAAGAGAGAAAACACATTTTAGCTGTTTTTAATATATTTTCCTTCACAATTTTGATATATTGTCCTTATAGACATATTCTTTTTGTACGTCACATGATATTTTTAAATGGAATTGTTTAACACTGCCCTAAAAACAAAAGCAATTCTTTATACCTGTTTTGAAAACATGTTACATTGTAAAAAACTTTCTCTTGAAATTTAAGACTTTACAGAGCATTTTAATTAAAAAAATAAGTAGGAACTTATGACTGTCATTAATTTATCTTAGGGTGGTTTTAACACTGTGTAGTGAGATCACATAGCATCACTACAGCAGTAAGAGTTTAAAATCTTTCTCACTATCTTTGGCCCTTCAACTGGGAAAATGCAAGACGAAAAAGAATGTGATTAGTGTAGGAAATAAACTTGATTCAAAAAACATAAGCGCACCCCCCATTACCCACAGTAATGGGCAACCACCATCTAAAAATATCAAGGGAAAAATTCCAGAAATAATAATTCATAAGTTTTAAGTTGTGCACACCTCTGTGCAGCATGACAAATAGGACACCATCACCCTTTGTTCTGTCTGTTCCATGAATCATCCTTTTGTCAAGTGTATCCATGCTGTATATAGCACCTTCCCATTAGTCCTTCGGTAGCTATCTCAGTCATCAGATTAACTGTTGTGGGACCACAGTGCTTATATTCCAGTAACTCTGATTTTACTCAATAATAGTGCAAGAGTAGTGATGCTGGCAATTCAGATACACCAAAGGAAAGTCATACAGTGCTTCCTCTCAGTGGAAAGGTAAAAAGTACAGTAAGAGTCTTTGAGAGCGAGACCACATTCATGCAACTTTATCACAGTATTTTTTTATAATTGTTATAATTGTGTTTTATTGTTAGCTTGTTAATTTCTTACTGTGACTAATTTATAAATTAGTTTTTTGTCATTGGTATTTTGTGTAGGAGAAAACATTGATATAAGATTTAGTACTATCGATGGTTATAGACATTCACTAGAACATTCATTTAAAACTGGTAAAAACGGACAATAAAGATAGGAAAACAATTTACTAGCAAATAGGAATTATCAACTTGCTGCCCGGAGAGAAAGGAAAATTTCCACCGAACTCTTCTCTTGCATTTGTTTAAGATTACATCTAGAGATTTGTCATTACTTTCCGTCACTTCATTTTCAGAAAATTCTTTCAAAATACAGCAAATGCTAGGAAAGGCAAGAAAGATGATACACAATCCAGAAACTTCTTCATGGGAAAAATATTTGAAGGCTTTGGCTGAGGGTTGGATTGGAGACACACAGGCACCTGTACATATAGCTTTCTTACATGCATCTATGTTTGTGGAAATATTTATCAAGTTGTGATTTCTTAATTGTAAATGAAACCTATTTTGAATTCACTAGACAAGTTTCCTGTTAGAGAATGTAATGGTTGTCTTGTAGATGTTCACTTAAGATTTAAAGAAAAACTAATAAATATATGACAAAATGGTTCAATTTCACCAGCAATCAAAACAGCCTGTCAGACATCATTCCAGAGCTTTCAGATTAGAAGATACTGGAAGGAATGGTCTTGGTGGGTGGTGATGAGGAAGCTGCCCTCTTGTTCTCCCTGTGGCAGACTCAATGTGCAGCCTCCCTGGAGGCCAGTTTGGGGATATGTGTTAAATGCCATGGTTTTGTGCAGACCTCATGGCCTAGCAATTCCACTCCTAAACATTTATTTTTATCAAAACAATTCAGTAATTGTGCAAAGGAATTTGTTCAAAGATTATTTTGAAACATTGTACAGAAACACCAATATTTAAATCCAGCATAGATAACTGGTGAAATGAAATGCTATGTAGCAAATTTTTAAAAAGGTACGTACATACATACATACATATCTTTTTTTCATATATGCATACATGAATTGAAGTGGAAATTTTCATGAGAAATGAAGTGAAAAATACTTAGGTGTGCACCCTGGGTAATATAATCCCATTTTTGCTTTAAATTTTTTTAATTGGATGAATATATTTGCACGCAGAAATTCTAGGGTGATGTATACCAACATGTTAATGGCATGGGAATTTTAATTTTGCTCCTGTGTCATTTTCTCATTTTCTTCTGACAGTTCTCTTTGCCCAGAGCTTTTAAAATGTTTTAAAATGCTGAAAGAAATGAAAAAGAGGATAGTGTTTAAATGGAGGATGGTAAGAAGAAACAAAAATATAAAAAATGAAAACTGAAGGAGGGAAAATATATGACATAAAACAAACTTTTTAAAGAACTACACTAACATTTGTAAGAAAGTCAAAGAGAATTGTGGAAATGAAGTAAAAATTCAGGTAAAAGTGGAAATTATGCATCTGAGTCTCTACAGACTTGACATTATTATGTAATCCAGTTTATTACAATTCCTCTCGTTAATGATTATGCAAATTTTAACTCCCTTTTCCTGGCCTGTGCAAACATGTTATTTTCCTCACTGAATCACATATTATTGAAGGACCTCTTTATTAGTCTAGAACCCATTCTTATGTTAAAAAAAAAGTGTAACCTAAAACTTGAAAAGCCAAATGACAATTAAAGTACCATGATCAGAATTAGAGTTCCTATTAAAAAAAAAGTGTTCCCTTTAGAGAAAAGAAAATTCCCTTTGGTTTCCGGAAGCTAGACATGAACAACATTCACAGTGTGCTTACTATGCACTCCACCAGACACCTCCAGTTGCAACCAGAACAGAAAGACTTAAATGTATAAAGTATCTGCTCTCTATGTCTTACACTTGAGCACAAATAGATTAAGGTTGGTGGCAGCAAAAGGCAGTGACTTAATCTGATTGTAAATGATAGAGTTTAGGTGAAAAATTGAAAAAAAAATTCAGAACATATATGACAGGCAGAGCTAATGTCTTATTTTTTCCAAAGTTTAAAAAATTCTTTAAAATCAGTAAGAAAATGTTAACAGCAAAGGTGTCTCTATCCAGAAGATCTTGGTCCTTTCGCTCTGGTGTGGAAGAACACAAGCAGAACATGTGGATGTAGTGAGCGAGATAACAGAGTTTTATTATAGGAAAGGGGGAAAGAGATTACAGGTGGGGGTCTCTGCCAGGTGGGATGGAGGGTCCATGTGCAGGAGCAAAAAAGGGTTTTATTTTGGTCATTTTTATACCATCCTTAACTTGGAGGTGAGGAGGAAATCTGTGTCACTCCTCGTCTCCAATGGCCCAAGGTGTGGGTGGGGGGAGCTGTGAGGGCTCATGCATACACCAATGATAATTCTCAGGTACCTTAAGTACATGAGGGAGGAAGTTTTCACTCGAGTTTAACAAAGGATTTGTGATTGACATGGGGCCCTTTAGGCTCAGAGGAGACAGTCAGGGAGAGGGAGCATTTCTGAACTTTCCCTAATTCTAACCTGCCTCAAAAAAGACCCAAAAAAGGGAGTGGTATTTAGATGGAAAGTCCTTTGGGGAAGGATGATGATAACTTGGGTTGAGGTCACAAGTGGAAATATTGAGAAGCAATTGGATTCAGGATATATTTTGGCAATAGAACCAACCTTTGATTTACTGATGGATTGGATATGGAAAGTCAAAGAGCAAAATCAAAAAGAGATTCTTGGGTTTTGGACGATGGGTGCATGTTAGTGCCATTTAATAAGGTGAATAAGATGAGGACAGAAGTAAATGGAATGGATCATTTAATGTTAACCATGCTAAATTTTGGGTGCCTAGAACACATTAGTGTTTAGTCAGGATAAGTTTAATTATATTCCTATAACATATAACCCCACAAATCTCAGGAGATACAAACTACAAGCTGTATTTCTTGCTTGAGCTACAAACCCATCTCAAGATGGCTGAGGCTTTTCTTGTTATTCTCAGTTAGGGCCCAGGAACTATAGAATTATTGCCTATCACTATGGGAGAGGAAAGAAAAAACAGAGAACCACACACTGGCCATCAGTACATCTGAATGTGTAATTTACAAACTCTTTTCATTACACAGAGCAAATCATGTGGCCACACATAAGTTCAAATGGACAGGAGGTTCTTTCTTACCAAGTACCTTGGAGGAGAAACAACTATTTTAGCATCCAAATTGAGGTATCTTCTAGGCAGTTAAGTATGTAAATCTAGAGTTCAGGGAGTGGTGTATAGATAGAGATTTGGAAGGTGCTAGATATTTAAAATCTTGGCACCTAAGGAGAAAGTGTAGAAACCAAAAGGAAAAGAGCTCAGTATGGAGTTATCTATCCTTTAAAAATACAGTAGAAGAGAAAACTAGCAAAAAAGACTGAGAAGAATAGTTGTGTGATATATGTGTTTTTGCATGTGTTTCTAGGAGCACAAAAAGGTACAGAAAATGGGTTTGTAGAAGAATGCAGGGTTGTTTTGAATTTCTTTAGGCATCCATTATTAATTTGTTATTGCATCTGTATATATTCATAAACTTAGAAATCCAATAAAGTAAGAAAAACTTTATGTGAAATGTGTGCTGGGAACTGGGAGAGCAGTCACATTTAGGTAGCTTGAATGAGTGATTATGAGGCAGTTTGTAATGAGCTAGGAAAAAAAAAAAACTAGGTTAGTACATGCTTGAGCTCAGTTGATAATCATAATTACTACATAAAAGCTATGCACCTGCAATCTGAATGGATGGAGGAGGAAGATAAGTATTCCAGAATGAAACCTAAAATAAATCATCTATTTAGGACTCTAATTTAAAAAAAAAAAAACTGTAAGCAAAGAAGACTAGCATCTTTTACCATGAGAGTGCATTTTTTTTCCTAAAGCATTTTCATTTTGTGTGCTTCTCTCTGATGCATATAGTCTTAGTTCTGTTAGGAATGGATTTGTCTTAATTACTGAGGTAAGTAGACTCTAGATAAATACATATTTTTTTTACAAAAAGAGAAAAGGGAAAGTCTTGAAATAAATGTTTAGAAAATATATTTAATTGAATGCTCACTGAGTTGGCCCCAAAATAGCAATGGCTAATGTGATTTAGGAATATGCAGTTACAAAATAAAATGGAACAATAAACACCAACTTTGCATAATGACAACACATACTGTTCAGCATAAAACATTATTATTGACCAAATTTAATTGAAGAGAAATTCTGATTAGGACATTTTTATTTCCTTTCTGAAGTAATTAGTCTTCAATCTCACAAATTTTCTCTTTTTACATCACAGTGGCCTCAAAAAGAATTGGTGCACTTCAGTGAATTAGGCAAAAAATGTGAAGTGTATTATATGTAGGCCAATTTGATGCAAAGAGCAAAACAGTGCTTTAAAAATGATAACTGTTGAGATCTTTCTGCAATTAACCCCTCACGTAAGAAGATAGAGAGATATATTTATATATATATGTATCTCTATGTGTATATCTTCCACTGGTATCAGTAATTCTTTCATGATAGTTTTGGTCCCTAGGGAGACATTTGGTGATCCAATGACATTTTTGGTTGTCATGTTGGGGAGTTACTACTGGGATCTAGTGTGTATAAGTCAGATATGCTGCTCAACATCCTTTGGTTTATGTGACATCCTCCACGACAAAGAATTACCTGGTCAAATGTGTTAATAGTGTTGAAGTTGAGAAACTCTGACGTAGACTAAAATAACTATGCAAAATTCCCCCATAACAAAACTTAGCCTATGCTGAGATTCGAACCTGTAACCTTCAGTCACTAAGCCCAAATTCCCTTAGGACTGGTTAAAGAACTAGAATCTGTTCAGACTACAAACTCCAGGTTTCCAGCCATCACGCATCAGCATGCTCCTTTATGTGAGGAACAATCCCTGCCCTTTGCTGGTTTGTTTAAGAAGTATGACTGACGATAACCATAAAGTCTTTCATGTTGCACTTGCATACTTGAACAAGGGTTTCAGAGTCAAGGACTGTGAATGTTACCAAGGAATTGCTTTTATAAACACGTTTGATGAACATATGTCTTTCATTAAATGAGAAAACCCCAATTTTTATAAATTTGGGTAACTTTATGTGCTTCCACTAAAAACCTATTTCAAAATTGGTATTTGATGAAAAGAGAAAAGAAGCTGAAATATTTCTGTGTTTGAGCATTAAAACAAGATATAAAAATAGGCTCAGTAAGCAATGGTTAACATCTGAGCCTTTATCAAGAAAAAACTTTTCTCACTTTTCCAACTTGAACATCATCATTCTTCCCTTCCCTGTGGCTCAATGGCTCAACTCGTGGGTCATCAAACCGAAAACTTTCTTGACTAAGGTATGGGGTGTATTGTCTGCCAGTCAAGACTTTTTTTAATGGTCACTTTAATATATAGCCAGGATAGTTGAAGGTAGGTCCGTAGATAAAGCTGCTCACATCAATTTGCTCAGCCCATTTAGACGCAGACCTTTTCAAGCATAGATGCATAAACTTTGACCCTTTGATTTCCTTATATAACTGAAATCAGCTATGGAAGCCAAGTCTTATGAAGATTATTCACAATTTTACATTTCCAAACCATGTGAAGTGCTGAGAGGATTGTAATTATGATGAGTTACAGAAATAACAAAAGTACAAAATTTATAGTATTGTAGATTTATAAGCTACAAGTGGACAACATCTAAATTTCAGCTTGGGTTCTATAAAATGGCATGATAGCTGTGGTCCAACAATAGTTATTCAACAAAGACAGTGTATTACAACCTGCTTTCCCTGACTGAAAAAAAATTAGGCATTAGATTTGGTGGAAAACAGGATTTTTTCTGTTGGTTATTTGTGTTTTATTCTGTGTTACATTTATTGGTTTATTATTTGTCTATTGTGTGTCTTAACTGTTCTTCAGATTCTAAGACAAGATCCGCCTATAGTTTTGTTAACTTATTATGTCCCTAGAACTTAGGATACAATAGGAATATTTGTGGAACAATTCGGTAAGTGAATACAAATGATGGAAGAGAGGAGTTAGAAGCTGTGAATGTAGACATAATTGTGAGGGCCACAGTGCAAAGGAGAGAAATCAGGAGAGGAGTCAGAAATCTTTAGCTTTGAGCCTAATCAGCATGATTGATTCACCCAAAATTACTACAGTAATCCTCTGTTGCACATTTAGATTTTTACGTGACCAAACTAAGCGCAGTAAAATGTAAATTGCTAGCTTTGTTTCAATATGTGTAACTAAAATCTGGTTGAGCTTTATTCCTAGCTCAGTCAATATAGTTTATATCATGGGAAAGTAAACAAATTCCTTATACCTTAATTTTTTTCAATATAGAGATAATAGCATTATTATAAAAAGGCAAACCTTTAGAATCATTTTTTTCTTCACCATTTTTCTCTGCACTTGGGTCACAAGATGGTCTTCCTCTTTGCCTAGGCCATCTCTTCAGCATTTGACTGTTTTCTTAGTTATTTACTTATTTCCATGCTCAAGCAGATTAAATAAGTAATATTTGTGAAATATGCAAAACAGTACCAGGAACAATATAAATTTGCAAAGATTTGGCTAGCTTCCATATCATTATTATTTTACTTGGTCTTTAAGCCTCCTGAAAGTGCCAAAAATGATTTTGGACTCAATAATTGCCCTGACTGTGGTATTATCCTCATTCTCCAAATATCACTCATTTCATAAATTTATTGTTTTCCCAGGTGGTGAGGCCCGTATAGGCATCAGTTGGGGTAACTATGGCTGAGTTACTGCTTGGATTTTATATTCAGTCTTCCTTAAGCATTTTGCTCTCTGATAGTCTAAACCATTTCCATCTAGGTATTGGTGATTACCCTTCTCAATAGTTCTCTACTTTTATATCTTCTTGGATAAGGGTCTAAATAGTAGCATTTCCCAAAGTATGCTTGGCCAATTTAAAAAAGGAGTAGATGGTGCAATCAGTAACTTCTGGGTTACATTATGTTCTGTATCTCTCTTTTGGTGAGACACACAGTATATTAGGAGAATAAAGAATTTGAAAAGTATTAGAATTTTAAAAAAACATGTAAAAATTTTAATACTGTATGCTGGGCGTGGTGGTATAAACCTGTAATCCCAGGCACTCAGAAGGTAAAGGAAGGAGGATCGGGAGTTTGAGGTCAGCCTGGGATATATAACAAGACCCTGTCATAATTTTTTTTAATTTAATACAAATTAAATTAAATTCTGAAATTATTTTATCAAATCACACACACAAACACACACTTTGTTGTTGTTGTTTTTAAGAATACCTGTCACCATCTTATAGTGTCAGGGTTCAGCATGGAGCATTCTCACAGAGTAAGCAAGAAGGCCACTGGCAGTCTGTAGCCCAGGGCTTCCCAATGCCTGGACCCACGTGTTCTGAATTTGAATACCTGGGAATAGCACCTGAGAAAGTTCATTTTAAACAACTTCTAATGTTTTGAGATTCCTGCTAATGGCATTAGCTTGTTAAAAACATGTATTCCTATGTTCTCCCATTACTATCTTAGATACTAACAGCAGCGAAGGTGTAAGTTACAGAAGTTCTTAAGATTCCCCTTCTTATACCATCAAGGAAGTTACAGAGGCTCTTAAGAGTTTCCTTTTTATACCACCAAGGAAGATTTTAAACCCATTTGGTTGAAACCCTTTGGTTTCACTGTGAGGCAGATTGAGGTAGTGGTAAGAATCATATCCTAAATCCTAATTTACCAGAAATTCAGTTTTCAAATCACATCCCTCCCAAGTCCTTCTCGGCTGTAAGCAATAGCAAATTATTTTGCCAGTAGCTCAGGAGCCTGTGAATGAGCTCTGTTCACAGCTGACACTGATGTGGGGAGTCATGCTGCTTCCTTATTGAAAATGACTGTTGGCGGTCCCCAGGCTGGAAGGATGCGCTAGAGAGGTCTAATATGTTTTCTAATGGCACAGGATCAGAGCAGCCACAGGCCACCGGGTGTGCCCTGGGAGCTAATACCAACTCACTCCTTTCTGTGTATTTGTTTGTTCAGGGAAGTCATTACCATATCTCTTTGTACTTTTGTGCTTAGGAGCTCTGAAAACTTTCAGGGAGTTTTTCAGATGAGCCTACATGTATAACCAGTACTTTATTATGGTTTTAAATCCAGGATGTGCAAACTTGACACATATAAATAAATAGAAAGTTATTTTTTACAGATCCAAAGTTTTAATTTTCTTTCAACCTTTTTGCCTTTTAGAATTATTCTACTCAATAACATTAACTTGTTAAAAAGGTGTGTGCACATTTTCTCTCATTGGTGATTTCCATACTTCTTATGCTGCCAGATTTGACCATGGTGTTCATTGACATTCAGTTTTCTAAATAGAAATAAAACTTGATTCTTTTTGAGGAAGTCTTGATGGGAAGCTCTGGTTGTGAAACATTTGGTCATGTTTGGTATGTTAAGTCATTCCTTTTCAATGTGTAAGAGCTTTTTCTAACTTTGGGATTATTTTGAAGTCTGTATCTAAATAAATTTCCATCTTGACTTCTGATACATTGAAAGTCTGCATTTGTTGCCCTTGGGGAAAGGAGACAGGATAAGGTTGCTGTATTTGAACATTTTTACCCAAACTGCTTTATCAACTTCATTTTATGTTTTCAACCAATCTGTTTCTAGCCCATATTGCCTTAGCAGATTCATCTCTGTCACTCACCCTGGCCCTACCCTCACCTAGTCTTCAGCATTAGTCACCAGCTCAGGCTTAAATGGCAGAATATCTATTCCCATCAAAATGGTGCAGTTTGATTTAGATTTTGCTATGTCATGTTTACATGTCAAAGCACCCAAAGGCAAAACAATGGTAGTCATTCATATTTCAGGGCAATGGATTCTTGAATTTTCCACCAATTGGGGAAATCCGATATGACTTGCTAGGTTTTCCCAAGTAAACTCCCAGTCTCTGATAGGCAAAGGCAGCCTGATAACCAGCCCTTCTCTTATACATCATTTCTGCTTGTCCTGTCTGTTGCAGGTTGATGTCATTTATTGCATATCTCACCTCACATCAATAAGTTCTTATTGGTACCTACTGTGTGCTAAGAATAAAAACATTACTAAATCAGTTGTTTCTGTCAAACAGAAATTTCTACTAGAAGTTGATAAAAGTTGTGTTTAGGGTTTACTAACTCATTAAGGAGGTGTACCTAGTACTTTGGGGATGGTCAAAATAGCGTTTTAGATGGTTCAGTCTATCAGCTGTATGTAGAATGAATTAGGTGGGAACCAGGGCTTGTAATGGTAAAAAACAGAGTGGAGAGGGCCTGAACAAAAGCAAGTTTTAAGGAACAGATGACGATACAAATGAAAAATGTGCTCCCTTCCCAATTGTCAGGGTTAGATTCTGTCTGGGGATTTAGAATGTGATCAGAATCTCATATAAGTGACAACATTTGTACAGTATTTTCCCCTCATGCACAGTTTTGCTGTTTTTGGTCAATGATAGTCCAAAACTATTAAATTCGAAAATTTTAGAAATGAATTCATAACTTTTAAATAACTTGTATTACAATATGTTATAATTATTTTCTTATTACTAGTCATAATTGTTAACCTCTTACTGTGCCACATTCGTAATTAAATTTTATCATAGGTGTGAGTATATATTGGGAAAGCATAATGTGTATAAGATTTGGTACCATCTGCAGTTTCAGGTATTCACAGAATAGTCTTGGAAGGAGATATTCTCCCAAGGATAAGGGGCGACTATATTATAAACTGTGGGTTGACAATCTTCCCCCAGAGGAGAAGAACCACTCTGTGCCCATTGTTGTTCTTTACTGGGCAGACTGTTCTCTGCTGCCGTCACCATTGCAGTTCATGCTGGCCACCCTCAGGAGTCTGATTTGATTAAAGCCACTGACTAACACGAAGCACTGGATCAGACAACTTCAAGTTATTACAGTTTATAAAAAGGTTAGTTTCCAGGGTGGAAGTTCAAATCCAAAATCAGGTGGCCCATTGGTTTGGTTACTGATGAGGGCAGCAGATGACATCTGAAGGAGGACATGTCAGAGAGGGAGAGGATGAGACAGAGAGAGAGAGAGAGAAATGGAAAAAAAAAAAAAAAAGGACCAGAGTCCCACAACTCCCTCGAAGTCACCCCTCCACAGACTTAAGGCTTTCTCAATAGGCCCCACCTCTTAAAGGTCCATAGCGCCTCCCAGTACCACCACCCAGAGGACCTCTGGGGGACACTCACCCAAACCATAGCAAGTGCTCACTGTAAGCTTTACCATCTAATGGCACAAAGTGAAAAGTAAATTGTCTAACCCATTTTTCATTGACGGGGCGGGGGGGCTAAGATTTCCTCTCTATAAAGCAGTGCACTAACACATTGTGTAGGTGAAAGAATAAGTGCATTGTGGAAGTTAGGATCCATCATCTCCTTCTTCATTGCCTCTCAGTTCTATTCATCTATTTTTTCTGATATGAGCCAGTTTCTTTGCTACATTCCTTTTAAATGTCTTTTTTTTTTTTTACCTTTTTTTAGCGGATCCTGAAAGCATATTTTAAATGCGAAAATCTTAAACAGCCTGCAAATATATTTCATCCATTGAGATTAAAAAAAACCTCTATAGTAATAAACTTGATTTAATGTGGTCAGTTTTATCACAGATCAGGCCTGCCCACAGCAAGGGATCTTGCCCAGTAATTTGGGGAGCCTTTGAAGCCATATGCACATGTATACTTTCACCTCTGGGACTAACCACAATTTTAATTAACATAAAATAATCTAAAGACATGCTGATTAGACACCGTGTGGCTTGAACAAAGCATTCTGAGCAGGGGTCTGGGGAATAGCAGCTTTGGCTATTCCTATCCCCAACAAACAGGGCTTTCTTTAATCATTTAGAGCACATTTTATTAGGCTCCACCTTTTTTTTTTTTTTTTTAGCTTGCACGATGTTCTTAAGAGACCAAAAAAACAACAAAATTCCAAAAGCTTTTGCTAATTAAAAGAGAGGAACTGAAACTGTTATAGATTATGTCAGTTTAACCCCATATTTTAAAAAAAATGTAGAACTCCAGATCTCTTTTAAAGTGCATGATTTACACCATATTCCAGTAAATCGATGCAGGCTGAGAGTTTTCATTCATTTCTCTTGTGTGTCATGCGGGAAACACTGAAAGCCTTGGGTTCTCCCAGGGACGAAGCAGGAAGAATTAACTCCAGCCAGTGTTGCTTTTTATGATATGTGGCTTTGAGTTACAGAGGGATGGAGTGCAGTGTGAATCATGGAAGCAACTGGCTGAAAAATCCTCAACCCTATAACAAAAAGCAGACTTTTCTCCATATTTCTTCCAAGTTTTTACTTCACATGTGAATCTGAGATATAAAATATTCTGTAAAATTTTAAGGAAGCCGCAGTAGTTCTTGCTGTTTGGGGATTTCCCAGAGAGAAGAATCGTGTTCAGAATGTTCCTTTTTTTGCCAAAAGGTTTATTATGTGGACTGAACAGCTCAACGAAACAGACAGCACCATCTCCATTTTATTATACATGTTATTTACTGGGGTTTCCCTGAAGAAACTTAAGAATTCTTTCCCTCTGAGTCACTGACCAAGTTGATTGTTTTTTAAAATACAAACTTTTCTTTCAGCTGGTCAGTTTGGAACACAATCTTCTCATCTTTTGTTCACTTTGAGCTGCTTTGCCTTCATCTACAAATGATCACGTCTATAGTCAAAGCGAGCATCTTGAATGCTGCCAATTTCTTTTCATTTAATGCTCAAGTTTAAGAAATCATCAGCCTGGTCAGGCAGGATTCAGAGGACCCCACCCTCTGAATGTGACCTACATAATTACATTTTCATTCCTTGGCAAAATGTGCCTCTCTGGTTTAATTTCTGCTGGAATTAATGGGATGGGAAATTGCATCCTTTTTTGCCAAGAATTGTCAGTGGTTGCTGTGCCCAGGTTAAGTTACCCTTTTACTGTCGTGGGTGGGTTAGAAGGTGGTGTCTTCTACTCTTGTCTTCTTATTGAACAAAGAGCTATGATTGTCCTTGGTAGTGGTTGAAATTTTTGATTAAATGCTGACACCTTAACAAATGTGTCAATGTGGATGTTAATTGCAGTCTTTTTTAACTCTGTGGAAATGGCCCTGTAATTGCAATCATCCATTCTGAAATGGATGTAGAAATGTTGTTTTCCAGACCATTTCTGAACCCCTTCCCACCCACTTTCCCAGTGGCTATAAGAAGCCTGCCATTGCCAGCAGAGTGGTCTAGAGGCCCTGCTAATTACCTCCTTCCAGAGTTTTTGATCTGGAGCCCAATTGATGGCGCCAGAGGCTGAACCACAGTCAGATCTGCAGGCCCCTGATTTGCCAAGTGGAATCTGTGCCGTTGTTTCCTTTCTCAGTGTTTTCATGATGAGACTCTGCTTAAACTGGAAGTAGTCTAGGAATCACTTCAAAATATTAATGGCCAAAGATGTAAACATTGGGAAAAAAATCACCGTCAGAATTCTACACTCTGTGCCCACATTTATATACATATGAACTTGAGCTCATAAAAGCATATGTGTGAACATATCACAAAATGTGTTTTTCTAAAGATAATAGCATACTTAATAGTTTACTAAGTATATTCATACCAAAAGCTTTCAAAATTCTTCACATTTTACAGCCTTATAAATATATTCTTTTGTTTGTTGATAACTAATATGCATGGTCTCTTATTCAAATCAGATGTGCCCAGAATTTTTGCTAAACTGCCATCTTTTAAAAATATAACTTGGAAAAGAAAAAAATTATATTCACAGAGGAAATCTATCTAGAAGATTCAGAGGCATTAGGCTGAGACCCTGACAGTTATCTCTTTGTTTCATGGAAAAGCATTAAACAGAAAGCTTTAGTTTCATCACAGCAAAAAAAAAAAAAAAAAAAAAAGTTTATTTCTAAAAATATTTCTTAGTTGTATTTTGCTTTCTTATTTGAGTTTCCTTCAGAAAGACAAATTGATAGGTGGGAGCCAGTGGATCACCCCTATAAAACTAGCTACCTGGGAGGCTGAGATCTGGAAGATCACATATGGTTTGAGACCAGCCTGAGCAAAAAAGCTCACAAGACCCCACCTTAACCAATAGCTGGGCATGGTCATCCATCCTATCATCCTAGATACCGTAGGAATAGAAGTATCATGGTCCATTCTGACCTGGGAAAAAAGTGAAATCCGATCAGTAAAAAGGGCTGGAGGTATGGCTCAAGCAGTTGAGTACCTGCCTTGCAAGCAAGAATCCCTAAGTTCAAATCCCACTACCACCAAAAAAAAAAAAAAAAAAGAAGGGAAAATATGTTAAAAGGCAAAACAGTTCTCAGATAACTGGGAGTTAAGTGTTTCTAAGTGAACTAATCACTTTTTCTCCCCCTTAATGTGGCTTTAAAGACATTTGGGGTGATACGGTAATAAGTCAAGAATTTCAAAGTCTAAACAACATAAGAGTAGAAAGCTAGCTCTCAATTTCCTTTGCTGTACTGAGGAACAGGCAATCTAAAACACAGAGCACACACACAGAGTTAACCATTAGAATAAATCTTTGTCATATTTACCAAACTATTAAGTGCAATTGTGCTACATAATTCACTTATTAATTACACATTTAGTCAGCACCTTCTGTATGTACAGCATTGTGCTTGATCTGGATGTACAGCATGGAATAATCTATGTTCTGAAAAGACTCCCAGTCTACAAGGGGAGAGTGATAAAAAAATTCATTTGGCATCACCTTGTATAATTGCTGTAATAGTTATATCAGGAAGTAGAGATGAGGGATAGGTAATTGTGTTTTCCTTATAAGCAAAGATGTAGATCCAAAAGTGCTTTGGAGAGGAAGAGGTTTTTGGGATGACTTTGTGGTGTGTGAGTAAGAAGCTGGAAGAAGGCTTGGGGAAAGGGGAGGGACAGTCTAACTAAAAATTCAGATAAAGGACAGTGTATTGGGGAACAGAGGGGAGATAGATGTGGCTACATGAAGTATGAGTGGAGATGTACAGAGGGGGCTGAGAGGGAGGCTAGAAAAAGAACAAATCTTGCTGGGTCTTGTATGCTCTGGGCAAAAAGCACTTTATCTTAAGAGAACTATGAAGTCATTGAGGAATTTAAACATGGAATCATCAGTGAGCAAACATATTAGGATGTAGGACTAGAGACTAAGAAGTTGAAGGAATAGGGAATAAATTTGAAATGTGGACAGATAGACTCCTATTTTCAACAGAATTACAGACTATATACCCCAACAGATACCCACAAACAATTATAGTTAAAATTCTGAATAATATATATGAATTTGTTTTAAATGCATTGCCAAAAATGAATTTGTGGAAAGAATCCACAGAGGACAGAAAATTAAGTGACAGTAGGAAAGCTGGGATGTGAGTGATTTCTAGGATTGGTTTTTCCTCCTAAGAATTTCACCCAAACCCCAGAAGTACTGAGGTACTATCATGGTGGATGGTGAAAGCCTATGGAATAGGTAAAAAGTTTAGGACTGTCCCAGTTGTAAGGAGACTGTGACATAAAAAAAAAAAAAGCAAATCTATATCCAACTCTAAAAATATGTTAGAAATAAACCCAATGTACAGAAAGATGCAGCAAGGAAATTATCTTGTGTTGGCCTTGTTACTAAAGGAAAGTGGGTGATGGTGGTGATCTTCCCTTAAGCCACTTAGCCTCATTTGTGTGTAAGGTCTAAATTCAGACTCGATGTGTGTTCTTTAAAACATCAAGTACAGATTTAATTCTCTTGGATTAGTAGAATCCCCAGAAGAACTGTTAGAAGCAAACATAAATCCTCTCTGAAAAAATTCAAGTTTGGTCCCGGAAGAGATTCAATGAAGCAGATTAGATATAGCTGAATAGGGGTTTAGTAAACTGGAAAATCTGTAGTTTTATGAACACACTGACCACAAGAAAGACCTGGCCATAATAAAACCCAGGAAGAAACAGATTAAAATGATGAATTGAATTACTGAGTTAGGTGAGGGTTAACATAATTTTAATCAGAGTTCTAGAAAGAGATAAGAGAGAGAATGAGGGAAGGTGGTAATCAAGAAAGAGTGTTCCGAAGGTTAAAAATAGTGAAATCTGGCAACAACCTATATTGCCATCAATGGAAGGACAAATGTAAATTATAGTATATTTATACACTGGAGCTTTACACAGCATCCGAAGAAGTAAATTCTAGTAATTCAACAGAATGCATAAATTGATAGGTGAAAAAAATTACATAAAGTATATTCTTATCAAGTTAAAACAACTGTTTAAGACTACATATAAAAGGGAATGGCAGTTTCACTTTGCTTACCGTGGGTGAGAGAAATGGGAATGAGCTGGTGGATGATACCATGTGAGTACATGCAGATTATTTTTTAAAGTCCTGGCTTCTTGTTCCTTCCTATTATTGTTATACTCTCTCCACAACAAAATTAGAAATAAGGGCAAAATAGTTTCTGCTGGGTATTGGGGGGGAGAGGGAGGGGGCGGACTGGGTGGTAAGGGAGGGGGTGGGGGCAGGGGGGAGAAATGAACCAAGCCTTGTATGCACATATGAATAATAAAAGAAAAAGGAAAAAAAAAATCTAAGAAAGTGAAAAGAGGGAAGTTGTTAAACTAAAAAAAAAGAAAAAGTCCTGGCTTTTTTTTTTTTTTTTTGTAATGAGTTCACATGTGTTTACTGCGTTATTAAAATAACAAATTAAAGATACAAATAATGAAATTAAAAAATAAATAAATAGGTTCATACATTGACCAATGATGAAGGTATACCACAAACCATGAATTATGATTCATATAATTCTGTATTCTAGAAAATACATTGAGGAAAGAGGAGTGGGGGAGCAGAGAAAGAGAGAGAGAAAAAAAGATTGAGAACTTTCTAAAGCGTCAAAGCCTAGCAATTCTTGGAATCAGAGCACACAACAAATCCCAGATAAAATGATTAAAATGATATGATGACGATTATGATGATAAGAAAGAGGAGAAAAAGAAGAATATACACCTAGAAAGATCATAGTGAATCATAGTGAAACTACAGAACACCGAAGAAAAAAGATTGTAAATGAAGCCAAAAAAAATTGGTCACCTACAAAGGAGTAGAATTAGACACTGTTGATTGGTGAAACTGTTGAAGATCATTCCAGGGATAAGTGACCTGTGCAGGATTTAGAGCCATGTCTTCTGATTCCCATGCTGATATTCCTTCTAATGTTCCACCAAAATTTTATAACAATCTATATAGAATATTTTGTGCACCAAAATAAATGCAAGCCAGAAAAATAACAGAATAAAGGAACTCAATAATTTGAAAAACTGGAATAAAAGTTAGTAGTGATCTGTTTAACATATGAGAAATCCAGTAAAATGTATTTAGGTACAGAAGAAACAAGTAACATTGAGAAGATTCCTAAATATGTGCTAGACATAGTGCTGGTGCTTCAAAAATCTGGTTCAGTTCTCACAACAAGTATTTATGAGCTGTAGTTTTCATTTCCATTTTGTGGTAGAAGAGACCAAGGCTGGGGGAGATTAAGTAATTTACCCAGTCTTACAGAGCTGGCAAGGGATAAATTCAAATTCTACCAGGGGGGAGAAATGAACCAAGCCTTGTATGCACATATGAATAATAAAAGAAAAATGAAAAAAAAAACAAATTCTACCATCTTCCCAGCAGTATCGTCAATAAACAAATAATGTGACTTATTTTACCTAAGTTGTCCCCAAACAGAATGTTTCTGGGTAACCTTCCAAAACCACTACACCCAACGGCAGGGGTCCCCAGAGGTATGACCAGGAAGATAGTGCTCCTAGACCTCTGCCAACTTGTCTTCTCTACCAGTTCCCCCACCCTGTGTTTGATCATACATTTGAAGTATACTAACTATTTGGTAATGCTACAGGGTTTTGAATCCTGGCTCACACACTTACTAGACAAATGACTAAACTCATTTGAGCCTCAATTTCTCACATGGTATAACAGCATCCTTCAAGGATCCTTGAGATTATTAGATGGGAAAGTATAATCATTAAGCTCTTAGTTCAGTCTCTGGCACTCAGAAGTTCTCAGCAAGGGATATAGTTGCTACTATTAGTAGACCCTTTGCAGGTACAGAAATAGCTTTTACACGGTCAGGGTATTCATTAGCTCCTCCTACTCTGCCTGAGAATAAGTAACCTGTCTTGATCTAGTCCACTGCTTGTGGTCTGATTAGTCTTGGACCTAGTTATCATTAATTTTAGCTAATTGAATAGGAAAATAATTATAAAATATTCCACACTGAATTTCATATCTAGGTAATATGAATATAGCAATTCATTACTAACTATCCATTTTCTAAAATGAAATTTTTAAAATTCTCAAAATTTCATCTCATGAGTTAGATTTACTAGAATGGAATAGATAAATATAATATCTGCTAAGCTTCTAAAGAATCCACATATTGGTTGGGACAATTGACCAAAGACTGTTTTGCCTTCAGGATGTATTATTTCGAATTAAGTGGTTATGTAAAAAAACATAGTGATACAATAATATGTGAACAGGATTGTTGTAATGCTGGGGGTTACAAACATAAAAGCATCAAATCCTCATGAATATAAACAACTCATCCTGAGGCCAAAAGAAGGGGGAGGAGAACAGAAAAAAAGCATTAAACCCAATCAGTACTCATATGCATTGTGTGACATCTGCCCATATGATACATGCAACATGCTAAATCGGTACAGATTTCTGAAAACAAAAATGCCTAGTCTTGTTCCACATTGTACACACTACTACCTAGTAAACCAAGTGAGCAGGAATTTTTATAATACACTGTCTTTTACATTTCAACTAATCACTGCTGGTTTTTAAATGAAGATAATAAACCAAAGCTATTATAGGAAGTCTTCCTTCCTTTAATATCACTTCTGGGTGATTAGTGGCATCTGACTTGAACTTTCAATCCTTCAGGTCTTTTTGACACAGTAATAACCTTATGAAGTTGCTCATATTTTTTATAATCTTCCATTTTATCTCATCTGTATGTCTGGTTCTTGTAGGCATTATGATCTGATATGCAGATGAACACAGATATTTCATGCTTTTTCTTATGCAAACTAACATTCTGTGCCACTTGGTTATTTATGCAGCATTCGGGTGTTTAAAAGATTGCTTATCTATCATGTTATCACTACAGAGGAAGAAAGAAAGTAGGTAACTTTGGAGGAAAGAAAAAACACAGAATGGAAAACAGTTTGCCAAGGAGCACAGCTATACAGGAAAATATTTGGACATCCTTTAGACTATCAGAGATTATAGTATGTTGTAGGGCTAAGAAGAGAATAAAAAGCCTTCAGTTCCCACTCAAGTTATTTTGTGAAAATATTTTGGTCACTTTTGGTCAAGACACAATTCATAAAATCTTTTTATATCAGCAGGGAACTCATATCTGCATATACATGGAGACCGACAACTGTTAACAGCATAGCATAACACTGCTAAACAGTCCAGGATGCAGGGATAAGGAATATCATTCTATCAGTCCCAACTGAAACAACATCAGAAAATGTAGGCAGGCTAAATAGAATTATCCAAAATGGAGCCAGTCTGAAATTCCAAGTCTCCCAGAGACAAAAGTACTATTCACTTCTTCCTCCTTCTTAGAGCTGAAATTCATTTGCATTCACTGACATCCTTTAAATTATTACCCTCCTGGGAAAGTCTGCAACCCCTGTAGAGCACTTAGAAACATTCAGTCATTTCTGATCAGATCTGTGTTGTGTGTAGTTCTCCTGATTCATATTTTAGTATCCCAGCAAAGAAAACTCACTGCCAGAAATAAATCAAAGGTTTGCCATCTAGATTCTCTTGGTTTCTGGAACTTCCTATAGCAATTTTTAAACTTTACATGTCTACCTTATACTTTAAAGGTCATAATTACAGAAGTCTGACTCTTATCTAGCCTTTTAGAAATGATAAATCTAATAGCATTTCTTGTGCTCCAGAGGAAATGCAAAATGGGAATTAGTGAGTTCCAAAATTTTACCCATGGATTGATGGGTTTCTCCAATTATCTGTTAAATTTTTAATACAATGAATGCTAGGGTTTCTTTTTCTTTTTCTTTTTTTTTCTTTTTTTCAGTAAAATTGTTTGGCAACAAGAATTGAGCATTTTCAAAGCAGCCACATGGTCTGTTGCCCGGGACTCCCCTGCAGATTGCTCTGATGAGGCTGTCTGACATCTGTCAGCATTTTTAGCATAAACCATCAGCTCAAAAAAGTTCTTCAGGCTGCAACTTGATATGTCAGGTTCTGGCCTAGAAGTTTCTGTGTGTTTTCAGGAAAATAAGTTCTGGTGTTTTCAAGTTAGCACCATAGGACATAGGAAAACAAATTGAATACACCATTTCAAGACACCCTCTTACTTTATGCATAGGTAAAAGGAAAACAGGCTTCTCAACTAAAATGAACAGGAAATAGCTAAAAAATTTGGTGGTGATGAAGTTTTCTTCACACCGTATTATGAAACAGGGTGTCTTTGTCAGATCTGTATGACCACATTCTTGGTAAGATTGCATATGGAACTCTGCCCAACTTTAATGCCAGAGGTCAGGGTGTGCCCACCTCTTAGCAGCTGAGGATAAACGGCTTAAGTGACAAATTCCAGTCCTTCAGCTTCCCAGATCATAATAGAGCCAGAGGAGACCGATACAATGAACAGCAGTTCGCCGAAGGCATTATGATCCACTGGTGAATTGTGGCTTTGCACAGCTTCGGCATACATTATCCTGACGTCTAAAATTACTTCCCAGAGTACAGCTGTGTGTGTGATACTGGACTTCACTGCACTGCTTGATTCCATGTAGTCCACTACTTAACAACAGGAATGCACTTTTGAACCTAAAGCTGTCACTACCAATCTCACTGTGAATGTAAGAACTCGTGAAGAATTCCAGTTTATTGGTTTGCAAGAATTTGTCTATGAAGGTAAAAGAGATTTATCTTAAAATTGGCAATGCATTCAAGGTGGGAAAATCATTTCAATGAATGAGGTCATGATCCTTTTTTTAGTTGACTATTGAGAGCCCCCAATTTACCATAGCTTAATGTACGATTTTTTTCAACTTTTTACCACAGTGCGAAAGTTTTCAGTCAGACTATACCGTGAATTTTGATCTTCTCCCAGGTATTCTACTTTCTTGTGATTCTGCGTAGTGGCTCCCAGTTGGCCACGCAATCACCAGAGAAAGCAATTCATACTCCACGGTGTGTCGTGCTGTCCAGTAGATTCTGCATATTCAGTGCATTTTGACTTATAATATTTTGAATTTATGATGGCTTTATTGAGATTTAAACCCATCATCAACTGAGGAGTATCTGTATTTATAATGTGAAACCTTTTTTTTTCTTTTCATTTAAATGTTAATTAGAAATAAAAAAGACAAGGGGTGAACAAGGCTTCAGTAAACAGTCCTCCGTACCAGTTATTTATGTCGAACTTTTCTGGACTAAAGATTCCATAAGTCACAACAGCATAAACCCCAGGAGGAGAAAAATGCTTAAAACATATAAATGTTTAAAGCTGAACTAAAATTGAGTCATCTTATGTGAACTCACCTTTAGCTCACATAATTTAACCAGTTATGGTATTTAAATATCCAGTGACTCAGCTTCAGAAGTTACAGGGGTAAGGAAACAATGGTTGCCCTCTTCCTTTAGTGATTGTGGTGCACCTGAGAAGATTAAGCCAGAAGCCAGTAATACCCTGGACCTCCAGATTCTCATGTACTGCTTCCTCATCTCTACTGAAGGCCCATGTGCACTGTCTGCCATCTGAACCTTGAGTGACTCGGGTCCTTTGGAGGACTTAAATGATTAAAACAAGTGCACATCAAATAGTCTTGTAAACCCTTTCCAGTAGATACCAACAAGCATAACAGGGTCTGATCATTTTACTTCCCTAAAAACGTTCCATGTGTTTCCATGCAGAATAGTAACAGAAGGCTATGAGATGACTTTCTGTTCTATTTTGAATCCCCAGATCAATCCATTTCTCATCTCCCTACCCTCACCTGCACTCAGCCCTGATATTCTACCTACCACGCAGCCATCTCCCCATACCACAGGAGCGTCAGGCTCTGCCCATTTCTCCACCTTTGCACACATACTTTCTTCCACCTGGAAGACCCTCGCAATCGTTCTACACCTGCTCATCAAGAGCCTGGTCCCCATCACACCTTCACTTCCTTTGTACATTCTTTGGACTATGTAGATTTCACTACTGTTAGTGTAAAATGGAAATTTGCCCTCCTTTTTCTCAACAGTACTGAAAGATGAAGACAACAGAGTATTGTTAACGTCCTGTCTCACAAACAAGGAAGTTGCAGTTTATAGACTGAAAATGTTAAGACCAGTATTAAAAGCATTCAGGAAGCCTCTTAGCCTCTTTCTTCAAGCCTTATGCATTTTTAAAATCTAATGCTGAAAAAAAAATCAATATTTACAAAGGGAGTCCCTAGCTGAAATACAGCCTTATGACCTCCTGACATCCTCATAGATTCTTCTGTACCAGCAGAGTTTTCTTCCACACAGACCCAGGATAATGTCCCAGTTTTGTTGATTGATTTGTGTGTTCGATGACTGAATTTAAGCTGCAAACCTGAATTTCCATTCTAGCTTCTCATCTTATTTTGTATGGCCTTGGAAAGATTATATAACTTTTCTGATTCTTAGTTTCCAAAAAAGGAAATAGTAAGTCTACTCTATAAATTGATTAAAAATTTCCAAATTATAGTAAAATAATATGAAAATTATATCCCTCCACATTCACACAAAGTATATATTTATATTTATGAGCAGTACACAGTATCATTATTGGTCACAAAGGAAATTAGAAGTCTATAGTATATGGAACTCAAATAAAATTTGGCCAGAAAATGGTGGTTAGAATATAAATTGCTCTCAGTTTTAACCTCTGATTCCACTTATTCGTGGTTTATAATGTGTTTTGTAAGAGTCAATAACTATTCAGAATTAGCGAGTAATGGTGCTAACAGAGTAGAACCCAGTACATAAATGAATTTATGTGTTATAAGACATTTTTGCTTTAGAATATGTGAAGAAAAAAGACTAAGCACCAGAATTCTCAAGTCATTATTATTCTAAATGTTAGTTAGTTCCCAAAGACTTTGATTTCTAGCAGGTTTTTGTTTGTTTTTTGTTTTTGTTTTGTTTTTTTCAGTACTGGGGTTTGAACTCAGGGCCTCATGCTTGACAGGCAGGATCTCTGCCACTTGAACTATGTCCCTAGCCTTTGTTGCTTTAGTTACTGTTCAGATACAGTCTCGTGTATTTCTCCCCCAGGCCAGCCTTAGACTGATCATCCTACCTATGTTTCCTGCATAGCTGGGATTACAGTCACAGAACACCACACCTAACGTATTTGTTGAGATGGAGGTCTCAGTAACTTTTTGCCCAGCTGGCCTCAAATGGCAATCCTCCAGGTCTCTGCCTCCTGAGTGGCTGGAATTATAGGCATTCATTGTGCCTAGCCCACTTTTTTTTTTTTTTAGACTAGTTCTCTTTACTTCAAAATGTCTAAAAAATACTTGGGACAATGTGACAGGTGTTCTTTTAAATATCTCTTTTTGCTGCCAGGAAATCCCTGGTTGAGAAAGCAGAGTTAATCCTTCAAAGAAGCAATAGCTGACTTTGGGGCATTTGCTACCACTATAGTCATATGGGAATAGCCAAAAAGGCATCAGTCAAAATGAGTTGAGAAATGTAAACCCTGGCTTCTATTGTAAGCCAGGAATGACCCTCACAGAACTACATGTCCAGCAGAAATAGTGGATCAAGAAAAATCCACTTGCCAGTAAAGGGAGAAGCAATGAAAGATATTTGTCTTAGTCTGAATTCTTAGTAGAGAGAAAAAATTCTCTGAGAGTCCATTTTTAGAAGTCTTCCATCATGTAATTTGGGTTTCCAATTTGTACCACTTACACTGTCGAGCAGAACCAAAGCTGAGAAAGTAACTCAGAGGGAACACAGGTTGGAAGCTGTCTGGGAGCCCACAGAACATCAGACCTGATAAGATTTGTTCAGATAAAGCCCAACTGAATAAAAATAAGCAAGCCAACATTGAAAAAGACACAAAGAAGACATCATAAGAATGTCAAAAAATAGTAAAAAAAAATTTGGATAGGCTTAAAATGTTCAAAGAAATGAAAGAAAAAATCAAAAACATAAGAAAGGAGTACTATTTTTTAAACACAAGACATATTTTCTAAAAGCCCAAATAGATCTTTTAAAAATGAAAAACACAATTATTGAAATTAAA
The DNA here is from genome assembly GCF_047511655.1 of Castor canadensis. Classification (NCBI taxonomy): domain Eukaryota; kingdom Metazoa; phylum Chordata; class Mammalia; order Rodentia; family Castoridae; genus Castor; species Castor canadensis. Next base: position 90,158,939 of record NC_133396.1, on the reverse strand, counting down.
ACTTTATTAATAGATTAAAAAGCTGAAGAGAAACTAAGTAAGGTGGGTTTATACATAGCACTGTGCTGCTAGATATTCAATAACTTGTTCTCCAGGATGGAAAAAAGCCCAGTTTTGTAGCATTTGCCAACTTTCATGCTGAAATAATCACACATGACTAGTAAATTGCCAGTGCCAATGTCAGCGAACGTAGAATTGGAAGAGACATATGCCTGTGAGGTGGAATGAACTAACTCCTGCACATGATTGGATAATATATACAACTGAATAAACTACCCAGAATGCAACAAAGAGGGACAGAGACAGAAAATGGATACAAAGGTTTAGTATATACTTAATCATTCTAGAGAAAAATGGGAAAACAACAATTTTCTAGAATTGATGAAAGCCATAAGTTCAAAGATTTAGGAGCAGCCCAGAAAGCATGCATATATATGTTATAATGAAATTCCGGAACACCAAAGATGAAGAAACAACCTTAAAAGTGTCCACAGAAAGAAAGATACCACCTACCAAGGAATACCAGTTAAGCCTTCTGAAGAGCAACAGTGAAATCTAGAAGTAATAGAAAAATCTTTGAAATACACACTGCCAACCTAGAACTGGATATCCAGCTGAAGTATCATTTCAAAAAAGGGCCTAATGAAGACTTGTTCAGACAACAAAACAGAGACCTTGCTTCCAAAGATAAAAGAATGAAAGAAAAAGATATACTATTAAGAAAAAAGGAATATGTACAAAGAAATGGATAAATATTTAAGTGAATCTAAGTCAATATTCAAAAACAACAATAATATTGTCTGGTGACTAAAAGCTGCACGAACAGTGAATTTTATTTCCCCACAAATACTAAACAGCTTACTATGCATCTAATTAGATCACCATTTAAAGGTTTTAATCAAAGGCTGGGGGCAGTGGCTCATACCTGTAATCCTAGCTACTCGGGAGGCAGAGATGGGGTTTGAGGCTAGCCCATGTGAAATGTTTTTGAGACCCCATCTCAACAAATTAAATAGTTCAAATGGTACAGTGCCTTCCTAGCAAGCATGAGGTCCTGAAGGCAAACCTCAGTACCACCAAAAAAAAAAAAAAAACTTTTAATCTTCTATTGTTAATTTTTGACTCATAAAACAATCGCTTAAAAACATTAAGTGCTTTGATATAAGATTTATTGATTTTAATTGCAGTTTCACTTTGCTAAACATACTGAAAATTTGGCTGGGCTTTTAATTTGTAATGAAAGATCCATAAATACTTCAGGATTTTTAAAAAATTTCTTATTGATCTTGAACATTCAATTATGTGGTTTGAGGTCAATGTAAGAGGATTACAAATTTAGTCTGAGCTGGGAAAGACATATTATGTTGAAGTTTATGGTTGTGAAAATGTTTATCCCCAAAACACTTGAGAGTGCAGCGCCTTTGTTTTTCCTTGTGTGTATACTGGTGACTTTTTACCACTGAGAGAGCTGTGTACGCACTGTGACTCATAGAAAAAGATAAGGTTATTTTATCCTATTCTCCAATAAAAGAAACCAGCAGTCCTTGGAGGCATTCCAGGAGTGGAGCAGAGTAGTACAAGATGAGCCTGGAATATCTCATGGTGCCAGAAAGGAAGTGCTCAAAAAATTATGGGAGACATGTGAAAAGAATACAACAGGCAACTTGAAGGGGTCCCCAGTGACTAAATTTGGTATGATTTCAGCAACAAAATCATGGATTTGGGGTTCTATGCATTAAATGAAAGAAAAGGGAAAGCTCTTCCTCATAGTATAATTCCACATAATAAATTTAGAAGAGCAGGTTTAAAATCACCATTTGCAAGACATCACAGTAATAATTGTTTCTCTTAAAATCACCAATAGATGTTATAATGAGGAGGTAAAAAGTATGATGAGAAACAGAATATTCACTCAGCCTCAAAATATCACCCACTAGATACTAATTCCAAAGGCAGAAAAATCGGAATTTCATAGTGAAGAAACCTGGAAGATACCATCTTAGCCAAATTACCAAGGTTAGCACCACTAAAAATAGAATGACATCACATGTGTCCCAATATGACATACTGAGAAAGACACTTTATTTGTATGGTTTTCTTGCCTAAAATGCACAATGTGAAGTTAATAATAAGACACACCAACAAAATACAAATTAAGAGACTCTATAGGACAAGGAATCAGGACTCTTCAAAAGTGGTGCAAGATGAACCAAGGCTGAGGAACTGCCACAAATTAAAGCAGTCTAAGATGACATAGCAACTAAATGTGATGTGTGATCCAGGATGGGATCCTAGACCTTAGTATTGTAACAAGATCAGTTTCCTAAGCTTGATCGTGGTTGTGTATTTTTGTAAGATGTTAACATTTGAGAAATCTGGGTGAGAATATACTAAAACTTTTTGCATGAGTTTTGTAAACTTTTTATAAAACTGAAGTTATTTCAAGATGATTTTTGTTTTTAGAAATCAAAGGTAGGGTTATGATAGTGGGCCTCTCATTCCCCCCCACTCTCAGAAAAGTCAGTTATTAGTTTCCTCCCCTCCCGGTTCTACCCAGAGGCCTCAGTGCGTGGCGTCAGTAGACATGGGCCAAGTCAAGGTTTAAAAGGAAGGAAACGTTCGAGTTTGAAGCATGAGGTTACTACTGTGTTGAATCAGTGTGGTAAAGGCTATTAAAAGGCCATCTTTTCCTCCCTCCCACTTCTCTCCTCCTGCTTTCGAACCCCACATCCCAGACTGCTTGTAATCCTATTGGGAGGGTACACAGAGAGAGAGAAAGAAAAAAATAATAAAGAATGGCTGTGTTCCTTGGCACGTGAATAATAGTTTCCCTTTTGGGGCTTCAGGAATAAAAAATGAGAGGTTTTAAATCTTGCTAACTTGTGCAAGAATGTGTGTGTGTGTAGGTAAAAATGAACACTGCCAGTATTAAAAGAACAATGCTTATTTTTTTTTAAATCTACTAGAGTAAAACAAATCATTATTCAGGGGGCAAAAGCAAGTTTTGTTGTTGATGTTGTTTAGAACTGGGTGAATTAGGAAATAGCCTTTTTATAGCTACCTCAAAAGATAAGTTTTGTTGCCAAGATGTGTTTATCAAATGTCTCAGTTATCTCACAGGATACGAAGTTGGGTTTAGCTTTGTAAAACAGCTCTGTACTTTTAGTTTAGCCACATCTCTGCAAGACTCTCAGTCAGTTCCTCCCCCACCAGAAAAAAACAGCAACAACCAGCAGACCAAACCTGCCTGAGACCACAGAGCGAACATTGGCAGGTCGCCTGCCACGACCCAGCCTTGCATTTACCAGGAGTCTCTGCATTTGATTCATTGCCTCTCACAAGCCAGCTCCAGACTGCTTTTCTTAAGATAAAATAAATTGTGTAGGAGAAAAGAGAATATTACCATTACTATCTGTAATTCCTTCTGCTTCAAAAAACAAAACTAAAAATTTCCACATTCATATCCTTCCTGGGTCCGTCATCCCAGTTCCAACACACTGTGGAAATGGTGAAGGGAGAAGCCACAGAGAGTCAGTGTGAATCCAGACTACGTGATTCACTCAATGCTTGTGCTTCAGGGGAGGTCTGTTTTCTATGAGCCTGGCCTCACCTCACTTGGCATAGGTGGATTCTACCAGGTTGCCCCTCTGGTGGGTCAGACAGGGCCTGGGGCATCTGAATTTACATTAAAAATGAGATGGGTGTCTGGTCACCCCCTCATGCACACATACACCTCATCCACATCAAGCTGTATGGTTCCCTCATAAGTGAGGGGCACTGCTAGCTGTTGATGTTGTTTTTGGCTTGAGGCCTTATAGAGCAGCCAGCCCTGGTGGAAGCAGTCTGTCTGAACTGCTCTGGAGCTAGCTGCCTTCTTAGAAGTCAATTAGTATTCAGCAAGCAAGTCACTACTATTTTATTAGCTTTAAATTCTTCAGTCTAATGTTCTGTACATGAGATAGTGAAGGGTGGAGAATTGTCATATTGTAAATCTTCAAGATGCTTTTTTGGTTTTTCTGTAATGTTGATTGACATTTGAAACCAGTGCGCAACTTATAAATTTGCAAAGTTGAAACCAGAATTTGGGGCAGGGATCAATCACCAAACTCTCCTTCCTCTCACGCTGTTTTGGAAACTTCTGGTGTGTGTTCTTGTTATTGTTCTGCTCATCATGCAGTCTATTTAGAAAATTTTTTTAAAAAATTAAGTAGCTCTTGGCAAAAGGTCAAAGCCAGCATTGTAAGGAAGGTATTTAAAGTCTCGTAAGTGTGGGCTATTTGAGTCCTAGCTGCCCATTTCTTAGGACCAGGGAGGACTATTTTCACAGTCTTTCATGGAAGTATTTCTAGACAATTTCTGTGGCTCTTTTGCTTGAGCTCATTTATTTGCTTTTTCTTCAGAACAGAGCATCTTAATGAGCAGTTTTATGAGCCTAACCTGCGTTCTGCAAGCTCCACATGACTGGATTCCTGTGGCACATAACCTTTGCCCTATTTTCCGTTAAAACACAAGACTTTCCTATAATTAACTTTATGTGATGACCGTGGAGGAAAAAAATGCTACAGATACTTTGGTCTACCACTCAGCCCACTAAAATTAATTTTTTTTTAATGTTTGTTGTCTTCTTACAGTTTTTGAAAATTGCACGTGTTAACATTTTGGTCACAAATCTCTTTCTTTTGTAAGATGCTTATATCATCTGTTTTATACTTTCACCTAGTCCAAAACTTCAGTATCCCTCTGAATAAATAATTCATTTAGCTATATTTACAGTCTATTCAGGCATGTACAAGGGCAAGATCAATCCTGTCATTTTAGAAATATGAACTTACAAAAAAATAAAGCAAATACTTTTCTGTCTCCACTCAATCTTACATATAATTGTCAGTGTCAGGAAGTTCTTTCTTCTGTCAAAGCTAAATCACCACCTGATGCATTTTGACTCCTTCTCTTTGTATTTTAATTCAAGTGTAATACAACTATTTTCCATTTTATACACATATTCCTGGATGTTTGCATGGAATAAGTTTACATAACCAGGAAAAAATCTGAATTTGTTTAATTTTTCTGCTGGGCCCCACTTTTAATGTTTCACCAGTTTTCCTGATATCTGCTAAACTTTCAAGCTCTCCCTTTCATTTGAGCCCTGGAGCCCCAAACAGGATGCAGGGCCCCTGGAAAGGTCTAGGCAAGAGAACAACAGAGCCATTGTTGTGTGGAACTCTCAGCTCCCCCTCTTGGTCACGCATTCCAACCATGTTTGCCTTTTAAAACTAGACTATGGATTTAAGGTAGTCTGTGGCTCCTTGTGACACCTAGCTCTTTTTCTGCCCTGCTTACTTCAGCCAATCTGTCCTCATCTCATAATCCTGTTTACTTTTTCCTCTTAGGACAAGGAGGGCACTCTTTAAAAACAGAGTGAAGTAAGTTTAGGGCAAATGAAAGGAAATCTACCTTACACAGCAGGTTGTAAACTTGTGGAACTCATCAGTCCCCAAAGGTGGTACTGGCAGGAAATGTAAATGAACTCAAAAAACTTCTAGCCAGATTTATAAATGAGAGCCATAAATGACCACTAAGAAATCCAGGGCTATGCCTAACTTTTACAACTGAAGTCAGAGAGGTGCTCCAAGCCCTCCCGCAGGTCTTCTCTTGAGATCTACTTGAGATGGCAGAGCTTGGTCTTGTCTACCATAGAATTTCCTGAGCATCCTATGTCCCCTCTGTGCTGTCCTCCATCTCACTGGGCCTCAGAAAGACCCTCCAACCTGTTCTTAGATAGGCAACTTTCTTTGTAAAATAAAGACTGGAAGAAAGCTTTGTAACTTTTCTTTTCTGTTCAGCCATCTGCCTGCCACAGTGCCAATTATGACTGTCAGGGAACGGTGACGTCTGTCCAGTGGAAACTAGCTGAGATCACATTTGGACCTGAAAACATAGATACTTACTTTTATGTTAACTCAGATCCTTCTTTTTCCTGGGAATTTCCAGGCCTGAGACCATAACTAGTATTTTATTTTATCCTGAACTCTATCCTTAGTAGAACCTTCAGTCACTTAACCCTTCTGCTTTTCCCAGACTATTTCCTTACTACAGTCATTTTTAAACTGGAGCACTTAAAAAAAACGTAGATGTCCCAGGTCCCATCCTGGGCCAGTTAAGGTGCAAACTCTGAGGGTGGGGCCCTGGTTTCTGTATTCTGGGTGATTCACCCAGCATCCAAGTTGAAAGCCTGGCCCAATAGGTTGACATCTCAGCCTTGTCTGGGGCATCATTTTGTAATGCCCCCTCCACCACCATTTTGAATATTTATAAATGATTATGGTAAAGACCCAAATAGTCAACAATTTTGGGTCTTTATGCTGTCTACTTTCTTTACCTTTCCTACTATGAAAACCTGGTAAAAGAAAACTTACAGTGAAAACTGGCCCATTGTAAATTCGTGATATTCAACGCTTCAGGCCCTACCCTGGCTTTTACTCATCTCCTCGTTGACTGTGCTGGCACCTGCTCCAAAAGGAATCTACTACCAAATCAGTCCCTCGCTTTCCCTCAAGGCAGGCATGTCACCCCTTTGGGGGAGTACTGAAGCTAACCAGACGAAACTGCCCAATTTACTCTTTTCTTCTTACTTCTAAGCATTTTTTAAAAAATCAAACCCAAGTTCTTGCACACTAAGATACATCCCCAAGCCCTTGGATTTCTTAAATAGTGTCTTGCAGTAGCTCTGACTGGCCTAGAACTCAATCTTTCTTCCACAGCCTCCTGAGTGCTGAGATTATAAATTGTGCCACCAATGCCCAACTCCACCACTGAGCACTTTTTTTTTTTTTGGCAGTACTGGGGTTTGAACTCAGGGATTCACACTTGCTAAGCAGTCATTCTACCACTTGAACCATGCCCCCAGCCCATCACTGAGCATTCTTATACCATTCTCTTTGTATCCTTCCTTTAGATCTTAAAGAAGAAAAAAATCTACTTCCATTCATTAAACATGGTACAGTACTGTTGTGGTTTGTATGTATGCCCCAAATGTTCATATGTTGAAAACTTAATCCCCAAATCCATGTGTTAATGGTATTTGAGAGTGGGATTTTTAGGAGATAATTAGGATTACATGAATTCATGAGGATAGGGCCCCATGGTGGCTTTATAAGGAGAGGGAGACAGACCTGTGCTAACATACTTTCTCTGTCTCTCCATGTGATGACCTATAAATGCTGTATTTGTGTTTTCAACACACTCTTTTATTAGGAATTCCTTGTAAGAATTCTCAGATGCCATCAGTTCTAGCCTACCCTCTCACTCATGGAAGCTCTAGTATTTTTCTAGCATATAGAATAGACTTTGGTTTCTCTAGTAAGTGTTCCTTCAATGCTTGCCTTTCTGAATAGCTTTGACTGCTTATGTTAAGCATAAGTACACCTTCCTTTTCTTATAGTCACAGAATATCAGAAGTCGATATTTTCATACTCAGGCAATAAAATATCTGATACATTTTATATAATAACTCAGAAATCTTATATTAGTAAGATTACAGCCCAATTTATTTGTCAAATGTAGAAAATATCTGGGAAAGAATCTCTCTGCAAGCGATCCTTTGAATTTTCTCTCTTTCTTTATTTAGACATAATATTTGTTCACTAGACATAATATTTGTTCATCTTTATGGGTGCATTGTTGTAATTTGATTCAGGCATACAATGTGTAATAATTAAATCAGGTATAGGCATGTCTGTCTCTTCAAATATCAGTTGTTTTTATGTATTGGGACTTCATACTCTTCTAATCATTTTAAAATAAATCAGACTGTTTTACCCTATTGTCATCTCACTTACTGTAGAAAAAACAGAGCTAGTTCCTTCTCTCTATGTTTTGATGCCCCTTATCGAACTTCTCTCCATCCTCTTATTGCCCCTGTCCTTCCAAGTTGTAAAAGGAATCACTATTCTATTCTGTTCTACAAAATCATCATTTAATTTTCTACAAATGAAGGTGAATGTGGTATTTGTCTTTCTGTGCCTGACTTTCTTCACTTAACATAATGACCTCCAGTTCTATCATGTTCCTGCAAATGACAGCATTTCACAATTTTTATGGCTTGATAATATTCTATTCTGTATTTATATCACATTTTCTTTACCAGCTCATCCACTGATGGGTTTCTAAGTTGATTTCATATTTTAGCTATTGAGAATATACAATAATAAGCATAGGAGTACAACTTTCTTTTTGGTATAACAATTCTATCTCCTTTAGATATAAACCCAATGGTGGGGTTGCTGGATCAGACGTTCTATTTTTAGTTTTTTCTTTTTTTTTTTTTTTTTTGAGGAATCTTATTGTTTTCCATAGTGGTTGTACTAATTTACATTTATACCAATAGTTTGGAAGAGTTCTGCTTTCTCTGCCTCTTCACCAGCATTGCTTATTTTTGTCTTTTTTGATGATAGCCATTCTAAATGAGGTGAGATGATCTCATTGTGATTTTGATTTGCACTTCCTTGATGATTAGTGAGACTAAGCATTTTTTCACATACTTCTTGGCCATTTGTATGTCTTCTTTAACTCTGTAACCCATTTTTAATTGGATTTCTTTCTTTTCCTTTTATGTGTTCCACTTTTTCTTCATATATTCTGGATATGAATCCCTTGTTGGATGAATAGTTTTCAAACATCTTCTCCCATTCTTTAGGTTGTTTTTAACTCTGTTAATTTTTTCCTTTGCTGTGCAGAAACTTCTTAGTTTAACAAAATCTCATATGGCTATCTTACTTGATACCTTGCCTTTGGGGTCTTATCTAAGATATCATTGCCTATACTAATGTCTTGAAATATTTTCCCTATGTGTTCTTATATTAATCTCATAGCCCCAGGTTTTATATTTAGGTCTTTGGTCCATCCACTTTAGTCGAGTTTTGTGTATGCCTAGAGAAAGAGATCCCGTTTCATTCTTCTGCATGTATATCCAATTTTGCCAGCACCATTTATTGAACTTGGACTAATTTATGAGTTCTCTATTTTGTTCCAATGGTCTGTGTGTACCATGCTGTTCTGCTTACTGTAGCTTTGTAGTGTGTTTTAAAGTCAGGTATAGTGATGCCTCCAGTTTTGTTTTGTTTTTTTGCTCAGGATTGCTTTAGCCATTCTGGGACTTTTATGGTTCCATATAAATTTTAAGATTTTTTTTCTATTTTTGTAAAGAAATTCATTGAAATTTGGATAGGGAATTGCATTGGATCTGTATACTACTTAGGATAGTATGGTCATCTTAACAAAATTGATTCTTCTCATTTATGAACATAGAGTATCTTTAATTTTTGTCCGTGTATAAGTTTCTTTCACCAGTGTTTTATAATTATCACAGTAGAAATCGTTTGCCTCCTTGGTTAAATTTATTCCTAAGTATTTTAATTTTTGTAGTTATTGTGAATGGGATTGCTTTCTGAATTTCTTTTTTTTGGCAGGTTCATTATCAATACATAAAAATGCTACTGCTTTTGTATGTTGGTTTTGTAACTTTACTGAATTTATCAGTTCTAACAGATTTTTTGATAGAACATTTAGGTTTTTCTATGCATGGAATCATGTCATCTGCAAACATGGATTATTAAACATCTTCCTTTCCAAATTGAATGCCCCTCTTGTATGTTTTTCTTGTGCAATTGCTCTTGCTAAGACTTCCAGTACTATGTAAAAGAAAAGTGGTGATCATAGACATTCTTGTCCACTTTCTTTCTGTTATTTTAGTTTATCATTGTGCTGGGTACATGGTGGCATTTACAAAGGTTGTTACAATATATCATACTCAGGGGTGAATTCTTGTCTACTTTCTGATCTTAGTGTAAATGCTTTCAGCTTTTCCCCATTCAGTATGTTGTCTGCTATGGGATTTTCTTACATAGCTTTTAATATTTTGGTGTATGATCCTTCCATACTTAATTTCTTTGCAGCTTTTATCATGAATGTTTTCCCTGCATTTGCTGAGTGATCATGTCCTTTGCCCAGGTTCCCTTGAACCATGATCCTCCCATCTTTACCTCCCACATAGCTGAGATTGTAGGCACGTGCCACCATGCCCAATGTTGTGTGACCTCTTTGATATGCTGTTGCACTGAATTTGCCACTATTTTACTGAGAATTTTTACACCTATGTGTCTGTAGTTTTGTTTTTTAATTGCATCTCTGGTTTTGTGTCAGGGTAATGCATGGCTCATAAGCCATGTCAGAAGAGCTTGGCAAAGTTTCTTTCATTTCCATTTTTTGGAATAGTTTATGAATTGGAGTTCATTCTTTAAATGTTTTGTAGAATTCAGCAGTGAAACCATCAGGACCTGGGGTTATTAAAAGGGAGCCTTTATTAGTGCCTAAATCTCATTACTCATTATTGGTCTGTTGAGAATTTCTATTTCTTCTTGATTAAATTTTGTTTAATTTAAAACAAACTTTTACCAGGAACTTATCTGTTTCTAGGTTTTCCAATTTTTTAAGCATATAATTATTCCTAGTAGCTTCTTATGACCTATTGTATTTCTGTGGTATCAATTGTAATGTCCCCTTTTCATCTTTCACTTTATTTATTTGGATCTTCTCTTTTTGTCTTGATTAGGCTAGCTAAAGTTTTGTCGATTTTGCTCAGCCTTTCAAAAAACAACTCTGTTTTGTTGATCTTCTGTAATTGTTTTTGGTTTTGATTTTATTCGTGCTCTGATTTTTATTATTTCTTTCCTTCTACTAATTTGGGGTTTTGTTTTTTTCTTGCTTTCTAAGTCTTTCATGCACATTGTTAGGTTGTCTATTTGAGATCATTCTGTTTGGGGTTTTTTTGGTGGCACTGGGATTTGAACTCATGACTTTGTTGCTCTACCACTTGAGCCATACTCCAGCCCTTTTTGCTGTGGTTATTTTGGAGATACGACAAAAATCCTCCTAGTTTATACTTCCTATAATCCTCCTAGTTTATACTTCCTCCCATCGCCAGGATGACAGACACATGCCACCACACCCAGCTTTCCCCCCTTGAGGTGGGGGCTTCCAAATTTTATTGCCTGAGCTGGTATGGAACCACAATCCTCTCAGTCTCAGCCTCCCATGTAACTGGGACTACAGCCGTGAGTCGCTAGCACCAGGCTTCATTCAATTTTTTTGTGATTTATGCATTTTTCTCTATAAACTTCCCTTTCAGTACTGCTGTATCCCCACAGGCTCTGTTATCTTGTGCTGTCATTTTCATTTGTGTCTAGACATTTTTATTTCCCCTTTAATTTCTTCAATTACCCATTGATCATTTCGGATGACCGATTGCCATATATTCTTCTTGCTATTATTTCACACGTAGTTTTGTTCTGTCATGGTCTAGAGATACATGATATGACTTCAACTTTTAAACACTCATTGACACATGACCTGGAGAATGATCCCTGTGCTGATGAGAAGAATGTGTGTTCCTCTGCTGTTGGATGAAATATTCTGTAAATGTCTATTTACATGTACAGTAATAGTCCATTTCATGTACAGTATAGTCTAGTATTGCAAACTATGGAGAAAATGGTACCAGGTTCTTCAAGCTAAGCACAGATAACACCAAAGGTTGCAATGCCATCAACTACAGTCCCCAAGCCACAGGATGTGAAGGATCCTTCTCCAGGACTTGTAAGCTGAATGTAGGAGATATCTATGCCTGTGGCACCAGAAGCCACAGTTCAGAACCCAAGAATGGGACTTCCCCAGGTCTTCAGGGATTAGCACAGATGAATGGAGTCTGTAGCCCTGGAAACCACAGACTTGAGGTTCTGGGGTGCAAAGAAGAACTTCCCTAGGTTAAGTGGGACAATTGTAAGTGGTGCTAGGGCTTCTATTGCCAGTAACCACTTTCTTGGAGCTACTGGACCCAAATGGTACCTTCTTCAAGTCCCAAGGAATAAAGATGAGTGATACCAGGGCTTTTGGCTCCAGCACCTATGCGCTCATGTGTGTAGGCTATGAAGGGAACTGCCCTAGGTCCCCTGCCAGGGCCTATTCAGGTCATGTTTGGGCTTGTACCACTTATACCCTTGCCCCTAAAGGTGTAGGACATGGAGGAGACCTTCCCTTAGTCCCATGGACCAAGCATGGTGGTACTAGGGCTTACCACTTTGGTATCTGCTGTCCTGGAGCTTCAGGATGTGAATGGGACCTTTCTCCTCCTCCCCAAGAACAAGATTGAGTGATGTTGGGGCTTTTTGCGCCAGCAGCTTCAGTCCCAAGGCCATGGGCTAGGAAGGAGATCTTCTGTTATTCCTGTGAGGCAAGTGCAGATGGTGCCAGGTTTGGGGCACTGGTAGTCATACCCTGGAGCTCAGAACATGGACGGAACCTTCCCCAGGACCCACAGGACAAGCATGGGGGGAAATGGGACTTTTTGCACTGGTAGTGGGAATCCCAATGCTGTGGGCTAGAGAGGAGATCTTCCATAGCTCCCAGTGGATGAGCACAGGTGGTGCTTGAGTTTGAGGCACTAATAACTGTGTTTCTGGAACTATGGGATATGGTTGGGACCTTTTCCATGTCTCAAGGGAAAGATGTAGGTGATGCTGGACTTTGGGACCAGCAGACAGAGTCCCAAAGCCATGGGTTATAGAGGAGACCTTCCCTACTTCCCACAGGGGAGGGGGTGGCTAGTAACCACATTCCTGGAGCTGCAGGATGTGGCTGGACCTTTTCTAGCTCCCAGTGGACTGGCATGGGTCATTTTGAGTTTTTGTTTTAATCCAAGCTCATATTTATGAATTTTGTAAACTCAGATGTCATTTAAATAATTTTTCTCAATAAAAATGACTAATGTCTCTGTCCCTTGAGCACTTACTATATACAGACACTCTGTATATAGTATTATCTCATTTGACTATATCTTACCTGCTCTGTCTTACAAAATGTATAAGGTACCAGTATAAATCCTTCTTACAGATATAGGTACAGAAATTAAAGCCTAGAGAAGCTGAGTATCTTTTTGGATTTTTTTTTTTTGTTGGGGGTGCAGTATTGGGGTTGATCATGGGCTTGCTAGGCCCTTGGTCTTGCTTGGTAGGCTGTACCACTTGAGCCACTTTTAGTTTGCTTCAGATAGGGTCTCATGCTAACTTTTTGCCCAGACTGGCCTCAAACCTCCATCTCCCATGTAGTTGAGATTACACTGGCCTGCTGAATAACCTAACATTAACTTCACTGAAGTCACAAGGCTAATTAGTGACAGAGCCAAGATATAAATACAGGTGATCTGATTCCATTGTTCATCATACTCATTTGTCATAAATTTCATTCAAATACAAGTGGATTGGATGTTTGAGGTATTCCACCTAAATCAGGTGGGTTTTTTAAAACATGTTTGAGGAATACTGCAAATGTGTATTTGATTTAGCTGTTTTCCATTTTATACATATTCCCGGACATAAGTGACTGAGGAATAATGATAGAAGTTATATTGAATTAAATGTGCAATATTATTAACTAGTCTTTTTTATTCATTTGTAGTAAGAAGTTCTAGGGCTGGGATCATTACCAAAAAAAAAAAAAAAAAAAAAACTAACAAAGTGAGTCTATCCAGTCTTTCACTTAACTAAAATCTCTTGAATTCAGAAATCATTTTATTTCTATTTGAATGTACTTACACGTATTCACTAGACAGAGGGAAAATCATAGTATTCACTAATAATAAATGAATAGGCATTTTGAAACCATGATGAAAAAGAAAAATTTGAGAGAAATTGTAGATATATTCAGTAATAAGAGGAAAGAGAAATTCCAGAGAAGTTGTAAAAGATGCATAATACATTTTGTTAGCAGCATTTGCATCTTTAAAGTTACCATGTAACTTTGTGAAAAACATCTTGATCCTGGTCATAAAAATTGTTATTTAGGATTATAAGCTCATTAATGATTGTTAGCAGTTGTAATCTGATTTCTGCTCCTAAACTACTTTTAAAACAATCTCAGGAGACGTTTTAAGAACCTACATCAACTTTTTCTCTTATATCTCAAGTCATGCTTACAAATCTTCTTAATAAAACTCTCAGATTTTTAAATAATACAGAAGATTTCAAGTAACAATTGCTTCTTTTCTTATAAAATTGACTATAAAATAGTTTTAATTTTATTACAAATGTAGCCATAAGTTGAACTTTAAGCAATCTTGCCTGTCTCTGTTTTTGCCTCTTTAGAAGTAGGAAAAAAAATGACAGCCAAAACAAACATCAGTGTGAAGACAATTTTACTGTTTTCTATGCTTTATACCCTCTATACTGTCAAGTATGTAACATGCATATACACCACACACAAGTTCAGAAGAGGAATAGACAGAAGTGTCTTAGTCTGTTTTCCATGGCTACGATAGAATAGTCAAGACTGAATAATTCATGATGAACAGAAATTTATTTGGCTTATGGTTCTTGAGGCTGGTAAGTCTAAGAAGATGACCCTCACAGCTTCATCCCATGGGAGAAAAGCCAGAGAAGGTGAGGGCAAGAGGGAGCCAAACTTCCTTTTATAACAGCCCACTTTAAGAATGTCACAATAGTTAATTCACTCCTGTGATAAAGACAATATTCATTAGAACTCTGACATCATGACATATTCACCTCCTGTTAGCCTTCCCCTCCCAACCTACTGCATTTGGGATGAAGTTTCCAATACAAGAACTTTGAGGGACACATATAAACCAAACCAGATGTAGTAAGAAAATGAACTGTAGACACAATTGTTATTAGTCTCAGAATAACAGATCTTTGTTCAATTTTAATATTAGTTTCAGTACATATTATGTTTATCATCTTCACAATTATTTGTTGTATAAACTCAAAGTTTGCCTAATTGAGCTGAGCCCTTTTAAATTTCAGTGTATTTCTTAGTGGGGCCTGAGTATGTATGGAGAGACAAGTTCTGTTTGGGGCACTTTACCGGTAACTCTCCAGGTTGGGGTCATTTATCTGCTGTCTGTTCAGTGTCCTAGTCAGATGTGGTCCAGTACTGTCACACTACATCTTCTTTCTGTGCATAGTGGAAACAAGATTTGCACCATCTCAACTTGGGAAGTATCATCTGATTTTACTTTCGTCTCTCCCATTAACAGAAATTAAGCTTAAAATTTCTAAAATCGCTTTTAGATATCTTTTAAATTTTGACCATTCTAGGTCACTGGGTCCTGGAATGTCTGAGAAATGTACTCACTAATTCATGTGTAGGAATGGCTGAAAAAGTTGTTTTGAAACCTCTGGGGATTCTGCATGTGCATGCAGCTGAGAGCTTTGTCAACCGCAATGTTCAGTGGACCGCTGAAAAGTTAAAAACCTTTGATTATAACTACTTTTTAAGACGTCATTTTTTTTTCTTCACTCTGAAAGAAATGCTTCTACCCGCAGAGTGTTACTGTGTTATGTTTTCAATGCATTGCATTTGTTTCATTTTTCCTAAGAAGTGTCTGCATGTAAAGCAAGTGTGAATTTTGAAAGACTAACCTCATAAGAAAGAACAAGGCCAACTGCATACTTGTGGTGTTATTTTACTAGATACTACATAGTTTCTCTATTATGACTTCCCATACTACTTTCATAATACTCAAATTTTATTGTCCATGTTCTTTTCTTTCTTTCTTTCTGGGGTTTGAACGTGGGGCCTTGCGCTTGCAAGGCAGGCACTCTGCCCACTTGTGCCATTCCCCTAGGCTTTTTGCTTTAGCTACTTTTCAAATAGGGTCTTGTGTTTATACCCAGGCTGGCCTAACCATGATCCTCTGATTCATGCTTCCTGCCTAGTTGGGATGACACCTATCACGTCCAGCTCTTTATTGGTTGAGATGGGGTCTTGCAAACTTTGCCCAGGCAGGCTGGCCTTGAAATACAGTCCTCCTGATCTTTACCTTCCTAGTCTGCTAGTGTCCACTCTTTCTAAGTTAGCATTCAATTTCCTGTAATGCTTCTGTGCTGATCCATTTAAATATCTTTGGAGAACAAAAAGTTGTCATATTTTGTTTTATAGTATCTATGATTTTTCTTCCATACTTTTGCCCAACTTTCAATCTTTGTAACAAGATTCAGTTTTTATTGCATAGATTGTATAGCTCCTAAGAATATCTGCTAAGCAAATAACATAATGGATGTAATAATTTAAAATTTTCCTGCAGTTATGCTTTTTGGGAGATGAAAGTAGAATTCCTAAAGCAGAGAGTACACTTGTACTTGGTCATCTTCCCCTCTAGTCTTTAGGTGTTATTGCTTTATAAATGAAACCACTGTGATTTTTTCTTATGATTGTAATATTTGATTGCTTATAGATGCAAACATTTGTGCTGATGGTGATGTTTAAAAATTAACAGAATCAAAGGAACCATTCTGAGTCAAAAAAAGCACACCATGAAAAATGGTTTTGTGTCTGGAGCATTTTCATGGGGCTATTTTTGGTCATCCTAGTAGCATTTGGAAACACACACTCCATCTCACAGTATTTGTTGATCACTTTTGATTGTGTGGTGAGCAGCAACCTTACCCCTAACCAAGAATGGAGGAGAGGCAATATTATGGGGTATTTGAAAGTGAGCACATGTAGAGAATCCTCGCTCTATCACAAAGTGATGTAATACAAATTTGACTTTCTCTGTGACTCAGACTCTTCATCTGTAAAACAGGAATAACACCTACTTCAATAATTGTAGGACTGATGGAAGTTATATTTGTACATCAAATTGAAAACTTCCTAGTATTTAACTATCATTTCGTGAGGTTTTTTTCCCTCACCATAACTTTCAACCTTAGAGATGTTTTCTCTAACATAGGTATAACATCTATAACATAGATGTTTTCTCTAATAGGTATAGTAGTCTACCAATTTTGTCAAAGGAAAAAAAGAAACATATAGCCCATTGTTTAGTATTTCTATTAAGATATGTCAGCTTAGTAATGTATCCCTTAAGTCATAGCTCCACATCTTTTTAGTCTTATGGCCTTTTTTTGGTTGAAATTAAATATGAATTTGCCACCAACCATTATCATCCCTGCCTTTAAGAAACTTTCATTTTGGTGAGAGAAGTGAATATTTACATACCTAACTGTAATACAAGACAAAGGATGAGAAGTCTAAACAGAATGTTCAGATGCAAAGAGGATGTTATATTTCAGCTGTAGCATCAAAGGTATGTTACAGCCACAGTAAACCATGAAGGATGAACAGGTGGAATTGGAAGAAAAAATATTCAGACTGCTCTCTCAACCTGAATATTTAAATTTTTTTAATCATGCTGTGAAACAGCAAGAAGGCTCTCACAGGATGTACACAACCCTGAGATCTTGGACTTCTCCTCCTCCAGATGTGTGAGAAATCAATTCTTTTTCTTTATAAATTACCCAGTCTGTAGTATCTGTTATAGCAACAGAAAATGGTCTAGGACAGCAATGTAACTTTAAATTTCATAGTGTTTAATCTCCAGAGGCACTGCATATTAAGTGAGGGTTCTCCAGAGACATAGGCCAACAGCATGTGTGTTACATAGAAAAAACATTTATTATAAGGAAGTGGCTCTCACAATTACAGAGGCTAGTGAGTCCAAAAGCTACAGGGTGGGAAGGCAGCTGGAGACTTGGGAAAACCGGGGTTCCAGTTCAATTCTAAAGGCAGTCCGCTGCAGATAGAGAAGAGCTGCTGTTTCAAAGATTGAAGGCAGTGTGCTGGAGGATTCTCTCTTGCCCAGAAGAGGCTGTCTTTTGGTTCTATTCAGGCCTTCAACAGATTGGACAAGGCCCCATGTGCACTAGGGAGGACATTCTACTCAAAGGCTACAAATTTAAAAGTTAATCTCATCTGATAATATCCTCACAAAATCACCCAGGATGATACACAACCAAATATTTGAGCACCCATGGTCTAGCCAACTTGACACACAAAATTAACCATTTACAGACTTTTTCTGTGTTCACCTCATTTTATCTGTTCTCATTTTAGTCCTTATTTTTTTTATTCCAAGGAAATGTTTTGTTTTTTCACGAAAAAATTAATTTAAGGACATATGTTTCAGTTGGTTCTAATTTTGGGTCTTTTTAGGAAAAGGATTTTCTTTATAACTAAGTTAAATTTTAAAGAGGCATAGATATTTCTCCAATAGCCAAAACTTAGAAAAAAATTGGCACTTTCAAACTTACTAATATTGTCTAAAACCATTTTTAATGAAACTGTAAGTTAGTTTGTTTCAACTATTTGGATGAAAGGTTGCTACTTTATGGTAAGCAAATTCAGTATATAAAGATTGAGATTTTCCCAAAATAAATATTTAAAATTTTTAAAAGTATCAATAACATTGTTTAAATTGCAGTATTTGCTATTGTGCTTAAAATGCTCAATACTGGAATCTTTTATATTCGTGAATTTATTAGTTATAGAAAGTAATAGAGACCTTTGGATAGATTAAGAACTAGACTGGAATTACTATGTCTAAAACTGCAACATAGGATACATAAGTTTTCAAAGTTTCCTAAGAATCCTCATATCTACATTTTTAAGTTACTGATGAAAGCAGTTGTTTTAATGCTTCTTAAATGCAAATGCAATTATAAGAGACTGCCAATTACATGAGACAAATACCTCCATGCCTTATTCATTTCAGTTATTCATTGCTGTCATCCTTCAAGTTCCTTTTTTGGAATTTAGAGATATACCAGCACTACACAGAAATAAATATACTGTCAGAAAGCTTTTGAGCTGAGAGAGGGTTAAAAAGAAAAAAGTATACAGAGCTACATCAGAATTAAGAAGGGTTTTTTGTTGTTGTTGTTTTTAATCAAGTAAGCCTCTTTAAAATTCTGAGGGTTTGTGGCAGTTTAATTTCACATTAATTATACATAGCTTTGTAATGTTTATTATGATGCTATTTAGAGGTTGAGATTAAAAGTTAAATGGAGAATAAAAAGAAATACTGCTTATACCACGAAAAGGCAAAGTTTGGTCCTGCCTGTTAATTTAGTGCTAATTTGCTGGACAACCTGGATCAGATTAGGCTCAGTGTTTTCTCTTGTATTGTGTCTGCTTCTCGCCTGTCCCTTTGCTGCCTGGCATTTTTACAATAAAAGTCCAAATCTGTATACATCCTCAGTTGTAGTCATCAAGATCTTTTTTAATCAATCAAATGCAATGCTGGATGCAGATAATTTTCTTTGTGCCCGGGCCGGGACAAGGGGAATGGGGGGGAAGAGGGAGAGAGGAAGAATTAAGTTCTAGGAAGCCAAGCAATCATACTTGTTTCTCCTGTAGTAACACCCCAGCTATCCAGAATTTAGTTTCTCAGCTCCCTTCTGAAACAATAACCCAAAGCCTGCGCTTTTTCTCCATTTATTCTATTTATTAAACCCCTCGTAAACGGGGGGCGGTGTGCTAAATACTAGAGAGAAAAGAGCAAGCATGTTCCTTCAGTCCCAGTCTTTGAAATTCCACTCAACTTTTGAGGTCCTTTGCAAGTATTCCCATTCATAAAGACAACTATGGTGTCCTGTGCACTGAGCATGCCTTCAGCACATTCTTGGACTCAATGACTCATCTCTCCTTTGTGTCCTTCCTACCTAGAGAGGCTTTTAGATTGTTTCTAGACTTCCTTTGTAGTTTTCACTATGCCACACCAGACACTCAATATATGTTGAATTGATCTATAAAAATACCTGTCACAAAGTGCCAGACCACAACCAAGACTACCCTCCATGGATTTCTGGGGGCATGGTCTGCACACAGTTTATTACAAGTGTGGTTGTATAAATTCAAAGTGAATGACTGGCAATGGGGAAAGGTTTTCAGTACAAACATTTCCAATACAGCAGGGCTGAAAAAATTTGAAGGTGCATTACCATGGTAATAGTGGTTTTAATATGATGACAGTATTCACAAAGAAAAAGTCAAATATTTTTTATTCTTTGTTTAACAGAGTAGAGAACTATATAACTATAATAGGTGTTTTAAAAGGGGCAAGTGTTAGTTATCTGGAAAAATCACTTGGGTGGATCCGTAGATTATTGTCCTGTGTTCTCCTCTGGTGGAGACAGATGTGCACATACACAGCCAATAGCTCTGTATTCTTATGTGTGTGTTATTATCAGGATACTTTCAATTTCCATTATTCCACTTTAAGAAAGTTGAAGCCACCAGCCTTAGATGGTTCCAGTGGTCTTCAGATAAGCCTGACATAAAGAAACAAGCCTGACATACTAACAAAAGGGGAAAGATGAAAAGTTAAAGACATGAAAAACAGACATTTCATAGAAGTCCAGACATTCTATAATGGATGCTTCAAGGTTTATGAAAATTATTTCTCATTAGACATTTCCATCCCCTCACCTGTTAAAGGAGCAGTCTTTAAGAGAAAACTTTTAAGTTAAAATTTTGTAAAATTCCATTTCTTAAATACTGTGCAAGTAATTTCATAAGAAAGGAGTTCTTATAAAAGCTTCACATTTACAAGATGTTTTTATTGCTTAAATTTAATTGGATTTCTCAAAAGCTATTTTGAAAAAAATGCAATGAGGCCTGTCCACTGTATTTTTTTCAGAAGAAGGCTGGTTCTTACAATATTATTCACATTTTGTAAACAGCATCAATGAACCTGCACATAAAAGGTTAAATGTTTGCAGACTGTTCTTTTTTGCCTCAAAGATCAGAGACAAATTACTATTTTTATTTTACATTCCCTTGATGAGGATAACGATAAACAGCTGTCACTTCAGTGCTTTGACTGCAAAGAATCCAATTGCAATCCTATAATTTAAACAAAGAAAAAATACATAGTTATACCAGCATACATCCAGGAAAGAGCAAGAGAATTTGGTTAGAAGTGGGGTTAGAGAAAAGGGAGCATTTTCTGTCTGCAATTACTTGGTTAAAAGAAAAATTCCATCTCTATATCTTTTCCCATTCATCTTAGACATATTAGAAAGGGTAATTATTGCTCCCCTCTTTCTAGAATCAAAAGAAATCAGATTTGCATTCTGAACTCTGTGGCTCCATGTTATGTCCACTGTATTCTTGGAATAGTTAATATTTGCATGTGGCCACATGTCTACTAGCATTTCCAAAAGTTGAAGAGAATTTCAAATTGTTTTGCTGGTTATTTTGGAATTCCTCTGCTCTTTATGTTGTGAATTAAACCAGCGTTCTATATTCATTCTGATATGTTATTTATTGCTTCTGATTTTAAAGGACGAATGTTGATTTATACATTTTGATATGCAAAAAAGTAAAGTCAGGCTAAACGATAAGAAGAGTGTGCAATAGAGAAATTCAGTATTTCTAACTGAAACTCTGAATGAAACAAATTTCCTGGTGTTTCATATTCCTAGAGTCTTATTTAACATATGCTATTTATTCCGCTTTTCTCTTTTAGTTCAATCACTTATTTCTTACAAATACCAGTACTTCAAAGATATCCTTTTCCCTAAAATATTTTTTACATTTATTAGTTTGTCTATGGAATTGACTTGATGTATTATGGATATTTCATTGTTTCCTACTTCCTATTTTTTATAACAAAAAAATTTAATTTAAAATCATATTTCACATCTGTTGAACAAGTTTCAGCACTCAGAGCCTCATGCTCCTCTGTAGGTTAACCGTAACAGTGGGGCTACCTCCTAAGGTTGTAGTGCAGCTCTTGTACACAAAGTGCTTGACATGATATCTGGAGCACAGTAAATGCTAACTGAATGTTCCTGGGAGAGGTAGTAGGTTGATGCTGAAATGTACTACCCTCATCTTCTAAATATGATAGCAAAATCCAAGAACACTTTAGACTAGAAAGACAAACTGAATTATATTGCAGTCATTATGGAGGTTTAAATTATATGAAAAGTAATTTCTTCACAAAACTGTCATCTGTTCTCATGTATATACATAATTTCATAATCATTATATCCTCATTATTAATAAATAATAGTGAGTCCTACCCCTTCCACTTGAGGGTTTCTCTGGTCCCCATTCTTCTAACAAGTATACATTCATGGACACCCTGAGACACATTGGTACAGTTTCCTTGACTTTGTAGTTTTAACTCTTCCCCCTTCTCCTCCTCCCATATACCAAGTTCTGTGCAAGGCACTAAGAAGGGAGTGTTAAACAACATCCCAGAGTGTAGTATGGAACAAGAACAGAACTAAGCTGGATGTTAAATAATAAAAGCAAGTACACCAATGAAGGTCAGAGGAAAGAGAGGTTGGAAGGCCTAAGGGCCACCTGGACCTTGTCTGGAAGAGGTGACAGTATAACAAGATTGAAATATGAAAGGTCTTCATAGGTGGATAAAGAGTAGTTAGAAGAGAGGGACTCAGGCAAGTGGAGTTGCTTGTAGAAAACATGGAAAAACATGTTTTTAAAAAGCACAAATAATTTGACCTTTTTTATAAGGTCCGAATTGAAAATGTTTTTATTCTCCAACTTTTCACCTTGAAAGTGCCTATATCACAAACCCATAACAAAAATAAATGAGCAGAGGCTGTACAACTGACAACTGGAAGGCCCAATGCTGAAACTAATAACTTCCAGATTTTAGATATTCCTCCTTGGATTAGAAGTATCAAGAATGTAAGTTCTAATATAAGATAGGATGGACCGCTATGATCATTTTATTCCTGGGGTTGTCATATCATGGCTGAAAATGATCAGACAGAAACCAGATTAAGAAACTCCTTTAAAAAAGTAGAAGCACTGGAACAGGAGGTACAAAGACTTAAGAAAAACAGGCTAACAACATCAAAGACTCAAACATTAGAGAACATTCTCAAGGACGTGGAAAAGTTAAGTGTGTTTATGACCAAAGACATGTAGCCCTCAGAATAGCCAATATGGACTATAGATAACAGCGCTTTGGTAGTCAGAAAAACACAAATACCACTGAAGAGAAACTGAGGCTTTAATCAAGACTTGGTTAGTAGAAAGCAGACATCGACTATAACCAGTGTGGTTGAACAAAGGAGTTAGTGCCTTTGGACAGGTGATTTCTCTTGACCTGCATTCTTCTTAGTCTCCAAGGGGCAGAAATTCAGAGGATCTTAATTTAAAAAAATGAAACTAATGATGCTGCTAAAGAGATCCATCATACCCACATTCTCAATTAGGTACTGCCTCAAGATGTCCATGTTCCAGAGTAGGGACCTAGCTTCAGTACTAGGTTCAGCTGTCTTGAGCAGACTTACCACTATAGTTCCTCTCATGCTGATTTACATATTATAACTATGAATTATTGCAGCTCAGAAATATTTGACACTCATGATTTCAGGAACCTGTGTCAAATGGATGGATTAACTTTTAGAGGATATTTTGTCCACTCACGTATAGCTAGTGGACCAGACATTTGGTGAGGAGTGATAATAAGAACCTTTCCAGTTATGCCAATTTGAAGGGATTGGCCAGGATTTCCCATATCATCAAGTCTGTTATATGATGGTTATCGCCTCTCTAATTGAGCAAAGAATGGAGACGCCAGAGGTTATTGATGAATTGCTGAACACAGAGGAAAAAAACCCCCAGAAACCTCAGTACAGTATGTCTGCAGAATTTTCTATATTCTATATTTTATGACTATAAATTTGAAAATACCAAGTGGATCTATGATCAGAAGGTTCAGGAGTTCAGTATTACCCACCTACTATAACCAAGGACCAATCAAGCTGTTAAAACTTACATGTTGTAAAGTATGCTACTCAGACAGGACTCTGTTGTGTCACCCCATAGGACAGGACCAAAGATGGATAGAGCAATAGAACAGAGAGCCATTAAGTCCTTGGATGTACAGCAGATCAGTAGAGGAGTGAAAGTGTGCACATGCAGGCCCCTCATGGGGACTGGAATCCCAGACCCTGCATTTTGTATGTGGAGGACTCATCAAGCACTCACATTTATTCCAGAAGGAAGAAACAAAACCCAAAAAAGACTGTAATGACATACTAGGTGAAGCAAATACTATTTCAGAGAAATCAACAAAGTATTGTTTAATCACAGGAATCTAGGATGCAACAACCAGCTAGTAGTATTTAGGTAGAAGAGAAACACAAAAACGTTTTTTTAACTGCAAGAAGTCCTAGTAATTCTGATAATCAACTCTTTTTTTAAAAAAAAGACAATAAAGCCTGATTAAACAGCAAAGAACTTAATCATTCTCTCATCCTAGTCCAAAAGGATTAAGAGATGAAAGAAGCAAAAAGACAAA
Source organism: Castor canadensis (assembly GCF_047511655.1). NCBI lineage: Eukaryota > Metazoa > Chordata > Mammalia > Rodentia > Castoridae > Castor > Castor canadensis. The sequence goes on along the minus strand of NC_133396.1, from coordinate 90,134,743 downwards.
TGTTATTTATGTACACCTGGAAACCTGCACCTTGTGTTCAAACTCATTCAAGTCAATCCTGCAAGTAAAAACAAAACTAAAAGGACTACATAAGACTTGACTTAGTTCTTTCTTTTGGTGACCAGAGGTCATTTTTTAAAAATAAGGAAATAACTATCTTCAGTTTTCCAATCCTCTGCCTTGCTGTTGTAGCAGTAACATACCTTAGATACTGTTACCCTGAAACATGGGGGTCACACTCTCAGCACTGGAGAATGAGAGTTGTTTCACAGTGAGCACATACTATTTTAATATTTTTAAAGTGCTAGATATTCCTGAGTGAGAGAAGCTTATATAATTATTAATTTCTGTCTTGGTTATTGTTGTTTTGAGGCCTCTAAAAATGCCTTTCACACATGCACATTGATTGAAAGGGAAAACTTGACATTTATAGATTCAGTTTTTGGCACAGTGCTTTGCCGAGAACTGACCAGATGATTGAAAACCTGGCAGATCAAAGTGTGTATGTTACTAAAGAAAAGTACTTTGTGTCCACATTGGAAGCAATAAATTATTTCCTCTTTTTATATTCATAATTAAATCTTTCCAAATACTAGAACGTAGCCAGACCACTAACAGTATCTGTATCATATTTTGTGCTTAGATGGTTCACCCTGACTTGAAATGGAGACCATTTGTTGTAAATTGATTTCAGTGTCAAGCCAATGGGTCAAACATTAATGATGAAGATGCCATTCCAGTCCAGCTGCTGGGTGGATAAGCCAAAATTAATTAACTCAAGTCCTATAGTATAGAAAACAGATGCTTCACCCATGTTGCATAAATAAATTCTTTGTGTATATATGTGTTCTGTTTTACTCAAAGAAAAAGTTGGAAGTTAAAATGGTAAGTTTTTCACAATGGTGCCAGCCCTTAGTAGTGATGACAGAAGCATGGATTTACATAACAAATTCCAACAAGTGCATGGAAGAATGAATTATCTTCTATATCTCTTATTTGGGCCCCAGGCCAGTCCTAGGAGATTTAGTTATAAATCCGGAGTGCTCCAAATGCTGATCCAATCCAGAGCAGACCTAGAAGTGCCAGAACACCATCAAGGTTATTTCTAATCTATAGAATCCCTGGGGATTCCTCCCAGAGGTTTACAGCTGCATATGTGTAGATTCAGTTCTTGGCTGTCTTACAAATGGCTTAAGATTAGATTATTCTCCAGAGATACGTTGTTAGGTGCACTATTTATTGGTTATTCACCTCAACATTCATTCAGAACTAGAACACTTGCTTTTGCTAGAATGTGGCAGGCTAAAAGTAGAATAACTGCAGGATTCTGATCTGTTTTCAGAATTAATTGATGGGTGATAAGATGAAGATATTACCACATAATGGTCTAAACTCCAAATATGCTAAACAGAAGTTGACCATTTGAAATTTGGTACTTCTTTTTCTACTTAGTGAGTATGACATAATCCATGTTTGCTTCCTTTCTGTTAGACTGAAAATGATGAGAATGGCCAAGCAGAAAACTTTTCCATGGACCCACAATTGGAGAGGCAAGTGGAGACCATTCGCAACCTCGTGGACTCTTACATGTCTATTATCAACAAATGCATCCGAGATCTAATTCCAAAAACCATAATGCACCTTATGATCAATAATGTAAGTGCTCATAAACATCTCCTCTTGACTTCTTGAGTCTGTTTGTGATACTTTCTGGATAATTGAAATACAGAGTCCCCAGGTTTATAATTTTTTCTTTGTAAGTGGGAGAGAATGAGGAGAGGAAAAAACTTCTACAATACTTAGGTATTCCTCATGGGCTCTCTTCTAGAAGAGTGCAGATTTACTCATAATAAATCAGTGCACAAATAAGACACTCATGGAATGGCAAAGCCAGCAATAAAACCAGATGCCCTGGCTCATAGACCTTGCGATTAAAGGTATACATACACATATGTACATATATGTGTTCATGGATTATTTTCCTCTTCTATCAACTATGGAATGCCATGGGAAAGGACTTCTTTATCCCCTTTAGATATGAAGTCTTTTTTTTAGGTAAGTATGATAAAGCCACAAATCTCAGTCTCCTGCTATGTACTAGCCATTGATGAATTTATGTTGTCCAGAATCTCTCCCTTTTTATTTGTAGCAGTTTATTTGTATCTGAATATGATGCTTTAATTATGTGACCTGGTTTGGTTCTTTTGGTAGTTAACCTGTTATAGCTCAAATAATATAATGGTTGTTAAAGAAATTATCTTTTAGATTTAAAAAGGCTCTAATCAGGCATTTTATAGCAGGCTTTTCTGAATCTTGACAAGTGAGACATCAACAGTTTAATTCCCAGTTATTTTCTGGTGATACATTTTTGTTTAAACCAATGATGTATTTGCTCTTAAGAAATCAAAATCAGATGGAAAAGTTATGAAAAGAGGCTCCAAATAGAATTCAGCAGAAACCTGGTTCTTCTGCAGACTCTGTTGACCTAAGGCAAGTCATTTAACATCTGTACATCTGAGTCTGTGTTCTCTATACACAAAATACTGAGCAGGGTTAAGTGTATTGTTCCAGAAGATAATATATGTGAAAGTACTGCAGCAAATGTAAGTATAAGAAATTAATGGGATTGCCTATTTCAAATTTATAAATGCCCTTTCAATATTCATTGCAAAATTATTTCTGAGTAGTACAATCCGTTCATTGTGTATAATCGCTGCATTGCATTCCTTGACTGTAAGAAGCCTAAGCACTCACGTGAACAGTCTTATTTTTATGCACATTTCATGTATTCAGGCTAGGTTAGCAGGATGCTTTTAAGTCTAAGCAGCAGGTAAGCAATAAATTGGAAATGTGGAAACTATGAATTACATTGTTATGCTTGGTCAATGGCTTGCGGTGCGACCTGTAGCAAATCATTTAGTCCCTCTGAGGTGAAGTCAGTCACTTCTATAACTTCAGTCAGGACATGGAGTACCTCACAGAACTGTCAAAGAATATAGTAAATGTGGCTGGAAGCCATTTAGAAAAATCTAAAGTACTAAACAGTCTGTGTATTTTTTAAATTACCCTCTTAACTTTGCTTAAATGAATTCAGGTTGTTTTGCTGTGGTATATCCAGGCACTTGCTTATTTAAACATTTTCCTGATTAAGGATCATTTATCTTTTCACTGTTTCACTGAGAGTCATTAGTACTGCCATCAGTTCAAACACTGCTTTGCTCTGCACTATATTAAGTCATCAGCACAGGAAATCACACTTCCTGTCTACGACTATGAGAAGTAGCTTAACATAAATTAGTGAAAATGGGGGAAAAAAAATCCTATTGAAATCTATCCTACTTTTGCCTTCTCAAGAAACAAACACAAAAATCTCAGGTAATTTTCTTTGCCCCTCACTGCTGTATTTGCTTGCTTTAATGAAGTGACTGACTCCCCGCCTACATGATCCTTGGAGGTAAAGCTCTGCTGCCTTGACAGAGACCTCACGCTAGAGTCATGAGAAAGGACTCTTCAATTAAGACCTGAGCTCCAAGGTCAAACCTTGAAGCAGAGACTACAAGGAACAGTGGGAAAGCAAAAGTGTCAGGTGATGCTGAATTCTCAAGATATTATGGTTGTCTCTGTTTGAAATTTAACTTTTTGTAACTACCAAAAGTTAGTTTTACATGTCTAGAATGACTGCTTTTCTTTCATTATACATAAGAGGTATAGCTTTGTATTTATAATATGTATGTATATAACATATATACGTAATCCTGTCTGTAAAAGTATCTCTTTTAAAAAAATACTCACATTCTTGTAGCACCTTATAGAACAGAAGGCCCAAGTCTTTTTGTTCATCCTGGATGTGCCCTATTGAGCACAAAGAAACAAATCCAGAAACACCAGCACTGTGCCATGGCAGATGTGCTGACTTTTTTATTATTGTACTCGAAGAGAAAAGATGATCAAGTGAGAGGATTAGCAATAGAATCACAATGAGAAAACTAAGTGTCTGACTCCTAATTCTGAATTCCACCCACTGAACCTAGCTTTGAGTGAAAAGGTAGGCATTCCTTCAGAACCAGTAAATGCCTGAAATGGGGTCCTCTATTTGTTCATAGTCTATGGCCTTTCCTCTTTGAAATGGGAATGGCTGCCCAGCCTTCTGAAAAAGAATATGTTTCAGCCAGCTTTCATAAAGTTCAGGATTCAGTGGGCAGTTTCCTTTGAAAGTTTACATTAAGTGTTCTGCCACTCAGGTCTCCATATGGAATTGTTTAAGAAGTTTAAAGCCCAGCAATAAATGCCTTGCCTCAGACATACTGTAAGCCTTTGTCTACTGAAATGCAGCAGCTGTTTCATTACTTAAACATACCAGGTAACAGCAGCACAAAGAAATAGCAAGTTTATGACAGGCCCGTTCTGGACAAGCTACAGTTGGAGCAGCAGTTTTGGTTCAGGACTTGAAAGCTCCCACATACATAACACTCCACAGCAAGCCCATTTTGATGGCCTCTTTTCTGCAGCTCATTCCACCAGAAGTTCGCCATCAGAGAATGAAGGAAATGGATCCAGCTTTATTCTAAAAATGCATGTGGCAAAGTGGCACCTAATTCTGCTCACACTTCTTGGACAACCATCCTTTGGATAACCTGGTTATTTTTCCCAGCTTATACATGAAGAAATTGAGGCTGTAAAAGGTTAAGCAAGTTACCCAAGATCACACAGCTGGAGGTGGCAGCACCAAGATTGCAATCCAGGTCTTGTCACACAATTTGATTCTACATCAGATAACGCATATGATGGGGGTTGGAAAACTGTAACTCTGCCTTAGTAACCTGGAGGGCTCCAACCCCACAATATATAGCCACATGGGCTAATTTTACTTGAAGGTTTAATTAGGGTTTGTTTGAATGAGAAACAGTGTTTTAAATCTTAAGGCATTGTTTCTTTTATTCAAACACATCTAGACAATACAAAATACAATGTAAAAGCTTTTATTGAAAAAAAAAATAGATATGAAACCTGGAGGCATTTCACACTTGGAATGAGTGTTGCAGCCTGTGTCCCTGGACCCTTATAGGTCCACATTCATTCTCCAGGCTATTGGCACTTTGGTGGAAAATTAGTAACATGTGGCCTAGTTTTAAAACTTACTGTAACTTCAATGTGTCTGAAGTAAAGTGTTATTTTAAATGTTCATTATTTTCATAGCTTTATTCTGGTGTTTAGACCATCAATCTATTTCCATGAGCCAAGAATGTAGCACTCTGTTCCAAAAAAGATCATGACCCACCAAGACCCCAAAACCCCACTCCCTCATTACTTGTGCCCTAGACTACACTTACCTGTCTCTGAACTTTGGAATAATACAGTGTCTTTTTGTGTCTAACTTCTTTTGTTTGTAAGTCCACAGAGGTTTCTTTTTGAGAAGGAAAAACTTTCTTGGTTGTTGGCAGAATTAAATCCCCAAGGAAAAGGAAAGGAAGTGTAGGTAGAGATCTGAGAGAGTCAAAATTCTCACCAAGCCCCCATCCCCAAAATTAAACAAAATTAAATTTGTCAGTGAAATTTTTATATGTGTCCTATGAATGAGAGAGATCACTGTGTTTTATGCTGAGACCCTCCCATCTAGAAACAATGATTTTTAAGAATTTTTAGGTCTCCCTGGCAACTGAACTGTATTGAAAACCCTCAAAATGTCTCCTTTCTTTGTGAATGCATCAAAATGGTCTCCATCATAACAAAGAAGGTTTACAATGGATCCAAACTATTACAGGCTGCTACAGAAGGGCTAAAGAAAGAAAGAGAAAAACATTTGGAACGTTTTTAATGACCTCACATTCCTTTACACTGAGCAGTGCAACATGGTACAGTAATGCCTGTTTATCTAGCTGGAGAGTTTGAGCTGGAATGAGATTTTGTATGTGAGAATTTTTGTGAACCATACAGATGTATAGGTGATAAAATGTTATAATTGAAAGCATAAATATCACTTCATATTTCCCATCCAAGTATAATTAATTTGTTATGTTCTGTAAGGTATTTTCTAAATGCTATCACCTAAAAGGGATCCACGTGGTCTCTGTCTCTCAGAAGACCTTAATTTAAATATTTGTACTACTGACACCCGAACTGCTCAGAAAGTCCCTGAAGTGTCTGGAAACTCCCCGAAGTCCCCCCACCCCCATCTTTTTTCCAAACTCTAGTTGTAGCATCACAAAGCTAGGTGAGTAGAAGGAGAAAGAGTCTAAACTTTTCCTTAGATGCAAATAAAATGCTCTGTATTTAAGTATGTAACTGGATAGCTGCACTATTGCAATAGCTCTCTATTGTTCCCTTGCCTCTATCTAACTAATGCCAATTTAGCCTACATACAGAAAAACATAGTAGGGGTTTATTGAGCACTGACTGTAGGCTAGGCACCTTTTATTCATTCTTTGCTTAACCCTTGCAACTGTTAAGGCAGCTTTTACCATCATCCCTATTTTGTAGATTAATAAGTGTTAGAGCTTGGATGAAAATCCAGACCTGTCTCATTCAAACCTTGTGATTTTACTGCTATTTTCTCTTGTTCTAATAATGCCCATACTGTTTCAGACACTGCCAAATGCAGGAAGAACAAACAGTAGACAAGCTTTAGTTGTATAACATTTTCATGTAGAAGATTCAAGGCAGATCTTTGATCTGAATGCTGAAATAATCCCTTATTTCATTTTATGGTTTGACAGTTGTGTCTTAATTCAGATCTGCTTTAAAACTGTTCTTGGAAATATCTTCTTTTAAATTGTATTTAATAGATCCTAAGTGATACTCCAGCAAGATGTAAAGCTTCAAAAGTGCTTAAACTGACTGATGATCAATCAATGCTGGAAAAATTGTCTGGTTTTGAGTTTTAAGTTACACCATGTATCCAAGTGCATACATATACCCTACAGTGGAAGGTTTGTGCCAATGTCCATGCCTCCTTGGGTACCTGCAAGTGTGTTTAGAAGTGAATAAATCTTCAAGAAGGGGAATAAAATATTCCTAAAGCCAAATTTACTGCCTTTCCTCCAAAAGTGATTTTTTTTTTTGCCATTTGATTTTCTATTCTCCCACACACCCAATGCTTGACGTATCTTTGATCTTTTTCCCCTTTTCATTCAGACAGCACTAAGTCCAGGTGATTTTTTCCTTATGATATCATTTATGTGTATCCATCTTTCCTATTCCAATGCAAGGTGGCTAAATTAAGCTCTTATCTCATGAATAACCTATAACAGGCTTCTGATGAATTTATTTCTACCACTACCCTTGCAAGTTGTTTTTCAATCACAGCCAGATTAATTTTTCCAAAGATTCTCTTATTGGTTCGCTAACTTGCTTAAAAGCTTTTCATCATGCCCCTCTGCCAAGTAGATGAAGTTCAAACACTTTCCCTTAGCGTTCAAGGACTTCACATTCTGCTCCAGGTTTACTGGCCACATTGACCTTCCACAACTATTATAACTGTCATAAACCTTCTACCCCACCATTTCCTTAAAACACAGTACATATTAGATTACTTCCAATACACACTGTGCATATTGAGTGCTTTGTATAAGAGTTATTTGAATCACTTTTGGCTTACAAAATATGTGCAGAGAACTCTTATTTCACCACAATGAAGTTGTGAGCCACATTTTTTTATTAATAGAATTATTTACTTGTTTTGATGCCTTTAAAAAATAATGAAGCTATATATTTAAAACTGTTGTCATCTCTGAGTTGCAAATTCAAATTCAGAGAATTTTGGATTCAACCTAACACTGTGTGACCTTGGGCAAGTTACTTAAAAGTCTCTGAACTCACCATGTGGTGAGAATTAAACCATATAAATTATGAAGGCACTTCAGACATACCATGTTTTCTTGATTCTCATTTTTTTTCACATTTAATACTTCTAAAATAAAGATGTGTCTTATACCTAGTGGTATCTTGACATTTTATCATAGTTTAGTTCATAATGTATTTTTCTTTCTTAGTGCTACATAAATAGCTGATGTCTTAGATTTAATGAAATATGGTGACTGGTCCTCTCTGTTCAGTGTTATACAAAATATACCTCCTCTCCATTGTCATCCTGCTACAAAATGTCACCCTCTTAAGACTCATAGATATTATTCATGATTTGGTTTGTTTTTATATATGTTATAACTATAAACCTCATGCAGTCATCACTGTTAACTTACTTTTATTGTAAATTTCTAGAAAACAGAGCATCTATACTATAAATAAACTTGTATAGTTAGATACACATATGTAATTATATTCTGAATTTAATAAATAACCACTTATTGGTGCTAATTCTACTGTTGAGACATTAAGACTTGGAGTCTTAATAATTTTCCAATGATTTTGATAAAAGCTAACTAAAGGACTGGGAATATCAAGATATAGAAAATTTGTGTTATTACCCAGGTTTCTTTACATTACCATTTTCTGTTGAAAATATTGCTAATTACCTCACGGAACCTTCTCTCTTGCATAAGCTGAGCAGCCTCAGACAACAGCATGAGATGTTTGCACAGCCAATAGACCCTATTCCGGTGGTGACAGGGTTTGGCCTCTAACTCATCTGTGTTACCCTTCAGTGTTGACAGCCACAAGACAGAGGAAGAGCATTGAGGATGACAAAATTAAGAATAAACAGATCCATGGTGACTCCCTTTTCCCAGGGTGAACATTCATGGTCTTTGTCCACAGATTCTGGATGCCACAACCTTGTTCATACCATTCAATCACTCATTCTTATTTTTCTGTGGATACTGACAGGTTAAAGACTTCATAAACTCTGAGCTCCTAGCACAGTTATATTCTTCAGAGGACCAAAATACTCTGATGGAGGAGTCTGCTGAGCAGGCTCAGCGCAGGGATGAAATGCTCCGAATGTACCAAGCCCTGAAAGAAGCCCTTGTGATCATTGGTGACATCAACACAGCCACTGTGTCCACCCCAGCGCCACCTCCAGTGGATGACTCCTGGATCCAGCATTCTCGCAGGTAGAGATGGCCCCGCAGCACCTGAGATCTACTGAGCTTGTCCAGTGTCATTCTCTAGGATGCTTTCCCACACTACTGTGAACCTAAAGGGGGAAAAGCTATTCAAATTCAGGAGTCAGGGGGTCCCATACATACCACCTCCCTTCAAAGAAGCACAATGCATTCTTACCACGGAATTTCATACAGTCATTTAAAAGCATAAAATACTTCTGTAAGTCTTGAAATGAAAAGGTAATCAAGTTAATGTGAAGCTTTTTAAAAAGGAGGTTGTAGAATGTTTTGTTGTATTCTGGAATGTACAAAAAAAGTGTTTTTATATGTAGAAGTAAAATAGTCTACATTTATACAAGCAGAATCTAGTTAAAAAATATATTGCAGAAACTGAAGCTGGTTGTCTCCACAAAGTGAAAGAGGAAAAGGAGGGAAACTCACTGTTCTCTATTTGTGTTTTATACCTTTAACTTTCATAATTTGTATCTGAGTTACAAAGTCAAAAACTGAATTTTAAAAAGCAGTCAGGAACTTATAAAACTTTTGTAAAGATTGATTCAGACAGAAAGTATCAATTGCCAAACTATGATTTATCTTTTTCCTCAGATCACCTCCTCCAAGCCCCACAACCCAAAGGAGGCCGACTCTAAGTGCTCCCCTCACGAGGCCTATGTCTGGCCGAGGTCCAGCTCCTGCCATTCCCTCTCCAGGCCCTCACTCAGGGGCTCCCCCAGTTCCATTCCGTCCAGGCCCATTACCTCCTTTTCCCAACAGCAGCGACTCATTTGGAGCTCCTCCGCAAGTTCCATCCCGGCCCACAAGGGCTCCACCCAGTGTTCCAAGGTAAGACACACCGCAGAAATGGATAGGGATGCTCCTTGGCTTTCTTCTCATAGTGTAACAGATAATATTTATTAGAAAAAAATAATAGAAAACATCTTACCATACATGTTTGCAGTGTTCACACTTGGAGGTAGGAACATAGGAAAATTGCTGAGCCAATTATACCATGTAAGCCCAACAATGTGATCATTAAAGTCTCTTGTTTACCAACTGGCACAAAGTAAATGGAACCAAAGGAAACTGGGTTCCAATGAATGACACCTTGGTAGCTGTTGGTAGAATTTGACCAAGGGCTTAGTCATGGCAGGGTTATGGCAAGCTATAAGCTTCATAGGTCATGGGAGTTTCACGCCTTCTCCATTACCAAAAAAAAAAAAAAAAAACCTAGAAAACCACTATCTTAAGGAATTTTATCCATTTGCCATTTACATCATGATCCTTAAACCCCAAATCACTAACTTTAATGTAAACTAAGTAAAATCAGCTGATTAATCTGTAATTGTTTTTTTAAAAAACTACATATAGAAAATTTTATTGTAGACATAGTGATAGATACGTGTACTCACCAACCATATATGAGATAGATCATTGTACATTTTGGTAGTATGTTTTGATATCTTTTTGGCGACACTGGGGTTTGAACTCAGGGCCTCACATTTTATTTTGACCTTCAGGTTGTTGGGGGTAATAGAGAAAGGAAGGGGAATCTTAATCTAATAGACAAAGGCCCTGCATGAATAGCAGGGGGATTGGAGTCGAAAGACCTGAGTTGTCCCAGGTCCTGGGCAACTTACTTATGTGAAACGGAGTTTCTCTGCTATAAAGCAGGGGGGAAAAAAAAATCAACATCAGGGGTTCTTCCCAGATCCTGTGAGATGAGGCATTTTAAAAAAGAGTTTGAGAAACTAAAGGCTATGGCTGTTAGTACTATTATCATCATTTTGACCCCAATCAAAAAGCTATATGCTCTGAATCCTGTTTGGGTTTTTTTCCTCTAAATTCAGTACACTTAGCTTATAATTCATTTGGAACTGAGATAAATTTGTAGCAATAATAGTCAATGCTAACATGCATTGTACTCTCAATATGTGTTAGACATTATCCTAGAAGTTATGCACATACATTTTTTTTAAAGTTCACGACAACCCAATGAGCTAGGTTATCATTCACATTTTACAGATAGGAACCCCTCAACCAGGCCCTAGTGGAGTTGGGCTGTTAGCCTAAGCAGTCTGACTCTGAAGCCCAGTCTCTCACCCAGGACACCAGGAGTTCTCAGCCTCGTCATGACTGGTTTTTTTGTGACTGGCTATCCTGTGCACTGTCAGATGCTTAGTGGTGTCCCATTAGATGTCAGTTGCAACCACTGAATAAAATCTTTAGAGACTGCCAATGTCCCTCAGGAAGAAAAACCCTCTCCACTTGGGATTCACTGCAATATTTAAAGTAATTCCCCTTCCACATCAAAAAACATGAATTTCATCATTGAAGACTATTATAAGTAAGATCAAGTTTATTGTTTTAGAGAACCTCAAATTGACTGGGAAAGTACCTTCCATGTGCCCTGAAGGTATGGAGGCCATCAGGAGAGAGAGGGATCGAGAAGGGGAAGGTGAGCGCCCACAGGGAACTTGAAATCTGCTGTATTGTCCGTTTAGCTATGAGAAGAAGCCAGAGTGAATGAGTGGCGCTGTCCTCAGGAATGAACGTGCATGTCTTGCCTGCTTGCTTGACTGCTTTACTTCTTGGTCTCAGATAAGCTAACTTGCCAGTACTCTTCAGAAAAATCAACTCTTGAATGTTAAACTTCTTTGTTAAGCAGGGTAGAGTTGCCTTGTTATTTCTGAGCTCACATGCAGAAGGCAGTCATGTGGGAATTAGCAGCCCAGGCTGAATGGCTCAGGAATGTGCAGCAGAGTAGGAAGTCATCAGACTTACGGAGACTGTTGGGGAAATTGTAGGACAACAGTTGTGCCATTCAAAATTTCTAGAATGCTCTCGAGTTAGAACCAGACTTAACTTGATCTGGCCTTGCACAGAGTCCCAAATCTAAAACAGAAATGAGAGGAAAGTTGGTTGTTTAGTGCTGAGTCCTCAAAATTCAGTGCCAGTTCAGCGCGCTGGGAGGGAAATCCCTGCGGCAGGGGTCACCTGAGAGAGAGAGCTAGAGACTGTCAGGATCCCTATGCCTATTAAAGTTCAGCTTTAGATGGAGAATTCTGACCACATAAAGTCTGTTTTTAATAAAAGCCAGCACAGGAATCCTACCAAATGCAAGCCAGAAATGGGGTTTAAGATTTCAAAAAAAAAAAAAGGAAGAGAGAATGAAGGAAGGAAGGAAAGAATGAAAGAAGGAACAAAAGAAAGCTCTTATTGAAATATCACATTGTTCTACTTATATATTCTCTATTAAAAAGTTAAAAAATTGAAATACCATTATCTATCATCTCCAGAAAAACAACCCCTAGCTTTCCAAGTAGGAAGTTTGATTTTTTTTCCAAGTTCTTTGCTTTCTTAAGGGACCTTTTTCTCTTTCATCTGAAAGCAGAAACTTATAACATGACAACACAGCACAAAGGGTGTCCAGCTGACTCCCTGGTGGGCTTTAATATTACAAAGGCAGTAACTGAACTTTTGGAGACAAGAGATTCTGCCACTTACCATGTGCCTGTGCACAGTTCTCTCCTGGGCTTTACGACTTTGTTAGAAAGTTATGATCTTGACTAGTTAGAGCACAGATACTTTTATTTTAACCCTATCCAAAGATAATCAAAGCCTTGCAATTGTACAAAACCCATGAGGTACTCTGCCTTCTTAAAAAATATTATTATTTTATCTTCCACTCCAACTAAAGGAAGAGAACAGAGAGAGGTGGTGGAGTCATTTTTGGCTCAGCTCTTCTCAGCTGCTCAAGCTGTTCTGGTTTATATGCATGGAGCCTTTTGGTGAGAAAGCAGGAAATATTGCAAGCTGCAGGCTTGTTTTAATTAATGACACCTGAGCTAGAGGACCGTCTTTATCCCAAAGAGACCCACTAGTCTGGATGCTTCTGTCAGTTGTAAGTTGAGTGTACACAAATCTGTGATTTGTGGAACATTTTCCATTGCTGGAATATGTGGATTGTCTCCTCCCCACTTAGAGCAAAAAAAATACCCTGTTTGAAAATCCACACCAGCCATCTTTTTGTTTAGTAGGATGATCTTAAGCAGACACCACTACCTCTTTAGAGTTCCTATTCTTTTAATTGAAGATTATAATCTTCTTCAGACATTAACTTTAGAGTTGATGTAGCTATTTTTAGTTACAGCTTCTTAAAATTAGTTTAATTGGAAATCTCAGCCTTTGACATTAACAGAACAAATTAACTGAAATCAGAGTGTGTTTTTCCTGGCAATAGCTGACTCTGGCATTATCTCATTCATTTGTCTTCTCCCCTTCCTTGGACAAAGCTATTTTGCAATGAATGGTTAAAAGGGGAAGAGGGTGGGAGGAAGGGTTTTTAGCCCAGAAAGAATAAACATCATTTACCTCATCACACAATCTTCCATTCAAAAAAATATTGAAAAATAGAAGTACTTTCTTTTAAGCCACCCTTATGCACCAAATCTGATGGTATCTTTAAAATGGCAAAACCAAATCATTCAAAAGGAGTTAGCTTTTACTCCAATACATTTACACAGTGAAAACTAAGAAGTTGGTCCACTGAAAGAGTCTCTGAGGAGCACCATAACGAAGCTGCTGTCCCACCTTGTGTGGACCGCCCCAGTGCAGCATCAAGACTACCTCGGCTCCTCACCTTCATCCACTCCATGCCTGACATGCTTTCCTTGACTTTACATGGCACTCATCAGACATCTCATCACAATTCCATATTTTTGGTAGTTTATGACTAAATCAACCATGCAAAAAGATTTAAATCCCTTTTCATAGAAAGACAATGTCTTTGCATTCTTTTCTTTACAAAAAAAGTCATTTAGTTCTCCTTATAATTTATTTTATTTTAAATGTTTAATCTTGATGATCTACAGTGCTCTCTTTTGCCTATTTTATATGTTGATATAATTGACAGTTAATACAGAATCCCTTTCACTTAGGCATAAGGTCTCCTTGTTTTGTTTCACCTTTTGTTCAGCCAGCCCCCTGAATTATGAGTCAGGACAAACCCATAATTCTTACAAGTGTGTCTTTGCATCCCTCACATCAAGGTTTGGTGCCGTGAAGGATGAAGCTGCCGAGCCTTGAAGTCATGGGCTAAGAGTACATGGAAATTAAGAAACCTGTATGACTAGCATGGGGCTCATTCCCATATAGTCATACACTGGAAACATCCTTGCTTATCTTCTTCTCAACAGCCCTCTAAAAGTATGACAGCTTAGCAGCTGGGTATCATTTGAACAAATGATGAACTTACCTTGTGATTTGTGATGTCAGCCATGAGCTTTCTGTTTTCCTTTACATCCTTCGTCCTTAAAGAACAAATAAAAAAATTATAATTAGATATTCTGATTTGCCAGGGAATAGTTTTTATTTTTAGCAACTAGATTTAAAAGTCAAGCAAAAAACTTTTGAGAAGCAGAATTGCTAAGAATACAAACAACTTTTGAGTTGTTCATTTTGATTCCTAGTATTTAAGGCATTTCACGAGGCAGCCATGTTATAAAATTTACAAAACCCCCAAACATAATTAATAATTTGTTGCAGATTTAACATGAGTTGTCATGACACTTAGTATACTTTAATGAAAATAGAATTTTGGCCACATGCTTTTCACTAAAGAAAATGTCCAACTTAATTTAAGTTCCTCAATTAAATATTCCACCAAAAGCCTCATTCCAATTCCATGATTCTAGCTGTAATGTAATATTTCACTGAAGAGAATCAATGGCTAATGTCAAAGTCTTACATTCTTTAGGTCCTGGTTTCAGTCTGGTTTAAGTGAAAGTAAAATTAGTTTGGTGGTTTTCCTTTTTGGATCTAGCAAACTTGAGTCTACTTTACACAAACATCTCCATCCCGCCACAGTTGAGATGACTGGCAGTCTGTTTAGGTGAAGCCCAGACTCAGAATATACGTGTCCTGAAGGTCAAAATTTGGGGACTTTGCAGAAGTGTCTAGTCTGCCTTTCTGTTTTCAATATGCCCCTTATCTTGATTTTCCATACATCCAATGTTTCAGGGGGGTAAAAAAAGAGGGAAAATAAGAAAGGATCTACATGAGACCAAGTACAAATAACATAAATGCTGCTGTTAGCCCAGCGGTCACTGACATTCAGTCATCCAAACAATTGCTTTCCCTAGCCCATGACAAATAATAGCAAATAGCTCTATCATTGTTCTCTTTGAGGTTCCAAATTACTAAGCTTCAACCAGTGCAGGGAAAGCCTTTCTCAGTTTCAGGGTACCCAGCTCTGCCCTGGGTTTCACCTGATTGATAGAGGAAGACAGCCAAGACAGGAGTCTGGCAAAAGAGCCACTAGCCAGTGAAAAAATGCACAGTTAATGATTATTCTTCTTCCTGTGGCCAGATAGCAGCAAATTGTCACCAGTTGAAATCTGCTGAATGTTCCTATATACAAGTTGATGTCAGCTCAAAGAAAGGGGAAAAAAAATCTACCCAAGATAAGCAGAACACACAGTCTTGTAGACATACACAAGCCAGTGCTTCAATTTTACAACTGTGTTTTTTTAATTCCCCTTACTGTAAGAAAAGAAAGATTTTACAGGGAAACCTTCACTTTCAGACACTTCTCATTAGATGGCATATTTTTTAATTACTTCAGAGGTTCATGGCACTTCCATGCCTACATTTTATGCAAGCAGCAAACTGTAAGAACAGGCTGCTGGGGGCTTTTTTCCTTCCCTCTGACTTATCAGCTATTATGAAAGATTAAAAGCAAAATTCAAATAATGCTTACTAGACTTGCTTTAGCTGCTAACAGCCAGGAAATTAAAAATGAAAATCTAAATGCTTCATCTTTTTGAGAAGGCACCTTAAATGCCTACCTCCAGCCATCTAAGGAAGGAGCTGGGGATTTAGCTGAAGGTTTGATGGCTTTTGTCTGCTTGTCATAACTTTATTGCTGCTTAAATGTAGAATTTTAAAATGCCCGACACTGACATCCTTGAGCTTACTCATGCCAACACATTGTAAGCATTGTCTGGGGAACCTCTGTATCTAAACAAATATTTACACCCTTTAGTTGCCAAATGAAGTCCATCTGGCTTACCAAATGCTGTTGCCAAAAGAATATCGCACTTGTGGTCTGGCCAGAATTTTCAGTGCTGGGGAAGGGAGCACTATTAGGAAGGCACTGGGTTTGAGAGAATCTGCCTGTCTGTGGATACTACATTACTAAAATATTTAGATGAAGTTTAGATCACATGGCAGCTCTGGCCAAAAATAGAATTTATTCAGAGGGCAAAGTCTAAAGCCACAAGGTACTCAGGCAGGCTTGTCGTGGCATGGTTGTTTCTTTTCCTTCTGGCTGCTCTTCAGGCATGGGAGCCACATGACAGGCAAAACCACAAATACCAAGTGTTCCAATTTCTTATTTTTAACTATTCCCATAAACACTAAGAAATGTTGACTCTTGTTTTCCAGTCAAAATTATCAGTTCACATGAATTGTAGAGCATATTCCACCCAAGAATCAGAAAAAAAATATTTAATCAAAATGGAAAGTAACAAAATTCTCAGTGGTTCATCATCAATGGCAGGGCAGGACCTCCTAACTTGAGTTGCTCAGAGACAGAATTCAAATCTTCATAAAGTCACCTCCCCAGCCCAGCTCTCCATCCCACAAGGAATTAGCTCAAACACAAGAAATAGGACAAGGTATAAATGCTCTTCTTACTGGTCTTATAGGAACTCAGTAAGTGGGCAGGTTAATAAGAGATTTATAAATAAGCTATCCCTTCCCTGATCTTTTGGTGGAAAGGCAAATGAACACACTGAGGGAATACAGTAAAGTGTAGCTAGCCACACCATAAGCATCCCAAGCACTGATGGTAATTCTGAAAACTAAGAGGGGGTAAGACAGCGTGCAAAAGCCTCAGATGGGTTTGAACATGACTCAGGAAATGGTCTTACCTTACACTCATGCCTCCACCATGTAAACATTACTTGCATTTCGTTTTAAATTTTCATAAGGTAACATCAGATTTATATATCATTTGCATACTTAAATGTAATATTATGTAGTATTCAATTTATCTCAGTGATTATTATATAGTTCATTTTAAACAAGACCGCATATGAGAGTAGGAGATAAGAAAGACTTTTAAAGGCATTTTATAGCCCATGGAATCTTTAATGAAGTCATTTCACTTAGGCATGGATATTTATTTAAGATGCATTCTGTATCATGTGTATGTTTTATATTGGGATTATTCTCAAGGCCAATTTTAAGAGTGAATGAAATTTTTCATTCAAGTAAATCATCCTGTAAGTATTGTGCTCAAGGGCCTATACCACAAAATCTGTCTACTGCTCTGCCATTAGAACTCCATTCATGAGGAAAAGCTATAAAAATTGAGCAAAGAATCTACTGGGTTTTTTTTTTAACCACTAGAATTTCTTTCTGCTTCTCGGTAGTGTTGGAAAATATTTTAATAACTAAAATAATAAAACTTCATGTGAGGCAAGTTCTACAGTATCTTAATTATTGCCTCTCTTGGGGTGGAAAAATTAAGGAAACATTAGGGAATGTGTTAACTAGAGAAACCATTGCAGTAATTTCCCTCCACATACCTAGGTCTGAAGTCAAAATAAATTCCATGCTCCACAAATTATTTTCATGAAAGCAGACTCACAGTTTTAACTCTAACAATACTAGCACTCAGAAAAAGCCTGTGACTCATCAGGAGGCTTTGATTAACTTATTTAAATGTTCTTATAGTTCAGTTTAGGAATCTAATGAAGGCTGTTGCTATAATTGCTTGATTTGTTTTAATATTTCCAACACTAATTTACTCCTTCACCATCTTAACATTTAATACCTGAAAGCCAGTATGTTGAAAGTTCATTTTAAAGAATGGTTTCCTTGAATAAACAAATTGAAATCGTGTTTCTCAGTTTTGCTTAAAACTTGGATGTATGATTAATTACATCTAAAAGATTTCCTTCTTTTTTTCTGTACCTACCCACACTCCACAAGTCTACTTGATATGTAGTGTTCATTTGAAGTCTTCTAGGTAACTGAACAACACATGAGGGTACTTCTGCTAATACCATTGCTACAATATTGTTCAAGTATCCTTTCCTACACAGCAAGGAATTTCAGTGAAATAGTCTAGAGAGTCACAAGGAAGCTTTGCGATTTATAAATACTTTCAGTCTCCGTAGACTATTTGCAGTTTTCAGTTGAAATGTTATTTTTGGCATTGAAGCTTACACGTTTCTGCTTTTCTCCCCTATAGATTTTATACCACTTATTAAAGTATTTTTTTAAGATGTAAAAACATGTAGCTAGAATAATGATAGCAGCACTGACTATTGTCTCCAATTGAGAAAGCAGTATTGAGTTCAAAAAGTAAGATTTTAGACTCTCTCTCCTTTCCACAATCTCATTGCACCCCTGTCATCCTGATTGCCTTTGTCTCTCAGGCTTTTCACCCAATCATACAGGGAAGTCTTCCTTCCTTATGCCACACACCTGCCTTCTAGCTGTGTTTGGCAAGCCAGCAGGATGAGGCAATAATCAGAAGGAAATGTTCTGGTTCTTTGGCCTCATCTATGTACAGCATTATTCAAAACAGTTCTCTGCGGGTGAGAACAAGGTTGCTTTGAGATGCCTTAGTCTAACATTCTGTAGGAGTCAGGAGGAAGAAAACTAGACATTTTTGATCCTTCTAGAATAATGGAAAGAGAAATGATATCTGCCCTGGCCCATCCTTTCAGAACTGTTTACAGGCCATCAGATATACATGGAAATAAGAGCCTTGCATTTATAAACATTTTGGCTTTACTTTCTCCAAGCCCGGCCATCTTCTTAAGCACTTCTCCACAGTCGTTACAACAGTGTTTTTCTAAGAACATATTTAGTGAACGATTTCTCCAGGACGATGGCAGTCTTTGTAAGACCGATGCCTGCGGGACATATGGTTTCCATAGATTTTCCGTCTAGACTGGCTTTATTTAGTGACTTTTGGTCTGACTTGGTCTAGTTAAAGTTTCTGAAGGAGCTTGTATAAAAATTTTAAATGTGGGCATACCATTAAGGTGTAAAACAAAAACGTTGACTTCTTATTGGCGAGACATTAAAAGGGATTGGTTAAAACTTTCCTTCAGGTTAAGTAATTCTGACCATCCTGTAGGCCCACTCATCCATTCTACCCCCACAACACTGTCTAAAATGGAGATTTACCCTGAAAAAAAACCCTGATAACTGCTAAATTCATATACTCCTCACTGGTTTTCTGAGTAAACACTTTGTGTTACAGTTGGGGGGTGTGTGTGTGTGTGTGTGTGTGTGTGTGTGGTGTTAGAAAGCTCGAATTCTTTCTGCAGAGTCTTTACATGGCCCAAGGGACCTATGATTTCTTGTTCTTTTAACACCAACTTTTACAAACACAGCATTTCTCTCATTTTAAAAAAGTGCCCAACAAGCCACAGAGTAAAAGAGACTTAACTGTTAGGAGCTTCGTAGTGCCTTCAACCAACAATGAAAATTCCATTTTAAAATGTGGTTTTTGAACCAGTGTCAAAGACTCATTTAGGAACGATATGATCCTTTCAGGAGAAAAGAATTACTTCTAGGCTTGCCCAGAAGTCAGCCTTTTGCTCCCTCTTTTGTGAGAGTGAATACTACAGACCTAGCCTGAGTTTAACTGCTTCAGAATGAGACTGAAACTTGTGGAGAGAGCAAACGTGGACCATTCTGTCCCCAGCAGTATCGTCACTTGGCTTCTCACTAAGCATTTAATTGGACTTAGTCACATATTTGTTCACTGACATGGTAGCTTGCGGGACACAGTGCCTCTCTGTTTTTCTGTTTGCTTTAATTTTTTTTTGGTTTTTAAACTTTGAGCTCTAAGGCATGTTAGAGCTCCTCCTGCTGGATCATCTTTTTAATTGTTGGGACTGTGATTAGTAAGTGGGGATTCTTTGTCTCCATTTTTGCCAATTGGACTTAGTGACAAGAAAAATATCATGTGATTTTAAATGGGCCTTTTAATTCACCAAATATCAAAGTCAGGTAGGAATTAAATGTTGGTGCTACACAATCTTCTCTAAACCTTGAAATTACTCAGGCTCTTTTTGTTATTATTCAAACAATTTTTTAAAAAAAGAATTGGAACCTCAACTTTTTTTTAAATCAGTATTTCTAGTTGTACAGTTACTCTCTCTGAGATAAGATTCTAAGTTATACCCATGCTTGAAAGGTGTTTTTACTCTCAGAAAGACATAAAAGCTCTTTTCCATCTTTATAAAGAAGGAATGAATTCTACAGTTTTATATAGAGATTTAAGTGTTGCCTTTCTCCTTCCTATCCTTGTTTTTCCCACTGACTTGAGATGGCGTAAGAGTGTATTCCCCAGAGGTGGAATCTTGAGACTTGTTACTTCTCAGCACCTCCTCTCGAGCCTCTCTTTTTTTCCTCAAATGGCAGATTTGGCTTTCCCCTCTCCTGGAGTCTGGGCAGGAGGAGGATAAGGGCATGGAGAAAAGGACAAAGGATGAGGAAAGGATCAGAAAATGTTTTACCCTGTCCACAATCAACAGGAGTAGATTTCTATGGCACATAAGTCCTTGGAGTCCTCCTTAGGGAATTGGGAGGGAAAAGGAAGGGGTTGCAGGGAGGGAGGGAGGGAGAGAGGGACAAAATCATTAGGACACTACTTAGTTCAATAGCCATATGCTTGTATTTCTCTTGAAAACACAAGTCCTCCTTCTCTGGAGTTTTCTTACACTGTATTCCACTTAATTTTCTGCAGAGAATGCATCTCTTTTACACCTTTCCTCTCTCTATCTGTTGTCAGTGATACAGTGCCCAGTCCAAAATGTAAAAAATTAATAATAATTTCAAAGGTAATGCCTTTTAGATATATTTTCATACAACTAAAAATCCTTTAATTTATCTATTTTTGTGATTTTATTGGGAGTTGGGACGAGACATTTGATATATGCAATAAAGACATCAAAGCTTGATTTTTCTAACTGGCAGTACTTTTTCTGGGTTTCTTTCCTTCACATATACCCTTTCTTATTCCTGAAATGCCACTCCCCTCAACTTTCCCTAGTTTCTGGAAGTGCTTTTAACTCTCTCTCTCCTTCCAATTCCAGGCTAGGACTCCAAGTGTCCATGCCACTTAGGAAGCACAATCCTATTTGAGCTCTTACCTACTGCTGTCACTGTTAACCTGTCCCCATCACAACCAGAAATCCTTCTGGACAGTGACAATCTTTATTTCCATATCTTCAGCTCTTAATGTAGTACCTTGTACACACACAGGACTTATTAAGGAAAAGAAAGAATATAAAATTAGTTCACTGGCAATAATTAATCAAAATTTATTATGAAATTAGCCCCAAACAGGGTATTTTATAAACCAATGTAAACACCCTTTCTCATTCTGTTCTACTGAGATATTGATTGAGTGAATGTTGTACAATTCTTTTCATAAATCATAAACTGAGCTGAGTTAATGTGGTTAAGTTGTCACTTAAGCTTCCTTTCTGCCACAGCCACACAAGTGGGTGTGTTGGTGCCATATTTATGGTGGAAATTCAAGTCAGATTTTTGGACAAGGTAAATAAAGTGTGGTAAGGCAGATTAAATTACCATTTATCCCAGAGACTAATTTATACAGGACGTTACATGTTTGCATCAAATAAAAATGGTGGACAATTTTCCCCTTATGTTCTTATTTCAAATTCCATTAATTAATTCATATTTTCCTGATGACATGCACTGTAAAATCATGGGTTCATTCTCACAGAGGGAAGAAATGCCAGCTCTAATATGTACCAAGCATCATTTGAGTGAATTTCTTAAACCCTTTAAATGGACTCCAAGTCCTATGTTCTTTCCAACATCTGCTACAAAATATTCTTGGACAGAATTGCCTTGGACAATATTCCTTAAGCCACAAAAGGCCAAAAATATGCTGGATAGAACCTTATAGTATTTCTGACAATATATTATAAGATAGTATATATTGTGTGGACAAAAGCCTGACCATTGTAGCATTTTTCTGAGCTTAGCTTTATGCTTTCTAGATAGAAACCCTATTTACTGAATAAAAGCCCAAAATGAGAAGCAAAGTATAACAACAATGTCAAAATCTAAAATATTGTGTCCTATAACCTGTTTTCTTAGTACAGACATTCAAAAGAGGAAATAAGAGACCCCAGCTCATAGTTAACCTTTCCATTTCATTCCTGCTGGACTTGCCCTTGGGTCCACTCACTCACATTCAGTAGGGGGTGCTGTAGAAAGCCAGGAGTTATCTCAGTTCCCAGGAGGTTTAGAATATTGTTCCCATAAGAAGATATGCATGCATACTTAAGACTTTTACAAAGGATGCAATGGTTAAATTAAGAAGATCATGGAGAAGTAAGGCATTTTGCTTCCTGAAATTCAGAAAAACAGTTTTCGTTTGCTTTTTTTGTCTGTTTTTTAAGAAACCCACCAGATATAGCCAAAAGGAAGGGATTGCCTTCCTTCTAGTGGTCTTTTGACAAAACTCTTCATGGGGAGAGGGGTGACTTATTAATTAGATTAAAAATTGGAACAAGTTGCTAACAGATTTTAGTGACTCTTAGAAACTTGGAATGAGCGGGGTACTGGTGGTTCATGCCTGAAATTCTAGCTAATCCAAAGGCAGAGACCAGGAGGATCATGGTTCAAAGCCAGGCTGGGCAAATAGTTTGTGAGACCCTGTCTTGATAATACCCAACACAAAACAGGGCTGGCAGAGTGACTCAAGTAATAGAGTGTCTGCCTAGTAAGCATGAAGCCTTGAGTTCAAACCCCAAAAGTACTGCCAAAAAGAAAAAAAGAAACCTGGGATGTATAACTCTCCAGTGATCCTAAATTCGTGGATATAATTAAATGTAAGTTGAATTTTGGAAACAGTTGTATTTTAGAGGCTCAATTATATTTAATAAGTAGAAACTTGTAGTAGAGAAGAACGCCAGTCCATGAACTTTTTTATGCAAACAACTTACTCTTAGATAGCTCTAGAAGTGTTAACCTTTGTGTATCTCTTGAGGAATTTCTTTTAATCTGGGCTCACCTAACTAATTAGGTTGGGCTTCAAACATATCCTCCTGAAAGATGAGACTTTGAAATGCATTTAGAGATGTTTACTTTCTATGCCACTTTCCTAAGCAAATATGAGCTTCCCTAAGCAAGTGACTATTCTGGTTGTGACTAACGAAAAAGCTACAGGAGTGCAAATAGTTCCATCTTTACAACATGAAGCTAAAACTGCTTTGATCTATGCTTAACTCTAATTCCCAAAAGTATCAAAGGATTTTTATGACTATTTCTTTAACTGTAAGGTTTTCCTAGCACTCTCCCTTTTTCTAGTCCATAGCCTTAACCACTCGGCCATGAATGCACTCTCCCTTTTTGTTTTACTTTATCTGGCAAGTAAATTAACTTGTTAATACAGCAAGGTCAAAATTATTTACTAGGCCTCAGAACAGTACTTCTCAAAGCGTAGTCCCAGGACCAGCAGCATCAGAGCTTGTTAGAAATGCCCTTCCCTATTAGCAGCTCTGGGTAGTACTCAAGAACCAGTATTTTAACAAGCCCTCCACCCTGGGGAATTTTGATGCATGTACAGTTTGAGGACCATTGCTTAGACTCTGCTAATAGAATTGCCCAGCAGAATGAATCCTAGACTATGAATCGTGTGATCTTGCTAGAAAAGGAAGGATATTGAGTTACATAGGCCCAGTCTGCCTCACACTCACCACATAATCCCCACATCTTATCCTAAGACAGCCACAGAAGGGCCAAGCCATTTCAGACATCCATGTCATGTTACCTGTAAGCAAAAAGCAAAATGCCAGAAGAACAGTAGTTTCCATACACACCCTACAAGCTAATGTACCAAAGAAGGGTGCCCTGTTGAAGTCTCCCCCTACCCCTGTTAAGATCAGCTTTACATCATGAACACTCAAGACCAGCTAGTCCAAAGAAGAGCAAATAAAATTTTAGTTCTTCTAGTCTTAAAAGATAATGAAGTGAGCGAGGAAAACAAATGATCCATTATACATCCTTTTCTCTTATCAGTAAAGCCAGTTGCTGCACCATAATTGCACCCATCCTGCGTGAGCATTTGATTTTCTTACAAAATTTGTCATTGTCCAAAATACTGTAAGTGGTCCATCCCTGCAGCTACAAATACAACTTCAAGTATTACATCGTTCCCTTTGATTTGGAAGCAGAAACATGGCTCTTCTATCATAACCATAAATCGCCCACACACACAACATAGTGTTTCAATAAATACTAAATGATACAAGATGCTCTATTTCAATATAATGGATTACTTAATGGAGCCCATCACTAAACAAAGCAATTGAGGAAGATTTGGCACAAAACAAATAACCTTGCTTTGCCCAAAACAAACTGTCTTGTGAGGTGAATGTCTTTGGAAATGCTTTGAATGGTTAGGAACTGGACCAATGAAATTACCTTGAACAGCAAACCTTAAATGTGTTTCTGGTGTTGCAGTTGGCAAATATCTTAGCATTTCCTGTTAAGAATATTCACCCCCAAGCAACTTAAATTCTCCTGACTTGCTTTCTAGTAGAGTTTTACATACAGATTGCTGTTTCTATTGTTTTAAAAGTAAAATAAAGCACATTTCTTCCAGAAGGTTTAGCAGGGGTCCCTTTAAGATTTTTACTTATTAAAAAGTGCATTTATGGGTTCCTTTAATCTGAAACTAGGCATATTTCAAACAGATCTTGATAATTTTGAGAGAACATTATGAAAATGTTATCTTTTACTCTTTAAGTCATCAATTCATCACACAGGTATACAGTGCTTTTTCAATGCAAGGCCGGAGGGACACCCATAAAGAACTTATAAGTGAATAGGTTTTCCTGATTTATTTATTTGGAAAAAATACTATGAACCAAAGACCATGCTGAGTTCTGGGATATGGTGATGAACAAGACAAACAGCAGAACTGGCACACAGCAGAGACATAGATCCTTCTAGTCTCTTCCCTCGTCTTCTTTCTGCAACTGCCCACTACTGTTATCCTTCCCTGTCCCACCAGCATGGTCCAAAGACAAATGAGAAAATTAATGAGAATTTCCTGTCCCATCAAAGTACTTAAATTTTTCTATTCTCCATCCCCACCCTTGAACTCTTTCCTCCAATTCTCATAATTTAATTTCTAGTTTCTTTACTCATTATAGAAATATATTCCCTTATGACTTCAAAGTTTGATATGCAGCATTTAAAAGCATGTTTTCACTTTATTTAACCATATTATATTTTCCAGCTTCTCCGAGTATATTCTCAGACAGGATTACAGAATTTTGCTCTATTATCCCAGTTAAAATGTAGTATTATAGTAAAACTATTTGTACATGTATTTATTCTACTCATCTGCCACTCTGAATAGACCCTGACTTCTTAAATATCATACAGCAAGAATCAGTCCACAAAGTACATGCTCAATAAATGATGCATGCAATATATAAATAGAAAGCCATCTAGCTGAGTCTCGTTTTCATAAATGAGAAAATGGAGAACTAGAGAGGTTTGGTGGGTTAATGACTATAAGCTCTATAAGTCAGAGCCAGAATCCACATTTGACTCCTGATCCAGGACTTTTTCTATGTAAACATATTGCTTATATTTAGCCTCAGACAAATGCCTTAAAAGAATTATATCTCTGACCACACTGGACCTGCTCACCTTGACCAAGAAGCTACTCTGTCCTGAAAAAGCATCTTTCTTTGCCACTTTTTAGTCATTCATTCATTTGTCCATTATCCAAATATTTAGGAGTATTTGCTCCCAATTTCCTTCATGGGGAACAGGAAATGTCTCTCTTTTTCTCTCCCCCCAACCTTGTCTATAATTTATCCTGTTATATTAAAATAAATCCTTGCTAAAACTTAAAAAAAACCATTTATCCACTACCCTTTAATCATATTGTACTAAATGCTGAATATCCATAATAAATTCAACATATGTTGTCTATGTTTTCAAGAAACCTTTAATCTAATGGGGAGTACAGTCAATAATGTGATGGGGGGGTAAGAAAATGACCTCTGGGATGATGTGGAAGGTCTGAGAGATAAACCAAAAATAAAAGAATCAGGAGTGACCCAATATGCATTCCTTTCTCATTTGGTTACAAGCCTTGGTTCAAGCTATCACACTTGCATAAAACAATTTCCAATCTGTCATGCTGTCTCCTGCCTCTTGGTGAGTTTGTAGCCTGAGATCCACTTTTTTCAAATAAAAGTCCTGAGTTACTGTTAAACGCTCTGGTAGACTTTCCCTCCTTTGAATCAAATTCTGGCCAACTTTCTAGTGCCCCCACCCCTCAACTGTCTAATTGCTAAGAATACATCTCCATAGGTTAGATGATTATTTGTCAAACTCCCTGAGGGCGTGGGGGGGGGCCTGTTATTTTAACTATTCAAACATCTACTAAAGGACTGAGTAAGTGCTTCATAGGTAGAATTTCCAAGAGTCTCAATCCCATATGTCACTTTTGCTATTTTCCCCACAGTCATGATTTCACGGTAAGACCAATGAATATCATAAGTACTTAAAAGTTGTTTCATACTTACACAAGTAATGTTCATTTATTCAGTTGACAAGCATTTACTAATTGGATGGTAAGCAGTGACCTAGGCAGTGTAGAAATATGAAACCCATTTCTAATCAGTAAAGATAAGCAAAAAAAAACCTAATTAAAATTCAGTGTGACTGAGATATATTGAAATACCATAGAAGCAAGCATATCAGGAGAGGGGAAAGTAGGCCAGTGAAGGATCCCCTGAGATGAGTCTGAAGGATGAACAAAAAGACATTGAGAAGATGATTGCATATAGCACCAAGCCAAACATTGCATAAAGCAAGTTAAGTAGGCATGACCTCTAGCTTCTAGAAATGTCATATCAAAGGAGAAAATGCTGCAGGTTCAAGATTCAGGACATAAGTTAAAGAAATATGGCCATTTTAAACAACAATGAACAACAACTAGCAAAAGAACAGATGTTTTTGCATGGTCATAAGAAGGTAATTATGTAAGGATTTTTTCCCAGTGGAGAATTGCCAAAAATTTTCAGGTGGTCACAATAACCTTTCTGCAATAAGAGAGTTGGTTAAATTAAACAACTAGCATTAATTGATTTCATTTTATTACTTACTGTGCCTAAAAAGTATCCCTTTTTAAAACTGAGTTCCTGCTTAATCATGAAGCTAGTTAGTATAGGACATTAAATTAGAATTTGTCTTCCTGAGAAAAAGTTTATGTTAAAGCCTCTTAGACACTTTTCAGGTACAGGAAGCAAAAGGAATTCTATGAATATCTATACAGTTGTATATAAGTAGCCAATGTCCTTAACATTAATCAAAAACCTCTTTATGTTTCCTTGACTATCTTATTTTACATATTTGTGATTTTTTGTTTATTGTTTTTGTTACCTGATCAGGAAGCAAACCTGGGCCTCATCAGTGACAGTGACAATCCTAACCACTAGGCAACAGGAATGTGATTGTAAACTAACATTCCATAATTGTTTTCTTCAACTCTTCTAACTTCTCATTCATTACCTGAGAATGGACATCCAATTTGATCAATTTTGTGTTTCTGATACTGAAGGAAATTCCATGACATGACTATAATTCCAAAAGCAATATCAAAAACAATCAACCAGAGCGTTTTGTCAAAAAGAAAGGTTTCAGTTTATAGAATCTGTTGAATGTTGAGGGTATAAAAATTACCCCAAGGTACTACATATGAAGTATGTACACACACAAATTCTCATTAACTCATTTAGGAAGTAAATATGGGATTTCAAGGAATAAATATTACTGATACCATTGAGATTCTCAAGTATAATAATGTTTAATTATCTTGAATATGCTTACTCAACACTCAGCTGTCAGAAACCACTGTTAAACCATCAGGTGATCAATACTACTACTAATAATAATAAGAATGAAATTTTAAGAATGTAAACTAGAGCTGCAGCTCATGTACCTTACCCAGGTAATTTACACTATTATAGAGAACTCTAGAAACCTGGATTTCTAGTTTCCTAGTGCTCTGAAAATTAGTAGCAAAATATAAAACAAATGGGAAAAAGCTATTGCTTAAAGGCAATGAGAAGTGATAACTAGCATCCTGACAAAGAGAAAAGGAGGAAGAAAACTTAACAGAAATAAAAATTCAAAAACCATACCTTGTCAGTTCCTAGAGTAGGCATAACACAGCACAGCACAGTCTTCATAACTATTATATTCTATTGGCTGAGATCAGGTGACTTTCAAAGGATTTCATAATTATATTAGCATTGGAAGGGATGACTTTGGCTTTGAGAAAGATTTGCTTATGAAAAATACCTATTTTTCAATGAAAACTGCTGGGTGGCTGAAAAGCGACAGAATTAAAAACATTACAGATTGTGACCACTCCTGCTGTCCAGCATTGCATGAGCATGTGCATGGTGGCTTTTCCTTCAGTGTTCTTGGGAACAACTCTCTGCTATTCTTGATTTTTTTTTACTTGTCTCTCTCTCTCTTTCTAGCCGGAGGCCACCCCCATCACCAACTCGTCCCACTATAATCCGCCCACTAGAATCCTCCCTGTTAGACTAAATGAAGTGCCTGCCATGGCTATTAATCACTAATGAATTACGTGAAAGCAACATATCTGATAACCATTGCAGTAAACCATGAGTAGTCGCATGTGTGGACATCGGTAGGCAAGTAACCGGTTTTACTAATGCATTCATCACTCATCTTCTTGGGTCATGGTATGTCAGACCTTTGCGGTTTGACTCTTGAAAACTGCTGACCCAATAGAGGCTTTGTATGTCATACTGACTAAGGTAGCTTGTAGAGCAGCCCTATACTTCGGGTACCTTTACCTACATTGACATATATTTGAAATTGCTTTGGACTAGTTTTCCAGGCTTTCCACCAGGGAGCTAATTAAACATAATTCTTAACAGATATGAGATAGTGAGCTTAGAGCTAAGCCATACATATTTCTTTTCCCACATTTTGTTTAGGATGGCAGAAATTCTATTGTCTATTATTAATGCTACCACCTACTCCATAATTAGATACTTAGCTCTTCTCTCCTTCACCCTTTATTTCATATGACTGCAGGAAGTGATTTTTTTAAAATTAGGATTCCATAAGAATAAAACTTTTCCAGAAGCACAAGGTCATTTGCAAAGGAAAAGTGTGCATTGTTTGCTCTAGAGAGTTTCTCCTCATTCCTGTGTTTTGCTTCACGCAAGAAGCATATGCAACAGTGAATAGAAGCTTGTTTTTCTAGAAATGGGTCGATAGCTTTGTGTAGAAGCTTGTTTTGTTGGAAATAAGTCAGTAGATTTGGGTAGTTTCAGAGTTCAAAGAAGCAAAATATCACATCTCTAAAAGTGTCTAGGAAAATATTGTTTCTTTATGCCCTTATGTGTTCACGTCCTGGTAGGGTAAGTGAAGGTTGACATGGAAAATGTTTAATTTTCCCAGTTGATCTAATTTTTTGGCATGATCAACTATAGTTTCATACTAACTCCAGTTTATTATTGTTATGGTTATTATTGTGGTTGGGGCAAAAAAAAAGTTCTTTCTGTGCTAATTTATAATTCCATTGTTTACATATAAACAATTACGTAAGAATCCCTTCAAAACAGGTTTATTGTAAATCTCTATCCATTCTAGACTTTCTTAAACCTTGAACTTACTATGAAATAATCACATCAAAAGACAGTATCTAGTATGGAAAGAAAAGTCAGTGGTGTCCTGGTTTAAGAGCATAGATCACACTTTTAAAAGATATGCTACTTCAGGGTCCCTATCCCATTCACTCAAGAAATTGCTTGGAGGCATTGAGATCCCAAGCAAATTTCCAATTTCTAAGGTTTCTAAAATCTGCAAGAGCAGTTTAGCCCAGAGGTTAATAGTTCAGTCACGAGGCTGAGGTTTAACTACCTTGGACCAGATGACTAACCTATAGGAAACAGCCAGGAGCCAAATGGATTTTTGTCTGCTAACTGTTCCCAGACAGCAGAGCAAGTATTCACTGAATCGTGGCATTCCTTGACATTATTTCATATTCTACAGAAGTGAACCAGGTTTTACTAACGGCAATGTCTCTCTTTTAAAGCAGCAAACATGATTTGTATGTTAACCTAACTTTAATTTCCTGTGTAGTTTATACCCAAAGCAGATACCCATAAAGCATGAAAAAAAAAAAAACCACTTAACCATTATTAAAAAGAGAACTTGCAAATTGAGTGGCATTGTATTGAACTTATTCTAAAGGGTTACAGCTAGCCCAGTTATACTTGGCAAAAGTTAGAGAACATAAGATTTACATGGAGGGCATTTCAACTTTTAATGTTACATGTGCTCATAGAAAGAACATTTCCACCTTAAGTTCTCTCATATCTTTTTGTCATTGGAAAATAATTAACTCTTTGTAAATGGAACCAATACATATTTCAGTTTGAAAATAGTGTCACAGCTAAATGGAAAAAATGTTAAGTAAACATTCATAGTAAAACAAATAGTCTACAGAGATCTTTTCATAAAAGTCCCTCTTTTTCAGATTCCCTTTGCTTCTTCCTTTGAATTGTCTAAAAGAGGCAGCTAATGAATTATATACTTCAGGGTCTGGCTTTGTGCTCACTGTGGTTTTGCATTTTGCTGTATTTCAGAAATTTCCTTCTGTTAGAGGAAACTATTGTGGACAACCACTGGTGTGTTCTCTGATCGTCACAAACCAATGTCAAAGAAAATTGGAGATTTTTTTGTTCCAACTTTCTTTCCACTGATCTTAGGCAGCCATAAACAATGGCATCTGTCATCTTTGGCTTTTCTTTTAGATTACAGTCCCAAAGATTCGCTGTCCCAATTGTGTCCCTTTGTGGTACGTTTTTGTTCTGTTTTACTCTCATGTTATGTGTAATAGAACCCAGCCTCCCACAGAATTTCAGCAGTGACATTCAAGAATATTTCCAGTTTGCAGCAGTTTGATTGAGAAGGGTTTGCATCCTGCTAAAATGAGATGCCAATAAAGTCTGAAGCCCTGGAATGTGCATAGTTTGAGGTGCAGCAAGCACATCAGGCCTTAAGAAAGGAATGCAGTTTAAAGTGCTTTCTGGTTCCCATTCCATTTCTAATCTCTTGTGCAACTTCCTCTTAGCTAATTGCTCTGATGCTGTCAACACAATAGATGTAGCTCCATCTTCTCTAGCATAATAAAAAAATTCAAAGTTTTTAGGATTTGAAATAACTGTACCAGTTACACAAGTAAATCTAGTCTTACTGTCACATGCTAAATTGTGCATGCACATTGACTAGTTGGATAACCATGGACTCAACTGTGGACCAATTAGTGACATAGTGTTGACTTAGAACAGATATATTGCATTTCCAAAATCATCTACCAAGAATACCTTTCTAAACATTGCTTTTAGATGTGTTTTCTAACATAGGAGAGCAGTAGGATCTGTTATTAGAAAATTCACTATTTGTTCAGATAAAAACGCATTCTATCCCCAAATACCATAAACCAGTTCCTGTGATATAACTATAAGCCCTCTGAATTTAAAAACTAGTCACATAGATTAATTTTGTGACTGTTTAGTATAGACTGTAGCCATAATTCTAAAATATAAAATGGGACCTAATACCAGTATGTGATAAATGACGTATTCTGTGTGTAAACACATTTTCTATGCATGTCTTCATGTATACAGTATATACATAGTAAGTGTGTTTTTGTAAGTATATTTTGTATCCCTTTGAGTAAGTAGCACCTGTCAAAATGCCATTGAGTATGATTGTATGTGCACATATATGTATGCGTGTGTGTGTGCAAATATCTATGTAAAGGTGCCCAGTATGTGTGAGTTTAAATATGTCTTATTAGCTGGGCTATTACAAGAGGTATACTGGAAGGATCTGCCAGAACATGTGATAACCATGGATGCTTCACTTCTCATAACACACATGTGGTATACAAAATTTCCTGGTTCCAGATTGTATTCACTCTGAGAGGCTTGACGCTCATAACAGCCATGAGAGCAAGGTAGAGTGATGTCCACGGGCATTTCTATCTAGACAGCACTGCTGTCTAAGAAGGAGTTATCTGTGGCAGTAGCTTGATAAAAAGTGTAAGATCTGGAAACTTTCCTTCAAGACCTCTACTTAGAATTACAAGTTATTTTTGTATTGCTGAGCTCATTCTTTAAAAGCTAAGTTGATCTATGTAATCATTTTTCTCTACAGTAAATATGAAAAGAGGCATTTAGAAACATAATAAAAGTGGTAGATTTTCATAAGTAAAAATACTTTAAATGCAGAGGAGAAGTTACTTAATTCTTTGGAGATAGGTTATCTACCTTTTCAGGTAAATATTTTTCATTTGGCAAAAGTGTAGTTATTTGCAATTGACTTAGAATTAAGAATAAAGCCTGACTAGGTTTCTGAACTTCTTAACTCAGTAAAGGAAGGTCACACCTGAGTCTCAAGCCATTTCACCTAGAGGACTACTAACTATGAGCTCAGAGTTAAATGTGAATGAAGCTAGACAAGTTCAGAGAAATAATGGATAGTTCATTCAGCCCTTTCTAAAGGGTTCAAATGTGTCTTCTAGATAATCTCAGTTTTCTGTCTAGTTGATAAGTTAAAAATGATGTGGTGCTCTGTATGTGAAACTCTAAAAATATTTTTGAAGTATATACATTGCTATTTATGTGTGTATATACCATATATACATATATGTAAGAATGTGTGAGAGCAAGAGAAGAAACTCAAGGAAGAATCTGTTTGTCTTAAGACCTGTTCATACTGGTATATTGGTTGAGAATTCTCACCACTGGTTTCACAGTAAGCTCAAACCATTAATTTCTTTTAGTCTTTACCCTTAAATTCCTTAAACTTTGTTCATTATGTAACATTTTTAAAATGACAAAAATCTCACTCCCCTCTAGCAATGTCTGCTATCAATCTGTAAAGTTATTTCTCCCAAACAGAAATCCCACAACTATTGACTTCATTTATGTTTTATTTCATATGTATAGCTTTTGTTTTGCTTGCTTGTCTAGTCCCTTCTCTCTCTCTCTCTCTTCTGAATCAAATTCCTCTTTTGCTTTTTTATGGAAGAATATATAAAAGCAAAAATCTTATCTTCTCTGTTGATTCTTTAATATGAGCCAGACTATTATCCACTGTCTTCATGGCACTTTTGGGATTTCTTAATGCTGGTATATGGACTCTCTGAATGGAATTTTGAAGTAAATTCTTCCTAAAACCTGAATCATTCTTGAAAGTCACATGTACCTATTGTGAAAATGTGAAGCTGTATTTCTGAACCTGAAATAAATTATAACATTTGAAGGACCCTCCTGTTCCTTACTCTTGTATATATTTGAGTCATGTGCATGCATATCAGTAACACCTGAGACATTTAAATTTTTAGAGCTCTTTTGCTCAAATTGGTCCAGAATTACCAAAGGAGAAAGATAACATTTTATACTTCTGTCATTAATTTAGGGAAGGAAAAGAATTTTAAAGAAACAAGTTAGGCAAATGAAAGGAAGGAAAGATGTTTTCCCTAACTTGAAGTAATTGTTGGAGTAAATTGAAGGACAAAAACCTTAGACAACTAGATGGTATGATGTGACATTTGCCAGGAGTACCATTGGAAAGAAAGCATTTGTGAAACACTCTGGGAGGTAGATGGAAGAATGATGCACTGCCCAAATATTAGTTAGCAGAGGCATTTCTTATAGAAAATAATTGAGTGCCTACCCAACAGCTGGCCTCTGTTATTTTCTCATTGAACACACAATAGGAGACATACCCTTCATTTTCCCTAGTACTAAGAAAATGTATGTGTGTTTAGTAATTACACACATCTTTGTCCTGATGGAGTTTCCAAAGAACAGAAAAGGGTTTTGATGATGGTCCCTTATCAATATGTATATAGACAGGCTGTGCTATCCAAATGTAGAAAGAGACAGGAGAAAAATATTGGTTTATTTTTCTTCCATGATGAGGATATGTTCTTCATTATGAAAAGAAGAACTGGACAGACTGCCATGTTAATGCACTATTTCCTGCTGTGATTTCCCTCTCATATCTATATATTTCCCATGAATGGAACACTCAGACCTTCAAAGGCAGCTTCCTACTGGAAGAGATCCTGCATGAGAATCATGCTACACACTTTTATTTCATTTGTTTTGTCTCAACTGCATGATCCTAAAGCAGATTAGTAACATACTCAGAATAGTTTCTAAGGAAAATTACCAAAAAACAAAGGACCTTACTGTAACTACTTGGCAAATTTCCATTTGTGTTTTTAAAATAATTCTGGCATCAGTATAAATTTCTGCTAAATTTGTTTTCAAACTTTTAGTCTTTCTGCTGGGACCTTTCAGCTTCATATTGAAAAATGTATTTTGTGTTCGGGTCAATCTAACAACTTGCACCCTCTTCAACACACCCCTGGCATTGCCTTGTTTCTGATCATTTATTGGTATTCTTTCACACTGTGGCAACCTTGTAATTGGAATACATGTAAGAGATAGGGGCTAAAATTACTACTTTAATTCAAAATTTCCCAAAGTATATTCCATAAGATTTTTAACAAGTCTACACACACATATACTCCAAGAGTTTTTGGTCACTATACCTTGGAAAATGATGACTAAAATGTTTTTTACTAGAAGAAAAGAAAATCAGATTGCATTGTAAATCTCTGAGAGGGGTAGTATCCAGAAGTTTCTCAGACTTTTCTAACAATGAAAGCTTTATTCATACATTATCTCACAAAATTAGTGTTCTGAGGCACATGCTTTAGGAAACACTGTCTTCAATGGCTTTAGAACAGAGGAAAAGTCATTCTGTGTGATTATCCCAGTACAGACTGTCACCAGCAAAAAAAGTTGGGTTATAAGATCGGGTGTAAGAGCTACAAGAGCTCCCAATTTAAGATAATAGTCCTGGAGCTCTAGTACTTCATCACAGTAGCATCTGAGTTCCCAGAAGGCAAATGGCATAGGTTCAGGAGGCATGGAAACACGTTAGAGGCACACATGCAAAGAGTCTTAATGAACCTCATGTAGAACTCGGATCATCTTCCTCCTTACTCTGTCTAGCCCACTCTCTGAAAAAGAGCTCTTTTGAATTAATTATATTATCCTCATGAGATTACTGTGAAGGAAGGGATCCAGGTTGATTTAAACTTAAAGATCATCTGAGAAGAATTTAGAACACTTATTCCTGTTACCTTTCATTCCTTTCTTCACTTTATCAAGCCTTAGAGCTCACCTTCTGCTCCGGAATATTAAGCTACCTAAATAATGAACAAAGAAAGCAAATAGCAAATGTTTTGCAACATTTTCACAGAAAAGAGAAAAAGCTCTAAGGTGAACAATCCCTCCCAGGGCTCCTGCTAGAGGGAGGTCACCATCTGTCTAAATTGCAGCATTGAGAAAGATCCAAGAGAATGTGGGTAATCCACATTCTTATTAAAATTGAATTTTTATAAATTATGCTCATGTTCTATATAGATGTTCCTTAATGTGTTGGCCAAACAACTCTTATGAAATTTTTCAGAGAGTTTAAGAAAATATAAACTGAATTATGATCTTGATTAGATATATCTGCTTGTCTGGTGAATACCAGTATGATGAGCTTTGAAATTTGCTAGTAACTAAGTATTCCAATTCAGTACTCCAAGTTTCATGTTGAGGCCATCAACAGCACAAGATAATACAGAGAAGTCTGAAAAAGAAATATCAAAAACCCTAACTGCTGAGATCCAGGGTAGAATGAACTCTAACCCAAAATATCACCATCGACAATGCTACTTTGGCAGAGGAAAGTTAGGTACAGGGTAAGTGATGATGAGAATTTGCTTTCTGGTGGGATGAATGTCATCCTAATGTTTGAAGCAAACATTCTAGCTGTCAGTGAAATATATTTCAAGACAAAGTTTCTGCTCTGTTTCTGGATTAGAACTCCACATCAGTTTCAACAGAAAAGTGTTTTGGCGTGTGCTCACAGAATGTCCCTCAGCACTGTAGAGTTGCTGTTCAATTTAATAGCTCACCTTCCCACCCTGCTGAGGTAATTAAAATGTTCTAAAGCCCCTTCAGAACTCAAAAACAGTTTCTGTTTGCTGGGCAGGTGATAAATCTCATTGAGCCTGACAGAAATTTAATTACAATTTCTTCATGAAAACACCAGGGATACCCATTTCTGGATCACACAAGCTAAAGACTTGCAGACCCCCCACAGTTGAAAGGTTAAGTACTAATAACAAGTTCTTCATTATTTAAATGATGGGAGGCCCCCTTAGTGTAGCCAGTTTAAATTGGACTGAAGAAAAATTCATCTTGGACTTTGGGGATGGTAAGATCATTTTTTAACCACTGCTCAGAAATAGCCCAGTTTCACTTCCTTAGCACCTCTCAGAAGATAAAAAAGAAGTTTTTGTTTTGTTTTTGGTTTTTATAGACCTCATTGCTCCACTCACTGAACTGCTACAAGATTGAGGTGGAAGTATGTTGTTTAACACCTGGATGAGTAGCCCAACTGAAGTCCAGCAGAGAGTAGGGTATGAGACAACTTCACAGTTCTCTGGTTTGCCATAATGTTGAGTTCATTGTTGATTTGGTTAGAGAGAGGAAATTAAAGTATAGGCTTCTGCTGGAAACCAATGAGTAAACTTTGTATGGTCTACTATTTGAGTACTTAGTACTCACTTCACAACCCATGGGCCTGACCAGAAACAAGCTATGCTAGAAATATGGAGAAATATCTAGCAAACCAACTTTCAATTACCCTGGATCCATTTCAAAATAAATCAGAATTTCAGTTGCACCTAGCTCTCAGACAGGAGGAAATCCAAAATCCTGAGGTCACCAAAGACCAGTCCTCATCTCCTAGTTTCCCGGGGCCTGATTCCAGGCTATCTCCCATGATGCAAATTCTTATTTACAAAACATATTCTGTAAGATTAACTCCTGTTGTTTTCTGTATCGTGATTACATTGCTCACTTAATCTCATGACACCTTCTAATTTCCCTCACTTTAAAAAAAATTAACCTACATATATACACACACATGCATATATATGTGTGTATAACTACACACATATATATGTATGCTGTACTGGGTTTTGAACTCAGGGCCTTGAGTTTGCTAAGTAGCATTCTATAACTTGAGCTATGTCCCTGTCCTCACCTGCCATATTTCTATATTAATTCCCTCCCCCTGACCCCCCACCATGGAGAGTTCACAACATTAAAATCTTTGGAAATAATTGAGTGTCTTAAAATCAGGGCTGGGAATCAAATGCACAAGTTATAAAGGTATGTGGCCCAGGTGCTTGTCCCAGTTCTCCTAAATATGATTGCAAGGATTTATAGTTCCATGACACAAAATAGTAAGATTTTTGAGTCGGCACAAAAGGCTCATGTCTAGCACATGCTGGTAGTCAAGGAGAGTCCTGGGAACTGCCAACTTTACCATGTGGTCTTCCTTCATTTCCCCTGCATGTCTGCCTGCTTTTTTGGTCTGATTTGAATTTTACTTTTGTGGAATATTTTTGCATGCTGCTATTTGGATTTATTTTATGACTTATACATTGTTTTCTCCCTCTGCATCTATGTTTTTCTTTTTGTTACTTTGTTTTGTTTTGTTTTGTTTTTACTAGGCGACCCCCTCCTGCAGTTCCAGGACGACCATCCTAACCCTCATCATTCATCTCCTTTTGTTTCCAACAACATGTCTATCCATATTTAAAAGCTTTTTGTTTGCACTATCTGTCATATGTACATAAAAACGTTTATTTTTTATCCATATCTATAATAAAGTTTATTCTATATAAAAAATTGTGTTCTGTTTCATTTTCTAAAGATGATCAAAATGATAAGGATTTGTTTCAACTAATGTCAGGTAAGGTGAAATGAATAATTTGAAACTTAATAAAAAAGATTGATGTTCTTAGAGCATTGTGATTTATGATGCTCTTTTGTAGAGAATGACAATGTATCTTCTTTATTATTATTATTATTCATTTATTCACATATGCATACATTGGGTCATTTCTCCCCCCTGCCCCCCCCCACCCTCTCCCCTCTTCCCCTACAATGTATCTTCAATTGAAATTTCTGCCCAACAGAAAAGTAAAAAGATGAAGAAAATTCTGGGCATTAAGACAGAAAACTGAATAATTTTAATCTGTCTCCAAGAATCCATTAATAATTATTGCATCAAAATACTTTCCCATTTTTATTATTTTTCTGAACACTTATTGTAGATAAAATATGTAAGCTCATGGAAGAAACTGTAGCTATGAAACACATGACCTCACAAGTTCTGTTTGTCAAATTCAGGGGTTAAAAAAACATTCAAAATACAAGTAAAAGAAGACAAGGAAATGTTGCCACTTGAGAAGAAAGATTCTTCATGACATCACTACAGTATTGGGGAAATAGAATATATACATGTGTGTGTGTGTGTGTGTGTGTGTGTGTGTGTGTGTGTGTGTATGAATGTACATGTACAAGTTTGAGGACAAAACTTTTATGCCTCAGTCCTCAAATGATAATTCCAACATGGAAATTTTAGGTCATTTTTTAAGTATTCAAAGATTTATCCAAATAAAATGTTTCTTATTAAGGTAATAGAATACATCTTGCCAAATATGTAGCACCTTCTCAAAGGTTTTAAATTTAATTCAGAATTTTCTGTTTTAAAGATTTACATTTACATGGCCTAAATTAGACTTTTAAAGTAGCCCTTCTCCACTCTTCAATGGTAAGTGAGTTTTCTCCAACTCATGAGATCACCTGTGAATGTGCTTCACTACAGCTACTTAAAACTGAATACTATATATCAAGGGAGTAAAATTTCATTCATTGGGACGTGGTGTCCTATTTACTTCATTGGCTTTGCACTTACATTTAATCTCAGTGAGCCTTGGCAAAAAAAGGCATGAAGAAGAGGTGGGCAGGACCTCCCAAAAAGGGTGACCCCCTCACTAATAATACTGTTTCTTTATGCATAAAAATCTTTTTAAGAACTAGATTCTCCATGCAAAATTAGTTTCTTAGGTTAAAAGTTATATATCACATATTACATCCATCTTTTACTGTATCTCATGTTCAATAATGAACAGAGGCACTGATAACAATGTTCATGGGCTCCAAAGCCAGGCATTCGGGGGCAGCTTCTATGTACCTGAAGTTGACTGAGATGATGCAAAACACAGCACACAGTCTTCACCTGGGTCCAGGCATTTGACTTAAAAAAATAATCAATATTCTTACCGCATGGCATTCTTATAAACTATCATTCTAACAGACAGGATAATCCCAGATTATTTCATACTACTTCCCCAAGCAATAAGGAGGTTGTTAACAGGGAAGGTTTTCTCCAATTCTTTTTCAGGTGTTTACTACCTCAACACAGAGGTATGTTCCCTTTCTCATATTTTTTATAAGCAAGGAATTAAAGGGGCCGATCAGGGGAAGGAGAAGAGCCTGGGATAAAATTACACTGTACTAAGTAAGATTTGTCACTATGGACGCACTGTTAGTAGTGTTTCTATGTTTCATAGCATACCCTTCCCCATCTCTCCATTAACTATCACTGCCTCTACCTCCAGCCTCCAGACCTGATGGAGCTGATCATAACTCAGGATGGTCAAGAGGAGCTATACATTACTCCTTTAATAAACATAACATTCCTAGAATATTTTCATTCCTTTATTTATGCATCAGACGTTTCTTGCACTCATAAAAATGTCCTAATCATCAGGAGCACCAGATAAGTGACAAGACAAAAATAGCTTACAAAATAGCTAAATAAGCAATTACAACACAGTGTTATGATAAGGGAAAGATTTGATCCTCTTTCTGGAAAGAACTCTTACTGACCTAAGTACTGGTACAGGTATTTAAGTTCAAGCACAATATTATCAATTTGTCCCAACATAACTAATGTTCCAGAACACAGTAATTGTGACTTCTGACAAAGAAACAATAGAACTCCTTTCAGCCAATCAAAAGCTCTTCATTCCTATAGAAAAAATAACTCTTAAGTCACTTAAGCAAGACTCTTAAGTCACTAGGGTGTTGATTGAGAATAAAAGCATATTGGTATTGACACTGTGAAGGGGTCTGCTAACTTGCTTTGGCTCCTAACCAAAAGGTTTGAGATTCAGAAGGTAACTCTGAAGCAGTCTCCAACTGGCAGCAGGGGAGGTGGAGTTCCCCAGTCTACAGTTGGAAAAATCCAGAACATCTAAGAGATGCAGAGAAGAGAACTGAAGGTAGGAAAAGATAAACAGAACTTTCCAATCCTTCATTAGAGAGTTCCACTGATAAATAAAAGTCTGTAAGCCTTGGGAAACACATATACATGAGGGTGCACCAACAGACGTCTTTACTGAAGGCCCAAAGGAGTCTGACTGTGTTCCATATTGGGCTGCTCAGTACCCGCCGACTGAGTCAACTGTGAGTCAAATACTCTGCTTCAAGCAAATAGGTCCTTTAATTTGAGCAGACCCGGATTCAAACAGCAGCCAGGAAGGAGTTCATGTGCTTTGTTATCCATTGCAGCTATCAGCCAGTCAGCCCCCATCAGCAGCAGCAGCAGCAACACAAGCCCCAGGAGTGGGTTTTATACCAACATAGACAAAAGCGGCATCTAGCCAACTTACTGCATTACTGCACATGGGGATCCAGTGATTAGTTACAACTAACTCCTTACACTGACTTTCAACACTGTGACAAATATCAGAGAGAAAACAACTAAAGAGGAAGGATTAATTTGGGATCATGGTGTCAGAGGCTTTAGTTCATGATCAACTGGAGCCATTTTGGGGTGTGAGGCCAGACAGAATATCATGGCCATGGCAATGGGAGTGTGTGGCAGAGGCTACTACCTTATGGTGGCTAGGAAGCAGAGAGAAGACGGGACAGGTAATGAGAGACATCTTTCCAGGGCACACCCCAGTGGCCTACTTTCTCTAAGTAAGCCCCACTTTTTATCACCTCCCAATAACCCAATAATGCCATATTATGACTCCATCAAGAGTAATACACTGATTAGATCACAACCCTCAAGATCCAATCACTTTCTAAAAGCCCATCAACTACCAACCAAGCCCCCAAAAAATGAATTTCCAGGGGACATTTCATATCCAATCCCCAAACAAGGAGGTAAGGAAATAACTGCTGTTTATTTATCATGGGAATGATATTTTAATGAGTTTGGAGTATGATGTACTTCAGTGCTCTTTATCCTACAGTTATGGAGTATTACTACATAAGTATACGTTACTATATAACTAATGTACTTGTCAATGTGTTTTATAACTCAACGTTATATGAGTTACTCATATAACGCAACTTGTTAATTCAGTTTCCTAAAATTCTGTAGTAAACTTTCCTAACTATGAAGCCATTCTTTTAAATAAAACTCACTCACAAAGTTAAGATTGCTGAAAAACACTTCTCTAGCTCTTTATAGTTGGTAGAATGTGTATCTGAGTAAAACACACTGAATTTATGACGTTATACCACTAAATGTTCCCTAAAGGACATACCAGCTGCCTCCACTATCAGAGTGAACACTTACTTTTTTAATTGCTGCTGCTGTTGTTGAATGATACAATTTACTATTAAAATGCAACACTGCCAAGACAGTATGAAGATCAAAAAAGATGAAATAGCTAAGACTTGACTATTGGATGAACCAAGAATACACACTGCTACTTCCATACTCTGTTTGTAATCAGATTTCATGGTGCTTTATATCAGGTCCAATTTTCAGCTTCAGGTCAGCTTCAATAAAACTTGTGAACATGAGGCACAAAGCAAACCTCAGCAAAACCCAGAAGGCCAAAGACAGTAACCAAGAAGACACTGAAGACTTTTCTGCCTCAAAACAGCTGCTAACAAAGTATCTTATTTCAAAGCTTCTATAACACTACTGAAAACTAATCTTCAGGGTTGGCTATATTTCCTACTCCTAATACTTATCTCTGAGGGTACATTTCAGAACGCAACAGAGCAATTTAGAGCTGGAAATAGTTTCTTAAACCTGCATGCCTGCCTGCCTTTTTGTCTTTTAAAGACAAAAATACTCTCAGCTACATAACACAAAAGCTGCCTGGGGCCTTAAGGATCTGTTTATTTAACAATTTAAAAAGACTGGGAGGCCCACAGAGTTCTCACTTACCAGAGTCCAAATGTGACTTGGGCCTAGCCCAAAGCCACAGGGTCATCCTGGAGTGGTAAGCAGTGAGCCAGCTAAGCTTGGGAAAGAAGCAGCAGCTCCTCCAAGACAGCTTTTAAGGGGCTTGAGGTACCATAGTTTCCTCAGCCTCAGCACTGTTGAAATCAATTTGTTCCATCATCCCAAGGGCAGTTGTGTCAAAGAACTGTAGAGCTAGTCTATTTAGGCAAAAAGATCATGGACTGATCCTGATGCCAACTGGTGTTTAAAAAAAAAAAAGGTCATTTGCTTTTTGAAGACCCTTCCTGGGACACTTTTACACCTGCACTACCTGATGAGCCATGAGAAGTCTCCAGCACAAGGGGGTTGTCAGGCCCTGGAGTTTGCAAATGCCAGGCAGTTGGAAAGCACACATCTTGGCAATCTTCCTGTTATTCACAGTAAGGTACCTGTCAGGAAAGAGTTTTGGTTTGCTTGCTGATTGCTATTGTTTCCCAAGGTAAGCAAACCAATATTGATTGCACCTGTGGGTTGAGAAAGAAAAAAAAAAACAAATTTTAAAGTATGGGCACAGCCTAAGCCAGCACGCCCCAACAGGGCTTCAGCTGGGTGCAATCTGCCTCTCCCTGCAGCTGAATGCCCCACCTCAGGCATTGTCTTCTACAGATCTTGGTCAAACCCTGATTTTATCAAAGCTCTGTTGCTTTGCACAGAATGGAGCTTTCTAGAACACCTCCACAACACTGCCTACTGTTGGAAGTTTGTATCATTATTCTCAAAGAGCCCTCGTCAAAATACATGTCACCTAGAGAACTAGCACATGAATCCCGTTAGTGAACCACCTTGATGTGTTCCTGATAATGTGAGGAAGTCTACACTCTGAGACCACACTTCCTTCAAGGTAAAGCAGAGGCCCCCGACGTCTGCCCTCCCTGCTCACCAACACTCACACCCTCATTACACTATTACCTGGAGTTTACTGGGACTTATACCAGAGTAGCTGGAATTACAGGTGTGAGCCACCACGTGTCCAACTCAACTCCTATCTTTCTAGTCTACTTCTATTGTGCTGACTTCTTGGACCTCAGTACCTTGCCCTTCACCCTTGAAGTTCACTCTCCTTACCTATCTTAAATTCCACGATTAATCCTTATAACCATGTCCATACATATATATCTTTCCCCTAGTCCTTCCCCAAATTTGATAAATCC
This sequence comes from Castor canadensis, assembly GCF_047511655.1. Taxonomy (NCBI): domain Eukaryota; kingdom Metazoa; phylum Chordata; class Mammalia; order Rodentia; family Castoridae; genus Castor; species Castor canadensis. The sequence goes on along the minus strand of NC_133396.1, from coordinate 90,091,260 downwards.
ACCACTCTGGGTAAAACCAGTTTTTACTATGTAACTGTGCATAAACTGGAAAACACCCACATCACACACACAAAAGCACAGTTTTCATTTTAAATTAATCACCACAATACTCAACTGAGCCCTTAATACTACTAGATGATTATATTAAGCACCCCTAGTCCACACGCCCAGTGTACTGAGTTATTTCACACCTTCTTTCTCTTCATTTCCCTGTCCCTTTCCTCTATAATTCTCATCTGACTCCTTGCCTCCAATTCCCTGAGAAAATTGAAACACTCAGAAATGAACTTCCACAGAACCTTATCTACCCACTTACCAATATCTGTATTCATACACTTTGCCTTCTCACTCACTACCATAAATCAACCCTCCCCGACTTTGTCCTTCCATTTGTTCACTAGATCCCATCTCCTCTTACCTACTCAAGGACACTACTCCAGCAACTCTTCACTCTCACACATCATCAACTATAACTCTATGGTCGTTTCAATCAGCATAAAAACATACTATCATTTTTTGTCTTCACTTTCTCTTTTATTTTCTGATCTATTTCCTGACTCCCCTTAGAAACAAAACTTTCAAAAAGCTGTCTGTACTAGCTGTCCCATTCTATTCTTACTTAAACCCACTCCAAATAACTTGGTATTCCCATGACTACACCAAACCCCTGCTCTTTTTAGGATACCAATGACTTGCTCTCAGTCCTTGTTTTATGTTTTGACCTGATTATAGTTGATCACACCTCTCTCTCGTAATTCACATTCTACCTACCCTTGATTTCCAGGACAGAAAACTCTGTTTTTCCTCTTGCTTTGGAGGTTTTGCTGTCAGAATCTTTATGGTTGTTCTACTTCTCCCCACTTTGGAAACCTTGCTCCTTTTGTTTTTGTCTATTTGAAATTTTGTGGTGATCTCATAGCATTAAATTTCATTAATACTATCAACAAATTCCAAATTTATACTTCCATTTCATACATCCTCTCTTAAACTCCAAATTCATATCTCCTACTCTCTATTCAACATTTCAGTCTGGATGTCTACAAAACAATTCATACCCTGCATGCCTTAAACTGAGCTCCTGATCTTCTTCCCCAAAAATCTCTATTTACATTAACTCTGTTTCCATTTCAACTGATGGCATATCCAGCTTTCAATTAACTTAAGCCAAAAAACTTAATTTATAACTCTTCTCTTTCACACCCTGAATTTAATACATCAAGAAGACTTGCTGGCTTTATTTTCAAATTATATCCAGAACATGACTATTTTTCACCACTGCCTCTATTACAGTGTTCTGAGCCACTAGAACACAGGTGGAGACCTCAGGTGATGAGGTCAGCAAGAAATTCAAGACTCATTAATTACCATGGGGGGAGGAATATCAATAACTTCCACAAGATGGCACTGTGTCCCAGACCTACGTCCCTGAGCTCAATGGGTTTGGAATATTGTATTCTTGTGTAACTGATGCCCTCTGCTGACTTTTTTTTTGTTGTCCTTGAGCCTTTCTTTAGCTTAGAAGACATAAATGATGGCTCAATATGCATCCTCATATATGTTCAGCATGAATTTTTAAGCCCACGGCTGAGCAAAATTTTTTCTTAAAAGTTTACAGTACTGATGTAAACATATAGACATAACACTGACACCAGTATGATCTCCACACGGAACCATCATACATGTGCATATCTTTCTAGCTACATGCTAATCATAAATCAGCTGTATCACAGCACAAACCTGCAGCCTAGCACAAACCTGCAGCCCCTTATCTCTGCTTCTCCTTGATCTCATCCATCTCAACTTCAATCTTTGGCACCTGTGTCACTCAGCTGACACTGACAAAATACCTAAGAGATAATCAACTTAAAAGAGAAAAGATTTATTTTGGCTCACAGTTCTGGAGGTTTTAGTCTATGGTTGGTTGCTTCTGTTGCTTTGGGGCTTGTGGTGAAGTACATCATGGCAGGGAGCCTGTGGTGCAGCAAAGGTGCTCCCCTCAAGTTGGCTGGGAAGGAAGGGGGGGAGGGAGAGAGAGCAGGATAGAGCGAAGAGGGAGAGTGGGAAGAGGAGAAGAGAGGAAAAGAAGGAGGAAGAGAGTGAGAGGGGGACAGAAAGATGGAGGGAGAGGAGAAGGAGAAAGAGAAGGGAGGAAGAGAAAATCTGGTCTAGGTCCCAATACCCCCTTCAAGGGCCCACTCCCAGTGACCTAACTTCCTCCCTCTAGGCCCTGCCTCCTAAAGGTTCCACCACTTCATAGTAGGTCCATGCCTTTAGCATTTGGACCTTTGAGGGATAGTTAAGATCCAAACCAAACATAACAGCGACATTTAGTAGAGACAGGCAAAGCTGCCTCCCCATTCTTCTCTCCTTGCTCTCACATGCAACATCACTCTCCAGCCTTCCCTATAACTTAGAAAGATAAGAAGCAGAGATGGGAGGAAGGAGTGCAGAGCGAGAAGAGCAAACAGCTCTTCTGTATTTGACATGCTGAGGTTAATTAACAATGCTACTGTAACCTCTCATCTCCCCTACGCACACACTGTAATAATTTTGACATCTAAATCATTAATATTCCACTAGCACTTTTTCAGTGGCTTAAATTTAAGAAACTGACTAGATCAATGAATTAATTTCCCAACAACTGCCATACCAGGTCATGTCAATCATTTTCTAGGTCTGAATTTCTATGCTAGCTGCAACCCAATGAAGCATGCCATAGGGTGAGTCTCACCATCCTTAATGGGAACACTGAAAGGCTTGGGATTTCTTTTAAAAAATTATAGCATTTTTATTTGTGATTTTTCCTAAGCCTTTTAAAAACCCATTTATATTCCTGGCATATATAACTTCTTGAAATTACATGCAGAAAAATGTTTAAAATTATGCTTTCACTTGACCTAAACTTACCCTGCTCAAATTTCAAAAAGTGTCTTCCAGAAGTCATGACTTAGTGAACAAATCAACATTTGCTGTTACCCTTGGCATTTTTTTTTTTCAGTGCTGAAGATCAAACCCAGGGCTTCATGCATGCTGGAGAAGTGCTCTATCATTAAACTATACCCTCAGTAATTTTATAGGCAATGAAATATCTTCTTTGAGCTTCCAACTGGATCCTTCTCTATTTTACAATCCATTTTTTATAAGGTAGCCTTTCTACACTTTGATTTCTATCATTTGAATTATTCTAATTGTCCTGTGACCTACTTCTAATTCCAGTACAGCCTAGCTGTGGAGCAACCACTTCTGTACAAAGAATTCCAAGTACAAAAACACTGGATTATATTTCTCAATATCCTAAATTATGCTCAGAATTTTGGATTGAGGTGCTGTAGATGCTGCATCTCAAGTATCTCGAACTTAAGCTGTCCCATTCTTACTACTTACTTCACCCCTGTTCTCACTAGTTAGTTCATGACATAATTAATGGACACATAAGTCCATTCATCGACACTAATGTAGTTGCCATGTTAGTTCTCTAAAGTTGAGAATAGGAAGCTCACTCAAATAAGACAAAAGTATTACAACATAAAAGCAAAACCAGCCAGGAGTGATGGTGTATACCTGTAATCCCAGCACTTGGGAGGCTGAAGCGGAAGATAGTGAGTTTGAGGCTGTCCTGGGCTACACAGTTAGACTTTTTCAAAACACACACACACAGACACACATGGACACACAGACAGACACACACGGACACACACACACAGACACAGACACAGACACACACACACACACACACACACACACACACACACACAGAGTTTTATACAATTCTTTACTACCTTCAAGCACCACCACCTGACAGGACTACAGAATAATTGTGAGTCAAGTCTGGTCACTTTCAAGGCATGGGTTAGCCAGCTCAACACAGGCAGTAGGCAGATTGACCTGTGTAGGTCAGGCTGAATCCCTTTTCTCTTGAGTTTGTGAAGGCAGTCCAGTGGACATAATGGAAAGCCACCCATTTTTAGCATATAAACACAATATTCATCTTTCCAAGCAAGTAGCAGAAAAGTAACATGAGAGGACATGAAGATACTAGTTCAAAATCCTGTTCAAGACATTTTTGAGACATCTATGTACAGAAAAATAAATAGTTCTTAGGATGCCACTTCTCTGATGAAATTTCCAATTTGAAATTAATTTCGAGAGATCAGGGTTCCTTTACTAAAGGAAACTGCTCCCATGAATTTCCATGAGGTAACAGATACTGTGGGAGATATCTGATACATTGTGTAGCTTTGCCTTCTTCAAGTTTGCTTACATATAATTATTATTATTATTATACAGGTGGCATCCCTTTTCTAAAAATGCTTGGGATCAGAAATTGTTTTTCCAGATTTTGAAATCTTTACATTCTTGGGAATGCAACCCAAGTCTAAACATGAAATTCATTTTTATGTGTACTTTATAGTCTGAAAGCAACTTTATGCAATATTTTTAAATAATCTTGCACATCAGTTTCATAGTGTAGACCTTCCATTTGTGGCAAAAGGGTGCTCAGAAAATTTTGGATTTTTGGAGTAGGAATGCTCGAGACTAATATTGTGCTTTGTATTAGGCATTCTTCAAAGCACTTTGCGCACAGCTTGTCACAATGGTAAAGGTACTTTTACTTGCATTTTACAAAAACTGACACAAAGCAATTAAGTAATTACCTCAAGATTTGACAATTTACCACCTCCTTCAACAAGCTGAATTGCTCATTACCTGCAACAGATTCCAAGTTATTGAATATTGATAGGCCCTGAATCATTAAAGCCTCCCATTCTGACTTTTTTCCAATTTTCCTCCCCCAAACTCTATAACCCTAAACCCCCATCACTTTCCTATCTTTGTTCCTGTGTTAAGAATAGATGTGGCTCAAGAACACCACCACCAAATGTTGGTGAGGATGAGGGGGAAAAGGAACCCTCATACACTGCTGGTGGGAATGTGAGCTAGTACAACCACATTGGAAAACAGTATGGAGGCTCTTTAAAAAACTAGAAATAGATCTGCCATATGATCAGCAATACCACTCCTAGGGATATACCCAAAAGAATGAGACTCAGGTTACAACAAAGGTACCTATACACCCATGTTTATTGCAGCACTATTCACAATAGCCAAGCTATGGAAACAGCCAAGATGCCCCACTACTGACGAATGGATTAAGAAAATGGATTAGAAAATTACACAATGGAATTTTACTCAGACACAAAGAAGAATGAAATTTTGTCATTCACAAGTAAATGGATGGAACTGGAGAACATCATCTTAAGCGAAGTTAGCTAGATTCAGAAGGCCAAAAATCACGTTCTCCCTCATATGTGGATTATAGACCCAAAACAAATACAGTAATATTATTGGACATGGGACACACACTAAGGGGAGAATGTGCAGGGAAGGAATAGAGAAAGTGAAGGAAACCTAAAACTTGAATGAGGTTGATGTGTTCAGTGTACAGGAACAAATATAGAAATTTTAAACTGGCCAGACCAAAATGGGAAGTGGACTAGGGAGGAGTGAGGACTGGACAAGGCAAATCAATTGGAGCTCTAATACACATTGGCATGGGAAAAACACAAGGAAACTCCTTGTGTAGCTACCTTTATATCAAACTAGCAAAACGTCATGTTTCTCATTTTATCTATTATGTTTTTTCTTCTACAAAATCGGAAACAGGAGGGCAGAACAGGTTCTGCCCAGGGAGGGGGAAAGTGGGTGGCTGGCACCAGTGGGAGGGGGTAGGATGAATACGGTGCAAACAATGTATACACATGTTGTAAATGCAAAAATGATACCTGTTGAAACTGTTCCAGGAATGGGTGGTGGGGGGTGTGGTGGGGGGAATTCAAGAATGATGTATTTGATACATTGTAAGAACCTTTGTAAATGCTACAATGTACCCACACCCAGCACAATTTAAAAAAAAAAAAAATGGTGGGCACCAGTGGCTCACACCCATAATCCTAGCTACTCAGGAGGCAGAGATCAGGAGGACCTTGGTTCGAAGCCATCCTGGGCAAATAGTTTGTGAGACCCTATCTCAAAAATACCTACCACAAAAAAAAAAAAAAAACGGGGGGGTGGCTGGTGAAGTGGCTCAAGTTCAAGCCCCAGTACTGCAAAAAAAGCAAACAACCAAAAAATACCCCAAAACAAATGGGAAAGAAAAAAAAGAAAGCAATTATAAAGATAGAAATGAAATTACTGTCTCAATAAACAAAAATACTTATTAACCATAAAGCTAAAACCTCAGATATTTCAAAATATCCACACTAGCCAGTTTAGCAGATCAGGTAGAATATTTTTAACAAGAAATAGTTTAATCAGAATTTTCTCAACTATAAATTTTCCAGGAAATTCTAATAAAAATGAGGTGGAACTTATTTTGTCTTTAAAAAAAATCTTACCTCACTTAAATAGATGCTCAACATAGTTGAATACAATCTCCAATAGTGATTACATTCTTGGGGTTATAATTTTTATACATAATTCTATCTGCAGGCAAATATATATATGCACAGTAAATATATGTATGTATCTAACAAAACTGTAAAATAAAACAGTAAATGAACAATCTAAAAAAAGAATAGATGTGGCACCATAGGAAGCCATATTTTGTCTGCAAACATATTTTATGGCTCAATTAAATTTGAGACAGAATTTACATATCAGAATATGTATTAAAAGTCAGTTTCACAGCTGTTATTTCATTTAGAATTTTATCTGGAATTTGTAAGGTCTTAAGTGAGGTCAAAACTCTGAGTATAAATAGAAACAACTGGTCTGGCAGAGTGGCTCAAGTGGTAGAGCCACCTGCCTAGCAAGCATGGGGCCCTGAGTTCAAACCCAGTACTGCCAAAAAAGAAAAAAAAGTAGAAATAACCAGTTGAAGCAGTGACATTTGCTTAATTGGACAGGGCAGGCTAGCTTATGCTCCACAGCTGCCTTCAGTGACACATTTGTTTACATTAATGAAATGGCCCCCAAAGGTCCTTGTCACATTGCCCAAAACCCATCTTTTGCCTCCTTAAATCCCACCTATCTTCCAAGACTAAGTTTAAATGCCACCTCCTCTCCCAAGTATTTCCTAATTGCTCTAGACTATCTTCAGCCTCTTTGAATTCCCCTAGCATCTTGCTTATACAAACACATCACTCTCCTTTACTGTGTACATGTTTAAGAACTAAGTAAAAACTCTGAGTTGAAGTTAAGTGACCACTTCTGCAGTCTTGGGAAACAAAACTGAACACAGCATCCTGGATTCTAGATACATTGACAGCCTGCATTAGTACACTGAAAAGCTAGAGAAGTGACTTTACACACACAAACACACGCACACACACACACACTTTTATTCTCTCTTTACTCTCATGGACCTTCTGAGTCTGCCTTCTGCTTTCAGAAAAACCATGAGACAACTTGAAGGATGTGTTATTTTTTGTTGTCGTTTAATAAATAGAAACCATATCACTTCATTTGTCACAGCAAATAATAAATGAGGCAATAATTTAAGAGGATACCAAGAAAGCTTTTTCATCCACCGAATAACAGGAAGGACAAGCACCTTCACCACCCAAGACTTTGGTTAACCTTTTGCTTCTGATCTCTGTTCTCTCATCCACGCCAGCCTGCTGCTTCCAGAATGAAACTCTGCCTTCAGATGTTATACTGGTTCAGGATGTGAGTTTTATCACCTTAATAATTTAATGGAGGTCCCTCACTTAGCTGAGGAACCTGGACAAGTCTTCTTTGATTTCCGCTTCATCCCAAGGCCCATGAATGTTTTCCTTAAAAAGCTGCAGGCGAATGAGGTAATAAGGGCAGAGACATGAGATGGAAACCAGCAGAAGGGCAAAGAGTATGGCTCCCACACCACTAATGGACAGGAGACCTCCAAAGGCTGAAAATGCAAAAAGCAGTGTGACCCCCACATAGCTGCGGGGAGTACATGCCTTCAGTTTCTTCTGTAACATGGGCCAGAGTGCAAAAATCTGGATGGCAAATGTCACCATGATGAAGGCGTGCAGGGACCGGGGAAGACGTGAGGCCAGGCAGACTGAAGCAAAGATGGCCATGTTCAAGGACAGTGTGCTGGATACAATGGCAGCATTGGCACCATAGTCAAAGAAGATGAGGTGGCCTAACAACATAAAGACTGACATGGCATAGATAGTGTCAGTGCTGACAGACTCTGTCAGGGTCTTCAACACTGGTGAAAAACCGTAAGTGAAAGTAATGAAGACGAGGGCACTCTTTAGGTCAGCCCACCGGGTCCTCCCACTCTTCTTCCGTCCATCACCTCCATCAATGAGATCAAACAAAACATACCCAATCAATGAAGATGCCAAGCCAGTCCCAAAAAGCCACTGGGGAGCCAGAAGACCTTCATCCATGTACCACCAGATAACTACAAAAACACAGACGCTGCACAGCTGCTGTATTACCACACTGGACTCAAATACTACAGCCCAATACTGGTATTTCCGGGCATAGATGTTTTTCTGGAGCTCTTCCAGGAACCGCCGGTCCACATAGTTGTCAGGGAAGGGCTGTCGCTCATATAACACCTTCTGCCACTTGACCTCCTTGGTGTTACTTACAGGTTGGGCACACATTATCTTATCCTCTCCCTCAAATTCAGTCCAATTCAATCTTCCTCGAAGAAGTTCATGTGTTTCTTGTTCTTTATGAAGTTTTGAAATAAGACCTCTCTGGAAATTCCATGCTGATATTCTACAGATCTTTCCTTGTTTACAAAGGCAGCAACCCAGGCTAGGCCTGCAATAGATGAGTTTGTTCCCTGAGGCAGGACAACACAGCTAAGTTCCTAGAAAAGAAAGACTTGTGAATATGTGAAAATTGTAAATGGTCAATGGTAGATTGAGTTAAAAATCAAACCAATTCAGTTTACTAAAAGTCTAAATAAAACAGATGTGGTGAAACCATATCATTTGGGACATTAAAGATGTATTTCGGATTTTTAAATTACAGTTACCAGAATAATCAGTATCTGTTGCTATCACTGTCTACTTTGTGTTAAGTGCTTAATGTATCTTTCATGTAATCTCCACAACCTCCCAAGTTACATTAACTAGTAAACAGCTGAGATTCAAATTGCTTAAGTCATTTAGGCTCAGGGTAACAGCATGGTAAATGGTGGAGGCAGGATTCAACCAAAGTCTGATCTCAAAGCCTGTGCCTGCCATCATTATCACCCTGTAACTCAAAGGTTCACATACCTGAGGTCTGTGCCACTTCAGGCCTATGTATGCAATTTATGCAAACTTATAGGGACAGAATCCATGACTTTTATTGGATTCTCAAAGGCATCTGTCAGTTATCGGTCTAATGACCACAGTGAACAAACTGCACAATATAAAAAGGCATGAGCTCTGGAGGTTAGCCAAAACCAAGGACTCAAAGAAACGAAAGATGCTTCATCCATGAACTGAGCTTACCATCCTTTCAAGAGCTCTACCATCCTACTTAAAACAGCGAAACTCTCGTGAGGAGCGAAGACGACAATCATCCCATTTTCACACAGTGAAACACCAAGTAAGAAACACCAAGGTCATCCAGCAAATCTGCCCGACCTTATTTCTTCCACGGAAACCGCGAAAGGTTTTGCAGCGGGGACCCCCAGCCCGGGGACCTCACGGCTGCCTTTGCCACTGGGGCTCATGGGTCGGCGCCGGAAAAGGGCAACGCTCGCCTGCAAGGCGGGGAACAGGGCAGGACGAGGTCGGGTGGGGTTGGATGTCCCCAGGGGCGCCCCACTCACCCTCCGGACCTCCCCCGCCCGCCGCCGCCCCTCACCCAGCCTGGGGCCTGCAGGGACGGCAGAGGACAAGGAGGCCGGAAACACTGACACCCACACGGAACTCACCTGCCGCGAGTTCCTAGGCGTGCGCGGCCGGGGGAGGGCGGCCGCCCACCTCCTTCCCCATCCGGGGCGCCGGGGTTGCCACTGAGGCCGAGCACTTCCGGGTCTGGCAAGACTTGGTGGCCAGAGCGCCCTTCCCCGCCCCCGGGGACGCCGCGAGGTCGCTGCTGCCCCCTCGTGGTCGCTCCTCTCCCGGAGGCCGGCTCCCCTCCTCTGCGCCAGGGACAGCTCATCCTCAATTAGAAAGACTGCGGATCGCCATCCAAAGGGCGGGGTAAGGCACGCGATGGCAGAGATAGAGGCCTGGCTGGTGGTGGAAGAGAGATGACAGCCGCTGTGGCTGAGGTCTCCTGGGGACTTCCGGTGCATCCCTGCATACAGGTGTCAAGCCATGGTGCTGGTGCTGAGGACACAGCAGTGAACTAGGCAGAGGAGAGGGGAAAAACAAACAAAAAACAACTCTCAAGGAGCTTTTTTATGCATTGGCCTTTATGGTTGACGTTGTCATCGGAAAAGAGTGTAATTTGTCTAAAGCCAGGCAACTGGAAAGTGGATGGACAGAGATTAAAAACAAAAACAAACCAGCTGTCTATGGCTTCAAATCATGGTTCCTAGACTGTGTCTCCTAGAAGGGCCGAGGGTGCAGGGCCCTGCCTCTGCTGACACAGCCAGAGGCTTAGGATAGCAGATTGCTGATATTCAGCTGAATTCATAGAAGTACTAGAGTATGTATAAACAGATAGAAGTGATAAGCAAGGGGGTATCCTGGAACACAGGATGTAAGAGACACCAAAAGTCAGAAAACATGAACCCATTTACTAACTGTGTGACTTAGGGCAATTCACACTCTTCTGAGCTTTCAGTCCTTCATGTATAAAATGGAGAAGACACTGATTGGCTCTTGGCTACTTTATGGGATGGCTAAAAGAGTCCAATATAAAAATGTTTGGTAAAGTGTTGATAGCTATATGTCTGCTGTTGCCTTACTTTGGTTATCATAATAATAGCAGTGGTCAAGTATGTGATAAATTCTGCAAAATGATCTCTTTCCATTTCTGTTTAGGTTTCTGTTCCAAAATTTCACAACGTTCCTTGGTTTAGTGAGGCTAGCCTCATCAACAAGCCATTAGTGCTCAGCCTCCCCAAAAGGTAATGGCTTAGCCACTGAGAGCAAAGGTTTTAAGAAAACTCTTATAGAAGATATTTTCTTAAGGGGGATGGGTAATTATCAGGGCTGTACTTGTGATTAGTTGAGAAACCAAGTCAAATGCTAATTGCAAAAAAAAGAAACATCCTGGGTTTCTCAGACACAGTGAACACAGGCCTGGCTGGAGGAGATGAGACCCCAGATGACCTTCCTCTCTACCACTACGACTCAACAATATAAGAGATGTTTGCTTGCCCCTAGATACTACCTCTCAAAATACTTTCATCCTCCTCATCACCCCCTTTTCCTCTCTGCTTTACTTTGAAATTTTCAAATTTTAACAATCTAAAGTCATAACCTCCCATCTTTACAGAGTAGCGGCTGCCTGCATTTCAGGTATTCTCCTCTAATCTCATCAGTCTCACCCCTTCTAACCAAACTGATGTAAAACACATATTTCTGGTTTGCAATATTGGAAGGAATTAGTGCATAGGGAGCAGTTTATCTTCCACTGAAATAACATGGTTTCCTCATTTCTCCCCCATTTTTGATGAGGAGAGTGGTGTGGTGATATACCCTGCTCTGGAGAAGTAGAGGAACAATGGGAGTGAAATAATGGTGTAAATGACAGAAATTAGAGGAAAGGAAGGACCAAAGGTAACTTCTTAGGCCATCATAGACTAAACTGGGTTGGTTCCCTGGTATGTGCAACAGGGCTTGCTAGAAAGATCACATTCTGCACAAGAATTTTTCCCTCCTGTTGGTACCTACCATGCGTCCTCCTGCCTACAGATACATGATTCCATGAATAACATCCCATCAGTCTCTCCACATTCCCACTTCAAGTAACATATACCTTTGTTTTGTCTGCTCCGCTAAAAACACCACATTCTCTGTAAACAGACTGTTTTGTGTATTTTCAGACCAAATATACAAGCGCTTTATTGTTCAGTTCTGTTATTTTAACACAACTTTGAATATATCTAAATCAAGTAATCAGAGATTCAATACACTCAGAGGCTTGTTTAGGAAATAAAAAGCCACTAAATTTTACTGTCCTTATTAAGAGTTTCTAGTACTTCAAGGATTTTCATGGGTAATGACAGTTTAGGATCTTTTAATTAGACATGGGGCACAAACCAACCTGCTGATGGTGGTCAGATGAGAGGCGCAATGCATAGAGCTGACAAGATGGAGACTTGTTTCTAGTGAATGGGAGAGCCTCTCCTGACCAAAGGGTATAGCCTGCTCTCTACTCCAGTCATATGGGAGTCCATTGGTCAAATCTGCTGGGTTTTCTAACTAGAAATCTGGATATTTTTTTAAATGTGAAATTAGTAGTGTTTGACATCTGTACTACCCCTGTACCCATCAAACCTGTAGCCAGGAGCAAAACATCCCTGGGAATGATTCTCTTGCCTCTAGCTCCCTGGTTCTCTAATTTTTTTCAGTACTGGGGTTTGAACTTAGGGTCTCATGCTTGCTAGGCAGGCTCTCTACCTGTCTGTGTCACGCACACAGACCTTTTTTGCTTTTTAGTTATTTTTCAGATAGGATCTCATGTTTTTGCCTAGGGCTGTCCTCAGACTGTGATCCTCCTACCTATGCCTCCTGTATAGCTAGGATTGCAGGTTTATGTCACCAAACCTGGCTTGTTGGTTGAGATGGAGTCTTGCTAATTTTTTGCCCAAGCTGACCTAGAAACATGACCCTCCATTCCCCACCTTCCAAGTAGCTCCCTACAAGCCTTTGGTAGGAAGAGGGGAATAGGGAGCAAGACAGGGCTTGAGAAAGGCAGGCCCAGAACACAACTGGACATTCACAGCACCTGTTCACTTTCACAGCCAAGCCTTGAAGTATCAAAGATAGCAGTCTATTGACAGTTGGCTGGGAAGGGAGGGGGGAGTTTTTTTCCTCCAACTAACCAAATGTAGGCTAGTGACAAGGAGAAATTACCTAAGGTGGGCAGTGAGGCGCTGTTCATTTCCATGCTGGGAGGATTTGGGTAGCAGTCTCAGCCTCTGTTCAGAGAAATGGAGCTTCCTTACCTGACCAGAATTCTAAGATGACTGGTAGCACCTATGAGGTACCTTGAGCCCTCAGAGGACAAGACGGGAATACAGAGTATTTGGAAAGGAAAGAATGGTGAAAGTATCAACAGTTCATAAGGATTAGAAATGCTTCATCTGTCCAAAGCTCTGAGTTCTGAGTTATTTATTTTTGGCAAAACCCTTTCCAGAGACCTTGGGGACAAGTGCTCAGTGTGCGCCAAGTATTACATAGCCTTGAGCAAGCAGTTCTAGCAGAACATATGAAAACGATAAAGGAACGTTTAGTGAAATTGCTGAGAATACCCCTGACTGTGAGCTCTGGAAATACACGTGTAGGGTTGGAGGAGGTGAGACCCGGCTGTGGTGGGAAGTGCCTCTATAGAGACACTTTCTTGAGAAGGACGCTCAGATTGTCCTGACCATGCTAAAGTCACACTCATGCACGTCCAAAGCCCCTCAGGCTACAGAGATCCTGTTTGTGTGAGATTATTGGGTGTTGAAGCAGTACTAAACTGGCCTCTGGTCCCTCCTGGTTGGCCTTTTTGTGACAAGTTCAAGGAAGTCTGTTTCCATAACAAAGACAAAAGACTATGGAGGAGCTGGAGTCAGATCGACCTCCTCTGGTTTCCTAAGGCTCAGGGAAGTGGTGAGAAATGAAACAATAAATGCTTCATGAACATCAAACTCCCTTCACATGCCTTTGCTTTCAATGAACAATGAACAAAGGAATCCTTCTTCATTAGAGAGGACCGGTGCTATTGGCAAAACCACCAGCATTTCCAGTCTCCATTTCCTGGATGGCAAGAGTGCTGCACGCACAGTTTGTGATAATCAGGTCTTTGCAGGCCAAGGCCTCTTTGGCTGTAGTAAAATGAATCTCAAAGGCTAGTGAGGTAGGTCACCCTGTACAGAGAACTTGTGTTGCCCCTGTCACATCCCTATGTCACTTTCTAACCAAAAAAAATGTTCCAGAATAAGAATGGTTAACTGGGAGATGTTCTGTGAGAAGAAACAGGTAGATTGTCCAAGTGTGCAGGGACACCAACTCAAAGGAATCAGGCAGGTGTGAAAGGATGGCACCTGTTAAAGATCAAAAACATCAATACAGACTCTTTCAAAAAGAAACTCAGGGCACACTTCACTTCTTACACTTCTGCTTTTATGAACAATCTTTTCCCTGCCTTATTTGTTCACTGTCTGGCAATCTAGAGCTGTCATTGGTTACTTCACAACAAAAGGGACAGAGAAGCCAAAGTGACTTAGGAGGGCAAAGTCTCCATTTGGGATCTTCTTAGCAGCCTGAGCCCTCCAGAATTGGATTGTTAGGCAGCTCTAGAGATGTCCCTTGCATTTTCTGAACCAACCAGGACCTGGCTTTCCAAAACAGTAACTGGTTCTAACTTTCTCTTGTTTTGATTACTTAGATCTCCTCAGTCCTCTGCTACTTTTTTGACTTCATACAAGAAGAATATGGATTTACCAATTTCATGTCAAGTTCCAGATGTCTTATCTAAGGTACTCAGAAACTTTTTAACTAAAATGAAGCAAACAGCAGTTCTGGGATGACACAGAATATGGATACATTTCCTTTCTCTTTTGTCCCTGGGACTGGTACATCATCAGTGTTCAATAAACATTTGTTAATGAGATGAATGTGTACCACCCTGTCCAAGTGCTTAAGATCCCAGACTACTAGAGCTAATATTAAAGTGATAAGGTTAGAGAACTGAGGCATGGCTTAAGTGGTAGAACACCTGCTTAGCAAACTTGAGGTCCTGAGTTCAAGCCCCAGTACCAGAAAAAAAGGAAATAAGGTTAGAAACATCAAATGGACATGAGAAATTAAGCATGAAAGAATCTTCTTCTCTGCTAGTGGTAGATCAATCCTAGTTTCTGCAGTCTCTAGCCTCCTTACCCCCAGTTAATTACTTGGACTTCCAAAAACAAATCCTTACACCTTACATTAAAAATCTCTCCTTTCCCCTCCATCTCACAGAAATCAACTATGATTGGCTGCTGAGTGACCTCAGGGGCACTGTGCAGCACAGGCTGTTCTGTGACACTAATGGTACTTGTGCATTCAGAACTCCCTGAGGTGAAGAGAGAGAACACCTGGTTATATAAGTAGTTCTTTGACCTGAAAAATTCCACACATTCACATGGCTGTTGTAGGCAGTGCCTGGAGCAGTATTTTCACATACTTGACCCAGTGCCCATCGCTAGTAAGAGCTCAGTAAGTGTAAGCCATGCTTAGTAAGAGTCCTAATGGAAGTCCACGAATGCTTACTGAACCCTTTTTATTTGCTTTGATACACAGGGATGAGTATGTCAGTTGCAGCCTACACAAATGGTGGGTGGAACAGGCACACCACAGTCACAGGAGCATCAGAGAGCGGGGCAAAGTACTTGCGAGGAAAGGTGGGAGGAAAGGTCACCTCCAGGTTGGGAAGGGGTGAGCAGAGGTGGAGCAAAGGAATGATTCAAGAGGAAGTGGCATCTGTGTTGGATCCTGAAAATAATATTTTCACAAATGCTGGAAAGAGGATTAGAAAAAGAGAGAAAAGAGAGAGAGAGAGACTCTTGGGTTAAGGGGAGAATATTGGCAAAGATAAGCCTGAGAGTTCAGGAAGTACTTGAACACCAGAGGATCACTGTGCACTTGAAGGGAAGCAAGGGAATGGGTGAGCCCAGCTAGACCATAGAGGGCCCAAAAGGCCAAGACTAGTGAGGAGATATGTCAGGTTTTCAGCCCTGAGTCCAAGCTGTACTTAATGGTCACCCATTAGTCCCTCTTAACTCCACAGAAAGGCACTGCAACTGAATACCAGCTGTTCCCAGGCTGGCTCTGGGTCTCAGAGAACCTGGCAGCCTAGGCACTAAGACAACAAGCACCAACTTGGTTGGCACAGAGGATGAGGGAGGAAAGAATTCGTAATGACCAGAGCAGCGAGATGCCATCTTCTTAGCAGGGCTTAGCATTTCATAACTGCAATCCTGTGGCTGGCCACTAGATGACAGTTAAGAGCAATAGCTCTTCCACTTAGCCAATAGCTTGCTATGGCTGTGGACACGAATCCCCTCACTTGTGTGCTATGAGGTAAACAGGAGCTGAGCCAGCAGCTGCTCCTTTTCAGTAAGAAACTATGTTGTGCCTCACAGGAGAGGAATGTACCAAGGACACTCTGTCTCTTCTTTTATCCCCTAAATCAGGGACCTGCCAAGAAGCTGCTGGTCACCCTGCAACCAACCAGGAAACCTGGACCATGAGTATAGGTGCAAAGTTCCTGCCACCTGGCTCCCTTCCTATTCACAGTCAGAGGTCAAAAGGCAGAACTTTGAGCACTCACATTCCAAGTGGCATTTCTCCCTTGCCCTGGAGAAGCCCCATGCAGCTGCAGGCACATGTGTGCTGGGAACAGCATTATCTAATGAAGAGAAAAAACAGGCTCAAAGACATGACAGCAGGGAGAGGGAGACAGACAGCAAGAGAGGGACACACAGAGAGGTAGAGGACCAAAAACCACAAAAGAGAAACAAAAGGAGAGACAGATAATAAAGAGGAAAAATGTGAATGAAGGCAAGAAATGAAGCTTAAACATTCCCTCATTTAAACATTTACTGGGCAGAGGCTTTTTTATTAGGCACTACTTGCACCTGTCATTTCCAGGCATTGACTCATGACTTCATGAGATGCTGTTAAATAGGGAGGTATATCATTAACAGTTGGATAATTGTGCCAAGAGGTGCCTTAGCAATCCATGGCAAAAGCAGAAGTGTGAGGGTGACCTGTGGAACTGAAGCTGGAGATCCCAGAATGCCTTTGTCCACCTGCTAGTTAGATGTAAACTGGCCAAAGCTCCTCAAAGGGCCACCCCGCCCTCTCAATTCCTGCCCCTACTCCTTCTTTACTCTCTTTGATCTGTCTTTGTTGTTCCAGTCTGATAAGTCAGAGTAAAGATGAGAATGTTACTTATTTTTCTTTTAGCATACCTGTGATCAAAAGACTTGACTGAAATGATTGTGCAGGAGTAGAGGTTGAGCTGGGAAAACATATAGATGGTGATTTCCTATTTTCTTGCCACTGTGAACTCCTTAATTCTTTTTCATTGACTCTAAACTTGCCAAGTTCATGACTTCCAAAGAAACTACCTCGTATACTCCTAAGTCCTTTTCCTGTTTATAGTGATCAGATATCATGTTAGAAGTAGTAATGAATACTTGAACTAAAATAATGATGGTAATAAAAAATTAAGTATAATAAGGCTGGATAGTAGGTACATGTCTACTATTTTGTGTGTTTAATTTTTTATTAGTACTGGGGCTTGAACTCAGGGCTCTGCATGTGCTAAGCAAGTACCCAACCACTTGGGCTACACACTTAGCCCTTTTTGCTTCAGGTTATTTTTCAGATATGATCTTGTACTTTTTGCCTAGGGTCAGCCTATGCCTCCTACATAACTAGGACTATAGGCATGAACCACTATGGACAGCTTATTTGTTGAGGTGGGGTTCTTGCAAACATTTTGCCTACACTGGCCTCAGATGAAGATTCCCCCTGACCTTCACCTCCTGAGTAGCCAGGATTACAGATGTAAGCTACCATGCCTGGCCTATATATTTTCCTAGTGAGTAATAAAGAGCATTTAAAAACTATATGCATATTTATTCTTTGATTGAAATAGTATTTTCAGATAGAAGGGAAAGGTGTAATTATCTTAGGGTTTTCTGGAATATTGAACATAGTTCTCTGACCATACCTCTTGAACTCTAAAAGACATACGAGTAAGTATGCCTTCAGATGTATTCTAAGAGCCCACTTTTCCCCTGACCAAAGATAATCTGTCTTTGACACTTTTATCCAAAAATCTTCCCAGTCAACTGAAACTAAATAGATGTGTTGTTGGACAAATCTCTTAACCTTTCTGGGCTACAGTTTCCTCACTGAGTTAATTAAAACAGTTTGAGCCAGACAGCCTTATGAGATCTCTCTCAGTTAAGTCAGGAGTAGAAAAGAGGAAAGGTATAGACATGTCAAAGAGTGAGAAGGAAAGGGGCAAATTTGCCATTGCCCTTAAAGCATGCTCGTGATAATCTATTTTTAAAATCACCATCTGGTGCTTACATTTTCAGTTTTTGTTATGTGAACAGGTGTATGTGTGGGGGGGGAGTGAGACAGCCAGTGTGTGTGTGTGTGGGGAGTAGAGAGTGAGAGAGGGGAGAAAAGGAAAAGGAGAGTGAGAAATATGCTTCTCTGTTTCTTTACCAAGGATTTAAGAAAGGCAAGAACTTGGGCCATGAGCCAACTCTTAGGAACCTCAGCAGATATTGTCCTACTGGCTCCTGGGGACTAGCTGAAATCTGCACCCTACCTATGCTAGGCTACAAACATGTTACTGTCACCCTCTTGTCACAACTATCTGCTGTCCTAGGGACAGCTGCATGGGAAATGAGAGCCCCGTTAACATTTCTGAGCCTCTGGCTGTAGAGATGATATAACCAGTGTTTGGCTGTGAACCTGGCTAATTCACTGTCATTCCTGTTACAATACTGAGCTGGCCTTAAGGAACCAGAGTGAGAAGGGAATCATCCAGAAGGATGATAGCTGGAAAAGAAAGTGACAGGAAGAGGAAATTAGACCCATAGAACATGGAATCCCAAGTCATTTGCATCAACTTTGGACTTGCCTATCACAGCTGCTTTCTATCACTCCCAGTCTGCTCACCTTTTCCTTCAAATAAAAAAGATATGCTTCAACTGGTAGTAAGTCTGAGCTGAGTAAAGCCACAGTTTCAAGACTGGTTTTTGCTCTACATATTACAAGTTGATAGGATTAGAGTATCTGCCTCTGTCTTTTTGGCCATACAGACCATCATCAGTAGAGAAGTGGAGGACCAAAGAGTTTGCATTAATTGACCAGTCACTCTAAGTTGCTCAAAGATCCAGATCCAGAACAGAGCCCTTTGAACTCCCAGCCAGTGCTTTTCCTCAGTACCTTATGAAAAGTGAATGTATTGCACATTAATATCCTGTAATGTTTCATTGAAGACAATGTTATAAAAATGATCTTTGTGCACATATGTATTTTGTGTTATAAACACACATACACACACATACCCGTGTCAGTTATATCTATATTTATTCCTATTAACTCAAAATACTTAAAATGAGTCATTCATTCAACCAACATAGGTTGAATACTTACTGTGCACCAAATTCTGTGATGGACTCTAGGAGTACCAAAATGTATAAGACATGGTTCTTGCCATTAAATAATTCCCAGCATGGTGGAGGAAACAAGCATATCTTTTTAAATAAAAGAAGGATAGTACATGGAAAATGCAAAAAAGTAAAAAAGCTTTACCAACTCTATGATGGAATCAGAACACAAAACTCAGGTTAGCGGGTAAGCTAGAAGGGGCAGAACTTAGGTTTCCTGAGAAAGTAAAATTACACTGTCATAAAGGATGAATTAACAAGGCAAGGTAGGGCAATATAGAAAACACTTTTGTTCTTCAGGTCCAAGAGATGGCAGTAATCATGGTTATGGGACTCCATTGTCACACCTACAATTGTCATTAACTAGGAAGGTCCTGCTAACACCTTGGAGACTTCACAAATATTTTCATAGCTTGGTTTGTAGTGAGCTTTGTGATTCTGGTCTCTATAGGGTCTAGTAGGAGTATTATACAGAAACCAGAAGTCTGAAACCAGGAAAATAATTAATTGCAGGGAGGAAAATAATCTATATACTCTAGTAAAAAATATCCCAGGGATTTTCTCTCACCCACCTCCCCCTGTCCAGGTCTTACTCATTCTCTCAGACCAAGTATAAATGCCATTTCTAGGAATCCTTTCCTGATTGCTCTGATCAGAAGTGGTCTCTCTCCTTTCTAACCGCCCGAATGTGTTATTGCTACTTCTATCCAGTTATCTAGTGCATCCAACTTGGATGGAAATTTTAGAATACTATTATCAGTCTCAGACCTCAAAAATGTAAGAGATTCATCTGAAGGAGGCTCAGCTGCAAGGGATGCCACCCATAAGATATCAGGGAAGACATGGTAGAAAGTTGGATCCATCCAAAACAGAGTATTCCATATACAGACAGAAACTTCTCTAGTCCCTCTTCTTACCCCACTCTTCCTCCCACCAGACAACCTGGCCATTCTAACCTGTCCTCAGTTACCTGAAGCTGATTTGCCAGGCTATTCTTCTGTGTTGTTTTATAGTGTCCTGGACCTGGAATGCCCTCCCCTTTCCTGGTTTACCACCAAAATGCCTACCAAAGTACTGTTTATTCTTTTAACCCTTCTCAGACCATTCTCTTTGCCCTACCCCCAGGTGAGCTCAACAACTCCTTTACTTTTTACTGTAGCCTCAATATTTATTTCTGTCATAGTACCTTCAACATCATCACTCTTCTTGGCACACAGACTGATAGATGGTGAGTAGCTTGATGTAAGAGGCCATGTTTTATTATCTCAGCGTACCAAATGAATAGACAAGAAAATTAATTTGTATTCTTCACTTGTCTGTCTTAGGGCCAGAAACTTTGTCTTATTCATCTCTATGACCCCATTACAGTACCTTCCACATTTTAGCCTCACAATAAATGTTCATTGAGGAATGAATCTAGTCATTCACACTCATATTTTAACATACCAACCCACAACATTGTAGTACTGAGTTGATTCTTTTTAATGCTGTATAAAAAATGAAGCATATTTTAAATATTTGTCAAAGAAATCCAACTTTGTCAATAGTTTTAAGTTCTCAAACTCCAACTGCCATACATCTCTCAAAAGATAAGACTACTTCCAGATCAGTCCATCAAAGGTCACCTTTGGAGTAGTCCCTGACACTCGTTGTGCTGCATAGATAGATTCCTCATCTTTCTGTTTTCCACACCTCTCCGGAGAACAGGAATGGATCAGGGATCATATGGGCCAACATGCCAATCAATTGGAAGGAAGGGCTTTGGTTGAAGTCATTATTTGCTTATCATTGTGCCCCTCCCTTTACACTTTGTATGAACATACCTTATTACTCTAATTTCAGCGTTCATAAAAAAGGGCTAGAGATAATATCCAAACATAATTTTAGCCTCAAGTTCCCATTTTCTTCCTAAACAAACTTTTGCTAGAGATGCACATGTAAAGTCTCTCTTTCACCCCTTTGGAGAGATAAAACAAAGAAAGCAATAATTTCAGTGAGCAGAAAGGGTGACCCCAAGTTCTTTCCACTAGTCATTCCTTTCCCTGGCTGGGACAGCCTCTCTTCCCTGGAGGAGTGAGGGGACTCATAACATGCATACCAGCTCCAATTCTGCTTGTGGCTTCAAGCATGGCTCTCAGGAGGTACAGATGAGCCAAGTGTGACTGGACCATTAATGGTTAACAGTTGGTCATCCAGAGAAAAGATGCTGCCTGGGAGGGGCTTGTCAAAGGAGTTTTGCAGAAGAGAACTCTTCATTCATTTTTAGGCCATTAAAGGTTCTCAGCTAGGCTAGCCTTTGTGTAAAATGGAAGAAATGTTTTACCTATGAGAAAATGCAACCCCTCATCCCTGGGTGTTCAGAATAGAAATCAGAGACCCCACTGGATTTCAGCTCCTAGCCCTAACCCAAGTTCTCTGTGGCAGCTGTTCTTCCACATATACCACTGTATATCACAGCCCAAGTCCACCACTTCAGGTTACTCCCTCCTAAATAAACACTTTCTGAACCAACCAACTTCAGTAAACCCCAAATTTATCAACCACCCTAGAAAGAACTGAGAACAGAGTGCCCTCTCTGTTTTATGGAAGAAAAAACTGTTACCTCTTTCACCTCTTCACCCTATCCCATTTCTTTGGTGCCCCAGGTACCTTAGCATTTCCTCACCTGACTCTGTCTTTCTTTCTCCTTCTCCTTAGACCAGGAAGAACCCTGAATTGCTCAGAAATAGAAAGTTGTGCTCCACATGTCGAGAACTAAAAATGGTAGGCAAGGGGTGACAGAAATGGGTGTGTCCATCCTCAGGGCAGAGCACTGCCTATCTTCCACTGGAGCCCTATGGAAAGAGACTGTGGTAGGGCCCCTTTAAGAGAAGACCCTGATAATGGCTATAAATGAGAAACTGTTGGTCCTGGGAGCAGCATCAGCTGACACAGTATGATAAACTTTCCCCATTTCAACAAGCCAAAGGTGAAACAAAGCAGTAGTCTCAGAGGGGAAGAGATGAGATGAGCCACTATGATTTGAGATCATAAGTAATTACACCTTTATAGAGGTTCCAGAGGCTATGGACCTATGGTACTTCTTCTCCCTCTTTAACATCTCCCCAGCATAGCACAACACACACACACACACACACATGCAGTCCTCCACTGTTACAGTCATGAAACAAGCACCTTAATCTTTGGGTTTACCATTGATTGAGTGAACACCTCAGAAGATAAACTCGGGAGAGATTGTGTAGTAGTTTCTAGCTAGTGGGGTTGTCACTTGGCATGGATATCTGAAACTCATGGTGGGGAAGGGTAGTGATGGAAGAGTGTTAGGAAAAAGAAAGCAGGATATCAAGGAAGTATGGAAGGCTAACATGCCACCACCTGTCAGAGTTGCTGAAGAAAGAGGCCTGTTTCAGGAGTACTATTATTCCAGGGCAGATTAGGACATGGGTTGATTTAAGGGTTAGGGTTAGTGTTAGGATGACTGTCATTGTTAGGGTAAGGATCTGGATTTGGTTAAAAGTTATTTAGCCACCTGGTTAAGTTTAGGTAGGAGAGGGAGAAGAGTCTCTTCAAGTCTGATATCCTGTGATTCTTCTTAGACTTGAGGAGAAAACGGGCTAAATATACAATGGGAAAAAGGGCAAGGCATGAAAGAAAAATAGTAGGTTCAAGAAAGGCTCCTTCCCTGAGCTCATAGCAAAGTGCTTCAGGCTAGTAGAATGGATAGAAGAGCAGCAGTTTTGTGGAGTTTTGTGTGGGAATTGGAAATTTAACTGAAGTTCCTGGCAAAACTACACTTGCTGCAATTGGTATTCATTTTTCACATACTAAGGATTACAATGGTCAAAAGTACCTAGAAACTCTTCCCTACTACTCTCAGAACCTGGTGGGCAACTACAAAAACTTAGAAAACAAGCATGAACTTCCCATTCCTCACCATACACAGTAGCACAACATCCTTCAGGGGGAAAAACTGATAAGCTGCTGTATTCACTGCAACATCCCTCCTATCTCAGGAATGAGTTGGATGAAAATACTGGATGATGATAGTGAAAGGTTCCTAAAAACAGAAGGGAATTTCCTCAATCTAATGCAGGGAGTCTATGGAAAACCTACAACTAAGATCCTACTGAATCGTGAAAGGCTGTATAATTTCCCCTAAGATCAGGAACAAGACAAGGATGTCTGCACTTGCCATTTCCATTAAATATTGTACTGTCCATTCTAGCTGGGAGCAGTTAAGACAAGAAAAAGAAATAAGACCCATATTTACTACAGAGAAAGAGGTAAAATTGTCTACTTGCAGATGACATGATCTTATATCATCCTGGGTAATAAAAACATATACACACCAAAAATATATATATTAGAGTTAATGAATGAGTGCATTAGGGCTACATGATACAAGGTCAATATATAAACATTAACTTACTCCTATATACTAACAGTGTGTAATCCAAAATTGAAATTAAGAAAATAATCCCATTTACAATAGCACCAAAAATACTTAGGAAGAAAGTTAATGAAAGGAGTACAAGACCTGTACATCAAAAACTTATAAAACATAATGGAAAGAAATGGAAGACCTAAATACATTGAAAGAACCCCATGTTCACAGATTGTAGCATTTGATTTTGTAAAGATGGTAATAGTCCCCCAAATCTACAGACTTAAGGTAATTCCTTTCAAAATCCCAGATGCCATTTTTGTAGGAATCAACAAGCAGAACATAAAAATCATATGAAAATGAAAAAGATCCAGAATAACCATAACAATCTTGAAAGAGAAGTACCAAGTTTGTGGACTCAAAAGTCCCAATTTTGAGACTTACTACAAAACTACATTTGAAACTATGTGACATTGGTATAACATATAGATCAATGGAGTAAAATTGAGATTTCAAAATTATATCCTTATATTTATAAGCAATTGCTTTTTGGCAAAGTTACCAAGATAGTTAAACGAGGAAATAATAGTCTTTTAAATAAATGGTACTGAGAAAACTGCATATCCATATGCAAAAGGTTGAAGCTATACCTTTCCCTCATACCATATATTTTTTTTAAACACCCTCAAGTTAGATCAAATACCTAAATATAGCAGGCCATATATTGTTCCTGGGAATATAAAGCAGTGTGGTTATTTTTGAAAACAGCTTTTCAGTTCTTTAAACATGGAGTTACCATATAATCCAGCAATTCCATTTCTACCCAAGAGCATGCCACCTGAGAGGCAGAAAACCTGGACTTAAACTCTGGCTCTACAGTTTTGCAGAAGTATTACCATAGACAAGTTACTTTCTATCCTAAGTCCCAGTGTCATCATGTGTTAAGTGAGATTATAATCATTTTTTCATAGTACATAAGCATAAGTTTATATGTACACACATAAACTTACTCACAAATGTTCATAGCAGCTGTATCCATAATAATCAAAAATTAGAACTAGTTCAAATATCCATTATTTTATTAATGGATAAATACAATGTGGACTATTTATACAATATAAAATTATTCAGCCATTGAAAGGCATGAAATACTGATACATGCTATAACATAGATGAACCTTGAAAACACTTTGCAAAGTAAAAAAAGCCATATACAAAAGACTACATATTATATTAATTCCATGTTTATGAACTATCTTGAATAGGCAAATTGATAGAGCTAGAAAGTAGGCAGTGGTTGCTAATGACTGAGGAAAGGTGTAAATGAAGGATGACTACAAATTGGTATAGGGTTTCTTTTGGAGGTGATGAAATGTCCAGGATGTAGATAGTGGTGAGTGTTGTACAACTTTCTGAATATGCTATAAATCACTGAGTTGTACATTAGGATGGTGAATTTTATAATACATGACTTATATATCTTAATGCAAAAGGGTTAGAACTAGAAAAAATACTTAAAAATAAAAGCACAAGAGTAAGGCTCAGGTGGTAGCACACCTGCCTAGCAAGCAAGCACAAGGCCCTGGGTTCAAACCCCAATATTGCTAAAACTAACTAACTAATTAACTGAATGAATAAATAAATAAAAGCACAAAATGAAAAACAAATCCTAAATAGGTCCTGGTGTATATTCCTACATAACCTTGGTCAGGAGCTTAACCATACAGAATAGAAGACATATCTACTGATGGTTATGGTTGTAAATCACCAAAGATATGTGCCTTGGCTTTCTCTACTCTTAATGGCATCTCTGCTCCAAACAGCTCATATTCCCTTATTGTACCTATTTTGTAGCTATTCTGTTATCTGCATTGCTTTCTAGTTAACATTTTCAAACTCCTTTAAAGTAGGGCAATTAAGTTGGACATACTGTAGGTAGACATTCTCTAATATAAATATAAATTGGTTTTAAAAGTCCATTGATATTTGTTGACAGCCTGCCATGGACCAGTTCTTAGGTAATATCTCAGGGACAAAGAAAAAAATAATGTTATAAGCCCTGTCTTTAAGGAGCAAACAGATAAATTGTGACAATAATATATTATGAATGGAAATAGAATAGAAATACTTTTCAGGGTTTTTGAGAATAAACAGGAAATTCCAAGATGACCAAATAGAGGTGCCCAGAATTTATCTCCTCTTCCACAAGGAAAAGCCAAAACAACAGCTAGATGGAGTGACCATGGAAGAATGCCAGAATTCAGCAAGAGAGAGACTGCAACCTTGTAGGACTCAGAGACCTAAGATAGCAGCACACAAAGAGAAACAAGGTATACCAGCAACTGCAACCTGGCTCCTCTGCCTAGCCCAGAAGAGGTGTCTTCCCTTGACAGAGGAAAGGGTGAACTGGAGAGTCCCAGAAAACTATCAGCACAGCCACTGGCCATTCTAGCCACTGGAAAGTTTGTAGCTCAGTTAGAGGAGCAACCCAAACTCTACACAATAGGTTTGATTTGGAGAAGGAACTCATGTTGTTTCCCTGTCATACCCCAGAGTCTAGACTGCCATACCTAAGTGCCATCTTGAGAAAGGTGGTATTGTCCAAATTCATATCTACTTATCTACCATGATAGCACAGGGGACTGGCAACTTATAATCCAACTTGATCCCAATGTGACCCCAATAGTTAACCCACAGCAGTGTTCTTAGTGGGACTAAGAACAGATACTAGGGATCTCTCCCACTGCCTTCCCTTGTGGTGAGCTTCTGTGCACCTGCACTACCTGCCAACAGTTAGTTGGGCCCACATCACCATTAGGGCTGAGAAGGTCTGAAGTGGTTCCCTACTACCACTTCCTCCTCTTCCCAACTGCTTATAGGCCCATGCCACCACCAATACTGAGGGAAGATACTACATGTTCCCCCACTGCCAGTGCCAAAGGCCCTTGAAAGCATCTGAGTTTATTCCAGCAGTGCCTGATGAAAATCTACTGCATTCCTGATGCTAACGCTCCCATAATTGAAGTGACCACACAGGGGCCACCCCATTATAACTGCTATATATACCATACCTTCTCAGGATGCTAGAGTGTTCCCAATACCACATGGTCCCCAGAAATGGTAGGTCTTTTCAACTCCACCACAGCATTCATTACACTCAGAGCCTTTAATTAAAGTCAAGGAAGTTAGGGAGACAACAGCCTGAACGAAAGCCAACATCACTACCAAACTGACACCCCAAGACACAGCTAGAAAAATCCATTTAGTATGAAAGTCTCCTTATAAAACTGATAGAGATAAATAATCCACCAGATATGCAAATCATTATTAGAAATGAAAAAGCAGGGTAACAGGATACCTTCATATTGATGAAATGGCTGATAACTTAAAATAATGATTATAAAGCAGCTCAGTGAGGAACTGGATATGGTGGTACATCCCTATAATTCCAGTTACTTGGCAGGCAGAGGTAGGATGATCACAGTCCAAGGCAATCCCAGAAAAAAATTCTAGACCTTATCTGAAAAACAAATTAAGCAAAAAGAGGTAAGGACATAGTTCAAGTGGTGGAGGCAAGCACAAGACCATGAATTCAAACCCTAATTCTTTCCCCCATTTTTTTTTTAAAAAAGCAAAGACGCTCAAAGAGTTTCAAGAGAATCTCAACTAGACAGGTAGTTGAGTGAATAATGTGTGAAAAATTTGGCATAGACAGAGATCTTGGAAAAAGAACCAAACAGAAATCTTGGAAGTAAAGAGTCTAATTAAAAAATACAAATAAGAGCTTCAACAAAAGACTAGAAAAAGCAGAAGAAAGATTTCTGAACTTAAAAACAGGTCTTTTTAAATAGACCAATGGGGGGGGGGGAGAAAGAGAGAAGAAAAGAAAAGAATGAATGAAATCAGCCTCTGAGATCTTAGGAACATGATTAAATGAACAAATATTCACATTTTTGGAAATCTAAAGGAGAATAAAAGGGAAGAGGCATAGAAAACCAATTATATAATACCTAAAAACTTTCTCAATCTTGGGAAACATATAGGCATCTAGATATAGGAGGCCCATAGGATTCCAAATAAACATGACCAGAAAAGATGCTCACCATGGCATGTCAGAGTCAAACTGTCAAAAGTTCAACACAACGACAAAGAATTCTAAAAGCTTCAATAGAAGAGCAACAAATAACATTTAAGGGAACCTCCACCAGACCAACAGCAAATTTCTCAGCAGAAAACTTATAGAATTTGGCATAATCCAAATTCTGAGAGAAAATAACTGTCAACCAAGAATACTATACCAGGAAAGCTATCCTTCAGATATAAAGGCTTCAATACAAGCAAAATCTGAGGGAATCCTCACCACCAGACTGGTTTTACAGAAGATGTTTAAGGGAGTCTTATACCAAGAAGCAAAATAAAGACAACTACATGAGAAAACACATGAAAATATGAACTATACTGGAGGAGCAGTCACACAAAAGAGAAACAGAGAAGACTCAAACATTATTATCATAATACAAACCACCAAACCATAAAGATGAACAATGAAGAAGGAAGAAACGAACAAAGGATATTTGAAACAATCAAATAATATTACAAAATAACAGGAGTAAGTTCTTATCCATAATCTTGAATGTAAGTGGACTAAATTCCCCCAATTAAAAGATACAAATTGGTTGAATGGATACAACACAAGACCCAATAATATGCTGCATACAAGAAATTCACAATTGAATCAATAATAAAAAGCCTCCCAGGGGAAAAAAGTCTAGGACAGGATAATTTTAGTGCTTAAGTCCACCAAGCTTAATGAGGAACTGCTTAATGTCAATACTTTAACTATTCAAAAAATCCAAAGGAAGGGAATTCTTCCAAACTTATTTTGTGAGGGTAGTATTCACTGAATTCTGAAACCAGACAGAACACAATAACAACAAACTACAGATCAATATCTATAATGAGTTTAGAAGGAAAAATTTTCAACCAAATATTAGCAATTTGAGTTTAACAGCATACCTAAAAAGACCATTAATCATGATCAAGTGGGATTTATACAAAGAAAACAACAGAGTGAAGAGACAACCTACAGCATGAGAGTCAATTTTTACAAACTATTCATCTGGCAAAGGGTTAATATCCAGAATATGTAAAGAACTTTTAAAAACTCAACAAACATAAATAATCCAGTTTTAAAATGAGCCGAGGATATAAAGAGTAACTTCTGAAAAGAAGAAATTCAAGTGGCCAAAAAACATGAAAAAAAAATATTCTACTTCATTAGCTGCCATGGAAATGCAAAGGAAAACCATGAATTAGAATAGCTATAACCAAAAAGTCAAAAATAAACATACTGACAAGGACGTGGTGGAAAGGGAACCCTCATACACTATTGGTGGAAATGTAAAGTAGTACAACCATTATGGAGAGCAGTATGGCAATTTCTAAAAAAAACCTAAAAAGTAGAAATACTGTATAATTAGCTGTACCTCTTCTGGGTATTTACCCAAAGGAAATGATATCAGCACATCAAAAGGACACTTGCACATCGTGTTTATTGTTGCAATATTCACAATAGCCATGCTATGGAACCAACCCTGGTGCCTATAAAAGGACAAAGCAATTAAAAAGTGTGGTATATATGCACAATCAAATATTATTCAGCTATGACAAGAATGATATCCTGTCATTTTTAGCAAAGTATATGGAATGGTAAGGGAAACTAATCAGACACAGAAAGGCAAATACCGCATACTTTCCTCATATGCAAATTTTTAACAAGTTAATCAGAATATATAATAGAAATTACCAGAATCTAAGAAGGGTAGGGAAGACAAAGGAAGGTTGGATAATGGGTACTAAAACACAATTAGATAGAAGTACTAAATTCTAGTATTCTATAGTACAGTGGGATGACTGTGGCTCATAACCTACTAAATATTTTATGATTCAGTAGAAGAGAGGAGGATGAAGACTAGACAAAAAATAATAAAAAGGATATGGAAATGTTAGTTATATTGATTTAATAATTGAATAGTGTATGTGTGAGTTGAAATGTACTTGATAAGTACAAATTTTTGTGTTAGCCAAATTTAAATGTTTAAAGAGAGGGAAATGTTAGCTACCTTGATCTGATCATTATACACACAGGCATGTATTGAGTTATGACGCTATGCCCATAAATCTGTATAATTAAAATTAAAGAATATCAATAAGGAGGGAGAATGAACAGGAATTCACCTTGATACACTTTTTCTCAAAAACAAAAATGCTATCTTTAGTGGTTGTTCTGATGTGGCGCCTAGCCTACTTCCTGCATAAACTACTCTGAGCTGGGTTTATTTGCTTCAGAACATGAATCATGGTATTCAGGAGGAGACAGAGAGTCTCATGCATCTCTCCTTGGAGCAGCACCAACTTTAGATAAAGTTTTTGGGAAAGGCAAGGTCTATCTCTGGCATATTATTTCCCCTCTCCTTAGGTCTCACAAAAGCCTTTACTGCCCCTCGCCACCCCCAGATGCTACCAGAACACCTCCTTCCTCCCCCTCCTCTTTCCTTCCTCAGCTAATGAGTTAGAACAATCTGACTAAATATGGTAGGTGATTGGCATTCATGTAGATGTGATATTGAGATTTTTGCTATTTTCAAGTACCTCTAAAGGTACTTGAGACTTTGTAATCTGCAATTTTATTGTATCATAAATCTAACTCCTGAGTCACTTGGTACAAGTCACTTAGTGAATAGGTCAAGTGAACACCTACACCCACATCTTTGCGATTATCATTTCATTGTCAAATCTACAATCATTTTCAAGAAATATTTAAAAATATTTTTTAGTGAAATCACATCTCTAACTCGTGCTAGTAAAAAAATTTTTAAAACTCAAGAAAGCAATGCTTCTTAAGGAGGAATGCTGTAACTTTATTTTAACTTGTATGAAGAACACACTTAAAGTTTTAAAGCGTGCCTCAAAGTAGGCTTATGTGTTCACCAATTTGACCAAAAATGGCTTAAATAGACAGTTTGGGAGTTGGAAACACAAACCCAGATATGTGGTCTCTGTCCTCATGAACTGAAAGTCTATCAAGAAAAGCCAAACATTAAGCAAGTAAATATAATACAACTTTTGTGGGCATTTTGAAAGAGGAATTCCTGAGAAATAAGGCAGAGAACCACAAAACAGTTTTCCAGGAGCCAGTAGTATCTGTGAAAAAGTAATAGTTTCACCAAGAGCTGAAGAATGTGGAGGAATGATCTAAAGAAACAAATTTTTGAAGCCTTCCTAATCTTGAGTTATCTACCTTTGAAATCTGATAATCAGGGAAGAACCAAGACCCTGACTTGAGAGCAGGATGATATACCCTCCAGCTCATTCATACCACAAAAGCATGTACAACCTGAGTTTACTAAGGTGGTACATTATTTATTTAAATCAGAATGCACTTATGGCCAATATTCTAAAAAAGGCTTTCTTCCACAGATAAAACCAACAACTGTGGTAATTCCACATGATCTAAAACTATCCTTTGAGAATTTTATGCGTCATAGGTAAGCCAATTAAATTGGAATATGACTTTAATTCTAGTTATAGTTGTTTAGGGGTATAGGGTCATGAATTGAGAAGCAGAGTAAACAGGATATTTAAGGAATGCATTTCTTGACTGGTTTTTCTGGGGAAGCTAGAGAGTCATACTAAATAAAATTGTCCCACTTTTTTGTTTGAATGTTTATTGAAACTACCGTGGAAAGTATAATACCTCTTTCCACATTCACAAGAACAGTGTAAGGAATGGGATAGAAAATTTCTTTGACAACTCAGGTAGAACTGGATACAAATTCTGCAGATGACATATAATTCAAAATATAGGGAAGATTACACACTGTTTTTCCTGAATCCAAGACACCCTCTGCTACTTCTTAGTAGCAAAAATTCCTCTTGTCTGTTTGGTTGTTATTTTCTGCTTTATTATCAATTGCAGAAATGAAATCCAGTCATAATTCTGATTAGTTGGGTTTTCTATGTTTTTTTCTGTATTTAACTCTCAGAAAGTGAGGAAGGATTAAGTTGTTACTTTATTTAAAAGCTCCAGTTGGGAATCTCAGTGGAGTATTTGCCTAACATATGCAAAGCCCTGCGTTCTATTCCCAGCAACACACACACACACACACACACACACACACACAGCACTGAAAAAAACCCAAACATGGACTTAAACTAAGGCATCAGTGTATGCTGACTTACTTATAATAGATGATTGAAATGTAGGCATCGATTCACCCTTTCCCATGAATAGCCAAAAAGTTATATGTAACATAATGGCAATACTTAGTATTTTCCCATTATATAGAAATAATGTGGTGAAAAGTTCTTTTTTGTAACCTTATGTTGCATGGCAGCAGTTGTTCTGACTACTTTTATGAAAGTAGGGCCATTTGTTCCGGATTGTGATATAAGGCCAGATGCTTGAAACCTTGCACCCAATGTCTGGGCCATGGACACAAAGGTCATGAAGGGAATAGGTATTTGGGCAGCTAAAGCTCCAACACTAATAACATTTACCTATATATGCAAAGAGCTTTTATATCAGATCATGATAAAAAGTAATTCTAATATTCTTTGTGAATTGTAAATAGAATACTGAACTCTTAATCAAGCATTTCTGAGCAAAAGCTCACTGTTCTATAAAGGAGAATTTTGAAATGTATTGCCCTGTTTTATGTTGCAAGTTTGGTACTTTAAATAAACCCTAAATCCCAGAATCATTAAATAGTTTTATTCTAAGCAAATAACTCATCCCTTTAAAACTATGGCCAATAATTAAATTAATTCCAAAATCATAATAACCAACCAGAAATATTATTAATAGTTATTATTATTATTAAATATTAGATTGTTATTGTTTCTTTTTTTTTCTTTTATTATTCATATGTGCATACAAGGCTTGGTTCATTTCTCCCCCCTGCCCCCACCCCCTCCCTTACCACCCACTCCGCCCCCTCCCTCTCCCCCCCTTCAATATCCAGCAGAAACTATTTTGCCCTTATTTCTAATTTTGTTGTAGAGAGAGTATAAGCAATAATAGGAAGGAACAAGGGTTTTGCTGGTTGAGATAAGGATAGCTATACAGGGCATTGACTCACATTGATTTCCTGTGCGTGTGTGTTACCTTCTAGGTTAATTCTTTTTGATCTAACCTTTTCTCTAGTAACTGTTCCCCTTTTCCTATTGGCCTCAGTTGCTTTAAGGTATCTGCTTTAGTTTCTCTGCGTTAAGGGCAACAAATGCTAGCTAGTTTTTTAGGTGTCTTACCTATCCTCACACCTCCTTTGTGTGCTCTCGCTTCAGTGTAATGAAGGAAAACCTACCACTTCTGTTTGAAACTTAGCTAGAGTTAGTATAAAGTAAGGGCCTGGTTCTACTTATGGCTTATAAAACCTGTTCTTCATAGTTTTTAAGTCTTACTAACATATAAGCAGATAGAATTATTCTTACTGAAATAATATTTTTAAAGTGACTTTATTTATTGCCACTAAAGTAATTAAAATAGTGTTGTTGAATGTAAGGAATAAAGAAAAGAAAGAGGAGAGAGGGTGGGGGTATGTGGCTCAAGTGATAGAGTGCCTGCCTAGTAAGCATGAGGTCCTGAGTTCAAACGCAATTACCACCAGAAATAAAATAGAAAGAAAAAAATAAGAACAGGAGAGAGAGAAGATAGTGACAAAGAAACATATTTGTTGAACTGGAGAACAGACAGATCTTAAGCTGTTCAGCTCTGACAATACCACCTACCCATTTGTCCAACCTAGATAATAGAAGAATTTGGCTTTTTCTTTTTCTCAGTCTCAATGAATCTTCTAGTGAAAATTTAATAAAATAAACTGTGTGGACTGGCCAAATTTTCTGTAGCAAAGCAAAAATAACCTTGGGAGATCTTTGTGGAAATAGGAACTTTAAACTGAGTGTAGTGCCTTAGAGAGCCCATCAAAGTTTACAAATTTGTCATTCTTAAGACAATAAGCAACTTAGACCAATCTAGAAATGTTCTGGGCTCATACGTATTTTGATTAAGGATCACCTCCACAGCCTTGCCCATCAGGAGAAACAGGATGTGGTCAGGAAGTCTCCAACCAAAACATTTTCTCAGTTTTGCTCTTTTAAAGATAGTTCACTGATTTGGAAGAGTTATTTATTTATTTATTTATTTATTTATTTTGGAAGTTAGAGCAGTCTTTCCTTAATCCCTCTTATTTTCAGACCATAAATGTTTGACAGTGAAGCATTTTTTAAATGAAGGTTTGATCAAAACCCATGAAAATGCCATTAAGTAAAAAAAAAAAAAAAAACTTGAGAATTCATAGCCTTTGCACCAGTTATCTCACCCAGCTGTAAAGTGGCCTGATCACAGGTTAACAGGTGCTGCAGTAAAGAGACCATCTGTGTTTAAAATTCCTTTTTAACTCTGGCCAATTGGCAAATGTGTTTTCCTGTTTCTTCCAATCAGAACGAGGAGTTCTCATCAAAGCCAAGCCCAGTCTTCCTGCAATGACATCCCAACAGGTTTGTTTTCATTCATATACTCTCAGTGTAAGACATACTGTACCCATGATAGTAGAATGGAAAGTTTTAGTCCCTAAGGTAATTTTTAAATTTATCACCACACTCCTAGTATGGCCTCACTAAGGCCCTGAACCTCTCACCTCCCCGACCCCCGCCTCCCTATAATACCTACCTTCTCCCAGAAGCTGTCCAATGCTATTCTATCCTCACTTCCTGGTGAGAGAGACAAGGGCAGTGGATCTATCTCAGACTTCAGCATTGACTTGAGTCTTATCCTTTAGAGAAGCCAACAATGGGTTGGTGAAGGTGTGCCATTCTTTGGGTAATATAACTCAAAGGTTTAGGTAAGCCCTGACTATCACTTTAGTGGTGTTTTCCATCTTCTCATTTGTTCCCAAATTAATTGAAGCCACTTGAAGCTTTTCTTTCATTGGATATGTGCAATAAGAAAAATCAAGATCGTTTCATACACATAAAATCTAAGCTCTATCATAGGAAGTTGTAAGGGATCCAGAACTAGAATTGAACTGAGAACTCATCTAGAAAGGAAATTTGAGGATAGAAAAGATGTCTTGAGGGGGTGCCAAAAGGGAGGACCAGAGGCTCAAGTAGTAGCTGAAGTTTGAAGATACCCACTTTAATGTAGCAAAAGGCTACCAATCCCCATGAACCACTTCTTATGTGTCTAAAAATACCTAGAACTAAGAGCCTAAACTAAGAGCATCTGCTCTGCAAAAGCTTCCCACTCTACTATTCTCTGGTTTGTGACCACTTCATTATCTTGAAGCCAGGAGAACACTGGGTAATAAATATGTGCAGTTAGTTTCATGGTTATCTGTTTCCGTTCACACACTCATTCTGAGTTTCCCTTGGATCTGGATTACACACACACGTGTGTGCGCATACACATATATATACACACACACTATTCTATGCCATTGTCTCATCAAGAATATTTATTTTCTGACCCTAGACAACAACATAACAAGATGCCTGTCACCAATTTACTAGGTCTGGGAATGTACTTTCAATTAGCAATGTAAGATCTAGGCTTGGAGTGCATAAAAGCAGTATGTTATATTCTTGCATGGATCTTGAATGGATGTGGTTCTTGCCTATAGAGTCCAACACAGGAAAGCAGTTTTGGAAATAAAGCTGAAAGAAGAGTGATGGCAGAGCTGGCTGAGAGCTGAAGCTTAGTGGATCTATTGTTGATTAGTTATTACCTTGCTGAGCTGGGCTTTTCTCTTGAAGGTTTGGAAAAAGCACTAGCCCAGAAGCAATGAGACCTGGGTCTGGATGTGTCTCTCTATGGGTTTGTTCTCCATGTTCCTACTTATAAAACCAGAGCAGCATCTTGCCCCACTGAGAGCTAGAAACACAATCAACTTTTACCCTCATCAACCCAGAAAAACTGTTGGCCCTATCTCAGCCCCGCAGGTTTATACAGATCAATATTCCAACACTAGTTGCTTAGTGCTGAAGTTGTGACCCAATTGTGCTGTGCTCCCTATGAGTATGCTACAAATACTACTTAGTCACTTACTGACTCATCTCAGTGAACACTACTGCTAACTAATTGGTTACAACAGTGATTTCTAACAGTTTTCTAGATTCAGCCAAACCTTATATAATTTTTAACAAGAACTAATTTAATGGAAAGAACTTATCTTACAAGTGATAGGGATTCCTTTGGCTTCAGTTTCATGACACCTGCAAGCTCTTGGTCTTAATAAACAATAGTATTGATGTTAACCACCTGACTTATGCCAACCACCTGGCATAGTGGTGTGATACAGTGCAAAGAGCAGTTAGTTAGGATTAAGGAGATCTTGGTTCTTGTCGTCAGTCCATTTGTGCTTGTCACCCTGGATCTTGTTTCCTTTTCATTACAGTGATGAGACTAACTGTATCCTAGATTTCTGATCCTATACATCTCCGGCTCTCATTTGCCTTGAACAAGGAGGGAATTCAGGCCTCCAATCAATTCCATTAGTCATTCAGTGATCCCCAGCAGGAAGGTGTTATTTCATGCATTGATTTACTGTCCTTCAGCAAGCTGTCTTCTGAAAAAGTCAAATGTTAACCAACTTTATACATATCAAATCATATTTGAAGAAGAGGTCAGGAAAGTAAGGAATTTAAAGAATCCTAAAGTAAGTCATTCAAAAGTAAGATCCCTTTTTAAATGCAAAATACTTTCTGTCTCTACTATAACCTTTTTTATAAAAGCACAGTGCTTATTTTTCAAAAAATGAAATTGTATGTGTCCCTGAAAAGTCTACCGATAATTGAATCTGCTTTTCTCTTTGACTAATATTATAACTCCAGACATGTTTTCTCTTTGTTTTTACCTTAATTGACAGTGATGCCTCACCACTTGAGTTTTATTTCTAGGTACATTTTTTTTTGGCTTTTTAAGCAAAATTTGTAAAAGCTTAAAGGCTGTTGGGGATAAGATGGTTCTAATAAAAGAAATTCTTATGTGAATTTTGAATGTTACATAAGATTGAAGAAGTCTTTGGTAGCCCTTGGTAATTTTGAGTTTCTATAAAAATAGAATCTAAGCAATCCTTATTCTTCTTCTTCTTGTACTATCCTCCAGAGAACATTCACTACAGACTTCCCATTGTGGGCCCCAGGACAGCTGTCTTCCACGGACTACTGTCAGATGCCTATAAAACTCTGCAGGAGACCCAGCATTCTTCCTTGCCCAGAAAGGAACCAATGGCCAAGACAGTAAAGCATTCAGTGGTCAGAGCTCATCACCTCCCAGAATCCCAGGGAAAAAACAACCTCTCCAAGCCAGTCTCTGGCACTGGTGCTTTCTCCTCATCATTTCCTCCTTTTTCCAAAAAGGTGACTCAATTTTCTCAAAGTTGCTGATATTCTAGCTCTTGCCACTTTCTCACTAATTTCTCCTAAAGATGAAATGGTTTAATTAACATGAAAATAAAGATTTATTGATTAAAATTGAACATGATGAGTGTGCTTTATTTTATTTTGTTAAAGATACTTATGTATGTTATAATACATGACATCC
This sequence comes from Castor canadensis, assembly GCF_047511655.1. Classification (NCBI taxonomy): domain Eukaryota; kingdom Metazoa; phylum Chordata; class Mammalia; order Rodentia; family Castoridae; genus Castor; species Castor canadensis. The sequence continues at coordinate 90,053,991 of NC_133396.1, read as the reverse complement.
TTCTGTTTCTAAGGCATGGATTTTCTGTGAAAGTTATTTTGGCCCCTCCTTGAGGTCAGAGGGCCAGAGATGGCTCCAGGAGGCCCCTTATGAATTCAACCTATTAAGAAAAAAGGAAAGAAAGGGAGGTTTCCCTTCTGTTCTTCTTTCTGTTATTTAATTCTGCTATATGACAAAAAATACTGTGATGTGTAGTAACAAGAAAATGGCAAGTGATTAGTTGTTGCAACCCATAAGCACAGGAACTGTGTCTTGCCTTGCCCTTCTCACACCACATTTAGTGCCTTACATATATCAAATGTTCAGCTAATCTTTGCTTGATCATGTCCATTCCAAGTTCTTGTATTTTAGTTTGGTGATACTTATGATGTATGCCTCTAAACCTGTCCTGGTCCATGTGCTCACCAGTGTAAGAAAGACAAAAGAAAACTCAAGGCTTGGGGCCAGGCATGGTGGCTTATACCTATAACCCCAGCTACCTGGGAGGTGGAGCTAGGAGACTCCTGATTCAAGGCCAGCCCAGGAAAACTTTGATGAGACCCTTTCTCAAAAAATAAGTGGAGGACTGGAGGCATGGCTCAAATTGTAGAGTGCTTGCCTAGCAAGAGTAAGGCCCTGAGTTTAAACCCCTATAATTCCAGTGAGAGAGAGTTCTATGCTTGTAAGTATTATATTTATAGACATATATATGTTCCATGACCAACTTCAGAAGGACTCATAAAAAAGTTCCCCCTGTTCCTTAGGAGACAATGGCCTTGTAGAATCCCAAGAGCCTAACTAAATGGACCTGGACCAACATGTGAGAATGAATTCTGTGTGCCAACTGTATTTGACGAATGGATTCCAGAAATCTCAAAAAAAATGGCCTGATGTCTAAATTGACCTCAGTTCTTACACAAAAACAAAGAAAAGCACAGAAAGTAAAAAGAGAAAACCTTGCTTCACTATCCTGTATTCCTGCTAGTCTGTGGTTCTTGGTTTCAGTTCAGTTGGAGTTCAAAAACTCCAAAAGTACTACCCAGAAATTCTGATACCATTTCAGAATTATTTCAGATAATTGGATAGGCACATCATAGATGACAATGTTTTGCTTTTATTTGTGCAAATTAATATATTCAATGAAAGTATTTGGGATACTTATACCCATGCATTAAGGGGAATACTTGCCTTGTACACAGTTGTTTAGAGTTTTTGAAGGAATCTGGATATTATATGGCTAGTGAGATAGAATACTTCCTAAATCTCATTAAGTTGGCTTCATCTAGAGTATAAGGAAGTTTCTAAAATCTCATTATATAGGATAACATCCTGGCATTTGCTAGTATGATGATGAGAATGTGTGGTTTAGATCTTACAAATGTACCCAAATGGTCATGTGTTTGAAGGCTTGGTCACTAGCCTGTGGTATTATTGGGAGGTGGTAGAACCTTTCAGAAGTGGAAGTTAGAAGTTAGGTCACTAGGAGTGTGCCCTTGAAGAGGATATTGAAACCATCATCTCTCTTTTCTCTCTCTGCTTCCTGGCTGTCATGAAGGGAGCAGTTTCTCTACCACACCCCATGAAATACTGCCTGTCACAGGCTCAAATATAATTGTGCCAACCATGCACTAAAATCCTTTGATGATACTAACGTTTAGCATCATTTACTTCTTTTTGCTACCTAACAACTTTATAATTTTATTTTCCTTATATTGTATCCCAGTGAGAATAGAAGTGGTTGATCAGTTAGCTCAAAAAATCAGTTCCCATTTGCATTTCCATTTCTCTCTATGAATAGTGTTTAGCTTATTTGCATTTTGGTTAGTGTGAACTCATTTTCCAGAATCTGAGGTCCAACACTGGACCTAGTATGGCTGCAGCACAATAGTAATAGCTCTTCGGTAGCTTTGTTGATTAGTTAGTCACAAGGTCATTTTCTTTTCACTTTCTTCTTATAACTAAATCCTGGAGAGTACAGGCACTGAGAGTGGAATTTCATAAATTAGGATGCCCACCTGTGACATATCCCTCCACAAGCCTAATCTAATGCTACCATTTCAATTTAAACTTGCAAAGAGATCTGCAGGTATGCTCCTGATTTTTCATAATTTTTATTTAAAAGAAATCATCTTCACATACCAAACTTAGCTTCCATTTGTGCTGTGGGGGTCAAATGGTTAACTGTATCCATCTTGAGACAATCTTTTCTCTCCCGAGTTGGACCCTTGGAGGTCCAACCTACTGCATGTTCTTAACTGTCATCCAAAAATCTCTTATAAATGGGCCAGCATTTCTTCTCTATGAAAATGTACTCATAATACTATTTTTGGTTCAAAGTCATATATAGTTCAGACTAATTTATAAAATGGATAATCTTGAGTAGATGTTTTCGTTTTAAGGCAAAAGCCTGAGTTGGCTGTTACAAAAAACAAATGAATCTTAGAATAAAATTCCATAGACATGAGTCAGACATACTCCTTTTCCTTTACTCTAACAGGGAACTTAAAAACCAACCAAACTTCATGACTCTTACTGTAGGAATGGAAGCAATTGCTGTATTAAGAAAAGCTATGCTTAAAGCTTAAAAAAAAAAGTATATAATACAAGTCCATGGTCACATCGAATCCTTAGTTTAACCTTGGGAAATCCTTCAGACCTCTATTGCCATGTGCTTCAGGCAGTCACTTGTATATTCCTTTGCTTCTAAATATCAAAGCTAAAAGGAGGCCTGTCAAGCACCTTTTAGCTTCCTGGCCTAATGGTATTATTCATTGGAGCTGCCCATTATCCTGACTATGTCTAGGAACTACGTAACTCTTTGTAATCCAAGTATAACATGTTTGACAGAACAGCTCTGTTTCCTACTAAAGAATGCCCTATTTAGAATGTCTCATACAGGTATAGTTGCTTAGGTTGGGGGCAGGTCTTATGAATGAGAAGGCCATTGCCCAGCTTAGCATAGAAGATTTCCAAGAGGATGAGGAAGCCTGGGCCTGATTTCTATTAATAAATTAAAAAACGAAATCCTTAATAATCAAGGTTAAATTTGAAACTTTAGAAATGGATAAAATTAAACTAACCCCTAGAGAAAACTGGGACAATAAATCCTATTTCAACATTAAACCATCTTAATTGATTATTTTAAAAAATATCCTATTTCATACATGTAATTTTTTTTAATCTCTAGAAAAAATGTCTTAACAATGAGGGCAACGATATCTCACACTGACACCATATCCATGCCAGATACCCAACGTACACTTGAGAGATATTTAGTATGAAGAAAAGTTCAAGTGTATGAAAAATGGTTGAGATCCCCAAGAATTTGGGGCTGTGAAGCTATAAAGGTTTGTTAGGTGTTAGGATTTTGCCTTTGAGGAAGTTATCATTTTTACTGGTGAATAGTACACATGTACACACAAATGAAGAACATGAAGCATGAGTTCCAAAATGAACACTCGGAGATTGCAGCAATAACTCTCTCCATGTCACTAGCCATCCAGCTCTCTGGACAGGAACAAAGGTGGTTGTATGGCCGTGTCAGGAAAGCTGATCAGAGGGAGAGCCTTACTTACCCACACAGGATGTTGTCTCTTAACTGCCTTGTCAGGGAAGTGAAGAATTATGAAATTAGGCACTGGCGGGTAGGTGTCTGCTTTGTGAAGGAAAACTTATCTTTAAACCCCTTGGGATCATCCTCAAGAGCAAGGATCATCCTCTGAGGATTTCACATAGCCTAAACTCCCACTTTGAGAAAAGTGCAGAAAGAGTAAAAGCAACAAGGAAGAGATATTGGCAACATTAGTTGACTCTGAAGAGTGGAACTGAACCAGCAGAGAGAGGATTTTTCAAAGTATACCCTTACTTGTTCTTTGAATTTTGAGCTACTTGAATGTTTGACTGAATCAAAAACAGAACAAGATGAAAGAAACAAAAGACCTTTTTAAAGCTGCCAGGAAGCTAATGTAGCTTTGGGACTGGAACTCCAACAAACTATCAGCATAAGTGTTTGTCTTCCTGACACCCAGATGACACAGTCCTTGAATACTACAAAGTTCAGGCTAGTGTCCAATTCAAAGAATAAATCTATCTCTGGGCCTTGGAAGTTTTACCACTGAAATGCTAGTAGTGGCACTTAGTAACAAATGCTTCGTGCTTATGTACATTTTACACTTTTCAAAGTACTTTCGCTTGTTTTTCTCTCTCTTTACATCAAACATGTTCAACAAGAGCAAAATGTGTTTCACACAATGTTATCCAATAAATGTAACCTTCCCTGGGGCAATTCTACAAATTTTTTTTTCATTTTATTGAAGTAGTACCCTTTATTATTATTATTATTATTATTATTATTATTATTATTTTAATGGAGTTGCCTGTCCTTGGGTAGTACCTCTTGCACAAAAACTTTGATGTATTTGATGGCATGACCTGCTCGTATCCCCTTTGGTGTTTTTTTTTTTGTCTTTTTATAAACTTACCAGTTCTAAGGATCTCTGACCATCCATACGACTCTTGTCATCCTCTCTGGACTCATCTCAGTATGGTACCTACACTGAAATTTAAAACTCTACATGTGGTCTGGCCAGATGTGACTGTGGGAGTCTTTAATTCCCTTGTTCTAGATCTCCTACTGCTTGAAATATAGGCTAAATGACACTCATTTTTCCAGCAGCTGAATTTCATTCATTCTCTCACAGTGACTTGCCACCAGCTAAAACCTTTTTGTCAATCTAGTGAGAATTGGTGTTCTTACAGATTTCCTGTACTGCAAATTTTTAAAAAACCCATATGCATGACCCTATATTCTTCTTTGTTAGTAAGATTCCATATAGTCACCATCTTTTTGAATCTATACTCAATCATTCATTAGTCCTTCCATCTTTGATTATCTGATCTTTCAGTCTGTGTTGAAAAGAACAGGGTCAGGAATGAGAACCAAAGGCTCAAATCCAGAGCCCTCCCTTTAGGTCAGGGATATCCAGAGACCTCTATTTAACTTACGTTTTATCTAGAAAATATTCACTTATACAGAGAAATCAAGATAATGGCACAAAATACCTGTGTACCCTCTCACTAAGATCTATACTTGTCAATATTTTGCTGTATTTCCTCCATCTGTATTGCTTGGCTGAAGTACTTTAAAATAAACACAATCTGACATTTTATACTGAAATTGTTCACCTTAAAGCTTCAAAACAAATTCCTTTAACACATAACAGCATTATCTTACCCAATGCAAAACAAACAGTTCTGTTGTTATCTCTCTTAGTCCATATTTAAGTTTCCCAACATGACTGTTGTGGCTGACCTGTTAAACCAGATCAAATTAAAGATAACACATTGTATTTTTGCCTTCTTTCACCTAGAACTGTACTCCAACTTTCTTTTTCATGACAGTGACTTGTTGAGGAGACAAGAAAATTGTTCTACCCACAGAGTGGGAGAAAATATTTGCCAACTATACATCAGACAAAGGACTGATAACCAGAATATACAGGGAACTTAAAAAGCTAAATTCTCCCAAAACTAATGAACCAATAAAGAAATGGGCACGTGAACTAAACAGAACTTTCTCAAAAGAAGAAATTCAAATGGCCAGAAAACACATGAAAAAATGCTCACCATCTCTAGCAATAAAGGAAATGCAAATTAAAACCACGCTAAGGTTCCACCTCACCCCTGTTAGAATAGCCATCATCAGCAACACCACCAACAACAGGTGTTGGCGAGGATGTGGGGAAAAAGGAACCCTCTTACACTGTTGGTGGGAATGTAGACTAGTACAACCACTCTGGAAAAAAATTTGGAGGCTACTTAAAAAGCTGGACATCGATCTACCATTTGATCCAGCAATACCACTCTTGGGGATATACCCAAAAGACTGTTACTCCAGAGGCACCTGCACATCCATGTTTATTGCGGCACTATTCACAATAGCCAAGTTATGGAAACAGCCAAGATGCCCCAGCACTGACAAATGGATTAAGAAAATGTGGTATCTATACACAATGGAATTTTATGCAGCCATGAAGAAGAACGAAATGTTATCATTCGCTGGTAAATGGATGGAATTGGAGAACATCATTCTGAGTGAGGTTAGCCTGGCTCAAAAAACCAAAAATCATATGTTCTCCCTCATATGTGGACATTAGATCAAGGGCAAACACAACAAAGGGATTGGACTATGAGCACATGATAAAAGCAAGAGCACACAAGGGAGGGGTGAGGATAGGTAAGACACCTAAAAAACTAGCTAGCATTTGTTGCCCTTAACGCAGAGAAACTAAAGCAGATACCTTAAAGCAACTGAGGCCAATAGGAAAAGGGGACCAGGAACTAGAGAAAAGGTTAGATCAAAAAGAATTAACCTAGAAGGTAACACCCACGCACAGGAAATCAATGTGAGTCAATGCCCTGTATAGCTATCCTTATCTCAACCAGCAAAAACCCTTGTTCCTTCCTATTATTGCTTATACTCTCTCTACAACAAAATTAGAAATAAGGGCAAAATAGTTTCTGCTGGGTATTGAGGGGGGGAGAGGGGGGGAGGGGGTGGGGGCAGGGGGGAGAAATGAACCAAGCCTTGTATGCACATATGAATAATAAAAGAAAAATGAAAAAAAAATTGTTCTGCAAAGTAAGACCTCTTTAAATAGTATCACTCTTTATGTTGTCAATTTTAAATGATGCTGTTAAATAAAGGCCATTTATCAAATAGTTAATTTTCCTTTTTAACTATAAAGTCATATGTAATTAACTAGAGTTTTTGATAGCCATTAGATAACACTGTTACCATATTGAATTGACACAATCACAGGGATAAAACCAAAATTGTGATACCTTATAATTATGCAAGTGTTGTCAAGTTATTTAACCTCAGTGGGTCTTCATTTCCAGTTCTCCATGAGGATAAAAGTACCTGTCTCAATAATAAGGTTTTTATAAGGATTGATACAATAAACATTCAAGGTTCTCATTTAAAATCTCTGATTATAGAATCAAACATATTTTCCTTAATATTTGGAAATCTGATAAGTTAACATTTATCAAATCCATATTGCATACAGGTAAAGAGGATATCAGCTGGGTATTTATTTCATATCATATTGTATGTGCAATACTGCTAATGAATGCACATTTCATTCTTGCAATAACCCTACAAAATATTTATTGTTATCCCTATAACATGAATGAGGAAATTGGATCTCAAAAGGTTTCACACTAAGTTGGGAGATGGACTTATGTGCTTTTTAAATATATACCTGGAGCTCCTACCACTACACTGCCTCTCTGGTTGTTAGTAGTACCCACTTATAGTATAATATTATAGTATAATAAGATGTCAAATTAATGGATCACTTCCTCCTTGTTAGAGTTAAGTCCAAAGGAGCAATTCCCTCTTTAAAATCCTCTACCTTCTGAGGAATTAAACTAAAGCCAAGTTTCATCTTGTTGGATTTTCCAAGGGTGGAAAATACTACATACTGGCTGCAGGAAAAGCCTCTATTCTCTCTACCTGTTACATATTCAGGCTTATTGGAATGTGTCATGTCTCTGGAATGGAAAGGCAGGGAGGCACAAAAAGGATCTGGGTCCTGGCATGATACCATCATAATAAATGTGCTTGGGAGATGGGGTGGAGAGTAAGAGGGCAGACTAAGCCTAAGAGCATGGCAAAATCAGTGATCATGCCCTGGACCAATCAGTACTTGAGTCCTGGCAAGCAACTGGAACCCAAGGTAGATGAGTATATGTGTGGCAGGGACACATGGAAACATGAGGGACAGGAGTTCATTGTATTGAACATCTGGTTACCTGTGGTAAATCACAGTCAGCAGACAAGTTTCAAGGGATGAAGTCTATCTAGGGAAGGGAATCTACAGCAAAACTGGGAAGGCCAAATGGCTTGGGATATGGCTTAAGTACAGAGTACGTGCCTAGCAAGTGTGAGGCCCTGAGTTCAAACCCCAGTACCAGAAAGAAAACTGGAAATTCCAGGGATTCTTGGGGTGGGGAGGATTATATCCTTATCTATAGGAAAGGGGTATACAGTTAGAATTTACATTCAATATTGAAATACTTTACATATACATATATACTTAAAGCAAAATATTCTATCCATAATATAACATAGTGAAAGTAAATTTAAACAAAGTCATTTTAGCTAGTGAGGATATACTGAAAATGGTCTCTAGCTAAAATTTAGTTACCTTTGGCATATTAGTGAGTTCATGGAAGTTGTGAAATTTCCATGTTAAATAAAAAAGGGCATTCAGTTTCTTTTTCCTTCTTCCTGTTCTTTAATTTAACCTTGCTTATTCATTACTTTTCCCTTTTGCTGCCACTTCTTTATGTCATTCTTTTATTATAGTTGCCTTTACCTTTATTAATATTTTTGGTGGTAATGGGGTTTGAACTCAGGGCTACTTTTATTAATTTTTAACTTCATAGTTTATTCTACATTATCTTGTCACTTTATATTCTATGACTATTAGTGGTGTAGTAGTTGTCTTTAATTATTTTTTTATTTCTATATGTGGTTTATTTTGGTGGTGTTGCTGTTACACCGATTTGTTTTCTCCTCTCTAAGAATTGCTATAATGGGAACTGAGCACTAAAGAGAAGGCTATCACTAAGAAGACACCCCAAATAAACCCAAAAGAGATATCCATCCCAACAGATGCACTAATCATAGCATAGAAACAGAAAAATATGAAAAATCAAATTCACATGACTCCTCCAAAAATGTATAACTCTTCAATAAGTGAATCCACAAATGAGTGAAATTCCAGAGAAAGACATCAAAAGTCTAGTTTTAAAAATGATCAATGACCTGAAAGGATTTAAATAAACAGATGAGTAAAGAAAAGAAGTGAACTCAAAAGATTGACAGGAAATTCAACTTGGATGAGAAATTTAGCAAACAGAAATTCTGGGGAAAAAAAACCTTGGAAATGAAAAGCTCAATAAATCAAATAAAAACTCAAACAGCATTGCAAATACACTAGAATAGGTGGAAGAGAGTATAAGGGACTAAAGGTAAGGTTGAGGAATTATTACATTCAGATAGAGATAAAGAAAAAAAGCTAATCACGACTAAAACTTACAAGATCTCAGGGGCACAATTAAGAGACCAAATTCTTTGGTGTAGAACAGGGAACTAACATACAGACTAAAAGCATGGAAAAATCTATCCAATAAAATCATATCAGTAAAGTTCCCAAATCTAGAGAAAGAAATTGCCATCCAAGTACAGGAGACATTTAGAACCCCAAATAGACATTACCAGAAAATGGCCTCTCTATGCCATATTATAGTTAAAAATGCCAAGAGTACAGGAAAAATAAGTAATACTGACAGCTGAAAGACAGAAGTGCAGTTACTTGCAAAAGTAAACCTATCATGATAACATCAGATCTTTCAGCAGAGGACCCTAAAGCTCATGAACTGATGTGCTTCAAGCTCTGAAAGAAAAATTGCCAACCAAGATTACTATATCTCCTTACAATCAAAGGAGAAGCTGTTGAAGTGGCTCAAGTGGTAAGAGAGCCTACCTAGCAAGTGTGAAGTCCTGAGTTCAAATCCCAGTGTCACCAAAAAAAGGAGAAATAAAGATCTTCCATGATAAGCATAAACTAGGGCAATTCGTGACTGCTAAGCCAGCATCACAGAAAATGCTTTCATAAATACTACACACACAAGAAGAAGAAAGACATACAAAAATCACAAGAGCTTGGGAAGAATAAATCTCACTAATAGAATAGATAAATAAATGAGAATTAGGAAAGAATCAAACATGATTAGCTCAGTAAATAAGCAAACCTGTAAGATAAAGAAGGGAGAAATTAATACATAGCCTCCAATAAACACCCTAAATGTAAATGATCTTAACTCTCTAATTAAAAGATGCTGGTTGGATGAATGGATTGACAAAACAAGATTTAACTATTTGCTGTCTGCAAGACACCTCACTAGAAAAGACATACATAAACTGAAAGGATTGAAAATAATGTTCCAAGCAAATGGAATCCAAAAGCAAGCAGAAGTAGCTATAATCATGCCTAAGAAAGCACAGTTCAAGCCAAAAATCAGAAATAATATAAAAAGTCACTACATATTAATAAAGGGAACCATCCATCAAGAAGATATAGCAACTGTAAATGTATGTGCACTGAACATTGATGTACTCAGTTTTACAAAACAAATAGACTGGGCATAAAGAGATAGATAAGTCCAGATAAAAATAGGGGGCAACTTCAATACCTGATTTTCGCCAATATACCAATAATCAGAAGAAAAAAACCAACAAGGAAACTTCAGAGTTAAACTGTACCATAGATTTTATGGACTTCACAGATATCTACAGAATATTCCATCCAACAGTTGTGGAATATACATCATTCTCAGAAATTCATAGATCATCAAAATAGATACTCTTTTAGTTCATAAAGCAAGTCTTAACAAGTATAAAAAGATAATTTCTTAGATCAGATCAGATCATAATACAAGAAAACTAGAAATAAATAGTGAGACAAACTACAGAAACTATACAAACACATGGAGATTGAAATCAGGAGGAAATTTTAAATTCCTCGAATCAAAGAAAAATAAAAACATAATTTACCAGATACTTTGGGAGGCTACTATGGCTATTCTAACAGTGATTCTCATTGCTATGAGTGCCTGCATTTAAAAAAATCAAAAAGTTCTAAAACAACCTAATTGTACACCTCAACTTCTCAGAGAAATAAGAACAAGCCTAACTAAAAAATTAGTAGGTAGAAAGAAATAATAAAGATCAGGGTAGAAACAAAAAAAAATGAAAACACAACCTACCGGAACCTATGGGACACAGCTAAGGCAGTCTTGAGAGGAAAGTTTATAGCCATAAGTGCATATATTAAAAAGACTGAAAGATCCCAAATCAATGACCTAATGATACATCTCAAACTCCTAGAAAAACAAGAACAAGCAAATCCCAAAACAAATAGGAGAGAAATAATAAAACTTAGAGCTGAAATCAATGAAATAGAAACCAAAAAACCACACAAAGAATTAATGAAACAAAAAGTTGGTTCTTTGAAAAAATAAACAAGATCGACAGACCCCTGGCAAACCTGACTAAAATGAGGAGAGAAAAAACCCAAATTAGTAGAATCAGGAATGCAAAAGGGGAGATAACAACAAACACCATGGAAGTCCAGGAAATCATCAGAGACTACTTCGAGAACCTATATTCGAATAAATTCGAAAGTCTTAAAGAAATGGACAGATTTCTAGATACATATGATCATCCAAAACTGAACCAAGAAGATATTAATCACCTGAATAGACCTATAACACAAAATGAAATTGAAGCAGCAATCAAGAGTCTCCCCAAAAAGAAAAGTCCAGGACCTGATGGATTCTCTGCTGAATTCTATCAGACCTTTAAAGAAGAACTGATACCAACCCTCCTTAAACTGTTCCACAAAATATAAAGGGAAGGAAAACTGCCTAACACATTTTATGAACTCAGTACTACACTTATCCCAAAACCAGACAAAGACACCTCCAAAAAGGAGATCTATAGGCCAATCTCCTTAATGAACATTGATGCAAAAATCCTCAATAAAATAATGGCAAACAGAATTCAACAATACATCAAAAAGATTATTCACCACGACCAAGTAGGCTTCATCCCAGGAAGGCAGGGGTGGTTCAACATATGAAAATCAATAAACATAATAAACCACATTAACAGAAGCAAAGACAAAAACCACTTGATCATCTCAACAGATGCAGAAAAGCCTTTGATAAGATCCAACACCATTTCATGATAAAAGCTCTAAGAAAACTAGGAATAGAAGGAAAGTACCTCAACATTAGAAAAGCTACATATGACAAACCTACAGCCAGCATTATACTTAACGGAGAAAAACTGAAACCATTCCCTCTAAAATCAGGAACCAGACAAGGATGCCCACTATCTCCACTCCTATTCAACATAGTACTGGAATTCCTAGCCAGAGCAATTAGGCAAGAAGAAGGAATAAAAGGAATACAAATAGGTAAAGAAACTGTCAAAATATTCCTATTTGCAGAAGACATGATCCTATACCTTAAAGACCCAAAAAACTCTACTCAGAAGCTCCTAGACACCATCAATAGCTATAGCAAGGTAGCAGGATATAAAATCAACACAGAAAAATCATTAGCATTTCTATACACTAATAATGAACAAACTGAGAAAGAATATATGAAAACAATTCCATTTACAATAGCCTCAAAAAGAATCAAATACCTAGGTGTAAACCTAACAAAGGATGTGAACGACCTCTATAAGGAAAACTGTAAACTTCTGAAGAAAGAGATTGAGGAAGACTATAGAAAGTGGAGAGATCTCCAATGCTCATGGATTGGTAGAATCAACATAGTAAAAATGTCTATACTCCCAAAAGTAATCTACATGTTTAATGCAATTCCCATCAAAATTCCAATGACATTCATTAAAGAGATTGAAAAATCTACTGTTAAGTTTATATGGAAACACAAGAGGCTACGAATAGCCAAGGCAATACTCAGTCAAAAGAACAATGCTGGAGGTATCACAATACCCAACTTCAAACTATATTACAAAGCAATAACAATAAAAACAGCATGGTACTGGCACAAAAACAGACATGAAGACCAGTGGAACAGAATAGAGGACCCAGATAAGAAGCCACACAACTATAACCAACTTGTCTTTGACCAAGACACTAAAAATGTACGATGGAGAAAAGACAGCCTCTTCAACAAAAACTGCTGGGAAAACTGGTTAGCAGTCTGCAAAAAACTGAAACTAGATCCATGTATATCACCCTATACCAATATTAACTCAAAGTGGATCAAGGATCTTAATATCAGACCCCAAACTCTAAAGTTGGTACAGAAAAGAGTAGGAAATACTCTGGAATTAATAGGTATAGGCAAGAACTTTCTCAATGGAACCCCAGCAGCACAGCAACTAAGAGATAGCATAGATAAATGGGACTTCATAAAACTAAAAAGTTTCTGCTCAACCAAAGAAATGGTCTCTAAACTGAAGAGACCACCCTCAGAGTGAGAGAAAATATTTGCCAGCTACATATCAGACAAAGGACTGATAACCAGAATATATAGGGAACTTAAAAAACTAAATTCTCCCAAAATTAATGAACCAATAAAGAAATGGGCAAATGACCTAAACAGAACTGTCTCAAAAGAAGAAATTCAAATGGCCAAAAAACACATGAAAAAATGCTCACCATCTCAAGCAATAAAGGAAATGCAAACTAAAACCACACTAAGATTCCACCTCACCCCTGTTAGAATAGCCCTCATTAGCAACACCACCACCACCTAGTGTTGGCGAAGATGCAGGGAAAAAGGAACCCTCTTACACTGCTGATGGGAATTTATACTAGTACAACCACTCTGGAAAAAAATGTGGAGGCTACTTAAAAATCTAAACATTGATCTACCATATGATCCACCAATACCACTCTTGGGGACATTCCCAAAAGACTGTGACACAGGTTACTCCAGAGGCACCTGCACACCCATGTTTATTGCAGCACTATTCACAATAGCCAAGTTATGGAAACAGCCAATATGCCCCACTACTGACAAATGGATCAAGAAAATGTGGTATTTATACACAATGGAATTTTATGCAGCCATGAAGAAGAATGAAATGTTATCATTCGCTGGTAAATGGATGGAATTGGAGAACATCATTCTGAGTGAGGTTAGCCTGGCCCAAAAGACCCAAAATCATATGTTCTCCCTCATATGTGGACATTAGATCAAGGGCAAATATAACAAGGGGATTCAACTTTTGATCACATGATAAAGCAAGAGCACACAAGGGAGATATGAGGATAGGTAAGACACCTCAAAAACTAGATAGCATTTGATGCCCTCAATGCAGAGAAACTAAAGCAGATACTTTAAAGTGACAGAGGCCAATAGGAGAAGGGGACCAGGAACTAGAGGAAAGGTTAGTTCAAGAAGAATTAACCCAGAAGGTAACACACATGCACAGGAAAGCAATGTGAGTCACCTCCCTGTATAGCTATCCTTATCTCAATTAGCAAAAACCCTTATTCCTTCCTATTATTGCTTATACGCTCTCTTCAACAAAATTAGAGATGAGGGCAAAATAGTTTCTGCTGGCTAGCGAGGGGGTGGGGGGAAGTGGGAGGGGGGAAGAGAGAGGGACTGGGGGTTAAGGGAGAGGGTGGAAAGGGGGGAGAAATGACCCAAACATTGTATGCACATATGAATAAAATAAAAATTAAAAAAAAAAAAGAAACGAATGAAACGGAGACCGAAGGAAAAAATACAAAGAATTAATGAGGCAGAGTTGGGTTGGGCGTTTTTGTTGTTGTTATTGCTGTTTGTTTTTAAGACAGGGGCTCACTTTGTAGTGTAGGCTTGCCTGAAACTTGCTATGTAGCCCAGGCTGATCTCAACCTTATGACACTACTGCCTTAGCTCCTAGATACTCAGGCTGCTGGTGTGTGCCACCACAATTAGCCAAAAGAGTTTGTTCTTTGAAGAGATAAAGAAGTCTTATAACTCCTTAGCCAAACTAACGAATAGAGAGAGAACACCTAAATTACTAAAATTAGAACAAAAAGGGGATATTACAACAGATACCACTGAACACCAATGGATCAGTACAGAATAATTTGAAAACTTATATCCCAATAAATTAGAAAAACTAGAAGAAATGAATAAATTTCTAGACATATATGTCTACCTAAATTGAACCAAGAGGACATAAACAACCTAAACAGATCTATAGTGACCAAAGGGATTGAAGCAGTAGTAAAGAGTCCTCCAACAAAGAATAGCTCAGAACCAGATGGATTCATTGCTGAATTCTACCAGGCCTTTAAAGAATAAATAGCACTAATGCTCCTCAATCTGTTCCATAAAATAGAAAGGGAAGCAATACTTCCAAATTCATTCTATAAAACCAGTATTTCCTGATACAAAAACTGAATAAGGATACAACAAAAAAAAAAACTATATAGCAAATTCCCTGATGAACATCAATGCAAAAATCCTCAATAAAATTCTTGAAAACTGAATTAAGTGACACATTAAATAGATCATACATTATAATCAAATTGGTTTAATTCCATGAATATAAGGATGACCCATATGCAAATCAATAAACATAGTATATCATATAATTAGAATCAAGGACAAAAATCTATGATCATTTCAATAGATGAAGAAAAAGCTTTTGAAAAAGTTCAACACCCATGGGACAAGAAAGTATAATGGGGAGCTTTGAATATGATCAATTTGCATTCTATATGTGTATGAAAATGTCAATGAAATCCATTTTTGTATAAAAGTGAGTGAAAAATAATTCAACATCTCTTCACTAAAAAGTCCCTAATGAAACCAGAAGTGTATAAGTATCATAACTCAACATAATAAAAGCTATATACAACAAACCTGTAGGCAATGTTATATTGAATAGGGAAAACCAGAAAGCATTTCCTCTAAAATCAGGGTATCCATTTTCTTTACTCTTATTCAATATAGTGCTTGGATTCTTAGAGCAATAAGGCAAGAGAAAGAAATAAAAGGGATATGAATAGGAAAGGAAGAAGTCAAATTATCTCTATTTGCAAATGATATGATCCTATACTTAAAAAGACCTTAAAGACCCCACCAGAAAACTCTTATATGTGATAAACACTATTAGCATAATAGGAGGATTAAAAAAACCCAACATACAAAAACCAGTAGTTTTTCTATATGCCAATAATGAACATGCTGAAAAAGAAACCAGGAAAATAATCCCATTCACAATAGCCTCAAAAAATAATAAGATATCTAACCAAGGATGTGAAAGATGTATATAACAAAAACTATTAAGCACTGAAGAAAGAAATTAAAGAAGACACTAGAAAGTGGAAAGACCTCCCATGTCCATGGATTGACAGAAGTAATATTGCTAAAATGATTTTATTTCCAAAAGTGATCTGGAGATATACAGACCAATGGAATAGAATAGAGGACTCAGAAATCAACCCACATAGATACAGCAATCTGATTCTCACCAAAGGGGCCAAAAACATACCTTGGAGAACAAGAAGTCTCTTGAACAAACAGTCCTGGTAAAATTGTATATCCATGAATAGAAGAATAAAAATAGATCCTTATCTCTCACCTTGTACAAAAATCAATTTGAAATGGATCGAACGCCTTAATGTAAGATATGAAACTTTGAAAACGTAGGAAAATCACTTGAAGATACAGGCATACACATAAAAATTTAAGGTTATAATTTTTTTATAGAGAGGGCATTCGGTTTCAATATTGAAAAATGTTTGGAAATAAGAAGGGAAATACAAAGTGCTGGGGACAGACCTTGTTGTCACAAAAGACAAAAGTTAGCCTAGGTTTCTCGCATCTGATTTGATTCAGGAACCAGTCATTGAAAACCTACTAAATGATAGCATATTGGGTGCTATAGATAAAACAGTGAATGTGATCATTTTCTGACCTTGTGAAATTTGTGCTCTAATTGGATAGTAGAGGTAAGTTAACAGTCACAATAAAGTGTCAGAAGTTCTATGATAGAGGCAGATGCAGGGCACTGAGAGGAATTTCTAGCCAAGGCTCTGGTTTGGGGAGAGCAGATTCAATTTGCATTGGATCTAGTGCAAAGGGACAGCCTATTAGGGGCTGACAAGCCACACTGGCTACAAGTGTGGGTTCTGCACTCATACTGGCTCAGTTCTAGTCCAAATGGTACCATGTTAGGCAAGCAACATACCTCTCTAGACCTTAGTTCCTTCATTTATATCATCATGATGGTAACATAGCACCTATACCATAGGGTTGCCATGAGGATTAAATGAAATAATTATGCAAAGCACCTGTGTTGGTCAGCTTTCCATTACTGTGACCAATACCTGAGATACTCAATTTAAAGGGAGAAAAGGTCTACTTTAGCTTATGGTTTCAGAGGTTTTAGACCATAGTCATTTTGCCCTCTTGCTTTGTGTCAGTGGTGAGGCAGAACATCATGGTGGAGAAAAATTGTTCAGCTCATGGTGGCTGGGAAGCACAGAAAGAGAGGAAGGGGCCTGGGTCCCAATATCCCTTTCAAGGGTATGCCCCCAAAGTACTAACTTCTTCCAAGTAGACCTCAACTCCTAAAAGTTCCACCACCTCCCAATAGCACTATGGGTTGGGGACCAAGCCTTTAACATATGGGCCCTTGAGGGACATTGCAGATCCAAACTATAGTAGCACCTTAGCACATAGTTCTCAAAAAATATAAATTAATTAATTTTAAAAGCAACATGACATTATGGATCTGAAATTGTATTTGGGGGCTCTTAGTTAGGGTATGTTGCATGCTTAGACTTTCCCTTCCCAGCATGGTATAAGGTTTTTGACCACTTGTACAGTATTAGGCAAAAATTTTATTAAGCACTAACAAGTTAGAAATGTAGCAGTATTGATTTTTCAAAGCAGTTCATGAATAAGGAGAAGGTATCTCAGCCAGATTGAAATTTGTTCTCATTCATTCATTCAATATTTGAGTTTTAAACTCTGCTTTATGACATGGTTACAATGATGAACATATTATTTTTTCATAAGTGCTCAGAGTCTAATGAGAGAGACAAATAATGCATTACAACACAATATGATAATTGTGCAAATGTTTTGGGAACCTCCCAAGAAATGACTAACACTGACTGCACAACTGGCAAGGTTTCATTAAGGAGGCAACCTTCTAGGTAAGCCTTGAATAAAAGTTTCCCAAATGAGCACCAGTAGAATGGGAGATTTCCAGGAAGAGGAGATTGTTTACATAAAGACCCAGAGCACTGATCCAAAATGATGTATTCAGGACAAAAGACACACAGACCAGGTCCATTTCAGTCTATGAGTTGCTTTTTAGATGAGAAGTTTTACTTTTAAAAAAATGGTTTAAGAAATTGATTGACAGAATTTTTTAAATGCATGTTTAAGTGCTACCTGACACCTCTCTTTTCACTCCACATTGGCTCCTCTTCCTGCCACACAGGACACACAGTACGCCCACACCAGAGGCTGCAGGGACCAAAGAGGAATGAAAGCAAGCTGTCTCTCTAGTTCTGGGCACTCCTCCAGGTTCCTTCCCTCTGCTTGCTCTAGTCCTCCTCACACGTCAGCTCCTCTCCTTCTTGACCCACTTGGCTTTACCACTAACTTGGCTCCCACTGCTAATATCTTTGGAGCCTCCAACTGTTTAGCTTGGGTTTGTAACAGGTCTTCTTCAGCAACACAAACTCAAACATCCCTGGCTTGGGCTCTGCCCCCCAAGACTAATTACTTACTGACTCAGTACACATATATTTGCTAAGCTCCTACATGAGTCAGGTATGATTGTAGGCACTGAAGAACAAGACCAAAATCTTTCCCTTTAATGGTGGGCAGTGACCCCCAAGTGCCCTCCCTTCCAGGGAATGAATAGGAATCCACACAAAGAAACAAACTTATACTTCTCAGTTCTTGGAGCCACTTTTCTAGTAGTATTTTGGTCTTGATGTCCTATCATAAGGTACCAAGGTCTTACTCGTGTCCCTGTCTCTTCCCCATATAGACTTCAAATCACTCTGCAATCAGTAATAATTGGCCAAGCCAATAAAAGTCAAGCCAGACTTTTATTCTTTTCTGACTGTAGATTATGAAATAGTTTTGGTTTACTTCCAAATCCCTTTACAATGGTTTTTCTCCCGTTGTGTGACATTCTTATTGTATTATATGCCCATCTTGCATTTGATTCCCAAAGCACTCTGCTTTCCAATTAATTACCATGTGTTTCTCAATCTAACATGCCATCAGTTAGACTATGGAACATTATTTTATGTAGCAATAAAGAAAAAAAATGCCAGGGATAGTGAAGTGGTTTACATGGTAGAGCACCTGCCTAGCAAGCAGGAGGCTCTGAATTCAAACCCTAGTACTGCCAAAAAAAAAAAAAGAAAAAAATGCCTAAGATGAGAAATTTAACAAAAGAGCCTTTCATAAAGCTAAAGCACCAAAGAGCTACACTCTTAATATAAAAGCAAACAGGAAATAAAGTCACCACACAGAGGGGGACATGAAAAAAAACTTTCATGTCTCCATCTTGGTACTAGTAGAGCGAGAGGAAATATTTCACCTGGAAATTTAAACTAAAATCCAGCACTCATGGGCTGGAGATAGAGCTCAGTGTGGTGGAGTGTTTACCTAGAACGCTCAAGGTCCTAGGTTCAATCTCTGGTACTGCCAAAAGAAAAGGAAAAAAAAAAAGCCCTCGTGTAGGGTGATCTAAATTCACACTGTTAGTGTGGTTCAAATATCTTCAATCTGAGAATTTAATTTGAGGTGATCTCAGGGTGACTGGCACAAGCAAAAGTAAATCTGTAGAACAGATTCATGCTGCCCAAATCATGGCCCACTCACTCTTGCAGTAATCAAAACCAGCCATATCTAGTACAACCAAAAGACACCAGTGATCTGGCAGACATAATTGTAGAGACATTTGTACTGCAGTTGATGGAGGAATTAAGGCTGATACTATATAGCAAATTAACCATATCATTAAAGGGAATACTCACTAGTGTTACCCAAAGCCATTTCTTCTTCCCCAAAAAATCATAACTTCTGTATGTCTGGCATCTTAGATTCATTCTTCCTGGATGGTAGCTTTCATTTAAGTGTCATGCTGGCATTTATAGATGTGGTTATGAGTTACTGGAGCCATTAGTCATAAGTATTGACAACCTCCCTAGAGCTCCTAGGTTAATTCTGGGCTCCAAAACTGAAAATTACAGAAGCTGCTTATTATTGTCTGAATATTAAATGTTCCCTACAGGCTTATGTGTTGAATGCTTGGTCCCCAACTGGCTAGGGCTACTTTGGGAGGTTCTAGAACCTTTAGGAGGTAGAGCTTAGCTAGAGGAAGGGGAGGGGGTGACTTTGAAGGTTATGCCTGGTTCCCAGTCTCTTCTTTACTCTCTGCTTCCTATCCAACATGAGGTGAATAGCCTCCTCCTCCCCATACTCCTGTTGCCATGATGTTCTGCCTCACCATAGCCCTGAAACACAGAGCCAATAATACAGACTGAAATCTCTGAAACCATGAGCTAAAATAAATTCTTCCCTTATGTTGCTTTGGTCACAGAGATGTAAAGTCTGACTAACACATTGGTATAGGCTTTGAAAAGGAATATAAAAACTGCTGTAAAACAAGAACTAGGTGGGACAGGTAAAATTCTAGGGTTTTCTATCTAGAAGGAATGCCAGAGACTAATCAAATTCCTCAGGCTATCTGCCAGGACTGCTATCCTACCAGATCTTTGCATGGCTCCCCTCAACTAAAGCCTCTATTTAAATATCATCTCTCCAAAGAAGCCCCTTGATTACTTCATTTATAATAGCCCACTTATATCAAGATGTTTTATCCCTTGTGCTGCTTCTTTTAGTCTTAATAGTGATCCCTGTTTGAAACTGCTGGAAACCATTAGACAATTATTAACTTGCTTTCTTTTCTCTTGTTTCCACACTAGAAAACAGGGACCTTTTTCTGCTCTTTGAACCCAGAGTCAAAACAGTACCTGATTCTAAATAGAAACTCAAAAATATTTATGGAATGAGTGAACAGAGAATGAATCAATGAAGAACAATAACCTTAATCATCTCATTTTCAGACAAATGACATTTCATGATAGGTTTAGGTTTAGACTACTTTCTGTGTGTGATTCATTTTCTCTGATAGTAGGCTATAATCTACAATATATAAGGCTCTCAGTAAATACTTGCCAGATGAAAGCATATACCTTATATACTCTTTTATGATGAGCCTCTTCAGTTCTCCAAAAAGTGATAACACTTATCATTAGGAAACAATCATATATGATTATTGAACAAAAAAAGGCTGGGAAATAAAAATTGCTTGTAGATGATATAAAAATGGAAAGGAATGAGAATTAAAGATTTAAAACAACATTTAAAAAATGAGAAGTGGAAAATCATCAAGACTAGGAATAGAAGGTAGTAGGACTTTTAAGGAAGAAGGAGAAATTCAAGATGGCATTGTTTTACAGGTTCTCTCATCTCTTTTGTTAATATACAAGGGAGGTTATAAAATATTCTTCCAGGAAGGCTTTATGGCTAAGAGTACTTTCTCCTTCACTGATATGCCTTTCTTCTTGGCTGATTCCCTTCAAACAAATGAGGGATAAACCAAGTAGCCTTTTCAACACCTCTAGCCTTACGATACTCTCTGTTTGGACACTGAAAAACCACTCCTTCATCATTAAGCAAATGTTAACAAAGTACCTATTATGTGCCTAGGAACAACCAGGATTCTTTTGGCTGCAAATGACAGAAATACAACTTATATCTTAAGAAAAATATGGTTGTGAAGAATCCTGGCTTTCTTCTGAGCCACCAATCCACAAGAAGGAGAGGAATCAACAGAACCCAAGAAGCACTGGTGGGATAGACCTAATATGGTTAGGATCCGCCTCCATCTTTTCCTTTTGCTGCCTCTTGTGTTGTCTTTTCCCTTCTTCTGTTGCCCAGTATTATTGCCACATGGTGGAAAACCAGAATATGGGTATCTTCCAAGCTTTATGCTTTCTAGATTATGGCCATTTGTGGTCCCAAACCCCAAAATCCAGGAGAAGGTACCTTGCCTGACTTGAATTGCACCCTATCATTAAGCAATCAGTTGTGACATTCAGATGGGATAAATAAGACCTCTATAAGGAAGTGCTAGGCAGACTGAGACACAGTTTTCAAAGTAAGTGGGAAGGGCTGAGCAGGCAATACCATATACATTCATTATGGCCTAGCACTGTGTTGGGCACTGGTGAGACAATGACTAACACTTTATCCTGTAAAACCAAGGTGTCATCATCTGCTGCACTACACAAAAATGCTGCAAATGATATCCTCAGAAAGTCTGAATGAGATGCTATGTTTAAAAGCAACTGAGATTAGCATCTCTCCTTGAAATGGCTGCCCTCATTTCCTTTGTAAAAAGCATACCTTGTCTTTCCAGAAGGTTGATCTGACTCTTAGGGTGATGATTGTGGAGATGAAGGTGACAGTAGACTAACTGGTTTGTCAACTTAGGATGAGAAAAAGAGTTCAGTATAACACTATTAGAGTCAAGCAGGATGAGCAGGATGAACTAGGGAATAAGAGAAGTATTTGGACAAAGGAGGGAAGAAAGGAAAGACAGAAAACAAGAGAAGAAAATAGTAAATGGAGTTAATGTAAAATTAAGTTCAAACTTCACTTCCTCCCAGTTCTCTATGTTCTCCTCCATTCATGAATGAGATAGATGAGCTCTCTTGAGAAATACTGAGAGGACAAAACTCTTTGATCTGGGACTCTCTGATCTCATCTTATTCATTTCACTGTGATGTCTGCTCACCTCTTTCTCTATAGAAATATCTAGTTGAAAATGGGGTAAGAGACTGAATAAACTACTTATACCCTAGATTTGTTTCCATGACAACTGATCCTCATGCATTGCATTTGGGCTCTTATAACTCATGCCATCCTAAGGAGGAATAAATTGGTAGGTTTGGAAATGTGATGGAGTTGGCTTGTGAACAAATAAATGGGCTTTCCAGAAATTCTTTAAAGGCTGACATTTCTTTTAAAGATATTTCTGTTTTCAGTGCTTAAGGTAATGGTTATTCTTCCCAGATTAATTGAAAAGAAAAAAAAGTTTCACTTTCCTCTTTAAAAATGGCCACAGTTTAATAACTCCCAAATGGGCTTATAACACCAATACAGGCCGGATAATGCCTAGTCATTTGTTAATCAAATGGGAAAGTAGGAGGCAGTGACAAACTGGTGACAAGTTGACTCAGCCAGGTAGCCCAAATTAAAAGTCACATCTCCTTTCCCTGAATGAGAGTGGCTATCCAGAACCAGAGGGTTTCATGTTAAAAAGTGTGTTAGAATTACCTTTAAATGGACAGCCAAAAGGAAATGAACTGAAGAGGTTAAATACCTGCATTGAAAGAATATCAGTGACTTTGAGATTCTCCATTAGGCTTAAAGGGAGAAATTAAAACTTAATCATGTCTCTGTCTCTAACATGGCACCTGGCACATAGCAGGTATTCAGAAAATTTTAGTTGACTGAATAAATACGACATTTATAAGCACATCTCAGGAACTATGTACAATCTGGGTCCTCATGAAGGCATAAGATTTGCCCTCTAGGAATAAAAGAAATCCTTCCTTTTATTATATTTTAAATGATCCCTCATTTATCCCTGACTTGATTTTTCTGAATTGTGTGTTCCCTGTTTACTGGGAATGTGATTCAAATCAACTAGCTCCAAATGAGATAAAATTATCTTCCTGTCTCATAGCCTTATCAAGGGGAACATCTCTTCCTCTGATCCAGGAACTAAACCTAGACTAAGGGACTCCTGTATATTCTAAACAGAGGTCAGAATTGAAGCAAAAGAAAATACCTTGCAGAGTTAACTTCATTGAGGGACCACACAACAACTGTCACGGACAGGCAGAAACAGAAGGCCTGCACATATGGAATTTTCTGAGCATTCTTTCCAATGTGTAAACCTCTAGGCCTGATACAATTGAAATCTGGGATTTTTCCCAAATCAGATCTCTGGTTTGTACATGAGAAGTAGCATTTGTTACTGAGAAAGAATAATGAAAGATATACTTATAGCTTAGTGGTTAAGAGCAAGGTCAGTGGTGGCAGACTGAGGGGGTCTGTACCCTGGCCCTACAGCTTACTACTACCATATGGCTTTGGGGATGGTTACTATGAAACCAAAATGCATTATTTTAAGAAAAGTGCTTAAAACATGTCTGGCATATAATAAGTACTCAATAAATATTAACTGATCTTATTATTATGGTTATTTTAAAATTTTTAAATCACAATTCTAATAAAGCCAACTCCTGCTTAATATACTTTAAGGGCTCCTTGTATGCCCCATGGGGAAACTGCAGGTTATTTGTCATGGCCCACAGGGCCATTCCAGGACTGCCTTCTGCTTACTCCTGTCACTCCTCTCTGGTCAAACTCCAAGCTCCAGCTTTACTTAGAGTTCTTTGAGGTGACTTCCTCTCTTATATCTCTGCACATGGTTTCTTCCTTCTGTTGGAAATATCCTTTCCACACTTACACACCTAGATAATATCTATTTGTCCTTGAACTAGCCCAGATATTACCTCTCCCAGGAAGCACCCTTAATATGATCAGCTTGGCTTAGGGACCCCTTCCTCAATCTCTAAGGTACCATGTTGGTGCCTTATTATATGTTCCTTATCACCTCAGCTCACATGCTCTCCTTCTCTTTCTTTCCCATGGACTGTGTGCTACTTTGGAGGACGAGATGGCATTTTTTTCTCCAATATATCCCCAGTACGTATCACAGAACAGATATTCAAAAAAATGCTTGGAATCTTAGAATTGACTTAAAAATGAATGTTTAAAATGAAGAGGCTAAAGAATGAGGAGACTTAAAAATCAGGTATCCTAGCCGGGTGCCAGTAGCTCACATCTATAATCCTAGCTGCTCAGGAGGCAGAGATCAGGAGGATCACAGTTGAAAGCCAGCTCAGGAAAATAGTTCAAGAGACCCTATCTCAAAGATATTCAGCACAAAACAGGGCTAGCAGTGTGGCTTAAGTGGTAGAGCACCTGCCTAGCAAGTGTGAGGCCCTGAGTTCAAACCCCAGTACCACCAAACAACAACAAAAAAAGTATACTATATGGACCTGCAAAAGTAAAGAACAGAGGCCCCAAAAAATGAGAAATAGGGAATAATCTGATTCCTTTTACCTCTTTACTCATTTCTCAACTCCTACATTTGAGGGATGGAGATTCGCTTCCTTTCTATTTTTCATTTTCTAGTTCCCTATAAGACAATGTCAGGAGTCACATTCTACAGTGACCTGGGTCTTTGAGGCTGTTACCTGATCCTGCTTTATTTCCTGTAAGCAACCACAGACTGACTGTGATCCTCAACAGAAAACTCTGGCAGTCATGGTTTCAGGTCCTTTTAAGCTGATTATAGTCTTAGAGGAAACAGATCCAAGGCTTTCCATAATCTAGTCAAGGCAGCGCCTGTGCATTGGACTAGCCCAGCACTGGATTAATAATAAGTGATTGTCTTTACCTTCTTTTAGTATCCTAAAGGGCCCCAGTTAATCCTTTAAGTGTCCTTGTGGGTGGAAACACCATCCTGTTACAAATTGGTCAGGAAAGTGATAGCTCAAGGTCAAGGTCATTTCACAGTGGCAGAACTAGGGGGACTCCAGCTTCAGCCCACAGCATTGCTAAGGTCATGTAACACAAGCCAGTCTCTTTTTCTCTTTGCTGTTTTTCATTCTGGACACAGAGGTATATGATCAAAAGTGAAACAAGGAGATGCTATAGAGAAAATCATACATTTGAACAAGATTTTAAAATGAACAAATGATTAATAACATTTATGAAATTTCTATGAAACTGTTTCTAGCAATCCGTGTGGTACTAGCAAAATCAAATGCCCCCAAGTTACCCAAGGGAATTACCCTGTTTCTTTCTTTAGCATTAAAAAAAAAAAACCCAAGAAACCAGAATAAAAATTAGGAGAGAAGAGGAAGAAATAATTTCTAAAGAATCAGGGACTTTCCAGGACCGTGCCTAAAATCCCAACTACTCAGGAGGTAGAGATAGGGCAAAAAGTTAGTCAGACCCCATCTCAACAACAATAACAACATAAAAGCTGGGTGTGATGCCCATGTGTAGGCCAGCCTGGCAGGGTGGGGGGTATTAAATGGCTTGGAGCATTGCTTAAATGGTAGAGTACCTGCCTAGCAAGCACAAGACACTGAGTTCAAACCTCAGTATTGTACTCACACATACCCCCCAAAAAACTAAATCAGGAACATGATTTTTCTGCCATTTAGTAAATATTTCATTTTGAGATAAATTGGTTGCAAGTTTCAGAAACATCTTTCTGAGGATGTTTCATTATGCTAAGTAGGAGAGACTTCAAAATATTTCAATCTCAAGAGGGAATACCCACAAAGGTGTTCACTTATCTCAGTAGTAGGCAGAAGAATGGTGAGAGAGCATCTCAAAGTTGGTAAGGTCTCTTTCAGCCGAAAGAGCATTTTGTCTACCTCTACAGTTCTTATATCAAGTACAAAGTCTGTTACTTAGTAGATGTTCAGCAAAATTTCTTTTAAAATGTAGCTGCATGGCATATTCAGGGTAGGAATCACAGTCTCTTATTTTTAGTTCTTAACAAAATGCTCTGACTTTTAGCTTTTGACAATTTCTGTAGTGTAAATAATTTAGCACCACCAATAGCTTAAAAACCAGGTCAAAAGTTTTCTGAAAATTTGTTAATTAGGCTTATGGCCCACTAGAGCATGAATCTCTTTGTATTAAAGGGTAAGACAGTACTGAGTGTTTTCCATGTGTATTTAGCCCTCAAAATGAAGAAGGGATACTGAGTAGAACTAGAGGTGATTTGGGAAGAGAAACTGCAGTACAATGCATTCTCTGGCTTAGAAAAGCCTATTGGTAGTCCCTAACTCAGGGTGAAAAACCAAAAAGTACATATAGTAGACCCCTCCTCTGCCTTACCTCTTACTCTAAGCAAAGGAGAAAGAAACTTCAAAATGCATAAATCCTAACCCAGGCTTGAATGAGTTCAAATCACAGTAGCAGATTTAAACCATCTTTGTAATGTGGATGTTAGCTCAAAGAGGGCTATTTCTAATTGCCTAAAACAATTACTTGTGATATACCAGGAACACATTTTGTGTGTATTTGGCAGTAAGCATTGTTCATCAAGACAATTAGATCATTATTTCTATTCTCCCACAGTTGACATCATTCATATAATTTTTGTTATATGAATATTACAAACCTCTCCATGTCTCATTGCTGCTCAATAAATCTAATCCTTTCCCGCGCAGGAGTGCTTAGGATGAATGTTCTGTGATATATGATCTTCAGAGACACATTTTCAGTTCAGTGTGACTCCTTTAAACCCAACTGTCTTGTTCACAATACACTCTGAACAGACTCAAAGCCTGGTATACAGGGTGCTTGTTATGGATTGCAGGCATATCCTGGCCCAGGCTCTACCTTAGGCACATGTGCTTCCTTTCCCAGAACTGCCCTGACCAAGAGGTGGGAGCCTGCATGGGAGATGAGAACCAGGTATACAGGGTTTCTCTAAGACATTCCCTACTCTACTACACAGGCATCAAATAAAAGTCAGGTCCCAGCCTCTTCTTCATTTATATATTTCATTCTGTATCACTCACCTCATCTACTTTTTGCATGTCACTTGATCCTACTCTTGGTTTTCTACCATTCACTATGCTCATTGTTTCCTTCTTCCCTTTCTAAATTCATTCTTTGGAATCACCCAACCATGTTTACTTCTGTTCCCTGGGGTTGTCTTCCTATAGGTTAGCATAAGAGTTAACAGCAGCATCTGAGACGTCAGGTGGTCTGGGTTTGTGCCTTGACCCCGTAGGTTGTTGACTGTATAACATTAAGACAGTAGCTTAACCTCCCTGAGCCTCAGCTTCCTCATTTGCAAAACAGGGTTTCTATGACTCCCTATCTAATGAGTGTTGAGGTAAAATAAGAGGATCCGGGCCAAGTTCTTAGCCATTATCACTTAACAGGCATTTTAGCATATTAGTTTATAACATTACTTTCATCTTTGATACTACTATTGTGTCAGTATAGATGGAGTTTCCACAGCACAATCTTGGTATTTTGGGTGATGCCTACAACTTCAGCTCTACCCCATGGCCAAGGTCCCTTAAAAAAGTGTTGAGAAGTGCTTAATATATGACAAGATGCTGGAGATACTGATGCCAAACCTGCCTCCAAGCACAGAACTGTGCAGTAATCTGCCCTCGAGATTTCCTGATAGTTTTTCTTGGATAAGAACATTTTTAATGACTTGTTTGCTTGTGGCAGAGTCTATGTCACATAGGCTAGCCTGGAACTCATCATTCTCCTGCCTCAGTGCTAGTATTACAGGACAGTACCATCACACCCAGCCTCAATGACTTCTTGACTCTGCTTACTATATGCTTTATTATTGCTGACATGAAAAATGTCTAGAAAATATACATTTTCCTTCAATTTATATTTGATAAGTATTGACTTCTTGGCCATTAAAATGAATAATGGTCATTGAAACTGTGACGGTAATGAAATGGTTTATTGTTTATCTTCCCTCTAAGAAGACCTTTATAACTAAAGATCAGTATAGAATCCTGCTTGAAAGCCTTACATTTTTTCTTTTTCCTCCATTCGTGCTGGGGAAATAGCTAAGCCCCTGAAATAGAGCAGATGCCACCTGGATTTATATCATCTAGATGCCCTTGAAGGCTTACAACCAAACTCATCTGTCTGGATCAGAGGTTTGAGCTTACCTTCAAGGTCAAAAATGCCTTTGAATTTTCCAAGGTACGTGAAATTAGACACTACCTATGCAGCAATGCATAGTTCTTTATATCAGGGAAGCAAACTAATGCCTCAGGCTTTCTGAAAACAGAATTTAGAAGCATTCGAGAAATCTGGAGAAGGTCTGAGAAAGCCAGAAATAAAGACCAAGAGGAGCAATTGGAGTTTTCAGGTGGCAAGAAGGGCCACTGTCCAGACTGACCACTGTTAGGACCTCCTGGCAGTCCCTGCGGACACTTTCACCATTCTACTCCACTCTCTCTCCAGCCTGTCTCCTTCTCCTTCCTAAATTCTTTTCCCTATATCTTATCTCCACTTCCCAGTCACCAAGAGTTCTTTTTCTGTCTCTAATTTCATGTGTGGGGAGGACTACTCAGGCAAAAGGTTTCCTACAAGCTTTGCACCTTTCATTCCATTTCCTTCATTATTTGCCCTGTGCATGTGGCAACCTACCTGTTGCGATCAGGATGGCTCAGAGCTGTCCCAGAATTTCCACTGTCAAGTCTTAAGTCTTAAGCCCAGCCCTTGAGTATAGCAAATATGCATTTTTGATTTTTTTTAAAAAATTAGGATTATGACATGCAAAGTTAAAGAAGATATATGAGTTGGAAGATCCTCAAAGATCATCTTATCCAATACTAGAAGTCAAGGATCATTTAGAGTATTCCTCACAGGGAGTTGTCTGGCCTGGCCCTTGATCAAATACCATACTCCAAAGGTTATCACTTCAGTAGAAAAAAACAACACCTGGAAGAAAGGGGTGGGAAGGAGACAAGTTTTTATAATATGTCCTTTTGCTACTTTTGAATATCATCCTGTTATATGTATTACCTATTTAGTAAGTT
This sequence comes from Castor canadensis, assembly GCF_047511655.1. Lineage (NCBI taxonomy): Eukaryota > Metazoa > Chordata > Mammalia > Rodentia > Castoridae > Castor > Castor canadensis. Next base: position 90,024,658 of record NC_133396.1, on the reverse strand, counting down.
CAATATTTTGAAAATTCCTTCAGTATGAAGAAACCCATTACTCCCAGAAGCAAAAAACTGCTTTACAAATAGGTGGAATCACAGAAAGCTGTTTCTCATGCTAAGATGAAATAACATGCTGTGGGCTTCTACTCTTCTGCCCTTTTTCTCATAGTACATTTTCCAAATATTGAAGACAATCATTCTATCTCTTTTTACTTATTTATTATTTGATGCCAAAAGGGTCACCCAGTTCACTATGTCAGATCTCTCAGCTAGAAGAGCAAGCAGAAAACAAAAGCTAAATTTAGTATTTATAAAAAGAAGAATTTAAAAAAGGAACTGGTCCCAGGAATGAGACACTGTGCTGTCTTGCTGAATCTGGCCTCCATTGCCTACTGAAGAGCAATGGTTGGTATTACTAAGTTTTACTTCAAAATAACGAGGCAGCCCTGATCTTGTCTAACTCTGCAGCCTTCAGGAGGAAGGGGAAAGGGAGAATTCCTTTTCATGGTAGACATCTGAGCTTCCTATCTGTCTCATAATAATGTTATGATTTTTCAATAATGATTACAACTCATTTTTTCTTGTTGCAGCTTGTTTCCATATTATAGAGGTTTTACACAGGCTTTCATCTGGAAGTTCACAAGTCAATAAAATCAGGAGATTAAATCTAGGAGAACTAGATTGCCCTGGATTTTTGTGCCTAATGCCTTTCTTGATTTTTATATCATTTTGGCAAGTATTGCCTCCTCTCCCCTTCACTTCAAGTTTCTATAATCATAAAAAAATTCAAAGAAAACACCAGAATATGGACCCTCTCCTCAAGGAAATTGTATTCATTTAAGAAGACTACATGTACACAAAGGCGATGAAGGGAGAATACAAAACAGATTGTACTAGGGACAGCCAGTAATCGGTCACCAGCCTAGCACTAAGAGCACAGAGTCCTTTGTACCACATGCAGGCATAGATACCCTGGCCCAGGGTGAAGTGCTCTGCCTTTCCAGGTTCTAGAAATTATCTTCGTACCTCTCTACCATAGAGAAAAGGACCCTACTGGCCTATCAGAATATGCCCTTTGAGGTGTTTAACCAATTTCAAAGAAATGCACCCCCATCACCCAAATACTTCTTGTTCTCCTTATGACTAAATATATACATTTGAGGATCAACAGATGCAAAAGAGAAAATCTGCAGTTATGAGGACTGAGAAACAGATATGGAGAGGTTTTCTGTCAACGGGTCTAACCTGAATATCTAAAGCTCAGATACAGATCAGAATAAAGCTCACTTCTAAGGAGGTAGCAAGTCCTATAATACTTTGCTTCACTATCCTATGGCATTCTTAGCCTCCTTGACAACATGGTAAATGCTCTCAGGAAAGCTTATCTTCCAGAGCACCTGTTTATCTTGTCAGAATTATTGCTATGTAAGAACTATGTAGGTGTCTTGTGCTGGGGCTCAGAAAATGATACACCAAAATATGGCACTTTGACATACTAAATACTTCAAACATTGGAAAGGCCTCAGAGCAAAGTCTCTTTCTGACCTTTTCTTGCCCTTCTTTCTCCCCCAAGGTAGGCCACAGAAACTAGAATTCCCTTTTCCCCAAGTCTGGTCACAGAAACTAGAATCCCTCTCTTGAAAGCCATCCATAACACTTAGAAATATTTCTCTAAGTTTCTCCTACATTTCTGTGTAAGAGCTAGCCATAAAAAATTCTCTCACTAAAAAAAAAAAAAAAAAAAAAAAATTCTCTCACTAACCCTGTCTAACAGTAGATTGTAAGGCCTTCATTCCAGAAGGATACAATATGCCTGGGAGGAAGCGAAGGCCACCAAAATCGCAGAGAGAAATCTGAACAAACAGGCCTTGCCTCTAAGTTTACAAGTACTAGAGGATACCCTTTCTGTTTCATCACATTTCTATACACATGTCCATTCCTTATGAACTCTAAGCATAAAGATATACAACTTTTCCTGGGCATTGGGTCTTTATTTCTGAAGTCTCCCATGTCTGGTAAATTTTTGATTAAATGTGTTATGCTTTTCTCCTGTTAACCTGTCTTTATTATAGGAGTGTCAGACATGACTCTTATAGGTGAGGAAAGCTACCATACCATTATGCCCCTATCTCAGAAAGGAATCAAACGAGCCACACAGGCTTTCTGTGTAAACCTACGTTCTTTGGTCTCTGCTGAGGCACACCTGTCATTCATTCGTCAACTCAGGACTAGTTCACACACTAAGCAGGCACTCTTATTTGCTCAATCAATTCAGCCCTTGTTGAAGTTGGAGCATGTTTACCACTAAGCTTAAGGACTCAGTGAGTGTTTCCTGCCTTTCTTTGTTCTCTATGGTTGTAGGAATCAGGTCTTCTACACGTGTAGGTCCGTAGCACTCAACAGAATGGCCAACTCAAGGTGGGTATGTACAAATAATAAGGAGTAAAAATTTAGTGGTTGCTTCTTAGCCTTGGCATTGTGGTTAGCACTGGGAAATCAAAAATTAATAAGAAGCTTGGAACTTCTTATTGAAAGGAGGAATCAGACTGCTAAATAAGCCATTATAAGCCTTAGTGAGTGGGTAAGTTGGGAGAGGGAATCAGAGGCCTTCTTGGGATGCTAACCTACCAAAAGGTGAGCAGATACTCACTGATCCAAAGCCAGGGTCAGATGTGGGGACAGACTGACGGTTCGGCAGCCAACATAAGTGCTTGGAGGTTAGAGAAAGCAAGGGTTAGAACTGAAAGATCATTGTTGTATTGCAGAGGATTTTACTTATAGCTAGAAAGTTATGCAGGTGTAATTATCAGCTTTTTAATAATGGTAATTAAATGTGAATTAGTATTCACATTCAGCCTAAGTTTACTGATAACTCTCTATCCTGACCTGTGAAAAGAAAGCCCAAAAAGTATTATGGTCAGAAAAAGCAGTGAGTAGCCCAGTCCCTATCTTCTACACCCCAGCTCTGATGAAAAACAAAGGCCACCAGCAAGTGTCAGTAGTGCTGGAATGTGCTGACACAGCCCTGGGGCCTGGGGCATTCATTCTCTTAGAGCTCTCTTCCTCTTTTGGGTTGGCAAACTTGCAAACTGCCTGCATTCTCCTGAGCGGCCCATCAGGTCCAATACAGAACTCGCTGCCTAACCAAGCACATACACACCACTGTTTTCATGCATTCTTCCTCCCCATGCCTCCCCTTTTTCATCTCTCCATCCGCCCATGTCCTGAGGCCCTTGGAACTGTAACAGCTCTCTTGGAAACAGAAAGTCTGCAAGAGAAGAGCCCAGCTCTTGTTGGGGGAAGGGAAGCTCAATGAGGGAGAGGACCTGGGATATGATTGTTAGATTATTTCCCCCCTTGGATTCAGAATTCTGGGGATGATTCATTCTGTTAGACAATTCCTAAAGTCTCAATAAAGAGGATCTTCAGATTCTTGTACACATAGGAAGAGTAAATGACATTCTTACATGTTCAAACTAACATTTAGCATAATTGCCATATGGAATCCACACAATAATCTAATAAAGTACTTCCTATTTCCTATTATTGTCCCCCTCTCTGCCCATTTCCTCATTTATAAACTAGGGAAAATAGCACCTACCTCATTGTCTTGTTGGGATCAGCAAGTAAATAAGAAATACATTGGAACTGTGCCTATCACATGCTAACCTCTCAGAAAATGTTAATATTTGTTATAGTCAAAACTTGAGGTAGGTTAAGTAATTTGATCAAGCTCACACAGCTGGTCAAATGAGGTTAAGACTTGGCAGTCTGAACCCAGAGCCCACCCTACTGACAGCAGCATTATTCACCAGCTCTTCTGATCCACAAAATAATTAGAGGAACAAGGAACCAGTGACTTTGGGTTGCTAGAGAGAAGTGAGGGAATTCTTCTGGTTTATGTAAACCCATGTTTCTCGCAAGGTGCTTTCTAGCAATATCTTCAGTATTTCCTAGAAACTTGTTAGAAAATACACATACTAAGACCCCATCCCAGATCTACTGAATTGAGAACCCTGAGTTGAGATCCAGTATATTATGGTTTAACAAACTACCAGGTGATTCTGAGGATCACTCATTCCCAGAAACCTTGGCATAGATTTTCAACTCTCTATTGTCGAATATTTACTGTATTCCTAGGCTCCACAGATGAGTATGCCCCTCAAGTGACTTCTACTATAGACTTCAACCCATCCCTCACCTTGGTGGCAGAGATTTTAAAAGGGCTTTGTATAGGGATGGCTATGGAGGTGGCTTCTACAGCCTCAACTGCCTTCAGTCTTGCTTTGGGATGGCCCACTGGCTCCTAGGAGCCATCAGATTTTATTAATCTATTCCCTGATTCCTCACCAAGGTTGTGTCAGCCCTACTAAAAGGAATCATTTATTCTAGAATCCTGTCCCAGGAAAGGAGCCTTTCCTCAGACCTCCATCCAGGTTACAAGAGCCCCTTGTAATCATACCAGATTTCTGTAGACTGTCCAAATGGGAAAAACATGTTTTTCTCCTTCTACACATTTAGGTTTAAATTTTTCTTCAAACTAGGAAACAAAGCACATACTGTTGAGGGGCCAGGAATTACAGGTCTGAGCATTGCCCAATGAAGGAGTTGACCCATGGTTGATATTCCTAGAAAGCATTCACAGTGATCATGGGTCATGGGTCCTGTGCCCACCACAAGCTCTCTTCAGACATTTGCAGGGTCACATAAAAGAGTCAGCCCCTCTGTGAAGGGGTGATCCAATTTTCCTGTTCTGTAAAATGGGTATGAGAGTCATGGCTTGTTCCCCACAGCCCCACATCTGCAGGAGATCTCATCTCACCTATGAACAATTTGCTCATAGGCAATTTGCTTTTAGGCAGTGGCACTCCTATTTTGAAGATCTGTTGGCCACTTGTCAGAAGAGGTGAGCTGGTAGTTTCCTGGAAACCTTGGCATGTGTGTGCAGTCTCCCAGGGAGCTTGTTGCTTTTAATTTCCTTCTCCCAGAGAAAACTAGAATGATCCCCTCTCCCTTTGTAAAATGCTCAGAAGGAAAGACTTGGTAGGAAGTTTCTGATTGCCTGCTAGGAAAGGGTGGAACAAGTGAGGGGAATCCTGGATACACCTACCTACTCAGCCTCCTCCACTAAAATGTCAGTCAGGAAGTGTAATGCATCTCTCTCAACCTGGGATGTCATGCTTAGTGCCCATTTCCTCTTGAGAAGGGAGGCAGTCAGGGCCTGAGCCAACTCCCAGTAGCCCGAGCAGCCCTGCAAGGACATGGTGCCTTCTTGAGCCTGGGTCTCAGTAGGGATGTAGTAACACAGTCCTGGGAAGCTAGACTTTGATACCTGTCTCAGGATACGCCCTGGCAAAGAACTGCATTTGTCATTGTCACCTGATGGGTGAGCAAGGAGTACGTGTTGTCAAACTCCAACCCAGAAGACAGATGTGGCAGTGTTTAGCTGAGGCAGTGACAGCAATGAATCTAGTCACAGGATTAACTGAAACCCTTGTGTTTCTGATCATTTTCTCCCCACCACTCTGATTTTCCTGGACACAAATTCCTGCTGAAGAGATAAAATTATATTGTGTAACAGCTCCATACAAACAATGTCTGGTTTCCACACAGCCCTACCATTTAGTTTTTTGTCATTTGGCAAATCACTTAACTTCTCAGTGTTTCAGTTTCCTTAAAGTCCATCTGTAAGAGGATTAAATTGATTATATGTAAAAGAATTAACATAGGCAAATGAATAGTGCCTGCCATAAAGAATGTGTGAAATAAATGGCAGTTAAATGGTTATTAGGTAATAACTATAGTGCTCTGTACACCCTCCCTGGAATATTGTTGTTGCAGACTGAACCAAGTAGAAGTTTCGTGGAATATCAGAGTGCTAAAATTGTTTAGCTGGTTCCCACACCCATGCCTGGGCCAATCCTTCTCTTTTCCTCATCTTGAGAAATTGTGTTACTTTTGTAATTGTCTTTATGAAACCTCAGATTGTTTCCTGACATTGTAGCAATCTTACTTCAGCCAGTTCATGAAGATACAGTGCCCTTGGCTATACCTCTGCCCGTGGATATACGCCCCAGGGCCAGACCTATTCCATAATTTTCTTGTTAGCTTTTCTGTCCCTTAAACTATGCTTTCAGTGGATTTGGGTGGGGGAGAAGTCAATATCACCCCCAAAATCCAAGTATGAAATCTATGTTCTTTATCTGTGGCTTAGTGTTTCAGAAAATTGAGGCTTCCGTATAATGTGACCATAAGGCCAAAAATGAATTCACATTTCTAGATGTCCATATCTTTCCAGAGGATTGTTTTCTAAATCATTAGAGAGAATATCAGTGAAGATGACACTCCAAAAGCCCCAATGTCATCTTGATGTTCCCTGATGCACAAGCACTTGTATCTGTTCTTGATCCAAAGTGAACTTGAGTGTTCCTTTCTTAGTATTTCCAAGTAACGGCTGGAGGTTTCTTCTCACTGTGGTAGACAGATTGAGGCATCTTTCAGAAGCAAATTTGCTCACAAATCCAAAAGGTCACCTTCCTGAGGAATAAAAATACTGTATCACCCCCCCCACCCCCATGCCAAAGCTCAAACCATGCCACCTGCCATGTGGACAACAAAGCCTAGGGAATGAGGAAGTATGTGGGAGTATGGACTGCAGAAGCCTCATTGACATGTGGGCAAAGCCAAAGTGAGGTTCTTAAATCCTGAAACCAGAACCAAAGAAAAATCCCCAAGGGATTGTGTGATGACAGTGAGTACAGGCACAAGTCCTTGGGTAATGCTGTTAGAAAATTATCTTGCATGCAGTATAGAAAGGTCTCATAGAAATCTGGGGATATTTGGGGAGCAGTTAATGGATACTGACTGGAAATCTAACTTTTGGGGAAAGAGCAAATAGAGCCTTTTATCCCGTTAATATTTAATCACTTTATTCCCCCTAAATCTCAGTTAAGATTTAGTTGGATTGGACTAAAATAGGTTCTTGCAGACATCTTAAGTTACCATGACTCAGGTGATGGCCTAACTTCAGAAAAAAGAAAATATTTCAGACAACCTGACTGACAGTCCTTTCAGCAGTTGCTCCTGAGCAGGTCATGAGAACTAGACCTAAACTGGGAAGAACTATGAGTTATCTAACCACAAAAGACAAAGGCACTCCTTTGCACAGAAAAGCAGTCACAGATATAGATCTTTTCATTTTTCTCTGACAGTTATGAATAAGCTATACACGTGTAAATTCAGATCACTAAGAGATCTTGTCATTGGTGGGCTGGAGAAAGCCACTTTCTTTACCTAAGTGGCCCTCAGAGGGCATTTAGGCAGTGATTCAACTGAAAAGGTACCCCAGTAACTTCACAGTCTGTTAAAATTAGAAGAAAACTTTGTTAAACTGGTTGCAGTATTTGAATTAAAAAGTGAGGAGAGGTCTCTTCTAGGTGCCAAAATATGCTTTGTGAGCTTCAGTGGATTTAAGGTGGGGCAGGGGTAGAAAGAAAACCCTAAAAGTAAATTCATCATGAGTTTCTCAGTGTGGGACTGTAAAGATCCAATTTCCTTTTGCTGGTCAGTTTTCACTACTATAACAAATACCTAAGGTAATCAATTTATAAAAAGAAAAGATTTATTTTCTCTCATTGTTTTAGAGGTTAAAGTCCATAATTGATTGGCCCTATTGCTTTTGGGCCTATGGCGAAGCAGCACATCATGGCTGGAGTGCATGTCACAGAAAAACTGCTCACCTCATTGCCAAGAAGCAAATATGAAAGAGAGAGAAGAGGCTGGGGTCCCACTATCCCCTTCAAGGGGATATTCCACAATGACCTAAATACCTCTCACTAAGTCCACTTCTAAAAGTTTTCACTGCCTCCTGATACTTTCCACTCTGGGGACCAGGCCTTTAACACATGGACCACTGGGGAGTATTCAGGATCCAAATTACAGCACTTTTTGTTTAGGACTCACTGTTGTCAGTCCTTTTTCCTCAAGGGTCATCCATTATCTACTTTCTTGAGAACTAACCCATTGCCTTATCCCAATCTTAATGAACACTAACTGGAACAATGTTATCAAATGAATTGCTAAAGCTTCTCCCATGGCAAGAAATCTAGGATGGTAGGGAGATGGCTATTGAGAGGACTTGATTCCTCCAAGCCAAAGAGGGCTTGTAGGAGGGGAAGAACCTACAACAGGGTAAAGCAGGAAAATAACATGGACATACCTAGAATTTTTTCACCACTTGCTGCTAGTCATATGCCAGCCTATGAAAGCAATATTATTGTATTTATAGTGGCCTCGAGTATGCACCACTCAAATCTCTGCAGGGTCCATAATTGACTGACAGCCCAGCTGCTGTTCCTCTGGATCCTCCATCCTGCTCAAATGAGGCCATACTTTTGCAGGTTGCTCTCAGACACTGATGAACCACAGAGTGACTATTAAGGCAGGTACATTTCTGTAAGATGGGGGACTCTTCCAACAGTGACTTTAACTATGAGGATATCCTATCAGTTTGGCCAACTTTTTGTTGGACCTATGTTGTAGTTCAAGGCTCTTCCTAACTTTCTCCTTTCTTGTCTGGCTCCTTCATAATTGTCAGGCTTGCATCATGGACTGCAAGCTCTCCTTCTCCTGTCCCCATTTATTTTTCATAAGGATTGACCCCAATACATCTGTTACACATCTAATATTCTCTCACATCTAATTCCCAGAGGACCTGGACTAGTGTAATCATTGACAACAATATATTGTTATCATCAATAATATATTGTTATCATCAACAATAATATATTTATTATATTCTCTGTGGATTGTACCGTATCAGGAATGAGAGATAAAGAAAGACAACAAAGAGATACAGGTCGTGGTTCTTACCATGACCTTTCTAGGTAACATGAATCCCACAGATACAATGGTAGGCAATAATAAGAAGTGCAATGTATGCTTCTAACACAATAGTATAATTACTTATTTATATGACTGTTTCCCTGTCTGCATCTCAGCAAGAGCAGTGTTTTTAAACTGTAAGACAAGACTCATTCTTTGGGAAAAGATAGTAGTGAGTCACAATGAGCATCATTTAAAATGAAATAGAAGGTAACAGAAGGCAGCATATGTACTAATAACTATTGTATTATAAAACTTTTAAGTATACATATTTACACACACAAATGTAAATGTATAATGATTGTGGTATAAAATATGCTTCTTACTACTATATCACCATCAAGAAATTTTGAAATCTACTGAACTAGACTATACACTTCTTAATAACAGTGACAGTGTCCTTTTTTCAGGGCTGTATCCCCAATGACTACAGCAGTGTCTGTCTATACTTAGGGTCTCAACAGGTGTTTGTTGGCAGTATGTGCCGAGTAAGAAAAAGAGAAAGTCACTTCTCAGAAGAGAGGAAGTCTGAGTTAGGCCTTATGAATAGTGCTGCATTTAGAAAAATGGAGAGGAAGAGAAAGAGGAAGAACATTGCGGGGACCTAACAGCAGAAAATCAAAGGTCGGTTGTTCAGGATATGTTAGGGAGCTTCAGTGGATGGCTAGGTTACCTTAATGTCTATTGCATGGAAAGAAATTAGGGAAAAAGATGTTGTCCAGAAATTAATATCAAAATGACCAGCAAGCTTCTCTAAGCATGTCTGTAATTAGGTGATAAGGTAACAATGATGATAAAATCATATCCTGTACTTACACAGGTAGGGTATGATTTTGCTTATTTCATTTCAAAGGTCTTAGAGCACACTAAAATGCCACATTTTTCATTTCTCAGAAATCCTGTGAGGCAGGTACAGGGAAGCTGCAGTATCTCCATTACATAGGAAGCAATGAGTGTGTCTTAACCCTTTGTCCCTGTAGTGAGTCAGGTGGGGTATTTAGTCTGAAATGTAGTCACTACATTTAGGTTTTCTCTTTTAGGGAACAAGGTTTTCTCCTTGTTAATATACAGGGAGAGCCCCAATCCTCATGCTGCATAGCTCTGTCAATGTTGAATCCATAGTGACTGGATTCAAAGCCACTTCATCACCTCTTCCCTTCATAACATGGAGTGGTTATATGTTATTCTCATTTAGTGTTACAGATATTTCTCTGTGGTGCTAAAATGAGATCATTGTGCCGAGGATCTAAGGCAGAGATAAATGATGCCTGATCATAAAGTGAATTTCTAGACTAGTATAGGTTCATTGTATTGATTTAATGAAGTCTCCTGACTTCAAATCCCACTAATTTCTCTCTGTCTGTATTATTTCTACACCACCCTCAACATTGATAAGACATGATACATTATCCTAGACACTGATTACCAAAGTTAGTAAAAGCAACTGAATGGTCAACAAATCCCCTTAACTTCTAGCTACTGTCTTTAGTTCTTCACAATCCTCTGCGGTGGCTAGGACCTCCTGCCCAACAGCTCATTAGATACAATTGTACTTACTCTGAGGGCAAATGCAAGGGTCAGTCATGGTTTCTCCAGATATACCCAGAGTTGAGTTGAATGGCAGCCCAGCTTCTGCCCCCTCAGGGTTAGCTGAGTTTGCCAAGAAATTACTGGTCATATTGTACCTTTTTGTTCTTTCCAAGGCCAATTAATATGCCTCCCATTGATTGGATGAAGACTGCTTTTGTATCTGTCTCATTCACATTAAGTCAAGTTGTGTGATGTCACGATTACCTATTGTCTTTCAAGCTGTCTCTGGGCCAAACTGGCCATGCTTAACACCAAATGGACATCATAATATATCAGAAAGAGCAGGCACTCTGGACCTGGGTTTCTAGTTGTTAATGTGAAATATACATTCAGTTAGTATATACCAATTTTGACTTAACTGAAGCTGTCTATAGAACATAACAAGTTTAAAGCTTTTCTTCCAGGCTGCAGCTAGGTCAGAGACACTGGCAGAAGGAGTGAATTCTGCAGTAATTGAACACTAATGGTTACTTCCTTTCTCTCCCTAGCTCTTCCTAGATATAAGGATCTACTACCACCTGATAGAGTACTTTCTGGGGTTGAATGAACTTAGAGCCTGGTCTGCTAGTGGAGGGTGTGTCACATTTCTCAAGGAAACATGTGGAGATTATATCAGAGCCCTGCTCCTTTCTTATGACATCTACAGTGGCTGGCATGAGAAGAAATGGAAAATGGAAACAGCCAATATCTCCAAAACTTAAGGCTGATGGACATGACCCCCAAGTTTCATGGACATGGTCCCTAAGGGCCATGGAACCACATGATTATTTAGGTGCAGAGGACAGTGGTATAAGTACAGCAGTGCGGGGGCCCTGTGACCACTACAAGAATGACAGCACAGCTCTCTTCCTTGCTAACTCTCCCACCACTTCTACAAACTTATCCCAGGATATGGGCATGCTGAAGTACTAGAAATTTTCTGAATGTGCTTGCTATTTCTTGCCCCTGGACTTTTGCATGTGCTATTATTCTGTCTTTCTAGAATGTCCCCCATTTCTCTACTTATCTTGGTGGGCATGGCTTGGTAGCAATTCTGCTCCTCTTGTAAATCTTCTTCCTCATCACTGTCCCAGAGTATGCTCTTATGAGACCTTTCTCCATCCTCATATGTCACATGTAATATTGTAATTCACTTGGCCCTCCCCAGGATGATGACAAAATTCGTAACATAGATACTACTTCTTCAGTGGTTAGCATGTTCTGTTCTAGATCTGATACCAGGTGATATACAGCTCAAAGCAGGGACCATACCTATTATTCCTGTATCCTCAATGTTTAGTACAGTCCTTAGGATATAAGTAGCTGCTAGTAGGCACTTAGCAATGTGTCTGATAAATAAATAAGTGAATGGAAATGAATTGCCATCACAGATAGATTTAACTCAATCATGATAATCTCAAAATGTTTTGTTGGCCCTGATGTCTATTTGGGAGGATTAGTTAAGCCTGAAGTAACAGACAATTCAAGGGCAACCTCAAGAGAATATTTTATAACTTGGCTGTGAATATATTAGGCATTATTATACTTGGCTAAATTACTGGGTGAAATAACTCTTAAAAAGTAGGTCAAGCATCCATTGAAGAAACAGGCTTAGACAAATTTTACTTACTCCCAAGAACTCTCACCAAGGGTTTTCCATAGTTTAATATCCCGTTGAGGGTTGTTTAGACAAATAGCTTACCCTTGTTTGTACAATAATCAAGTGGTCTCAGTATGAGATAAGCTTTCTTGTTGGGCAGGGATTGCTTAGAAAGCAGGTCTGGACTCAATGCAAATTGGAAGCAGGTCCTCTGTTGTAGTAGAAGGAAAGCACAGGTTGCTTTTGATGAGAATGATAAGCCTGAGGCAAAGAGGCTATTAACCCATTTCTGGCCACAATGAAGTAGTGGAATCTGGACTAGAATTTGCCTACTCATCAGAGTTCTCTTTGCCTCACTGGCCCTGGTTCTCACTGTACAGGACAGACTCCAAAGAACCAGAATCTTCTCTATGCTTCTTTGTTGAGCAATCAGATAAGAGGTTACTTCTTGTTCTTGGCAAAATTTCTCCTATGGAAAAGAAATATGCTTGTGTTGATTTTCATGAAATTTGAATGTCCTTCCTTGACAGAGGCCAAAGCCTCCTTTTCAGTACTGACTTCTATAAATATTGAGTACAACTCATGACAATGTCATTTCTTCCCGTGCAAAGTAGAAGGTGATATACCATCTAAAGTTGCCTAATTTCTTAGGCAGGAAAAAAACAGAGCGATCTCAATGCATGCTAATTTCCATAGTGTTTATCTTCTTTTTCATTCTTCCCTATAAGTCATCACTTCCTTCAATCATCTGTGGATTAAGTCAATTACATATTTTCTAGTTAGAGTTAGGTCTAAGTGTATTGGTGGCTGTGATCTTTGTTGGAGATTAAACCTTTTTTTGGTGTTCTAATGTAATGCCCCCAAGTCTGTCATTGAATCTCTTTTGGTTTCTCTGAATTAAATTATAATAATATTACACTTGGGTTACAGGGTTTCAGGCAATGATAAAACTCCAAGTTGTAGTTGTTTGCAAGCTTGTTTGGTGGGTTTGTGGAGAGCAGATCTTCGTAGAAGATCAAAATCATTTACTCACCCATTCAGCATGTATTGGATGTGTATTGTGTACTGGGCAGAGTTCTAGGGAGCTAAGGATGTAGATACGTAAGACATTTCTCATCCTCAGTGAGGGGAGAGTCTGCTGGAGAAGTTTATGATTCTAAAGTAGGAATTCCAAATGGTACACATGTAACCACTGAGATTGCTACTTGGGGGATCAAATTGTTGCTGTGAGGTTTGGATGTAGATAATTTTACTTTAGTAAAATGAGTTCCCTTAAAATTTTGGAAAAATAATAAGGCAATTACTGAGATGTAGAATGAATACATCAGGTATCAGTTTACTAGAAAGATTGCTTCCTGACTGGTAGAATCCTGGTGATTGATTCCTATATTGAAAGTAAATCATATCTACAAAAGTGTTTTACATCTGTTGCTATTGTTTCATCTAGACCTAATGGAGAGTAATATCCTAAAAATCTATGACAGTAGCAACTTCATGTAATTGTATATAAGCCTGAAGTCCTGATTGCCAATCACTTTTCAGCCACTGTCAGAAAAGTCGTGTGGAATTCTCTTGACTTTTTAAGCTTTAGATTTGTTTTCAAAATGGGGTTATATCTAATCTATGTACCTCACTGGGTGGTGTAAAGAATCCAAAGAGATAATGAGAGCTAAAAATATAGATACTGTCCTTTCCTCTTATCCTAATGTTGCAAATCCACTTCCAGAATCACAGTCCACAGAGCACATGTTCAGAAGAGAGGGAAGTTACTGGAAAGAGGCTGTTTTTCTCTGGTGAATTGTTGTGAAGAGGCAGATCAGGGAGGTTATGTGGTCTTATTGACTCCCAGTCTCCTAAGTCTGAGTCTCAATGAGTCACTAGCCTTTGTTACAATAAAAGCAGGTTTTATTTTTTAATCCCTGCTTGTCTCAAATATAAAACATTTGTTACATGCCAAACTCATGAAAGACACTGGGCTTCAAGAAAAAAGCAGTTTCTGTTCACAAAAATTGCAGAAGGGAAATGATTGATCCCGTAGAAGATGTTTCAGGAAGGAATGTGGAGGAAAAGAGGTCTTTATTTGTTAATTGTACCAAGGTCAAAACAAAAACATAAGAAGACATGTTCCAACAATGCTGAATAATTATCCTAGTCACCTGGCAAGGAGCATCAGGTCCTGTTTCCTACAGACTCAAGCAATAGACCACCCAGAATAATGGAGAGCCTTACCTGCTTTGAAGACACCTTGAATTTCATTCCCAAACTTTCTCAGATGTGAGGTTTTTTGTGTTCTGAATTCAAGGGGTTTTAGTGAATGAATAATAAAGGTTACAGTAAAATATAAAGAAACATAGAATTTTAGGGAGACCTCTGGAAAAAGCAGAAAATATTGTAAGGAAAGGGGATAGTAAATCATGACATAGACTCAAGAAGTAAGCTGTGTACTTGTTTTGCTGCAATTACGTTACTAGTCCCTGTAGTGTGAAAGTAATCTAAACAAAAGATTGTAAAAAACTAACATTTCGATGCATCTCAAGTTTTGATCAATGCATTATCAAATTTGAATCTTCTTTTATAGTGTCTTAATTATAATTTGACTCAAGACTAAGTCTGATAATTTTGAATACTAAGTGGATTAAGTCTTATTCTTGTCCTCCTATTACCCCCTTTAGCCCTATATTCCACAGTATCTTTAAGTACCAAACAAAAGTTGGCTTCCTTGGTGAGAACCATGGAGTCCAACCCTCCCCATCCCCAATACCTATCATCTGCACCTGGCTTCTGAATTCAATTGTTCATGCCCCTGCTCTCCACTACAGAGAACCAATAAATCCACTGCTCTAAATCTCCCTATCCAGCCAATTAAAGAAGAAAACAGCAGTAGACAAGAGACAGAAGGATGTAGAGAGATAGGAAGAAAAGCAAGGGAACCAAGGATGAGTGATATTCAAAAGGAGATGGTAAACTTCTAGGCCAAATATTGAAGAGAAGACTTGGACAACTGAGGAGAATTGGGTTTAGTGATTAGAATGGGTGAGCTGGGAAAATGACAGGAGGAAGAAAGAATAAAACATGTTAAGGAAAAAAGCAGTCAGCCAAGAACTGGAGATGAGATTATAATAATAATAATGAAATATTTATTGTGGTGGATTGTTGTGTGTCTAATACTCTACTAAACACTTGGCATGCATAATCTCCTTAAAGAGACCCTTTGAGTAGGAAGATTATTTTATTTTACAGATGAGCAAATTGCAACACAGACTGGATAGTAATTTATATAAGCTAATTTATTACATTATATTTCTAGATTCAAACTTAGATCTGTTCAACTCTTAATTATGAGGCTATTGTGCCTCTCAGTGAAAGGTTTGAAAGGCTTATTTGACTAAGAGGAAATAAATCATTTTCATCATTTCTTTTCATCATTTATTAAGAAGAAAGAGGTTGATGGACTTTTTTTCTTATTAAGACAGGGAAGGTAAGAGGATATATGTGAGCAGATGGGAAAAGAGTAGTAGAAGATGAAGGTTGACGATATAAGAAGATGAGTTCTAATCGATGGAATAAATTTTCTCAAGGAACAGAAATGTCTCCAATTATGAACTCAGCCAGTTAACCTGCAACATAAGAAAAGGAAGAAAGTGGTCACTGTGCTTGATAATTGGGAAATAATTTTGTTTGAAAGTCTTGAAACAGATTTCACAGAGGAAGTCAGTTAACAAATATTCAGTTATAAGTTATGTACACTGTCACGTAGAATCAACGATAATATCACTTGCCATTTCTACTTATGTTTATAAACAGATTAGGTAATAAAAAAATTTATCCCTCTCTATTATGTAAAATATTATGGCATTCCTTTCAAATGAGGAATAATTGTGTACCTCTGGATAGTTAGGTCATGTAAATGGGAATTCTTGATTTCAAAAGTCAGAAACTCAACTTGAATTAGCTTAGGCAAAAAATGACTGCTTTGTTTCACACAGCCAAACCCGAGGAAGGAATTAGTAGTTCTTTGTCAGAAACAAATAATAAGAATCTACCACATAAGTATAATCACTTCTTTTGCAAATGGGGAAAGTGAAGCACGGAGACATTAGAAAATTGACTCATCTTATGAGATAGAACTGATTGTAGAGACAGACCCTCTCACCAATGATAGGCTAAATTGTTCTAGCTAATGTGTTAAATATTGGATTTGGTTTCAGTTGTAATTATTGC
Source organism: Castor canadensis (assembly GCF_047511655.1). NCBI lineage: Eukaryota > Metazoa > Chordata > Mammalia > Rodentia > Castoridae > Castor > Castor canadensis. Next base: position 90,008,400 of record NC_133396.1, on the reverse strand, counting down.
TGTTCCCCAGTTTCCTTCTTTGTAAACAAATAAGAAATACATGATAAGGTTCATAGTTCTAAGTATATCCTTAAGAGAACCTCTGGGTATTTCTCAGTATATATTTAAATTCAGCTTCCCAGAAATTCAAATGGCCAGAAAACACATGAAAAAATGCTCACCATCTCTAGCAATAAAGGAAATGCAAATTAAAGCCACACTAAGATTCCACCTCACCCCTGTTAGAATAGCCATCATCAGCAACACCACCAACAACAGGTGTTGGCGAGGATGCGGGGAAAAAGGAACCCTCTTACACTGTTGGTGGGAATGTAGACTAGTACAACCACTCTGGAAAAAAATTTGGAGGCTACTTAAAAAGCTGGACATCGATCTACCATTTGATCCAGCAATACCACTCTTGGGGATATACCCAAAAGACTGTTACTCCAGAGGCACCTGCACATCCATGTTTATTGCGGCACTATTCACAATAGCCAAGTTATGGAAACAGCCAAGATGCCCCAGCACTGACGAATGGATTAAGAAAATGTGGTATCTATACACAATGGGAATTTTATGCAGCCATGAAGAAGAACGAAATGTTATCATTCGCTGGTAAATGGATGGAATTGGAGAACATCATTCTGAGTGAGGTTAGCCTGGCCCAAAAGACCAAAAATCATATGTTCTCCCTCATATGTGGACATTAGATCAAGGGCAAACACAACAAGGGGATTGGACTATGAGCACATGATAAAAGCGAGAGCACACAAGGGAGGGGTGAGGATAGGTAAGACACCTAAAAAACTAGCTAGCATTTGTTGCCCTTAATGCAGAGAAACTAAAGCAGATACCTTAAAGCAACTGAGGCCAATAGGAAAAGGGGACCAGGAACTAGAGAAAAGGTTAGATTAAAAAGAATTAACCTAGAAGGTAACACCCATGCACAGGAAATCAATGTGAGTCAATGCCCTGTATAGCTATCCTTATCTCAACCAGCAAAACCCCTTGTTCCTTCCTATTATTGCTTATACTCTCTCTACAACAAAATTAGAGATAAGGGCAAAATAGTTTCTGCTGGGTATTGAGGGGGGGAGCGGGAGGGGGTGGAGTGGGTGGTAAGGGAGGGGGTGGGGGCAGGGGGGAGAAATAAACCAAGCCTTGTATGCACATATGAATAATAAAAGAAAAATGAAAAAAAAAATAAATAAATTCAGCTTCCTTCTTCATATGAAGTAGGGTTGAGGACTCATAATAAATTTCCCATGGACCAGCAAGACTATGCTTGCTACAGGTCTGTCTGGATTATTCATGGTGATCTCAGTGAGAGTCCCACCTGTAGCATCATAATGAGTGAGCTGAGGAATGGGAAATTTCAGCTCCACCTGGTCTGCTGACACAAGCCTGTGCCTGATCATTTCATCTTTCACAGTTGACAGAAAGGGAGGACTTGCTTGCTCTCTAGTCTTGGGGAGAATATAAGCATTTAAACATGTCAAAATATAGGCATCATTTATTCAATTTGTATCTCTCAGTTTCAAGTATTTGAAACTGAGCATATTTTCTTTTCATTAATGGAATATGAAAAATGATCACTGAGTACTTAGAATTAAAGCAGAATGTAAATGTTCACATCATGGAAAGGGGTCTTGGAAATACATATACATGAAAGGAAGGACATCTGGACTTAATAATATTTACATCTAACTTATTATGTGCAGATCTTAGCCTGGAATGATGAAAAGATCCATTGTTGAGAAAAAACTCCTAAAAAAGGAGCTTACTATTCATCTCCACATTAATTAGGACAACACACCAAATATGTTCCTCAACTAGCAGAAAGAACTGCTTTTAGAGCTGAAACTAGTCCTGGTAGATATTTTTCAAGTGTGTTTTGTTCTCTTCCATCCCATTGATCAGATTCAGGTTCAGTTCATGTTCACTGATTGACTAGTTTGTGCTGAACCCTTTCCTAGACACTGCTATTATTTTATTTGATTCTCACTTCAACTCCAGAGCAGTCTCACCATTCTCATTTTACAGACCTAGACAAATTCAGATCTTTATCTGATGTCATATAAGAAGCAAGCAGGGAACCAGAGTCTGGCATTTTAGTTCAGTCTTTTCTGATACCATGGTCTGTGTTCCTTTCACTGACCCTGCTCTCTCCATGTTTTCAGTCAATGAGCAGCATCAACTTTTAGATAGTAAATGGCAATGGGGTGAAGGGTTGGGAAAAATATTACTTCCTTGTTAATTTTAATTTTATGATAAAAAATTATTATGTACCATGCCTAGAAATAAGAGAACAGAGCAAGATGGGCGCCAGTGACTCACACCTAAAATCCTAACTACTCAGGAGGCAGAGATTAAGAGAATTGGAGTTTGAGTCTAGCCTGGGTAAATAGTTCTTGAGACCCTATCCTGAAAATACCCAACACAAAAAAGGGCTGGCTGAGTGGTTCAAGTGGTAGAGCACTTGCCTAACAACATGAGGCCCTGAGTTCTAAACCTTAGTACTGCCAAAAAAAAAAAAAAGAAATGAGAAGACAGCAATTACTACTTAAATTATGGAATCTAAACAGTCATAAGGCATGACATAACACTATTGTTTCTACTGATTTTGATGTGTATTTATGTATGTTTGATTTTTATGGTGTAAGCAAGCTTACTGTATTGCCAAAAGATATGAACGGTGAAACACAGCAAGTTTGAACTCCAGGGTTTATAGATATGGGTTAGTTCCCTGTCCCTGGAATTTTACTAACTCATCAAAAGCTCTATGTAGCATGTATTTGAAGGCAGACGTGTCTTGGAAAAAGTGTTGTCACACTAGTGATATCAGAGGGTCATGTAGCCATGTGGGACCTAAAGATAAGTGCTCCTTCTGCACAGACTGTCCTTATCAATATGGTATTTGCTAACTTCACATGAAATATCCTTTCAGAATAGTTAAAGGTTCTTTGAGGGAAACATAAGATGGAAATCTGGAATTTTTAACCTAAAATTAAAACAGAAGTATCAAGTAAATTACTAATAAACGAAAATCAATTATGCCTAAAGACATTATCCTAGTAATAAAGCTAATTTCACTTTTGTGTATTCATTTCCTAGGGATATCACTGTCTTTAGAGTGCATCACTTAGGTCTCTTTTGGTTTTAAGTGTCGGAGTACCTGATCTTGCACTTTGTTTTGTAAGACTGTGGCATGATTGCTGGGTGTTTGTTCTTTTATGTCCTCCCTGATGATGTGTAGATGTTCAAACATACTAAGAACAAAGCAAGTATGCTAAGGAAGAAACATTTCTCTCTAGTCTCAGATCTCCCCAGTCATTGCTGGTGCAAAAGGAAGAACTCAGGGTCTTCTTCCTGATTATGCATTTTCAGTTTCTTATGCAACTGCAACAGGAAGCATGGTACTAGACCTTATTTCCTATGAAGTGTTAATTTTTTTCAATCCTTGCTCCTGTCACAATTCAGTTTTTAGTTTTTACGTTTTAAATCAATCCCTCTTTTCTTCAAACAAAAAAAAAAAGAATGAAAGTCACGCCAACACTTTTGCATCTACTACTACCTATAAAATCAATGAAAATGGAAAAAGATATGTAGCTCCTCCGTTGTTCATTAGGCCTCCTTCTAACATAGGTCAACCCCTCAAAGATTGTTTTTTCTTAGAACATGAAAGAAGACAGAGAAATAGCTTCATGAAGGTTCTCTGATAAACACACAGCTATAGTCTTTGCACGTTGCTTATTTGCTCCTTTCCTCCTTTTTCCACCTCCCCTCCTCTCTTCTCTATTTGTCTTTCCTGATCCCTTGTTTGTATTCTCCCTTCGCCCCGCTACCTATGCTACCTATATTCTTTGATCTCCACAGGCTTCTAATGTTGTGAGAATAGTAAGATTAAAGAAATACTGTCTAGAATGGATCAAGAAAATGTGGTATCTATACACAATGGGAATTTTATGCAGCCATGAAGAAGAACAAAATGTTATCATTCGCTGGTAAATGGATGGAATTGGAGAACATCATTCTGAGTGAGGTTAGCCTGGCCCAAAAGACCAAAAATAGTATGTTCTCCCTCATATGTGGACATTAGATCAAGGGCAAACACAACAAGGGGATTGGACTTTGAGCACATGATAAAAGCTTTAGCACACAAGGGAGGGGTGAGGATAGGTAAGACACCTAAAAAACTAGCTAGCATTTGTTGCCCTTAACGCAGAGAAACTAAAGCAGATACCTTAAAAGCAACTGAGGCCAATAGGAGAAGGGGACCAGGAACAAGAGAAAAGGTTAGATTAAGAAGAATTAACCTAGAAGGTAATCTCTCTTCAACAAAATTAGAGATAAGGGCAAAATAGTTTCTGCTGGGCATTGAGGGGGTGGTGGGATGGGTGGTAAGGGAGGGGGTGGGAGCAAGGGAGAGAAATGACCCAAGCATTGTATGCACATATGAATAATAAAAAAAAAATAAAGAAATACTGTCTAAGTGTTCTGATGAGCTCAGAGGAGGGCTCCTGTGAGCGTTCTGGTTCTCTGATGACTAATTTCCTCTGTGAGAGTAAACTGTTCATCTGTCAGGCAAATTAGCTCTTCTCTAGCACAGTAATCATCTATCAGGCTTCAGGAGGTGAGGAATTCATTAGGTGTGTTTCATAAACTCAAAGCTGAGAATCTGGATTGGCTCTTTGCTGGAGCACGGAGTGGGGTGGGGAGGGTGCTTATCAGGGTTTTTAAGGACTTCTGTAAGTCTGCCCTAAACTAATTTTTTCAGCCTTGTCTCCTACAACCATCTGATATATGTGTAACCTTTTCTCAAAGCCTTTTCTTAAGGTCGAGTGTATTTTCTTTCTTTCCCACAGTAAGTGGGGCTTTGCCTGCATGTCCTGGTTTGCATGTCCTTTCAACTTCCTTAAACTCAACATGTCCACACGTGCTCCCTCTACCAGGGAAAACACACCTATTCATTAAAGCTCAGGCCTATTCCTTCCTTTACTTTCCTTGCGCAGTTCAGCTTGCTCTCTCCTCTGAGCACTTGTACCACTAACCCTATGTCAGGGAAGAGTTAATCTCCTTAATGACAACATGCTGTCACTGGAACCTGATATGATGCTTTTGATAAAACTGAACAGGCTTTGAAAAAACGTGTGTGTGTGTGTGTGTGTGTGTGTGCACATGTGTCTTGGTGAAACAGCTGAAGGCAGATGGTCAGCATGGTTGAGAGGGCCCAGATACAGAGAGATTAATTAGAGAAAAGTAGTAAAAATAAAATGTCACTTTCCAGTACTTATCATTTATTTTAGAGAAGCTCATTTTCACTGGTTCCCTTGCATGATGATTATCCTTCATTTTATTTGGCTTTCATAGTCTTCTTGGTGCTAAAAATTCACCAAGACCTATCAGAATCCAATTCAGCATTTTATACACATTTTTTTCAATGTAGAAACACCATCTCTCTCTCCCCCTTTCTACCTCTCCTCTTTTCTTTTCTTCCCTCCCTCTTTTTCTCTCTCTTTCACACACACACACACACACACACACACACACACACAAAACTATATACCCCAAATGCAAAATGTCTACAGCACTAGTCAATTTTCCATTACTATAGGAAAATACCTGAGATAATCAACTTAAAAAGGGGAAAGCTGCTTTTTGGCTCATGGTTTCAAAGGTTTCAGTCCATGGTCAAAAGAACCTGTTGCTTTTGGGCCTGTGGAAGGCAGAACATCATGATGGGGAGAGCATGGTGGAACAAGCCTACTTATGTCAAGGTAGCTGGGAAACAAAGAGAAACGAAAACAAGGTTCCAAAATCCCCCTCAGTGTTTGCCTCAATGACATAAGACTACCCCACAACACACACACATACCAGGCCTCACCTCTTAAAGATTTCCACTGCTTTCCAACAGCACTAACCCAAAAACAAAGCTCTTAACACTGGGGCCTGAAGGGACTCTTAAGATTCAAAGGATTGCATCCACTAAATTGCATTTAACCTTGGTTTGGCTCAGTTTATATTCTATTGACCAAAACAAAAAACTTATACTTAGCTTACACTCTTCTCCTTTCCCCTCTTTAGCCTTTTCCTGAATGTTCCAACTTCTTGATATTAGAACATTTTTTAATCTTCAGCTCAGTGATTAAGTCCCCATTTCATTCTGTACTCTGCAATACACCAAAGCCTTCAAACATCAAAAACTCCAAGTACATTAATTTCCTTTTAACCTTTATTTTCTTATCATGTACATACATAGGCTTACAGTATAGTAATAATATACTATACTGTAATATACTATACTGCAAATAAAATGCAACTATGAAAAAAAGCCATTTGGAATATATATATAACATTGTCATCCCTTCCATAGGTTATTGCTCTAGTTAGTGTTTTGCCACTGGACAGATGGGAAAAATACTGTTACTTTATTTCCACATCCCCCAGAGTTCTAAGGATTATCCTTGGCACAAAGGGGTCTTCAGTCAAGCCTAAGCATGGGAGGGTGCTTGATGTCCATAACAATGATTTAAGAAGTGGCATGTTTCAATTTCTTGAGCACCTTATATGTACAGTGTTTATGTGTATTCTTTCATTTAAAACTAAAAGTAAAAATAACCCACAACTATAAGTGAGCAATATAATATTCATTATATTATTTGTGAAGTGGAACATTAAAATCTGATTTGTCAGAAACATTTGGCCTTTATTAGGACTCTCAATAGTTATAGTTCTATCTTCCAAGATAAAAGCAAATCATGCTGTGTGAAGTTTAAAAGAAAAATAAGATGCCTTTTATTAAAGGATAGAGGTGGGTGAGAAAGAAAGAGCCTTGCTAACTCTCAGCAAAATTTACATTTTGTTTCCTAGATTGCCTTTTAAATAGTTTTGGTTAATTTTAAACACTGTGAGCTTTTAGGGCCCGCTTACAGGCTGGAAAATTTAATATGATGGCATAACTGCATAATTGCAATTAACTCTCTCTACTTTTCAGTCAGACACTCACACTTGCTGGAAATACTTTGGTAAATGGGCAGAATATTTTGAATTCATTAATTTTTATTATGTTTATCTGCAATGTTGCCATTGTGAATTCAATTTGTGAAAGATACACAAATTGTGTATCTATTATGTCTATTCTTTTATTTGCACAGGTAGTTCTTTGTGTTTTAACTCCTTGATCACTTGAAATTTCTCCTAAGTAGTACTTTCCCAAATTTTCCTTAAAATAGAAACTTCGATGAAACTGTAGTTTCCTAAGACCACCCTAGAGCCATAGAATAAACATTTCTAGGAGAAGGGCTCTGAAATCTGTACTTAAATCTGTAGCTTTTATTGTTGCGTAAGTTTGGAAACTGGTCTGAAACATTCTTCCCTGCTTTTTGAGACATTATTTTTGGAAGAGGAAATAAAACATTCCCATTGCACCACCTAAAAAGTATGGCTGCAGAAAAACTTGTTAAACATTATTCTAATTTCATTTAATGTTCTGATTGGGTGACAATTTACATTTCCATTTTAGAGTGAAATACATCGTGCATATCATTCTGGGAATTATAACATCTGATATAAAAGTGATAATACCTAGTTGTATTATAATTTAGAGGGCATATATAATTAGGTATCAGCTATTCCATTGTATTTATTATATTCTAATGAAAATAACATTCTTCTGTGACTCCCTCACCCCATCAAGTAAACTCTGAGGCCAGATCCTCATTTCTTTTTCACCTATGCTCTGAACAGACCTAAAACAGGTGCATAATACATACAAAATACATGTTTATTGAGTTGAAGTAAATCAAATTATAAATTGTTGACAAAGCAGGAGGCTAATGATAATTTTGTTGTCACAATCCTTTCATTATATTATTGCTTGGGAATCATTCTTTCTTTAGTGCATCCAGATTCAACTCAAGATTTCTCTCTTGGCAAGGTAAAATGGAAGACGTTAGGAAATGTCTCAAATGCTTTCTCCCTTAAGTACCCACATATTTTCTTTCTCTGCTCTTTTTACATGTTCCCTCTATTGACCTTGTTTTGTCCTTCCACACTCACATAAGTAATGGCTTTATATCTGTATTTATAATATATAACCTAGAATGTAAACTTCAGTGAGGCAGAGACTCTCTGCAGAGCTTTCTGGTGTTGGTCAGAACAGTAATAAAATAAACAGCAAGTCCAAGGCTATAAACTGAATCATTTCAAAATAAAAGTAGGACCTTTTTTCTCTACTGGGAAAGCAATTTGCAACAAATGCTTGGTATCACTGAAGCAAGGAGCCTTTCTCTGCAACTTAAAATACTTCTAGGTCTGAACATCTATGCCCCATAAACATCAAATACATATACATAACCACGTTATAGAAGTAAAAGTGGAGATATTGTGAAGGAGGGCTCTGCTGAAGGGAAAGAGCTGGCTTGCAAAAACTTTCCTAAAAATGCTTTATTCTCAGTAGCCACTAACCTTCTCTAGGAGCACCGCTATTACTATTCATCAGTTATTTGGTAATGTGAGATGGCTAAATGTGATATTTGGTAATGTGAGATGGTTTTCCTATGGCACAGACTTCCCCAATGAATTCAATTAACTTGTTTGTGTCATTTATGTGTAACTAAATGAAAGTTGCATAATGGAAGGAAACTGCAAAGATCCACCCTACCAGTTCACCTTTATCATTTCACACGCATCCTTTATGGATTTACAGATTGGCACACTTTAATGCCACATTATCTCCCTGTGCAAAATGAAGATAAGAAATTACCCAATCCATGTAATGAACTTTGCAATTCAGGCCTCAAACCAGGATGATGAATAAGATTACTCCACCTTGCTCAATTACCCAGGTGAACACCTAACTTTATAGAACCATTAGAAAGGTAACTCTAAAGTAGACGTAGATAAATAACAGAGGGAAAAAGAAAATTTAAGCAAGAAAAAAAATTACATTTTACAATGTTACATAATAATTCTGAAAGTATGTACTTCAAGGAGAGTTCTTATAACACTTTTATGTTCTAATATAGAAAATCATCCTTAGGAAATTATTCATTTGCTTCACATTGCTACTTCTTTCTTACAAATTTATACATTATTTTCTTACATTCTCTTCAGATTTTGAAGTCTAATACCGAATGGAGGAATTACAACAACTTTACTTCACAGGAGATAGTGTACGTTGCTCTGTGTTTTCCATATAAAGGTATAGAATAAAATGAGAAGAAAAACCATTAAAAAACATGAACTAACTTTGCCACAAATCACAAGCATTCTAATAACTGCACCATTTAAAATATTTTTAAATCCAAAGTTATAGGCATATATATGAATTAAATAGTTCTAACAACGTTATTAGTAACACTAGTTCCCAACCACTCTCCTTCTATTTCTCCTCATTCAGAAATAATTGTTTTTGTCTCTTTACTCAGTTATTTTGGAATTTGCCTCATGTTCTAAATAGAATACATTAGTATTTCTTGTTTTTATTTTTTCAAATTGTAGGCATTATTGACTTTCTGCAGTGGAACCTGAGCATTTACTCTTTTTTCCTTTCCCTTGATGTTTAATCCCCACCAAAAACCTATAATTCTTTCTATTTTCCATCTTCTTGATGTAGTGATATCATGATTCTGATTAAATTTCAATATCACATTATTAAGATTATATAAATGATAATCACAGTTGAAGCTTTCCTGCACAGTTGTTTTCCAAATTGCTTTTGTTCTTGTTGTCTAGGTGGTTCTGTTACAGTCTGAATATTTTAAGCCACCCCACTCCATATTTACACAATGAAATCCTGCTCTCCAAAATTATGGGCCATTTTGGAGGTGGGTCATTGAAAGTTAATTGAGTCATGGGTCAAAGCCTTCATAAATGGGATTAAAGAGGCCTAAGAGAGACTCCTTCTTCCAGTTGTGAAGATGTTATCTATGAGACAGCAAGTGGGCCCTTAGCAGACATTGAATCTGCCTGGCCTTGACTTTGGATTTCCCAGCTTCCAGAACTGTAAGAAACAATTTTCTGTTATTTATAAACCACATTTGGGGCTGATGTTTTGTTATGGCATCCCAAACTAAGATAGTACTTTTCACTAATTCTACTAACTCTTCATAATTGTCTAAATTACTCTTCAAGATGCTCAGACCCATGCTTAAATTTAGGTACTCTATCAAGGTAATCTTCCTGAAGAGGTCTCTCCTGGTGCTTTTGACCTGGTCTCATCTGTGGTGGTGGAGTGGTACGCCCTGCCATTTGAGGTTCTTCTTTCACTGTCACCTTGGAGATTCCCTTCAGTTCTTTTCTCTGTGTTGTGCTTCCTGTTTCCTGTATCACATGTCTTCCTCTTTTTTGGTTTTATCCCTTGTTTTGGTAGAGGGAAATATCTCACTTCATGAGAAATGGCACACAGCAGGTGAATTTCTTGAGGTCTCACAATGTCTGACAATGTCTTTAATTCCCCCTGACATTTTATTGATAATTTGGTTGAATATAGAGTTTCTCGTTGGAAATAGTATTTCTTCAGTGTTTGGAAGACATTGATTCCCTATCTTACAGTTCTCTGTGTAAAGGTTGAGAAGTCTGAAACCATTCTGATCTTTGGGTATTGTCTGTTTTTCCCCCCAATTTATAGTGCTCAAATTTCATAATGATGTCTTAGTGTCAGTCATTTTTATCCATTATATTGGGCATTTAAACCAGGGCACTTTCAATTTGGAAAATCATATCCTTCAACTCTAGGGACATGTCTTGAAACATGCTTATCTTCTCACCTCTGTTTCTTCTCTTTTCTTTCTGATGTAGGTATGCTAGACCTCTTAGATTAGTCCTTTAATTTTTTGTCTACTTTATGGGTGATATCTTCTAGTTCTTCTATTGAGTTTTTTTATTTTTATTTTTATCATTTTACAGAGCTCTTAAAAAATCTTTTTTGTCATTTTTATTGTTCTAGACAAGTTTGCTTTTTATAGTATACTTCAATTTTATGAAGTCAATATGTGGCAATGTTAGATTTGGTTTTTTTTTTCCAAGTTTTCTTTTTTCTGTGTATAACTTGTTGGAGTAGAAAAATTTTAAGGAAAGTTGTTTTAGTTTTGCTTTATTTACTTACTCTTTGTTTTTGTCTCTACCTTTCATGTTAGAACATTTTCTTATGCCTAGTGGTCTTTAGTTACCTGATCCTTTTGAAGAATAGGGCACTAAATTTCTAACTGGATACCTGAGCACTCAGGTGAGACTTGACTGTGACCTTCCCTATAGGGTGAACTGGTTGGAAAAAGTCAGATTTTAGTATCTTTTATTTCTTTCCTCTTGGTATGGTAGGATTTCCCAAAAAAGACTCTTCTAATCTCCAACCTAGACAATCAGACTGGCTGATGAGGTAGGAGGATGACTGAGGCTCAACATCAAATATATGTTCACTCATTTCCTGCCCTCCAACATGCTATGCAAAATTTTCAAATGGAAAAGTAGAAAGAATAGTCCAATGGCAACCTATATACCTTCCACCTTGATTTGGTAATAGTTAAGTTTACCATATTTGTTCTATTTCTGAACTTTTGAAAGTGAAGTGTCTTCAAATATTTCAGCATATATCTCCACAATTAGGGAGGGACATTTTTCCATATAACCACATATAGTATTGTCATATATAAGAAAAATAACAATAATTTAACCATTTAATGTGTAGTCCTTATTCAAACTTCCCCAATTGTCACAAAAATGCTCTTAGTTTTGGATCTCCTGTCTTGAAATATGCTTGGTGTTCCCAAGTCCAGGTCTTACCTTCACCCTCTTTTGATAGTAAATGGACAGTCTTTTGCTGGGGCAGTTACCTAGCAATGTAGAATGGGGAAAGATATCTACTTCATAATTTTCAATCATTTCTCATCACCACTAGCACCAAACATGTACCCTTAATCTCACTGCCAGCTGTACTTGGTCCTGCTATTTCCTGAATGAACTTTCTGAGAACTGTGTGTGGAATGGATCAGTTTTTGTCACTTCCCATTGTTAAATTAGGGTTCCATTTTCTCCTGTCTGCTGTTGAGGATGACCATATTATTCACTGTACAAATCAGAGTAAAAGCTGGCATTATTTTTATGCCAGGATTGTTAATAGGGTAGTTATCAATAGTCTTGTTAAAGTAGCATGTGGTCACTTTTGGGAATCATTTCTTAGCTGCTTTCCAGCCTCAAGGGTTTGCTCTTATGGCCTTTTCACCTGACCTCCATCCCTAAAGACTCACTATTAAAAAATAAAAAACTAAACCCTTTTCTGTAGCTTTATGAGTTCAGTGAGTAAAGATAATTTCATGTGTTCAATGAATGCATTATTTTTTATCTCAATTTAATTATCTTTAACTCACTTTGATCACTTTGTATTTGTGCCACATTTTGTTATTTTAATGTTCTTGAGTGCCTTGCTTCACAGATGATAGTATTTCTAAGACTTACTCTATAAAATATTCCTATGACCTAAAGTGAAGTATTTTTATGTAAGTGTTCAATAAATATGTTTGATTAGAGCTCACCATCATCTTTCAAAGTCCCCCTCAAAAATACCTCCACTGTTAAATCTTCCCTGATGATTTTCTCAAAATAAAGTAAACTCCTTTTCCTCTAAAATCTTGTGACATCCACTACTTCTGTCACTTGGCATTTATTCCATATGTCTTCATGTATCTCATTTCTCCTAGCACTGTAGCTTTCAAATTAGTTTGAGTGCAACCCACATTTAGACATACATTTTATGTTGCAACATAGTTGCATGAACATGTATAACAGAACACCCACGCACACACACACACACACACACACACACACACACACCCCTACTGAAATAAGAGTACCAGGAAAAGCTCTTTGTCTTTGGAGACCCACTATGATACCTTTTACTTTTTTACTAAGTGTTGTTGGACTCCCTCAAAATTGGCCTTTTGACCTTTGAATAAATTGTGGCCCACAGTTTATATAGCACTGTTCTAGTACAGAGCTTCTTAATTTGGGATCATATATATCATTTGCCAGTCTGTGAACTTGTATGAAAAAGTAGTTACATTTTTATTTTCACTAGCCTCTTACTAAAATTTAGAATTTCATTTTACTATAAATAGAGGTAACAAGCTGTGGTAACACTAGCAGTATTTATAACTTTGTCACATCAAGCATATTGTGTATATATGTTCATCACTATTTTGGAATAATTGATGTTACTACACTTGGTGCTGGATCCCAATATGCATTAATAAAAGGGCACGATTACTGTATCATAAATTTACTTTGTAATACTTTGAGGAATGTATGTCAGTATAATTGGTTTCCTTAATAATCTATGTGTTTTATTTTATACATTTATGAACATTCTGAGAAGGAATCCTTCAGCTTCACTATGCTACCACAATGGTGTAGTCCAGAAAAAGGTCAAGACTCCCTGCTTGGACACTAAATTTTCTGGAGGCAAATATCTGTCTCAGCACCTTTTATAGAAGAAAAGCTCAATAAATAGTTGTTGAACATTTTATTTCTCCATGTTAAGCAGGGTTAGGTGGAACCAGAAAAATGTAGTCAGATACAATCAAATAATGTTATGCAAAAAACCTTATTTGACAATTTGTAGAGGAAGAGATAGCTGGCTACAGGGGCTCTAAGCTAGTCAGTTGCATCATAAGGCTTGCTATTCTTGGCAATTTAAATTACAGAGTAGATTATCATTCAAATGATTAAACAAATCAAATAAAATTAGCTGTAAAAATTGTGATTATAAAAATCATTTTGAGCCCTCAAAATAAAAAATTATTGCGTTATATATACAAAACACACGACCCTTCTCATAAGGAATTTGTATACTGCTTAGGAAGACAAAACATAAACAAATGAATATTAAATGAAAACAGTGTCACAGGGCACAGATATTTCAGGACATGACAAGCAGTGTGTGAGAAGATTGAGTCATGAAAGTTAAAAATGGTAGATAAGGACTGAACCATCAACTGGGTTGGATTTTGAAAGACTTTTAGTGACAGGCCAAGGAATTAGGAATATATTTGACATATATTTAAGACCAATAGGAAATAATTGCTTCAAAGAAAGGACATTACGAACTAAAGTTTTAGGTAGCTTTATCTGAGAGTATTGTACAAGAGGTATTAAGCAGCACAAAATTTGGAATCCCCAACACATTGCCTTTAGTTGCTACTTTCCTCTACCTATCTGCAATCTTATACTTGCAAAACCTTGATAGATACTTCCAGTAGAAACCAAAACCCAATACTGTGCTTCTAAAACCAAACTAATCTCCCCTGAAAGCCTGGTGCTATCATTTGAATGTGACCCCCAAAGTTCATGTGTTGGAAACTCAGTCTCCAATGCAACAGTGTTGAGGTGTGGGATGTTTACAAAGGTGATTGCCATGAAGGCAGAGTCCTCATGAATGGATTAATGTTATTATTGCAAAAGTGGGTTCCTGTTAAAAAGGTGTTTGGTGAGCCAGGCATGGTGGCACATGCCTATAATCCCAGCTACTTGGGAAGTTGAGGCAGGAGGATTGCAAGTTTGAGGCCATAGTCAGTCCAGGCAAGCTGGGTGCAGTGGTACACACCTGTAATCCTAACTATGTGGGAGGCAGAGATTGGGAGGATCACTGTTCAATGCCAGCATGGGAAAAAAGGTTAATGAGACCCTATATTATCAAAACCTGGGTGTGGTGGTGTGCACCTGTTACCCCAGCTATGTGGAAAGTATAAATAGGAGGATCACCAGGTATAAATAACTAAAGCAAAGAGAGGTGGGGGCATGGCTCAAGTGGTAGAGGGCCTCCTTAGCAAGTGTACTACCAAAACAAAGAAAAAAAAGAAACAAAAAGACTGGAGGTATAGTTCAAGCGGTAGAGCACTTGTGAGGCCTTGGGTGTCATCCTTAGTGGAACAACAGAATAACTAAACTAAACTAAAATAAAATGACGTTTGTCTCCTCTCTATCTTTCCCTTTCTATTCCCTCCCTCCCTCACTTCCTCCCTCCTTCCTATAATGTCCTTACCATGTTATGACCCAGCAAGAAATGACCCCTCAATCTTGGACGTCCTTGCATTCATAACTTTGAAACACAGATCTCTTTAATTAACAAAAATGTCCAGTCTTAGGTATTCGCTTATAGCAGCACAAAATTAAGACACATAGAACTCCTGACTTTTCTATTCATGAAATGGTATATGTCTTCTGGAAATGAACCATCTTTGATTTCTTCCTCTTCACCACCCACATGTAATCATCCCTTTCTTCTGATTGGTTCTATTATCAGCTTACTAAAGTCAGATACCTTCAAAATATTCATATGTTAATCTCATGATAAAAGAGTAAATTTAGGGACCCAAACTTTAAACTATTTAATATTTTTGAGACAGGGCTTTACTATGTAGTCCAGGCTAGCCTCAAATTTGAGATCCTCTTGCCTGAGGCTCCCTAGTTCTGGTATTACAGGCATGCGTCACCACATTTGGCTTTAAGTTGTTAATTCTTTAAGAATTATTTTTGTTATTTGCAATATAAACAGAACTGTACAAGCCACCATGGCATTTTGTGATTCTTTTATCCCTAAGGAAATGAGTTTTCAGGTTGTCTACCTTTATCTCCCAAAGTGGCCAAATTATCAGGGTTCTGTTAAGGTAGATTGGCAAAGTAATTTAGGCTCTTTTCAGAAAGACAGTAACTAAGTAAAAGAGATATATGTTATTTGATACACATACCTACATACACAAAAAGAAGAAAATGAAGAGGAGACAAATAGTAAGAAACATTCTGTTTGTATTATATTCATATCTAATTAAATTTAAGTGTTTATTGCCCATTAGCCCTTTCTATTAATTTCTTCTCAATTTCCTGACATGTCTTTCACTGATTTCCAGGGAATTTCTGTTCTAATGGGGTTTTTCTTTGTAAGCATGTAATGTTACTACTGAACAATAGCTGTTCCACTCTAAGATCCTTCTTAGACAGAGTGTTATGGTTTGAATTTGTAATATCCTCCACAGACTCGTGTGTTGTAGCCTAGGGTCCCAGCTGAAGGTGCTATTTTGGGTGGAAGCTTTGGAAGATGGGACCTAACTGGGGACAGGTCCTTGGAGGTATCCTGTCCTGGTCCCTCCTGTCTTTCTTTCTCTCTGCTTCCTGACCACCATTATGTGAACTCCTCAGACTGCCACTTCTCAAACAGTAATCAAAAATAATTCTTCCCCTTAAATTGCTTGTCTCAGGATTTTGTCACAGTGGTGAGAAAAGTAGCTAATATATATTATATTATCTCAGCATATTGTAATATTGAAAGGAGATTTCTCAATTAAATTATGTCCAAATTTGTTACCCATCAAATACCACTCCTTAAATTGGACAAACAGTTCTTCTCTTGGGCTTCTTAACTGATTTATACATGAGATAAAGGACAAAGGAAGCAGTCAGAGGTGTTGGTTTCTTTTCTGAGATCTACTTGTTCTTTTTTACCATGAGCAAGCAGAGTTTCTGATGGTTATCAGGGCAGGGACTTCAGCTGCCCATAATTTGTGTAGTTCACTTTTTGGGAATGGAGGAACTCATATTCACTGTGGAATTTAGACTTTTGCGACTTCCAGATTAATCCAAGGAACTGCAAGGAACACAAGTTATCATGTGTGTGGTCAGTGTTCATAGATTTTATTGGATTGGTAGATTCGGTTACAGTAGAGTCTCTTAACCTTGGCATTTTTTATTTTGGGGACAAATGATTTTTTTTGTTTTTAATAATTACCTTAGACACTATAGGATGTAGAACAGCATCACTGGCCTAACCCAGTAGATGCCAGAGGCACTTCCTTGGTCATGACAACCAAAACTATATCCGGAGGTTAGCAATTACAGCTTGGAGGGACAAACTGACGCAGATTGAGAACCACTATAGAATATTTAAGAGGTGTTGAAAATGTAGTATATACACACAGTAGAATAATATTCAGTGATAAAAACAATGAAATCTTGTCATTTGTAGCAATACAGTTGGAACTAGAGGACATTATTTATGTTAAGTGAAATAAGTTAGGTACATAAAGACAAATGTCACATATATGTGGAAGGTAAAAAGCTGATCTCAAAGAAGTGGAGAATAGACTAGTGGTCACAGAGACTGGGGAGGGTGTTGGGGTGGAAGGAATGGAGAGAGGATGGTTAATGGATACAGGGATGTAGTTGGACAGCAGGAAAAATTTCTAATATTCTACAGCATCATAGGATAACTATGGTTGACAACAATTAATTGAATATCTCAAAGTACCTAGCAGAGAGGATTGAGTGTTCTGAACCCAAAGAAATGATATATGAGGTGATATAGGTATACCCTAATCTGATCACTACACATTGTTTACATGTACTGAAATGTCACACTGTACCCTATAAATATGTACAATTACCACGTGTAAATTAATGATAAAAATACATTTTAAGAAGTGGGTGGACACTTCTGGGTTTGGGATGAGATGGGGCAGGACAACTGGTAACTTCTAAGCTTCAGATGCACATCAATTCTAGTAGAACTTCTTTGGCAGTGATCTACTGAGGATTAGCTAAGGCACACCTGTTCCCTATATTGACTAGCATAGTTTCTGGAGTCAGAAAGAGTGCCCAACATGTTAGAGAATGTCAGATAATCCTTATTCTTCTCTTACTCCTATCTTCTTTTTAACTTGCATATTAACTTGCATTTGATACTGCTGTTGAACAAAATACTTGACTCCTGTAGTGGGAAATAGAGATTATGGATTTTTTTGTCATATACTAAAAATAAAATCTGTTAACAGATCATTGGAACTTTTTCTAATTAATGACAGAAAGGCTAGTTTAGGACGAACTCTTCTAAAACCAAAACTACCATCCTTTGTTGAATTTCTCCGACATCTTGTCCACTTACTTCAAAAAATTATACAAGTAAAGCCATTTAGTACCGTGGGATTTTAAGGAACCACTAATTTGATTTAGAAGGTTCATAAACAAATTCTACAGCTCAAAATTAGGCGTTCGTTGGGCATTTTACTCAAGTTTTTAAAATATGGCCAAACAATAGGTAACACTCACTTTAAACTTTTTTCACGCTAAACTTTATGTTTCAGGGCACAGATAGTGTAACCTTTGTCGTCTTTGCCACTTTACCTCCTCCCTCAACCTGACTGAAATTCTGGGGAAGGTAGTTCAGAGTCTCCAAACAGAAAGACAAAAGGGGAAACAATACTGAGTTATGCTTTATATTTCCTACCTAATAAAAGAAATATCTCTCAGTAAGGATTAATTTCCTTCTTACTGTCAGAATCTGTAACAAACCAGAGACACTGGAAGGGACTTCTATTAGCCAGAGGCCAAATTTCTTGACCTCTTCCTCTACGATAGCAGGACGTTAAGTATTTCAGGCAGAAGGTCCCTACAACTAGTTTAGGAAGGCTGAACAAGCCTGGGGTGGGCACGCTGTACACGTTAAAGCATGGAGCAGTTGTCACTTGTTTGTCCCCCTCCATAGCAGGAGGTGGGTGTAAGAGAGCGCCTTTCCCGCTTTCGGTGAACCTAGCATTTGGAGCGTCTGTCGGTGCCTCGCTCTCCCAAATAGGGACCACAGTTTCCCTCCTGGCCCCATTGTAGCGCACCCAAAGCTCGAAACCAACGGAGCGAGACAAACCCAACCATTCTGAGCAGTCTGGCGGGCAGCGGAATTCTTGCAGAGGGAAGGAAAAGCACAAGATTCTGTTCCAACGCTTTACATGAGATGAAATTTTGACACGCCCCTTTCCCACCAACCAATCAGCATTTAGCTCAGTGGGTTGGACCCGTTGATTCCGGGAGATCGCCTTTTAAATTTCATTAGTGCAGCTCTCTTCTCTCCTCCCCCAGTCATTTTAGGTCATTCCTTGTACTTCATTGCCTTAAAAGAGGAAAACTGTAATAATTCCAAAGCTACTCAGTCTTGCAGAACTCTAGAATTCTGCCATTAAACCCGTGGATTCTAGGAGGAACAAGGAAAGTGAACTGAGGGTTCGAGAAGATAAACTACAACTCCCAAGGGGCTGTGCGCGGAGCCCGCGCACTCAGGGAAAAGGGCCGGGGCGCGGGAAGGCGGAAGGCCGAGGGTCACGGGACTTCCTGAACGGGCGCCAGTAAGTGGGCGGGACGTGGTTGGGCACAGCGTCTGTAGCGTCCGCTCTGGAGCTTCGTGTCCTCCTCCCTCCAGCTTCTCGGCCTGAGACGTCGGCGGGGGCGTGGCCAGTGCGGAGGCTGGTGGGCGGGGAGTGCGAGCGTCGCGGGACGTGGGTGACGCGTCTGCTTCCAGCTCAGCGGTGTGTGAGGTGTCGCGGCCCCGCCAGCGATTGGCTGTTGAGAGGAGAGTACCCGGCGGCCGTTGGTCGCCCGCAGCACGGAGCGAGGGCCGGGGAGGGTGGGGGGGATATGGGGCGGCAGCGGCAGGAGGAGGCGGGCGCGGACGAGCCGGAGGCCCCAGCAGCAGCAGCAGTCCCCGGAGTCTCCCTGTAAAGCGCCCCGGTCCGCGCCGCTGTGGGCCCCTCGGAGAGGGCGGCCTGGACGCGAGCCACTGCCGAGCCGTTCCCCCAGCGCCACAGCTCTTCGGACTCTCGGTCCCATCCTCGCGCTCCTGCTCAGGCTCCTCCATCTTGGCCTTGGCAGTGGCGGCTGCCGGGAGGATGTGCCGCCTTCTGGCAGGGGGAAGAAGGAGGAGAAGATGAAGAAGTATCGGCGGGCCTTGGCCCTGGTCTCTTGCCTGTCTCTCTGCTCCCTGGTGTGGTGAGTAGCCGCGATCTCACGGGAGTTTCCGTGGGGGCAGCGCGAGGGGAGGGAGTCGCCCAGGTCACACCCCCAAGTCATCTTGGTGTGGCGGGTGCGGGTCTCTAAGGCCCCCCGAAAGTAAGGCTCGAACCCACTCCCACTAACCTGGCAGCCCCCTGTGCGGAGATTTTGTAAATTTGCAAAGTGGGAGAAAGGGGGAAAAGAGGGCATCCCCGAGCGCCTTTGTGCTCAGTCACTTGGAGTTGGTGCGCTTTGGGGTGGCGTTGTAATGTGTTGGTGGTGGGTAAATTGCTTCGATTTACCGCCGTTATTTGTGTTTCTAGTGTGGTCAGGGCATAAAGCACGTCAGGTGTGATTTGTTCCAGACCTGCGCTTGTGAAAACGCGAGCCGTCATGCGGTAGGAGTAACGTATAAACAGTAGTTCTCCTGGACATTTCTTGCATGATCTTTGGCCCCGAGTACACTGAGACCTGCTCTTCTTGGAAACTTTGGGGAGCACTTTTTTATTTGGCTTAGATGTATTGTGTACAGTAGTTTTTGTCAATGTCCTTGAGTAATGGAAGGGTAAATACCGTATTTTGCAAGCGGTATACCAGTGCTTTGTCCCTAAAGCCTCAGGGAGTTTCTGTTAATTTCAAACACATTTGGAGTTTATTTTTGAGGAGCAGAGAGAGCTTGTAAGAAGGAATGCTGTCAGTGTGCTTGGAAAAGCCATTCTTTTATTTGGTGACTGAAAAGGTAGCTTTTCAAGTCAAAGCGGTTTTTTATATTAAAATATAGACAAATTGAGTTTCTTGTTTAGCTTATTTCTGCAAAGCACCAACAATATTTTCATTTTCATGGCTACCTAAAGGAATCCAAAGGCACTGAAGGTGTAGAGTTGTTGTTTTCATCGAATATATAAACAAGGGGAAAAGAAAACACTTGTCTGCCTGAGTAATTTGGATTGGAAGGATGATAAAGACTTTAAAGAGCAAAAAGTTTGGCCTCTTGCCTTTCATTTTGAATCCTTTAGATAAAACCAGTGAATCCATTGACACCACTTTAAGTTTAAATTTGTAGGTAAAATACTGAAATCTTGTAATGGTTTTCCAGGAAGCCACAGAGTTGTTTGTACATGATTTATTTTCTTTCTCCTCTCTCCTTGGTCTCGCCCATCCTGGACCATGTTATTCTTCATCAGCGCTTGCTGAAATGGCTGATAAGGCACAGGTTACACTTCTCATTCAAGCTTAAAATGCACCAGTGTTTATGATTTTTTTTTTTTTTTAGTTAGATGGTGGAAAGGAAATCAAGCATTAGAATGTGTTTCATTAAATTTATTTGCAATTTTAAATTAACCATGCTTCTATTGTTTTGGAGAATTTTTGGTTGTCTTCCCTTAATGTATTTTCTTAACTTCATTCTTTAGCAGTCATGACAAGATCATGATCTACCTGCGTGGGGGTGGGAGGAGGGGAGGGAATCAATTTGCCTAGTATTGAAAATAGGAGTCACAAAGTTCTATAAAGTTTTTTGACTTCCAAAGTGAAAAATGGATGCTGAGGGTTTAAGAAAAGAGTGTAAAACTTTTAAGAGACTTCAGTTTAATAAACAATTGGATTAGTATGTTTTGAGATTTGTTTGGGCTGCCAAACAGAGACATTTTAATTATTCTTTTGCGAAGCTATGAAATGCACTACAATAGGATATTTAGGTTTGAGCTTTGTTGGAAAGATGATGGCAAATGAGATTGGAGAAGGAGAGTGGTGCATGGTGATGATTGGCAAGGGTATATTTTGTTCTTTTGAGATATCTTCCTTGGAAAGTTGGTGTTACAACACTGCCTTAACCAGAGGTCTAACTTTGGTGTGCTCTAGTCGGGTTTGTCATCTCTCATCATTTGCATTCCACTTAACAGAAATGGGTGGCTTAAGCCATTGTAGGGCTTAGGCAGAAGGTTTGCAAAAGACTCAATGAACTTCTCTTTAGTACCCATTTTGATCTTGTCATTCAGAAATTGTCCCAAAATTTTGTGACCCATTTCTATTTTGTGGATGGAGTACTATATGTTTATACTACAATATTTCAGTTTCTAAAGTTTTCCCCTGTATCCTACCAATATTCAGAATTTTGTTAACATTTTATATTGTCATAATCTTACAGATCTTGATTATATCTCCTTCCGCTTCTGTCTTTCCTAGAGTACTAACCTTAGATTACCTTCACAGAAAAACCATTGTATCTTCCCCATTGTTCATTCTGGTTGCTATTTTTTCTATTTTTCATGCTTTATATTTTGATTCTTGATTAAGTAGTACAGAGTATTGTAGGTATAAATGCACTGTAGTTGCAGAAGAGGTATGATAGCTAATGTGTATTGTGAGCCATCTTTGTGTCAGCCATGTGGTGTGTACTTACATCTTAGAACCTTTAGTTGTCACAAAACCCTGTAAGGTAGATATTATTAACTTCACTTTACTTTTTACAGATGAGTAAGTAGAGAGGTTAAGTAACTTGGCCAAGGTTAAGCAACTATTAAGTTTTGGAGCTTAGATGTGAACCTAGGCAGCCTGACTCATAATTCAGGCTTCTGACTACCGTGATCTTCCTAGAAGGCCTGTATTATAGGTGTGGTACCACTACTTACTAGATAGGGCTCCTTGGACATGTTACATACTCCTTTGAACTTTAGTTCTTACATCCTCAGAATGGCAAAACCTATCCATTCGTGCTGTTAATAGGAGAAGGAAATGAGGAATCACGTAAGACATATCTTGTAAAACAGAATAGATTATCTATGTATTTTATTGTAAATCATTCAACAGAGATTTTTCTCATGCTTGTGGTGTGCCAGATGTTATGATTATTGAAAAACTAGAGTGACCAGCTCATCTTGGTTTTTAGCACTTGGTTTTTAGCACTCATATCTCAAGAAGCCTCTGGTTGGTTTTCTATTGTTATGTAACAATTTACCACAAATTTAATGGCTTACAGTACACATGGTCTTACAGGTCTAAGGTCAGAAGTCCCAAATCAGTCTCTTTGATCTAAAATTAAGGTGTCAACATGACTGGTTCATTCTGGAGGATCAAAGGGGAGAAGCTATTTCTTTTGACTTTCTTAATTTCTGGAGGCTGTTTGGATTCTGTGTCTCTTTCCTCACATTACTTCAGTCTATTGCTTCAGTCTTCACATCTACTAATGACTGACTTTCCTGCTTTTTCCTCCCTCTTATATCACAGGGACTCTTGTGATTACATTGGGTCCAGCCAAACCATGCAGGATAATTTTCCTAACTCAAAATCCTTAATTTACTGAGATCTGCAAAAGTCTGTTTTACCATGTAAAGTACAATATTCAAGGATTGGAGATGCAGCGTTCTTTGAGGCAGGGGTGCTGTTATTCAGTCTATCATACTCACTCAAGTCCTGGACATACTGGAAAAATTGATCATCACTCTGAAGAGGAAAAAGACTTGATCCATGACTTAATTAGTGGATATTTTGATTGTGTTCCCTAATTAGTAGAACTTTGTGCATACACCTTTAATGTGTGCTTAATAATTTATGGAGTATATACATGTGCCAAAATGACATTAATATACATTATAAATTATACAAGTTAGATGTTTAAGAAAGATGAAAAAGATATTTTCTTTTAACAGTAACTTCTGCTTAAAGTAGTAATAATTGTTAGTGAGAGCTGTGTGATTGGCCATCTAGATTATTTTATATCATAGTGTAGGTGAGGAATAGTCTGTACTGACAAGCAGCCTTTTCACTTTCACAATTATTGGCTTGTGCTTTTGTTATTATCTTTGCTGCCTTCGCAGGAATTTTTGTTTTAAACTATTCCCATGTCATGAGGGTCAGTTTAGTTAAAACTAAATAATCCCTAAATCCACTTAACTGGGCACATATTAATTACAGTGAATCATAGTGTGCCAAAAGTAAACTACGACTTGTAGAACTTCCACTTTTTCCTTGGTTCTTAATGTGTGCCCAGCTGATCTTCAGACCAAGTATGAATCTTAACGTTAATCTTA
Source organism: Castor canadensis (assembly GCF_047511655.1). NCBI lineage: Eukaryota > Metazoa > Chordata > Mammalia > Rodentia > Castoridae > Castor > Castor canadensis. Next base: position 89,984,590 of record NC_133396.1, on the reverse strand, counting down.
GTAAAGCTTTATTTTTTTTTGTACTAAACAAATCTTTTCTTCCTGGACCCCCAAAGAATTATTTTAGAGAAGCTAATATTTACATTAATGGGAAGAGCTTGGCATTTAAGCAATTCTGATATATTTGACAAAGATAATATATTTTAACAAATATATTTTGATAAATATAATAGAGGTACCTAGAAAAGACTTTAGAATGCCAAAGGAAGAATTTGTATTCTAGCTATGAGTCTTTTACTAATTGTGTACTCTTGGACAGGTTATTTCTGTGCTTCTCAGTTCTCATTCACAAATTGTTTTTAGAATGGATAGTTCAAGATGAGAGAGTTGCGTTTCTGGCAGAGGGAACATTTTTGTCCATTTATCTAGAGTATAAAGATGTGGGGAGAGATGGAAAGGAAGGCTAGAGTGAGGTTTTTGAAGGGATTTGATTATTGGTCCAGTGGCCTGTGATTGTAACCTGACGTACAATGAGTAAGTAGACTTCAAGAAAGTGAGGTCAGACTGATCTTTTCATTGTATTACCATAGAGGGGTAGAATGGATTGGAAGGGACAGATTTTGGAGACAGGGGGCCCTAAGTGGTGGTCATACTAGGAGAGAGTTGATAGATGTCTAAGTTAAGGCGTGGACCTTTTTGACCTTAAAAGTATGTCAGTCCACTTTTCATTGAATGAAGGGGTTTATTTCCTCGTTTGTGATTGTATCTCTGTACTCCTTATTTTACTTTTTCTTTGATGATTTTGCAGGTTTTTTGTTTTGTGCTTTTCTCCCTTTCCTTTCCTTCTTTCTTTTTTGCAGTACTATGATTTGAACTTGGGGCTTCCCAGTTATTAGGCCAGATGCATTACTGCTTGAGCCAGTTTTTTTTTTAATGTTTTTATTCACTTATTCACATGTGCATAAGTTATTTGAGCTATTCTTCCACCCCTGCCCCCCACTCCCTCCCTCTCCGCCCCACCCCCCCTTGCTTCCAGGTAGAACCTGTTCTGCCCTTATCTCTAATTTTGTTGAAGACAAGACATAAGCAATAATGAGAAAGACAGAGTGTTTTTGCTAGTTGAGATAAGAATAGCTATACAGAGAGATTCCTAATACTGCTTCCATGTACAAATGTGTTACAACCCAAGTTGATTCATCTCTACCTGACCTTTTCACTAGTTCCTGATCCCCTTCCCATATTGACCTCTGTCACTTTAAGGTTTCTGTATTAGTTCTCTGTAGTGGGACATCAAATACTTTCATGTTTTGGGTTTCCTACCTATCCCCATACCTCCCGTATGTGTTGAGCCAGTTCTTCAGCTGTTTTTTGCTTGGTTATTTTGGAGACAAGGTCTTGTTTTTTGTGATCCTCTTATTTTATGCTTTGCTGATTGCCACTGGGATTATAGGTGTGTGCCACCAAGCCTAGCTTTTTTCCATTGAGATGGAGTCTTGCAGACTTTTTACCTGTGTTGGCCTCAAACCATAATTTCAGCCTCCCAAATAGCTAGGATTACAGGTGTAATCCACCAGACCTGGCTTGTTCTTTTCTTAATGTGCATAAGTGAGCAGAAAACTGTGAAACTAGAAATCTGTATATAAACTGGGGTTTTATTTGAGATGATAAATAAAAAGATTGAAAATTCCTATTCAGTCTTTCATCTAGAAAAATTTTTTGCTTGCTTTCTGCTTTTGTCTCTTTTTAGAGACTTTGAGCCTGTTCTCTGACTAACATAGTTATTCAAAATGAGTAATAAAAGCCTTCCTCTCTAAATCAGTTGATTTTTTTTTAATACTTTTTCGGAGGAATACTGTATGTGGAAGACCTTAGGAAAAAGTTTACCTTTGCTCTAGGATGTACATTCAGAGGAAGGCATCTGGTATTTGGAAGAGATGTTGGGTCATTACAGTACCAGGTCCTAATGACAAGTTTGACGAAGCCAGATTGTCTGAATAAGAAAAGATTTGTGAAAAAAGGTATAACATCTTTGTATAAAATTTGCATACTTGTATCCAAAAATGCAGCAAATAATGCTTTATAATGGTCTTTGAATTATTTTTAAAAGAATTGAATGTGGTTCATAGTGACCCTGTATTAAACATTTGAAGATGTATCAGAATGAACAGGTAAAGGGCTGCAGACAATGAAAAAGAACAAAAGATATCAGCACTTAACTTACCTTTGAGCTTTGTTTCTTTCATTTCTTGATAATGACTTGTAAGTTATTCTTTCACTTTTCTCAATCTCAGTGGAGAAATGAGTCCATGTATATATATATATATATATATATATATATATATATATATATATAGCTAGTATTCCCATGCTTGCAATGAAAAGAAGAGAGAAATTTACAAAAAAATTTGAAGTGCTCTATTTTCTCAAGTCATTTTCAGGTAGAAACATAATACATATGCTATACTCTTGTTTAGTAGTTTATATATAACTGGAAAGAAATAAAATTCTCGACTTGAAACTTAATTATTTACATATTTTGCTACCTGTTTTTACTGGTTTTGTTACCTGTTCTGCTTTGCAAGATTACATTTTAAAGTAATTTCAAAAAAGAAGATCCCATGTGTCTCAAGGGAATGGGAACTTGATTTTGAGTATTTGTAGTATAAGAAAGTATAAGAAATCTCTTGGGATATATTTGTTTGATAAATGCAGATGGGTTTTCAAAGATGGTTTGGTTTTTTTTTTTTGAGGAGTTCTTCCCATCTCCCTCCTTCCTTCCTTCTCTTCCTCCTTCTCTTCTTTTTGTGGTACTGGGGATTGAACCCAGGGCCTTCACATACTAGTCAACTCTGCCTCTGGTCTACAACCCCTGGCCCAGGACATTATTTTTATAATGAATTGCTAGGTAAAATTATTTCATATTTTATGTAAAAGTGACACCTAGCTTTATTGGAAAATGTTTTACAGCATTAATGTGGTTCCTAGGTACTAAGCTAATTATGTATTATATACTATGTATAATCTATTGGGAGAAGATAAACTGCTTAGAATAATTCATAGTAAGTGCTATTATATAAGGTTTTATTCATTTATTCTTGTTACTTTAGTAGTTTGTTGAGTAGAAATAGGATGACATAAGTGTTAGAGTTTAGAAACAAGAGTTCATAAATTTATTTAAAGCATTATTTGGTTGTCCACAATGTATTTGGTTATGAGGGATGCAGAAGAAATATGAAACTTGAGCATTGTATTCAAGCAGATTGTCTCAATGCAGATAGCTGTACTAGAGTAGTGGGAAGGGCACAAAACTAAGTAAGAATTTGGTTATGGTCCTTTCTTTGTCCTAGTAGCGAACATTTATTGAGTTATTATTTATAGCCTAAATGCTTTGTATGCATTCACTCATTTTATTCTCAGTACAGTGTTTTTCAGCTAGCCCCCCTTTTGAAATAGGCACCTTCATTTAAAGATAAAGAAAAGGAGGCACATGGAAGCTAACCAACTTGTCCAAGTTCTCACAGCTAGTCAGGGAGAGAATCAGAATCTAATTCCTCTTGAGTTGTGAGCCTGTGCTTGCTTCTTCACCACTACACTATACTGTCTAGATGGTCTTGAGCTAGTTTCTTTACCTTTTCTCTTAGTGTCAGTTTTCCCATCTGAAAATGGGGGTGTCTGGATTGGCATAGGTAGGAAGAGACATTAGAATTAATTCATGAAGCTCTTAAATACACATTCCTAGGATTCTCACTTTGGAGATTGTCTCAGTAAGTTTGTAGGGTTTTGGGCTTTTTTTTTTTTTTTTTGATGTTGCTTTTGTTCTTGTTTGTATTCAAGTTAGTATTACTGGATTGAATAAGCTCATATTTTAAATATGTCTAACATTTTAATGAGATCTGATTTGAATACTAGTGAATAACTTTTTAAAAAAAGACTGAATAGCATACTGGGTACTTAAAGAGAGGAAAAATTAGGGCTAGAGATGCTGGGAAAGCTTTGATTTGGGTTTAAGGAAAATTGCATATGTGGTTCATGAACTCTCTGTGGCAGTAGGTGCTTCATGGGCTGAAATAAGATGTACTGATACTGCTAACATGAATAATGACAAGATGACAGTTGTCAAGAGAAGAGAGAGGTCTCAGTAAAAGAGATGATGTACTAGATATGGGTAAGAATGGTAGTCAGCAACAAGCCTGAGGAAAAAGTAAGAGGCACATGATTATGATGGATTTTAAAAGTGAAGCCAATGAGCTAGATGACAAAGATACAGCAAGAGAAGTGGTGTTTTGAGAATGTTACTTTACCATCACTGTGTTAGGTATATTTCAGGGGAGAGAGACTTACAGGGATGAATACTAGAAGCAGTTGAACTAACTGAGATTTGTCATAATAAGGACTTGGCCATAGAAATAAAGAAAAGCGCTCATTGAACAGAGAATTTACAGAAGTAAATGATCTGGTTTGGTGAAAGATTGGAAAATTGGCAATGTAGTACAGTAGACACAACATTGGGCTAGAACTCAAAAGAACTGTTTTAGTTTGCCTCCAAACAGCTCTTGTTCAGTACCCCTTTTCTGTTGTCCATCTCAATGTCAAGAGATTTATTGAGGCTTATATGTGCTGCATCTGTAGGATTCTGGTAGATAAGACAAAGTAGCAACTTCCTTGTCATTCTGTAATTGAGAGCATAAATTTTAGGGTCTAAAATTATGAATTTTTAGAATAAGTTCGAAGAGAGAAGAAGTATGTGTGTGTGTGTGTATGTGTATAAACACAGAGGAGTGCTCAACAAGAAGGGTAGCATTCAAAAAGAAACGGAAGAGTTGGCAAAGGATTTGTAAGGGTATGGACCTTCTGGTTGGAGGTGAATAGAATATCCTAATAGAGGCATTGTGTAGGCACTTAAAAGTGCAGATAAGGTTTGGTTGGAATTGTCTTCATAAAAGGAGTCATTTTTGACTTTTGAAACAGAACATTGATCTTCTGCAGATAATTTGAATAAAGAAAGGTGCCAAGTGAAATAAAGAAAGCCTTGAAAGGAAGGAGGAAACTGGAAACAAAAATAGGAAATGGTTTAAAGTCATTTGAATGGTTAATAATACAAAATGTTTTAGATAAAGCTAAAATGAAGAGCTTGAAAACTGAGAAAAGACATTGTTTTCAAAAGGGGGAAGTGATTGATTAACTTTTGAGAATGGAAATACGAAACATTTGGACAGCTGGTAACTGAATTTCTTACACATTTGTTTGGCAGCCAGAAGAGATAAAAGAACATGTAAATTGAAAAAAATTAATGGCTTGAGTAGCCTTATAATTTCATGCTTCACCCTATTCTACAAGTACCACTAGGTTTGTCTTGCTAGCACATAATAACCTTTTGCCATTCCTTTGATAAATTTCTTTCAAAGACTTCCTTTTGCCTGAAGGACAAAAAGTTACAGGCTTGACCTCTATGTTTATAGTTTTATTTTCCATTGTTAGTAGCTTTACTTTCGACATACAGACTTTCTGGTTTAGCATAAGTAGCCTGTTAGCCTAGTACTAATTTACTTGGGGATTGTCTTTGTAGTTTTGAACTGAAAAATTAATGTAGCAAAAGTATTGTGACTTGAATTTTATAGGATAAATACACCTTACACAATTTCTTAAAATACACTATTTCAAGTAAATTTAGTGTATGATTGTTCCAGCATCTTTGAGGACAAATTGTATTGGCCAGATTTTAAAGATATAAAAACAGAGCACATGCTATACACAGTAAGTGCTTTCTCATGTTGGATCATTGAAATTATTATTTAGTGATCTTTCTTGTAATAGAATTTAGAATGTGCAATATTTCAGCTAAGAAGGTCTAAAACCAGTCCTAAATCAAAATGCAGGTGAAAGATCATAATTCTAGCTGGGTGCCAGGGGCTTATGCTTATAATCCTAGCTACTTAGGAGGCGGAGATTGGGGGGATCACAGTTCGAGGCCAGTCTGAGCAAATAGCTTTTGAGACTCTATCTCCAAAGTAACCAGAGCAAAATGGACTGGAGGGATGGTACAAGTGGTAGATTGTCATCTTTGTAAGTGTGCTGCCCTGAATTCAAACCCTAGTCCCATAAAGAAAAAAGACCCTAACACAAAGGGTAAAGGAGTGTGAGTATGGTGGGTGAGTGCACTTTGTATGCACTTGTGAAAACAGAACAGTGAAACCTGTTGAATTGTTCTAAGGTAGAGGGGGAAGAATGCTGGAGAGTGATGGAGGGTGAATCTAATTAAGATGTACTGTAAGCCCATATGTAAATGTAACAGTGATTCTCCCATGCAACTAATATATGCTAATAAAATTTTTAAAAATACCATAACTACTAAATTCAAAGGTTTGATTAGAAACAAGCATTAGAACATAGAGCTTTCTTCAGCTTAGCTCTGTACTTCCATGTGATTTAACTCTGGACTGCTGAGGAAGCCACATAGACTAAAAGCTGAAAGGAGTTAGCTGCATATTGTGCTCTTACTAGCAGATAGACCAAACAGAAGAGTCCCAACTGATCCTAGGTTAAGGAATATCTTCCATTAGCAAAATAATATGACTGAAAGAAAATAGGGTGCCTATTAAGCAAAGGCGCTGGAGGCCCAATGATCATTTGGTCTCATGTTACTACCTGTGTTTGACCAAACTGACTTCCATGTTATACACCAATTTCTTACAAGCCTATCAATACCTCATAGAATTTCTGTATTTTTTTTCAATTTTTCGGCATTAATTTTTTTTTTAATGTCATTTTTCACTGTTTCTTTAACCAGATGGCTGGCACTGCATTTCTGTACCAAGAATAAGATCTGAGCATAGGTTTAAATTTTTTTTTTGGCGGTACTAGCATTTGGACTCAAGCCTCACATTTTCTAGGCAAGTACTGTACCAGTTGAGCCACCCTTGAGCTTAGGCTTAAGAAGAAATTCCTTATTGCCCACTTTGGTTCTTTTACCATGAAGTTTTCTCTATTACTGAACTCTCACTTTCCAAAAACTGTTTCAATCCATAGAGTAAGAGCTCAATATACTACTATGCTGGGATCAGGACAATACGTTCTTTGCCCTGGTCTTAGTCTTACTTGAGAAACAAAAATAAATAGTTAACTGCAGTTAAGAGCATATAGTAGTGTTCAGAGAGAGATAGCTAAGGTCTATGAGAATTTAGAGAGCAGTCCACCAACCTCTAACCTGTGGAAATCATAGAAGTCTTATTCTGCCCCTTGAGAGAAGAAGAATAACAATTTAGTCAGGTTTTGGATGAGGGGGAGTGGGAACAGGGGCAGAACATTCTTGGAAGAGGACTTAGCATGAGCCAGAAATGTGGTAGTATAAGACTACATGGTCTGTGTTCAAAGGAACAGCCATAGGTAGATCTGTATTACTGAAGCATAGAGTGAGGAACAGGGAATGGCTGGAAATACAAAGCTGAAGACTTAGTAGCAGAACTTTAGTGATTTTGAAGTATGGGGAGATAAGCTTGTGTTTTGTCATTGTAGATGATGGAGTCTATAAAGATCATAAATGGGAATGACCATCTGAAAATTTGGTATTAAGATTTTTTTGGCAGTGATGAGAAAAATCAATTTGCAGAAATACCAAGATTTAGGGAGATCTGTTAGGAGAATGCTTATAGGCAAAAGGTAAGGGTTTGTGCTAAGGCAGTGATAATGGGTTTCAGAAATGGGTTAAAAGAATTTTAAGTAAAATAAACTGGAGCTAATGAAGGGAGGGTGAAGGAAAAGGAATAGTTATAGATGTTTTTCAGGTTTCTAATTTGAGGACCGAGTGTATAGCAGTACCACATGGTGAAAGATAGGAGTAAGGGATTTGGAAAAAGAAGATAACATGTTCAGTTTTAGTTTATTTGGATTTAGTTTCTGAGGTGTTTTGAAACATAAAGGGAGAGAAATCCAATCTTTCCATGAGGTCCATTCATTCAGAACATTAGCATACAGTCTCATTAAAGAGTTTGAAGGAATGTATCAGTCTTTGGTTGCCATCAGCTTAAAACTATGAGGATAGGTAAAGTTTTTCATCTAGATTATAAAGGAAAGACTCAGCAAAGAACCCTAGGAGCATCAGAACTTAAATAGTGAACAGAGGAAGCATAACTAAGGAGACTCAGAAGAGAACCAGAGAGATAAGAAGTATATAATTTGACAAACCAAAGAAAGAAGGACTTTGAAGTGGAAGCCATAGGCAGAGAGAAATCACAAAAGGTACATTTTGCTATACCAGTTCTAGTGGTATAATGAGTGCAGAAACTAGATTCAGCAGGTTGAGCACTGAGAGAAAGTGAAGAAGTTAAGATAGAAAGTACTATGAGTTGATAAAAAGTAATATTTGAGTGTGTATTCTGTACCAGGCTGAGGCATAGCACATGCATTTATTTCATTTCCTCACAGCAACTCCATTTTATAGTGTACATATTGAAGCATGTAGGTAGGTTTATAACTTGTTCAAGATCATATAAGGGTTGATTACAGGCTAGGATTATAGGTGAGAGCCACTGGCATGAGTGGATCAGTGTTATTTCCTCAGTTTTCTTTCCATTTATTTGTTGAAAAATAATTAAACATGAAATGTGTCAATATATATGTAGAAAGATGAGAGGTTTAGAGTGCAATCACAAATTGACTTTGGGTAAATTACTACTTTATTTCTGAGATTATTTCTTTCTTTGTGAAAGTAGCTCATACCACATTCTGCCTGTATTAACCTTTTATGGTGCTCTGCTTTTCCTTACTATTGCTTTGTCTTCTATCTCCAGTCTCACTTCTCTACCCTCATCTTAGGCATTTACCCTGGAGCATATTTGGTGAGTGTTTTTCCAGTCAGCCTTCCATGTATTTATTGAGATGTGTGTTTTCTTTCAAAATAGTATTGGTTGTATGTTCTGACATTTGCACACATTTATAGTAGTCCTCACTTACCTCTGAGGGATAAGTTCCAAGACCCCCAATGGATGCCTGAAACTTGGATAGTATTGAACACTGTATAACTTAATATCTTTTCCATCTTAACTAAGCAGTTAACCTCACATCATGGCTATAATGTTTGCAGTTTGTGGTAGAGCAGCAAAACTTACACAGATTTCCTTTTTCCTTCACAAAATTCATTCTTAATCTAGATCTTAACAACCTCAGCATATAATTTCTTTTCTTCCTTGAGAACTTTTACCTCTTCAAGAAGCACTTTTATGTGGTCTTCTTGGCATATCTGAATTTCTAGCACCACTACTCTTGCACTTTGGGTCCATTATTAGGTAAATAAGAGTTAACTTGAATACAAACCCTGAGATACTGCCACTGTGGATCTCTTAACCCAGTGGGCTTCTAATGGTAGAGTATATTGTTGGGGATACACTAGACAAAGGAATGGTTCACATTGATTCAGGATGGAGAAGAAACCGTACATGATTTCATCGTGCCACTCAGAAGGGTGTGTTATTTAAAATGTATGAAATGCTTATTTCTGGGATTTTTCCATTTAATATTTTCAAACCATGGTTAACCTGGGGTAACTGAAACTATTGAAAGCAAAACTGCACAAAAGAGGGACTACCGTCAGCTCTTAATCTCATTCTTTTTCCTACTTAACACTTTTCTTTAGCTACTGGAGAAATTTGTATGATTATCAGTGAATTCTAAGCAGTGAATGAAGTGTTAGATGCTTTTAGTCCAGCAGGACTTTATTTAGCACCCGTGTAGACTGCCTCTAAAGAGAGACTTTGTGCCCATGTGCAGTTGAAATTATTCTGTCCAGTTGTCTGTCTTGCCATTCCAGTATGATAGTTTAATTAGAGTGGTTTTATAATCTTTAATTATCTGGCAATGTGAATCACATGTCTTCACTTTTGTTGTTGTTGTTTTTAGCTTTGTTATTCTTGGACCACTTTTTTTTCCATATAGCTTTTAGACTGAGAGGGTCCAACAGATATTTTGATAGGGGTTAATTTATAGTGATGAATTACTTTGGGGAGAATTGGGATCTTTACATTTTGTCACCATCATTCTCCCATAGACATACTATATCTTCACTTATTTTATATTTGAAAATTGCTGAAGACAATATTGACTTTTTGTTTCCTACATTTTTGAATCAAAATAATTTACATGCAGTGAAATGCACAGGTCTTAATTGTATAATTGGATCAGATTTGAAGATGCATACATCTGTATAACCCACACCCCATCAAGATACAGAACAGGGCAACCCTGTCTTGGGACCCCTCCCAGCTCTGGGGGCTCTACTCTTTGCTATTTTTCTATCTCAAACTGTTTTGCTTTACTCACAAAAAAAAAAAAAAAAAGGAGGGAGGGAGGGATGGAAAAAGGAAGGAGAAAAAAGATACAGGACATTTCCATCACCTAAGAAAGTTTCTTCATGTTCCTTTTCTAGCAAATCCTCTGAAAACAACCAGTGATCTATCACCATAAATTAGTTACACTAATTCTGTAGCTTCACCTAAATGTAATTGCATAGTACATTCTTACGCATTTGACTTTTTTTACTCAGTGTAATATTTCTGAGATTTGTTTGTGTTGTTACTTTGTCATTAATTAGTTTCTTTTTATTGCTGGGCATAGGCACATTAGTGGTACACTGTGTGAATATACTACAGTTTGTTTATTGTGTTGATGGTTGTCTGGGCTGCTTCCAGTTTTTGGCTATTAGGAATAAAAAGCTAATGGGAACCTTCATTTATAAGGCTTTTTGTGGACATACTTTTCATTTCTCTTGAAAAATGACCTGAAAGTGGAATTGCAACCGCTGAAGTTTGTATCATGCTCATGGATATAATGCCCTGAGAAAGACACAGCAGCACTTAGGAAGGGTTTTGGCCAGGAACACACAACCTAAATCTGCTCATAATGAGCCAATCAGATAGTCCTCACATTAGGACCATACTATAAAAAGAAAAAGGGCCCAGTGCAGTGGCTTGCATCTGTAATCCCAGCTACTTGAGACGGGGGAGATCAGAAGAATCATGGTTCAAGGCCAGCCAAGACAAAAAATTCACCAGACCCCAATCTCAACAAACATGCCAGGTGTGGTGGTGTATGTCTGTAATCCCAGCCATGTGGAGGCATATGAAGAAGGATCTCAGAACCCAGTCGCAGGCAAAAATTGTAGATCCTATTTAAAAAGCAATTAGAGCATAAAGGGCTGGGGGTGTGGCATGTGAGAGCCTGACTTTAAAAGCCAGGTCTTTCTTTCCATTTTAATATATCCTTACTTTTTTTTTTTTTGTACTATACATCTTTTGTCGTTTTGAGTTGAAAGATTAGCTCATTTTCAGTGTCATCTACTAATGAACTCAAAAGCGTGATTTTCCTACTCTTGTCTTAATCTGCATCCCACCAATTTGCCCCGTAGTCTTTCTGCTGTAGTATTTCATAATGTTCTTTATTGTTTTCCTCTATCAGGAGGATTATCTTGGTACATATTTTTCCTAATGTGTTGTTAGTCACCTTCTTGTTATTTCAAATTTTGTTGCAGTGTGGTTGAAGAGCATAGTCTGTTTGATTTTGAGTCTCTTGAGGCTTTCATTTGTGCTCAGTATTTGGAAATATTTCATGTGCACTTGAGAAGAAAGTTTAATTTATATTTCTATAAATGTCTGTGTATTTGACTAAGCTTGTTTCTTACATATTATAACATAACTCTCCTGTTTCCAAGTAGGTTTTGTCCATTTAATGTTATTTTGTGAGAGTTAATTTAAAATAGGAAAACATTAGTTTTGATTGTCATGTTTCCACATATAACTTTGTCAGTGGTTGTAATGTCTGTTTTGTATGTGTTTTTTATGTGGTGCTGGGGATGGCGCCTGGGACTCAGAGCTTGCTGGTCAACCACTTTACCACTGAACTACACCCCTAAGCGCCTTTGTTTCCTTTCAGTCTCTCAGTCACAGTGTTTTTCATCTTTAAATTGATCTTTTGTTCTTAATTAAAATTGCTACTTTGTTTTTTCATGTTTCCTAGATATATATTTATTCAAATATTTAATGATTTGAAAATTATGGTTAACATTTCATGCAGGGCCCGATAATATGTATATCTAACATAATATTTGGTACTTACTTCATAGTGTTAAGTGCTTGCAAAACTTCTTTACAAGTCAGAGGAAAACAACATTACCTCACTTGCAAGTTCAACAGATTCCAGCTTACTTTTGTCCTCTTCCCTGCAATTTTTAGGCTTAACTCATTCGCATATTGGCATGTTCTTTATTGCACATTAATGTACCTTTCTGAAATTTATTACTATAGTATTTTGTCAGATTTCTTTGATAGTTGCTAAAGTTAACAGGTTAGTTTCTGTGTGCTAGGCAACTATAAAAAGCTCTCTCTCATAAGCCATCGAATGTCATTTTAAAAAGGTGTTTCCTCAATCACTGTCACATTTTATTACTAAAATAAATGAATACATATGTAGTCTCTTAATATAGAATAAGCATATTGCTGTATATGGAGGGGACAAAAAGATGAATATTTTAAAAAATAAAATAAATAAAAATAAAATAAAAAACTGAACTTGAGCTTTTAACCATTCCTAATAACATTTCAATTGCTGTAAAGCTCTAGATAGTTTATGATCTGTGCAGCTGCTTTTTTGTCCATTTTAAAGAATTCCAGTCTGGCAGCTATCCCCAAGTTGAATTTTACGGTAATGTATCTGGAAAGGAAGTAGTACAACATTGAATATTTTTCTTTTTTAAAAATTGACAGAATTCCAGAATGGTTTTTTAATGAGAATTTTAAAACATCTGGAAGTACAGTGAAGAATATAATAACCCCTGTATACTTTTTACCTTATTTCAACAATTACCAACCTTTTGTCAAACTTGTTTTCTCTTCCCTTTTAAAATTAGCTTTACTGGGGGAATAGTGGGGATACAATAAACTGCACATCCTTAACTGTAAAAGTTGATAGTTTTTGAGGTATATGCAAATCCCTGAAGCCATCAACACAATCAAAGTGATTTTTACCCTAAGAAAATTCCTCATGCCCCTTACCCTTTCCTCCTGTCCACCCTCCTCTAAGCAGCCACAGATACACATTCTGTAGCTGTAACGTAGTTTTCATTTTCCAATAGTATTATGCAAATAGAATCATAAACTACTGGGGGTTTTGTGTTCTTTTGGTCTGGTTCCTTTTACTCAGTCTTGTTATTTTGAGATTTACCCATTATTTTGTGCATCAACATTCATTCCTTTTTACTTCTGAATAGTAGTCCACTGCATGAGTATACCACAAATTGTTTATCTAGGTATCTGCTGATGAATATTTGAGTTTTCCAGTTTTTGACTATTAAGGTGAACTTTCATGCTGTCTTTTTTTTGAGTACGTGAGAGTATTCATCCAGAATGACTGGATGATAAGGTATGTATGTGTTTCACTTTTTCGTTTCCTTTTTTATTTTTTTTACAGTGCTGAGGAATGAATCAAGGACCATGCATGCTCAGCAAGCACTGTATCACTGAGCTACATCCCCAGTCCAAAGTTGCATTTTTCAGGAACTGTCAAATTTGTTTTCCAGTGCAGTTGTACAACTTTATGTTCCCATCAGCAATATAAAAGTCCTTCCACATCTCTGGCTGCACCTGACCTGGTCGTTCTTTTTAATTTTATCAGAAGGTGTGGTTCTCACTCTAGCTTTGATTTGTATTTCCCTTGTTACTGATGATGTGGTACACCTTCTGTGTCTGTATTTGGCATATTTGTTTTCTTTGGTGACATGTCTGAAAATCTCTTACTCATTTTTCTTTTTTATTAATGAGTTTTGTTTTCTTGCTTATTGGGTTTTGAGAGTTTTTTTATTTTGAATACAAACCTTTTATCAGATACACGCTTTGTCAGTATTTTCTCTTGGTCAGTGGTTCATCATTTCATGTACTAAACAGTGTATTTTGTAGATCATAAGTTTTTAATTTTGATGAAGTCCAATTTATCAATTTTTTCTTTCATGGATTGTGTTTATTTTTTAAATGAACTTTTATTTTAGATGTATAGACAATTTGCAAAGGTAGTACAGAGAGCTGCTATATTCTCTTCACTCTGCTTCCTCCAGATGTTAATATCTCACATAACCATGGTACGTTTGACAAAACCAGGAAATTAACATTGGTTTAAAACATGGGGTCATACTTTTGTGTTGAATACATGAAAATTGCCTAGCAATTTTGGGGGTGATGTTGGAATACTTTTAAACTGAGTAAATCTATAGTGTCACTTGTAAAAAATCGATAAAGGTGAATACATTTTGAAGCCAGTTCTATGTATGGGGTACCATCCTAGCTCCCTATTTGTTTTAAATTTCTCAGTATGATTCTGTTCATGTCAAGGCCAAACTCAACATTATACAATGTAATCAAGTAAATTGATCTAAAAATCATGTACAAATAAGAAATCCCCAAAATGGGATTTAAAATTAACTACTTTTTCAGTGTCGTAGAAGTTATGGAAAGATATAATCTGAGTGTCAAAGACATTTTGCAGCAGTTTTATATGGGTTCGAGAATGATCACTTAAGAGATAGTTTTGAAGTACATTCAGACAATGGGATATTATTTGGTGCTGAACAACAGAGAGCTATGAATTCATGAGAAGACATGGAGGAAATGTAAACACATATTATTACTAAGAGAAAGAAAACAATCTGAGAAAATTGCATATTATATGATTCCACCTGTATGGCATTTTGGAAAAGGCAAAATTATGTAGAAAGTAAAAGGTAGTAGTTGACAGGGGTCAGATGAAAGGGACCAATGAATAAGTAGAGCACAGTGGACTTTGAGGGCAGGGAAACCACTATGTATGATACTGTGATGGTTGATACATGTCTGAATCCATAAACTATACAAAGGCCAACCCCCAGGTAAAACTATGAGCTCTAAGTGACAGTGATGTATCAATGTAGGTGCAACACTTATTTTCCAGATTTTTTTTCACTTTTGAGTTTGTGTGTATCTTATGGGGGTGCAGAAGGGAATGATACTGGTGGTGGTAGGGATGGGAGAGGTAAAAGAATGGCTGAACTTCTTTTCACTATATGCTACACAGTGACACCCCACAGAGAACTCTTAGTCATTTAACAAATATTAAGAACCTTATATTAGCAAATTTTTATTTTTTTAGGGAGAGGTTACAGTGGTTAGGAATATGGAATTGGTTCTCAGGGAGTTTAACTTTTTAAGAATAAGAGAGGATATAGATGTATGTGCACAATCAACTTAATAGTAACGGGGGCTGAGGGTGTGACTCAAGTGGTTTGCCTAGCAAGCCCTGGGTTCAGTCATCAGCATGGTGAGGGTGGCGGGGGCTGAGTGGTAAATAACCTAGGAGTTGTCACTTCCTTTGAGCTGAGTTTCACAAATTGCTGTTTAACTTAATGTAATTTCTGGTTCTTACTGGACTAGAGAGAAACTCATTTCATTAGACTTGAGATTTTCATGCTGTAATTTTAGGAATTTGCTTAAATGGTGTGGAATCTGGTCCATAGTGTCATCAAGTCACTGTAGTGTGGTCTCCTGGCTGTTAATCAAAAGGTACATAACTAGTTCACCTGTGTGGGCTTGTTGACAGTAAGGGCCCCATTCATTCGTTCTTGTTTAACAAAGTTGGAATGGGTTTGAGATACTCCCATTTTACTTTGATGGCTTAATTTTTTGCTCTTATTTTGTGATAGTTTTTTTACTCTTACTTTTGTCTATGTTAAGTTTTTTCGTAAGTGGAATGTTAAGCCTGATATTATCACAGATCGATTTCTCTGATTCTGTGCATGTGCATGTCTTCCCTAACTCACATGGGAAGAGCTTGAGGGCAGAGTCTCATGTATCTTTGAATCTTCTAAGGAGGTCGTATTTTTTTCTGCACACTAAAAACCTGCTTTAATTAGCTTCTATCCTGTACTAGGTAGGAAAGATAGATTTATATGTATCATGATTTTTTTTTTCAGGATAAAATACTTTAGTACTTCAGTAACTTTTTTAGGTAGGGAGAACTCTTGAATACCTTGAGTAGTGGCAGTAATTAAATGGTTGTTTCTCCAAAACTGCAGATAGTTTTGAACCGTAAATATATTGTGCTTTTTTTTTTTTTTGGTATGTATACCTACCTGTGATAAATTTAACTTATACATTAGGCACAGTAAGAGATTAACAGAGTTACTAATAGTAAGTAGAACAGTTATGAAAATTTACTGTAATAAAAATTATATGAATGACTGTCTTATGGCACTTAACCTTTTTGTTTCAAGGAGCACTTTACTGCTTCCCTTTGGCATACCTGAATTGCCAATGTCACTACTCTTGAGGCCATTATTGAATAAGATAAAGGCTAGAACACAGCACTATGATACTGCCACAGTGGATCTGATAATCCTCTGGCTACTAATTGACTATACGGGCAGGTAGTGTATACAGTGTGGATGTGGTAGACAAAGACATGATTCGTGTCCCACTAGGACTGCTTCAGGTTTTTATCTTGCTACTCAGAATACTGTGAAGTTTAAAACTTGGAAATTATTTCTAGAATTTTCCATTTAATATTTTTGACCTGTGGTTGAATGTAACTGAAACTGTGGAAAGCAAAAGCACAGGCAAGGGATGACATGACAATTGTGTATTAAGATCATATTACATGTGTAAATTTTGTATCCTGTTAATATTGTAGAAAAAAATCTAGTAAAATTAAACACTTTACTTTTTTTACATTTTTTTCCTAAAGTTTTCTTATTCAGAATGCAAAAGACATAGCTTATCAGTAAAAGTAATCTTCCTGTTACCTTTGCCACACACTTTTCTTTCTGGAAAGAAATTTATGCATGAATTAAATGTATGCACTGTAGCATCCCACTGTATTGTTATGTACTTTCCCCTTCATTTTCTTTTAGTTTTAGTAAACTCATAGTTTAAAAAGCCATATAGCTCTAGAAGGTGCCCACCCCCAAGAAACTATTCCTTTCTCTGTTTTTCCTCAGTTTTTCTTATCAAGGAAGCTACTTTCCATCTCTTAAGTGATTAATTTGGTATTAACCTCTTTGTCTGTAAAATAATTGCTTTAATATCAATTTTAACTGTTCTACTGCGGGTGATTAGATTCTTTTAGCTACATGCTGCAAATACATTTACTTCTGTCATAATTTGGTTTAGGTCAGTATTCGTTATGAATATATTTATATATATAAAATATATTTCCCTCTATTCCTTGTTTGCAACTATTCTCATGGAATTTCTCTTTGTAGACACATTGAGGATTCCTTTTACCTCTCTCAGCGCCTCCCTATATTGTTGTAACTATTGTAGTCTCAGTTAGGTATATTCCCTTCATATCAGAATCTTTACTACTTTTGGCTTTTTATATAAAATGTCTCCATTTTTACATCTCAATATTTAGTTTCTCAATCTTCCTTATATATTGTTATTTTTGTGTGAAATTGACATTTTTAAGTAAAACTATTGTCAGATTTTAGAAATTTCAAATAGTTCTTTTTAATGTAAGGCTTATTGTAAAGTTTAGATATTGATGTTTTCTATTATAAATATAGACCTAATAACCTTTTATAACTGGTGATGATGGTTTGAGTATAGAAAGTCTGTGGATTTGTCTCTTGATTTTATACTTAGAGTATAATTTTTTTACACCTAGAACTTTTAATAAATAACTCTTGAATTTTCCACTTACATAAACTCATCTGCAGAACACAGGTAAATTTGTATTTGCAACTCATTAATTTTATTGTGTACTTTTCCAATTCCTTTTTGTTAGGGCATTATGAGTTTATTCCTTTGATTAAACCTAAAGCCACTGTATCAAGCCATGTGCATGATAAATTAGCACAGGACAAAGAACAAATAGAAATAACTTCTATTCCTTCTATATAGTAGTGCTTTGTTGGGTATAGACAGAAAACATTAGGCAGAAGCATACTTTGTTGGTAAAATGTAGTTACTTTTGGTATGTATTTTGCTTTGGTATATATAGAAAAAAAACTATAATGAGATAGGGCTATCCTGTCTTTTCATTTATAATACATTCATACAAACAAAAGAGATGAATCCTACTGAAGGGAGGGTTTTTTTTTTAATCAGAAATATGCACCAACACAGTTAGATGATGCCAAGAGAATGATTTTCCCTTCTTAAGCCTATGATTCCTCATCCAAAAACTTAGAAGACTGAATGAGTTGATCTTTCAGTTTCTATAGTTCATGTACATATATTGATTTATATGCCATGATATAGGTAGACAGTAAGGCTAGACACTCTGGTTCCATAATACTAGGCATGAACATGTGGCTTGCTTAAAGCACACATGACAGATAATAACTTTTGAGAGCCAACTGAAACGTATACTATTTCCTACTTCCTCTGCCATAAGAACAGCAGAGTCACAAAAAGGGAATTGTTCTTTTGGCTTGGATCCTGGAGTGAAGGTGACATGGAGCAGTACCATAGCCAATCAACAGAAACACACCTTTGCTGATATTTCTACAGCATAACCTAGTAAAGTTAATTAAGAATTCGTTAATAACTGCGTATCAACACATAGTTACACTTTAAAACACAGAAACTCTAACTTGATAGGAAACTGATAATGACATATGACAAAGTAGAAATAAAAGGCAACTTTTAAAAGTCAAAACAAAATAGTTTCTTAGTTAAAGTAATAGACTTAAACATGTACAACATAGAATTTTCTTTGATATTTCTGGCTGGAACCCTAAGATACATCGTTAAGATAGTCCAAAACAAGGGCTTAAACAGTAGAGTACTTGCCTAGCAAGTGTGACGCCCTGAGTTCAAACCCCTGTATCAAAAATATAATAATAATAATAATAATAATAATTCTACCATTATATAAAGGACAATCCTTCTTAGTAATCCAGGTTTCCAAAGTATGATCCAAGGATAAGTCTTTGCCAGAAGTACTGTGACATAATCTTAATTTCATAGCTGTTAATTTGTCATTGTCATTTTTAAGACTGACTAGTGAAGTTGCACCTTCTATCCTGTACTTGCTTTTTCTCCTGTCTTGCAATCAGTAATGTCTTTTACAACTTTCTAAGTGGAAACAATCAGAGACTTTGGGATTTCCAGTTTCTCACACTCTGATGATGGCAAAAATTCTTCTAGAATAAGGACATGTAACTGCTCCAAGTGTTTTTTCAGCACAGTCCTTGAATGAGCATAGGTCAGATTTATGTTTATCTGTTTTCATTCTTTAACTGATTGCATTCAACTCAGGATAACCATGAGAGTCCTTGCTTCTGTGTTCAAAGGTTTGTGTTGCTAGACAGGTAACATTCCTGAACAACTATCACATAGAAATGGAGGTAAATCTGAGAACTCCATGGACTGTGACTATTGTTAAAGCATGCTGGTGCAAGCTGCCCCCACTACCATCTCTGGCATCAAAGTAGAGCCTCGGTTTTCTGCAGCCAGGAAATGGGGATTCCAGTATCACCTTGCTGCTGGCAGTACTTTTACCTGGCAGTGCTTCCTGATGTCCAACTCCAGCTTTTCCATTTCCATACCTCTTTTATTCTAATACTGGGTATGACTAGTGATGATGGACATGGTTGTCTTATTACAGAGGTATATGGGATATTTTTTGGTTTCTTTATAAGTGTGATACTGTGTTTTAGGATTTTACATTATGCATATGTTTACTACATTAACTACATACTTATTACTGATTTAAAGAATTTTGATGACTGGATGTTTGTCAGATGCCTTTCAGTGGGAGTAGAGATAATCATATTTTTCCTTCATGCACATGGCAAACAATTTTTATTATATCAAACCAGTTTTGGATATCAGAGCTAAACTACCTGATCATAGCAGTGGTATATTCCTCTTTTGATATATTCCTAGAGAATTCCTACATTCTTTTATTTAGAAGTTTTGCATCTTAATTCATAATCTTACTAACCTATAGTATTTGTTTGTGTGCTGTTTCTGTTCTTGATGTCAATGTTCCCTATGTAAAAGAGTTTGGAAGCTTCACTTGTGTGCTTTGAAGTAGCTTAAGCATTAGAGTGATCTTTAAATACTTCTTAGAATTTAGAATATCATTGGCACCTGGCACTTTCTCAGGAGGTTAGCTTTTTGACACCATTCTCTGTTTCTTTTATGATAATATAATTATCAGAAACTACTTTTGTGAAGTCTGTCCTGTTATGGCTTCTTAGAATTCATAATGCTTTATTTGGAATGTTGATAAAACTGTTTATGTTTCTCCTAGGGTATTAAATTTCTTCATGTTGCTATGTTCTTGAGTATATTAAGATAGGAACCTGTTTATTGCCTCAAATTTTAGCTCATATGGGGACTGTGTTGACTTAACAATTTTTCATTCTCCCCCCCCTACTTTTTTTTTTAATCATTCTGGTGGTGGGTGTTTTATAGGCTTCCTAGTTGGCACGTATGTTGTAAAGAGAGTTCTTCAGCTTCAACATCATATTACTCTCAAGATCACAGTTGCGTACTAGAAAATGAAGATGTGCAATTCCAGAAAAAGGTACCTTAAATAATGTTGACATTTTAATTTGTGGGTCAGCGTTCTAAAGACTGTCTCAAAACATTTAGAATGAAAGTAACTTCAAAACTACTGTGCCACAGTTTTTTTGATGGAAATTTGTATTTTTCCTTGCTATAATACAAGGAGCTACTCAAGTAATTCTGAAATTGAGATAGCTTAGAGAGATATTTATTTATGTATTCTTGTTGCTTGTATTGATATTTCATTAATATCCTTAGTTTACATTAGGGAGAAAAAATAGTGCATGTTCAAAGAACTGAAAAATATTTTCTTTTTAATGCTTTAAATATGGTTTTATAACTTGAAAGTTATTAGAAATGAATATTACAGGGAGAATTTGCATTTGGTGACTTCATAGTTTGTTATATATAATTAGGTACAGTGAATAGACAGAATCCAAAACACCTTAGTCTTTGAATCACTTACTAGTTCACCATTTTAAATGCTAAAAGGTGAATATTGACTAGACTTGGCTTTTTTTTTTTTTTTTTTTAATACTGGGGTTTGAACTCAGGGTTTTATCCTTGCTAGGCAGATGCTTTATCACTTGAGCCATGCCTCCAGTCCTTTTTGCTCTGGCAGCTTTTGAGACAGGGTCTCCCTTTTTGCCTGGCCTGCCTGGATTACAATCCTGCTGTTGATGCCTCCAGTAGTCGCTGGGTTGACAGGCACATGCCACCAACTGTGCACAGCTTTTAGGCCTGGGCCTTTGAGCTGTAGTCCTCCTGATCTCAGCCTCCACAGCAGCTACGATTGTAGGTCTGAGCCATCAGCACATGGCCTTAGATTTGGCTTTTGCCTACAATTTCAATGTACTTATTTTACATTACAGAAATAATTTATATGACTACATAATATTCATGTACTATTCCTGTCCCCAAAGGAGCCACAGTTTACTGATTGTTGTGAAATGTTCAGACCTTTTTCTATGGGTGTAGATGTACCTTTTTATATGCACACAAATTAATATTTTTGTGTCCATTCAAGTACCACATAAATGTAAATCACCCTACTCCAACAATATCACCCATATCAGCTTTTCATGTTGATGGGTTCTTCTGAATGGCTGCATGTTCATTCCATCTTATAGATATGCCATCAGTTCTTTATCATTTCCTTATTGGTGGACTTTTGCGTTCTTTCCCAGCTGTCTGTGCATGTATGTGTGCATATGAATGCAGTGCATGTGTATATCTACACATATATTTGCCACTTACATTACATTTACATGCCTTGGGGCTTTTGCCATGATATTTGGAATGGATTATTTAAATTTTTTGATTTATGTAGAATATATTTCTGGGGTGGTATATGAACAGTTTTGAAAACTTGATAAATATTTTTCAAAAAAGCTATTGCTTCTTTATGATGTATTTGAAAACAAAATATAAAAATGGATTTAAGTAGGGAAAACATATTCTGGCATTTATCTAGTAGTTCCAGGTAAACAGAGATGAATATGAACTTTGCCTTTATGAAATTTATATTCTAGAAGACACACTTAAAGACATAAAAATAGTGAAAATCCTAACTTGAATGTGAACACGTATCAAAAGACAGATGAAACAAAAACCTTACAGACATTCATTTGTCAAATATTTATCGAAGTTTTTCTACATGCTGAATGCATCATAGGGCTTATTAAGCATCCAGTGAGATTCTTCAACTCATATATTGCACATTTTAAATGTAGTGGCAAGAAAAGGAACATAGGGAGATAGAAAACAAGCATGCAGTAGAGTTAAGTGCATGCAAGATACTTCTTGGTTTCAAAGTTTAGAAAGAGTTGGCCTTAAGACTGTTTTGTGAAATAGTTTTATTAGTTAGTCTTTTTTTCTTTGTTGCAATATAGGATGAAAGAGAGGGACTTACTAATGATGAATTACTGGGAAAATCAGCTTCAAATTTACCTGTTCCACCAGAAGAAAATAAATTAAGGGATAACTACATTGTGGATGTACAAGTAAGCTGTGTTGCTTTGATTTTTAATAATATAACCTTAAAAACTAAAAAATAGAATGCCTCTGTTTGGTCACATATTGCATGTTGTTTTTCCTTCTAAGTGCCATGTAACAGAACTTTAAGATTACTCATCTGATAATGGTATTGCTTTTGAGAAAATGTAAAGTTACAGATTTAATAATAAATATGACTGTTCTTTTTTAAGTAAAATTTTGGGTGTAAGACCTCATTTTCTAGCTTCCATTTTGACTCATAATAAATGTTGTCTTCATATCATATTTGATACCATATTTTTTCTAACTTGCTTCATTTACAACAAAATAAAGTATTTGTTGAGCACAATATTTTGTATTTATAGCCCATAGATTCTGTTCCTTCAATTGAGTAAGAATCCCTCTCTCTTGTTAATTCATTTATTAAAAATTTAAGTCCATAACTGTGCCAGTAATATAAACATCAACTAGAACTTAGTCCTTACTCAGGTGCTTACAATATAGTTAAAGAAAAGAGGGAAACATAAATAATGGCAATAGAAGATGTTACAGATACTGTTATAAAAGCTTATGCAGGGCACAGTAGAGGAATAGAGGAAGGGGTAATTGTACTTAGTGTTGGTTACAGGGGAGGAGGTACTAATAGAGATTTTCAATTATAAGTTAGGTCTTAGGTAGGTTTATGTTTTGTAGAAGGTTGGGAGTTAGGGGTAAATGAGCCAGGTTATTCAGGACTGAAGGAGCAGCAAGAATCATTTATTGCTTTGTTATAGTACTTGTTCATGTACTGTTGTTTATTTCCTAAACTGTTTAGGGATAGGAACTGTGTTTCACTATTTTGTATGTCTAAAACATATAATTTCTTAGTTGCTACTAGTAGTTATGAATTATAGTAACATAAATATTTGTAGGTCCTAATACAAAATGGGAGGTAGAGGAGAAAAGGGACAAGCTTTTTGTGCTAACTTATGAGATGCCACGAAAAGTGTGTACAGCCAGTATTTAATAGCAATATATTCCTTAGGGTAGTAATGGTAGAAGGAAGGATTCTTTTTAATAAATACTTTTTTACTGACCTTTTTATTTTTTTATGGTGCTGGGGATTGAACCAGGGGCCTCATGCATGCTAGGGAAGCACTTTACCACTGAGCTATACCCACAGCACTTGAACATTCTTTGTATGATTGTTTTCAGTTTTCTATACACTCTTGTTTAGCAAAGAGATTATTTATTAATCTTAACATTTAAGTGTTTTTTTTTTTTTAAACAGCATACAGTGTCAGAAAAGTTAAGTTCACCTGTGGTTGAGACACTCCCTACAGTTGATTTACAAGAAGATTCTTCCAGTGTACTTATGAACAGTGAAAACGTTGAAAATATTTCCAATTTATCTACCTCAGAAATCACTCCATTCTCAAAGCTTGAGTAAGTCATTGGAGGATTTGGTCGGGGCAGGGGGATATCCCTAGTTAATAATAGAACATTTTCTTAATAGAATAAGGCAGCGCTTGATACTCAAGTTTGAAGTTTAGGCTATATAGCAGACTTAATTTATAATACCTGTGTTTTCGTGTGTGTGTGTGTGTGTGTATTGAGTGATTATCATATGACACGTTTATTTAATTAGCAGCCTACTTCAAGGAATGTCAGGTTAATTCATTTCCAGTAAGTATTACTGGTATTCCATTCTTAGTTATGTCTTTGTATGAACTACCTTTTTTGGAACTTACTGAATACTTAGAATATTTAAGCTTAAGTTATCCTTAATTTACAAAATCAGTTATATACACCTCTGAGCTCCTTCCAGCAGTATTCCAAAGAACAAAACAAAAAAATGCCCTTTTTTAGTACTATGTTAAGTATTTCCTGTTAAAGGAATAATTTAAGATTAGATATTACATATCCTGCTCTCCCATTATTTTAAAAATGGCTTTTTAGAGCACTGGGAGTGGAAAAAGGTAAAAATATTACTGTATGTATTTTTAAAGTGAAATTCTAAAAATTCCTTAGAAATTTAGTGAAATTTCTTGATAACAGGTGGTTATTGATGCTGTAGACAATAATATTGACAGAATTAATACTAACAGGTAGAATTTTAATGTTAGAGAAGGTAATTTAGAATAAATTTTGAAGTCTTTATTTATTTTTTTAATTATTCATTTATTCACATGTGCATACATTGTTTGGGTCATTTCTCCCCTCTTCCCTCCGCCCCCACCCTCTCTCCCCCCCTCACTTCCAGGCAGAACCTGTTCTGTCCTTATCTCTAATTTTGTTGAAGAAAAGACATAAGCATAATAAGGAAGACAAAGTGTTTTTGCTAGTTGAGTTAAGAATAGCTATACAGAAATATTCCTAGCATTGCTTTCGTATACACATGTGTTACAACCAAAGTTGATTCATCTCTAACTGATCTTTACGCTGGTTCCTGATCCCCTTCTCATTTTAACTTCTGTCATTTTAAGGTTTCTGTATTAGTTCCTCTGGAGTGGGGACATCATGCGCTTTCATATTTTGGATTTTCTACCGATTCCTATATCTCCCATACGTGCTCTCCCCTTGTCATGTGATCCAAGTCCAACCACATTGCTGCATTTGCCCTAGATCTAAAGTCCGCATATGAGGGAGAACATACGATTTTTGGTCTTCTGAGCCTGACTAACCTCACTCAGAATGATGTTCTCTACTTCCATCCATTTACCTGCAAACAATAAGATTTCATTCTTCTTCATGGCTGAGTAAAATTCTATTGTGTACAAGTACCACATTTTCTTAATCCATTCATCACTAGTGGGGCATCTTGGTTGTTGCCATAACTTGTCTATTGTGAATAGTGCTGCAATAAACATGGGTGTGCAGGTGCCTGGGGTATATCCCCAGGAGTGGGATTGCTGGATCATATGGCAGATCTATGTTTAGATTTTTAAGAGACCTCCAAATTTTTTTCCAGAGTGGTTGCACCAGTTTGCATTCCCACCAGCAGTGTATCAGGGTTCCTTTTTCCCCACATCCTCGCCAACACATGTTGTTGGTGGTGTTTTTGATGATGGCTATTCTAACAGGGGTGAAGTGGAATCTTAGTGTGGTTTTGATTTGCATTTCCTTTACGGCTAGAGATAGTGAACATTTTTTCATGTGTTTTTTGGCCATTTGAATTTCTTCTTTTGAGAAAGTTCTGTTTAGTTCAGTTGCCCATTTCTTAATTGGTTCATTGATTTTTAGGCAAGTTTAGTTTCTTAAGTTCCCTGTATATTCTGGTTATCAGTCCCTTGTCTGATGTACAGCTGGCAAATATTTTCTCCCACTCTGTGGGTGGTCTCTTCAGTTTAGAGACTATTTCTTTTGTTGTGCAGAAGCTTTTTAATTTTATGAAGTCCCTCTTGTCCATCTTTTATCTTAGTTGCTGGGTTGCTGGAGTTCTATTGAGGAAGTCTTTGCCTATACCTATTAGTTCCAGAGTGTTTCCTGCTCCTTCCTGTAGTAACTTCAGAGTTTCAGGTCTGATATTTAGGTCCTAGATCCATTTTGATTTGATACTAGTACAAGGTGATAGACATGGATTCTAGTTTCAGTTTTTTTGCACATGGGTAAGTAACCACTTTTCCCAGCAACATTTGTTGAAGAGGGTATCTTTTCTCCATCGTATATTTTTGGCACCTTTGTCAAAAATGAGGTGGGTATAGTTGTATGGATTCATATCCGGGTCTTCTATTCTGTTCCACTGGCCTTCATGTCTGCTTTTGTGCCAGTACCATGTTGTTTTTACTGCTATTGCTTTGTAATATAGTTTGAAGTCAGGTATTGTGATACCTTCAACATTGCTCTTTTTGCTGAGTATTGCCTTGGCTTTTCACAGTCTCTTGTGTTTCCAAATAAACTTTAAGGTAGATT
This sequence comes from Castor canadensis, assembly GCF_047511655.1. Lineage (NCBI taxonomy): Eukaryota > Metazoa > Chordata > Mammalia > Rodentia > Castoridae > Castor > Castor canadensis. The sequence continues at coordinate 89,958,239 of NC_133396.1, read as the reverse complement.
TTTCAATCTCTGTGATGAAAGTCATTGGGATTTTGATGGGAATTGCTTTAAACATGTTGATTGCTTTCGGTAGTATAGCCATTTTTACTGTTGATTCTACCAATCCATGAGCATGGGAGATCTTTCCATCTTCTGTAGTCTTCCTTGATCTTTTTCTTCAGGAGTTTGTAATTCTCCTTGTAGAGGTCATTCATATGCTTTGTTAAATTTGCTCCTAGATTATTTAATTTTTTTTGAGGCTATCATGAATGGAATTGTTTCCATATATTCCTCCTCAGTTTGTTCGTTGTTGGTGTATAGAAAAGCTAATGATTTTTGTAAGTTGATTTTGTATTCTGCTACCTTGCTATACCTGTTTATGGTGTCTAAGAGTTTTTGGTAGAGTTTTTTGGGTCTTTAAGGTACAGGATCATATTGTCTGCAAATAAGGATATTTTGACAGTTTCTTTACCTGTTTGTATTCCTTTTATTTCTTCTTCTTGCCTAATTGCTGTGCCTAGAAATTCCAGTACTATGTTGAATAGGAGTGGGGATAGTGGACATCCTTGTCTCGTTCCTGATTTTATGGGGAATGGTTTCAGTTTTTCATATTAAGTATGATGTTGGCTGTAGGTTTGTCACATGTAGCCTTTACAATGTTGAGGTACATTCATTTTGTTACTAGTTTTCTTAGAGCTTTTATCATGAAGTGGTGTTGGATCTTGTTGAAGGCTTTTTCTGCATCTATCGAGATGATCAAGTGGTTTTTGTCTTTGCTTCTATTGATGTGCTGTATTACGTTTATAGATTTGCATATGTTGAACCACTCCTGCATCCCTGGGATGAAGCTGACTTGGTCAGGGTGTATGATCTTTCTGATGTGTTGTTGGATTTGGTTTGCCATTATTTTATTAAGGATTTTTGCATCAATATTCATTAAAGAAATTGTAGGTCTCCTTTTTGGAGGTAGGTGTCTTTGTTTGGTTTTGGGATGAGAGTAATACTGACTTCATAAAATGAGTTAGGCAGTGTTCCTTCCCTTTCTATTTTGTGGAACAGGTTAAGAAGAGTTGGTATTAGTTCTTCTTTAAACGTCTGATAGAATTCAGCAATGTATCCATCAGGTCGTGAACTTTTCTTTTCTGGGAGACTCTTGATTGCTGCTTCAATTTCTTTTTGTGTTATAGATCTATTCAGGTGATTAATATCCTCTTGGTTCAGTTTTGGGTGGTTGTAAGTTTCTAGAAATCTGTCCATTTCTTCAAAATTTTCAAATTTTTTTTTTTATTGGTTTCAAAATCTCAATATCATTAGAAGTAGAAAAATCCTAAAATTCATGTAGAAGCATAAAATACCTTTAATAGCCAAAGCATTCCTGAGTAAAACTCTTTATTTTTTAATTAGACCAAATACTAACCTATAATATTTTGTTTTAAAATTATATTTTAGATTTTTAGAACCGAGAACACTAACAGATCACTCAACAGTTGATTTTACATTACTTAAGTAGCCCAGGCTGGCCTTGATCTCTGAATCCTCCTACTTCAGCCTCCTAGGTACAAGGATTACAGGCATGTGCCACCATGCCTGGTTTAAATAAGTGAATTCTTAAAAACATGTTGCAGAACTATAAAGTATTCTTCTTTCTTTGGCTTAGATAGTTCAGAAATCAAAACATTTTTAACTTCTATTTCATTAAGTCTCTTAAATTACCAGGTTGTCTTTTTTCTTCTTTTAGTGAAATAGAAAAATCTGGTACTATATCTACAGCCAAGCCAAGTGAAACTGAGCACCCTCAAACTGATTGTGACGTTGGTGTGGCCTCAGTTGAACAACCTTCCTTTGTCAGTCCACCTGAAAGGTGAGTATGAGAAATTGTTTGTGGTAGATTCTTTTTGTTTATTTTGTTATTTTTGTTTGTTTGTTTGCTTAGAGACAGGGTCTTGCTCTGTAGACCTGGCTGGCTTTGAACTTGATATTCTACAGCCTAAGCCTCCTGAATACCAAGATTACAGACATGCTCCACCACACCCAGCTTGTGATATGATTCTGTAAAAACCTCAGTGCCATGTTTGAATGGTCTTTGGTGCCTATTTTATTCCACTTTACAATTGAGAGAAATCTGATCATTTTGTGTTCCTTTCTTGGTTTACTTTGTATTTGATAATTACAGCAGTTTCATTGTTAAAAAACAAAAACAAAAACAAAACAAAACAAAAAACCTTGTTATCTATAATCCCTGCTACTTGGGAGGCAGAGATTGGAGGATCACAGTTCTAGCTCAGCTTGGGCAAAAAGTTAGTGAGACATTATCTGCAAACAAATCAAAGCAGAAATGACTGGGGAATGTGGGCCAAGTAGTAGAATGCTCTACTAATAAGCTCAAGGCCCTGAGTTCAAATCCCAGTACTGCTCCCCCCAAAACAAAACAACAATAACAAAAAACCTTACTATTTAGCTAAAATTTGTTTATGTCTTTTGATCTTAAATAGCCTTGCTGACCAGCATATAGAAAATGTGTCATCTTCACATGGCAAAGGAAAGATAACAAAATCAGAATTTGAATCAAATGTTTCAGCAAGTGAACAAGATGGTGATGATCCAAAATCTACATTGAATGCTTCAGATAATTTAAAAAATGAGGTTAGTATATAACTTGTACTATCTCCTACTTATTGCTTTCTTATATAATGTATTTTTGTTATTAGCCTCTTTATAATCATGTTTTTCATAAAATTATAGGGAGATTAAGTAGTTAATATGTGGAACTGACTATACTTCCTGAGAGCCATTGGTACTCTTTTCCAGTACAGAATTGATAAAGTTGTTTCATATATAAACTCCCTTTGGTTAGATATAACTACTTGATACCACATACGAAAGTCCTTACTTAAGCAGTTTCTTAGAGACCTATATGGAAGTTATAACTATTTAAGAATCTTCAGAATATCACTTCAATAAGATAAGATCAGATGGATGCTCTTCAACTAGAATCTTTAAAGGGATATTTTACCTTTTGTTACTTACATGTAGAATAAAACTAGACCAACTTATATTTCAGAATGTTTATCACAGTGGAACAGTTTTATTTTCTTTTCCCCTTCTGAAGTCTACTTTAACTTCGTGTAGAAGTGGTAATGGCAGCAGTTTAGGGTCCCCTCAGGTTAGATATAACTAAGTCAAAGAGATGAAGACCTTTTCATGAACTTAAAAACAAATTAAATGGAATCAAAGAATAGTTGAAATTGTGGAGTACCACATCCACATTTATTCCTTCTTAATTTGGAGAGTTCTTTCTCTACTTTCACAAATTTTCAGTGAATTTATACTTACTACTAACTAAACTTTATTCTGGAAACTTTCACTATCACAGCACTAGCTGTGTCTATTATGTTTCTTAGAAATATAGGAGCTCAGTGTTTCATAGTCCAACATCTTAAGGAAACTAATTTTAATTTTCCTAACGAAACCAATTATTAACTATCACATCCATAAGTAAAACTAAGTAAACTGTTTTAAGTATCAAATGTGAAATTGAAGCACAGCAGCCGTCTTTGTCCTAAATTTGTTCTGCTTGACTACTATCATACTGAAGTTGCTCTTCGTTACCTTAGAGACAGGTGAATTTCTATACCTCTTTGTTGTTTATTTTTTCAATATATTCATACTAGATTTTTATCATGTAATTTAAACAGTTAGAATACTAGCTTTTTATTTTTACTTTTTACGGATGTGGGTGGGGACAAGGCTTTGCTTGCTATATAGCTTAATCAGGCATTGAACTCAAAATCTTCCTGCCTCAGCCTCCTGAAAATGCTGAAATTATGTACCACCATGCCTGGATCTTTTTTTTTTTTTTTTTAAAGTAGCCACAGACTTAGTACTTCCAAAATTGAAGTTTGTATGGAAACCAAACTGATAAGTGTTTCTAGAGGAATGGTTGGGAATGACTCTGCTTCCTTTCATAGAAAATAAAGTGCAACGTACCAGAAATCACAGGCATTGGTGTTCAAAAGCATGCTCTAAGATAGCAAATATATGCTTAATGAGACTTGGGCTATTTACCAGTCTGAGACTTTGACACTTCTCAAGATTCTGTTAATAAATGCATTAAGCATTGTTTTAGGAATATACAAAGGGCTAAATAATGAGCAAACATCTGTGTACGCATTATTCTACTCGAGAAAAATAATCAGATTATATGCTCTGTCCTCAGCTGTATTCTTCCTCCCCACTTCAGATGTAACACTATCGTGAGTTTGATGGGGTTTTTTAAGAAAGCACTTTCCAAATGACCATAAATAGTACATATCGTTATTTGGTTTATTTTGAAACAATATAGGATGATATAATTCTTGCTGTAAAGTAGTACTTTACTCAATATTGGTTTTGAGATTTATCCATTCATTGTTTTTAGTTAATAGATATTTAGGTCTTTTTCAAAAAAACCTTTTTTTTGGTGGGACTGGGGTTTCAACTCATGGCTTCTCACTTGCAAAGTAGGTGCTATATTGCTTGAGTCACACCTCCAGTCCTTTATGCTCTGGTTATTTTGGAGATGGGGTCTTAAGAACTGTTTGCCTCAAGGAGCAAAGATCTCAGTCAGTCTCCCAAGTAGCTAGAATTATAGGTGTGAGCCACAGGCACCTGGCTCTAATTTTTTATTTAAAAACAGTGCTACAGTGAGTATTCTTGTGCATATTTTCTTAGCTACATGTGTTTTCATTGATGTTTGTACGTAGGAGTGGAGTTAGTGGGTATATACATCTCACTATTACTAAATTTTAAAATTCCTTCTGCAGTCTGCTAAGAGTCCCCATGAGTTGACAGACATGCCACACTTTGCTACAGACTGTTACAGTTTAGCTTCTGTGAGATTGGTATAATTTATATTTCTGGTTTTCACTTACATTTCATGATTACTATTAAAATGCCATTTTCCTTTTGATGAATTTGTTTGTATTCCCTTTCCTGCTTTCTGATTTGTAGCCATTCTTTAGAGGCATTCCTTTGTTGGCTGAATGTGTCACAAATACTTCTTTGTCTGTAGTTTGTTGCTTTATGTAGTTTATGGTCTTTGATTTATTTAGTTTTTCAATTTTAATGTTACCAATGTCTCAGCTTTTAAAAAATGCATCTTACGCATTCTGCATCTTGTTAAATCCTTTTACTAGCCTGAGTCATAAACAGGTTTTTCTGAATTCTTTTGAAGTGTGAAGTTCTGTATGGAAACTTTCAATTATGTCTTAAGTTTTTATGTACATGGTACTTTTTATTAAAGTTGAGTGTTCTTTTAACTTTTAAGGTGGATGTACTACCTTAAAAGTCCCCACACATGTGTGTGTGCATGTGTGTATAGTATGTATACATGTACAAATTTGGGGAGTCTTTTAAGTCATTGTTTGCTTAGGATACACAATTTTTTAAAAAGTTCCTTTGCTTATGCAAAGGAATACATCCTGAGGTGCTTAGGTAGAAATGCTTTCAGTTCTTTCTTTCAAGAGATATTCAGTTCCAACTAGTAAATAAACCCAAACTTTTCAAAATAGTATCATTCATTATAAAGTTAGACTTTTATTTAACTTGACAGAAACACTGTATTTTTTTTATTATTTATTAATAAGTATTCTTTGAAGGTTGAAGTCTATTTTACTTATTTTTTGCATTTCTTTCAGAGTTCTGATTATACAAAATCAGGAGAAGCTGACCCTACATCTGTAGCAAGTCCCAAAGATCCAGAAGATATACCAACATTTGATGAGTGGAAGAAGAAAGTTATGGAAGTAGAAAAAGAAAAAAGTAAGGAAGCACTGGGATTCTTTTTTTTTTAAATCATTTTTAAATTTACTCACATACATTTACATTGTTTGGGTCACCTCCTACCCACACCCTCTAGCTTCTGTTCTGTCCTCTTACTCTGATTTTGTTGAAGAGAAAATGTAGAAAATAATAAGGAAGACATAGCGTTTTTGCTAGCTTGAGATAAAGATAGCTATATAGAAAGATTCCTAGCATTGCTTCCATGCACATGTGTATTGCAACCCACATTGGTTCATCTCTACCAGACCGCTTCACTACTTCCTAGTCCCCTTCCATAGTGGCCTCTGCCAGTTTAAGATTACTATATTCGCTCCTCTACAGTGAGCACATCAACCATCAAGTTTTAGGTTTCCTCCCCTTAGTGTGTGACCCCACGTCCAATAGTACTACTGCATTTGTTTTATGTCTATAATCCACATATGAGGGAGAGCATACAATTTTTGGCTTTCTGAGCCTGGCTAACTTTGCTTAAGATGATGTTCTCCAATTCCATCCATTTACTTGCGAATGACAAAATTTAATTCTTCTTTGTGGCTGAATAAAATTCCACTGTGTATAAATTACTACATTTTCTTAATCCATTTGTCGGGAGTGGGGCATCTTGGCTGTTTCCATAGGTTGGCTGTTGTGAATAGTGCTGCAATAAACATGGGTGTGCAGATGCCTTTGTAGCAACCTGAGTTGCATTCCTTTGGATATATCCCTAGGAGTGGGATTGCAGATCTACTTCTAGTTTTTTTAAGAAACCTCCATATTGTTTTCCAAAGTGGTTGTACTAGCTTACATTCCTACCAGCAGTGTATGAGGGTTCCTTTTTCCCTGCATCCTTGCCCATATTTTTTGTTGGTGGTGTTCTTGATGATAACTGTTTTTAAATTATTTGTAGGCACTCTACCACTTGAGCCATGTTCCAGCCCTTTTTTTGCTTTAGTTATTTTTTGGATAGGGTCTTCCCAGCTGGCCTTGAACAGTGATCCTCCTATCTCCGGCCTCTACCATAGCTGGATCACTGGCATGTACTGTCATGCTCAGCTTTACTGAATGAAATCATCCTCCTGATTTCCACCTCCTGAGTAGCTAGGATTATAGGCACAAGCTGCTGTGCCTTGCTTTTTAAAAGAATTTTTTCTAAGTGGCTGCTGATTACTCTTATGTCATTTACTGGTATCTAACTACATACTGTTTTAGTCTTAATTAAAACACATTTTTGTAGAGTACTAATGTAGGATAAGAAAAGAGTAAGCAGTGTGGTGATTTTCATCTAAATTTATAGGAGGAAAATTGAGGCAAAACTTTGCCTGCATCACAAAGCTTTTAACTACAGACTGTGGCATTTTCTTTTCACTTCTGTAGCATAAATGTGAGCTGAGAATTCTTAATGTTGGAATTACAGATAGAAAAATAGCAGGCCTCTTGAGTAGAATAAAAATATATATACAAAAAGCTTTGGTTCTCATTGACAAGCTTCATTTTATGTTGTTGTATTCAGACATACAACAAGTAATGTGAATTTTTATAGTCAACTTGTTATTGGACTTATTTCTAAGCTATTAGGGTGAAGCATTTTAAATTTCTCACATATTTTTTAAATGTTCTGTTAGGTATTAAGACCTGTTCTTGTCTAGAAGTCATCGATTTTGAGGTCATTGTGTTGCTGGGGTATTTTCAATCATAATCATTATATGTATGATTATAATAAGGTTTGTCTGCAGGTCAGTCATTGCATCCATCTTCTAATGGAGGTCCACATGCCACCAAAAAGGTTCAGAAAAATCGAAATAATTATGCCTCAGTAGAATGTGGAGCTAAAATTTTGGCAGCTAATCCAGAAGCCAAGGTACTTAAGTATAAATTTTTTAAAAACTAAATGTAGGAAAGTACAGTGACTTTATTAAATATAGGCATGGCTTTGGTATGCTGAGAACTATATTTTATGTGTGTTATATTTCCAATTCACTAATAAATGTAGGAGTGTGCCTCTTATGACATTTTAGTTATATTAGTTGATATATTGTATTCTTTTTTTAACTTATAAAACCTTTATGAAATCTTACAAAGAAAATAACTAATAGAAAGTTATTTTTCCTTTAGAATAAAGTAACCGATATTGAGGGTTACTGGGGATTGAATTTATGGCCTGGTGCTTGCTCTGTCACTTGAACAGTGTCCCCCAAGCCCTTTTGTTTTTTGAGATAGGGTCTCACTAACTTTCCTCTTGCTGGCCTGGAACTTGCAATCCTCCTGCCTCTGCCTACTGAGTAGCTCAGATTATAGCTGTGCACCACCATGCCCGGCTTTGGACACTGAGTTTTAAATAGGTTGTGGAAGGATAAGTTAATTTTGTATCCTTAACTGATAAATATTAGCCACTTTTCTACTTTTTTTCCTTAAGTATTAAACTTCCTTTGTTCTTTTTAAAATAGAGCACATCTGCTATTCTTATAGAAAATATGGACCTTTATATGTTGAATCCTTGCAGCACTAAAATTTGGTAAGTAATTATAAAGTGTATCTATTATGCTTTTATATGATGGTCAGATTTATTTATTTATATAGTCATTTAATAAGCACTTATGTTTGACTGTTAATTCTTTGCAAAATTGAGGACAATATGCCTTTTAAAGAAGTGACAAAAAAGCTAACAGACCTGGTTAAACAATTATGAAATGATATAAGATGTACTGCTGAGAGAGTTGTGTAGGAAGAGAGAAGATGAATAATAGTAAGAGGTCTTCCTGAAAGAGGTCATTCCTGAGTTGAATTTTGAAGGGTTCATAGGTAATGGCAGATAAGGGAGGCACAGTGTTTTAAGAGCATATTTCTTCTAGATGACTATAAATAAAGCCACCTGAAAAAGTTCTTTTAGGTGTGATAGGAGTAAAGATATAATTACAATAGTGGCAAAATATGAGAACAGAGCATTAGTTTAGCTATAAGCAGACCATCCAGTGCTAAGTATATTCAGTTTAATAATGTTTGAACTTTATCTTAAAGATCTGTAGGGTAGCATTTGTTTTACGTAAGGAAGTGACATTATTTCACTGGCATTTAAAGGTTTGTCCTCAAAGGTCAGCCTACAACAGAATGCAAGTGAAGCAGAGAAACTAGTTAGGACACTTGTCATAGCCCAGGTGAGAAATCAAGGCATTGGTAAATTGGACATGGAAGAGAGGAAGACATCTGAAAGACATTTATAGAAGATAAAATTGACAGTTCTTAGTTAGTAATTAAATATGAAGGAAGGGACATCTAGGAAGTGTCCCAGGATTTTGTTTTCACTGCTTTATCTATAATTCTTCCATTAATTAGTGACATAGGAACAGACTTATGGGGGGAAATAATGTGTGATGACTAACAGTTTTCTCACTTGCTTTCATTGCTCAAAAGTAGCTATTGAAGGAAATCACCGTCATGTTGATTTGCTACCCACGCATATATATGCAGACACAAACATTTAATTTGAAGAGTTGAAGAGATACTCTTTAAACCTTGAAGATAATATTCTTTTCTCTTGTTTGAAGTATGTACTTTGGGTTCAACTCTTATATAGAGTTCTGTTAATTTCTTAGAGTGTTCTGTGTTTCTGAGAAAACCTTAGAGATGAGGCAGAAAGATATAGTGAAAGGCATTTCAAAATCAACTTTGAGAAGACATGACTGGGTACATACACATTTTATAATTATTCCGGTTAAGTTGACTATGTACTTGGTAATGCATTTGTCTGAAAGCTTAGCTGATATTAATATAGTTCATGTCTTCTTAGAAATGGAAAGCATTGTATGTAAAATAAAAAGGAGCAGGGGAGAATGAACTTCTCTTTTTTCTCAACGCTCCCTTTTAGATTTATTTTCCAGTATAAATAAGAAGCAAACTCTGAGTCTGATTTACTTTAGTTCTTCCCTTCCCCTTAGGATGTTGTGGTGGTATGGAAAATGTTCAGGCTTTGAGGCCAGTTATTTGTGTGTTCTGACTTTAACTTACTAGCTGCATGACTATTAGTTAGAGCTTTTGATTCTACTGCTTTAACATAGACTGAATAACTGTGTTTTAATTGTTTTAATTTTTCTCTCATAAAAACCCAACCTAGAGAGGTAGTGCAGAGGTATTGCAAACTGTTAAAAGACCCACACACCTTCTGTCATGTTTCTTTGCCATTCTCTAAGGTGTTTTCCCTGCCTGCATTGCTGTAATGATTTATTCTCACCATATCCTCATTCTAACCTGCATGGTAGGTGAAACCAAATAGAGGAGTAACAGCTTTTTAAAAATAATTTGACCTGAAAGTTACCCTTGATGCTTGTGGTCACATGCCTTATCCCTCATCCAGAACTAAAAAATATGGTCAAAACAATTAAATAGTCTTTGATGGGTAGCCATATGCTCAGCTAATCTTAGGGTTCTCTGTTTCTAAAAGGTAGGAGAGAGAACTGTAAAGTGACCAATTAGTGTTTGTAGAATGATTCTGTAAGATGGAGGTAACAATTCTTGCAATTTGGTTGTAAGAATTTAAGCAAAGAATGGGTGTTGTGAATCATCTAATGTGGTATCTGACCCAGAGAAAGCATTCAACAAATGTTAGATTGGCTCTCTTCATGAGTCTTTCTCTTGGACTGAAAGTATGGCTCAAGTGTTAGAGTGACTGCTTTGCAAATGCAAAGCCCTGAGTTCAAATTCCAGTCCTACCAAAAAAAAAAAGGTGGGGGGGATGAGCATTTCTCTGAAACCTGATTATTTTTGCCATCTCCTGGAATTTAATTCTGTTTTTTGCCAGGATCAAACACTATGTTAATATTAATGCCTTTTATTTATTTAACATTTAATTTTCAGCATATAAACTCTCATTTGATGTATGAGTTTATTAAAGCAGATTAGAATACTAGATGTCATGAATATTTCTTTTCTCCAAATGTCACATACGCAGTTTTATTTTGTGCATGTAAAACCATACTTTAAATTTTTTCCTAAGCAGTATTTCTGATACTTTTCCATATCAAATATAGGTCTCTCACATTGTTTTTACTTATTTATTTTTTAAGTGCTGGAGATTGATCCCAGGGTCTTGCGCATGCTAAGCGTGTACTCTGCATTTGAGTTATACCCCCAGCCTCTAATGAAAAACATCTTTACTAAGATAAACTGTAACATGTCAAAGTATTTAAGTTGATAAATTTTGAAAAAATATATATATATGAAAATATCACAATAAATATAAGAAACATAACTATCACTTCCAAAAGTTTCCTTATACTTCTTTTATTTTTTTTATTTTATTTTTTTTCATTTTTCTTTTATTATTCATATGTGCATACAAGGCTTGGTTCATTTCTCCCCCCTGCCCCCACCCCCTCCCTTACCACCCACTCCACCCCCTCCCGCTCCCCCCCTCAATACCCAGCAGAAACTATTTTGCCCTTATCTCTAATTTTGTTGTAGAGAGAGTATAAGCAATAATAGGAAGGAACAAGGGGTTTTGCTGGTTGAGATAAGGATAGCTATACAGGGCATTGACTCACATTGATTTCCTGTGCGTGGGTGTTACCTTCTAGGTTAATTCTTTTTGATCTAACCTTTTCTCTAGTTTCTGGTCCCCTTTTCCTATTGGCCTCAGTTGCTTTAAGGTATCTGCTTTAGTTTCTCTGCGTTAAGGGCAACAAATGCTTGCTAGTTTTTTAGGTGTCTTACCTATCCTCACCCCTCCCTTGTGTGCTCTCGCTTTTATCATGTGCTCATAGTCCAATCCCCTTGTTGTGTTTGCCCTTGATCTAATGTCTGCATATGAGGGAGAACATACGATTTTTGGTCTTTTGAGCCAGGCTAACCTCACTCAGAATGATGTTCTCCAATTCCATCCATTTACCAGCGAATGATAACATTTCGTTCTTCTTCATGGCTGCATAAAATTCCATTGTGTATAGATACCACATTTTCTTAATCCATTCGTCAGTGCTGGGACATCTTGGCTGTTTCCATAACTTGGCTATTGTGAATAGTGCCGCAATAAACATGGATGTGCAGGTGCCTCTGGAGTAACAGTCTTTTGGGTATATCCCCAAGAGTGGTATTGCTGGATCAAATGGTAGATCGATGTCCATCTTTTTAAGTAGCCTCCAAATTTTTTTCCAGAGTGGTTGTACTAGTCTACATTCCCACCAACAGTGTAAAAGGGTTCCTTTTTCCCCGCATCCTCGCCAACACCTGTTGTTGGTGGTGTTGCTGATGATGGCTATTCTAACAGGGGTGAGGTGGAATCTTAGTGTGGTTTTAATTTGCATTTCCTTTATTGCTAGAGATGGTGAGCATTTTTTCATGTGTTTTCTGGCCATTTGAATTTCTTCTTTTGAGAAAGTTCTGTTTAGTTCACATGCCCATTTCTTTATTGGTTCATTAGTTTTGGGAGAATTTAGTTTTTTAAGTTCCCTGTATATTCTGGTTATCAGTCCTTTGTCTGATGTATAATTGGCAAATATTTTCTCCCACTCTGTGGGTGTTCTCTTCAGTTTAGAGACCATTTCTTTTGATGAACAGAAGCTTTTTAGTTTTATGAGGTCCCATTTATCTATGCTATCTCTTAGTTGCTGTGCTGCTGGGGTTTCATTGAGAAAGTTTTTACCTATACCTACTAACTCCAGAGTATTTCCTACTCTTTCTTGTATCAACTTAAGAGTTTGGGGTCTGATATTAAGATCCTTGATCCATTTTGAGTTAATCTTGGTATAGGGTGATATACATGGATCTAGTTTCAGTTTTTTGCAGACTGCTAACCAGTTTTCCCAGCAGTTTTTGTTGAAGAGGCTGCTATTTCTCCATCGTATATTTTTAGCTCCTTTGTCAAAGATAAGTTGCTCATAGTTGTGTGGCTTCATATCTGGATCCTCTATTCTGTTCCACTGGTCTTCATGTCTGTTTTTGTGCCAGTACCATGCTGTTTTTATTGTTATTGCTTTGTAATATAGTTTGAAGTCAGGTATTGTGATACCTCCTGCATTGTTCTTTTGACTGCCTTATACTTCTTTTAATTTCTTCCTTTCAAACCATTTTCCCCAACAAATACAGAGCTGGCTTCTGATACTGTAAATTAACTTGCATTTTCTAGGTCTTTATATACATGAAGTGCATAATTTCTAGCACCAGTTTAATTATGTGCTAGCTATTTCATTGTCTGGGTGGACCATAACTTGTTAATCCTCTGTGCTAAATTTTTAAGTTGACTTTTTTGCCTCTTATAAACTGCTTTGAGGTTTAAAAGAAAAAGAAAAAAGTAACTACAGTGGTAGGCATTTGGAACCATGTGTACTTAAGTTAAATTTTTAAGTGTATTGCTAAATCAAAGAGTTTTGGTACCTTTAGGACAGTGTGAAACTATAGTCAGTATATACCGTCACTAGCTGTTCTTAGTAAAATCATCCTTTCTCCAATAATATGTTTTGTCATTAAAAATTGAACCTTTTTAAAAAACATGATGGAGCAAAGTCAACATTACAGATTTTTTTTTTTTTTTTCCCCTACTAGTGATTCACTTTGTAAATTCTTAAAGGTATTCCCTTATGGATTAACTTGGGGTCTAAAACCTCCTCCTTTGCTACATTTTAGTAATTTTTAATGGATGTTCTAGTTTATGTAAACTATTATGTCATATTTAATGTGATCTGTTATTTTGATTGGTTTATGTAAATAACTACCTGTGTTTTTTTGAAGGTTTGTTATTGAACTTTGTGAGCCAATTCAAGTAAAACAGCTTGATATTGCAAATTATGAATTATTTTCTTCTACTCCTAAAGACTTTCTGGTTTCTATCAGCGACAGGTAAATTCTTAATATTGTATTGTATTTTTTTACTGGTACTTACCACCTGAGTCACACCTCAGCCCTTTTTTCTTTAGTTATTTTTTAACTAGAGTCTTGTGTTTGTGCCTCTTCTGTCTTCAACCTTGATCCTTGTACCTTGTATGACAGGCATGTACCACCACACTCAGCCTTTTTATTAGTTGAGATGGGGTCGTAAGATCTCTTTTGCTTGGGCTGGCCTTGTACAACCATCGTGCCAATCTCTGCATCCCAACTAACTAGGATTACAGGTGTGAGCTGCAGTGCCTGGCTCAGTGACAAGTAAATTATACTGCTGGTGTCTATAGTGCCCATGATGGAACTTCAGTATAAAAATTAAGTAATGGGTCACCAGTTTTGACTTCCATCATTTTATTTTGTATTTTATTTATCAGTTTTTAGTAACAGTTGCATTGTGGGCTTTTCTTAACCACTTTTCTTTCATTCATCCATACAATGCTTAAAGCATCCACAACCATATGATATTCCCCCATAAAATGTGGGAACAGATAAGGGGAGGGTAAGTAGGTTGTTCAGGTCACATGACTTGTTATTGGAGAACTAAGATTCAAACCTAGAACTATGTGACTCCAAAGTCCTTATATTTAATCATTATTCACTTTTTGCTTTGAAACATTTAAAACTTAATAACACACAGGTACAAGTGCATATTTTTTAGTGTGATATATATTTCTGATAATGTATTTTAAAACTTCTGTTTTGTACTTGTGTGATTATAAAAGAAATGTACACTTTTACACATACCATTTCTAATGAGTACTTAATATTTCCCCCCTTGGAAGTATTTATACATTCCATAAATACATTTGAATGCCAGTAATATGCAGGTACAATGCTATTATTTATTCACTATGTTTCTGTTATTGATCATTTAGGATTTCCCATGGTGTATCTTCTTCCACCTCACACCCACCATTACATATTTATAATTTTTAGAATCAATTCTCAAAACCTTTTGAGGATTACATGTACTATTCTACTACTAACCTTAATCAGATTACTTCCTTTAGGATAAGCTGGAATTTCTTATATGTCAAGTAGACATATTCAACTTTGCCAATAAAATATATATATTTCTAAATGTGAGAAGAAAGAGCTCATTATTTTGAGTTCTTTCTTTAATGCTACAAACAAAAATAACAATTTTAGGTTTTTTTATATGTCCTTATAAAGCGAAATATGTAAGACAGGTCAAATTAAAGAATGGTAAATTTTTTCCCTTCTAACTCACTTTCCACCAGTACTTGTAGTTTATACTTCACATCATCACATACTTGTCAGTACGTAAAAGAATCTGTCTCTTTCCAAGACAATATCTTGGTGACTTTCTGTTTTAAAACCTCCAGGGTGAAGAAAGAAAAGTTGTCCCGGTTCTCTTGCTGTCTTTTCCTTGTCTTCCTTCTGTTTGTTAATAGTATAATTTTTCAAGTTACTCTTTCTCAGTAAAGTAGAAGTTGTCAACTTAAATTGGGAAAAAAAACATTTAACTCAAGGCCTGTTATAATTAAAGTATATTAAGTCAGTATGTTCACTTGAGAGGAAAAAAAATTTATGGGATATATTTATTTTTATATTTTCTAGATATCCCACAAGTAAATGGATTAAGCTGGGTACTTTCCATGGTAGAGATGAGCGTAATGTCCAGAGTTTCCCTTTAGATGAGCAGATGTACGCAAAATATGTGAAGGTATTGTTTAAATGTTTACATGTACAAACTAGGTTCTATAATGAAAGTATTCTTGCTATTGACACTATGTTCACCCTACCTTGATAAAATTCCAAATTGTAATACTTGTGTGAGTTTTTATATAAAATGTCATCTGCATAGTATTATGTTTCTCTATTTTGAAACTCAAATTATTGCTTTCATTGATTTCTTTTTTGTTTGTTTGGTGGTACTGTGGTTCGAACTCAGGGCCTCGTGCTTGCTAGAAAGGCGCTATACCACTTGAACCACTCCACAAGCCCTAAGTAGGTTTGATTTCTTAGTAGAATCTGATTCGTAAATCATTTAAGTTTAATATCCACTTATTTGACATTATTATAATTCTTGCCTTTTGTATATTCAGATGAAACATTCTATGTCCAATTACCAGTTTCAACTAAAGAAATGTTACTTACTCAGTATTTTCATTGTTTCTCCTACCAACTAATTAAGTAGAACTATCACTCTTGATTTAGATTTAAACAAAATAGAGAAGTTTCTACTCTTCTCCTTCCTACCCCCTTATCCTTTCAAACAATGGCCACACCTTAAAGTTTTGTGTTAATAATACAAGCTTTTGGAATGGCTGCAGTTCTGATTTCTGTCTTTTCTTCTTTAAATGTGAGAACTTATAGCTACTTAATTTTGTCTTCTGGGGTTTTGCTATCTCTTTTAAAGCATGTATTAAATTTACTTCTATAAATGGGTAAACTTGTAGTATTCCTAGTTTCAGTATAAAAGTGCTAAATCCTGTTTTGAAAATATATGTTTTCAGCTAATGATTCAAGTTCAGAGAAATGAAGAACATCTTCAGTTCCTTTAAAAATGAATATTGAAACAAGTATTTAATAGCTTTCTCATTCTTTTTACTATCTACTTTGTTAATAATGGAATACTATTGACAGCATGAAAATGCCATGTAGAACTCCTTGCCTTGTCTCTTTTATGGTGGGAGATTATAGAGCATTTTGATGATTAGTTTTCTAAATTAAAAAAAAAATCCCTCTGGTAGAAGTCAGTCTAAATTAAAAAATGTTTACTTTTCTAGTTCTCATTTTACAGTGATAATCGTCATATTTTTACCTGGGTGTTTTTGTTTTGTTTTTTTTTAACCTAGAAGAACTAACCCCAATTCTATAAATTACTTCCTGATATCTTGCATTTTAACAGTAAATTGACAAGTATCTTTAACTTCTGTAAGTTATACCTGAAATAACAAAAAATTCATGTTTTTCCTGAAACATCTTGAATCAATATTATACAACTACAAGTGATGTTTCATAATACACTAGTTAATCTGTTCATCAGTCCATACATATATACATATATATGTATGTTCATTAGATATATACATACCTACAGTATTTATAGTAGTAAAATACAGGTTTCTAGAGACTATTAATTAGTTTTAGAATACTTTTATATCAGATATGAAAAAATAGGAGTGGATTTTAGCTTAGTTAACTTTTTAAGCTTAAAGTTAATTTTTATCTGTAGGTATTTAGATTATACTTTAGAGTTGTGATGATAAAAAATTTAAATCATTGCTTTGATTTCTACAACGAATTAAGAGTACTACAATGTTATCCATCACAATGCATTGCTTCCTATTATACAGTGTGATTTATAAATTCTAAAAGTTGCTTATGGCATGTTATCCAGACTTTGGAACTGATTTCTTTTTCTTTTCCTTTCTCTTGCTTCAGATGTTCATCAAGTACATAAAGGTTAGCAACCTTCTCTTTTGGAATATTAAATAACAGGGCATGGTATATTAATGCATTACAAAAAAGGCAAAATTTTACAAGTGCTGGTTATGGGGAAATGAGGACTTTATTTTAGAAATGCTGTTATGAAAAACTGAGTATACTATTCATCTCACATCCATTTTGCTGGCTTCCCATTTCATGTGCTTTTTGTTTTCTAGGTGGAGTTGGTATCACATTTTGGATCAGAGCACTTTTGTCCATTAAGCCTTATAAGGTAGTAAAGAACAAAGTACACTTACTGTTTTTTTTTAAATAATACAAAAATTTTGAATATATTTAAAGTGAAGAAATAATTTTCTCTCATGTGAAGTTAATACTGTAGAAATACAAGCTATTAAACTTTTCTCTTGAATGTGTTTTAGAAAAATGTCAAAATAGCCTCTAAGAAATAAACTTATGTATTTGATTTAGCTTACTTGCTATTTTTCTAAAGTTGTAATGTGTGAAAACACTTTCGATTGATAGAAAAAATTTGACATTATATTTCAAAATGCCTTAAACAGGTTAGCTTTATATTGTAATAGAAGCAGTTGATGACTAAAATGTAAGAAACAGCTATTATTTTGCAGTCCAAAACCTGTGTAGCCCTTAAAAGCATTACCAGAGTTAATGTTCATCATGTATTGGTAAGTGATGAGTCTTAATAACTCTGTTTTGTTTTAATGAGAATCTTTAATAAAATTGTTTTTATTAGGGTATTTGGTACCAGCATGGTAGAGGAATATGAAGAAATTGCTGATTCTCAGTATCAATCAGAGCGTCAAGAACTATTTGATGAAGATTATGGTAAGTGATTTTAAATAGTTGACTTTTAAGAGAGATTTTTCTTTTTGCTTTTTATAATTTTAAGTAATGGTAAATATGGGTGGTTACTTAAATCGATGACTTGTCACTTTAGTTTAATGTTTTTATTTTTGCCCTAATAACCAAATTTTTCTTAAACTTGTCTTCTGGTATGATTGCATTGTAAATTGTGTTATGGTCCAACTTTATCAGTTATTTGCAGCTTGAACTTCCTTCCATAACATCAGTGTTATAAATTATGATTGTATCTCTATGCAAGAACCTGTTAAACTCATAACTTGAAATAGTAGTAATGAGCATTAATACCTTCGGTTCGTCCTGAGCCAAATTAATGTGCAAGCACATTAATAAGACCTGGGCCTTTGAGAAACTCCTATGGGCCTAAAAGGGTAGAAGAAAGTTTTATGATCCCCTTCATTTCTGTTTTATCAAATCCTTATTTTAAGATGCCTTAAAGCATACCTTCAACAATCTAAATCTTGTCATTTTTCCATAAAAGATATGAAGACATTGACAAAGGGTTGGTAAAGTATATTGAAAACTTAAATGAAAGTCTTAAAGATGTGATTAAAATTTTGATAAGCCCTCTTTGTTTTAATAAACATCTGTTTGTTAAATGGCTTCTGAATCTCATTTTCTTTTTTGTGAACATGTTTTAGATATATAATTAATATTAGTACAGTGTTTTCAATGTCAGTTAACTTTGATAGAATATAATATTACTTCATTTTTTCTTTAAACAGATTATCCACTGGATTATAATACTGTAGAAGATAAATCTTCAAAAAATCTTCTTGGTTCTGCTACAAGTGAGTATTTTGGGGTTTCCTATTCCAACTATGAAAATGTTTTTCTCTTTTTTTGTTCATTCAGATGCAGATCATTTAGTTCTGGTAGAGATTAAACTGCTTCTGCCCCCTAGTCTTGAACTTTTGTGTTGAAATCAAAGATAATAGCTTTTGAAAGATATTTTTTAGAAATGAAATAGGAAGCCTAGATGAAAAGAAAAAGGAGAGAGAAAAATGTAAGCATAATAAAGCTGTTTCTTCTACTCTAATTAATCACTCATATCTTGAGGGGAAATTCCTTGTAAGAAAGGGCTGTGGGTTTGTGAAAATAATTACTAAAGAGATAGTGCATTAGTAAAGACGTAGTAATAAGGATTTGTAAGTCCATGGATATGGTAAGTTTCCTATTTAATTACAAAATAGTAAAGCTGTTTCTGTGCTTACTAAGTACCAATAACAGTTAACAGTAATATAGTATGTGGTTTGTAAGAAATGACTTCAGATATCTAGTAGTTTAGTTTGTTGTCCTTCCAAAATAATGTATGAACCTTTCAGGTTCTACTGGAAAAAACTTTACATAACTACACATTATTTCTACTGTTAGAACATGGGTTTGATATATATTAATACTATTTTTGGTTATTCTTGAAGAATATAACACTAACTGAAAGGAATTTTCTCTTTATTTGAAGATTAATAACTGGAGCTAATTTTAAAAAATCTTAGTAAAATAAAAGACTAACTAGTTGTAGTTTTTACTTGTTAGTAAGTTGAATGGCTCGAAGTCAATCTCAGTGTGAACATTGACTTTATAAGTTTTTTAGAGTTCAACCAGTAGTACATATAGTTGGGTAGATAGTTTATGTAGCTATAGAGTTAAGAGTCACTTCTCTTTTCATCTTTCCTTGTTACCTTTTCAGTCTATTCCTTTTCTTCTCCATAGAGGATTGTAGACTTCAGTGGAATTTTCTAGGGAATGTTTAAAAAGTACCTGCAGAAAGAAAATATTTTTATATGACATCAACTTTGTTTCATATCCGTTCAGTATACTTTGGTTTACATTACTGCTTGACCTTCTGACTTTTTAGATCTTAGCAAATACATTTAAATAAGTTTACTTGCTATCTAGTTGATGATAGAAAACTAGGTGTATTTATTTTAGGAGTTAAAAGATATGTTTGGATATTAATACTGGTTTTTATTTTTTAATTTTTATTCTATATGGTATATAATAGTCATTGTGCCACTTATGTACCTTAATGCTACTGAACTAACCCTGAAGAATCACTTTCTTTTTAGGGGGTTAGAAAATAGCACCAGACTAGCTTCCAGAAAGAAGAGGGGCACCTTAGAGAGATAATGTCTTACCATAGTCTTAGATAAGGGAAAAACCCTGCTGATATTCTGGCTTTTATTTTTCTTTCTTGCTATGGAATTAACTCCTGTATGAAATTTCCATATGTGTAGTGTCGTCTCTGTCCAATATATTATTTTAATTAATTAGATACAGAATCTTATTTTGGCCCTACTTTTTAGATCTTCCCCTTGAAGTTGTGTTTATTGGTAATACTTTTTTTTTTTTAACGGATCTCTGAAAGGACAGTCCATTCATCTTCCAGTGTTCTAAGTGTCTAAAGGTCTAAAGAATTTGAGACAGTATGGATGGAAAGGATGGCTGAAGTATCCTTCCATGGGGTTTAAAATTATCTCTACTTTTTGAAGTTTCGAACAAGAGAAGCAGTGGTAGCTGAGTATTAGACTTTGCTGTTACAAAGCTTACAGACCTCGCCTTCTATTCTAGTGTCCGTGTAGTCCTTTGTGAAGAATTTGGGACTGGTTTTGAGCTTAACCTAGCTATAGCCTCTAAGGTGGTATACCTTGAAGGAGTAAATAATATAGTAGAACTAGGCCAAAGAACTGGTCTCTGGCACTAGAATGTCCAAGTTTGATATTTCTCAATTAGCTCGAAATTGTCTTATTTTGTGCTGAGGGCACATGGCTAAAGTGGTAGATCACCTGCCTAGCAAGTGCAAGGCCCTGAGTTCAACCCCTAGTACTGTCCCCCCCAAAAAAGAAGAAATTGGCTTATTTTGATCTAATTTAATTTTGCGTGTGTATGCTAGACAAGCACTCTGTGAGACAGGGTCTCGCTTAGGCCAGGATGGCCTTCAGTGCATGATCCTTTTGCTTGCATTAGCACACCTGGCTTTTTCCTTTTTTTTAATGAGTAAATAGTATCTACAAAAAAGAGTTCTGTGACTAATCTTAAACTTCTCTTTCCTTTTTACTATTGAATACAGGTTTAGTACCCTTTATTTGAAATTTTTGGAGCCAGAAGCATCTCACAGTTTGAAGTTTTGAATCCTTGCATTTAGATAGTGAGATATCTTGAGGATAGGACACAAATCTAAACACAGAATGTCTTTGTTCATACCGTATACACGTAGCGTAAAGGTAATTTTGTGTAGTATTTTTAGTGTGTCTACATTTTGTGTATTAGCTATCACATGAGGTCGTGGGGAATTTTCCACTTGTGGAATAATGTCAGTACTGAAAAAAATGCAGATCTTAAGCATTTTGGATTTCATATTTTTGGATTAGAAATGCCTATAGGAAATATGTTACCAGAGTACATTTCTTCTGATGAGACTTGGTTGTCAAAGAATACATACTACATATTTAGGCATTCTTAACATTATATATTTTTACTGCTAAAAAGATAAAAACTATTGTCATAGAAACAAAGCAGCCTTCTTTGCTTGTGTGTATTGTCAGTTCTGGCAATTCTTCTGCCTTATTCTTTTACTTACATTCTTGAAAAAATATTTAAATCTTTGACATCAATAAGAATTCTCTATCACTTTGCCTTCCTTGTGCTTTGTCATGTGGATTTGCCAGATGGCTGTCTACTTTGATATTCTCACGAGTCTGCCATTTCTCTTACAGGCATAGTCTTTATTTTGTTAGACTCTCCATATCTGCTAAAGATAGCTATGTACATATACATGTCTTCTATTTTATGAATATATCTGAAAATATATGTGTATACAACCATTTATGTATATCCATGGTCCTAAAAGGAAAAAGAGACAATGGAAATAGTTATCCTTCAGAGGGAGCTAAGTACACATAGGAGAAAATAGTGTTTTAATTGGTTTATCACGTAATGTTGTAGCATAGGTATAAACCCCTCAGCTTCAGTGTCCTGGACAAGAATGTTTCCAAAAAGAACCATTGGTAGGCTAGAGACTACTGAATATGTGGAAATGTTTAGTCCCTAAAGGAATGATGTGGATGAGTAAGTTGCCTAACTCAGAGGAATTGACTGTCCCAAGAGAAATTAAAGGTATTAGCCTGTTCTAAAGGCTTTTTAATGGTCAAATTATCATGGTAACAAGTTGTTGTGCATTTTATTTGGTTGCAAGTTGAGAATGATCAGAATAGAATATTCACAATGCTGCTTTGCCTCAAAAGACAAAACAGCAACAACAAAAAAATAGTGTTAGCCAATGTTTTATGAACGTGGGAAATTCTCAGGTTGCATGGGCTGAGAAAGCAAGTTAGCCACAGTTTGCTTTTATTATCAAGTGGTCCCTTGAAATGATGATAAATAATATTTTTAAATGATAGGTATTTTTTTCAAAGCATTAAAACTTAATTTTTTAAAGGATAGTTCTTCCTTATTGTAAGGCTATCATTAAAATTTAGGCTTAAAAATAATACTCCAAAGCTAAGTCCTTCACACAGATTAACACATGTTCTTTTACTGAATTCTTTAATAATGGGTGCCCCAAATTTAAAATCTTAGCTAAGTCTTAACTGTGAAGCACAGAATAGTATATAGACTTACTGATTCTAAAATTTGTTACTTGTAAAGCAGTCAACTGTGAATTTTACACAACAGTGTAAGTAGAGGATCGTATCTAGTAGTGCAGGAATGGCTGGCATTAGAAATGGGTTTATAATTGATCTACCATTTGATCCAGCAATACCACTCTTGGGGATATACCCAAAAGACTGTGACACAGGTTACTCCAGAGGCACCTGCACACCCATGTTTATTGCGGCACTATTCACAATAGCCAAGTTCTGAAAACAGCCAAGATGCCCCGCCACTGACGAATGGATTAAGAAAATGTGGTATCTATACACAATGGAATTTTATGCAGCCATGAAGAAGAACGAAATGTTATCATTCGCTGGTAAATGGATGGAATTGGAGAACATCATTCTGAGTGAGGTTAGCCTGGCCCAAAAGACCAAAAATCGTATGTTCTCTCTCATATGTGGACATTAGATCAAGGGCAAACACAGCAATGGGATTGGACTTTGAGCACATGATAAAAGCTTTAGCACACAAGGGAGGGGTGAGGATAGATAAGACACCTAAAAAATTAGCTAGCATCAGTTGCCCTTAATGCAGAGAAACTAAAGCAGGTACCTTAAAAGCAACTGAGGCCAATAGGAAAAGGGGACCAGGAACTAGAGAAAAGGTTGGATCAAAAAGAATTAACCTAGAAGGTAACACACATGTACAAGAAATTAATGTGAGCCAACTCCCTGTATAGTTATCCTTATCTCAACTAGCAAAAACCCTTGTTCCTTCCTATTATTGCCTATACTCTCTCTTCAACAAAATTAGAGATAAGGGCAAAATCGTTTCTGCTGGGTATTGAGGGGGTGGGGAGTAGAGGGAGGGGGCGGAGTGGGTAGTAAGGGAGGGGGTGGGGGCAGTGGGGAGAAATGACCCAAGCCTTGTATGCACATATGAATAATAAAACAATAAAAAAAAAAGAAATGGGTTTATAAAGATGTAGCCATGTCTGTTCCTGACTTTATCTTGGTTTGTGAGGAGATACGGACTTTCCATTCCTATCATTATCTCATACTGAGACATCTTGTTCGCCTAAGTAAGAACCAGAGCTACTTCTGTTTACCAATTTGCCTGATCTAAAGGCAGGACGTTTTAAAATGGCACATACTAAGCTTTTGTATTATTCTAATGAATGGAAACTAAGTACACTACTTTGTTGTGTTTTGAATTATAGAATTACAATTACAACTGCTGTCTACTAGCTATCAACTTTAAAACTGTCTAAAATTTCCTACTACTTTCTTCCACTGTATAGCATGTATTTACAGAATTAGCTTGCTCCCAGCCTTCTTGATGTACTAGATTTTCTTCCCTCAGATACTTTCCTAATTAAGTATCTGTGGTTTTCATTGAAAGTGTGATGAAAACCCTTATGAGGTTTACCATATAGCTCCTGCTTGATCTTAGTATTTTAATAGGAGTACATGATACTGAAGAACTTATGTTCTAATGGAATTTCAAAGATTAGATTGGTTTAGAAGTTAATTTCCCCTAAAATTACATCACATTACTGGAAGGAAGACTGACTCCCTGTTCTCATCATCAGCTTTTTATGGAGTCCTGCCATTTTGTGGTCCTCATGTATAAATACATCTATTTATATAGATAAGGAGGTTTGAACCTTTTATCCATCATCCAAGTATCCTCCCTGCCAAAAGGCAGAATAACCAACTACACAAATTATTCTACCTGCAACACTCAGTTTTATAGACTTGTCTTTCAATTAATTAATCTTCCCCTCCACATCCTTACCCAAATCACAGAAGAATTTGCATGCTTCATAATTCACAAATCCATTGTTATTTTGGCTAGTGAGTTTTTAAAAGCCATCAAAAAATTTGATTCTATGCCTTATTAATTTGGAATTTAAGTATGTGACCAATAGATATTACATGCTACTAGTTGAAAATAATAGTTTTTCTGCTTTTCTTTGGATAATCTCAATATAGTTTTACCTTTGATAATCATTCATTTAGGAGAAACTTTTGTTTCTTTAAGATTTTTTGTTTTCATTTTAACCTATAAAACCTCTCTAAAGAAAAAAAATTTGAAATATGAATTTTGGTCATCATATTTCCTCTGTCTCCCAGTAGAGGCTATATGTTGAATTATACTTGAATTTTATGAAGACAGTGTTTGCTAAAATGCTTGGGAAAATGTCACAACAAAAAATATTTTTAAATTTAAAATTCATTCTGAACATAAAGATCCTAATTTATACTTTACACTTTGGCTGAAAGTTATTTGTGTCCTATATTGGACTTTAATAGCAAGGTAAATTAAAAGGTAACTAGGCAAAAAGGAAAGGCAAAAAGACCATTATAAGTGGCTTTTTGACTATTTGATATTTATTATATGAGAATATTTAGGTGTATTGGTATTTTTCTGATTGAATTTTGTTTTAGATGCCATTCTAAGTATGGTGAATATTGCTGCTAATATTCTGGGAGCAAAAACTGAAGACTTGACAGAAGGTACCTAATCATTTTATGGGTTTTTTAAATAGCTGGTACTCTGTGGTCCTTCTAGTTAAGAAAAGCAAGTAAAAAGCCAAGAAATTTTGAGTTTTCATGTAGAAATAGAGAAATGGTCCAGGGGAAGGTAATAGTCTTATATTAGTCATTGTTTATTTGAATCCCACAAGTTTTTTTTTTTTTTATAAAAGGACCTAGTCTGCATAATAAAAAATCAGTGCACGATTTTTTATTCTTCCCAGCTGTAATAGTAATGTTTTTATCTTTTTACCAAAATTTTGATGCCCTAATAGTACTTTAAATTTCTTTCCTTTTGTATATCAAATAGTTACTCAATTTAGAAAGCCATTTTTTTCTTTACAGAATAGCAAGTAAGAATACAGAATAGCAAGACTTTTGTTTTTAAAAATCACTTAGTTCCAAGTGCAAACTTCAAAATGACCCCATTTCTTCTCATTCTCTTTAATAACTCTTTCAGGTCTAGAAGGGATATTAATCATGTGAGATTACACAAAATTCCTTGTTAGTTATCTGAGAAATTAAGAAATATACATTACTTATAGCTGTGATCTTATGTGATCGTTTCTAAAAGAACTTCAATTAAAAAACAAAAAGTCTGTAGTAGCAAGTGTATTTTATTTTTCTTCTCCCCCAGATACTAAAGTTCTTTATTTGTTATAAAATATTTTCATGGTACAGCTTTTAAAAACTGAACTCAATATGGGCATCTTTCTTAAAATAGGAAATAAAAGTATATCTGAGAATGCCACTGCCACAACCGCATCTAAAATGCCTGAATCAACTCCTGTTTCAGCTCCTGTTCCATCACCTGAGTAAGTTGTACTGTGATATTAAATAGAGTTCTATTAAAATGGAGAGCTAAGTATACTAGTATAAAAAAAGGACCTTATGATTTATATGTGAAATGGTTAGCTATAAAAGGCTCTGAATCATAGGAGAGACATTCGATAGCCACTTAGATTAGACACCTTTGAGATGCTTCTTCTCATGAGTGTGGACTTGGAGTACACTTCATCCAGACCATACATTTATTTTTTTATATTATATATTACTTTCTTAAAAATATTTCCTTACTGGAAAAAAATGTGCAGGTGTGGGCTTGAAGACAAGTTTTGAAGGCCTGTTTTTTTAAGTTCAAGTTTAAAAGCGTTGGTCACCTATATGTAGTATCCCTAGAAAGCCATAAAGAATACTCAGAATACCTACAGCAGTGGTATGTATTTGTCACACAGTAAACTCTTAAGGTGTTTCCTTTCCCAAATTGATTTGTATAGGTCTTTTGTAGAAGGGCGCTCAGGGCAAGAATGTATGTATAGGCAACAGATAAAATATCCTTGTTTTTTGGTCTTCTCTACCAGAGATGATTATATTCTTGGTACCTCACCTTCTTACCTATAATAGATAATTAGTTCATTATGATTTGGATAGTTGGGTACGGTTATTGTAGATTTAATTTATGTATATTTCTTTAAATATACTCCCCATAAAAATCTTAAAAGCCCCTTTTCTCTGAGAAACTCTACTTAAGAAGATAGATACTTGAACTTGAAATAGTTCAAGGCAGCACGTAATGAGAATTACAGTGGATATGCTTTGAACCGTAATTCCTAAGTACCATACTAATTAAAAATAAGATTTTTGTATTTTGAAGAGCACAGTGAGAGATTTACATTCTTCTTTGTTTACACTGAAAGTGACTGAAGATGTTTATTGGGTGATTAGGGAGAAAATACAGCATACATGTTAACTGATTCCTGGAAGGACCTAGGAAATCTATTGGGGTTAGTGACATTCTTGGTGTTTCTAATTATGTGGAGTTGTAATTGTTGTTCTTGGTTTTGTAACAAGGCTTCTTCATTTAACAACACATGATTCTTCTTATGTTTTAAAACTAAATAAGACTAATTTTGTATGTATACACGTACACGTAGAAATATTTGTTGAAAGCTATCACATCAGGTAATGTAGTTTTACTTCTCTTGTGTTAGAAAGTTTTTTAATAGGTATCTTTAGACAGTATTTTTTACTTCATACTTCATGTATATTTATTTTTTTTAAATATAATAATTATGTAGCAGTCCTTTGACACTAAATAAAAATGAAAGAATCATGATAGGATATTATTGTTAAATTTATGGATAAGCTACTTTATTTTCTTTTTCTAGGTTTAAATAAGTTTTCTTTTATCAGTAGCTCTCATTAAAGTATATATAAGTGATATGTAACTAATATGCACCAGAATTAGTTTAGTGTTCTCCTTCCCCTTCTTCAGACACTTCCTTTTTGCTATCACAATGTATTTTGTGGGGAATAGGTGATACGCCACTTGAATATGTAAGAAATGTTATTAGGAACTATATATATATCTATATGGCTATCAGTATCTTTCTGTTTAAAGAAATATGGCCTAATTTTGATTAAGTTTGATCTATTTGCTATTTTGTGGATCTAAAATCCACCTTTTAGATATTGCCTTTTTATTCCTTCTCCTATCTGCCATTTGTGACATTAGTCTTTATTTGGAAATATTTCTGGATAATAATTTTTAAAAGTAGGGAAATTTGTGTGTGAAAGTAGTTCCCTTTTGTATTCATATTACCTTAGTTTTTCAGATTGTGCCATTTGTGCTATAAGACTTCACCCAGAAATGAATTTTCTTTATTTTGGAAGGAACCACAGGTATTGCAATTTATACTTCTGTTCCCACCATCTCCACATGCCTTTATCCTCTCTCTCAAAACATATTCCAGAGCCAATGATGGGTTAGAGTTAGTGGCACTATTAGTTTATGGTTAGCCAGGATTTTTATTAAAGTGATTAAATATTTGGCTTTTAATAAGAAAGTTAGCCCAAATGATATTAAAGTTATTTTGGAGAGAGAAATGTATTTCTTCTCCCTAAAGTAGATAATCTTATTTGTGTGTTAGAATTCCTCACATCTACAGAAATATTAACTTTGAGAAATACAGCTGCCTTTGAAGGTAGGACGCTCACGCTTAAAGGGCATTCATAAGTATTAAGAATCATGGATTCCAGTTCTAGCTCTTCAGTAGCTTAATTTCTAACCTGTAAAGTGTGGTGAAGTTTGTAAAGATTTGATGAACGTTTATGGGAAGAAAACTACACTACATGTTCAGGGAATAGAAGTATTCACAAAAAGTTCTTAAGCAGAGATTAAAGAAAACAAGTTTGATATGGTAAATATGGTGGTTTGAGTCACTTAGTTGGTCACTTGATAACTGGACTTTGTGTTACTGGACTTTGTGTTACCATTTCTGAGTAATATTTCTTTATAATGAAAATATTTTACAGGGGAGAAATTCATTGAACATAGTATTTGAGTTTCTTCTGTAATCCCAGGTTCCTTTTATCTTAGGTCCAATATATTTATTTTTCTTAAACATTTTACCATTATATTTCTAATTAAATGATTTATAATTATGGTATGTGTATATATTTCTAGGTATGTAACCACTGAAGCACATGCTCATGACACAGAGCCATCAACACCAGATACTCCAAAAGAGAGTCCCATTGTACAACTAGTTCAAGAGGAAGAAGAGGAGGCAAGTCCATCCACAGTGACTCTTCTGGGCAGCGGTGAACAGGAGGATGAATCTTCAACCTGGTTTGAGTCTGAAACACAAATATTTTGCAGTGAACTGACCACAGTTTGTTGTATTTCTAGTTTTCCAGAATGCATTTATAAACAGTGTTCAATTAGAATTGCTCTTTCTCGGCAGCGCAGCAGAACAATTGTAAGTAAAGGAAAAGATGATTTTGTATCAGTTCAACCTCCATTACTACTTCCTGCAGAGTCAGTAGATGTTTCGGTATTGCAACTTCCAAGTGGAGAATTGGACAATAAGAATACGGAAAGGGAAGCTGAAACTGTTGTTCTTGATGACATAAGTAGTATGCACCAAGGTGATCTGATGAATCACACTGTGGATACAATTGAACTTGAACCAAGCCATCCTCAAACTCTTTCTCAGTCTCTTCTCTTAGACATTACTCCAGAAATCAATTCATTGTCTAAAATAGAAGGTTCCGAGTTTGTTAAACGTGAGGCAGGGCATACACCATTACAAGTGATTCCCCAAGAAAGTTCTGTTGTGGTTGATGATGAAACAGAAAAAAAGGCTGAAAGTTTTAGTTCTACAGAGAAGCTGTCTGTTATCTATGAAACAAGTAAAGTTAATGAGGTGATGGATAATACTGTAAAAGAGGACATGACATCCATGCAAATTACTACAAAACTACCTGAAACAGTAGTACCACCTGTAAGCACAGTCACTATGCTAGATAGTGAAGATGGGGAAGCCAAAATGAATATAGCTGACACACCAAAGCAAATTTTGACTTCTGCTGTGGATTCTTCTTCATTACCCGAAGTAAAAGAGGAAGAACAGTCTCCCGATGATGCCCTTTTGAGAGGGTTACAGAGGACAGCTACAGATTTCTATGCTGAATTGCAAAATTCTACAGATCTGGGATATGCTAATGGAAATCTTGTACATGGATCAAACCAAAAAGAGTCAGTGTTTATGAGACTTAATAATCGTATTAAAGCCTTGGAAGTTAACATGTCACTCAGTGGTCGCTATCTGGAGGAACTTAGCCAAAGGTAGGCTTTATTGTGAGTTAGCACAATCTGCTTCATATGTTAAGTTCAGTACCAGTCTGATCTGTGATTACAGAGGGAGAGGGTTTAATTTTCTCATAATAGTAGTAAGCACAATTTTACCTGGAGAAAGAAAGCTACTTGGAGGTGGATGAGTGGCTTAAGGAATTGATTTTCTTTCTCTTTCTTTTTACAAGTTTTAAATTTACTATTAAGTGACACACAATACCTTTATTAATAAGTTGGTAACAAATTTGGAGTATGAATAATCTGTTTGCCATCTCCTCTTCATAAATAAGTATATATACACATGTACATATATATGTATATACACATAAACATATATATGTACATATATCTGTGTGTGTACATATATGTTGGTACTAGGGTTTGAACTCAGGGCCTTGAACTTGCTAGGCAGGTACTCTACCACTTGAGCCACACCCCCAGCCCTTTTTGCTTTTGTTATTTTTTTGAATATAGGGTCTCGCATCTATGCCTATGCCAGCCTGGACCTCTGTCCTCTTACTTATGCTTCCTGCATAACTGGGATTATTTGAGATTGGGGTCTTGAAAGTTTTTTGCCCAGGCTGGTCCTGAACCACGATCCTCTTGATCTTCACCTCCTGAGTAGCTAGGATTACAGGCATGAGCCACCCAGCTAGAAGGTTTTTTTTTTCTTACTATGTTGCTCATTATGAGCTCAAACTTTTTTTTCTTACTATGTTGCTCATTATGAGCTCAAACTCCTAGGCTCCTTTGATCCTCCCACCTCAGCCTTCTAAATAACTGGGACCGTAGGTGTGTACCACTGTGCTTGGTGTCACTTTCTCTTACTGTTGCTTAACTTTAGCCATTTTTGCTATCTGATTCCCAGAGGGTACATGTGAAAAAAATATACAGACCTTAAAGCTTATAGTGAAACTTGACCAGGATCATTTAAGAGCTTAGGTAAGCAAAGGCAAGAGTGGACTAAACTGAATGATTAGGCATTATTTGCAATTTTCACTCTTTTCAAATTGTCATAATTTATGCCCTGTGCTCCTAAGTGCCAGAGGCAGTGCCAGTATACTTCATGCAGTTGCTAGGACTGTAGGCACAGTCCTCCATTTTTAAAAACCTGTGAACCTATATACTTTTGTATTCCTTAAGTGTCCAGTGTCTGTTGTTAGCAGACACTGTCCAGCATTTTGCAATTACCTAGGCATCAAATATCCAGAGTTCTTGAAACACCACATTTTCTCATGCCTCTTAAATTGAAGCACTACTTGTGAGATGTGAGTAAGGTAGCCCATTGTCTCCTAAAGTTTGTTAATTCCTAGTTTATACAGAGAATTTTTTGGTAAATTATGTGCATGTATACATGCCTGCTTGGCTACCACATACCTGCTCTTGCCTTTCCCTATTCTAATCTGTACCACAAAGGAACCACAGAAATCATTACATTTTATATAGCAATGAGATGCACAGAATTGATGTTTAGGTACCTGATATGTCAAGGACCTCTTTATTATATTTTTGTAGGTGCTCCTATATTACACAGGCCTAAATAAGAGTCATTTTAAAATAGATGTATATGTCACAATCAGAAGTATGTTTCTGGTACTGAATACAAAATTTAATTTAAACCATTTCTTACTCTGTAGGTACCGAAAACAAATGGAAGAAATGCAAAAGGCTTTTAATAAAACAATAGTAAAACTTCAGAATACTTCAAGAATAGCAGAGGAGCAGGTTGGTTTCTTCATCCTGTATTTACATTTTTTTTCCTATGGAGATAAGACTTGTGAATTTTGTGGGGTATATTACAGTAATTCAACATATGTATGCAATGTGTAATAATCAAATCAGGGTAAGAAGCATTTCCATCTCTTCAATCATTAACCATTTTTATGTATTGAAAAGTTAGTACTCTTCTTTTCATTTTGAAATATATCATAGATTATCTTAACCCTCAGCTTCCCACTGTGCTAAAGAAGCAACAGAAGTGATTTCTCCACTCTGATTTGGTGATCCTTACTGAGCTTCTTTTTGCCTTCACTCCCCCTGGCTTTCCCTATATCTAGTAATCAGTTTTACATTCCATTTCTTCTAGTTTCACAATGAGTGAAAGCACATGGTATGTATCTTTCAGGGTCTGGACTATTTCACTTGACATAATGTTGCACATGACAAGATTTTATTATTTTTTATGGACAGATAGTATTTCATTATGTAACTGTACCATATTTTCTTTTTTCTTAAACATTTTTACTAACATATATTAGTTGTACTGGAGAAGGGGGAGTTCATTGTGATACTTCCTTATTTGCTCACTACCCCATCATCATTCTTTCTCATCTCCTTCCACACTTAAAATAATTTCAGTAGGTTTTATTGTTGTATTTTCATAAAATATAATACGTTGACAATATTCACCTTCCTTTACCCTCTCCATTCCCACTCTACCCTTCAACACTCTTAACAGGACGTGTTTTACATTCCAGTCTTTCATTTTTCAAGTGTATATTCATTGTTCAAAGGGGTTTCCCTGTGATATTTCACCATGTATTGTGCTTTAATCAGTGTAACCTACCCTTTCACCCCACCTCCTGTTGCTTAACAGTTTTCAGTGTTTCCTTATGCCATCTTCTTACACAAATATAATGTATATTGATATTACTCACTGTCATTTCTTCTTCCTTCTCTTCCTAGTTCCCTCAAACAGTCCCATTACTGCAAACATGTTATAAATATGATTATACATATATCATTTGTGTATACATTTATATTTTGGATCTATTTTCCACATGTAATAGAAAATATGTGACCTTTGTCTTTTTGAACCTGGTTTACTTACTTAACGTGATCTCTGGTTCCACCCATTTACCTACAAATGACATAATTTCATTCTTCTTTATGGCTACATAGTATTCCATTGTGTGTATATACTATTTTCTTCTTGTCCTCTTTTTTTTTTTTTTTTTTTTTGGTAGTACTGGGGTTTGAACTCAGGGCTCACACTTGCTAGGCAGGTCCTCTACCATGTGAGCCACTTTGCTACCCTACCCTATACCACATTCACCAGTTTGTAGGGTAAATAGTTCTGCAGTAAACATGGATGTACAAGTTTTTAATTGTATCCTGACTTAATATTCCTTTGGATATATGCACAGGAGTGGTATCACTGGATCCTATGGTTGTTGTATTTTTAGCTTTTGGATGAATCTCCAAACTGCTTTCTATAGTAGATGTATTAATTTACATTCTCACCAGTGGTGTATAAGGGTCCCTTTTTCCCCCACATCCTCACCAACAGTTGTTTGTGTTCTTGATAGCCATTCTGAGTACAGTGAGGTAAACTCTCAATGTAGTTTTGATTTGCATTTCCTTTATAGCAAGGGATGTTGAGCATTTCTTCATGTATTTATTGGCCATTTTTACCTCTTTCTTGGAAAGAAGTTCTGTTCATTTGCCCATTTCTTCATAGGGTTGATGGTTCTTTGGGAGCTTAGCTTTTTGAGCTCCCTATAAATTCTGTCAGTCTTTTCTCTTATTTACTGAGCTATTGGAGTTCTAGTCAGGAAGTTATTGCCTGTGCATTCCATTGTTTTCCTTGTTCTGTAGCTTCAAAGTTTTAGGTCTTGTATTGAGATCTTTGACCCACTTTGGATTGAAACTAGGGTGAAAGACAGGGATCTAGTTTCAGTCTCCTACATGTGGATAGTCCATTTTCCCAGTACCATGTATTGAATATTTTGGGCTCCTTTGTCAAATATTAAATATTTGTAGCTATGTGGATTTATCTCTGGGTCTTCTATTTTGTTCCATTGGTCTTCATGTCTATGTCAGTATCTTTCTGTTTTATTGCAAGGGCTCTGGAGATATCTCAGTACCTTGCTGTTTTTGCTCAGGATTGCTTTGGTTATTCAAGGTTTTTTATGCTTCCGTCTGACCTTTAAGACTGATTTTTTTAGGATTTGATTGATAAAAAGTGTTAGGTTGATTCAGTTTTTCTCCTGATAGCTGATAATTAAGCTTGGATGTGATGTCTTATTTGAAAAGTTATCTAGTTATTGGTATCAGTATCTCCTGAAGAAAATATTCTTGAGCATTGCCTATTATTGTTTTTGTGTATATAGTAAACATTTCTGCAACATTGTTAATTCTGTAGAATCTTTTGTGGTTTTCTATGTAGATACTCCCATTGCCTACCGATAAAAACAGTTTTATTCTTTTTGTTGCTTATGCCCTGTTATTTTATGTGTTATTTTATGTGTGGGCTAGAGCTATATAGTAGAGATACAGTAGAGAGTATATAGTGGTGATAGTGATACAATAGAGTGGTGATAGTGACCACTCTCTTGTGTTGCTGATTTTGAGGGAACAATTTCAGTATTGTACGTTAAGTATAATGTGTGTGCTATCGCAGTAAAGACATTTTTTACTTTTCTCAAAGGTTATTTGGGGCTAACCGATGGTGAGGTGAGAAGCCTTAGACTGAAGAGCTGCCTCTGCCTGCCCTGTTCATGGCACATTGTGATTGTGGTTCTTCCCTTACTGGTTCAGGAATTCTTTACATTTTCTGAATATAAGCTCTTGTTAGAGATATGGTACGCAAATACTTTCTCCTAGTTCCTTACTGGTTTTCTCATTCTCTTTACAGTGTGGTTTGAGGAGCAGCTGTTTTTGATTTAATGAACACTAACTTATCAGTTTTTCTTGTTGCTCTAGGAAATCTTTGCCTAAAGCAAAGTCACAAAGATTTTTTCCTATGTTTTCTTCTACAGTGTTATAGTTTGAGTTTTACATTGAATTTATGATCCATTTTGAGTTAATTTTTGTGTGTTATAAGCTATGGATCAAAGTTCTCTTGAGAAGAGGAATGGAAAAGAGGAGTCATGAATATCGATTTGTTCTAGCATTGTTTGTTGAAAGACTGTTCTTTGCTGAGTTTTCTTTGCACTTTTGATAAGAATCAATCACAATACATATGTGGGTATATTCTAGGTTTTTTTTTTCTGTTTTGTTGATCTGTTCAGTCTGTCCTTATGCTTATACCACAGTATTCTGATTACTGTAGCTTTATAGTAACTCATGAGGTCAAGTAGTATTAAGTCCTCAAACTTTGTTCTCTTTCAAGATTGGTTTGTTTATCCTGTTTTTTTGTTGTTTTTGTTTTTTGCATTTCCATATGGGTTTTAGAATCAGCTTGTTTTCTAGATCAGTTTGGATATTGACATCCTTACAATATTAAGTCTTCTGCCCCATGAACACAGTATTTACTTAGGTCTTTATTATTTGAATACAATAATTTCTTTTTCCTTTGTATGTAGTAGCTATGTCCTGAACCTTAAAGACTTGTATAAGTACTTTTCAGTGATCTTGTATATTACTAACTACTGGAAGTAAGTTGTGAATAAAATATTAAACAGCTTATTAAATTTAATAGCTTATTCTTAAAATATTTATAAACATTTATTAAATCATTCAAAAGAAACGATTTAATGAGTCACCTTAGCATTTTAAAAAGATAAAATAGGATAGAAAGTATCACAGAGGATCAGATCACAGCAAAGGAAATAAGTTAAGTGAAATGTTTTGTTAGTTTCACGCATCCCTCCTTACTCACATACACAAATGAGACTTAAAACTTTTTTAATCAGAATTTGAAAAACTTAGATCTAGAATAACAAATGGTTATATAGATATTTGATACCAGGTCTTAAGTTAGAGTTTTAGATTTCCTTGATTCTGTTCTGCCCACTTTCCTCCTCCCCAAATTTATTAATAGGTTCAAATTTTTGGTATAGTCTAACTCATAAAGGTTTATAACTCTGTGATATGTAATTCCATAATGCATGCATTCAAATGATACTTTAAAGAAATGTTTTATTGATTATAAAAGTTTCTAAATTTCAGAGCTATCTAAAAAATAGAAAGATGAATTTTTTTTATTGGTAGGATTTTAGCATTGATTGCATGACCACTGCAGGTATTTGACTATGTGACATTCTGAATTCCATTGTAATCTTATTGAGTCCACTTTGTATCCTGAAATACTCTTTTTTTTTCCTTAGAGTTCCATTTACTTTTTAAAAATTTTTTCTTTTATTTATATGTGCATACAATGTGAAATACTCTTTAAAATTTTTCAACATGTCCTTCTACCAACTGCTTTGCTAAAAACAAGACTATCAGTTTTTGCATATAGGTGGTTATACACTAGTTCATACATATGGAACCCATATTAATTTGAAAAATAATGTATTAGCTTTTGTTACAGTTTTCTACATTGTAGCAGTGAGTGGTAAAAAGAAGGAAGGGCAGTCCCAGATCCATGGAAATGTTTTGAGTTTTTAAAATTTCTGGCCCAAATTTGTAATATTTATTCATTAAGATCTGATTGGAAATACATTTTTGGAAGAAGTTGTTGTGGTTCTTCAGATTATTTTACTTGAATTTATAATGTAGTTAATACGTAGATGAAACACAAAGAAAAATAATACTTAATCTCTCCTATTGTAGGATCAGCGGCAAACTGAAGCTATTCATTTGCTACAAGCACAGCTGACCAATATGACACAGCTTGTTTCAAACTTATCAACGACTGTAGCAGAACTAAAACGAGAGGTAATTGTGAGACACATTGGTTGTTGTGAAGGCAGGCTTGTAAGCATGAACCTGACACATACAAACAAACCAAACGTCATTTGCTGAGAACTTTTTCAGAACATCAAAATGGCAGCTTAGAGTGATGGAAATATACTATAAGCTTTTATAAAATTTGGCTTTCATAATTTAGGTCTTACCTGAGTAATATAGATTCAGGGCTCTTCTGTCAGGTCTTCTGCAAAAAATTGACAGTAGCAACACATTTCGTTTTTCAATCCAGAAGGCTAATGAAGTTGTTCATTAGTAAAGCAAAACTTTAATTAAGATTTAGCAAGTATATATTCAGCAACTAGTATATGTAAGGCATGTGCTATCCAGTTCTAGGTTGGTATGTACACTAGTGAATTGTCCCTGACCTCACAGGTTTATACTGTAGGGTAGGAACAGAATAGATGCAGTAAATATATAAACATGATAATTTCTTCTCATTACAAGTGCTATGAAGAGAATGAAATTAGGTGTATAGGGCAGTAGTAATAGGATTTGATACTTTAGCTGGTGGTTTTGCAAGTAGGTGTATAGGGCAGTAGTAATAGGATTTGATACTTTAGCTGGTGGTTTTGCAAGTCTTATCTGAAGAAGTAGCTTTAGAAGTGAGTACTCAAGAGGACTTAGCAGCCACACAATGTGCAGTAGGAGAACAAACCTGTTACTAGCAGAATTAGGCTAAAGGACCCAAAATTGGAAACAATGTGAAATGTCTGAGGGCAGAAAGAAAGCTGGTGTAGCTGGAGCAGAATAAGTGAGATGATTTGTGGCTGAAGAATGGGCTGAAGATACTGGCAGAGGCCTGCCTGGTCGTACTAGATTGTTTGACAATTTAGAATTTGAATTTTATTCTGAACAGTGCAAGTCATTAAGTAAAGAAATGATGTGGATCATCTCACTAATGCTTCACATGTTGAGAACTCCCCACTTGTTGCCCTGTAGAAATTGCCTGTTGATAGATAGCAAAAGCAGAGCATGAAACGCACCAATTAGGAGGACAGAAGTTTCCGTAACTTGAGTTAGGTAATATTGGCTTGGACTATGATTTTAGACATGGAGAATAGTAAGTTTGAATTCAGGACATATTTAAGAGGTAGAAAAATAAGACCTTGCTGAAATATTGGGTATGTGAGAAAGAAGAATTAAGGATGATCTCCAGGTTTTTGGTTTAAATAACCGGGTGAGTAGCAGTTCACTTTTGCACTGTGGGAAAGACTAAAAAAGCACATTTTCGTTCTCCCTGAGGAAGAGATAGTGTAAATAAAAAACCAAATGTAACAAAATGTTAATGAAAGTAGGTGAAGGGCATAAAGATGCATGGTCATTGTACTATTTTTACAACTTTTCCAAAGGTTTTAGAAATGTTCAGAAAAACAATTGAATGGGAAGAAAGCAGAAGAAGAAGAAAAAGTTTTAATTATTTTTGCTTAACTGTTTTTTCATCTCAGGTTTCAGATCGACAAAGCTATCTTGTCATATCTTTGGTTCTCTGTGTTGTCTTGGGGCTGATGCTTTGTATGCAGCGTTGTCGAAACACTTCTCAATTTGATGGAGATTATATTTCAAAACTTCCTAAAAGCAATCAATATCCAAGTCCTAAAAGGTAATACCTGTATTGTGTTTTATAATTTTCTTTTCCACTATGCTTTTTATATTTTGGAAAATTTTTGAACAGATAAAGGAATACCGAGGTACCTCTAGTACTTTACCCTTATGATAGTCTTGAAACCAAAATATTAAAAAACATCATTAGGGTAGTCTTATTAACTTATAATAGAGAGAAACACTAACAGTAAATGCTTAAAATGCTTTTTTGAAAAAGGTGCCCAAATGTGAAATTCAAAGGAGGAAGAGAATGGGAATTGCAACATAGTACCTTTAGAGAAGAATTTTTTTTTACCTTAATAGGAATAATTGGTGCATTAATTTAGATTAGTTCCATGTTGTATGTATAGTTCTAAATAGCCCTCATTTCACCTCACAGAGTAAATTATACGTAATGTACTCATTGTGTCCCATGTTGATTTTTCTTAATATGTTAGGTGTTTCTCTTCCTATGATGATATGAATTTGAAAAGAAGAACTTCATTCCCACTCATCAGATCCAAGTCTCTACAGTTTACTGGCAAAGAAGGTAGATTTTTATGGATATATAACATATATATACACATATAAACATGAAACTAGCTTGCTTCTGGCATAAATATGATGTCAGTGTCCTGTTTGTGCTATGTCAAGGCCACTTTATCATTCACATTTAAAATCTCTTTGTCCTTTTAAAAGTCCAAAGGGTGGGGAGGGGGGACTTAGTTTATTTAATTAGCAATGGATAGTTTTGTTTGCACATGCTCCTGTTTAGAAGTATTTCTTTTTAGAAAGGGATGTTTGAGAAAGTTCAACAGATATGGAAATCCTGAATGTGCTTCCATAGCATCCTGTGCTTTTCTGCCTCCTCTTCCTGTACAGGTAGGACCCTTTTTGTCTTTAGTTTAGGACTGTGAGGCGCTTTCTAAACAAAGATCTACTCTTTCTCTTTTATAGCCCCAGAATCTATAATTGGGTTCTCTTGTCTAACATTCAGTAAATACTTACTTTTTAGTGAATAGATATGTATTAAGTGGTTATTTTCCTTTTCAGTACCATTTTAATTAGTGCTTATTAAGAAACTTAGAAATTGTCTTCATAGTGGTGTTAAAATAACCAATTACCTATTTCAAATAGGAGTGCTTTCTTAATAATCACTGGCCACTCTCCCTTTCTTTACGATTTCAGTAACTGGGTAGCTTGTTTCAGTTGATTTAATCAGTCAAATAATCATTCCTTTCTAATCACAAAGCTTTCCAGACTTAATCCATTGCATGTATATTTCCTTAGGGCTAATAAATCTCTTCATCCTTCCTACTGTTTTCTTTCTTTTTCTTTTTGTTCTTTTTGGTTGATAGGTCTTTTTTAAGTGAAATTTCAGTTGAAATTACTTACTAGAAAGTATAATCATATATGTAAAGCTTAGTGAATTTTCACAAACTCAGTATGCCTGTGCAAATCCAGATTAATAAGCAGAACGTTATCCAGTACCTCAAAAACTTTTGTGCCCTTTTAATAACTACCCATACCCTTGCAGGGTAGCCAGTATTTTGATTTATAACTATTGTGAGAGTCACCAACTATTGTGAGTGTAGTTGTTTATTTAATAGAAATTAGATACAGTACGGTATTCCATAATGTACATATACTGCACACTGTTCATTTACACTTGAACCATTTTCATTTTGATGCTATATTACATATCTTTGAACATATACATGTATTTTTGTTGGATGTATTCCTGGAAATGGGAACAATAGTTCATAAGGTATGTGTATACTCAGCTTTAGTAAATACTGCCACACATTTCCAGAGGGTTGGGTGAATTTGCTATTCTATCAGTTATGTATACCCCGCCATCAGTTATTTCATTTGTTCTTCATCCTAGTAAATATTTAGTTTTTTGGATCTTGTAGACATTCTGTTGGGAGGATATGCATTCATTATTTGAAATATATTTGTAAAATCAGGATATACATTGAGTTTTTTATCATTTCTAGTTTTACTTTAAGTGAAATTATGGCTATTTTAATATTATCCTTCTAACTCATTAAGGCCAAATAATGTAGCCTTTGTAACTGATAACAGAATTGCTTCTATCCTAGATAATAGTGTCATCTTGGCTTATCTTTACACTTAAAGTTCAGAGCATAGTTAGGAGACCAACTTTAATCCTAATTCCACTGTTCATTTCTTTACCTGTTTGAATTAAATCTCTTATGGCATCTATTGTAGTCTGCTTTGATTTTACTTGTCTTGTACTTACTTATTTTCATTTCTAAGCTCTATGAGAAGGAACTGTGCCTAATTTTTTATAAATTAACTGGTTAAAAAAAAACAACATAAAATTTGTCATCATAACCATTTTTAAGTGTGCAATTCAGTAATGTTAAGTAAGCTCATATTGTAAAATGGATGAATATTTTCATCTTACAAATCCTAAATCATATGCCTATTAAATAACAACTCATTTTGTTCCTTCTCCATTCCACCCCTTGTAATGATTATTGTATTTTCTGTTTTGATGAATTTAAGAAGTACTTTAAGATACCCCATGAATTATATGGTAATTGTCTTTCTGTGATTGGCTTATTTTACTTAATGTGTTCTCAAGGTACAGTCATGATATAGCATGTGATTGGATTTACTTTTTAAAATGAATAACAGTTTATGTATGCATGTATGTACCACATTTTCTTTATCCACTTATCTTTTAATGTACATTTAAGTTCCCCTCTTGGCTTTTGTGAATAGTACCACTATGAAGATGGGTACATAAATACCTCTTCAAGATCCTGCTTTCATTTCTTCTGGATATGTACCTGGAAGTTGGATTGCTGGATCATATGATAACTCTTTTTAATTTGTCTTTTATTATCTCCATACTATTTTCCATAATTACTGTACCACCTTACATCCCTACCAACAGTGCATCCAGTTTCTCCACATCATCACCAGCACTTGTATTTTCTGTTTTTTTAAAATAACAACTATTCTAATGGGTGGGAGATGACAGCTCATTGTGGTTTTGATTTGCATTTCTTTGATGATTAGTGATGATCAGTGTCTTTTCAAAATGGTTGTTGGCCATTTGTATATCATTTTTAGAGAAATGTGTTATCTAAGTCCTCCGCCTGTTTTTAATTGGGTTTTTAGATTTTTGTACTAGGGGTTGTTTGTATGTTAGCAGATACATGATTTACAAATATTTTTCTATTCTGTAGCTTGCTTTTTTCATTTTCTTTTGACACACAGAAGTTTTTAAGTTTGATACAGTCCCATTTGTTTACTTTTGTTGCCTGTACTTTTGGTGGCATATTTAAGAATTCATCATTAAGTCCACTGTCATCAAACCTTTCCACAACATTTTCTTCTAGAGGTTTTATAGATTTAAGTCTTTATTTTGTGTTTGTATATGGCATAAAGGTCCAGTTTCATTCTTTTGCGGGTGAATAATATCATTTTCTATGCACCGTTTGTTGAATAGACTGTCCTTTTCCCCAGTAAG
This sequence comes from Castor canadensis, assembly GCF_047511655.1. Classification (NCBI taxonomy): domain Eukaryota; kingdom Metazoa; phylum Chordata; class Mammalia; order Rodentia; family Castoridae; genus Castor; species Castor canadensis. The sequence goes on along the minus strand of NC_133396.1, from coordinate 89,916,802 downwards.
TAGTCTTGGCACTCTTGTCAAAAATCATTTGACCATATGCTCAAGGATTTATTTCTGAGCTTTTTGTAAGTATTTTATTCTTTTTGATACTGTTATTAGCAGAATTATTTGCTTAATTTCCTTTTCAGATTGTTTATTGCTAGTGTTTAGAATTACAACTGAATTTTGTGTGCTTATTTTATGTCCCTACAACTTTGCACAGTTTACTGGTTCTAAAAGATTTTCAAGTTTTCTGCATAAGGTCATGTCATGAGATCAGAATAGTTTTACTTCCTTCATTCCAACTTGGACACCTTTTATTTCTTTTTCTTGCCTAATTTCTTTGTCTAGACTTCTAATACCTTATAAAATAGAAGCAGTGAGAGGGGCAGGCATTCTTGCCTTATTCCTGCCTATAGAGGAAAAGCTTTCATTCTTTTACTATTGAGCATGATGTTAGCTATGGGCTCTTCCTAAATGACCCTTATGTTGAAGTAGTTTCCTTTTATTGCTAATTTATTGTGTATTTTTATCATGAATCTTGTCAAATGCTTTTACTATATCAATTGAGATGACCTTGTGGGTTTTTTTTTTTCTGTCCATCCTTTTAGTGTGGCATATTGCATTGACTTAGTTTTGTATATTGAACTGTCTTTGCACTTCGTGAAATAAATGGATTCATGGTGACTCTTTTCAATGTGCTGTTGAATTTTGCTTTGCTAGTATTTTGTTGAGGATTTTTGCATCAGTCTTCATAATGAATATTGGGTCTGTAGTTTCTTGGTGGCTTTCATGTCATGGTAATGCAAAATGAACTTGGAAATGTTCCTTCTTCTTCCCTGTTTTTTTTCCTGGGTTTTTGTTTTTTGCTTTTATGGGGAGAAAGGGGGGTTATACCTGTGTAATCAATTGTATGTGTGTTTTTCTCATTATGATAGTGCTTCTTATTTCTTGTTTAAACAGAATTTTTTATTCCTTGGTTGATAATCTCCTCTATTTTCTTGTAAATGTTTGTTTTTCTCCTTCACTTTTAGATCTTTAACCCATCTTAATTGATTTTTTGTGTATAGTGTTAGGTAGATATATTGGTCAGATTTCCATCTCCATAACAAAAATAACTAAGAAAAGTCAGCTTGAAGGGGGAAAGATTTATTTTGTCTCGTATTTTCAGCCCATGGTCATTTTACTCTGTTCTTTCTGGGTCTGTGGTAAAGCAAGGTACATGGCCAGGAGCACACAGTAAAGCTGTCCACTTCATGGAGGCCAGGAAACAAAAAGAAGGGAAGGGGCGAGGGTCCCAATATTCTATTCAAGGACATGCCTTCAATGATCGTCCTCCAGCTAGGCCCCCACCTCCCAATAGTGCTACCAGCTATTGGAGATCAAGCCTTCAATACATGGGCTTTTGCAGGACCTAACTGTAGGTTTGCCAATATAAAATTTTATATGGATTGTTCATTAACTCGGGTTTCTTGGCCATTATTGGCTTTCTGCATTTTTATGTAAATTTAGAGTCATCTACTAAATGTTTCATCCAAAAAATGTAGTAGGTTTTTGGTTGAGATTACCTTGACTCTACAAGCCAATTTGGGAAGAATATAGTTTATGTTTGTTGATGTGTGTGTGTGTGTATTGCTAGTATATAGAAAAAAATACATTTTGGTGCAGTTAAGTTCACTATGTCATATTTGTTTGTGGGATATTATAGTCTCCAACTCTGATAGTGACTTATTCTATTCCTTTTTGTATTTCTATCAGTTTTGCCTCACTGTGATGCCCTGTTGTAATACATACACATTTAGGATCATTGACCCCTGTATTATATATCTAAAGTCTGCTCTGCTTAAAATTGATATAGCTAACTACTACTTTTGTATTTAAAGTGAGTTTCTTGTAGACAATATCTTGTTTTTGATTCATGCTGACAGTCTCTTTTCATTAATATATTTAGACCTAGACCATCAATTTTTAATATAGTTGATATAGTTAGGCATTACCATATTTGTTACTATTTTCTATTTGTTAACCATATTCTTTGTTCCCATTTTTGTCTACTACATTGTTTCTGCCCTTTGTGGTTATAATTGAATATTTTATGATTCCATTTATCTCTTCCTTAGCATATCAGTTATATGTCTGTTTAAATTTATTTTAGTGTTTGCTCTAGAGTTTGCAATATATATTTTCCTCTAGTCCATGTCCACTTTCAGGTAACATTGTACACACAGTGTAAATACCTGTAATAACAGAATAATCTTAATTTTTCTGTCCCATCGCTTATATCATTGCTGTCATTCATTTTACTTGTACATATGGACAAATGGGATATATCTGTGTACTTGATACATCATTGGTGTTATTTTGAATAAACTATTACCTGTTAGATCAATTAAAAATAGGAAGAGTAAAAGTTATTTTTTTTTACCTTCATTGTTCTACCTTTATGTAGATCTGAATTTCTTACCTATATTACTTTCCTTCTCTCCAAAGAACTTCTTTTAACATTTCTATTAGGACTAGTCTACTGGCAACAAACTCCCTCAATTTTTGCTTGCCTGAAAAGCCTTTATTTCTTCTTCACTTTTGAATGCATAACAAAGATAAGAAGTAGATCTGACTTTTCCTCAAAAACTAGGAAGTTCTTAGCTGTTACTCTTTATATATATTGCTTCCATTTCTTCTTCTTTGTTATCCTTCAGGTTTTCATTTTACATTTCTATTTACATCTCTTTTAATTGTCCCATAGTTCTTGAATATTTTGTCCTGATCTTTTCAATCTTTTTGTTTTTGAAAGTTTTTATTGTCATATTCTCAAACTCTTTCTTTAAATATGTTTAGGTTACCATGAGTCTGTCAAAGGTATCCTTAATGTTCTGTACTTTTTCCATTAATGTCCTTAGCATATTAATCATAATTTTTTAAAAATTCCAATCTGATAATACCAAGAAGGCTCTTCAAACTGCGGGTGTTTTTTTGCCTTTTTTTTTAGCATGCCTTGTAATTTGTTGTTGTTGTTAAGATATGAACATGATGTACTTATTGAGTAAATAAGCCTTTACTAATGTAAGAGTGAGGTAGAGGTAAGGGGAGCATTCTGTAGTCCTGTGATTAGGTCTTAGTCTTTTGGATAGCCTGTTCCCCTGTATTGTGAACTTCACCAGTGGTTTCCAGTCCTCTCCTAAAAAAAATCCTCCTAAGATCTTTCCCTTGTCATTACTTCTCTTAAATTTCTGAGATATTATTTTCCTTTTCTTTAATCCTGTTTGAGGTCTGTTGGGCTCTTTGAATCTGGATTGGTGTCTTTTGTCAATATTGGAAAATTCTCAGCCATTGTTTTTTTTCACCTCAAATATCACCTCTGCCCCATTTTCTTTTTTATGACTTTATGAGCATATAATAGTTGTACAGGGGGATACATTGTGATATTTACATATGTGCTTATAATACATATTAGTTAGATTTACCCCCTCCATCATTCTCCCTCTTCCCCCTTCCCTTCTTAGAAGAATCTCAACAGGTTTCATTCTTCTATTTTCATATATGGATGTAAAACACATCCACCATATACACCCTCATTCCCCTGCCCCATTCTTTTTTAGATCCTCAAGTTTAACTAAATTTATTAGTCCATCTCTCTTTGTCTTATAAACTTTCCATCATTTTGCCTTTTTATGCTATATTTTGGATGAATATTCCTCATCTTTCTTCCAGGTGATGTATTTTTCAGCTATATCTAGTCTGTTATTAAAATCATTTTGGGGGGCTAGAGATGGGAGTCAAGTGGTAAAGGCCCTGAGTTCAAACTCAGTACTGCCAAAATTAATAAATATATGAATAAATAAATTTATTCTTTGGATTTTAATTTCAGTTATTTTGCTTTCATTTCTGAGTTCATTTTGTATTTTGCCAAAAAATTCTTAAGTCTTTTTTTTCTTGCAGATATTTTTAAGCTGGTTTTTTGCTTAAATATAGTAAGCATAATTGTCTTTATAGTCCATAATAATCCTAATATTTTAAATCCTTATGAATCTGTTTATTTGTCTTCATAGGCTCTTGCTTAAGGCATGTTATGTCTTTGTGTCCTTTGGGTATCTTGGTGTGCTGCTCCACTTTGAAAAATTACTTGTAGGAATATTTGATGAGCTACAGTGTGGGTCTGTTTCAGAGGGAATTGGTTTACATTCATGTAACACTTTACATTTGTAGCTCAGGGTTTTGGGGGAATTTTTTCTTATGACGGTATTGGGGCTTGAACTCAGGGCCTCACATTTGCTAGGCAGACACTCTACCACTTGAGCCTCACCACCAGCCATATTGGGAATTTGTACTATAAGGGTTTTTTTGTTGTTTGTTTTTGTTCCTCTCCTCTCTCTTTCTCTGTCTCTCATCCATGAGTTCATTTTTTACCTTAGGAGTTACTGCTATTTTGACTGAGCCTAGTATCTTATTTCTGAGCCATTCCTCTAGTATACCATCTGAACCAAAGTTCACATGTTCTTGCATTGGTAAATGCCTTAGGGCAAAAATGACTTGTGCTCCACTTTACTACCTGGGTTCCTGCTTTTCTTTTGTTTTGGACCCAAGGTTTACTTACTATCTATGCAGCTATTCAGTGCTTTTAGTGTTGTTCTTTTCTTCTTTCCATCATACTTAGTTTCTTTCAGTAGAGAGGTTGATCTGAATAACTGCAACCGTTCTTAGAAGTAGACATCATGCATGTTTCTCATTTTATCTTTTATGTTTATTCTTCTACAAAATCTGAGAACAGGAGGGCAGAACAGGGTTTGCCTGGGGAGGAGGGGGTTAGCACCAGTGGATGGGGGAAGGTGGTGGAGAAAGGGGTAGGAGGATGAATATGGTGCAAACAGTGTATTCACATGTATATAAATGCAAAAATGGTACCTGTTGAACTGTTCCAGGAATCAGAGGAGAGACAGAGAAGGGCGGGGAGTGGGGAATTCAGTATTTGATATATTGTAAGAACCTTTGTAAATGCTACAGTGTACCCACACCCAGCACAACAATTAGAAAAAAAAAATCTACCAAAAAAAAAAAATAGACATGACTTTTTTAAAAAGGACTTTGATATAGTGATGTGAGAGAAGTGACTATTCAGAGGAATGTTTGGATACTTTTACATAGTCAGTGGTTTTATCAAGAAATCTCTAGGACGTAGTGTTAAAAATTGTAATTGGTTGAATCATGTTATTAATAAATTTCTGATATGTGAAGATTTATAATGAATTTGCTGTTTATGAATTTAATTCTTTCTTTGTCAGACCTTAAATTATTTTAACAGGTTGAATAGGACTAAAGTCCCATATAGTCTTTCATTTATATGTAGTTTATTTGTTGTTATGGGGTGGGTTATAAGTGTCTTGAATGTTATGTAATTAAATTTTAGAACTTGGAGCTAAACCTTATAGATCAAAATTACTCACTCTGCCAGAAATGCTTATCCATTATTGCTTGATCAGGATGACCTGGACCCAGAGAAGGATCCTTCCTATATTAGTTGATAACCAACTGTTAAATTAAAATCTTAACAAGAAAATAACTTATTTAAAGACTGGTCATTTTCAAGGTTTATAAATAGCCCTCAAATAACTGACCAAATCCAGAATAAGAATAGTACCATCTTCCACCTTACCTCTTTTGGCTTACTACTTTAAAATCCAAACCTGGTATAAATATAAATTCATTAGCTCTATTAATTGATCATTAAGAGATGCTTTTTTCTTGTTTAGTCATAGCATAAATACTTTTCATTTTACCTCTTTTTTTTCTTACTTATAGTAGAACCAAATGATTTGTACATCGTAGAACCCCTCAAATTCTCTCCAGAAAAAAAGGTAATAGTCTCTTTCTTTTGAAGTTTAGTGTTACTATGTGGTAGTAAATGAAAAAATAGGTTGAAAGGTTTGACATAGCTTTTAAGTAGTCCTTAACGTTTAAGTAGTCAGTTATGGTAATGGTGTAAATGAATGTTTACAGGGGTCAGCAAACTATATGCTCACTGTGGCCCATTTTGTACAATCTGGTATCAGAGAAGCATTTTCTCAGTTTTGAAAGATTGTAAAATAAAACAAAGAAGAATATTTAAGAGAGACCATATGAGACCTGCAAAGCTTAAAATACTACTATCCAATGTTTTAAAGAACAGGTTTGCTGATCCTTGGATGATAGTCATTATTTACTGAGTATCTTATGCATGTCAAGCATAGTGCATGTTCTATTCCTATAATCCTCACAACAACCTGACAATGGTAATAGCCCCACTTTTTAAATGAGAAAACTGAGGCTCAGAGAGTTTGTATCTTCCTTAAATGAGAAAACTCGGTATGTATTTAGGATTTTTTGGCTACAAAGTCTGCTTTTCCATTTTGCCTTCCAATTACGTTAGTTTTGATTAGAGGTAATTTTCTGTAGGTAATAGAATTTGGACTTTAGAGCCAAGTGGTTTAAGATTCAACTCCAACTTGGGCATTTACTACTTTGTAACTTAGGCAAGAAGCCAGATCTCTGAAGCTTGGTTTTCTCATTTAGAAACCAAAACCATATCTTTCAGTGTTAAGAGGTAAGAAATACATGAAAGTAACCAGTATAACATCTGGCACATAGTAGATACTCAGATATAAGTTGTCACTCCTTAAATATGCATTTATAGGTGGCAGGGAAACAAAAGTTTTGGTTGAGTAGTGTTTATGAAATGGGAAGATAATGATAGTGTCTGTGTACAGCATAACTCCATGTCTGGGTATATGTGTATATAATGCTGTTTTACTTTTCACCAGGTGGTGGCACTTTCCTTCCTTAGCTCAGCTCTCTTGGGTGTTTAATAAGATAATTGTTGGAACTCTAATTCCTATGCTTTCTTTTATTTGTGTTATAGAAAAAACGCTGCAAGTACAAAACTGAAAAAATTGAGACCATAAAGCCTGCAGATCCATTGCACCCTATAGCCAATGGAGATATAAAAGGAAGAAAGCCCTTTACGAACCAGAGAGATTTTTCTAATATAGGAGAAGTTTATCACTCTTCTTACAAGGGCCCTCCATCTGAGGGAAGCTCAGAAACTTCATCACAGTCAGAAGAGTCCTATTTTTGTGGCATTTCAGCTTGCACAAGTTTGTGCAATGGACAGTCCCAAAAAACAAAAACTGAGAAGAGGGCTTTAAAACGAAGGAGATCTAAAGTCCAAGACCAAGGAAAATTGATAAAAACTCTAATACAGACTAAGTCAGGATCATTGCCAAGCCTGCATGATATAATCAAAGGAAACAAAGAGATCACCGTGGGAACATTTGGTGTTACAACAGTCTCGGGACATATCTAAAATTAATTTGATTTTTTCATACTGGAGACTTTTTTTGTTGTTCTTTGAAGAACAGTCTGTGGTATTTGAAGGGTTGGGGGTGGGTGAAAATATTATTGGGAAAAGTATTGAGAAATTATGGTTTTTTCCTTTTTAAAAAGTAGACAGGATTGTGTCAGTCTTGGTTAATGAGCTACAGTTTTACAAGGCGAATCACTTCCTTAAAAAAGACAATGGTAGACATTTTATAAAGATGTTTTTTTCACAGGTTAATTACTAGGACAAAAGTAATTTGGAAGCCCAGTTCCTTGGGTGAGATAGGAATGAAAGCCGAACCTCTTCCTTTAGCTTTGTTCCTATTTCTTGCACCTTCCCATATTTATGTGCCTTTTGTCTATTTATAATGCCACTGGAAGAGGAGGGAGAAGTTTTCTGTCATTTGATTTCTTTTGTAACTTTGTTAGGTTTTTGAAGCTGCAAACACTACAAGGCTTTAAGATGATCTGTGCCTGAAGCTCAACAATGTGGATCAAACAGTGTGAGGATCCTGAAGACTGGCCAACAAGATCTCTGCTTAGCAAACTCATTAGAAGGAAACACTTGATATGACTTGTAAAGTCTGTTCCTTTAGTTAAATGGCGATGCTCTTAATGTTGTTTTCATTTCACTTATTTGAACTGGATTACTTTTTCCTTAGTTAATAATTCAGTGAGCGGAAAAAAGCTATAAGATCCTTTCTTACACATGGCTGGTATTTGCAAACAAATGTTTTATAAGTTCACCTTTAAACACATTTAACCATTTGTCAGGTTTTCTTTAACTACATTACATTTTAAACTTTCGCAATAAATACTAATCCTCCAAACTTTCGTATCACTGTGAGACCAGGTCTCATCTGATATAATCACTGCCTACATACATATGCACAGAACCAGCTAGTGAGTTTGTCAAGCCTTTTCTAATTGGTCAAGTCTAAATGGATTATTATTCCTTCATGTTTGCTTTGTATTGGCTACAATGTGCAGAGATAGTTATCTGTGATGTCAGTATGTCTGTGTTAGTTTGCCTTTCTTTCCCTTTAAAAAATAATGGGCCTTGACTGTATTTGAGTAAAATGATTCTTAGTGTGTGATTGTACAGTAATGAGTGAAAGTGAAAAATACTTCTTTTTGAAAGAGAATTGACCATTTGTGATGTGAGATTTAAGTTATAACTTATTGAGCACTTTTAGTAGTAACTTTTTTTTAACTTGTCTAATACCTTTCTTGGGGTATTGTTGTAATGTGACTTATTTAAAGCCTTTTTTGTTTAAGTTGCTGCTTTAGGTTTATGGTATGTTTTAGGTGATTAATTTTTTTTCTTTCCAGTCTGCACAATTAGCCATTCAGAGCAAGGGGACTTGATTATATAGAAGGCCCTTGGAAGAGGTCCAGATAACAGCAGAGGTAGAACGGGAAGTCACGCCATCTGCGTATTGTGGAAAGAGGACTTTCAGTATGTAACTACGGAGCTGTAGTGCCATTAGAAACTGTGAATTTCCAAATAAATCTGAACACTTGTCTTTATTAATTACTGGCTTTTCTGTCCTTTGAAAGGGAACATACAACTGTATTTCTAATCTTTGAATGAACATTTTAGTTTTTGCCATTTCCAAAGCTAAATTACAACAGCATCCCTTTAAATGTTGATCATTTTCTTCCAGCTAAAAACTGTACTTTCACATAAACATTTTGTTCCCTGTATAATCATAATTTCACCTTTTCAAATACTAAGATGATAGTTTTAAATGTTAAGTAGAATGTTTAATAGAATGCTTTCATTGAGTATTACTTTTCCATATCTAAATACAGCTTAACATTTTACATTTTGGTGTTTATTCTGTTGCAGTTATAACTGTGTGAGAGGAAAAAAAAACCCTTAAGGAGTAAAACTCTTGTCAACAGTAAATTTGTGTCTGGTAAGAAGCAAACACTGATACAGATTGAACATCCCTAAGCCAAAATCCAAACTGCTCTAAAATCAAAAACTTTTGGAGCATTTGGATTTTTTGAGGATTTGGAACATTTTGGTTTTCAGATCAGAGATCCCCACTCAGTACACATGCAAAAATTCCAGAATCCAAAACATATCAAAATCTGTCAAAACATGTTAAAATCTTCTGGAAGCACTTTGCCGCCCCTTTCTATGGTCCAATATAAAGAGAGCCCTACTACAACTTAGGCTTCAAAACCATTAAGGTCAGTTTGGTGCATCTTTGATTCCTATTTATTTACTTTGTGGTTCTGAAAAGTGACCGAGGATTTTGTACATGCTAGGCAAGTACTTTGAGCCATACTCTATTTCCTGTTAATTTTAAAACCACAAGAAGCATCTTATGGCTTGTAACCTTTCTAGACCCATATTCCTTCCATACATCCCTAAAACACTTCCACTGTGCCCTGTGGAACTCAAAATTCCTAAAATATTTTAACTTCTCATAACTTCCCCTTCACCTTCTATTTGAAACTACTTCCCTTGATGCATTTTCAGGAGGTCACTTCACACCATTGAGCCTGGAAATAGATAGTCTGGCTACTGTTCTCCTTGATCTTCCATGCCATTATAAGCCGCCACAGTCCACTTCCTCTAAAATGTCACACTTTGGATCTTCTTTCAACAAATTATATCACATACTATCTCTCCTTTCATATGAACCTGTTTTTTCTCCTGTGCACTCTGGGATCATTCATTCCAGTACTGCTTTGTCATTGTTCTTGATATTTCAATGTCCTACATTTTTTTTTTTTTTAGTTTCTCAGTCTCCCTTTTCCAATGATCAAATTTTGTTGTTACCAATATCCATAATCCTTCCTTAATACCAATTTCAAGTATCCACCTTTGACCCCCACTTCCTATTTTTCTAGTTTATTACCTCCTCATTTCCCAACTCTTAATAATTTACAAGTTCAAGTCCAGCCTGGACTACATAGTGAGACCCTGTCTCAAAAAAGGGAAATAAAATTGCTCCCTTTCATATACTGTCAGCTTCTTTGCCTGTCTTTTGCCTTTATATGCTTGCTAAGAAAAGCTAACCCCTGGTTAAATTAAACTTTCTGCTACTGCACACCCATGTCCACAAAGCTAAGACAGGCCAGGGAGAATGACTGTGTCTGTTCTCGTGTCTGCTGATCTCAAGTACGCCCTGAATGTTGCTGACAAACACACTACATTTTCCTAGTGTGTTGATTGATTCTTCTGAACAGTTTCAGACTTCCTGTCCCAAATACCCACTTCTCTTTGATCTAATTGTCAGCTGATAACCTTCCCACACTGCTGAAAAAAAAGTTACCCAGGAGCTCTGTAGAAGCTTCCATTGCCACCTTCTAGCCATAAGACCTGCCTTTGCTTCTGTTGCTCTGGAAGAACTGTCCCATTAAAGCCAGTGCTCTGCTTATGGACTATATTTCACTACATTTAATGTAAGGGTGTCTGAGGACATTTTTTTCATTTTTTTTCTCTCCTGCATTGTCATTTCCCCCTTTTGAGTAGATCACTTATTGGCACACTAACGGTGCTATTACTTCCTCCCACCATAAACCCTCTTGATGCACTTCTCCCTCTAACATACTGCTTAATTCTCTGTTCTACTTTATATCAAAACTCACTGAAAGAGGTGTCTACCCTTCACTGCCATCAACTTCTCACCATCCTTCCTTGAACTCCCTTCACTTGGATCATCGACCTGACCAGTCTACTGACCAACTATTTTTGTTGCTGTTTTGAGATACCTTGTTAAGTTGCTCAGCTTGGTCTCTTGACTATTCAATTCAAGCGATTCTCCTGCCTCAGTCTTCCCAGTAGCTGGGAGTACAGGTGTGTATCCCTCTCCCAGTTTTATCACTCTACTGAAACTCCTTGTCAAACACATCAATGATTTTGTGTTGCAAAAACCAGTAAACAGTTCTCAGTTCTCACTTGGCCCATCAGCAGCATTTAACTTAGTTGAGAATTCCCTTTTTGCAGTTTTGAACAACTCAGGTTAGGGGAGTGTTACCCCCACTTGGCAGTGGAAAATCTACCTATAACTTTTGAGTTCCCATAAACCTAATCTGACTGGAAGCCTTACTGATAACAGACAATTAACACTTTTTTTTTTTTTTTTTTTTTTTTTGCAATACTGGGGCTTGAACTGAGGGACTCCACCTGAGCCACTTCACCAGCCCTTTTTTTGTGAATGGTTTTTTTCAAGATAGGGTCTTGCAACTATTTGAACCTTGATCCTCCTGATCTTTGCCTCCTGAGTAGCTAGAATTAAAGGAGTGAGCTACCAGCACCCGGCTAACACATTTTGTATATTCTGTATAATATGTATGATGAAATGTGTATGAGCAATGTGAGAGATTACTTTTTATTGCAATACACAATTTACTAGCATCTCAGTATTTAAGTGAATGCTCATGACGCTTGACCACAATAACAACCAGAAGTGGCTCCAAAATTCTTACAGTAGTATGTTATGTACTGTAGTTTATTTTACGCAATTATGATTGATTAGTGCATCTTTACATCTCTTTACATTTCTCATGACTGCCATTGGCACTATGTGCAAGTTTTATGTAAGTTTTGATAAAGTTTAACTTTTTATAATAGATTGGTATATGTTTTGTAATAAATGATAAACTATTATCTACATATACTTTATGCATTCATGACATACCAAAGTTCTTATTTTTTAAATACTTCTAGACTCTGCACTTCATCTGGGAGTTGTTTCAAATTATGGCAAATCTCCAAAGATAAATTCTCATGTAGGTAGATCCATGTCAAATGTTGGCTTATTGGATACTGCTCTTTTCTTCAGCAGCAATGGTGACTCCTGGTGTCTTTCTCTTCTTATCTCTTAACATTGAAGCACTCCAAAACTCAATTCTAAGAACTCTGTTCTGTATTCATCATTCACTTCCTATGTTAAGTACTCCCATCTTTATTGCACTGTTTTAGGATTTTCTCTACTGTTCCCATTGATGTTTAAATCTTTTTCTAAGCCAAAGCTCACTGTTTTGTCTACACATAATTATTTCTCTAAAAACACAGTAATCTATAGCTCAATGAATACATTAAGAATTACCTTGTCAAATTCACTAGACTTCCTTTTGAACATCTGCTTTTAATGTATTAAATATATAAATGGATATGTGAAGAAATGTTTATTTTATGTTATGGAATCTGCTTATGAAGGAATATAGTATGTCTCCACTTATTAAAGTCTTTTTGAAGCTTTTTCAAGTCTCTCCTTAGAGGCGCTGTAATTTGCATTCAATTTTTCATATATTTGTTCTTGTTTCTACTATGAGGTTTCTCTGCCCCCAGTATATTTTCCAATGACTTTTGTTAGTCATTGGAAAAAACTAAAGAATTTTATTTAAACATATTCTATAACACCTTGCAAAAATTCTTTCAGGATTCTATTCATTTTTTTTTTCTCAGTTGATTCTTAGATTTTCCAGATATTCTAAACATTACGTTTATCTCCTTGGTTCTGTACTCATTCCTTTAGTTCCTTTTGCTCTTCCTTTTACATTCACTAGGACTTCCAAAACAATGTCAGGACTAGTGGTGCCAGCAGGCATCCTTTTCTCATTTGTGACCATAAATACAGGATACTTTCGAGTTTTTCTTGAGTAATGGTGAACTGGCCTCTTTAAAGGGATCCTAAGAAAGGTTTGGTGTAGAAAAGTTCTTAGCTGACATTTTTATGAAAGTTGTGAATTTGTAAGTTTAAGTAGTATATTTAACAAGTAGGACTGGCCCAGCTTGTTTTCTGACCCCTCAGTGGGACTAGTTCCACCCTTGCTTCTGGATTACAAATTAGAACTCACTACTCTGGGCAGTGTAAATTACAAAACAATCTCAAGCTACCATTTAGAATTTCCATTGCCAGATAATAAGCAAAACCCTATTTCATTCCCATTGAGTTGCTCTGATCCCAGGTAAATATTGAGATAGGTTGGAAACCTAAGTGACAGGGAACATGGCTGGCATCTCTTGCCGCTTTGTTCATTCTTTCTTCCCTCACTTGCTAACTGAAGTTCTAGACACCTCCAGGCTGGAGTGGGGGTTGGGGGGAGAGAGATAAAGGGAGCAAGAAAATTCTTACTTGCCTGATTCTAAGATGAGCTCAGGCTGTTTGGGCCTGGCAGACACTTAAAGATGGCCTTTTCTTTTTCTCTCATGGACATAGCTGAGGGCTTTCTGAGGAAGCTTCTCATGGATTTTTCTCACCTGTGTTTCTATGTATAGATACAAAGTCCCTGACTAATCACTTATTCCTTTCCCAACTTCTAGATCAAGCAATGCTTCTAGCTTCTTCCTTCTGAGTTCTGTCTGCTCCTTCAAGCAGCCCTATTATACTCAATCCAACTCCTGCTTCAGGACTCTCATTCACATGTGGTCCATATTTGTCTCCAGAAAATATGCATCTTTGGCCCACACACTGTTTGAATGCTTATATTATGTGCTGGTGTGAAATGTTGTGGGCTGGCATCAAGGGTTCTTGCCTTCACAGGCCAGAAAACTGGCTTTTGAGGCAGCTGATTGACTTGTGAGCCAAGGCCAGTACACAAAGTAGGATTTATTAGAGAGAAAGGAAAGGCTACAGCTAGAGCATTGCAGCGGAGCCTGGAAACCAGTGGTGCTCTGCTCATGTGAAGACTGGGGCTTTTATGGACGTTTTAACTCTGAGTTAGGGTAAGGGTTAGGTGGGCTCTTTCCACTGGCCATGGATTCATGTGCGGGCTTTCTTAGATGAGCTGGTCTGTCCGCCCCTTATTGGGGCAGGGGGAACAACTTTTAGAGCATTCTGTTTATTAGCCCCGTGGCAGATTTATAAGACCCTGTATCTCTTCCTCAGGGTGCAGGAATGCAGATTTATGAGCTCTTCAGGGTGCAGGGCCCATGGTGCTCTCCATGGGGGATGGGATACTGACTCACTCATCTGTCCTTTAGGTCCCCAGACCCAACACTTCTCAACACAGTAGTACGCTTTTTGTTTACATTATCATAATAACCTTTCTCTCAACTTTCAAATTCTCTGGGCATTATTCACATAGTCTGCTCCATTCTTCAATTCCTCAATTCAATTGAGGCGGACCAATGGCAGAAGCACCATTTTCTGGCAGTAAGCCAGTAGAATGTGTCCCACGAAGTCTTGATTTTGTAGTCACAGCCTGATGAGACCTGGGACTCAGAAATGCACTCTGTTTATACTCAGTACCTTCCTAGGACAGACTGTTGCATTCAGTATCCTCTGATTATCTTTTTTTTTTTTTTAAGTAGTTATCTGGGTGTGGTGGTACAAGCCTGTGATCCCAGCAGTGGAAAAATGAGGCTGGAGAATCAGAGGTTTGAGGCCAGCCTGGGTTGCATAGCAAGTTTGTGGGCAGCCTGAGCTATGCAGCAAAACTCTGTCTCAAAAAATGAAATCAGAAGAGTTCTCAGAGCTGGGGATGTAGTTTAGTTGTAGAGTGCTTGCCTAGCATGTGTTAAGGCCCTGTGTTCTCTTCCCAGCACTGAAAAAAAAGCTCCAAAATATTTTCTAATAGTGTTTTGGATGAAAAAAATTATAATGTTGTTTGAATAGATTACAGGTACCAAAAATTTTAAAGGAAGAATTGTAAAAAATAAATGAAAAAACCATTGATTTAGTGTACGGAATTGGGAGTCTAGAAAGAGTTCTTTAAGAGAACACATCCAATTTAGAAAAAAAGTACCAAGAATATGCATTAGATAAGAATGGGTCCTCCTTTCAAAGAGATACTGTGTTCAATGAAGTAAAATCAATTGATTAGGCAGGGTCTGCCACATCTCAATCTTAAGGGTTCAGGAAGTCTAATAACCACATTCTAAGAACCAGGCAGCAATCAGAAGAAATGAGTAGTATTTATATCAGCATAAAGAAAAGTCTGCTCTCTCTCCAGGAGCAACAATCATAATTCTTATTTATTGGGGTTTATGGAACTTTAAAAGAGGAAGTACAAAAATGACTCAAAATCCCCACATGAAAAAGAATATTGAATTGAGGGAGGATGAAATGCTAATAGACCTCAGATCAAAGAAACTCTACTTTAAAATAAGTCGCTCAGAAGAGAACGGAAGTTGTGGCTCACCTTTCCCCCAAGAGTCTCTGATCTCCCCCCCAAGTCTCACAACATTCTTTGTAAGTGGCACATGAGCCCCACCTGGGCTTCATGACAATTAAGTTGATCAAACTCCTCAGAAATAACAAATATTTACCAAAAGGTCATATTTGTTGCCTATTCCAGGCTGGCTCTAACACATTGTTGTCTCCTAAGTACAGTTATATGAAATAAATAAAATTGAGCAATTTATACTGTTTATTTTCTTTATTATAGTATAGATTCATTTAGAACCAGGTCTGCTGATTGTGAAAATATAGTAAATCTCTTCATTTGTTACCAGGAAATTAGCCTGGTGCTAACTCAACCATTTTTAGTCAATCAATCAAATGATGACTCCATAAACTCATTCATAAACTGTTATTTCTCACAAAGAAATAATCAGTTCTTCTGTGTTTGAAAAGTGGCTGTGGATTTGTATTCCCATTCTTCAATATTTGTGCAAGAGGAATAGTGTAATTAAAAGACAGTCCATTAAATGAAATGCAATGAAATTATTTTCACTAAGCATTAATTGCTTATATAGTCCATGCCTCCTTTAAAAAGAAATTACAGGTACACAAACTTCCACTGGTAATTAGGTGAGTTCATTTCCATCAAATTTGTAACCTGATGACTTTCACCATGTATTTTAGGTCTCAGGGCTCTTTCTCCATGGATTGTGGTAACTGCGAAGTGTTAGCATGACTCATTACCATGGGTTCAAAAAAGAGCTCAAGAGAAAAACCTTTTATTGCTTGACCCATTCCAAAGCTTTCCCTCAGCAGCTCAATCCAGTGCTTTAATGTCTTCATAGTTCAATAATACAGTTTCCTAATTAAACAGTCCAGCAGGCCTCAGCCAGGTTATGCTGGACTGTGTCCATTTTCCTTCATAGTATGGAAAATTAGGCTTACCTGATCTCCAGCCTTGATCTGGGCTGGTTTCCATCTCCATGAGTACTACATGCACAAATCCTCATGGGTGCACCCATGCTTATGTATGTATGCATAATGTTCAAGAAAAAACAGTCATAACTTTCAAACAAAGATTATTATATAGATAAAGCACAGCCCCTAACCTTGGGAACCTCATAATCTAATGAGGAGGCTAGACAGAAGCAAATAGCTATTAACACCATACAATGTTTAAATGCTTTAGGGTGGTGTGATAAAAAGCTATGGAAACAAGAAGATGCCAGAAATATGGAATGTCTGCTGAGGAAAGCTGCAGGTGGCATGTGGAACCAACCCAGCAGATTGACCGTGTGGGCACAAAATGGCAAGTCATGAAGGGTGGGACTATCAAGGGGCAATGGGGTGTCCATCGCATTTTTTGGTTTTACTTCCACAGTTTCATGTGTCACTCTCTCTGGGCCTGCCTGCACAGATACTACCCTGTCACACACTGCTGAGTGGAAGACTCCATAACCCTCTAACTCCTGCATTCTTCATCAGAGTTCACATCATACCATCTTGTGCCCCAGAGATCAGCCAGACCGTAAAATTTAATGTTTGCCCTACTGGGTTTTGGTCTTGCTTTGGTCTTATCTTTCCTTACTATTCCCCTAATCCTCCCTTTTAGAAAAGGAGTGTGTATTCTGTGCCGTTGTATCTTGGAAGTATGTAATGTTCCTTTTGATTTTACAGGGGCTCACAGCCAATAGTTTACCTTAAGTCTCAGAGGAGACTTTGAACTTGAACTTTTGAACATGTTGGAACTGTTAAGATTATGGAGACTCTTAAAGAGGACTGAATGTATTTTGCATTGTGAGATGGACTTGAGCCTTTTGGGGGCCAGGAGTGGAAGTAACATTATGGCTTAAGATGTGTTTGGGCATCAAGTTGACAAGAGGTGGACCTGTGATAGTCCTGATTGTCAACTTGATTGGATTGACAAGAGCCTAGGGAATTAGTTCAGTATACCCCTGGGTGTGTCCATTAGGGGGTGTTCCAGGGAGGATTAAGTAGGTGGGAAAGACCCACTCTGAAAGTGGACAGCACCATCCCATAAACTGGGGCCCCAAATGGAATAAAAGAGGAAAAAGAAGAAAGCCAGCTAGCTCAGCTATTCTCTCTCTGCTTCTGGGCCACCATGATGTGAGCTGCCCTGCTCTGCCATGCCGTCCCCATCATGAATGACTGAAACCTCTTATACAAAGAGCCAAAATAAACAATTCCTCCCTTTAAGTTGTTTATGTCTGGTATTTTGTCATGGTGATGAAAAACCTGACAGTGCATTTTCCTGCACTGTCATTTTTGCAGGAAAATGAATTGAATTGGAGGACATCATGTTAGGTGAAGTAAGCCAGATACAGGCTTTCTCTCCTATGTGGAACCTAACAAGAAAAAAAGAAGAGGGACTGACTATTAGGGGTTGGAAATGGTTGGGGGAAGGAGGGAGAGAGAGAAGAGACAGAGAAAGAGAAAGAGAAGGGAAACAGAGGGAAAAGAGGTGGATGGAAGGGCATGGTCACTGCACTAAATATACACATATGGAACTATCACAGGGAAGCCCCTTAATTTATATAATTCATAAATGTCAACTTTTTTTAAAAGAATACTGAGGGATACTGAGGATGTGGCTTGGTGGTAGAACATGTAACGTATGCTTAGTATGCATTAGGGCCTTGGTATGAAGCAAAGCTTGCCAAAATTTGACATCTAACTTCTAAAAGAAGTTTGGGAAAAGTGACATTTCACTGATGACCGGGAGCAGGAAGAATAGCCATGTTCCATCTCATCCTGGGAAGGTAAATACATGATTACCAGAGGTAAGATAATGGCTCTCAAACTAGATCAATGGACAAAGTACCTGGACAATTTTGTCAGCAGGAAAGAGGAAAATGTAGGCCCCAAATTCTTCTTTTTGTATTTTTAAAAACATTTTTGTTAACATATGTTAGTTGTACAGGGAGGTTTCATTGCGACATTTCCGTATATGCTTACAATGCATGTTGGTTAAATTCTAGGTCACAATTTCTCACTCAAGCCTGTGGAGCCTAATATGCTTAAAGTCTTGAAGTGTTTTCGTTTTAGAAAGGAGTATAGAAGGATAAATCATGATAAAAACAACATTGAAAGAGATTTTCGAAATGGAGCTTGAGGCCATGAAGAGGCAGGATTCATGCACGTCTCCAGCTGCTGCCTGGAATGTGAACTTTGGTCTTTTTCACCCTTTGACCACAGGCAGCTGGAATGACCAAAATTACATTGTGTCCAGAGGCTCAAAATTACATAGCAAGAGGTTGTCAGACTCTTGTTTCATGGTACTTCCATTCTGTTTATACATTCTTATCTTCATCTTCTGATACTAGCCCCTGTCTTTTCTCAATATTTCCATAGAAGTTTCCTACAAAAGAATTTTTACCATAGATCATCACTGCTTACCAATATAAGCTCCTACTTTGCCTGCCTTCTTTGGAACACTGATTCAAAGGTATCCTGAATTGTAACTCCTAAGACCCCAAATAAAATCCTTTTATACTTTTGCAGCTTCTGAGTTTAGACTGATGAGTAAAGTGATATCTTAGGTAAGTCTGCTCTAACAAAATAACAAACTGGGTGGTTTAAACACCAAATATTTATTTCTCCCTGTCCTAGAGGTTGACAGTCTGAGATAAGAATGCCCTCAGTGTTGGGTTCTTAGTGAGGACCCTCTCTTCATTTTTTAGAGAAGCTGTGTACTGTGTCTTTTCACAATGGAAAGAAAGTAAGCTAGCTGGCTTTTTCTTGTAAGGACTAATCCCATTGTGTGACTGTACTCTCATGATCTGAACGTGGGTTTCAAAGTAGAATTTTGGGAGAAACACATTCACTTCATTGTAAGTAGCAAAGTTTATACTTCGCATATGATATAACACCTCCAATCTGGAACAGCTCTCCATGATCAAACTAATATCTTATCAATATATGGAAATGTCACAATGAAGCCCCCTGTATAACTATACTATACTATACTAACAAAAACATTTTTTAAAAATGAGGCTAGGAAAACAATTTCCATTTTGGGGCTGGGGGGGCAAGACTCAAGTGGTAGAGCACCTGCCTAGTGTGAGAATCAACTAAATTGGGTCTTTTCTGACAAAGAGCTAGCTGGGTTGGTAGAACACGAGACTCTTAATCTCAGGGTCCTGGGTTTGTTTGATCCCCCTTCCGCCACCCTGTATCACACTATGGAATATGTCTGACATTATGTGGATATTAGCTAATTTCCCCACTTGTCTATGTGCTTGGTAGCATGTTGCCTGGCTGTAAAGTTTCTGCCTTTAAGCAGAGAGTTGTTTGTCATCAGATGTCCTAAAACTCAAACTGCTAATTTTAGGGTAATCATTGTCCAAAGGAATCTCTGCTTCAAGGTCTCCTGAGCCCATGGGTTAATTATACACTTGGGGCTGCTATTTCAGGCCAGTCATTTCAGGCCTCAGTTTCCCCAGAATCCTAGAATTCCCACCTCATGGATCATCTCTTTTTCTTTGAGTACAGCAACCAAATTAAGTTTCTGTCCAAGCTATCCAATCATGTCTGCTCTTCCTCTTTACTCTCCCCTAAATTTCAACCTTGGTCAATCACGAAGACTGTGAACCCAAGCTCCCTCCATTGGGTCAAGGGGCAATCCTGCATCAGGGATCAAAACTGAAGGGTCCTTCCACCTTTGTGTGTGTGCTGGATTGCCTGACTTAAGTCAGAGGCACACACACACACCCTTCTGTAGAAATAAATTTTGCCTGTCCGCCAACTTTCAAGCATGTGTCTTACTTGTGATTGTGGCAGCACCCTGATATTTCTAACACTAGTAAGTCCAAGTCCCGAGTTGGATTTATTACTAGGGGAAAAAAACATCACTACTGGGGGAAAAAAAATAAGCCATTTTGATAGTTGTATAAATATTCACACTAGTGGGAAAAATATCCTAAATATCCTCATAGCAGTTTGGATCAAATATTATCACTAAATGATTTCAATTTCAGTTTTGCAACCAACTGGGTGACTTAAAAAAAAAACCCTTTTTGGAAGAGGAATTGCAGATCTGTATTATATACATAAAGTGTATATATAAATATACATATAACATAGATCTTTGCAACTCAACAAATAAAACATTTTAACATTTTATAGAAATCATGAACATACTACCCAGTAAAAAAAACATCATTCAAGTACTTATTTCAGTTTCAGTCAATTCTATAATCAATTCAATTGAACAACTTTTAAATATGGAGGACATTTGTTTCTTTCAGAAATAATAAAAATATAAATATTTGATTTTTCATAGTTGCTGGCACACAGCTCCTAAAACTCTTAGACTCTCCAGAGTGATCGGCATGTCTTTTGTGTGGTAATGAGATGCCTGGTGGCTAGAGGCCCCTATATGACTGCAGGATGAGAGCTGGTTGCCAGAAAGACCAAGGCACCAAGAGAGGAGTTAAACTTTCAGTCCCATCCTTGTCCTCTGGGGAAGGAGAAGGACCCAGGAGATTGAGTTAATTACAGTGTTCAATGATGTAGTCAATCATGCCTACTAATGAAACCTCCATAAAACCCCTGAAGGACAGGGTTCACACAGCTTCCAGGCTAGCAAAAGCATTCCCCTGCCCAAAGGGTGGCACTCCCCAACTCCATGGGGATAGAAGCTTCTACACTGGGGTTTCTTTCATGTCCTGCCTTATGAACCATTTCATATGGCTGTGCACCTGTAGCCTTTATAATACTATAACACATAATACTATATACTGTATACTTATGATACTATAACACAGTTATCCCTGAGGGTATATGGAGGATTGGTTCCCGGATCCCTGAAATTCATAGATCCTCAGTCCCTTACATAAAATGTCATAGTGCTTGTATATAACCTATGTATAACCTCCTGTATGCTTTAAGCCATCTCTAGATTATTTGTAATACCTAATACAATGTAAATACTTGCAAACACTTGTTATACTGTATTGTTTAGGGGATAATGACAAGGAAAAAAATCTGTACATGTTCAGTGCACAAATTTTTGTTTGCAGATATTTTTGATATGTGGTTAGTTGGTAAATTATTTGCTACTACAAACCCCAGTTTCACTATCTTTTATCTGTCATCTATTTAATCATCTATCAGTCAATTATCTATCATCTGCTATTATCTATCATCTCTATGAATCTGTCTACCTGTGGCAGATATTAAACTCTTCATCAATATTTATTTTCTTTTACTTGTAGGCATTTAGGATGATCGTACACATAGCTACATATGACCTCTCCAGTCAATGACACATGAGAGGTGATGCCTTGTGCCCTTCTAAAAGAAGCATTGAGAGATTCCAAGATGGCAACTAGAGGGAGGAAGCAGAAAGTGTGCTTCCTAAAGTAAAATCTTGGAGAGACGCTGGAGATACACCTAGCAGGAAAAACCACCAAGAAGATGCAAAACTCTGACACTTCCACACTCCCAGCCCGTGCATAGCATCCCTACTCTACATTAAATGGAGAAACCAGGAGGGCTCCCATGCCACCAGATGCCAGCTCCTAATGTGCTTGGGAGACGCAGACCACCAGGTAAATGGATGGAACTGAATAACATCATCCTGAGCAAGGTTAGCCAGGCCCAGAAGACCAAAAATCATATGTTCTCCCTCATATGCGAACTTTAGATCTATGGCAAATACAGCAAGGGGATTGGACTTTGATCACATGATGAGGTGAGAGCACACAAGGGAAGTATGAGGATAGGCAGGAAACCCAAAAAAACCAAGACAGCATTTGATGTCCTCAATGTAAAGGAACTAACGCAGAAACTTTAAAGCAACAGAGGCCAATAGGAGAAGGGGACCAGGAACTAGAGAAAAGGTCAGTTCAAGAAGAATCATCTTAGAAGGTAACACACATGTACAGGAAAGCAATGCGAGTAAAATCCCTTTATAGCTATCCTTATCTCAACTGGCAAAAACCCTTGGTCCTTCCTCTTATTGCTTATACTCTCTCTTCAACAAAATTAAAGATAAGGGCAAAATAGTTTCTGCCTGGTAGCGAGGGGGTTCGGGGGAGAGGGAGAGAGTGGGGGGGGAAGGGAGGGGATGGGGGAAGGGGGGAGAAATGACCCAAACATTGTATGCACATATGAATAAAAGAAATTTTAAAAAGAAGCATTGAAGAGCAGGTACTCAATTCCACCTTCCCTTCTCCCTGCTGCAGTGACTGGCAGTGTGGCTAGAGGGGCCTCAGCTGGTCAGGGTCTCTGAATTAAGACACTGTGGACTTTGTGGGGACAAGAAACCACTAATACTGTGTCAAGCTGATGAGGTTTTGGAATTGTTTTTCAGTTAACCTAATTTAACCTGATAAATATACCATTTTGCCTTGTTCCAGAAATAATTCAAAGTAGCTGAAGAAGAAATGCAACACAATAGAATAAAAAATGTGAGTAAATTAAGGATAATATATAGTAACACTTGTCTTATAGAGTTGAGGGGAGCTAACATAGAAAAAGTTGGGGATTCTTAAAACGTGTATGACTTAATTTTGTATTTCAGGTTAAACATTCTTCTTTTTCTCTGAGCCTGCTGTTCAATTGCAAATAGGCTACACAGGTTACTCACGCCCTGGCACAGGGACCACTCATTTACATCCCCACTCATTGATTATTGGTGGTTAGGAATCACCAGGTTCTTCCCTTCTCATAGGTTAGGTGAGTTTTTAAAAGCACCTGTAAAGAGAAAGACTTTCTCTCTGCTTCCAGCTCCCAACTAGCCCACCATGGCCTTTTAATCTTTAATAAATGCCATTATCTCCCTTACTACACCCACATGTCCTGCCTGAATGCTTCCATGTGGGACACAAATTGTTGGGAAATCTGATTGGAGACTTCACCCATCAACAGATTTATTGATAGTACTTGCTCTAACTACAAGGCTGAGTATGTTCCATTCATGATCTAATATGAATTTCAATCATCTCTGTGGTCAGTGCTATTATTATCATTATTTGAAAAATGAGGAGGCAGTGGTGGTGGCTCCTGCCAGTAATCCCATCTACTCAGGAGGCAGAGATAGGAAGGATTATGGTTTGGGGCTAACCAGGACAAAAGTTATTGGGTCTTTATTTCAACCAACAAGCAAGTTTAGCTGTCTCCTACTTGTCACTTGGGACTTAGCTTTGATTGCCATAACCACTGCAATGTTTTCTCTCTCTCCTCCCATTCCCCCAACCTGCCAATGTAGAGCTGGTTACCCTCCTTGCTTCCCAGGCACTTGTGTCTACTCTTACTGTGTGGTTATGACTATTTTGTGAGTCGATCTTTACTTTTTAGTATTACCCCACCGAGAGCGCAATTTGACAGCTTCTGCATTTTCTTAAATATTCTGTAAGTCTGTGTTGATCAAAGGATCGTCTTCTCTGTGAAGATCTTCAGGGAGGGGCTACTTGGTGGAGGAGTTCCCCTGGGCTGTTTACTACTTCTTTCCCTTCCTTCATAAGGAAGGTTCTTTCCCTTGCTGTTAAAATGCAGACCTGTGCATGTGGTTATTTGGAAAGCCAAGTTAAGGGTATTGTCTATGTCCCTCATTTTAGGGGCAGGTTCTTAATGAGTGTGAAATATTGTTTCATATTCTCAGTGTATCAAAGAACCTTAGACTATTTTTACCTGGCTGTGAGACATCAGTATGTTTGTTCTAGATTGCATATCCATACAACAGCATGCATATAAACACGTGAAGATTATGTCCCCTACATCTACAGATGGAGACTTTAACTATGTACACTTACACTCAGCAACTTATGTAAACAGGATGCACATTTATCATTGACAGGCATTAAACAAAAGCTTCTCTTAGCACAGCTCTATCTCTGTTCAGTATTTGACTTTCTGTGTCCTGAGGTTCTGTCTGGCTCCCACTGTCTGAATTCCCAGTGACTGAAGACTCCTTGTCTAGAATTCTGAGATGCCTGGAGGCCAGAGGAGTTTTCCAGTAGACTTTCACCTTCATGACCCAGTGTGTTGCTGCCCCATGGAACAGATGAGGCTGAATTTCTGTTGCTGCATGCAGCACACACATGTTCCACTGCACTCTGGAAACGTTTAAGCTCTTGAGCCAGACCGCAGAGTGCTGTGGGCAGATCAACCTCTGATCTGCCTCTGATATTTCCTCCACAAAATATTTCCTCAGCTCCCAACTCTCTCCATTTCCCCAGTGACATTCCAAATATGCATTGCCTCCTCTTTAACCTAATACTAATTTGGAAGCTTTTTAGAGTGTTTTTCACAATTAGTTTCATAGTGTAGTTACTGTTACAGTGGACTTCTCAGCTTCAATACTGTTTTTGCAATTATGGGCAACCAGAGTTCCAGGACATACTCTTCTTTACCTCCTGCAGAATCTGGTGTAGACCTTATCTTAGTGGAGCTCAACGATCAGTGGCAGAACCAAAGGACTCTGAGCCTTTGACCATCTCTTTTTTCACTCCTGGTGATTGATAACCTGCATTGGTTACATGCCTGGAGGGGTTTACCAGGTAGAGCTTCTAATCATTTCAAATGGATCAGGGAAGGTTCATAGAGCACACAGTATGAACTTCAGAAATATGTCTTCACCACCCATAGTTCTTATAGGTATTTTATGATCTGGGAGTTATAATTAAGGTTTCCAGTGATGGTTTGCTGTGTAGATTCCCAGAGAACAGGGAACATCTTGCATTCTACTATATTTCTACAATAGACTTCGGTGCCTGGGACTCAGATATAACTGGTGGAATGAGCCATTAGACTACCTAGCCTTAGTGGGGCTCATCAGTCTATGATTTGCACCAGCCATGTTCAACTACAGTTGAAGAGGAAGGACTGACAGTTAGCAGGAAACCACCTAAGAAAGGTAACAAGAAATTAAGATATCTACTCAAGAATTAGGATTTGGAGTAAGTCATGTAGGTCTAGTGCTATCCCTTTGTTAAAGAACTGAAGTCTGCCCTTCCTGTGCTGGATAAACACCAGGAGGGAGGCAGTGACAGGGAAAGAAAGACTTTGGGACCAGGATATCCATAAAAAATGGAGGAAACTTCAAGTTTTACCATACAGAAAATGTAGCTGGTGATGAACTATAATTTCTGGCATTTGGGGTCTAAGTTAAAAGTCTTATTTAAAAGTTTTATTTTGGGAACCTGGAAAGAATTGTGGGAGTTAGAGTGGTGAAACCTCATCAAGAGCAGTTTCATATTCTCACATTAAAACTCAGTGGAATGTTAGGTGGGCGAGGGACTAGATTTCAGGCTGGGATGAGTTCTCCTCTCCTGGAGAGCTCTGGTCTGCCTCTAAAGCACCCTGTTTAGGGTTAGGATCCCCACTGAGGGTTGACCTTTTTTCTTTTCTTTTTTTTGGTTGTTACCAAAAATGGGTGATGGTTGCAGGGCAAATTTGCATTATAATAAACAAGTAAAGTCACTCTGTAAGGATCCTTTGTGTAAGACTATAAGAGTAGTTCTATAGAAACACTCATTTCTTTTCATCTAAGCTTTATGGGATGGGCCCCTGAAATAGAGTCCTCCCTCCCCATACCACATAGAAACGGGTTTTTAAAACGTTAGATATGTTCTCGTGGGGGGCAATCATTAACAGGACGAAAGCCATGTATCTTTTCCCCGTCCAGAGAATTAATAAGCACAATCTCTGCAACTCAGCTGAGGACAAACAGTAAGTTTTTGAAGCAAATTATCTGGTGACAAAATACTATGTATTTATCTGAATGGAAACCAAATTTCATGTGGTTTGAGCCATGTCTCCAGGGTAGGCAGGGTGCTTAGAACTCCTGGAGGGGTCACTTGGCCTTTACTATTGTTGGGAGCTTTGAGATTTTGACTGTGCTTTGCTGTCCATGAACCAGGTGAGTCTGAGTAAATTTACTTTTTTCCCTGGGTCTGTTTTCTCAACTTTAGTATTAAGTTTTAGACTCAGTACTTTTCTAGAGTAAAGTCCATTCCCTTTCTAATAGTTTGATTTTTTTTAGCTGATACTCAAAATCCATAATTATCTGGATTGTATCTCTTCATCTCCATCATGTTCATAGGTGGGGAAGCTGGGATACTATAAAGATTAAGTAAAAAATTAAAAGGTAAAATCTTTCTGGTTGATTCAGGAAGGAGAGTATGATGTTGCCAGGATATTGTGAATATCTTCAGATTCAGTGTGAACCACACTTAGTTTATAGGACATTGTTAACTGACTGTAGGTATCTATGACCATCAGACATGAAGCTATCACCAACCATGGTCTAATTCCACACCCCCTCATTCCCCCCGCCCCGAGTTCCTGAAGCACAGAGAACAGGAAGCAAAGCAAGAGTGACATCTGTGCACAGAGACCCCTAAATCTAATATACTTAACATTGAATCTTTTCCTGTTTGCTATGAGACATTTCATTATTGGAAATGACAGGCTGGCCTCCACAATGTTTAGTGCAGTTTGGGAAGGTCATTTCATCTTAGATTTTCACATGAACAATGAGAAAGCTGTAGTGGATGGTCATACTGTTGAGATCCAAGAAAGGGTCTCTGCCTTCCCACAGCAGTACATGATGGGTGTAACTGAATGAATGAATGAGCTCATGGCTGAATGCTAAGATCACTTCTGGTTCTAACTGCCATGACTGAACACAGATGGAAAAACACTATGTAGGTTAAGAAAAAATAAGCATGCAGAAGTGGGTGTCTATGAACTAGGGAAAGAGACTGGCGCAGGAGAAGAGATTCTTGAATGAGGGTTTATAACACTTCTTAGCTTCTGCCCCCCAAAACCTTCTGATAAATGATGCGCCTCTGCTTGCCACCCCTCTGACCACTTCCTTGTATCCCACCCATCCACTGCCCCTGCTTCACTCTGTGAAACTGGAGTTGAAACAGAATTCCCCAAAAGAATATTGGAGAAATGAAACTGGGTCCTTGTCTCTGTCTTTGTTTTTGGCCTCGGTATTTTTCTCCAGTCCCTCCCATGCCCCGAGCACAGGGACATGCACGGGAGTCTTGGCAGCAGGGGGATACACCACTGCTCCTAGTCTGTGTTCCTTGCCAGGACACAGATGCAGAGAAGTGCTTGCATTGCAAGGATATGGATTGTACAGAACAGTGAGGGGGCTTAATTCAGAGGTAAAGGAAACCCAGCCCTTCGCTCCCTCTGTGGAGCTCCCCCTTCCATAGAGCATGGGAAATAGAAGTGCCAGGGCCTAAGGCTGAGGTCTCCCTGTCTTCATAGTCAAGTGATGATCTCGATATGTGAAAGGTAAGAGGGGCATGAAGGAAATGTATTGGGGGACTGGTGGTATTCAAGAGCTGGTTGTCTGTGAAGGAGCAGTTGACTCAGCCAGCTGTCAGTCGTTGTCTGGGAATGGATTCAGGGATCTAAGTGTATGTTAAAACTTAGCTCCATTACAGGACAGACCAGATGTTGATGGCAACATGCAAACATTCACTCTGCACTAGCAATGGGGGAGAGCTTCTAAAGCTGACAATAAAGGCACAAGCAGGCTGGCCTCCACAGTGGTAAGGCAGGGTGACAGAAAACGGCCAGGTAGGTACCTGCAGAGGCTGACAGGGTGTCTCTCAGTGGACTGCTTCAGGGAATTCAGGCAATAGATGGCAGGGTACTGGGGCAGAAATGAAGGGCTTGGAAAGACCGCAGAAGAAGGTCAGGCCCTAGTCTAAGAGGAAGAGGCAAGTGGACAGTTTCCTATCTGGATAAATAGGAAATGAGACACACACCTGTATGGCAGCCCTGGAGCTGGATAGCCTGGGTTTGAATCCAGGCTCTGCCCATTAAAAGTTGTATCTGTAAGTTTAGGCAAATTACTGCACTTTTTTGAGTCTGTCTCTTCTTTGGCCAATGAGGATGTTTAGAACTCATGTCTCATTGGGTTATTCTGAAGAATTAATGTGATAATCTAGGTGGAGGATGTGATTCAGTATCTAGACTTAATGGGTACATTGTAAACATCAGCATCCATGAGTGTCTTGTAAACATTCCTGGAAGCATCAGATGGTTCCTTGTTGGAACGAACCTGATATGAAGTTGGACCAGGATGGGCAGGAAAGGTAATATGACTGCAGGGCTCTCATTCCCCTTGTCTAGGAGTAAGAATGGTCACAGAGTGTGGGATTAGCTGGGACTAGGGTGGCACCACCTCTATGTGTGATAAGTTTGGGAAAAGAGACAAGTGGGCTCTGCACCCTGTGGGTGACTACAGCTGTGAATGGGCTGCCCTTCTCCCTCCTCCCCTTGCCCCGACAGTTTTTGTCATTTGAGGACTGATGTTTCTGGTGTGCTAACCTAGGGCTGAAGAGGCACTTTGGAGGCAGCCAGGTGGGGCAGTGCAGTAGAGGCTTTCACAGTGTTGCTGTGAGGCTTGTGTTTTGTCAATTGCAGTTGGTTTTCTTTGGATTTGGGTTCCTGTTTGGGATGGGCATTAAGTCTATTTCTGACCGACTTCCAATAGCAACACCTTGCAGATTCCACCTCATTTCTGTGACTTTGTGCTTGGGCTAGGAAGGGCCGTGGAATCTGATCATGCCAGATATGCTAGCACCTACCTGGGATAAGGAGGTAATTGATGAAGCCAGTCTCCCACTGTGTTCTTCTTCCTGCCAGCCCCTCCAGTCACCTTTCTTTCTCCAGTTTTTAACCTTCCTTCCTTCACTAACCTGTTTTTCCCTTTTTGTGCCTCTTTTACCTTCTACGCTTCACATTTGTCTTTTGATCCTTTAACTGACCTCTCACTCACCTTGGAACCACAGTCTGTGGAGCTGGAAAGGGCCTTCGGGACCTCTGGTGCAGCCCTCTTCCCCAGACCCTGCCAATGCATCATGTTATCTGGTGCTGACATGTGCTGGGACTGGAACCTGACCATTACTCGGGCGTCTCATTCTGTGCTTGCAGCACCATGATGGTTCTCACAAGGGGATCCAGTGATGGAAGTCATTGTTCCTCCCATTATTACAGAACTCAGAGTCTCGTGGAGCAGAACCTTTACTGTTTGGTTCTTGCTCTACTCCATAAGAATAGGCAAGAAACTATATACAAACAAGAAACTCTCAGTAAATTGTTAGATCACTTTCTGTGTGCCAGCCTCTGGGCTAGAGATTAAAAATTCTAAAATTTACAAGAAATTGTCCCCATTAAGATGCCTGAATTTCAGAAATACAGATTTTCAGTGACTTGGCGTATTAAGCACTATAACAAAAAACATAGATGCTCATTGTGTCTGGGAAGGCTACACAAATGAGGTGATGTCTGAGCTGATGTTGACAGAAAGAGGTTGCCAGAAAGAGGAAAGCACTTTTTGGCCAGAGGGCAATCTCAGGCACAACTTGAAGATATGGGGTGAAACCAGGACCTAGAATACAATAATATTGGATTAACTATGAATGAAAGGAATAAATCAAGGGAATGGGCTTGAATAATGGAGGGATCCTGAGAAAATGGAAAGGCATGGAAGTCAAGCGTTTAGTGTGGTACAGAGAAATCTGGGATCCCTAAACAGTTTGTGTGTTGGGGAGTGGTCTTATCTTGAGATTCCTGTTGGACTGAGACTTATTGAGCCCTGTTTCCACTTCGGTAAACAGGGAAGTTGATGATTCTGGACTGGTAGTCTGCTTTGTGACTGGGGAGGAGAGGCTGAGAAAAGGAGGGGATAAGACTGAGAAACTCAGTGCCTAGAATACAGTAAATTTGAAAAGGAAACCATAGCTAGTGGTTGAAAGTGTGACTTTGAAGTTTTGAAAAAATAAGAGATGTAGAAGAGGGTTGGGATTGGAATGGAGGAGTTGGAAATGAGATTGAAACTCCAACCTGGAATTTTCATTCTCTGGAATGATAGAGGTTTGGATGTGTTATGGATTGGGGAAATCTTATTTGTCAAAGGCATTCCAAGGGCACATGACAATCTGCAGGGAGGAGAGGATAAGTGTGAGAAGAAGAGAAACTAAAGGTGGCAGTGTGGCCTGATAGAAAGACCTGAATTCATATTCAAGCCCAACTACTTCATGGGTTCCTTATCTAGCCCATTTGTTAAGCAGCAATAATAATACTTGTCTCAGAAGACTGCTTGAGAGTCAATTAAGCTAATGTATACAATGTTCTTAGCCCACTTCCTGGCATACAGTAGATACTAAATAAATGCATTTTTCTTTGTCCATCCCCCTCATCCCAAAAGAATAGTTAGGAGTGTTTGGCTATGAGGGGCAGCTCGAGTGAGTCAGAGAGAATGTGACACTAACACTAGGCACATGACCACAGTGAGCCATGGCCACTGTCCTGTCTTCCCATCCTCCAGTGACTTGCTCATGTAAAGTGCTGAAGACATGTATGGATGGACGTGAACAGAGACAAATGTCTGTTTTGCTTTTTTTTTTTTTAACTTCCAGACACCTAGGATGAGGTGGGGAAGCACTTGGAGACAGGCCATGTTTTCTTCCTAACTCTTCCACACATTAGCTATGTGATCTTGGGAGAAACTTTTCACCTTTCTGAAACTCAATCTCAATATCCACTTCTGTGAAATAAGGAACAGGGCAAATAACCTTCATGTTGTGATCACTATGTTACTCTAATGTCAAGATTCTAGAGGCATGTGGCATAGATTCAGTGGCTATGGACTGAATTGTGTCCCCCTGGCAAATTCATGTGTTGAAGCCCTAACCTTCTGTATAACTGTATTTGGAGAAAGGGGTTTTAGGAAGTAATTAAGACTAAATGAGGTCATAAGGGTAGGATGTGGTAGGGCTAGTGGTCTTATAAGGAGAGAGAGAGAGAGAGAGAGAGAGAGAGAAGCTGAGTATGCTGACACACTGATCTTGGACTTCTAGCCTCCAGAACTGTGAGAAGACAAATTTCTATTGCTTAAGCCATCCAATCTCTGTCATGGTACTGTGAGCAGGCATAGCAGTATTGCAGCTTGCTTGCAAATGAGGCTCTGGGGAGACATCTTATTTGTAAAATAGCAAATTAGTACAAGAGCCATGGCTCTTTTTCACCTACTGGCTGTGGCTATACTTTCCCTGTTGTCCCAAGGTCATTGATAGACAGCAAACTGTATCCCAGATTCAGAAAGTACATGCTTAAAAGTTAATTCTTTTGAGACTC
Organism: Castor canadensis; assembly: GCF_047511655.1. Classification (NCBI taxonomy): domain Eukaryota; kingdom Metazoa; phylum Chordata; class Mammalia; order Rodentia; family Castoridae; genus Castor; species Castor canadensis. The sequence continues at coordinate 89,885,252 of NC_133396.1, read as the reverse complement.
CAAGGTTGGGAGGCTCTCGAGGCATATAGCTGCTTGCCCTGATATATCTGCTAGGTACTCAGAGGAAATAGTGGGTGACAAATGCAACGACTTTGACATTTAAGTCAGTCTTTGGTGTATCTGTTTTCCCACAAACCCACCATGACATGTGTTTTTGCAATGAAGCTGTTCAAACATCAAAAGGGGCCTCATAAAAGAGCCCACAAGAGCCAGTTGTTAATAGATGTTGCTTGGAGTGTGCCTCAGACTCTGTTACACCTCCTCATCACCTTGCAGGCACTGGATCCTTCGACCCTATTCACTTGGGGATGCTGTTTATGGGCTAGTCTTGAGCATCCTTGTTTTCTAATCACTTTCATTTTGTGCCCCCTTAGAATTTTGGCTAAATGCCGACAGGTGGTGTGACCTAGAACAAGTCACTTATTTGAGTGTCAGTTTCCTCTTCCATATTTATCTAACAAATATTTATTGAGCACCTCAACAAATATATCAGGCACTATTCCACATTTGAACTCATGTGTAACATTTGTTTTTGAGACATTCTGATAATTAGTCTCACTGATAGGATTTAGTAACTCATATATTGCCTTCAGTACTGTTCCATGCTGTATATAATGTTTGTGCTTTCATCTGAGGGCTGAGGAGGAAGCTGACCCATCTGCAGAGCCACTGAAGATCTTTGTCTTATCAAGGTTGGTCACCAGTGACTTTGTTAATTGCAAAAGCATTTGATGTCCCTTCTGAGAGAATAGTGAATGCTCTGAAGAGTATTAAACCCTTTGAGCCAGGAGAAGAACAGAGGTGCTCCATAGCTCTTGGGATGTGCTTTGGGTGGCAAGGTCATCTGGAGGCAGCAAAGACCAAAGGTTGTCCTGGGATCTGGTTGGATTATTAATGAAAATGAATGTCTTTAGCAATAATCTGTATAATTCCTTTTATTAAAACACTTCTAAATTATTCCAGAGTTTAAGAGCCAAAAAAATAAATTGAGCAAGTGAATGAGCTATAATTTGAGAGTATTGTAAAACTACTACTTGGAAGGACTGTTAAGAGTTCTTTAAATAATTATTTATTGAGTGCATATTAGTTGTCAGTAAACTAAGTGGGGTATACATACTCCCTATACTTGTGGAATTTATAGTACAGTGCCAAAACCAGGCATTATAAAATATGTATATGTATATGTCTGAACATTCATGTGTGTAGAATGAAAAATTATGATAAACAACAACAGAGAGAAGAAGAAAAAACCCAGACCATTATGAGTGAGAATACTGACAGGGATTATTTCAGTCAGATGCAGACCTCTTTGAGGAAATGGTGTTTAGTATATAGGACAGAAAGATTCTAAGAAGTGGTCCCATAAAAATGGGGCAGAGGTGAGGCAAAGAGCATTCCAGAGAGCATCTCAAAAAAAAGTCTTGAGTCAGGAAAGAATTTACCACATTTGATGATCTGAAAGTCCATTTTGAACCTAGAGCAATGAGAGAGGAAGAGAGTAGAATGAAATATGGTGCGAAAAAAGGAGCCCAGATACTGCAGGGTCTTGAAAGTCCTGGTGAAGAGTTCAAATTTTATTCTAAAGTTAATGGGAAGTCACAAATACATTATTTAAAGTGGTGTATTCACACGATCCAATTCACATTTACTTCAGTGATAATTGAAGGAGTACCATAGCCCCACTTCAGTAAAAGATGGGGATATGCAATGTTGTCATGCTTCTTCTTTGATCACCTCACCAGCAGGCCAGTGGCAACTGCAGACTGCCATCATGAGATGGAGCACATAGCATCACGGAGTGAGATTGCTGAAGAATCTCAATTCTTACCAAAAAATCCTGATTCTGACCTGGGACCTTCCTGCATTCATCAATCAGTCAACATATATTTATTAGTTTTTATCCAGGGATGATAGAAAAATAGACACAGTATATCACATACAATGTGTTAAGACATAGAACCATCCCTGTCCTTCTACCCTTTTCCATATCCCTAGGAGCAGAAAGCCCTATTCTCCATTACAAGTAGGAGCCTGATTAGAGTTCTCCAACAAGAGGTAACTTCATGAAATTTAGAAGGTACAAGAGAAGGAGAAGCCATTGTTCTTCACAGCAGGTACTGAAAGGCATGTAGAAGACAACAGAGGTAACCTGGAGTTTTCCAACAGTCTTTAGTTATCCTTTGAAGACTTGCCAATTTCATTGCTCTTGATAATTGGAATATTATTAGTTGTAGTATGAGCACTGTACTTCAAAGTTTCCCAGAATGTGCTTCAAGACCTTTGCTTCCCAGGATTATTATTCCTATATTATACCTTCCCTTATTCTACACACTTAGAGTAGCTTCTGTTTTCATGACTAGCCTCTAAGTGATAATCACATATTAGGGAAAGAAGGGAAGTAGCCCTGAGATCACAATAATACTGTTGCATGAGGTGTTAAGATTGAAGGACAATTTTTACCTCATTGCTACCATCACCACAGCCTCTTCATTTTCCCCCTTAACCAGGTGTGATGAAAAACAGAAGTTATGCTTGATAGCTTATCCCCCAACTTGTCATTTCCTACTAGAAAAAGGCATCAAAGTCCCCTTTCTCTTTGAAATTAAACTTATGGATTTCATAAAATCCATTTATGAAAGTACAATAAATAACTTTCAATATCTTATAGATTTTCTTGGGCCAATCAGATCTTGTGAGGTGGGAAAGACCATATATGAAACATTAATAGAAAGAGCACAGCCTTCAGAGATGACATGCTGCATGAGAATGAATCCCAGCTCCACCCATCACCAGGGTTACTTTTTTCTCTCTGAGTCCAACTGCTCATTTATGAAGATAGTAAACTCATTTCTATAGGATCTTTGTGCATATTATTAATAATGGTAGTGACAATAAAGATAACACTTCCCTCAGGCTATTGTAATTATAGTTATTAGTTCAGTAGAACATTATAGGAACATGATATTTTTTCCCTAGTATATATGGGAGATTAAAATACCCAAATTGCTGTCAACTTTTAAAAAGAAAATCAAGAGGGAGGGGATATTGCCAAACCAACTCTCAAGACATTTCAGACATCTACAAAGCCATCACTATGAGAACTGTGTGATCTTAGTACCAGAATAGGTAAATAGATTAATGCAACAAAACCCAGAGTCTATACATTGGCTCAACTCTAAATGGAAATTGGTATGCATATATATGCCACTGTAATTCAGTGGGGGGAAAGATGTATCATGATGGAAAATTGATTTCATACATGGTGCTATAGTTTGGATGTTAAATAGCCCTAAAAAGCTCATATGTTTATGTTTGGTCCCCAGTGCGACAGTGTTCAGAGGTGGGGACTCTGGGAGGTGATTGGATTATTTGGGCTCTGACTCTATGAGTGGATTAACCCACTTATAGATTTATAGATTAATGGGCTTTGGCGGAGAGACTTTCTTTCAAAGAGTTCTTTCTCTTTGCTGGCTGGCTAAATGAGGTGAGCAGCTTTACTCAGCCACATGCTCCCTGCACAGGCCTAAAGTGATAGGATCAAGCAAATGAACTGAAACCTCTGAAACTGTAAGCTAAAGTATAGCTTTACTCCTTTAAAATTGGTTTCTCTCAGGTATTTTGTACAAAGTTCATTAGCCCATATGGAAAGAAAAAGAGACCCCTGGCTCATTTCACAAATGACAGTGAACCCCAGATAGATTGAAGACTAAATATGAAATCAGCAATGGTATGGGAGAAGATATTTGCAATGTCTAAAAGCTGTAGATTTATAGTGAAAATATAAAGTATGAGGAGATCCTACAAATCAGCACAAAGGGGATAAGAAACCCAATTTTAAAATGGTTATAAACAGGCTGAGCATGGTGGCTCACACCTTTAATCCCAGCTATGCAGGGGGTGTAGGTAGGAGGATTGCAGATCTCCAGTAAAAAAGCAAGACCCTATCTGAAAAATAACCTAAAACAAAAAGGGATGGAGATGTGGCCCAAGTGATAGACCACTTGCCTACCAAGCACAAGGACCTGAGCTCAAACCCCAGTACTGCCAGAAAGTACAAATTTGAAAAAGTAAAAATGGGCATAGGTGTAAAGAGGAAATATATACAAAAGAAAAACTTGACTGCTCAGCAAGTATATAACCAAATGTTCAAACTCACAGAGAGAAGAAAATTAGCAGATGATGTGATATATAACTTTATAGCCAAAAAGAATTAGAAAGGTAGATGATCTGAAATAGAGATGATAAGGGATTGGATTGTTCTCGTGTGATTGCTGATGATGTTAAAGGATTCGGCTGTCAACTGAGCATCCCAGAAGTACTTAGCGAAATTAGACATGGGTTCATGTTCATGAATGGGCAAACTCCGGCCCACTCACTTCTGAGCTACTCAGAAGGCTTCATCTTCCTATTTAGTTGGCAGCTTCCCTTAGGATTCTTCCCTAGGTTTGTGTAAGTGTGCAGTAGGTCCTTGCATTATGTACCACTCTTTTACTGCTGAGCCACCTCTAGAGCTGTGGCCTAACTTCTACTGAGCCAGCTTCCCTGCGAGGACACTGGACGGATACAAAGAAATAGCAGCTCATTCTTGTTACCACTCTGTCCCTCCATTTCCTATAAAACTAACAGATGAAGCAGTGGCAGCATGCTTAAATCCCTTTTCTAGAGGGTTAGGTCAATTCCTGAAGAAAATTAAAATGCTAGAAGGACCACAATGAAATAGAATTAAAATTTTCTTCTAATGAGAAGATATTTTAAAAATTGTTTCAACTTGTACAGGGTAGGTTCTTTAGTTTGGTCTGGCACTTAAATTTGCTCTTAAGTCTTACCCACGTCCCTATAAATCTCTGCAGCTGTGTCTCCCTTCTCTTGAAGTATCCTCAGCTCTGAATCCTTTTCACTCCCTTCCCCCAAAGAACTCTGGTTGCACAATCAGAGATCCAGGAGCAAATAAGAGAGGTAGAAAGAGACCGAGAGAGCAACTCAGTTTGATCCCATTTTATGGGTACTGTCAGTTGTTGGCTCTTTGATTCATTATCTAGTGACTCTCTTGAAGGCAACTTTTTTTTTCCTTCAGCATCTATAGAGCTAAGTTCTAATTTGGATGATTATTTCTTCTAATCAACAAGGTTTTGATACCCCAAAATATTATGAGTCCCTGCTCTTGTCTGTAGGGGTATTTATTCCTCCATGATTTTTCCAGTATGTGGCATTGGGTGGCATTACCAAACTCGAGGCCAGTGTTTAAAGGTTGCTCTCTTTGTGTCTATTTCAGATTCTTCCCATGATAGGAGGGCAGTTGGTGAGTTGGGGGCAAGTGTGGCCTTCTGATTTTTCCATCACAAAATGAATCAAGAGAAGTAGGGAACAGGAGGTTGGAAAATATAGCATGATTCATATTAAAGAATCCTGGAAATTTCTGTGGGAGTTCGAGATAGAAAAAGCACGGAGGTACTAACTTGAAATAGGGGCAGTACCAGTGGGAAAAATGGGAGTGAGAAGGCTGCCCTGAGGGGAAGGTGAGAAATAAGTCTTAGGTGAAATCAACAGTCCAGATGGCCACTCAAATATTGCAGCAGAGGAAAAGAGAGGAAGTAAAGTTGTTACCAGGAATAGTAACTTCCAGAGAAAAAGGTTGTACTGGGTGGGGCCAGCAGACTGTGGCAGGGAAATAATGTTCGGTGTTGATTTGGTACAGGTGAGACAGCCAGAATGATGGCCCCAGAAATCCCAAGGCATGATAAAAAAGTAATAAAATTTGAAAAATAGAGCTCTCCCATAAAGTAGAAAATAAGAATTTATGGGAGGTTTGTATGGTTTATGTGGGAGAACGATTGGGATTGAGCTGAGTAATTGGAAGTTATCAGAAGCATATAAATGTGTGAGGCCAGAGGAAAGGGTGAGGTCAATCCCACTAGAGTGGCCAGGTTTAGTAAAACAACAACAAACAGAAACAAAGAAATAAGACACAGTTAATTTCAATTTGAAATAAACAATGAACAATTTTTAGTATATTCCATGTAATGTTTAAGATATCCTTGTTCTAAAATTTTATTGTTTGTCTGAAACTCAGTTTAACTGGACACCACAAATTTCGCCTGTCAACCAGAAAAGGGGCTGCAAACAGAAATGCCTGCAGGGACTGGGAAGGCCATGTCCCAGGAGAGATCCTGGGGGAAACACAGTGGAGGGGGTGGAGGCTGAGCACCTGGAACACATGTGTCTCATCCCTGGGGGCAGGTGACTTGTTTGCAGAGATGACTTTGAAGGGGTCCAATATTCTAATGTTTTAATGTGCACAATCTCAATTTTCAAAAAGGGACCAACCAATGAAAGAAACATATTGTGTAGTATAAACAAAGCAGTTCTGTGGGTTCCACAAGGCACCTGAGCACCTGGTTTGCAACCTCTGGCCTAATCTCTAAAGTAGGTGGGTAGGCTTTTAGCCTGTAATTGCAGCGATTTGCAACATCAGGGTAGGTACTGTTTGGGTGTGGGAAAGGGATGACTGTAGGGTGCTAATTTCCTGATGCAGAAGGTAAGATGTGGACGTGGTTTCTCTAACTATGACTCCACAGTCTCCCCTTAGGGAGGAGGACACACCTGAGGCCACCCTCCCTGTAGCTGGACAGCAGCTAGTGCCCCCAGGGCCGCACCCAATGCTGCCCTGCTCTGCATGACTGCAGGAAGGGCAGCCCAGCTCAGCAGCCTTTGCAGGTAGCACAGCAAGAGCCATTGGAGGTTTGAAATCTTTCATCAGAAATTTGTGGGTGGAAACTTCCAGGGGTGTGCTCTGAGCATCTTGAGGCTTCTCAGCTTCAGATGCAAAGTGGGTGGGTGTCTCTCTGAGAGCAAAAAGAGCCGTGTTTCCCTTGGCTATGGAAACTCTATAAAGAGAGAGCTGGCTTCCCTTCTCTCAAGCAGTCAGCAACAAGAGTCTCATTCTTGACACTTCAGCCTCCACAGGATTGAGAGAAGAAAACACTTTACTGGGGCTGACCCCACTCACTGGCTGCCATGCAGCAGCCCTTGAATTACCCCTACCCCCAAATCTATTGGGTGGACAGCAGTGCCAGCTCTCCCTGGGCTCCTCCAGGGTCAGTGTTCCCTTGTCCATCCTCTGTGCCTGGAATGACTGGTCAAAGGAGGCCTCCACCACCACCACCACCACCACCACCACCACCACCTCCACCACTGCCTCCATTGCCCCCACTGCCAGCACCACCTCTGAAGAAGAGGAGGGACCACAGCACAGGCTTATGGCTTCTGGTGATGTTTTTCATGGTTCTGGTGACCCTGGTTGGATTGGGACTGGGAATGTATCAACTCTTCCACCTACAGAAGGAGCTGGCAGAACTCCGTGAGGTAAGTCTGGCATGTGGACTGCTGTGCCCTGGACTCACTGGGTGCAGGATGCCTCTTCTGCAGTGGGAAGTTGAGGCTACTATGGTTCATAGGACCACTGCCTGGCTTGCAGAGATTTTTTCAAGCCTTTTTTTTTTTAAATCTTTGTGTGAAGGGAATGTTTTCTATCTTGTAAAGAATCAGAGGCAAACAATTCCTCCTTTCTCAATTGTCAAGTCAGTGTATTAAGCTACTTACTACCTAGTACCTAGTGATTCAAAGAATGAAAAGAAGTTCGAGTTGCTTAGGAAGTGAGCTAAAACTCACTTCCCAGTGGCCCAGCTAAAACTCCTTGAAAAGTCTTGAAAATATTGGGACTTTTCCAAATCACAAAAACAAGGGAGAGTGCACAATTGCTTGGCTAAAGTCCAAGTTAGGCAAGTATTTGAGGTGTTTGAACTCTTTTTTCCAGGGGTTGGTATATTTGAAATTTCTGTTTCTTTTGCTTAAATAACCTCAAATTTATTATACAACTTTTTCTCTTTTGCTAGTCCACCAACCAAAGGCGTACAGTATCATCTTTGGAGAAGCAAATAGGTGAGTACTTGTATGCATGTACTTTGAGTTCCCAAAGACAATTAATTCTCAGAACTGAACAAAATTGGTAGAACATTTTGAATTCTGTCCCATTCTTGAGCTTATAAGCCTATGAGAGAAATCCTAGCTAATTCCAAATCTCTGGTCAATATGGTTTCTTGAACTGCTGTAAAATAGTAAGTGAATTTAATTGCTCCACATCAGTGTAGCTAAGCACTGCATTTAATTCTAAAGAATTTCCACTGGACTTTGGAAAGAGGCACACATACAATCTTAGACCTTTGCTGCATGGCTCCAGATAGTAGGCTCCAGCCTTGGCCCTTCCTCAGACACCCTGGTTCCAGTACATATGGTAGTGGCTGTAACTCCTAGGAAGAGAAGGGAAGGTGGGAGTAGACACAAATTTTTCTGAGAAATTGTTCTTTAAAAAACTCTCTAAAAGTGATTACTCAACAGTTAAGCTTTATTCAAAAATATGTTATAGAATATAAGTAAGCTTTCAAAAAGTAGATAGTCAATTGCCCACATTAGTATACAGAGAGGTTTGGGAGAGACCTTCACTATTGTTATTCAAATGACTGCTCAGCTGTACCCACAGAGGACTCAGACTACTTTTGATGATCAAGGAAATCCTCTATATGAGATCCAGGCCAGGAAAAAAGATGAAAATGCTGAAAACTGATCTCATGAAATTTCAGGGCATAGTTTTGAAAGCTGTGAACAGATAGATTTTAGGGTATGCATCATTATAGAAATCTGTGTCTTATACTCAGATTCATTGAACTTTTAGGTTTGGTTTGGGTTGGAAGGTTGCTTAGAGCATATCTTGTCCAGCTATCTCATTTTTTCAGAAGAGAAACAAAACACAAGACAAAATGAGGTATTCCCAAGACCACTGGTGTGGAACTGAGGCTAGAGGAGCAGAGTCTCCTGATGCCTCGCCAACTATAGAGCTTCCCAGCACATGGACTGGTGCCTCATGAAACAGAGAAACTCCTGCTTCTCTAAAATGGCCATAGGAAGAGAAATAGATGCAAAGCAAGATACCTCTGCAAAGACTATAGGCAGAGCTTATCCTTAGAAACCTGGAGAACAACAGAAGGCAACAGGCAACACTGACCATGTATTAAGTGGAGTTGCCTTCCAGACTCAGAGCATGCCTACTGCAGGTGACATGAGTCAGCTTCTACCTGAGAATGGAAGCTCTTGTAGGAGTTGTCATTGGGGTGCTTACATCCCTAGCTCTGGGTCCAAGTCTCTTGGACCAGATGTATACAGGGACAGTGGAAATATTTGTTAGAAAAATGAAACCTTTGGTGGATTTCTAAAGTACAATCATTTTGAAAATCAGTGGAATCTGGCTTGTGGAACAAGTACCTAATTACTCATCTTTCACCCACTTTATGAAGTCATTTTAGTGATTCAAAGTCAAATGAACAGATGAGTCAGGTCCACCTATCCCAGTAAACAATTATCTTCTCTTCATCAACCCAGATGGACCAGAAATGGGTGAATTATCACATGAAATCAAACTAGTAACTTTACTCTTAAGGAATGCAAATTTATAGAAAGAGGATACTTATTTTTACCCATCAGATTCACAAAGATAAAGCAAGAGGATTGCCAAAGATTAAATAATAGTTAGTTTAAATATTCATTAGTTTCAGTCAGTATTCATGGAAATTGCTGTAACTTTTCTGAAGAACAGCTTGAAAATAGTTGTCAAAGACTTGAAATGGCTTGTTTATCTTGTAATCCCATCCCTAAAATTTGTCCTCAGAAAATAATCAGGAATATGACCAAAGACATAGCTTTTTCTAATAGACAATTCCAAAGAAGTATAAATGTCTCAGAATAAGAGATTAGTTAAATACATTGTGGTGCAGTCAGACAAGAAAATAAGATGCATCAACCAAAAAACATACATCAGAAGGACATTTAAGGCTACAATGATTATGCATTATATATCATTAGATATAGTGCCTTCCTATGAAACTTGACTGTCTTAAATTCATGAGCTAAGTAGAAGTTTTCTACCTTTGCTGAAATATTTGAAGTTAGAGAAATAGTGTTTATTTTGAAAAATATAGTCAATTTTAACTCCTTCAATTTAATCTGGCATTTACTGACAACATGCCCTGTGTTAGAAATGTTCCTAAATATTTTGGTGAATTCAACATGTAGAAAAGAGCTTGCCATCTATTTGGGAGAAGGAAGAATGAGACAATGCTTACAGTTACCACAGAAAGGGGAAATCAAGACTGAAAAGAGAGGTGAAGACAGAGGTTTCAAAGGATGAAAGATCATAGTTGACCAATAGGTGTGGATGGATTTCCAAAGAAAAGAGAAATTTGAGATGGTCCTTAGAGGACTGATTAGATTTGATACGTGATCTTTTTGGGAGGGCATTCTAGGCAGAAGGTACAGCATGAGCAAAGGCCTAGGCACAGAGGAGAATGGCATATTCAGGCCCCAGAACTCCTATTGTATGCCAGTGTCCAGTGTGAGTGAGGAAACAAATTGAGGTCATGTGGTGGGCTAAACTTGTTCACAGCTGCATGTTCAGTGAGGAGCCACTGAAGGCGTTTGAGGCCTCAGTGATATGAGGTGATTGTTTGAAGCCTAAGGATAATTAATTTAGGAGCAGATTATAGGATGCTATTAGGGAAAGACATGGTGGCTGGGAGACAAATTCAATCTTCTTCAGACTCTATCCTGCAGAGTCCTTGGGACAGAAGAGCCAAAGTGGACTGAGCCTTGGATTTACAGTCAGGAGGTCCTGTATCTGATATTAGTAACCCAACTTCTAAGCTCATTTTGCCAACTATAAGGTGGGACAAGAATCCCTACCGACAAAGGCTATGGCAAGTTCTAAGAGTAGTTTGTATGATCTCTTTACGCATCAATGTGTATATTAGTTATGTTTTACTGGAACATTATAGTTTATGCATATATCTTACCTTAATTTAACTTTTTAAAAAAATTTCTTGGTTTCTGAAATAAAAACTGCTGTGAATCTTACAATTTGGACTTGCTCAATGAGTGTAACTAGGATGTTGCTGCTTATGCTTTAAAAATCTTTAATGGTGGAAATGGCATCTCATTTTACATATGTCTTTAATCTCTCTGTGATATAGGACACCCCAGTCCACCCTCTGAAATAAAGGAGCTGAGGAAAGTGGCCCATTTAACAGGTCTGTGTCTGGAAGGTACAGGTGGGGACTGGGAAAGCCTTTGGCAAAAAGCAGAATGGCTGCTTGGTTTCCATTACTGGCTCTGGGGGAGGGGTTACATTCTGACAACAGTATTAAGTACCCAAGAGCACTCATCTTTCCAGTTAGGTCAATCTCATGCCTCACTCTGGGAAAGTCCTAAATTGAAAGTAGGGAGCTATATATGACATGATCCCTGACTACAAAGAGCTCATTTTTTAAAGTCATTCCAAGAATTGTGACACAGATCCAGGAGGAGAGCTGAGAAAGTGACTGATGAGTGATAAGAGACACTAAGTCTTGTGGTTTTCAGCCTGTGATTATAAAGTGAAGTGAAATGGTTTGCTATGGGTGCTCCCATTATAAACCATAAATACCTGAAAAGTAGATAAACCTTACAAGAAGTGGTGTACTCCTGCTCCTGTAATTCTGTAGGTAGATACTATAGAAAAATTCAATTGGGTCCACAGACACTCATTGAGCACCTGGTGCATGGGAAGCTTTAGGAGCATGGTCATGAATAACATGTGGTTCCTACCTCTATGAAGGTTAAATCTAATAGGAAAAGAAAGGCTCATAGTGATCACTTCAGTACTTGGAGAGAGTTCCTTCATTAAGGAACGCTGTGGAGGTATAAAGGAATGGGGATTTTTACCCAAATTGAGGGGCTTAGGAGTCCTTTTTCTAAGTGAGAAGATGGACAAGATGATCCTTAAGATCCATTCTAAATTTAAAGTTTCTTGGATTTGGCTTTTCCCTTTATGGAGGAACCTCAAAGCCTAGCAGTTTAGACATTAGTCATGCAGATGATAGTCCAGAGAGGTGAATTTATCTTAATAGTTTTCACTGCAATTGGTCGCATGTATATATAAGTTGTATACTGGAAGTATGTATATATTGGATGACCAAATTGAGGCAGGAAATTTGACAAAGATGTTGAAGGAAATCAATGATAGATCAAGTTCTGAGTCCTCAGCCAGTTCTGTCCCAGCTATGTTATTCTGGATAAAACATTTGTTAAAGGCAGGGCCCATAGTTTTTCTTTGGAAGCTTAGCTTGTTGGATGTGTGAACATTCCTGGATGAAAGCTCCTCTGATTTATTTCAGGCAAACCCAACTCCAGGTCCATCCCCCTGGAATGGGAAGACACCTATGGAAATGCCCTGATTTCTGGAGTGAAGTATAAGCAGGGCAGCCTTGTAATTAATGACACTGGGCTATACTTTGTGTATTCCAAAGTATATTTCCGGGGTCAAGCCTGCAACAACCAGCCCCTGAATCACAAGGTCTTCAAGAGGAACTCTAATTATCCCCAGGATCTGGTGCTGATGGAGGGGAAGATGATGAACTATTGCACTACTGGCCAGATGTGGGCCCGCAGCAGCTACCTGGGGGCAGTATTCAGTCTCACCAGTGCTGACCATTTGTATGTCAATGTCTCTGAGCTCTCTCTGGTCAATTTTGAGGAATCTAAGACATTTTTTGGCTTATATAAGCTCTAAGTAAAGCACTTTAGGGTTCTCTCCTTTATGGTTCCTTGTTATAGACACTGAGAATAGTGTCTTGAATGAAGGTCTTCTTAAGCCTGATTGAAGTCGAGGGAGAAGATATGAACCACAAAGACCTGAGATCACAGGGTCTAGCAGGTATGCAGTTCTTCATCTCATCTAAGTTCCATAAGCTAGACAGGAGGAAAGGAATATGACTGAAAAACATAAAGCTCTGGATAGCCATGTGAATATTCAGAGACATAGAGAAGCAGCTACCAGGTATCCTAGACTCATCTCAGTGCCCAAGGGCATTTTAACACATTGAAAAGGACACTTTCGACTCACCTCCCAGGGTGGGTCTACTTGCTACCTCAGAAAAGGCTCTCTCTCAGATTCATAGTTGTAACATGAATGTATAAGGAATGGAAAAGGAAGACTAGGCTTGCATTATAAGCTAAATAGACTTAAAGAGATCAATGCCCTGTTGGCAGCATCTTTACTTCTAAATGTATATCCTAGGCCACCAGGTGATACTAAAAAAAAAAGCAAGAGGAATCTTTTGCGGACTCAATTCATTTTCTACACAATATGTGTTTTTCCAGTGCAATTGTGTGTGTGCGCATGTGTGTGTGTGTGTGTGTGTGTGTGTGTGTGTGTGAGAGAGAGAGAGAGAGAGAGAGAGAGAGAGAGAGAGAGAGAGAAAGAGAGAGAATGTGGAGATTGTGAAGTACATATTAGAAACATAAGGATTACAGTTGGTGGTAGATTTTGAATCTTCTTGGCAACATCTCTAACAGTCCTCGAAAAATCTTTGTCAACAGCTGATGCTGTTTAATAAAATCAATATTTATACAAATGTGCATTTTTTAAATGAAGACACAAAATAAAAACTCTATTTTAGAATGCAGAAAAGTATTCTGAATGTAATCTTTGGAAATCACTAAGGTTTGGATTTTTGCTTATTATTTATCCTATCCATGGTTTCTTTATTCATAATGACTTCAGACCACTTTAGGGAGAGTTTATTAAGGTGCGAAGAACTGTGCAGCAAATCCTTCTATCTTTTCCATCTCTCTCTTTCCCTAATGTTTTTCCTCTACACTTTTTATTAACCAGAGCTTTCATTATCAATATTATTGCCAGTGTTAAGCTTACTCAACTTTCCATACATTCACTGACAGCTTGTTTTTCCATGGCAGAGCTGTGGCTTAATGGAAAGGGCACAGGCTGTGGACTAAAGAACCTGGACTTGAATCTTTGTTCTTCACTGACTAACTTTGCAGTCTCTAGGAAGATCACTTGAACTTTCTTTGGCAAAAAGGAATTGTTATGTACATAAAGTGCCTGACACACAGTAGAGTATCAAGTTATGGTCACTGCTGTTACTGTTCAGAGACCTGCATTGTGTGGAAGAAGCCTCTTGTCTGTGGAATCCATCCAAACACCTGCTTCCTTATATTCTCACATGTGTCACTCATAATGACCTTTTCCTATTTCTTAAACTTCTCATAATTGTGACCTCTCCCTGGACTTTGTTATCATTAGAAATTGCAATACGTTCATGCACCCCTATCATAAAATGACAACCCAGCTTGTCTGTATTTCCAGCTAACACAATAAAATTCTCATCTTTTCCCTCCTGTTTTGGTGAACCATCCAATATACCTACTCCAAGGGCCATAAGAAGTATTCTTGTGGTCAATGACTCCCTCTAGATAATAGTACCAGAGCAAAGAGAAAGCGGAAATGGATGGGCAGCATCCCAAGATGAGCTGATGTCATCGTCATCGTCTAAAAGTGAACCTCCAGCATAGTCATCTCTCCAACTCTGAGCTGTACTAGGTGCCTGTGGGATTTTCCAAAGATAGGGTTACAACTTACCATGCTTTTAGTGCTTGTTCTAGGGAAGAGATATTAAAAATGACTTTAGAAATATTATTTTTAACTTAGGACAAAAAAGATATCAAAACCCAAAACATTTTAATATGTTCACTGAAAATGGGATCTTCCATTGTTCCATTATGAAAGGCTAAACCCAAAGTAGAACCTAGACCCATAGAAAAAGGTTGTTTCTAGTTCAGTAGTTTGAGGTTTTCTTTCTTTTTTCTTTTCAAATGACTGAAAACACACAACACCCATCTCTTTTCTTAGACCCTCAGAGCGGTGACTTTGTATTCTCTGAAGTAGGTTTTGACTTACCACAGCTTAACAGGAAAGAGCTCTATTGTGGGCATCCTTTTGAGAGCAACTAATTTTAGACAAGAGCTCAACAAAAGAGAAATTGAAGGGAGAAGCCTGGCCCATAAGAGCCAGAGGATAAGCTTTGGACGAAAACAAAAAAAGAAAGAAGAAATTTTTTCTATACTAACATCACATATTACCCAGATCCTTTTAAAAATATAATTTAACACATGGCCTCCACACTTCTTATATAAGAATGGGGTCATATCTAGAACTTATCCCACTAAGGAAAGATTATACTAGATTCCACATCTCAGAAAAAAACATGCAATATTTTTTTCTGAGTCTGGCTTACTTAGTATGATGATCTCTAGTTCCATCCATTTTTTTGCAAACTACATAACTTCATTCTTTTTTATGTCTGAATGATATTCCATTGTGTATATGTACCACATTTTCTTTATCCATTCATCTGTTCATGAGCACCTAGGCTGATTCTAAAGCTTGGCTATTGTGACTAGTACTGCAGTAAACATGGGTCTGGAGGTATCTGTATTGTATGCTGACTTATGTTCCTTCACATATATGCCTGGGAATGGTATAGCAGTTTCATACAGTTTCATACATTCTCTCTTCTCTAGAGAGTTACTACTATCCTTTCCTCTCTCTTTCTTTGTATTTCTCTCATTCCATCTGAATTGACCCCCTTTACTCTTCTGCCACCAATGGCACTGAGGTTGGAATGAGGTAAAAGGGAAGAGATCGAGCTTTGAGTTAGAAGACCTAAATTTGAGTCCAACCTCTGCTAATCAGTTAGTTGTATGCGTGGCCTTAAGTAAATCACATAGACATCATGAAATTCAGTTGTTTCTTCTGTAAAATGAGGAAACCAATTTCTGTTCTTATAACTTATAGAAATATTGTTAATGACACATGGGATGAATGCATGATGATGATTTGGAAAGCCATTTCTGAAGGGAGGTCAGTGGAACATTCCTCAGCAACTTTCCTGATAGTCACTGTTTAAAGAAACCCTCTATATCCTTGCCACCATGAAGGGAAAGGCTGTGCTCCAGCACACCCTTCTACCACGATTGTCTACTTACCTCAGACCCAGAAACATGGAGTCAGATGACCATGGGCTGACATCTCTGAAACCACTGAAAGGTGTAAGAAAGCTATAGGAGAAAAGTCTGAAGTTGACAGAGGTTGGTTCATAAGGTTTAAGTACAGAAGCCATCTCCATTACACAGAAGTGCAAGGTGAAGCAGCACAGCTGATGTAGAAACTGCACTACATCATCCAGAAGATAGGATAACTGATGTTTCAATGTAGATGAAACAGCCTTATATTAGAAGAAGATGCCATCTAGGACTTTTGTGGCTAGAGAGGAGAAATCAATGCTGGCTTCAAAGAATGAACTGTCTTGATATGGGCTATTATAGCTGGTAACTTTAAGTTGAACCCAACTCATTAACCATTCTGAAAATCCTGGTGTTTTAAGAATTATACTAAGTTGGTCAACCATGGTGATACTTGCCTGTAATAATCTCAGCTATCAGGAGGCTGATCTCAAATTCAAGGCCAACCTGAGCTATATAGCAAGATGCTGACTCAAAAAAAATCTACTTTGGCTGTACTCTATAAGTGGAACAACAAAACCTGGATGATAGCACATCTTTTTACAACATGGTTTACTGAAGATTTTATGCCCAGTGTTAAAACCTACTCTTGGAAGAAAAGATTCCTTTCAAAATATTTTTCCTCATTGGCAATGTACCCAGTCATCCAAGAACTCTGATGGAGATGTATGAGATTAATGTTGTTTTCATGCCTGCTACCACAGCATCAATAATGCAACCTATGGATCAAGGAATCATTTCAACTTTCAAGTCTTCTAATTAAGAAATATACATTTAGTAAGGATATTGCTGTCACAGATATTGATTCTTTTGATGGATCTGGGCAAAGTCATTTGAAAACTTTTTGGAAAAGATGTGGCTTTCTAGACACCATAAAGAACATTTGTGATTCATAGGAAGAGGTAAAAATATCAACATTAATAGAAGTTTAGAAGAAGAAGATTCCCATGCTCATAGAATCAATTTCCCTTTAAGGAATTTAAAACTTCAGTGGAGGAAGTAACTGAAGATGTGGTTAAAATAACAAAAGAACTACCGTGAGACATGGAACCAGATGTGATTGAATTGCTAAAAATTTCATGATAAAACTTCAGTGGATTAGGAGTTGCTTGCTCTGGATAAGTAAAGAAAGTAGTTTCCACTTTTGGTGAAGATGCTGTGAAGACTGTTGGGATGACAAAAAAGGATTTAGAATATTACATAAACTCAGTTGATGAAGCAGAGGAAGGGTTTGCAGGGATTGACTCCAATTTTGAAAGAAGTTCTACTGTGGGTAAAATATTGTCAGACACATCACATGCTACAGAAAAATTTTTCATGAAAGGAAGACTCAATTAATGCAACAACCTTCACTGTTGTCTTAGTTTAAGAAATTGCCACGGTCACCTCAACCATTAGCAACCATGTCCCAATCAGTCATCAGCCAACAACATTAAGGCATGGTAGAGATGACCCTCTACCAGGAAAAAATTATGATTTGCCAAAAGCTCACATTATTGTTAGCACTTTTCAGCAATAATGTATTTTTAACTTAAAAAATTTCTTACTTGCTATTTACTATTTCCATAAATGTGGTCATCCATAAGCTGAGTACAGTGGTACACAGCTGTAATCCCAGCACTCAGGAGGCTAAGAAGGAGAATCACAAGTTCATGGCCAGCCTGGGCTATGTAGCAAGATGGTGTCTAAAAAAAAAAAGTGATCATTCATAATTCTGCCATGCATAAAGTCTAATCAACTACAAAAATATACCTTAAAAGAATAACAGATAGGTAAATCACATCCTCAGAGGTAACAAAAATAAAAGAATACAGGGTTGGTGGAGTGCCTATCTAGCAAGTGTGAGGGATGAGTTCAAACCTCAGTACTGCAAAAACATAACTAAAATGATACTATTTTGCATTAACGAAGCCTTTCAAAATTTAGAATGATGGTGGGTGAATTTAATTAAGATACATGGTAAGTAATTAAGATACATTGTGAGTGTAGCAATGACCCTCCACACAACTAATATATGCTAATAAAAATTTTAAAAAACTCTCAGACCTCTGTTTTTTTCTTCCAGAATAAACTTTCTTTCCTTTTTTTTCTCTCTCTCCCCCCTTCCCCTCCCTTCCTTCCTTCCTTCTTTCTTTTTTCTCTCATATCTCGTGCCTTTAGTTTTTAATATGCAAAGATACATAAAAAGCAGCTTTCTTGTGTCAGATTCTTCACAAACAGTAGTTGAATATTTTCTATGTTCATTGTATTCACAGCCACGTCTAATTAGCCATTTTGGTGCCTATTTTTTTAAATTCCTGAAATAGATTTAATTAAGGTGGTATTTAAACATTGACTGGGGTATCAAAACGTTTAAACTCAGTGGAATTTGTAGCTAAACTGGTCGTTGAATCCAGGGTTATCTCAGTGGATAGCTGCCGAGGGATCCCCCTCCTCCAGCATGGCTTGCCAGGGAGGGGATGGAACTTCTTGGTTCTCATTTTGCAGCCCCAGCATTCTGTGGGTAAACCACTTCAAAGGCAATGTGAGTTTAAGTAAGAGACATCCTTGATGTTACCAACTTTTTCAACTGTCCATACATGTAAGACATTATATGCAAGACAAGAACTGACACAAAAGAGGCGAGAGAGATGGACAGGCATCTATTGGTATCACACACGTTTTTATGGGCATGGATATTTTAGGTTCTTTTGTTCTAGAGCTCATGCTGCATCCTACTCCATACTAACACTACTCCTGCATCACTTCTAGTCTGTGGAAGGGATCCTGGTGCACATTTTCTGGAAGAGAGAGTTCTAGAAATTGTTCCTAGTTGGAAGAGAAGGTTGATGGAAGATTCAGGGATCTTCAGAGGTTTGTCTCTGGCCTTTAATGAAGGAACTAAGACTCTAGACCTTCACAACAGAGATTAAAGTCTAGGTTGAAGAGACTGAAGATTTTGGTAACATGAAATGTGCTTACTCTCCTCAGCCCAGCTCCATTGAGAAGAGACAACAGCTTTGACTAGAGGGTGAGAGAGAGACACAAAGGTGTTAAACAGAACTCTGAAGTGTGAGCTGCTAGGGAAGACTTATCTCGACCTCAGCATCCTCTTTGCATCACTTGGGTGGGTAGGTTTCTGGCTTCTAAGAAATTCTGGTGGCTTTGGCAGGGACCTACCAAGGCGGGGGGGTTGGTGAAGAGAAGAAACCAGCAGAGGACTAAGACAGCTCAGACTTCCTTTAGCGCTATGTGTTTTGGGGCCCCAATGTTGTTCTCTAGGTCGGTCAGTCATCTCTTTCTAACTTTCCAAAAGAAAATGAGATTGTGTCTGTTCTAAAAGGGAGTGTAGTCAGTAGGGAAAGTGGGCTGGATTTACTTTTTTAGGGAATGCTTTTTGTGCCTTAAATCCAAGTTTACCTTTATGGCTCAATAAGTAGATAAGAAGTACTTTTTATTTTAAAATAAGGGAACTTGCTCAAGGTACACTGTACACATGTATAGAATTATCACAAAGAACTTAACCTTGCATTATTAATGTATGATAAATAAAAATGAAAAAATAATGGAACATTTATTAAAAGACTTCTTGCCCTCAACCCTCCCATCATTTCTGATGATCTGAGGAGGGTCTGTTGTGGGCATGTCAAACAGGAATAGAAGGAGTGTGCTGAGAGATTCCACTACTCAATTAACATCCTAGGCTCATAGCTGTTCACTTCTGACCATCACTGCGGAGAGGTGGATGTGGGAATAAGCAAAGAATGAGATGTCGGTATGAGAAGAGCATCCACTAATTGGTGAGGGTCAATTGTGCTGCCTGCAGAAAGTGCCTTTTTCACTGTGGGTTTGAGAAATGGAGAGGTCTTTCTTTGCAGCCAGCACTACACCCATGAGTGCTCTCTGGAAGAATTCCAGGCTATGAAGACTGGGGGTTTTCCTTAATGTGGACATGGGGAATATTTCCTTTTGTGGTGTTAGCAATGGATCTGTATCTTTATATTCACTGACATTTCTTCTGAGGAGTCACTGTGTCTGTTCTTTATTCCTGTGAGTCCAACTCAGGATGAGCAAGGCTCCCTGACTCTTTATCCTGTGATGAATCGAGACATTTTCAGTCCTCCAGTTTCTCCTGGACAAAGCATAATAAAACTTTGAACATAAAAACATCTGTAGGAAATTGTTGTGCGCAATTCATAACCATATTCATAACCATAGCTAAGGATTTTTGAGCCTGGTACACAGATGGTGCAAAGACATTGCAGAAAGATATGGAGCATTACATGAATTCTAATTTTATTAGTTAAGGGAAAATTATTTTTTAAATATATTGTCATGATTTTTTTTTTGGGACTTATGTTTATATTTCTGTTCCCATTAATATTTTCTGAATTTTTAGAAATACTTTCAAATATTTTCCTTTTTATTTTCTCTGATACCAACTTATTATGTGGTGGAGGTTATTTCTTTTTAATTTTTTTCCTTTATTATTGTGCTGGGTGGGGGTACATTTTGGCATCTACAAAGGTTTTTATAATGTATCAACTATATCATACCTGAATTCACACCCTCCACTGCTTCCCCCCCAGTATTCATGGGACAGTTTCAACAGGTATTATTTTTGTATTTATATGCATGTGTACATATTTTTTGCACTGTACTCATCTCCTCCTTCCCCCTTTCCCTGCTACCCCCCTGCCACTGGGTATGATCTGTGTTGCACCCTCCTTTGGTAATGACCAAAAAATAGTTGTAAACCATGGACTCCCTTTTTGTGTCCTTGATTCCCTTTTTGTAAGCAAAGGACCCATATTTATGTTTCCTAGTCCTTACAACAATCCCCTAAATCAACTATTACTAAGTCCATTTTTTAAGTAAAAAAGCTAAGGGAGGTTCAGAGAGGTCAAGTAAGTTTCCCATGGCCACAGAGTAGCAGAGCTAGGATTCAGGTGAGGCTTATTGAATCTGAGGAATGTTACCCAAATACTACTTGGTGATGCTGCTCCACAATGATACCAATATTCTTCAATTATTCAACAAGCATTTACTAATTATCTATTAGGAACCAAGCATTGTTTAGAGGCTAGAATGCGGAAGAAAACAAGAAATGTTCATTATTCCTTTTGAATTTAGTCCTACTTGGAGTGGGAGATGAGTGGAAACATAAATAAGCAAGAAAATACATAGGTTATGGAATTATCACATAATTATAAGTACTTTTTAGAGAATTAAAGTAGAAGATAAGATTTAAAAGAAAGCCTAGATAATGACATTAGAGGAAGGCCTCTCTGAGGAAGTGTCATTTAAAATGACAGTGCATACTCTGGTTTCTCTTCATATCTTATAAATCTTTCTTTTTTTTATTCACATGTGCATATAACGTTTGGGTCATTTTTCCCCCCTGCCCCCACCCCCTCCCTTACTACCCACTCCGCCCCCTCCCTCTCCCCCCAACCCCCTCAATACCCAGCAGAAACTATTTTGCCCTTATCTCTAATTTTGTTGAAGAGAGAGTATAAGCAATAATAGGAAGGAACAAGGGTTTTTGCTGGTTGAGATAAGGATAGCTATACAGGGAGTTGATTCACATTGATTTCCTGTGCGTGGGTGTTACCTTCTAGGTTAATTCTTTTTGATCTAACCTTTTCTCTAGTTCCTGGTCCCCTTTTCCTATTGGCCTCAGTTGCTTTTAAGGTATCTGCTTTAGTTTCTCTGCATTAAGGGCAACTAATGCTAGCTAATTTTTTAGGTGTCTTACCCCTAAAGGGAGCACACCCCTCCCTTGTGTGCTAAAGCTTTTATCATGTGCTCAAAGTCCAATCCCATTGTTGTGTTTGCCCTTGATCTAATGTCCACATATGAGGGAGAACATATGATTTTTGGTCTTTTGGGCCAGGCTAACCTCACTCAGAATGATGTTCTCCAGTTCCATCCATTTACCAGCGAATGATAACATTTCATTCTTCTTCATGGCTGCATAAAATTCCAAAAAACATGCAAACAGCTGGAAACTAAATAACTCATTACTTAATGAAGAATGGATCATCGATGAAATAAAAGAGGAAATTAAGAAGTTCCTGGAAGTCAATGAAAATGAAAACACAACCTACCGGAATCTTTTTTGATTGACAGTGCAAGGCTGGGATGTAGCCTCGGGGAAGAGTCCTTGCTTAGCATGTGGGAGGCCCTGGGTTCCATCCCAGCACCACAAATTAATAAAAATAAACAGATATTGACAATGCAATCATAAGGCAAAAGAACATTTCAGACAGAAGAAACAACTTTTGTGTGCCTCCTTTGGCATTTTGTATCAAACAATTAATTATTGCTAGGGACTAAAATACACATGGCAATATGTTTAGCAGTCCCAATGCCTAAATGACAATAGGTCTCCTAGTCACGGGGATGATCACAATTACTCTCCATTTCCAGAATCTCCTATGGGGTGGGCTCTTTCTCACTTCTTACTGAAAACCAACGGACAACGGTTCTCAATCAGGAATGAGCTTGGTGTGTAGCAGGATTGTGTTGCTGGATTCAGGAGATGACAAGAGACAATGCTGGAGAAGTAAGCAGGGCTCCTGAGCAGATAGGGCTTTATAAACTGGAGTGAGGAGTTTAGGTTTCATTGTCAGTACTAAGGGAAGCTACTGGAACGCATCATAGCAGCAGAATTGAAGGGAAGTGGAAAAATTTGATATATTCTTTGGTAATAGAATTTTCAGGTTTGTTTGTTGATTGGGTGGGGTACATGGGAAAGAAATGAATTGAAAATTAGGCCTACTATTTTTCTGTTTCCCTAAAAGCACTGGCCATAATTATTTCCTAGTCTTCTTTTTCCTATTTGTCTATTCATCCAGTTTTATCCATGTCTGTTTTTATTTTGGTGCTCACATTAAACATTGGATGAATGAAAGGCCAGACTATCGCAACATCTCCTCTTACTTTGCACATAAGTTACCTTACTCCCCTTAATAGCCATGTGCACAGACCACATTGTCATTTCTTTTCTAAAGGATACACACATTGGATTCAAATTTTTGCTCTTTCCAAATATCCAGCAGTCATTATGTGTGTATATATGTATATATATGTATATATATATATACATATATATAATCTGTATTTTATATATATATATATATATAATCTGAATGCTTCTGCTAGTGTTTCAGTAGGATAGAAAGGTAGAATTGCAAGGGCCAGTTATAAGTTATTTAACTTCTGATGTATATTGTTTAATTGTTCTTTAAAAAGTACTACCAATTTACACTCCCATCAACACCATGTGAGAGTGTTTTTTTCTCTATACTGTAAGCACTATTCAATATCTTCTTTTGTAAATTTTTTTAATGCCAGCAGGCAAAATGACCTTTTATTATAATTTGCATTTAAAAGTATTTGAGTTGACATTTTTATTTTAATTTCTTGCCATTTATAATTCTTCAGTGAATTTATCTAATATAATTTACTCCTTTTAAATAAAGCTATTGTCTTTTCTTTAGTTGTTTATGGCAGTTCTTTACATGGCATTAATATAATAACTCTTTATCAGTTACATGCATTATCAATGTTTCCTTCCAGTGTGTCATCTGCCTGTCAACTTTTTTCCATGTAGAAGTGTTCAAGTTCTTAAAACAAATCAGTTGTTTCTTTGATACTGTCTTGTCATTCTTAGACTTACCTCATCTTATAGGTATTTTCTTCTAGTTTAAAGTTTTCACTGTCTTAGCTCTTTAATTTCTTTAAAACTCTATTTTATAATAGTGTGAGGTAAGGAGTAAGCTTATCTTTTTTCAAAATAGGTAACTGAGAACATAGCAACATCTTTTAATTTTCCAATGATTTCACATGACAGCACTATCTTAGACTAAGCTTTTCTTTGTGCGTGCTTCAGTTTGGTTCTCTTTTGGTTTTGGCTTAAGAGAGTCCTCCTGGTGGAGATGGGGTGGAGAGTCAGGAGTCCGCATTCCCAATCTATGGCTAACCACACAGATTGTTTTGTCTGTGCAATCCTCAGAACCATCTCAGGTTCCTTACACCTCTATGAGCGTTTGGGAGTTAAGGTTGGTGATACCCTTTTATACATAATTTCTCAGCTTGGGGGATCTGAAGAGAGCATTGGCAGCAACTTCTCTGGAACTCCTTCCCAACTAAGGACTGAGATTATGGTCAGCCTGGACACAACTGTTACTGGGACTGTTGATTTATGCACACCTTTTGCCCCCAAGTTCTTTTCTATTTAATCCTAAAACTTTGTAGCATGAAGATGGCTAAAGATGCTCTTGAAGCGCTTACCTTTCCTCTCCCCATGGCTTCCCATGCCAAGTAGTAAGCTCCTTTCTCTACTCTCCACTGTTACCATCTCTTTATTTGATGTATAAGGGTGAGTGGCTGGACCTGATGTGGAATTCCAAGAGTTTGAAACTATGGTTTTACTTTCATTCTGCTGCACTCATGTTAGTCTTGCCAGAATTTTCCCTGATTCACTTAATTACATCACTCTTTTTTCTCAGCACTAAGATACATTATAAGAGAATATGAATGTCCTATACTATGTAATACATGCAACTGTAAGAAGAAGGAAGCTTGGGTTGTTAGAGAAAGAGCTATGTGGTAGTGTCTTGGTACTGCCTGACTTTCTGTGAGCATTCATTCAATCCTGACAGAAAGTGTTACATCAGGGTAACAGTAAGGCAGGTGAAGTGAGACTGGAATCCTCATTTGCTCCTCAAATCAACAGAACAAATCATTTCCCCAACTAGAAATTGTCTTTGGGAGATGAGGGCAGAAGGACCAGAGCATGTACCAGGAGAATGTACTATATACACCAAGAATGATTAGAATTCTCTTTATTTCATGTATAGTCAGGTATAGCTCCAGTACTAGATTTGGAGAATAGAATTCTCACAGGATCACATCCAGAATGCAGTGGTATTGGTGATAGCAGGTTGACATTTCCCCCACAAAGCCTGGGCAAAATTTCACAATACCAAATAATGAGGAAACTTAAGATGACAGATAATGGAAAGGTCAAATATTATTTGGCCTGCTAAAGTTTTATTTCTTTGTAAAATTTGGAAAATTTTATTTTCATTTAAATCTTTCTCACTTTCATTTTTCTTTAATTTATTTTCATGGATTGATTCAGTTATAAAAGCAGACCATAATGATCATGCTACCAAGAAGTTTCATTATCTATCACTTTCCACACTTTTCTCTTTTTTTCTTTTCTTTCCTTTTTTTTTTTTGGCAGTACTGGGATTTGAACTCAGGACCTCTGCACCTGCTGTATCACTTGTACAATGCCCAAAGCCCTTTTTGCTTGAGTTTGTTTTTAGATAGGATCTCTCATCTTGCCTGGACCAGCCTCAGACCTTGATCCTACTACATTTTGACTATCAAGTAGTTAGGATTATGGGTATGTAACACAATGCCCAACCCTCACACTTTCCTTTACAAACATCTGTACATTTCTGTTCTTCCAAATATAAAACAAATCATCCAGAATCCATACCTTTCCTATATGTTAAATATAAAGTTCAAAAGTTGTCCATTATTGTGAAACAAGCTTAATTCTAAATACTTGTTACTGAATATTTAGTTTAATTCTCTTTAAGAAGGAAGTATCTTTTTTTAAAGATAGATTTGCACATAGTACTTCTTAGCAAATAACAACTTCAGGTTAAACTCATGGCACTAACAAATAATATAATTTAGAAATATCTTAGAAGTCTATAAGAGGTTCCTAAGGCCTAGGAGTGAAGGAGTCCATCTCTGATTTTTTTCACAGTTTATTTTCATTAAAAGACATGTTCAATTCTGTGCTTCTAGTTAGTCTTTCCTAAAATAATTCCAATAATTTTCTTTCTGATTTCATTGAATGCTAAGTAATTGTTAACCTGGAAAATACATACATATTAAAAATTATGTATAAACAACAAATATTCTTGAGCAACTGCTGTGTACTAGGCTTAAGGCCAGGTGAGGTGATATAGAGGTAAAAGAAACAATCTTTATGTCCAAGGAACTCACAGGCTAACAGAGAGGCGATGATAGCAGACACTTGCCAAATTACATGAGTCAAATGCTGTGGAAGAGGTAAACACAAAATGTTATGGCAGCACCAACAAAAGATCCCTCACTCAGTCCTAGGGAGCATGGAAGGCCAGACAGGGAGATCCAATTAAAGTGACTTAAAAAGTTTCCTGGTAGAGTTATGTAGGGGTAGGAGAACACGACTCATCATGGCTATTGTCTTCAGTGTGTATGGCTAGAGTATAGAATATTTGTTGGGGAACTTCAAGAGATAGTGTAGGAGTGGAACATCTCATGAAGCATTTTGCAAGCCATAATGGAATAATATCTGGTTATAAATTAACTAACATGCTCCTCCCCTCTTTTCTATTAGTCTAAAAACCATCCATTGTGCTGTGGCAAAATTGACCAGGATTGTCTACACTTACTGCCTTAGGGAGGGACTGTTGCATCAGATTCTAATCCCTTGGAAAAACAAAGCATTTTTTTCTAGATATCTCCAGAACCTACAGCAGTTGATCTATAATAGCACTCAATGAATATTTGTTGAATTAATAAGGAAAAGAATCATATTATTGGTGACTGGCTCAAAATCTTAGTTATAAGAACTCATGTTTTAGAGTTTTAATAGTGTAAGTTTCAAAGAACTCTGGCAATCAATTTAAAGACAAATATGATAGATTTGGAAGGAAAAAGGATCAGACAGAGTTAGCTTTTTTTCTTTTCTTTTCTTTTTTTTTTTTTATGAAGACCAGAAAACTCTTCTACCTCTGTAGAAGAAGTGGAAGAGATGTGGTGGAAGAGATGTGTCCTTGTACAAAAGAGCGGCGAGCAGTGGTGTGCACCGAAACAGTAAATGATGATGTGCATTCCTGAGAAGAGACCTTCTCCATGCCCTTTTTGGGTTCAGTTTGGACTAATGATACAAATCCTACATGCATTTGAGGAGGGGAGGTTTAGAGGGCAGCTATGCACTACAATCTTAGTGGAGCTAGGAGCAGTGACAATTCTGTGGTAATTTCCCTCAGTTCTTCACTGAGTAGGAGTGGTAGAATAGAGAGACCATGAGTGATATTTAAGTAGACCCAGGAACCATAAACCAGGTGGGAATGATGGTGTTTCAACTGATGTCAAAGAGGCTGAGTGAAGGCTAAAGAACAGGTGCTTCCTCATGCCTTGATACACTACAGCCCTGAGACACTTAGATGGAACCAAGAGAAGGATAGGGAAAGAAAATCTGAATTAATAGGGAAAACTCAGAATTAAATTGAGATTAAATTTCTTCCATCAATGGAATGAAGATACAAAACAGAAATTAAAATGAGTGATAGTAAAATTAAAATGTGGCATTTTGTACACTTGTGAATTTGTGGGTTGAGATTTATATCACTACTACACTATTAAGTATGGATTTAATTCTACATGAGATGGTAGACAACCTTCTTCATTCATTTCTTCAGTTTTCAGTGTGTACCTAATGTGGAGTATGGGTATATAAATATGAATAAGAGAGACTTCCTGACCTCTGGATTACTCAGTAAAGTGGGATGAATGGCATGACTGCAGCCAAAATGCAACTGAACCTTACTAGAATAGAAGAATTCCTACTAGAGGAGTTCAGTGATGGCTTTGGGGGAAAGAGCTTTTATTTAAGACATAAGAGATGAAAAGGAGACAGAAAGATATGTGTTTCAATGGAGGGACTAGCATAACATTGAAGCAGGGAGACATGACAAAGCATTGGCTATTCATGGAGTACAAATAAATTAGTGTATAAATGAAAAT
Organism: Castor canadensis; assembly: GCF_047511655.1. Lineage (NCBI taxonomy): Eukaryota > Metazoa > Chordata > Mammalia > Rodentia > Castoridae > Castor > Castor canadensis. Next base: position 89,857,487 of record NC_133396.1, on the reverse strand, counting down.
TGTCATGGTGAAGACACAGTATAAAGACAAGATAGGGCAGGCCACAAAAGAACTGGTTAATCATGCAAAGGAATTTTATTTTACCCATAGGAATCAAGGAGAAGTTTTCAGCAAAGGAGAACACAGCAACATAGTTAGATCTACATGTTTGTGGTGGTTGATCTTGATTGTTAATTTGATTAGATTGTGAGATCTGATGAGATTAGTAAAGCATGCTTCTGGGTACATTTGTGAAGGTGTTTGCAGAAATGATTACACCAGGAGCGTTCTGACCAAACTAATAATTTAAACCATTTATGGATTCAAAATTCAAATAGATTATTTGGGAGATAAGGGAACTGTGGGAGGTGGGGCCTGGTTGGAGGAAGTAGGTCACTGGGGGAGTGGCTTTGAAGAGCAAACCTTGCTCTAGTCCCTTCCAGCTTTTCCTCTCTGCTTCCTGACTGCCATGATGTGAGCTGTTTTGCTCTACCACACATTCCCTGCCATGATGTTCTGCCTCACCACAGGCCCACAGCAAGAGAGCCAACCCACCATAGACTGAAAAATCTGGAACCATGAGCCAAAATACATCTTTCCTCCTCTCAACTTTCTCTCAGGTATTTGCCATAGTGACAAAAAGTCTTGCTAACACAATGTTGACATAATCAACATAAGTCAGAGACTTGAAATTAAAGGCTATGAGATCAGTAGAAAAGGCTTTTGTACCATTTCTACTACTAATTCTACTGATTGCAACCATTCCATCTTTCCTCTGTCAATTACTTTATACATTTGTTCAAATTTTATCTTCGCAACAAAGGTGTGCATTTATTATTACATCTTACAGATGAAGAAACAGACTTAAAGTAGGTTAATTTACTTGTCCAAGTTAACATAGCTGGAGACTGTGTAACATGAAAATTAACCTAAGTCCTCAAACAGGATTCCGAAATTGGTGTTCTTTCTATTCTAATACTTATCTTCAGTGTTGGTACAAGAACAGGATGTTGAAGGCCTGAATTAGGGCAATAGCTATAGAGATGAAAAGCCTGACCTAAGGAGTATTTGGACTCAACCTGGGTTAATGCCCAAATTCCTGGTTAGGAAAGTTGGATGGGTGGCAGAGACATGCATCAAAACATGCAAACCAGCAAAAGAGGATGAGGGGCTCTGGGGAAGGCAAGGAGTTCACCTTGGGATATGCAAATTTTGGGGTCATTCCTAAAATAAAGAACAAGGTTGATGGAGTTTGTAGGAATTGTGGTGTAAGGACAAAGGGGCAAGGGATGATGAAAATCCTGATAAAGGAGTTATTTAAGTTATTCCCCAACAAGTAGGCTCCTACAATTTTTAATGATGTGACAAGCCTACGAATCTTCATGGGATATATTTTCCACCCACTGGAGAGCATATATCTTACTAAAATCTCCAAAATATTTACCCTTCTCCCTCATCTTGCCTAATTAACATAATGCCATCTCTAAAATGGACTAACATGATGTTCTTTTGGATGTTCAGATAGTCTAGATTTCTTTACACTATATTGTAACAGAGGGAGAGGGTTAATACAACCCTAGGGCAAGACCATAAAAGTAAACTGTTGTCCCTTCCATTTGAATGTGAACTGTTTCTGATCTGATGTCTTGATAGGATGTAAAAGAACCCTTTGACTTGATTCATAGGACATATGCTAATCTGTGCTAACACCGTATGTTAGTCAGATTTTTTCATCTGTGTGACAGATACCTGAGAAAAACAATTTAAAAAGAGGAAAGATTTATTTTAGCCCCTGATTTCAGAGTTTTCAGTCCAAGGTCAGCTTGCTCCATTGCAATGGGCCTGTGGTGAGGCAGAATATCATTGTGGCAGGAGTATATGGTAGAGCAAAGTTACTCACTTCATGGCAGCCAGGAAGCAGAGAAAGGGACAAGAATGGACAAGAGACAGATGCCCTTCAAAGGCATGTCCCTGTATCTTCCTTCCTCAACTAAGCCCCACCTCCTAAAGTTTTTACCACCTCCCCAAATAGTGTCACTAAGTAGGGACCAAGCCTTCAACACATGAGCCTCTGGAGGCATTCATATTCAAACCACAATACATAAGTATCACATCTGTTGTCACAGCAGATGCACTGAAACTGGTATTGATGGAGTTTATAGCACTCCACTGCTATCCTCTAAGATTCATATGATTTCTTTATAAGTCAGACTGGAGAATTAAATAGAAATCTGATGGGTACTATTCCTATCATTTCTCCTAGCATGCAAGGTTATTTATTATTTATTATCTTGGCTGTGAAGTAATAGTGTTAGAATTCTACTTTCCCTCATTATGAGATATTATGCTGTGAATGAAGAGAGGATGATATAAATTCTGATCTAAAGTTTTGTCTTGCAAGACAGTGGCTTCTGTGTCATTTTTAAGTGGGTATAAAGGGTGAAGTATTAGCCTTTAATGAGGAAGAGTTGGCCACCCTGTGGGCCCTAAAAGATCAAGTAGATCTGATATTTTGAGGGTATTTTTTAAAATTTATTAACCCAAATGTCCCATTTCCAAGTTTCAAGGTCCCTGAGACTGAGATTTTTCAAACAGAGTCCTTACTCTGGCATAGCAGATGTGCCAGGGTTGAGAATCAAAATTTCTCTGGAGTACACCAATATTGTAAGGCTTGGAGCTGACTCCCAAACTTTTCTCCCCTCAGATTTTGTAGGTGACATTCTCTTTGATGCTGTCAGGAGAACTTCTACTTCCTCATTAGCCATACTATTGACATTTTTGGATGGGTAAATATTGTGTCTGGAGTACTCTGTACCGTTGGATGATAAGCAGCATCACTAGCCTTTAGACACCAGTCAGTACCATCCCATACGACACTGCCTGAGAGGCAAAAGTGCCAACTACAGAGGCCTATGGTATTAGATAAAAGGTTGATAGGGTGGACCAAGCAGATAATAAGTATCTCAACAGCTCTGATGCAATATCACTCTCCTGCAAAAAAAAAAAAAAAAAAAAAAAGGTGGGGGGGTGAACCTGATTGTCTTCAAACCTTGGAGCACACTTACGGCTTACAAATATGAAGATGATTCTGTGTACTTCTCACCTCTCCTTTCATGACTGAGGTGCTCATTTCACAGTAGCTGAGAGCATTGGCCATTGAGGCTTCACTGCTGAAAGAAATTGCCCTCAGCTAAAGGAAACTGCCTTGTGCATGCCCTTGTGCATGGTTACACACCCTCCTCATGGATTCCTGTATCAGCTGGCTGGGTAAAACTGCACTGGTGGGGAATGGGGATGGGACACTGATCAATGAAATGTGCATGCAGGTGCCCTGTCTCAAGATTTGAGAAGTTCAAGGGACATGAAATCCTAAGACAAAGACCTTAGATGGCTGAGTGCTGACAGTGCTTTGAAGAAAGACAATAAAAGCTTCAGGGTAAGAAATGTTAATAGTGCTGAGGTTGAGAATCCCTGGTTTAATGCTTTCAAATATTCATTAAGATATGCAAATTCTGTCATTTCTTTCATATTATTTAGAATGTTATGAAGAAAAGAATTTTTTCTCATCATTTAGGTTCACTTGACAATAATCAAGTAAAGATTTTTCATTTTAGGATAATAGAACCATCTATAGGTTGGAATGATAGAAAGGAGAGTCAGAAAATAATTGTAACTTTGATTATAGGATTAAAGTATACATAATTGAAAAATTTAGGAGTGAGAATCAGTAAGATTTGGTGATAAATAGTTCTGAGGGTAGGCAAAATTTAGAATGGCAGTAGGGTTTCTGAATGGGTAGATGATTGCTCCAGTCATTGAATAAAAGAAATAAAGGGGAAGGATAAAAAATTTGGAGATACTGAGTTCAAGAACTGTTGTAGACTAAATTATTAGTCAGCACATATTTGCTTCCTCTTTCTATGCATCCGTGGGAATTATTACTTCCCTGAGTTTTGATGTTGTGCTTGAATGACTTGTTTTGACCATTGGAATGTGGATGAAAATGACAGTGTGCCCTTTTCAAGCCTAGGCCATTGTGACAGGCATGGTGTATTTCTTCTCAGAGAAGGAGCTTCCAACTTGCACCATAAGAAAATATTTCTTCAGTCTGGATCCCATAACAAACCCACACAGAGCAGATCTGAGCCTCACCCATAGCCTAGAACATAGATGACTGGGCAAGCCTAGACAACTGAACTGTGATTCACCTGCAGGTTTGTGAGTGTGAGAATCAATGCTTTCTAGCACTGATTTTTGTGGAATTTTGCTAATGGCAACAGGATGGCAAATCTTAAAACTGGGGGATATACACATGAGAATACATGGAAGGAGTTGGAGATACAGGTTTCCAAATTAGATAATGATCACGAGGTTGTTGTGGAAATATGGTCAGATGAGAAACCAAGTGACACTCAGAGAAGTGGAGAACTCAGATTTTATTTTACACCGGCCATCCCAGATGAGCTCACACTCAAAATTCTGGGCCCCCAACAATGAATTCATGGGATTCTTAAAGGGCAGTGTAGGACATCAGGTTACAAGAAATGTGTTAGTTGTTAATAGGTGAACCAGGGCTTGGTTAGAGACCCAGGGTTATTTAGATAAGAGCAGCAGGGGAGGTCTGCTTTGGAAAATTTGTTTCCAGAAGGCGACAAAGAAAGGCAGGAATGGGCAGTTATCTCTTTTGTCTTGGCCCTGGACTCATTTTATGGCTTAACTAGCAATTTCTCATGTCCTAAGGCCTGCTTGAGACAATCTTCTTGTTCAAGGTGAAAATCAATAGAATAAAATAAGGACCAAAGACAGAACCATAGGGAATATTGAGGTACTGATCATTTGTCGGTTGGATATGCTCATTTGTGAATAATAAAGATATTTCTTGCGTGATGATAATTATTAGCAGCTTTAAAATGTAAACCAAGATATGCACTACTATGAGAACTCTCTGTGTGTGCTACAAAATCATTTGAAGTGTAATAAGCACGTAGACTGTGGATTATCTAGACATGAGAAAACACTAACTGCATTCTTTTTCTGATTAAGATACTTTCCCTTCTACAGAAGGATTTTGTATTTTGATTTTGAAGGAAAATGGACCTTGCTTCTCTTGATTTTGCATTCTAGCTTCTTTGTCTGAGTTCTGTCTATATACACACATTGATCAGTCAATTTCTACCCATCTTTCCTCAAAATTCAGTTGAGAAAATTAGTTTTTTTCCCTAAAGGCACTGAAAAAGCAATTATATTCTGCACAGGTGGGAGGTTCCTGTTTTATGTTATATTAATGTTCTCTCTTTTCCTCCTCATCCTCTTCTTTAGCTCTTTTCTTCATCTCTCTTCTCCTGTGCCTCAGTTCTATAGCATAAGGGTCCTTTCTTCTTTTCCCTTCTCTAGTAATAAAATGTTAACCTTTTTTTTTTAATCCCATAGTTCCTGTTAGTTCCCAAAATCACAGTCACATCATGGTCCATAAAAATGTGTTAATCCTGATGGGGCCTGGAGCCTCTGCTCCAAGCCTAGATGGAAATAGACACGGAATTGAATTTAAACCAAACCTTACCCACTGGGTTGCAGATGTTCTTCCTCCAAGTCAATTCTTCAGAGCAACTTCTTGTTCTCAAGAGGAACAAACCAAAATTAATTGTTTTATGCACAAAAGACGGACAGAAGAAATGACAGACAGTATCGTTTCCTATGCTGAGATTATGACTTAGTTCAAACCTCTAACAAAAAGGAGGAAGTTCTGGTAGACAGATAATTATGGAAGATGATGATATATTTAATTTTAGAAATATTGAGTTTCAGTAACTAGTGAGGACAGTTTGGAAATAATGTAACTAGCTTGGTTTTGAGCATGCTGAGTTTGAGGTCCAGGGATACTTTCATGTGGATATGTACAACTTGCAGGACTGACATACGGAAGAAATATCAGAGGTAGTTACACACATATTTAGGAGACATCAGTAATTTGAAGCTTTGAGAGGTGATAGGAAAGTATTAAAAAAGCAGGAGGATAAGGACAGAGGTTTGGTAAATGGAAAGAAGAAGTAAAACTAATGAGAGAGAAAGATTAGCATAGGTGGTAGGGAAATTGTGACAATATAGCCTCTTACATGCCAAGGTGGATAGAATTCTGAGAAGGAAGGAGTGGCTTGAGTGTCTGTGGTTTAATGAGATATCAAGAGCATGAGCTGAGCACTGAGCAAAAGCTATTTGAGTTGGTGACCAGGGCCACTGATAGTGGCAGTGGAGGGGTAAGGACAGGAACTGAGTGCTTGCAATTATTAAGTGATTCTGTGGTGAGGAAATGGGAGGTGAATGTAGACAACCTTTCAAAAAATGTAGGCAGGAAATGAAGGAAGAAAAGAACTCTAGAATTTGGAGTTGCAGTCTGCTGGTGAAAGAAACTTCAGGGCTCCTCACTGCTCTGGATCTGGGAGGCCTTGCATTTCATGATATTTGTGGCAGGTATCAGCTTTTTACATACGCATAATTTATTAAAAATTTTCTTCTTATTCTGAATAAATTCTGAGTTTTATATCTAATTTTATATTTGCATTTTATGTTCTTTTTTCCTAATGGATTCAACCCAAAATGTTTAACCTTTGGTTGCCCAAAACTGAATATTCTCCAGTAATTTCTATGTTCATATAACGGATTATTAACAAGGGAATTTCATCTCTCCTGACTTCTCAGGTTCAACAGAAAATTTGGTAGAGATAAGTTTTAACTTTTCTGGAGAACATGCTAACATGTTGGTCATGACCCAGTATATGTAACAGATTACCCTGAATGTTGAAAGGGTACTTAATTTTGATTCTTTCCAGTGAGGGCCCTTCTTGCTTTCCTTTAACCTTCCATTAATAAAAATTAGTGGATTAAATTTGCTACAATTGCTTGGAAACTATCTTAATGGATAGGTAATTGGCTTCTTTGTCAACTTAAGATTCTACATTTGTTTCAAAGAGCAGGACTTCAAGAACACCTCTGAGCAGTCAGAATGGGGGCAGAAGAAAGTGGTGACAGGGACAAGGTGAGTAGCTCTGAGTGAGGATAAAGGAGGAAAGGACAAAACTTCCTAAGCGGGGTGTGTTGCCTGGGTTTTCTGGGTTGGCCCAGAACACAGGCTCAGCTGACAGGATGAGGGTAGAGGTGAAGCCATATCTAGGGAGAGATATAGAAGGTAGCATGGAAAGGTGAAGACCCTCATCTCAGGATGGGTGTGACTGCCTCAGAATGCCTTGACCTCACTCACAGGAAGCCTGTCTGATCACTGACTCATCGTGTGGCCTGCTCTTCCTGTGCTTTAGTTTCCCCTCTGTAAGATAAGAAGTACCACAAAGGTCCATGGGAACAAAAAACTAAGCAAAATAGGCTAAAAACACTGGTGGTATAGAAATTGTTCTGTGATTTCTATGGTACTATCTTGGGCAGAAGTAAAAAAAAAAAGAAAACAAACAAAAAATGCTTTCAAGTGAGCAAAATATCTGACTCTTTGTTAGTAAAATGCATTCCAAATTAAGGTTTTTCTCATTCAGGGGATTATCACTAAAGGAAATAACTTCATGAAGAAAACCAAGCCTCAGGGTCCCTTATTTGTCATTGATAGCTGTACATTGTTTCCAGCAGAGAAATAAATGGTGAACAAATATTAGCTCCTTCACTGAAAATAACATCTATTGAGTGCCTACCACTTGCCAGCCTTATAATAGGATTACAAAGCTGGAAAAAGGAGACCTAGCCTTAAAGAAATATGACAGGAGAAAGGGCAAGGAGAAGGCAAGGATACTCTGTATTCCAAGGGTATATGTCAGGCACACTGAGATGTCAGACAAATGAGCCATTAAAGCAGGGGACAGAGCCAGCCTAAGAGACTGGCATATGAGTTGGATTCTGGAAATGTTGGATGAGGAGGTGCTAAATAACAAAATAAATGGGGGGAGAACAAGGGAAATAATTTTTCTACTTTGTCACCAAATTTCAAGTCAGAGTATTAGAATGACAATTTCTTGGAAACTGACACTATGATGGCTCCATCTTCCTATAGGTCAGGAACTTTTCCCAGACTTCTCCCCATTGGAGCCCAAAACATTTCTGTTTAATTCACTTTCTTGTCTAAAAGGATTCAGTAGCTTTCCATTGATTATTGAATATGAATAAAGATTAAGTCATACATGATCTTTCTTCACCTGGAGCTGCTTTTCCTCTAACCTACTTGGCCCTGTCACTTGTCATGTGACTGGCTGGTCAGCAGGCTTCCATGAATATGTCCTCTCCTCAGAAAACTGGATTGACTAGCTTTATCTAAGTAGCAGTCTCTTTGTATTCTATCCTGATTTTCTCTACTACTGTATCATACTACTAAAATATTTGTTGGATAAATCAGTGATTGAAAGAATAACACCAGCATGTATTGAGTGCCTACTACATACCTGGCATTATGCTCATTTCTTTGTAAATATTATCTTATTTAGTCATCATGAAAAACTTTTGAAACTAGTTTTGATTGAAACTAGTTCTATTATTATTCCTACTGCACAGAAGAAGAAAGTGAAACTTAAGAGAGACCAAGCAATTAGCAAAGGAAACATAGCTAGTGATACTGTAACAAGCTTAGAAATCAGAAAGGTTGATATTGGATCTATCCTCTTTAACATTTTTAGTTAATTTTAAATACTGCTTTTTGAATGTGTATGACTACACATTCATGTAGTATGAACGACAAAATGATCATAATGTATTTTTTAGAACAGTCTTGTTTGTCCAAATTTTTAAGTGGGAACATTACAACTTTTTTTTAAACCACAGTTCCTATTGTCACCATGATATCAAATGATATTCCCTGTTCTTTAGCAAAAAGGAAGCATAAAACTAATTCTTTCTTTTCCACTTGTCAAATTTTCCTCATCCACAACTTACATGACACAAATTAGCCTATATTCCATGGGGAGTTCCATGGCTGTGCCTCTCAGACATTTCTATTTCTAAAAATGAGCTGGGAGCTCATTGAAATGCATTTTCTGATTCAGGCGATCTAGGATGGGGCCTCTGATTCTGCATTTCTAGCAATCTCCTAGGCAAGGCTAATGCTGCTAGCTGGCCATCACACTTTGAGTAAGAAGGTTCTAAGGTTCCATGTGTTGAAGAACCTGAGCTGTCCCTTCTATTCCCAACAAGATAAATAAAATTCTAGCAACTGGCCATCTGAGACAGATCTTGGCATGGACTGAGGATTAGCATATGCAATTACACTGGAATTTAATCTCCAGGAGATTTGGATCTTTTTCTACTTTGTTCAAAGCATGTTTTCCATTCTTGACAGAGTTAGAGCTAAGAAAAATTGTTGAACAAAGAGAAACAAGAATTGCTTAGAAGAGTAGACAATAGTTCATTGCCTGACTCTTGCATTCCTTCCCAGTTTTGTGGTCAGAATGGGACTAACATGTGTAAGATGAAATCCTTTCTTGGACAGTCATTTGCATGAAATGAGTATAGGCAAGGCCTAAGTAGGAACACGAGATCAAAAATGAGATCCAAAGATTTGAACTTCTACTTTGATTGTTAGGCAAGTCCATGGATTTGTCTTTCCTGATTTAGAGCCATATACAAAAGACATTTCCCTTTTGCTCTGGAATTGAGTAGGTTTCTAACACATTTATTCATTCATGCAGCATATATGTGAAACAATCATTTAGGAACCTGAAAAATACATTAGTGAAAAAAGCCCTCTAATCTCACAGAGCTTTATTGCAACTAGTGGAGACAGAAATAATCAATAAGTACATTACATGCTGGAGATGACAAAAGCTAAGAAAAACCAAGAAGTAGGGAAAGTATGGGAGTATGGAATGGTGGATGGTTGTAGTATTGAATAGGAAGGTCAGAGTGGGTCTTATTGAGAGGGTGACGTGAATGTTTTCAGGTAGAGGAAACAGCTGGTATATAGAACCTAAGCCAGGAGATTACTAGAAGGCTCCAGAGACAACAAGAAGGTCAGTTTATCTGAAGTAAAATAAGGAATGAAGAGAGTTATAGGGAGTAAGGCCAAAGAAATAGGAGGTAGGGAAGAGCCATTCAGTTGGGTCCTAGTTGAACACTTTGGCTTTTACTCCGAGTAAAGAATGGAGCTTTGTAGGGTTCTGATCATAGCAGTAGTTACCATATTGCTTATGTTTGAAAAGGGTCCTCTGGTTGTGAACAGATTATAGCCAGGCAAGGGCAAAGGCAAAGATATGGTAAAGGAGTAGGGAGTGACCTACTGTGTCAAATATGATGAGAGTTGAGAATTGCTGAAAGTTGATCATGGGAGCCAGCAAAATGGGGGTCGTTGATGACCTTGACAAGAGCAGATTTGGTGGGATCATGGGAACAAATGTCTGATTAGAATTAGTCTGAGAAAGAGTAAGAGGATAATTCAGTGGTAGAGCACTTGCCTTGCATGTGCAAAGGTCCTGGGTTTGATCCCCAGTATCACTGGAAAAGAAGGAAGAGTCAAAAGAAAAAAACTGGAGATACTATATGCAGACTTACTTGAGGACTTGTATATTAAAATACAGTGTTTTATCAAGGAACACAGAGATGACTGTGTGAGGAAACTTGAATGAGAAATGGAGGAATGCAAGAAATCAATGCAATTAGGCAAGATGAAGAGTAGAGTATAGAAATTAGAAATTTATTATCAGGAAAACTAGTAGGAAGTCTAGGCAGTATTTGTATCTCTTTATTGAGCTTTCAGTGTGTAATTCCAAACCAAATTAAAATTCCCTTCCAAACTTCTCAACACTTTTGTGTATCTCTAAGGAAGTAAAACATCCTTAAATGACTACAGTGTATCAACAATGATAAAAAAATGGTAGTGGACAGAAGTCATTCCTTTTGTTGTAAATCAGTGAGATGTAGGAAGACACAGTCAAAAAACAGAATGGCTGCGTCTGATTGATGAAGGAAGGATTTCAATCTCATTTCAGCCCATTTTCCTTAAACTGTCCTGGTTATTCAAGATGATGGCATGTTGTCCTTTCCCAAATTTAACTGATGATTAACTAGAGTCTTTTCAAATCTGGGATTCTAACTAGATTGAATCATAGCTTCCTTTATATCTGTATTTAGGTTATTGTTCTTTGCAATGAGCTATGAGAAGAGAAAAGGGATTGATTCATTTAACAGTTTGGAGACATGAGTTGGTTTGGGGGCAGGTCTTAACGTTCTGGTTGACACGGTTATCTTGGGAAAATCACATCACTTTTTAAAACAAAGCAGTCCTGGACTTGCAAAGTGTCAAGTGAAATTTCCAGGTAAGACCTGGTCTGAATTATAGGAAGGTTAGGAAATGGGTTACAAATGAGAACTACGAAAACCTTTAAGGTCACATATCAATAGTTGTGACTTCCCACCTCAACAAACCTTTAATGTTGAGTCACTAGAAATTATGCCTTCTCTTAAAGGTAGCCACCCTCGCATCTTTGACACTGAGAGTGGTACTGACAAGGAGGGCACACCCAGAGACAGGCAGAAGAGAGAAGTATTGTGATGTTCTCCTCTGATAGATGGGTCAGAGGGATCAGCAGATTGCTTGCTGCCTGGACTTTTAAGAGAATTCTCCTTGGTCCTGGGCTGTGTCTTATTAGCTTAACTTGTGTGCAGAAGAAAGGAGGTTTCATAGGTGAGTCAATATATAAATGCTTCTACAAATTAAGATATCAATAGCAGATACATTACATGTACCTTCCTTAAACTTTTACAACTTCTGTACCTTGTGTAAGGAGAAGGAACACAAGGGACCTTGTTGAACTTCCCAGCGCAGACCCACCCTGGAAATTCATAGGTAAAATGCTTGTTCTCTGAAAAACATGTGCACATGAGATGAAGGGAAAAAAATATGGACACAAGGTACAGAATAAAAAAGATACAGAGAAAAGGCACCTTGGCCCTTCCACTTTCCCAGCCTCCATTGTGCTTTCTTAGTGATCACTTCATATTCTTGATACTTGCTCCTTCCAAGTGCACTCTCAGTTACCTTCCAGGACTTCACATTAAAAAAACAGCCTCTACTTAACCCTGCGTGAGGAGGAGCCAGTTGTCAAAAACAGTCCTCCAGCTCCTGAACTCTCATACTCATCCTAGGTTGCCTTTCTGAGCTCTCATTCTACATAGACAATGTTCCTTTGCTCCCAGAACAAAAGAAGAGACCTGGGCTTTCATGTGCGCCCACTCTGGTGAAGACGCATTTCCTGGCAGCAGCTGTGGTCTTGTCTAAAGGTAGGCTTTGGTTATGGTTTAAAGAATTTTCATAACGAACAAGGGCTATAAGTAGGTGATACTTAGGCTAGAATTACTTCTGGTAAACAGACATCTAGGGGGATAGATGAATCATCTAGCTGATGCAGTCTTACAATAATTGCAAGAGATGAGGCAAAAGAAGGAAATCAGTGAGGATTATTGGGGAAGTCAAATAGATAAACCTTTCCCATCTTACGATGTCATGGTCATAGCCACTGCACACCAAGAGTTTTTTATTTAACTGTTCCACAATATATACACATTCCAAAGATTATGTTGTACACAGCTATGTATGATTTTTATTTGTTAATTTAAAAATAATTTTTATAAAAATTTTTATTTGTTGCATTTTGATAGATTTCTTCTTCCATGCGGTCAACTACTCATTGTGTTCCCCTCATCTAGTCCATAAAGAAAAAAATAAAGGAAAAAACCCTGCATCCATCCCCTCTCCTATTACCACAACATGAAAAACCCAACTAGTCTCCAATGTATGTCATAAATAAAGGGCCCTCCCTGGAACCTTGTAATACTTTACTGTGACTAATAGTTGTTTTGAATCTTTTCCTTCTCAAGGAAAGTATAATTCAAGTTATTTGCTTGTACCTTATATACAGTGATTAGTAGTTATTATAAATCTATATATAGTATTGAATATAAATGAAATAGGTTTTCCCTGAGAGTAGAAATATGTTACTTATTCATGCCAGTGAAACACACCTGAGTTCAAATGTGAAATGACCATATTATTTTCTGTGGCTGTTTTGTTCCCTTCTGTGTAAACCTGAATTCTAGGACCAATGAAAGATTAAAGTGGATTGTAATGTCTTTTTGGAATAGCATAAGCAATAATTGTCCAGACTGTGTGACCATGGGGAGAATTAACCTGTTTTGAACATCAAAAATCTCAGGCAGTGGTACTGAACCAATTTTTAAGTTCAATTTTATTTTTAGATGATTTTAAAGATCATCTCTGGTCATCTCAGCAATACAGAGTTCCTGTATTACAGTCATTTTTGTGATCTTCAGGAAAGGGGCGTAAAGTGTACCATAATATGGGCCCTTACTCCAAATGGAGTTTAGGGAAACTATGCCATTTAGAGAACCACAAGGCTTAGGGTGTGTGTGGGTTGAGAGGGCTTGGTTGTATGTAGAACTATTACAAATCAGTGAAGTGAATAAAATCCCTAGATTTCTGAGCCTGTTTAAATTTGAGAGAGGAGAGAGGAGGAAAGGGGAGGACAGAGGGCAGAGAGGGCAGAGAGGGCAGAGGGGGAAGAGGAGAAAGGAGGGGAAGGGAAGGGAGGAGAGAGAGAGAGAGAGAGAGAGAGAGAGAGAGAGAGAGAGAGAGAGAGAGAGAATTGCTGCCTCTTGTGCACCTCAAAATGAATATTCCTTGAACTGAATTTCTGGTCCTCCTTCCCCTCTCTACCACCTGCTATACCTTCCCTATTCTGAATTTCAGTAGTTGGAATTGCCCTACACCACTGGACCAGTGAACTAAGGGTTATTTCTGTTTGCCTCCTCTCTTTACCCCTCTGTCCAACCCATTTTCAAGTCTACTATTTATGTCCTTTCCTTCCCCTGGGACAATTACCCAGATATTCTGGTCCTCCTTTACTTGGTTTTCTGCTCTCTGGCTCCATTTTTTGTCTCCCTCTACTCCATTCCTCATCTTGCTATCTGAGCAGTCTTCTGAGTCTTCTGTAATCACACAGTTGGTTGTGCCATTCACTCCTGTGCTTAAGACTTTCCATGGTTTCTCACTGACAAGAGTCTAGTTCCACATTTTTAATGTGGATTGCCTGCTGGTGGCTATAGTGACTCTATTAGCCCTGCAGCCTCACTTATACCCTCCCATGTCCCTACTCCAGCAGTACCTGATGATGGTCAGTTTCTGAAACAGGAATGAAGACATCCTGAATCTTTGTTGCTTTAACAATTTGAAAAATTTGCCTTTTTTTCATTTTGGAAAACATGGAGATGATTAAGTTTGAATATAAACCAGCAGTATTTAGCACTTATTTTTGTATTTAGACAATAGGTCTGAAGTTAAGTATTGAGCTTAAGCTTCATGCTTTAATTAAGAAGATCCAATGAGGGGGAGGCGACAAGGGATAGTGATTGGGGCCGAATAAGATCCAAGTACATTATATGCATTGTGGAAATGTCATAATGAAATCCATTATTTTTATGATAAAAAAAGATGAAATGGGATGATGCATATATGTGCTTAAGCACAATTTCTAGTGCATAGAAATCACTTTTAAATAGAAGTACATTTGCTGTTACTGGTGTTATTAACAAATTGAATGATTATCAAAAAAGCCAACTGTGCATGAAGAGATGTTGGTATCTTCTTTGTAAATCACCTAGCAAAAAAAGACTAAGTAAGAAATAAGGATGTGAATAAATAGTTATCAGTCATCGCTAGGACTTAGAAAGGCCATGTGGAAATTACCAAGAAACCTTATCCCAGTGGGTGCCGATCGCTTACTCCTATAATCCTAGTTATTCAGGAGGCAGAGATCAGGAAGAATGTGGTTTGAAGCCAGCCCTGCCAAATATCTTGTGAGACCCTATCTTGAAAAACCCTTCACAAGAGGGCTGGTGGAGTGGCTCAAGATGTAGGCCCTGAATCCTGAGTTCAAACCCCAGTACTGCAAAAAAAAAAAAAGAAAAAGAAAAACCTTGTCCCAAGGAAAAGGAAAGGACTTTAAGGTACAAAACATAAAACGTGTATAGAATTGGTAAAGTTTAAAATAGACCTAAGTCCAGAAGATGGTTTCAATTTGATGCTGAAATAAGACAAGGAATACACATCCGTGGGAGTGTGAAAATATGCTTTTCTTTCTTTTTCTTTTTTTTTATGGTCCTGGGGTTTGAACTCAGGGCCTATACCTTGAGCCACTCCATCAGCCTTTTTTTGTGATTGTTTTTTTCAAGATAGGGTCTTGCGAACTATTTGCCTGGGCTGGCTTTGAACCGCAATCCTCCTGATCCCTACCTCCTGAATAGCTAGGATTACAGGTGTGAGCCACCGGTGTCCAGTGAAAACATGCTTTTCTACATTTTTAAAAATTTCACTCATTGAATAGCTCCTATAATCCGTCACTTGCAGCCTGCACTAAGTCGTTAATGCAAATTGCCTTATGTCTTTGCCACTCAAAAAGCTTCTCTATCTTGGAACTCTGAAAAAAAAATATTCTAATATGCATTGTAGTTGGGAAAGATGAAAAATGTCATGCCTTCTCTGTGAATGCTTTGAAATGAACATTTAAATAACAGGTGGAACAGAGGCACACCCAGAGACGACTTCAACTTGCAGGCTTTGGAATAATTTCAGAATCTTCCTGTCACTCAAGAGCTATGGCTAGTGAATAAAAAAGACATATTGTCAATGTCATTTAGTCTGTTGGTACTGTGCATATGAAGATATTTAGATGTGTAATTTGGTTGCCTTACTTAATAGACTTTATTGGTGTTCACTTGAGAATTCTTGGTGCTTGATTTTTATGGAAAATATAGACTCAGTGTTTTCACTTTGCTTCCTAAGCATGTCTTCAGTAGGACTTGATGCTTTACTATAAACTGCCAAGATACTACACTGAACTTACATGTTTACCAAGAAACACTACATCATTTATTATTGTTTTGAGAAGTAGAAAGAAAAATAGTTACCATGGTATTCAAATGAGAAACAATTGAAAAAAGAAAAGAGGCCAAGCTGGGCATGGTACTGTATACCTGTAATCTCAGCAATTTGGAAGGTAGAGGAAGGAGGATTATGAGTTTGAGGCAAAATTAAGGAAACTCTATCCCAAAAACAAAATTCAAACAAGAGGGCCGGGGGATGGTTCAAGTAGCAGAGCACTTGCCTAGCAGCTCCAGGCCCTGGGTTCAATTCCTAGTACCACAAAAAAGAACCAGGATTTCCTTTTCCTACCTTCTATATTCTATGGGACCCAATCCTTGAGAGTCCTTACTTTGACAAAACACTTAAATTTTTTAAAATTACAAATGGAGGGGAGGAGATTGAGAGAAAGGTGGATCTACAATGCATCATCACAAGTTGACCTTAGTGATAGATGAGTATCCAACTGTAGCTAGGGCTTAATTCACATTGAATGAAGAAATTTTGGACAATGACAGATTCAAGTACAGGAAGGCCTTGGGTTGGTGGCTTCTGAGAAAAATAATTTTCTGGCCTAGGATGTGGGAATCAGGCTCTAATTTGCCTATAATTACAGTTCATTCTCTCTGATGGGTCTATTTTTAAATTTTCCTTCTTAGAATTTGGTTATACCACCCGTAGTTCTTTCTTATCTTTATTCATTACTGTTCTTAAGACAATTTAGTGCTATAAAGATGGGGGGCATCTGTTTATTTTCAAGTACAACTCCAGCTGGTGGAATGGCTCAACTGTTAAAGAGTGCCTGCCTAGTAAGCCTGAGGCCCAAATTCAAGTACAACTCCTCTCCTGAGTGGGAGGTAGGGAGGCTGCTTGGGTATTCCCTGCTCCACTGTGTCTGAGTGAAAGGACCCCTGCTTCAGCTGACAGGTCAAAAACAAGGTAAACAACCAGAATCTTTTCATTTGATCTTTCCCATGGTGTGGTATTTCCCCACTTCACATTTGCTGAGCACTGATTTCCACTGCAGATAAAAGATGTCTGAGCACCATGTTTCCCTCTATTTGTCAACTTTTACTTTTGTTTAATAGGGCAACCCTGTGGGGGTGTAATCTTCTTCGTTGTTCCAAGTACAGCATCAGTCAACTTGAGGAGGTTTGCAGAGTCTTTGGTGCATGAAATAGGTGTCTCTGGGGACTCCTCAGCTGCAGAACCAGTGGGTATTTTCCACATGAGATTTGTAAGCTGTGGGTTCTCAGGATGGGGAGATGAGGTGAGGGTGGGGAGAAAATTGAGCTTCTCTTTTCTGCCAACCTCAGCATTTTATTTTTAAAAGGCTTACAGAATACATAATAAGGCAACCTAGCTTTGTAGTATGTACTCAACCCTCTCCCCATCCTTACACCCAATTGTCATCCAGCAGATGGATGTGGCTGGTTGGGGTAACTTCTCTCTTACCCTTGCTCTTTGAATGCCTCTCTAGAAGCTTCCATCTCGACAGTAGAGGCAGCTTTTTCTTAATACACAAAAGCTCTATTCTGTAGTCAAGAGTATTTGAGACATTTTTCTTCACGTTGAAGAATAAAATAAAATGACCAGTAAAAGGCCAACCTGTTTCAATGAGCATAGTACTATTCTTCCTTTAAACTTCCCACTCAAGTTTTTAAGATTGAAATGATAGAGTAAAATTGCTATGTATGATTGAAAACATTAATTCAGCCTGAATTAGGGTAATAGCTCTTAAGAGAGAAACTAGTTTACATAACAAATTTTTACCCTAGCACCCAGGGTGATCTTTAGAAAACATAAATAAGATCACATGACTCCTCTGCATTAAGCCCTAATGCCTTTCCCTTACTGTAAAGATAAAACTCAAACTCTTGACAGTGCCCTGCTTGGCCTGTATAGTCTAGCCCTACCTTCCTCCCCAACCCCATCTCACACCAACTTCCCCATTACTCACTGCACTCCAGTCACACTGACCCTTCAGTTCCTGGAACAACTCTAACCTCAGAGCCTTTGCCCATGCTGTTTCTTCTTGGAATTCTTTTTATTTGCGTGCTGTTTACATGACTTGCTTCTTTTCATTCTTTTATTCTCAGGCTATCTTCTCAGGAAGGCCTTAAACCACAATAATAATACCGCCCCTCCACCATTTTTCCCTATTAATCTACTGTGTTCTATTACCTCATGTATTTATCAGTAACTTTTGATTATCAATTTGCTTATTTGTTTGTGTATGGTTAAACTCTCCCTTTGGCCCACAAGAACTATCCTTATTATTTTTCTCTTCTCTTCTCTTCTCTTCTCCTCACCTTCCCTTCTTCCCTCCCTTCCTCTCTTCATTATCTTCTCCTTTCCATTCTTTTCTCTTCTGTCATGTCTTCTCTCTGTCTCTCTTACTCTTGCACATAATCTGGAAGAAATAATTCTTTACACATTATTTTTAACGTTACTGTATACTTACATACAATAAAGAGGAAGATTTTAAATGTTTAGCAGATGTCATTCCTAATAAGAGATCTTTTTTTCCATCATCTGTGAAGGTTCCCTCATGTTCCTGTCAAGTTAATTCTTCTCTGGGGTAACTATCTTCTGACTTATAATATCATACATGTTCTTTTAATACAATATCTGTAAGAGTCATTTGCAATTTTGCTTGTTTCAGAATTTCGTTCCTTTTTCTTCCAGTGTATAAATGCACCAAAAATTTTTTCTATTTGGGTAGTTTCCAGTTTTTGATTATTCTAGGTAAGTATGCTCTGAACATTTTTGTTCAAATGTATGTATTCATTTCTCTTGGACAAATATCTAGAAGAATTAGTGAGTTACAGGGTAAAGTACATTTAACCTTGTAAAACTAACTAAAATGTTGTCTATGTTTTATTCATTAAAACATATTCAATTTCAATGTCTGATAATGTTTGAGTGCTTTGACTTGGAAGAGACATCTGTCAGTTATTCAAGGACTGAATTTTCTTTCTTTTATTGAAAAATTATTACTTTAAGGTAAAATTAAAATTATCATTATGATATTATGATAACCAGACTTTGGCAAGTAAAACACATAAAGTCAATTTTGAAATTAGCCTGCAGCCTCACATTTTGTTTTGTTTTGACTATTTTTCTTAATTTTTGTTTTCTTCAGTGACCAGTACTCTCTAATTAGTAAACCTTTCATATTCTTTGGTGCTATAAGTTGAGCCCTGTGTGGGTTGTACTTTTAGTTATGATTTCCAAGTGGTTAGAGTTCTTTATGTGAAGAGCTTATCATTTAGCACCCATTGGGAAACTGATAGGTAAAATATGCCTTGGATCTTCCAGAAGGTGAAGGGCAGGGCCAAAATTACAGCATTCATGCATTATCAGGAACTCTGAAGATATTATTTCCTCTCAATGCCAGTGAGTCAGGCCAAACTCAACACTTGGTGGGTGGAGACATTAGGTGGTTCATTGAGGATGAAGTTTCAAGAAGCCTCATTCCTGATTTGAAGTGATCTGTTCACAGTTCTGTCTTGTACTCCTTATTCATTTGATTTTGTGGAGATCTTCAGGAAGCTTAGAAAACCTCTTGGGGTTCCATTAGGTGAGTGAACCTGGATTGTGGAGAAAAGGGAATGAGGGTAGGAGAGGGAGAAAGAGGGTAGTGAGTGGGTGACAATTACACTGATTTGAAAGATTAGCTGCTGGTTCTATGAGTAACTCCTTAAAAGGCGAAGTCCTTCTGTAGTTCATGACTATTTGCATAACTGCTAATGAATGGTTGGGAGAACTGAATCATCAGAATGTCCTGGGGGCTGATTATTTCTATTAAGCTTGGTGGAATCTTGTGGTGGGCATGGCTTGCCTGGGCCCTGGTAACAAAGCAACTTGTAACATCTGGAGGCAGAAGCCCCTTCATTTCTACCAGTGGATTAAAGTTGTAGTGCTCATGAACACTAATGACTTCGTGAGTCAGATGGGGGAAGCAGAGACCTTTGTTTTTCCTTTCCCAGGATGGGAGAGAATTATGACATTGTGTAAAGCCATTAAAACAATTTTTTTTGTAATTCTCACCTTTCCTATTTCAAAAATTGTTATGTAAATCTGTAATTTTAAGGATATATAATACAGGATAGCTAAAACAATATAACAGAAACTGTAGGGAAGGGAAACAGTTTTATACAAAACTGTGGTGATATTGTCAGTATAATCAGGAATTACATTTAGATCTAATGTTCCTGGAAGTCTAAGGAAAGCAATAAGTAAAAACATACAAAAAAGAGACATAGTTCTTGTTATTTGATAATGGGAACCACAAAAATGCATTTGGAGTATATTTTCTTGGTATTGAATTACTAAGAGAAATTAACCTAGTGGGTTTCCTTATAAGGGCCAGAAATACAATGGACAATGTCTGAAGAGATATCCTATGGGTAGATATCTCTTCCATATATTTATGACCATTTAAAATCCAAGGGCAAATAAGGAAGGAATTCAGATGAGGAGCGAGGCTAATAGATGTTTGCTTAAAGATTAATTTGACATAGCATTAGAGTGTTATGAACTTGTTGCTGGCATTCTTAACTTTCTTATGCTCTCTTTAAAGTAATATTTCTCACATTCATAAGAGAGGGCATATACCATATTAGTTAGAATTAGTGAAAATAAAGATGATTTTCCCCACTTAAGTTCATGGTCACCCTGTATTCTACCCATGAGCTCCATGGTATCTGTGGACACCAATTAATAAGCAATGACTTAACAGGAATGAAAACATAAGCCAACCCATCTTCATTTGTTTTTGTCAGGAGCTTTATAAGAATAAACTCAATACAGATCTTTTTCAGCTTATGATAGAGTTATGTCCTGACTAACTAGTATAAGTTGAAAATATTGAGAGCCAAAAATTCATCTAGTTCACCTAACATACCAAACACCATGGCTTAGCAACACCATACATTGTAGGGTATCCATTGTTCACCCTCTGACAGCACGGCTGACTGGAGACTGCATTCACTGCTGATGGTATTGTATAACATATTTCTAGCCTGGGCAAAATCAAACTCCAAAATATGAAGAATGGTTTCCACTGACTGCATATTGATTTTGCACCATTATTAAGTAGAAAAATCCTAAGTTGAACCATTTTAAGTCAGTAATCATTTGTACTGATTGACTTAAGTAAAGACTTTCAGATAAATGAGCAGAAATCTATCAGCTTTAAGTAATGAGAAATAAAGTTGATGATACATTAGGAAAAACATTTTTCAATCTTCTATTGACTTTTCTTTGTTTTCTTGATTTTTGATTATTTCTTGAACAACTCTTTAATAGAAATAATCTTTTTATTTCATTTTTGTCTTATGTCTTGACAAAAGGATAAAAAGATAAATGAAAGGAGTAAATGAATTTGTTCATGATACTCTTGTACTCTAAAGAGTACAATTTTCAAATAAATCTTTCTTCAAGCTGCTAACACATACTGAATACAATTAATTTTTCCTCTCTAACCTATTGCATTGTGGAGAGTCCAATACTCTTAGCAATGGGAAAGGAAAGAAGGTATATATCTATATGATAAAGCATTTGTGTCATTAGCGTTGAACTCATGGGAAAATTATTGACTATAAAAAGAATATTGTCTTTCTATCTGGTGTTCAGAAAGTCAAGACAAGTGAGGCCTTTCCTTCTGCTATCCTCTTCCATGATTCATAACTGAAAATGCAAAGACAGAGGAGGAAGAAACAGTGGAAATGTGGAGAAGATGGAAAAGGAATGGTGAAACAAGGAGTGGGAGAAGCAAAAGGAAAGGAATCTATTTGTGCTGAAAATTCACTACCACTCCACCATTCACACCGATTGTCTGGAGTTGTTTTGTGTACATGTATGGGGTGGTAGGGTTTCTAGAATTGATATCTCAAATTGTGGACAGAGGACCATCTGTGATATGCCTTTAGATGTAGTTTCTGGGCCTCTCCTTAACTTTCTCAATCAAAATCCTCAGGGGACCAAAGATTGTCCATTTTAGCCAGCTTTCCAAGTTGTCTAAACTTGGACTGATGGACAACGACTTACTTTCATGAGAGGGAAAACCATGGGTGAATCCTGCTAAGGTAGAGTGTATCCAGTTTCTACCCCTGAAACTCGGCAAGAAAGAAAACAAGCTCTTTCACCCACAAATACTAATGCTACACTGCAATTCAGAGAGTTTGATATCTGGCCAAGCATCAGATTAAGTGATTATTTTTGCCAATTATTGGCCTGGAAAAATGGTAGGCAGCACACTTGAGTTAACTCATAGAGCTTAATGTTTTCTTCCTTAGTTTTAGGCATAGAAATGAGCTCATTTGCTGATCATGAATATGTGAGCATACTGAGGGGAGATTTTTACCCATGTGGAGCTGTTGGTCATTCTTGGGAAACAGGCTTCAGAAACAGAAATCTATATATTGAAAGACACTTATGTTATTCTCTAGGGAAAATTAGCTATGAAACCATCCTTCAAATAGCATATTGACTTTCAAAAGCATGGTCTTTTTTTTTTTTTTAATGGAACGGGGGTTTGAACTCAAGGCCTCATGCTAGCTAGGCAGGTGCTCTATCACTTAAACCACTCTACGAGCCCCTTGCCTTTGTTTTCTTTCAGCAGCAATGATACTCCATGAAGCTTGAGCTAAACAGTTTGAAACAGCCTCATCACTGTAGAAATCATATAAAGCACATATCCATGCTATTTTTAGTCCATAGTATTTCTTTGAAGTCCCAGAAAATACCAAACAACACTAAAAGGATTTCTCCCTATCCAGTCATCTCTGTAGCCACATTCCATATTCCACTATCAAAAACAAATCTTCATTAACTGTAAATGTAAATTTAAACAAAATTAACCTTACTTAAACATGCAAAATTCTGAGAAGTAAGCTACTAATCTCCTTCTGATAACAAATACAAAAATGTTTAAAAAGATAATACTAGCCTTTGAAATTTTTGCTTTCTTTTTGAAGCCCAAATAAGTAATAACTATAGATCTTCTGTTTGGTCTCCCTTTCACCTACAACATGAGCATTGGAAATCACATGGGGCTGAATTTATCCAGCAGCATTCAGTTTGTCATAGTAGACATGATGGAGCTGTCACATCATGAGAACAAATTTCATTGATGTAAGTTCAAAGCTGGCTGTAGGGCAGTGAACTCAGGCATTGACTGCTTCCTCAGTTTTCTCAGGACCATTGTGTTTTAAATTCAAGAGATCTAATTCTGGAAGAAATGATCTATTTCGGAATGATGATGATTTCTTTGTATCTATTACCTGAGTGATCTACTTTCATACTTTTTCAAATTATACTCTATGCTAAGAATTAGTCGTTCTACATCTTCCTGATGACCTTCTCACATTTTTGTAGGTTTCATGATATAGTAACACTTCAGGGTATAGTGTCTTGAATCCTGACTTACAGAATTAATGCTTTACAAAGGTTGCAAGAGACTTAGAAGTAAACCAACATCTGCCCTCCCATACACACACTACCTAAATGGTACTGCAATATGGATATCTATTCTTATTTTAATTATTTCCCAGAAGTTGTTGATATCATTCCTAGTTTGCTTCTTTTTCTTTGTATGTTCAAAGTTTCTTTGAGAAACTACTTCATTTTCAACTGCCCAATAGAAGCAAATTTTAGCCATGCACGATTATGTAAGTCTGTCGTAAGCTGGTTATTACTTGGCTTCTGCTTCTTTCTTATGGTCTCCATGTGCTCTTGACAGCCAGTTCTGCCCTGGTCATCTGGATTTGGTTGATTTAGAATTGGAATATCACCAAAGACAAATGGATACTTGTCCAGTGAATTATAATGTTTATGATTTTTTACCTTTTGGGAGGTAGAAGGCTGTGGAAGAAAGGTGGAAAGAATAGTTGTATATTGCTGACCCAAATGAGGTCCAAGGGTCTCTAAAGATCAGAACAAGGGAGGTGACCTTTCCCACTCTGAACTGATTAAACTATTTGGAGTTCTTTGCCTGCCTAGTTAAGTGAACCTCATGTAGGAGTATCCTGGACAAACGGGCATGTCTACTGGAGAATGACCAGGACACATGGGGGTATTTTGAAGCCTTACGTAGATAGAGTGTTTAAAGAACTAAGGTGTGTAGTCTGTGGAAGATTAGAGTAATGGGAAATATAACATCTTCAAGTGATGAAGGCATGGTGACATAAAAGAGATTTTAGTTTTACCCCTATGTGATCCCATCCCAGAAGCAAATTAGGACCCATGGATTACAGAGAGTCCAATTTATCTTAAATATAAGGAAGACTTTTTTAACCAATTAGAATTCTCTGTGTATAAAATATTTATTTTACAGTTATGTTACAGAGGTGATTCTAACAAGACAGATTTGATAAGGTGACCTCTAAGTTCTTGTAACAAATCTTGAGATTCTGTTTGAGGAAATCCAATCTTGTAATCTGATTTATGGGTATCAGTCTACATTGATAAAAGGAAGCAAGACATGATGAGATAAAGGTTAGTATAAGTTCTTTTCCTTGGTCTTTGGTATACTAGGATTATGGCCTTATGCATGTTACTTTATCCCCTGGAAAAAAAGAGGGGGGTTGAGTTAAGTAACTTCCAAGGCTGTACACAGCATTAACACTGTGCGCCTAAGAAGGTGTCCATCTCCATCTGCTCTTCTTAAGTTCATCTCCATTGTACCCTCTCCTCATGGCTCATGTAGGGGCTTAGAGACTTAGAAGCAGTGACATCCCCTGATAGACTCCTCTCTGCTTCCAGGGAGACACCTGAGCAGCCAAGCTAAAGCATACCCCAGTTTCATTGTCAGCAGAGGAGAGCTCTGGAAAGAGGCAGGGTCAGGAAGGTCTGAAAGATCTTCTGGCAGACATGCTCTATTCCAGTGTCTGTCACAAACGCTACTATTCAGGTAAGCCAACTTGCCCACAATTCAAAACTGAGCTTCTTAACATGCCGTAATAAACATTCTTCAAAGAGTACTACCTGTCTGAGGATTAAGTCACTGATGAGAAGAATTTTGGACATCACCCCTAGAACTGTATCTAAATCCCAGAAAAGGCATTATTTCTCTCCCTCTTAACATGAGTTGTGGTGGTGACTTTTAGTGTTTTAATTTTTTTTTCAGTACTGGGAAATACACCTAGGGCCTTGCACTCACTAGGCAAGCGCTCTACCCACTGAAAACTTTATCTTTCATCTTTCTCCACTTGTGCCTCTCTAGGCAGGGCTTCCTATCCTCGCCCCTCCACTCCCTCTCTTAGACTCTCTGTCACGTGATGGAAAAATGCAGAGGAGACTCATCTTGTTTTGCCACTCTCTGGGGAGACCTAAGGCATAAACAGAAAACCAAATATAATGATTGAAAAAGATAATTGAAATTAGTCAATAAGAAAGCCATGTAACAAAATCCACATCAAAAGCCCAGCTGGTGGGGTATACCTTTCAAATTCCATTAACTACAGGGAACACATACAAGGAGGGGGCCAAGGAGTGGAGGCGTTTTTGAAGACAGATAGAAAAGGTCAGGGTAACAAAGAAAAAAAGTTACTTGCATAACAAGTTTGATTGAGTGAAACAGAATATTTCTATCACAGAAACTATGGAGAAGAAAAAATAATTTCATATTGTCATATTACTTACTTTTGTGACAGGTATTTTGGTGGATTTCTTTAAAAAATATTTTTATGAAATTTTCTTTCCTTCCTTTCTTCCTTTTCCTTCCTTCCTTCCTTCCTTTTCCTTCCTTCCTTCCTTTCTCTCTCTCTCTTTCTTAAGCATAAATTAAATCCTGCAATTTCATCTTATAGAAAGAGTGATTTTGTAGATTTGACTAAGTAAAAGTAGACAGTGAACAATTTGAGCACACTAGAGGGCATTTAGGGTTTTTTTTCCAGATGGACTATGTGAATGGAGATGGAACCGTTCTAAAATGGCATTGTACAGATGATTTGGGTGGTGTTGTGGTTTGTAATCAACCTCCCACCCTCTTGGCAGGTGTGCTATAAGCAGTGTGTTTATGAGGCCACATTGTCACAAGCTTTGCTTTGACTCTGCTTTTCCTAGCAATGTCAATGACTAGACAAATTTTGTGTGATGTCACCAGAGCTCCTGGAATGATTGCTTCTAAACACAAGAAACAAATACTGGAGATAACCGATCAATTGACTGAGAATCATTCTAATGTCGCGTATCTGAAATCAAACAGAATAATTTGCTCCCATAAGCTCAAATCATTAATTTAGTAATACTTTAGTAGTCCTATGGATTTGTGATGAAATGAGGTAATTTAATGGAAGTTCCACAGAAACCATGAGAATTGGGGTTGGGGGGAGAAACTAAGCAGCAGCTTCTAGCTAAAGCCAGAAAGAAAGAGACATTTCTCTCTTTGGGGGATATCTGAATATAAAGGTAATAATTTGTGGTTAATAGTTAAGGTTTGGGGGCCTCACAGCTCTAGATCAAATCTTACTCTTAACAGTGGTAATAGTCTTGAGCAATTTTCCAAGTCCTGGTTTTCTTTATCTATGCAACAAGGGAAATCGTACTGAATGTAGTAGTTGAGATGCCTTTAAGAATATTTTTTATTAGTGTATCTTAGTTATATAGGGGGTTTCATTATAACATTTCCATATATACTTACAATGTACCTTTGTTAGGTTCACTCCCACCATCATTTTCCTTCATCTGTTACCCCTACTTAAATGATTTCAACAGTTTTCAATGTTCTATCTTCATACACATATAAAGCACGTTGATCATATCCACCCTCCTTTACCATCTCCATTCACCACCCCCTCCTACGATTACCCTCCCCCTAAGAGGACCTGTCTTACGTTCCTGTCCTTCATTTTTTAAGTGTATGCTCATCATTCAAAGTGGTTTCACTATGGTGTTTCATCTGCGGATATATTGTACTTTAATCAGTCTAATCGCCTCTTCCTTAGCTTTGCCCTCCTACCCCCTATTATTCAACGGCTTTCAGAGCCTTTCATTATGTTTTCTTCCTACATAGATGCAATATATATTGATATTATTTACTCTCTATCATTCTCTTTTCCTCTCCCTTTTCCTCCTAGTCTCCTCAAACACTCACATTATTGGAAACATGTTCTCTCTCTCTTTCTCTCTTCCTCTCTCTCTCTCTCTCTTTCTACATATACATATACATATATATGTATATATATTTGTATTTCTGTATATATCTTTTGGATCTATCTTCCATATATGGTAGAAAACATATGACCTTTGTCTTTCTGAATCTGGTTTACTTCACTTAACATGATGATCTCCAGTTAGATGCCTTTTGTCCTGAGTAACAAAATACTTAACTGAAGCCGGTTTAAAGAAAGTATATCTGTGAATTCCTGAAGTAGGCCTGACTTCAGATCTGGTTTGATCTAGAAACTTACAATATTCTAAAGTTCTAACCTCACTTCTTTATACAATTCTCTTGACTTCTGCCTACCTTCTTGTTTTAGCTCTGCCCTTAGGCTGCCTCAGGGCACCAATAGTGATTCTAGATCTTATATCCTCACAGCATACAATTTAAAAGACAAGAATTTCTCTTCTGATAGTTCCTAAAGAAGAGATAAGAATCTTATTTCTAAGAAGCTCTCAGCAAATGTTGCTTTATGTCTTGATTTCTGTATTAGCTTAAGAATACAACTCTGAACAATAAATGGGCTAAAGAGAAGAGAATTCAGCTTAAGAGTCACTCCTACATCTGAGGGGAGGGATCAAATACACACTAACCACTTTGCAAAGGGTATAGAAAAGGTAATTCCTCAAATGCAAATAAATATGTTGTTTCAGGAAAAAAATGAGAAATGGATGCTATCAGGTAACCAACACCAGTGCCCAGACTGTCATTGTAAGGAGCTCAGCAAAGTGCCTGATCCTTGGAAGAACTAGATAAATATAACCAATGATTATTATCTTGCTTTGTCCTGGAGTCACTGTTTCTGCCTAGACTGGCCTGATCAGTTTTTTTCATCTTTTTTCTGTAATGCCTTTCTCTCCTCTTTACCAAGTCTGGAGAACTGGATTCTAGACTTAGCTGAATACCAAGTTGCTGGGTGGGCTCCGTCAAATCACTCACTTCTTGTCTATCAAAAGAGAAGTTTGATGAAATATGAGCTGAGGCAACTTTACCAAAAGAAAGTGACCTTCTTTTTTGGTATCCCAGGAAACCTCACATAAAATTGGTCATAGTTTAAGGAGCTTATCTACCTGTATTATGGTTTAATCTCATAACAAAAGGCTTTGAAGTAAGGATGATCTGGATTTGAATCCCAGATACGCTAATTCTGATTGTGAGGAACTCAAACTCTGTGACCATCAGCCTCCTTTATGATACAAGGAAAAGGGTAGCAAATTGTATCAAATTTCCCAGGCAGGCTTAGATAAACATGGAAGAGTTGTAAAAAGGCTCAAGTTGAAAAGTATGTAGTGACAGAACAAAGAGAACAGTGACTTGTATTTAGAAATGCATGTGGATGATTTAATATCCTTTCATGTTAAATGTCTTATCATTTGTCTGATGACTACTTATTTTTAGCTTTGGAAAGCTAAACTGAGAGGATACATGTGGAAAGGGATCACATTCCTCAGGCCCTGCCAGGGTGGTGATACTCATCACATAGAGGATCGTTAAAAGAACAAATAAATACACAACCAAGATTAACTATATCCATACCCTCCACCCACCCTGTCATCTCTGAACACACCTTTGGCTCACTGGTACTATCTAGTGGCCATTGTAGGTATTACACAGCTTAATAGTGCATTAGTTTTTTTGTTTGTTTTTATTTTGCAGTACTGGGGCTTGAACTCAGGACCTTCACCTTGAGCCACTCACCAGCCTTATTTTTGTGAAGGGTTTTTTGAGATAAGGTCTCATGGAACTATTTTCCTGGGCTGGCTTCGAACCACGATCCTCCTGGTCTCTGCCTCCTGAGTAGATAGGATTACAGGCATGAGCCACTGGTACCTGGCAGTACACGAGTCTTTAAAGGAAGAATCTGATCCCTGATACAGGAACACCATTTTGGAAGTTGAGATCCTGCCTTATCTCAACTTCACAACATCAGGAGTGGGGCTCATGGCTGAGGAAGCTCACAAGAAACCTGTACTGATAGTGAGTGTTTGAATTCTCCTGCCACTTGGAAGCTTAATGAGTGAAACTAAGTTCCAAGGGCTGGAATTTTTGTAATAATGTAGTAATACTTAGCTAAACAACTAACACTGTTACCAAACTCAGGTCTGAAACTCATCTCTGAAAAAAAAAAACAAAACAATGTCTGAGTGATGAGTGTTGGAGATAAAGAAAGGTTTTATTCAGTGACCAAGGCATGGAGAAAAGGAACCTTTGCTCACAAATCAGCTTCTCCATCCAAAGGGTTTGAGGAGTTATACATATAGGATAGTATAATGAGGGGAAGAGAGGTAGACTAATACAGGGGAGGGATATTCACATCTTTTCTGTGAATAGGCAGAGATCTTCCAGAAACTCAGTTGTTACCTCCTCTTTTCACTGCTTTCATGGTCTGATCTTTCTGGTCATGGTGGCTGTTATAGTGTCGTTAGCCTTGAAGGGGAGGAGAGAGAGAAACTAGGCAAGTCTGAGTCAAGTTAATCCTGTATTATAGTTCTGTACAAAATATTTCTCAAATGTCCAACATGTTCACATGTAGGTCTGGGTAGGATCTCACTCCAAGGTTAAGTCAACAAAGGAGACAGACACAATATGAAGACAGAGATACCAAGCATTTTCATCCCATTCTAGTCACCCAAGGGACATCTGCAGGTCACCAAAAGCTGCCTTCAAGTCCCTGCAGACTAGCCTAGGCAATTGTTATCATAACCTACATGGCAAAGGTGTTATGTAGGTTTCCCCTCAGTGTCAAGATGAGCTGATCCAAAGGGTAAACATAACAAGGGTATTGGACTTTGATCATGTGATAAAGTGAGAGCACACAAGGGAGGTATGAGGAGAGAAACTAAAGCAGATACCTTAAAGCAACTGAGGCCAATAGGAGAAGGGGACCAGGAACTAGAGAAAAGGTTAGTTCAAGAAGAATTAACCTAGAAGGTAACACACATGCACAGGAAATCAATGTGAGTCATTTCCCTGTAGAGCTGTCCTTATCTCAACTAGCAAAAACCCTTGTTCCTTCCTATTATTGCTTATACTCTCTCTTCAACAAAATTAGAAATAAGGGCAAAATCGTTTCTGCCAGGTATTGAGGGGGTGGGGGTGAGAGGGAGGGGGGCGGAGTGGATGGTAAAGGATGGGGTGGGGGAAGGGGGGGAGAAATGACCCAAACATTGTATGCACATATGAATAAAAAAAAAGGTGAGCTGATCAAGATGAGTCTGAATAGCTGAGGGGTACATAGGCTGGAGAACAGGGGTGGTTGAGTTGGCAGATAAGATCAGCACATGTGATAGCTTCTTCACTACTGGAGTGGTCACTGCTGTTGATCAGGTCATCAGATGCAACCATGTATCCAATGAAACATCTCAGTGTTCCGCATAAATGTAAAACTTTGATAATGTACCAAACCTCCAAAGATTTCGAAATAATACTTGTTTATGGCATTCTTATCACTTCAGGAACAGAGAAAAATCATTTGAAAATTCCAAGTACTTCAATAATGGAAATGCATGGCATTTCTAGGCTTCAAAGATAGTGTTTCTTTACTCTCTAGGTGGTAAATACAATGGAGGAAGGTGTGTACCGAGGGTTAATTTACCCAGGCTTGAAATGAACCTGAGCTATTTTGCTAAAGTACTTGTAGAGTACTAACATGGTGGAGACCTGAAACTTACTGATTACTTGTCTTGCTTGAAGAGTTTTAGGGCAATTTACATTTGCTTATCAGCATTTGATAGCAGTAAGATTTACTGATGTACACATATTGTTAGAGAGACCTCTGGAGGACTCTGCTATTGGGTTGATTACATAGCAGGAATGTTCCTATTTTAAAAAAAAATCCTCAGTTGATATTTCTGATTGGACTTTCTGGTTCCAAGCTATTCCATGCATTTGCCATTAGAGAGTGTTAACCTCAGCCCTTACAAAGGGAGACGTTAGGAGCCTGCACTTAGTGGTCTATCCAGTCCTCGGGTTTTGAGTCAGCCTTTGAATATAATGTTTATTCTTACATTACTGACATTGCAATGTTGTATCCTTAAGCATTGTCATTTTGGGTCCTGTAATTCTTTTTTGGCCATTCAACCCTGTTTAACTACCTCATTAGTGATGTAATACCATATTTTTCTGTTGTTACACAAAAAGCCTGGGGTTTGATGTAGGTACCACCAGTAATTAGTTTTCCAGCATTGACTTAGATATCTATTTTCTCTATCCTGGAGTTTTTACACTGCAAAATTAAGAAACTAATATTATGTACTGTATCTAACAGTTTTTCTAAGAGTCAAATGAGATATGTGAAAGATGAATGCTAACTTTAAAGTCTCAATAATTTTTATTCTTATTAAAAGTACTATTAATAATAGTTGTAGAAACTTGAAGCAATTGTAGAATAATTACCCAGTGTAAAGAAACCCCTGGAATTGAATGTGGAGGATTAGAAAAAGTTGCCCCTCCCTAGTATCCTAGGCTGACCTTGCACGTGTGATCCTTCTACCATAGCCTCTTGAGTGCTGGGATTACAGGAATAAACTGCCATTCTGCCACAGCTATGTTTTTAGATTTATCTCAGATTTTGTTAGCATTTCAGCCTTAAGTTTACTTATGCTAAATTTTGTGACGTTGGGCCTACACGTGTCTCTTTACTTGAGTAATGAAGTTTGGGGTAGAGCTGCTTATGTATGTAATAAACTGTAATGTAACTGAGATACCTAAATAAACTGTAATCAAACTAAGACTGTGACCTTACTAAACCATTGAGTATTAGCCATTCAGAGTAACTTAAACCTTAGCCAACCAAAGGCTGACAACTGCCAAAACATGTCCCCCAAAGGCAAGTTTTATATGTCATTTCCTATTTGTTTTCTGATTGTATATACACAGCTTGTCACATTGTATATGGGGTTTTTTATGAACAATATTTAATGGGTGTGCTGCATGGTTTTACAATCTATTCCTGCTTCATCAAACTTTGTTCAATTTTTTATTTTTTAAGAAAAGCAATAAATGAGTGTTTCATATGAGCTTTTAAATAAGTCCTTTCAAGAATGAGCTTCTCAGTTCAAGTCAGCCAACTCAATTTGAGGTCCTAATAAAGGAGCCTTTCCTATATTGTTCGTAGTGTGTGGCTTGGTGTCATTTTTAGTGATCTCATGCTACAAAATCCTGCCATCTGGTATCATTTCTATCCTTATTCTGTCCAAGCTCATCCTCCTAAGAAGCCACAGTTAACATTTCATTATATAACTTCTGAGGCTTCTTTATACAGACATGCCTTTATAATTTTAAATCAGACTGTTCTATGCATACTAGCTGAAATTAATAAAAACATATCTAGTCATATTTCCAATTTTTTTTTAAATTAATTAATTATCTAGTTGACTTTCAGTGATGGGGTAATTATCCATTAGTCATGGGAACAATTCAAAAGATGTTCTTTTCTTGTATGAAAGTATCTTGGTCTTGCACCTGAGGGGTAATGGGCAGTGTATTGAATCCTTCTTGTTGCTGCCATCATCATTTTGCATAAACATCCTGGCCTTTATTAGCACTGATGGACTTTTGGTTCTTGAATTCTCAAGAAAGAACAAGGGGCAGCAGGGGGCATGTAGAAGAAACACATAGAAATTCCAGTGGGCAACAGGCCAAGTTAGCCTTGTATTATAGAGTATAGTCTGGAGCAAAACATTTCTGAAATGATTGACATGTCTACATGCACAGCTGATTAGAATCTGACTCAAAGGTTGGGGCGGAAAGGGGACAGATACTATATGAAGACAGAAATGTAAAGCCTTTTAAACCATTTTTAGACATCCATCAGATATGTGTAGGTTCTAATAGTCAGCCTTTTTACAGGATGTAGAAGAGAGAAAGAAAATATTAGAGAATGAAAAATACTGAAACAACCCATCTACCTATGAATATAATATAATGCACTGTACAGTAAGCTGTTGAATATTAGGAGAGCATGGTGATAGAGAATGAGTAAGTAATAGAGGGGAGGGGTTAATTTGTTAAAAGCATGATATATACAGACCTGAAGTACCAAGGTGAAACCCCCTTGGACTATCAATACGCCCTTAATTTTAAAAAATGAAGGGCATGAGGGAAAAAGAAATCCTTTCCAGAGGTGGATACCAGTGTCAGGAGGGTGGGCATAAGAAAAAGGGAATGAGGGGAAATATGGTGGATGTGTTTTTTATCCATTTATGAAAATAGAAGAATGAAATCTGCTGAAATTAGAGAGGAGGGGGGAAGAGGAAGAATGGTGGAGGAGGTAAATCCAACTAAGATAAATTTTAAACACATATGTAAATATCACAGTGATTCCCTCTGTACAACTATTATCTACTAATGTAATCATGAAAAAACAAGGGAAATAATTAAAAAGTCAGCATTTTAATCAAAAGTTGCCTTCAAGTTTCTGTAAAGTTAAGTTAGGTAACTGTTATCACTATCAGCAGTATTATAGGAAACTAGTGGAAAGCTAATAATGTATTGTTCAGTTTTGTAACTTACAACATTTAGTGATTTTTAGGTTAACTAGGAGCAAATGCTATGATTTTGTGCTGGTGAACTGTCTGACATTTGAGATGATGAGTTGATTCTGGGGACTTGCCAAGGGTATTTTATAGGACAGAGTTTTTCCTTGGTAAAAATCATCTCCTTTGCCTTTGTTTATCATTTGTGTAAACCCACTAGTTTTAGCTTGGCTTAATCATAAGGGGTTCCTTGTCTGTAAACATTCTGGCCTTGTGGCCTAATCTGGTGTTTTATGACAAAGCTTTTGAAAGTGTGAGGATGGAGACAGGTGAAAAAAGCACATCATGCTTTTAGTGGGTAACAGGTTAAGGACCCACTTTATTTATTTATTTTTCTTTATTGATATATTCATATGTGTATACATTGTTTGGGTCATGTCTCCCCCCTGCCCCCCCTTCTTCTCTCCTCCACCCCCCTTGCTTCCAGGCAGAACCCGTTCTGCCCTTTTCTCCAATTTTGTTGAAAAGAAGACATAAGCAATAATAAGAAAGACAAAGCTTTTGCTAGTTGAGATAAGGATAGCTATACAGAAAGATTCCTAGCATTGCTTCCATTCACAAGTGTATTACAACCCGAATTGATTCATCTCTACCTGACCTCTTCTCTACTTCCCGGTCACCTTCCCATATTAACCTCTGTTGTTTTAAGGTTACTGTATTAGCTCCTCTGCAGTGGGGACATCAAACACTTTCAAGTTTTGGGTTTCCTACCTATCCATATACCTCCCATATGTGCTCTCCCCTTATCATGTGACCCAAGTTCAACAACATTACTGCCATTGCCCTAGATCTAAAGTCTGCATATGAGGGAGAACACACGATTTTTGGTCTTCTGAGCCTCACTAAGCTCACTCAGGATGATGTTCTACAGTTCCATCCATTTACTTGCGAATGATAAGATTTCATTCTTCTTCATGGCTGAGTAAAATTCCATTGTGTATAAATACCACATTTTCTTAATCCATTTGTCAGTAGTGGGGCATCTTGGCTATTTCCATAGGTTGGCTGTTGTGAATAGCGCTACAAAAAACATGGTGTGCAGGTGCCTCTGGAGTAACCGGAGTTGCATTCCTCTGGGTATATCCCTAGGAGTGGGATTGGTGGATCATATGGCAGATTTATGTTTAGTTTTTGAAGAAGGCTCCATATTGTTTTCCAAAGTGGTTGCACTAGCTTGCATTCCCACCAGCAGTGTACAAGGGTTCCTTTTTCCCCCACATCCTTGCCAACACCTGTGGTTGGTGGTTTTTTTTTTTTTTTTTTTTTTTGTGGTGATTTTGATGATAGCTATTCTAACAGGGGTGAGGTGGAATCTTAGTGTGGTTTTAATTTGCATTTCCTTTCTTGCTAGAGATGGTGAGCATTTTTTCTGTGTTTTTTGGCCATTTGAATTTCTTCTTTTGAGAAAGTTCTATTTAGTTCAGTTGCCCATTTCTTAATTGGTTCATGATTTTGGGAGAGTTTAGTTTCTTAAGTTCCCTGTATATTCTGGTTATCAGTCTCTTGTCTCATGTATAACTGGCAAATATTTTCTCCCACTCTGTGGGTGGTCTCTTCAGTTTAGAGACCATTTCTTTTGATGAACAGAAGCTTTTTAGCTTCACGAGGTCCCATTTATCTATGCTATCTCTTAGTTGCTGTGCTGCTGGGGTTTTCTTGAGAAAGTTCTTACCTATACCTACTAACTCCAGAGTATTTCCTACTCTTTTCTGTATCAACTTTAGAGTTTGTGGTCTGATTTTAAGATCCTTGATCCATTTTGAGTTAATATTGGTAAAGGGTGATATACATGGATCTAGTTTCAGTTTTTTGCAGGCAGATAACCACTTTTCCCAGCCACATTTGTTGAAGAGGCTATCTTCTTCATCATATGTTTTTGGTGCCTTTGTCAAAAATCAGGTGGACACAGCTGTGTGGATTCATATCCAGGAAAGACCCACTTTATTTGACTTTGGTCTCCATGAGATGGCCCTTTCCTGTTTCAGTAGGTTAAAAGGATGCTAGGAATGGGAGGGAAATTTCTTTTAGTTACTTAAATATTTTCATGTGATGAAATTATGAGTGGTTTTTACCTAATTGTGTGTTTTTCAATTAAGAAAGGCTATAAAACTCTCCTTTACCTCTGGTTTATTCCACAGTTTTCAAACCAGGATGCCATGTACTCTAAATGTAATTGCAGATATTTGGGGGACGTAGTTCAGTTTTTAACCCTGTCCTTGTTAACGTCTCCTCAAAGACTCTGGCATGGCATGTGGGACTTGTCATCTGAGAAAGAGAAATAGTGTCTGTCTCTCAAATCCTGCCCATGGACCAGTTTCATGATGTGCACTCTTTATGTTTTTGAATAACTTCCTTCCCTTTTTTTGAGGTTACTTGGTTGATTCTCTGGATATATTCATATAGGAATATGTATTTGACTATCTAAAAGATTCCCTTTGTAATAATGTATAGAAGCCAGGTGTGGTAGTTCCTGCGTATAATCTGAGCACTCACGAGTAGAGACAGAAGGATCTGGATGCATACATTGACGCCTCAGAAAGAGATATTGATACGCTTTACAAATTTTATTAAGATAAAAGAGCCAAATCCCTAAATAACTTCTTGGAAAAAAATTTCCAGAAATAGCTAAACATACGAAGAAATATTTTGCTATTTTTCATATTTGGAATGTAATTATATAGGTTCTAAGCTGCTCTGAGGACTTATATCTATTAAGAAGTGCTGCTATATTTTTTTTAACCCAGAGAAGGAACATGCTTTCTTTATCATTATTATTATTAAAGATAAAGTCACTGATCTGTTTGGTAGTCCTCCCAGATGGGTCCCTATAAATACATAAAATCATAGAATAGTTGCATTTCAGAGCAGAAATGAACTTTAGAAGACTTGTATTCAAATCAGCTCATTTTATTTCATAAAGAATGTCTAAATCTCAAAAAAATAGTTTCTAACTCTTGAAAAACTCAATTATATAGTTATACCCATTTATTGCTTTCCTGTTTCATTTGTCTTTAATTCACATACAATAAAATTCACTCTAGTAGGTACAGTTCTATGAGTTTTGCCAAATGCCTTGTTGTCTTATTACCCCCATCACCACCCCAATTCCTTGTACTACTCATTCAGAGTCATCTCTTCCCCCAGCTAACTCCATGGATATGTTCTTTGTTCTTATAGTTTTGGCCTTAGGCAAACAGCCACGATACCCCACAAATGATGAATGGATTAAGAAAATGTGGTATTTACATACAAAGGAATTTTATTCAGCCATAAAGAAGAAAGAAAATTTGTCATTTTCAGGTAAATGGATGGAACTGAGGAACATCTTCTTAAGTGAAGTTAGCCAGGTTTAGAAAGCCTATAGTTTTGCATTTTTCAGAAGTTACAGAAATAGAATCAGACATTATATAGGCTTTCAGTCTGACTTCTTTCACTTAACATAATATATTTATTTGATATTCATCCATGTTGCAAATATCAATAATTCCCTAATTTTCATTGCTGTTTGGTGACCCATTGTAATAGACCCATTGTAATACCATGATCTATTTAGCAGTCTACCAATTGAAGGACATTTGGCTTGTTTCTAGTTTTTAGCAACTGTAAATAAACTACTATAAACATTTGCAAACAGGTTTCAGTATGAACAATTTTTTTCTGCAGTGAACATCTAGTAGTGAGACTGCTATATCATATGATATATATGTTTAACTTTATAAGAAATAGACAAGTTTTTCCAAAGTAGCAATATTTTGCTTTTTCACCAACAAAATATGGGAGTTCCAGCACATGGCATTGTTTTAGGATTGTAATAGGTGATACAAGAACCCATTTACGGGTTATTTTTATGTGCTTATTTGCCATCCATAGATCATCTTCAGTGAAGTCTTCAAATCTTGTACAAATTAAGTTGCATATTTGTTATTGTTGAGTTTACAGTACTTTATTCTGAATAAAAGTTCTTTGTCAGATATATGATTAGCAAATATTTTCATTCATTAAGTAGGTTGTCTTTTGCAGAGCAAAAGTCTGAAATCAATTTTTTTTCTGAAAGACAAGGTCTCACTAAGTTGTGAAGGGTGGCTTTGAACTCACAATCCTTTTGCCTCAACCTCCTGATAACTGGAATTATAGCTATGCTCCATTGCAACCAGCAAAAGTTAATTTTGATGAAGTGTAATTTATTATGTTCTTATTTTTTTGGTGATGCTTTTGTGCCTTGTCTTAGAACTCTTTAACTCCCCCACATTCACAAAGATATTCTTCTAGAAATTTTACATCAAGTGCTATGATTCATTTTTAGTTAAAGATACAAGGATATGAATGTGTACTTGCCCCAGCACCATTTGATTAAGACTATTGTTTCTCCAATGAATTGAATTTTTATCTTTGTCAAAATAATTTGTGTGGGTTTATAACTGGATTCTTTGTTTTCTTCATTCTAGTTTTCTATCCTTTTGCCAATACCACACTATCTTTATAGACTTACTGCAGATTTTCTCAACTTCAGTACTGTTGACATTTGGGGTGAGTTAACTCTTGTTGTCGGGGGCATCATACAAATTTTAGCAGCATTCCTAGCATCTACTTATGTCACAAATCAGCTGGCTGGAGTCCTTCTGCTCTACCTGGATAGAAATCATGAGTAAGGGAGGAGATACTCCTCCAGTTATTCTGGGCTCTGGGGGGGGGGGGGGGGCTTTTGTAATCCTTGTGAGCAGCAGTGTTAGACACCAGTGGGCAGCAGCAGGTGGTATCTGTTTGCACCACTGTCTGGAATGCCCTGACAGCTGGAGTGGTGGCATGGGCTTTTGTGTCAGAGCTTGGGGCAATCAATAGCCCACAGTGATGGTGTTAGTGTTGGTGCATTTGATAGCCCTGGTGGTTATGTTATTGCTTGGTGCTCCGGCCACCTGTTCTTTTTTTTTTTTTTTTTCAATTTTGAAGTCTTTTTTTTTATTGTTTTATTATTCATATGTGCATAAAATGCTTGGGTCATTTCTCCCCCCTGCCCCCACCCCCTCCCTTACCACCCACTCTGCCCCCTCCCTCTCCCCCCCACCCCCTCAATACCCAGCAGAAACTATTTTGCCCTTATTTCTAATTTTGTTGTAGAGAGAGTATAAGCAATAATAGGAAGAAACAAGTGTTTTTGCTGGTTGAGATAAGGATAGCTATACAGGGAGTTGACTCACATTGATTTCCTGTGCATGTGTGTTACCTTCTAGGTTAATTCTTTTTGATCTAACCTTTTCTCTAGTTCCTGGTCCCCTTTTCCTATTGGCCTCAGTTGCTTTTAAGGTATCTGCTTTAGCTTCACTGCGTTAAGGGCAACAAATGCTAGCTAGTTTTTTAGGTGTCTTACCTATCCTCACCCCTCCCTTGTGTGCTCTCGCTTTTTTCATGTGCTCAAAGTCCAATCCCCTTGTTGTGTTTGCCCTTGATCTAATGTCCACATATGAGGGAGAACTTACGATTTTTGGTCTTTTGGGCCAGGCTAACCTCACTCAGAATGATGTTCTCCAATTCCATCCATTTACCAGTGAATGATAACATTTCGTTCTTCTTCATGGCTGCATAAAATTCCATTGTGTATAGATACCACATTTTCTTAATCCATTCGTCAGTGCTGGGGCATCTTGGGTGTTTCCATAACTTGGCTATTGTGAATAGTACCGCAGTAAACATGGGTGTGCAGGTGCCTCTGGAGTAACCTCTGTCACAGTCTTTTGGGTATATCCCCAAGAGTGGTATTGCTGGATCAAATGGTAGATCAATGTCTAGCTTTTTAAGTAGCCTCCAATTTTTTTTCCAGAGTGGTTGTACTAATGTGCATTCCCACCAACAGTGTAAGAGGGTTCCCTTTTCCCCGCATTCTTGCCAACACCTGTTGTTGGTGGTGTTGCTAATGATGGCTATTCTAACAGGGGTGAGGTGGAATCTTAGTGTGGTTTTAATTTGCATTTCCTTTCTTGCTAGAGATGGTGAGCATTTTTTCATGTGTTTTTTGGCCATTTGAATTTCTTCTTTTGAGAAAGTTCTGTTTAGTTCACTTGCCCATTTCTTTATTGGTTCATTAGTTTTGGGAGAATTTAGTTTTTTAAGTTCCCTATATATTCTGGTTATCAGTCCTTTGTCTGATGTGTAGCTGGAAAATATTTTCTTCCACTCTGTGGGTGTTCTCTTCAGTTTAGAGACCATTTCTTTTGATGAGCAGAAACTTTTTAGTTTTATGAAGTCCCATTTATCTATGCTATCTCTTAGTTGCTGTGCTGCTGGGGTTTCGTTGAGAAAGTTCTTACCTATACCTACTAACTCCAGAGTATTTCCTACTCTTCCCTGTATCAACTTTAGAGTTTCCGGCCACCTGTTCTGATCGGCTCCATTAACATTAGTTTCACTCCCAGGACAGTGGTGGGGGAGACCCTGACAGCCCTTGATGATTCCACTGTGATGGAAGGCCCAATCATCACCAGTGTTCCTGCCAGCTTGCCCCACCTGGCTGCCAGTGTTGCCATTGCTGTAGGCCCTGAGGCTACCAATTCTTCTGCCTCTGTGGGCAAAGGCTGCAGATGTTAGTCTCACTTTTGCTGTTGCCACTGTGCTGCCAGTTCTCTTCATGTTACCAACTCAGTCAGTCTACTAATGATGAAAATCAAAAATAGGCTAAGAAGACCACTAGGATAGTCCTTATTGGACCTGCTGATGCAACACCAGGGGGCAGCATAGGAGTGTGTCTCTGACTGCTCCCCAAATGAGCCAAGCAGCCTGCTTATATAGCCAGAAAGAAGGTGTGACAAAGGTGCCAAGGACAGTCCTCCCATGCAAATGAAAGATTGTATTTGCATCAATCCAGGTCTTCCCATGGGTCACCTGAGGAAATGAGTGCCCCATGCTCTGTCCTGGGTAGAAGTGACTGACAAATGCACTGAAGTTTGTGGTAGCAAAAGTCTGGTGTAAGTTGCTCGTTGGGACAGTGCCTTCGGCATCAGGGCAATGGATGGTCTGACTGGCAGTCCTTCACTCAAGACAGCTAGGTAGGGGAATGGTCCGGCCGTTGTCAATCAAGGAGTTAAATCTTCCCAGCTCCCAACATTTTAGCACATGTTAAGGAAAAATAAACTTTCAAGAGGGTGCTCACAGCAATCTCTTATCAGCAACAGTGCTTTAACAGTACTTAATTGTGCTCTGAAAATGCTCAACTCTTGCCCCAATGCTCCAGGGAAAAGTGGGTCTCTACCACCTCTTTCACTTACAGATGCTAGCAGTACCCTCTGAGTTGTGACAATACAAAGTGTCTCTTGACCTTACTGAGTCTCTCCTGATAGCGTTGAGGGTGTGTGTGCAAAACTGCTCCTGGGTGAGGACCACTGATTTATGATAAGTTTTGAAAATCAGACTTCATTCTGTTTTGGCGATTATGGCTCCTTTGCTTTCTAATAAGCTTTAGGATCAGCTTGTATGAGCCTTCCAAATTATGAATACAGTGTATCTTTACATTTATTTAGGTTTCTTTTGATTTTTTTTTGGTGGTACTAGAATTTGAACTCAGGGCCTTGTGGTGGCTAAACAAGCACTCTGCCACTTGAGCCATGCCCCCAGCACTTTGTGTGTGTGTGTGTTTTTGCACAGGCTGGCCTTAGATGGCAATTCTTCTTCCTATGGCTACCCCCATGTAGCTGGACTACAAATGGGAACCACCATATCTAACTTGTTTGTTGAGATGGGGGGGGTCTCACTGACTTTTTGCCTGGGTTGGCCTTGAACCTTGATTCTCCCAATCTCTGCCTCTTGAGTAACTGAAAGTTACAGTATGAGCCACCACACCCAGACCTTCTTTTGATTTTTAAAAATTATTATTATATGTTTTTAGCATACAGGTCTTATATATGTATGCATGCATATATATAGGTATATATTTATAATTATATAATAGCTAAATA
This sequence comes from Castor canadensis, assembly GCF_047511655.1. Taxonomy (NCBI): domain Eukaryota; kingdom Metazoa; phylum Chordata; class Mammalia; order Rodentia; family Castoridae; genus Castor; species Castor canadensis. The sequence continues at coordinate 89,815,949 of NC_133396.1, read as the reverse complement.
TTTAATTTTATGCTATTGTAAATAGCACCCAAAATTTTGAGTTCAGATTGGCCATTGCTGGTCTTGAGAAATGCAATTGATTTTGTATATTGACCTTATATCCTGCAGTCTTGCTAAATTCACTTGTTAGTTCTAAGGGCCTTTTTGTACAGACACACACATATCTGAATAAAAACAGTTTTTTCCAGGAGTTTGAGACTAGCCTGGGCTATATAATGAGACTCTGTATCCAAAAAAAAAAAGTGCTACAAATACTATTTAGTGACTATCAGTAAGATTTTTTTGTTGTTTTAAAAAATCCAGATGCTGGCACTGTTCAGAAAAATATAACACGTTTATTTACAATTGCTATAAAGCTGAACAGCTGAAACTTGTTCACTGAAACAATTGGATTCACAACAATACTTTGCACCCCTACATTTATATTAAAAGTCCACACACAAATGAAAATAGAAAAACTGCCAGTGCTTTATTTCTGTCCCCTACTTTTCTACTTGTGGTCATACAATTAGGTGACTTTTGACCCTATGGGAGAAAAATATCTAATGTTCAGAACAGAAAAAAAGGGATTCTTTTTTAGAATGAAATGTTTTCTGTCCTAGTGGTTTCCAAAGCATATTCTCCACATATATGCCATACCATTGGATGTCTTTTGGCATAATTATTACATGTTTGGCATGGATAGCACACAGGTTGGTATCTTCAAAAAGCCAACCAGGTAGGCCTCATCTGTCTCTGCTGAGCACCAGTGGCTGCTCTCTGCAGGTGCAGGTCTGTCTTGAAGTCCTCAGCTGTTTCTTACATCACATGCTGGAAAGGGAGTTTGCAAATCAGAAGTTCTGATAATGTCCAATTGCACATAGTGCCACAGTACCAGGCTTGCAATGGTGACATTTCTTTACCCTTCCAGTAGAGGGTGCACTCTCATGAGTAGCTTTTGTAGTCAGTTGTTTCCTTGGTGCTTTACTCCTGGTTGATTTGGGTGCAGTCTGCTTTGTAAGGATCCTTTCAAAACACATGGGATGCAACATTTTTGTAGTGAGGAAAATAAACTGGGTTTTTTAAATTAGCATAAAAGAATTATACAAAGGAGTTTCCCATTAATATTTATATACATGCATGTAAGATACTTTGATCGAATCCACCCTATATACGTTACTTTTTCTTAATCCTTTACCCTCCTTCTCTTCCTTTTTAGTGGGTTTCATTTTACTACTTTGGGATGCAATATTTTAAGTTGGATGGTCTCTCTATTGTTGAGCATAAGGTATTGAAGCCCTTCATTATTGTACTGCTGTCCATCTCTGTCTCTCCCTTCAGACCTGTGAATATTTGCCTTATATATCCAGGTACTCTGATGTTGGAAACATCTATTTACAATTACTATATTCTCTTGATATATTTGCCCCTTTATCACTATAAAATGACCTTCTTAGTTCCTTGCTACAGTCTGACCTGAAGTTTATTTTGTCTGACTTTTGTCTCCTTTCTTTTAGTTTCCATTTGCATGGAATATCTTTTTTCCATCTTTTCACTTTCAGTCTATGTGTCTCTGTAAAGCTGAAGTAATTTCCTTGATGACAGTATGCAGTTGGTCTTTTTAAAATCCATTCAACCACTCTGTGTCTTTTGGTTGGAAAATTTAATCCATTTACATTCAAGGTAATTAATGGTTACCATTGCCATTGTATTGTTTCTTGGTTATTTTGAGCTTTCCTTTGTGATGCAATGATTCTCTACAGTGATGTGCTTTATTCTTTCTCTTTATCTTTTCTGTATCTAAGTTTTTGTTTTGTGGTTTCCATGAGACTTAATTATAACATTTTCTGGTAATAACAGTCTGTTTTAAGTTGTTAACAACTTAACTTCAATTGTATACACAAATTCTGTACTTTTGCTACACCCATTTTATGTTTTTGATGTCACAATTTACATCTTTTAAGCTATTGTTTTTTTCAAATAGCTTTATGTGCCAATCTGTTTCTTGTCTTTTTCTTTACTATAGCATGAATGCTAGACCATTCGATATTTTCCTCTAGCTCACTAGGGCTCTTTATCATTTTTCAGTATTTTTTCTCTGTAATCTTCAGATCAAATAGTTTTTATTAATCTATACTCATTTACTGACCCTTCTCTGTCATCTCCCTTGAGTCCATCTAGTGAATTTTGTATTTCAGATGTTACACTTTTCAGTCCTGAAATTTCCATTTGATTCTCTTTTTTGTAGCTCTTATCTCTCTGTTGAGAGTGTTTATCTTTAGATTTACTTCAAGAGTGTTTACTTCAAGAAGCATGGTTATAATAGCTGCTGCAAAACCTTTGTCTAATTCCAATATCTGAATCATCTCAGGATTAACATGGTGATGGTATTTTGCCTTAGTAGTGGTAAGATTTTCCCGGTTCTTTGCTTACTGTTACTTTGGCTTTTCCAGACATTTTGAGTATCATATCGGGAGACTTGGGGACCTGCTAAAATCCTCTGAATAATGTTGATTTTCACTGTTGTTGTTACTTTTTTGTAGGTAATCAATCCCTATTAGATTCTGACTGCAAGTCATATCTCACCTTCTCTGGGTGATGGTTCCAATTTAGTTGAGTTTTCAAGGATTTGGCTATCCTATTTCAGGTCTGTCCATGCCTGTGCGAGTCAGAGATTGACTCCTGCACATGTAGCCTCATCCAAGAATTAGGAGAACTTCTCCCATTTTTTCCTTCTCAATATTCCCCTCCCCACCCCCAATGTCTAATTTCTAGAAGCTCCTCTCCCTAGTAATGGTAACGGAAAGATAAGATTTAACTGATGTTCTGGTGACCACATCATTACAAATTCTCCACACTGGGGATGCCTTCAGGGCAAAGCGATAGAGAAAAGAGAAAGGGAGAAAAAAGCCTAAAGTGCCTTCTTTATACTTTGTGTATCACAAGTTGCTCTATTTTTTAGTTTCTCTGGCCTGATATTTGGGGTTTTCTCTAGATTTTAGGTGCTGGAGACACCGTGGCTACCACATTATAGGCTCATAATTGGGGTTTCCCTTAGTGTAGACCTGGAAAATAATAATTCTCTATAAGCAGTTAAGAATTAAGAGGTGGAAATGGAAAACTCCCATTGCTGGCCAAGGTGGAATAAGCTCACTACAGCCTATATCTCACACTATTTACAAGTAAAGATTACAGGCAAATCACAAAACATCATTAAGCACTTTTAACAGTTAAAAAATGTAAGTAGGTTAGGAAGGGGAACCTAATCTTGAAGAACAATCCACACACAGGTGAGCTTCTTTGGCTATTTCTTTCTTCTGTATTTTCCTACTTTTACCCATGGATGATTCCATTGTGGAACTGAGCAGACATAGGCAGCAAAAGCACTCAAAGTAAGGCCCTGAGCACTGCCCCACCCTCCTCTACAAGGTACTAAGAATAATATTGCCCTTCTGGTCAAAGGGCTGGGAAAGGAGGTCCCCATAAAAAGAGGACTGAGGAAAAATAGAGGGGTAAGGAATTTTCACTGATTGATTATTCCTATTTATTCTTCCAGCCACTGCTGGGTCAGAAGCCAAAGACTCAAATGCTTTTAGGTTCCCAGAGACAAGCTACACAATTGCCATAGGCTGAGTGGGCATTGTGCCAGACACCACCCCTCTGGAAGACCTAGATGAACTCAGCATGTTGCTATTTAGGGTGCAAGCCCAGCATCACCACATCTCCCCCTGTTCAAGAGAAGTTAGAAATACAAATTGACATGAAATTTCCAGATTTTTAAATGCAGACACTAGTCCAGATTTTAGAAAGAAGTGGGTGAAGCAATTGAAGCCTGTCCATGGGCTGGAGAGGGCCCTAGGACTGTTACTTCATTCCTTTCCAGAAAGTCATCTATGAGTTCTTTTCTGGCCTCTGCCACGACAGAGATCCAGAGCTAAGAATTCTTGGAGGGAATTCCTCCTTTCCTAATTCCCTCTCCCATGTGTTCAAAAGTTCTCCTACACCCCTGGAGTGACACTTCACAGCCCTTGCTGCTGCCCTCTCCTCCAGGAAAGACCACCAAGCTGGTCAGTCAGGACAGGTGCCTGGGCTACCAGCACTCCAGCCCTAACGTCCTTATAGCTTAGGTTAAGTGTGAGCTTTCTGTGACCTTACAGGTATTCTAGCACACAGAAAATCTCACTCACAAGTTATTCTGGTAAAAATTAATTCTCTTTTCAAGTTTATTTAAAAGCTTCTTTAAGCTTTTAGGGTCCATTTAAAATATGATTTACTTTCATATCTACATACAGATTTTAGTAATTACTTATTTTTTAATGGTTAGAATGGGAAGAGAATTTGGATCCTGCCTTTCTCTTACTGGTTCCCAGCTGGGAGTCTGGTCCTTGGTCCTGGAAAAGTGGTCATATAGAGAGATGCAGGCTTGTGAGGGCTATGGGAAGTTTCTCTCCTTCCCTTTTCTTTTTCTTCAGTGATCAGGGTTTCCAGTGACATAGCAAGAAAAATACAACAGTTAGGAGGACTGTGTCTCTGAGGTTCACCCTCAACTCTTCCCCTAGTCATCGAGCCTCTGTGCCCTCATTTCTTCATCTGAGAGATGGAGAAAGGGAAGATGCTGGCCAAAAACTAAATGTTTTTGTTAGCCATGGGGATTAAGTTTTAGTGATGTCTTGCACTGCATAGTGACTACAGTTAATAATAATGTCTTGTGCATTTCAAAATTGCTAAAAGAATAGATTTTGTTGTTGTTGTTGTTGGGCTTGGGTTTGAACTCAGGGCTTCACACTTGCAAAGCAGGCACTCTACCACTTGAACCACACCTCCAGTAAAGAATAGATTTTTTTGAAGACCAGGAGGGTGGAACAACTCCTGCCTGGGGAGGGGGTTGGTACCAGTGGGAGGGGGGACGAGGTGGGGGAATGGCATGGGAAAGTGAATACTGTGTACACACGTATATAAAAGGAAAAATAATACCTGTTGAAACTATTCCAGGAATGGGGGAAGGGGAAATAAAGGAGAATGATGGAAAGAGTGAATTTGAGTATGATATATTTGTGATATTATAAGAACTTTTGTGAATGCCACAATGTACCCCCACTCAGCACAATAAAAAAATTAAAAAAGAATAAATTTTTCATGTTTTTACCACAAAAAAGGTATGTTGGTAAGGTGATGGGTCTGTTAATTAGCTTTATCTGATCTTTCTACAATGTATGCATAGATCAAAACATCACATTATATCCCATGGATATACACAATTTTAATTATCTATCTTTCTATAGAGAGAGATCATAGAGCTATTTTGAAGATTACATAAAATGTTTGACCTAATATAAGCGGAAAGTAAACAGATGGACATTTATTTATTGTTTCTTCGATATGAACGTTGACATTGCAACATTGCATTCTTTTTCTTTTTGAGTTAAGGTCTCACTAGGTAGCCCCAGGCTAGCCTTGAATTTGAGAGCCGGGATTATAGGTGTTCACCAACATGCTCGGCTTTGCATTCATCTCTTAAGACCAACTATATACAAACTTATGATGACAACAAGCTGTTCCCAAGAATTTCAACCTCATTTACTCCCTTAGGTTCCAGACCCTTTTGATCCCAATTTCCTTTCCAGTCTTGGTAGGGGCTCTTAGAAAAGAACTGAGTTCTTCTCAGTCAACTGTTTCCTTCCTGTAGTAATTAGTAGGACTTAAGACAGGCAGGAGAGGGAAGGGGGGCAAAGGTCATCCTGCAAATCCTAGCCACTAGTCCTCTTCTGGGAGTATTGAATGCTTATTGGGGTGTTTGTAGACTGATATCTGTGGGTGTGGGATTCCCTATTTGTTGATGTGCAAAAGTTGAGTTGGTGGTAACTTTAGTATCCTGTTTGGTTATAAATGATCAGCAGGTGGCAGCAAAGTATTTTAAGTCCCAAGGGTTCACCATCAGCCCCTGGAGTAAAGAGCAGTCTTTATCATTCTGAAAGCAACTTTTTAGGGGTGGCAAGTCAAGTTCCAATACAAATTCAGTAATAATATCTCCATATAAAACTAGCAAAGGGAGAAGAGACCAGTCAGCCAGGTGAAAGGAAATCCCGTGTGAAGGAACAGACTCCTAGGGGTATGGTCAGCAAACCAATCCCACGGCATGGAGAAATCAACAGTGGGAAAATGTGAATGAGCTTAATTGCATTGGTTATCTGGAAGCCCAGCAGTGAGCATGCAGTGCATTTCATACTCTTTATGGCTTTGATTAAAGAAGCACTGGATGTACTTTCTTTCACAGTTCATCCAAGTTTTGCCAGTATGGTTTAGTTGGTGTTGGCTTTTGTTTCTAAAGATCACGATTATAACCAGGTACATGACAACTTTCCATTTGAGAGATGGAATATTAACTCTTGCTAACTGAGATTAGTTCTTTTGATTAGTTTATGCCAAGGAAGAGTGAATTATCCCAAAAAGGGAATTGAGAACAAAAATGTTTTAAGTCAATGGTGGGGGATAAGAATCTATGTTGCAGGATTAGAATTTAAAGAAAAGCAGCACCTGATAATCAGGAACTGGCCTAGCTCTGTCAGCTAGACATTAGTGTGGTTGAGGCCAGCCTTGCAGTCATAGCTAGGCTTTGGTGTTCTCTTGTTGAATAAAAACAAATTCACAGGAGTCCAACCTCTGACAAGGCCACTCTGTGACCACCATAGAGCAAGAATCTACTCTGTAATGACATTTAAGAACAGACGAAATCTAAAAAGTGACAGCAAAAATGACCAAACACTTCTTTATCCTTCCTTGCTAACATAAGTGATAATTGCTGCTTTACCAATTAAAACTGTAGCCTTATTTCTTTCTTAGTTTTTTTCTAAGTAAGAATCACTAAGCTATCAAATCATAGAATCCTGACAGGATCTAAAAGTCCCATTTCCTTACACCCACATCACCTAACACAGAATTTAGCAAGAGAGCCACAAATATCTAGACACAGGATGATTACTAGGGGAAGAAAGTGACAAGAAAAGGGAAGGGACAAGGCTGTCAAAACCTCACTGCTTCACAACGGGGTCTTGAGAGGGCATTTGTTTTGGTGTTTTCAGAAACTAGGAGCCAACATCCCTGCCTGTATTTGCCACTGACATTTGTCCTTGCCTCCAAGACTCATCTTGACAAAGAACTGAAGGCTGGCTATGGACTGGGGATGAGTGCCTCTTCTTCCTGAGCAGCTGACTTATTCTGATGTGGTTTTGTGGTTTGGCAGTAAGCAGCTCTGCTCATGTGGACATGGGGTGCTTTCGGTTTCTCAAAGTGAGTCATGTTGACTTTCCTCTTAGGAGTAAGAGTGACCCTTGCTCAAAAGGACTATATGACTAGAAAGAAGAAACACTAGAGGCCACCATCACCAGAATGTTTACCAATGTAGGCAGTTGCTAGTTTCTGGGAGTGGTATGTGTCACTTCTTTAAACAAGGTAAATGAGGACGAGGCATTTGGTTTTGAATCTTTGAATATTTGCCAATGATTGAAGTATTTTCTTATTCTCACACATCATTTGGAGTGATAATGATGGCCAAAGAGCTCAGTACCTAGAAGTGGACAAAAATACATTTTCATTTGGTTATCTGTACATGATAGGGGAAATTTCTAAGAAGATTATTTGTTATCATTATGTCTTTAATTCTCATGTCTGTTAAAGAGCTTATGATATTGCATCATTTATGCTGGCCCTAAGAAGTCTTGGCAAACCTATTGAGACTCAAAATTGAGCTTGTAAAGAATCAGTCAATAGGCAGGAGAAGGAGTTTCTTGATTTTTGATTAATTAATTTGATTTATTTTTCACAAAAATATGGAGAACCAAGATGAGCTCATGTCACCATTTCTGTGCCCTTGACAAGCATTGTTAATTAATTGTATTTTTTTCACGCTAGCTGGGATATATCCTCAAGGTACTGATCACTGTGCTCTATGTGGTCACTACCACCAAATCATGGTAGGCCTGTGAGATAAAGACTATTTATGTACCTACTCTAGAATCTCACTTTAATCTTGCTCTTAGGTATCCAAGTCTTGGGAGCACCACATTGAGGGGACTGCCACTTTTTCTTCAATAATTAAATCCTTCTGGATCTGAGAGTGAGCAAATGGAATGATTCTCAAATTCTATGTTCCTGATCTGTCATTGCTACCTATCGCCTGTGAGTCATTTGGGTGAAAGAAAGAGAATGATAAGAGCCCATTAGAGGAAGAACACACATTAGATAATGACTGAATCATTCAAGATGTTTTATATATTTACAAGGATAAAAAGATTGCTACTACTTCATAAGGCTAAATTTTCAAAGCCAGTCCCCTTTCTACTTCTAGGTATATGGCCTGTCATTTGGAGGTCGTTATAAAGTAGGCAATTTTAGGGCACAATAGATTGAGTAGGGGGCTTATGAAATTGCTAGTATTCATGAAATTCACTATGTGATAGCTATGTATGCTTTTTTCTATAAAGTATTAAAATCATAGTAAATAAGATCAGTGAAATATTGTTTCAGCTGAGAGTCTTGGTTGCAAGGAATAGATATGAACTCTAGATTATATAAAAAGAAAAAGAACTAACTGAAAGTACCTAGAGTAACTCCAAGAAGGAATGGAAAGGCTAGAAAACTAGACCTCCATCAAAAGACAGTCACCTTGACCATAGGGTGAACCTATGACCTTTTCTCTGAACAATATTTTAACATGTATAAATGGGTAATAATATTACAAAGGATAATGTTTAAATATATTTATTAAAAATCAAAATACTTTAAATGATAATAGTAATATTCTATTATTATTTATCATATTATACAATAGTAATTGTATAAATAAGCATATTTATTAAAGCATTATGCTTATTTATTACAGCATTAAGTAATATTAACTGGTAGGTCTAATTACAAGTGTAATTTCAGCGGTGATGAACACAAGTAGATCTTGGATATTTACTAGCTCATTATAAAAATATTTCAATTGGTGACAAAGTCACAGTTGCTGCTAATACTATTGAGGTTAATTTATCTGTGCTCATAATTTTCCTAATATTTCCTTCTGGAAAGGTGCAGGTTTTATTGAGGAAAGGAAATTAACTCCTTTTCAGATAGTCATAATTATTTTCTTATCTCTGTCACTTTCCTTGCTGCCTCAGAGAGTTTCTTTGTATCCTTCTTGGTTCATCCTCAGCTATTTGGCCTTCTACATGCCTGCTATCCCTTGTTTTCACAATCTTGTTCAATTTGAATTGAGCAACTTTGTACTTGGTGTTCAATAAAAGCTCGTTATGATAGCGTTTTTGGAGAATATTTTGATGAACTAAAGTGTTGACTGTCCCTTTAACAACCCAAATACCTGGCACTCCCTTGAATCTTTATATCTGGAGTCATGATGCTTTTACTGTAATACCCTACTTTACAATTTAGTGACTTCATCTTATAGTCTGGAGAAAATGAGTACAGAAGTGACTTATCAGATGGAGCACTTATTTTTTACCTCCTTCTTGCTATCTTTAGCTCATGAAACATTGAAAGTAAAGAAATATAATACTGTCAAAATGAATCATAGGGTAAAACTCCTTAAACTACTTGGTATTAAAACACTGTCAATAACAAAAAGCTCTCACGTTGACCCAGGCTTTGAAAAGTTACTGGGTATCGATGAATACTTCTAGTCTCATTAATCAAAATATCTTCTTGAAAGAAGGACTCAGGTGCTTCTAACTCAGAAAATTAAACCAAAAATGTTATTTTGTCTTCCACCCCATTTATTCTACTAGCATTTCTTTGTTGACTGTCTAGGTACTAAGAACTGATGTTAGAGAACTCTGAGGAGTTTAAACTGCTGAGGATTTGATCACACTATCTGTATTGTAACTATTACAACCCTGCGATAGATGGGATTTTATTATCTCTTTTTAAAGAGATAAGGAAACTGAAGTACTGAAAACTGAAATGACTGATTAAAATCATGCGTGTATTCATTGTCAACAACAGAACTAGAGTTCTATGTTTTGTTTGTTTGTTTGCAGTAATATGGCTTGAACTCAGGGCCTTCACCCTGAGCCACTCCACCAGTCATATTTTTGTGAAGGGTTTTTTGAGATAGGGTCTCGCAGACTATTTGCCCAGGGCTGGCTTTGAACCATGATCCTCCTGATCTCTGCCTCCTGAGTAGTTAGGATTATAGGCGTGAGCCACCAGCACCCAGCAAGTTTTTGACCTTATATCCTGTTGTCTTTTGAAAGAGCAGTCAGAAGTCCATTTTCATAGTAAAGTGACTTTTGCAGATAACTCCTCTGTGGTCTCCTTTTCAAAATATTTTTTCAGTATTTCTAAAACTAGCTGTTTATTTACTGAGAATTTATTTTTTCCTGGAAGGAGCACTAGGCAGGCTGAGCCTAAGCTTACTCTCTTCAGTATTCTGTCGTAGCTGTAATGGACTTTTGCTTCCCTCAGTTGAAAATATAATTCACTTCAGCGTAGTTGTCTCTTTCTTCAAGGCATTCCTATGTAATTTTGCTAGTTCAGAGAATTAGGATGTGTGTCTTTGGCCATTCCTAAGGGTTTTTAGGCTGGACAGGCAGCCTGGCTTTTTTTCTGTGAAGGGAACTACAGAATTTCCAGACATGGTAATCTGAGGCACTTCTAATACATAAATTGGTTCTGAGATATGGCCTTATTCAAAGTTGACCTACTTTTTCTCCTGCATCATGGGTAAGTGTATTTTGCTTCATTCTAGTACTACCTGAACACAAAATGAACTGAATTCTTATCTTTAAGAAATAACTGTTTGAGCAGCCCAAGTGTAGTGGCCCACATCTGTAATCCCAGCTACTGGGGAGGGAGAGATAGGGAGGATCATGGCTCAAGACCAGCCTGGGAGAACAGTTAGTGAGACTCCATCTCAACCAACAAGCTGGGTGTGGTGGTTCATGCATCTGTGGTCTCAGATAGGCATAGGTAGGAGGATAGAGGTCTGAAGCTGGCCCCAGACGAAAAGCTGAGACCCTATCTGATAAATAAGTAAGGCAAAAAGGGGCTAATGTTGTGACTCAAGTGCCTGTCTAGAAAATGCAAGGCCCTGAGTTCAAACTCTAGTAGTATCAAAAAACAAAAAATGATTGTGTGACTATAAAATAAAGAAGTAATTTCCTTTATTTCCCTTTCCTTTTCTTTTTTCTCTTTATTTATTTTACTTTTTCCAAGAATATTTATTGAGTTCAGAACCAATTGAGTTTAGAGCAAAGGTATTAGATCACTAAAACAAGGATTTTGCTGGATGGACATAAATTGCAGTGAATCTGTTTCTCTGTAATGAAGCTATCCATAAAATACAATGGCAACACAAAGCTCCAGTGCCTGATGATTCCAGGTCAGTACAGTAGGTGAAATATGAGCAGGGTCTTGGAGAATGAGCAAAAGTTTGGCAGGTGTATTACTTATTTATACTTGTAAGTTAAAATTTGTATGTTCCCCAAGAAATAAATGACAGACGTATAGATGAATCTGATTTTCTTATTTGCTTATTTACACTTGGGAAAAAGAAAGCTTAGGTGGAGAACTAGAAACCAGAGCGATAGCTGGCTCCAACTCTAAAACATGGCCTTTGTACAAGGGACCCCAGTTTCAGAGGTGCCAGTGGTTCTAGCTGAGTATTTCCTCCGAAGTGAGCTAGTGCTTGATTCTCCATCAAATAAATATCACTTTTCTAGTTCTCATTGGGAGGTCACAACAATTCAAAACTGAAATTGCTAGTTAAACCACAGCTCTGACTACTCAGTCCCCTAAGTCTCTAGTCATACTGTTAATTATCTCTACTCCTACACAGAAAATGCCCTTTTTGTTTTTTGGCTGAGTGATGCCAGTAAACTCACCTCTGACTAGGATCAGGCTGTACTAGAGGCTCAAAACCCTATGGGATTTTCAAAATGCTTAAGAGAGTGTTAAAAAGTCTATAGGGGATGGCCCCTAGAGACGTGCCATTGTGACCTATACCCATCCAATTCTCACATAAATGGCAGTTTTCTTCTAAAGTTCACTTGTGGTAAATGTGTATTTATAAGCACAGAACTCAAAAGTTCTTTTTTGGAAACATTTAGGAAAAAGAGCCAAATGGCCCAATATAGCTTCCAGGGGGAGGATCATATTCAATTCATTCTCCTCAGCCTTCTATTCCTGTATCTATGCTCTGTACATGTGATTATGGAAAATCACAGTCTGATGATCTGAAAAAAGAGATTGTTGATTGTTTTGTGCTTCTGGACGCCAGAAATATTAGAGCAATCAAAATTAAAACAAAAGGAATGTAACTGTAAGTTAGCCATACAATCACCTTAAAAATTCTGTTCTCATTAGCGTGGCCCAAAAGACCAAAAATCGTATGTTCTCCCTCATATGTGGACATTAGATCAAGGGCAAACACAACAATGGGATTGGACTTTGAGCACATGATAAAAGCGAGAGCACACAAGGGAGGGGTGAGGATAGGTAAGACACCTAAAAAACTAGCTAGCACTTGTTGCCCTTAACGCAGAGAAACTAAAGCAGATACCTTAAAAGCAACTGAGGCCAATAGGAAAAGGGGACCAGGAACTAGAGAAAAGGTTAGATCAAAAAGAATTAACCTAGAAGGTAACACCCACGCACAGGAAATCAATGCAAGTCAACTCCCTGTATAGCTATCCTTATCTCAACCAGCAAAAGCCCTTGTTCCTTCCTATTATAGCTTATACTTTCTCTATAACAAAATTAGAAATAAGGGCAAAATAGTTTCTGCTGGGCATTGAGGGGGTGGGAGGGAGAGGGAGGGGGCGGAGTGGGTGGTAAGGGAGGGGGTGGGGGCAGGGGGGAGAAATGACCCAAGCCTTGTATGCACATATGAATAATAAAAAAAAAAAAAAATTCTGTTCTCAATGTGTTTGGGTTAACTGATTTCTTATTGTAAAATTTCATATATTCTCAGATATTTTATTTATTTAATCAAAAAGGAAGTTTTAGAAGCACTGTTATATGTCTAAAAAGTTTGTTCAATAAAATGAATAGGAATTACATTTTAATTTATAGCTTAATATTCATTGAATAACTTATTTCCTTAAATATGAATGTCTCATTATTACAAAATGAACAAAAACTAAAGTCAGAAATAAATACAAATGCCTGGCTCAGGTACAAATCCTATTAACATTTAACCAGTAATTTTAGACAAGATTGGGAATCCAAATCACTTGTGGAAATTTTTTTTAAAAAATCATACTCTTCTTTTTACCACTTGCTGATTTTATTCCCTGAATCTGGGGCACATGTGTATTTTGGAGATGCTTTCTAAGTGATTTTGATGTTTTTTTAATTTTAAGAATTACCTACTTAGATTATTCTCTTTTTTCAGTTCTTGCATTCTTCATTTTACCCATCCCAATTTGTTACTTAATATTCATTGAGCAACTTTATTTCTGTATCACTTTGCACCTATTTATTCCAAAAGGAGCACAAAGAATTTGGAGGCGAAGCATACCAGTATCTAGACATCCAGTGGATTCCAGGCAGTTGACTAGAATACAGACTAGAGTTCCCTGAGGGAGGCCGAGGCCTGAAGAAGGAGAAGGTGAACAAGCCTTGGGTATTCAGAGACTGGGGAAGGAGGAGGAGAGGCTGGGTTTCTCAGGAATGTAGGAGCTTTGTCAAGAGTGTTAATGAAAGACTAAGAAAGACTCATTGTTTAACAAAGTAGAGAATTGTGATTCTCAGGTGAGACTCTTGATAGGCCTCTAGGTTCCAAAGAAAAAACTGATCTCACTGGGACCTCCTGGAATGGAAGAGAGCTATGGACAGGGTTGACAGTGAACTGGTCCACAAAGCTTTACCTCTCATGGCAATACTGTGTTGGGATCTCCCTGTCCTTACACAACTAAGAGCATCATCTGGAGTCAAAAAGAAGACTCCAGAATCCAAATATTTCATTCCTGTACCAGCACTCTCTATTTCTAACTTAAAATTCTAATTTGAATGTACTATAAACTATGGGCTCAAAATCTGATGTCATCTCAAGTTTTTTTTTTTTTCTTTCAGACTTGGAGGAATTTCCCCAACGTCCCAGTGCCCCTCTGGGTTCACTCTGCACTTGATGTGTAGCTTTCCAGGAGTTATATTTCTTCCTCTTCTTTCTTTCCTGTTTTTACAAACACTGTGGCACAATGACAGTCCCTCTCCCTTTACGAAACCACATAAAGTCATAACAGGCAAGTGATAATACTCCAGCATGAAAATTGCATGTATTTTCTTTCTGTGTGTCTTGAAGGAGGGACTGGTGGAATCAGACTCAAATTTACTGAATTTCTAGATGGAGCTATGTACTCACTAGTTGTTTTCCTTTGAGTATTGGTGCTACAAAGACTGTCAGTTCCTGAACCCTAATAAGAGATTTTGTAGATGAGGATGTAAGGAGATGAGGATTTTCAAGGGAGGGATTTTTCTTTTTAACTTCTTCAGAAAAGAGCATGCTTTTATTCTCATGATTGTGGAAGAGAATGTGGTTTTGTCCTTCAAAAGCTTGAGCCAGTGGAATCAAATTTCCTGTAACCTGGAGTTAGCAAAATGTCTGAGTAGATTCATTCTATGGGACGATACATTCACCATAAGTAACATTTTTAAATGACAACTAGCTTTAAGATTTATGCCACATGTAAAATGTAACTCAAAGGAAAATTAAACTTTACTAAAGCTTTACAAAAGTCCATCAACTGCAGACATTTATAGGCTCAATTCTCAAATGATTTGCTATTGAGTTTAGGAGACAGAGGTATTTTTTCATAGGATTTTTCTTTTCTTTTCTAATTAAATAAACTATGTTCGATCAGTTTCAGGTTTACAAAAAGATAAAGGAGAAAGAACATCCCACCTGCCCACGCATACATAATTATTCTTATTTACATTTTGCATTTGTGCAGTATGTTTTTTATAATTGATAAACCAAGACTTATTTGTTATTATTAACTAAAGGCCATAGTTTATACTAGAGTTTATCCTTTGTGTTTTAGAGTTCTATAGCTTTTGAAAAATGCATAATGTCCTATATGCACTCATAAGGTATCCTATAAAATGGTTACACCACCCTAAAAATCCCCTGTGTTCCACCTTTTCATCTCTTTCTCCTCCCTGAATTCTTGTCATTCACTGGTCTTTTCATTAACTGTATTGTTTTGCCTTTTCTAAAATGTCATATAGCTGTACTCATATAGAATGCAGCCTTTTAAGATTTGCTTCTTTCACTTGGCAATATGCATCATAAGTTTCCTCCATGTTTTTTCATGGCTTGAAAGCTCATTTCTTTTTATTTCCAAATGATATTTTATATTCCACTTTATAAACATACTCTAGTGTGTTCATCCAGTCACTTATCATAGGATATCTTGATCACTTCCAATTTTTGTAAGTTATGAGTAAGGCTGTTATGAGCATTTATGTACAGGTTTTTGTGTGGAGTAAGTTTTCAACTCATTTGGGTAAATACCTAGGAAGGCAAATGCAGGATTATACAATATGACTATGTTTTGCTTTGTAAAAAAATTCCAAGCTGTTGGAATTCCACAAGTATCTGTACCCTTTTGCATTCCCACAAGCTAAGAATGAAAGTTCCCATTGCTTACCTATCTTCACCAGAATTTGGTTTTGTTGGTATTTTGGAGTTTTGCCATCTAACTAGTGTATAGTCACATCTTGTTTTTACTAGCAATTTTCTAATGACATATGATGTTGAGCATCTTTTCAAATGTGTATTTGTCATGTGCATATTTTCCCTGGTAAAGTATCTTCAGATCTATTATTCATTTTTAAATTGGGTTGCTTGTCCTCTTATTATTGGGTTTTAAATGGGTTTTTAACATGTATTTTGGATATCATTTCTTATCATATATTTGTTTTGAAAATATTTTCTTCCTGTTACTTTTCTTTTCATTATCTTAAGGGATCATGTTTTTAAAGTGAGATGCATTGTGCAAATAGCCGTTTTCTTATTTCTTAGGAGTACCTAATTATGTTATGAAAGAGTAAAACAAGAGAACTTAAAAGTTAACTTCTCTTAATTATGAGAATGCAAAGTGAATTATTTCAGAAACTAGGAGGAAAATTATTTGAATTATCAAATTTTGTGGGATGAAATGAACCTCATGGGACTGTTTGATGACTTTTTAGAAATATACCATCCTTATAGGCTTTTGTATAGTACTGGTGCCCATGATTTTCAACCTGCAATTCTATCTTGCACTTTACTCCATTCTTTTTAGTATCTTTCTTTTATGAAGTATTGATCTACTATTCACATCACTCACTGTCTGAACCTTCACAGGTGATCCCTAGTGCACAGTATTGAATTATGAACTTGGGGCTTCCTTGCCAGAGAGATTGGCAGTTCTCAGCTCCATAATTTATGAGTTATTAAACTATAGGGACATTGGTAACTTCTTGTACCTGTTTCTTTGTGTGCTAGGCTCTCAGGATTGTTGAGAAGATTAAGTAACACATGTGAAGTTCTCAACATTTTGCCTGGTACTTCTCAGCAAATGCTTGTTTTCTTCTCATTCTTCTTTTTTCTTCCTCTATGTTTACCCTACCTTTATAACCTATAGTCTTTATTGATGTTATGTGACTATCAGTTTTCCTTGTTTGAGTCTGAATATTTCTCCTGGTAGTATTGGGAGCAATACTCCTTTCCTTCCTCCTACTGGCTTCCTCTCTCTTAAGTGTATTGTGGTCAGTCCTATGTGGTCTTTTCTGGTGTCACAGTGAAGTTCCCACACAGACACAATTGAGGTTATTTCCTGGCCCTGCAGCTTCCCTTTCTCCTTTAATCTTTGCTGTTTTTCTAGCTAGCATTTGTTGCCCTTAACGCAGAGAAACTAAAGCAGATACCTTAAAGCAACTGAGGCCAATAGGAAAAGGGGAACAGGTACTAGAGAAAAGGTTAGATCAAAAAGAATTAACCTAGAAGGTAACACCCACGCACAGGAAATCAATGTGAGTCAATGCCCTGTATAGCTATCCTTATCTCAACCAGCAAAAACCCTTGTTCCTTCCTATTATTGCTTATACTCTCTCTACAACAAAATTAGAAATAAGGGCAAAATAGTTTCTGCTGGGTATTGAGCGGGGGAAGAGGGAGGGGGTGGAGTGGGTGGTAAGGGAGGGGGTGGGGGCAGGGGGGAGAAATGAACCAAGCCTTGTATGCACATATGAATAATAAAAGAAAAATGAAAAAAAAATCTTTGCTGTTTTTGCTGCTTTTAACTCATGCCATTTTAGAGTCACTGGAACCAGAAATCTGTGATATTAGTAAGCATTTAGTGATTTTCCTTAGTATTGTGACATGCATGAGGAACTCAAAACAAGTAAAAGATGTGAATCTTCCCTTCAAACTGATGATCTGCTCAGGGAGATAAGGTACATACTTAACACGGACTTCAGCTCTACACAGATGTGTCTACAAGTTAGATACAGTCATAACGGGAGTTGGTGGTTTCATGGGATGCACTAGAATGGCACCCAAGTGACCACTGCCTGGGCTCAAGCCCCAGGTTCTGACCAAGAGGGACATGTCTTGGTTAAAGGAATTCAGGGAAATGAGGATGGGATTAATGATGAGAGACATTTAAGAGAGAATGATTTAGCATCTGGAGTTGGGTGGGGGAGGCTGGTGACTGTTGGAAGATTATTAAAAGAAGTTACTCTGGGGGTAGGGAAGAACTAACCACAAGGCATGGGCTCCTGAAATAGGAGCCTCTACTCTTTTCCCTCCTTCTTTCTACCTGTCAATGCACCGCCAGATTTATAGCTATGTTAATATGTCTAGTGAGAACTGTGTTTTGAAAATTTTTTGACATAATTTTTAAACATAATTTTGATGTAATTTATCATTTAAAGTATAATATCAATAATATAATGGGAAAATAAGGGTGGGCACATGAGGTGAATCCAGGAGCAAAGTTATATCACAAATTTGTGGTAAAGAATTTATTTAAACTTTCTGGAGATGGGTCTGTTTAGGCACTAATGAAAGCAGTGAGCACAATTGTTTATAGCATTTCTAGAATTCATCAGGTAACAACAACCTGTGGTGTAAGAGAAAAGTAGCCATTCCTGATATGAAAGCCATGGAAAGCTTTTTGCTCAGGGTCTTTATGGATCAAAGACTTAGAATTTTAAAATTTGACTTTGACGTTTATAATAATTTCATTTTAAGGAGGAAGAAAGAGGGTTGCACTCAGCTCAAGTGGTAGATCACTGCCTGGCAAAGACAAGGTCTTGAGTGAGTGCAAACCCCAATACCATCAAAAGAAGGAAGAAGGATATATTCACTAATTGAAACCATTGTATTCAATTTCCTTACATCAAAATTATAAGGATTTTTTTCCAATTGAATATACCCAAGATCTCACTAAGATTTCTTCATGGATAACAGGGTCAAGGATATGATCTTGTGATACTAAGAAAGGGAAGATGACATCAAGATGACACTCAAGCTCAAAATCTTGTTTTTTACCTTTTGCTAAAGGCCAAGTTTTTGTTACCAAAATTCATATGTTGAAGCCATACTCGCAGTACCTTGGCTGGAGACTCTATTTAAAGGCCATGCTATTAAAAGATGATTAAATTAAAATGACACAGTTCAAGGGGGCCCTAAACTAGTATGACTGATACTCTAATAAGAATAGGAAATAAGGACACAGACAAAGAGAGAGACCAGATACAACTATGCACAGATATAGAACCATGTGAACACACAGCAAGAAGGCAGATACCATCTATAACCAAGGCAACCAACCCTGCTGACAATTTAGTCTTATACTTCCAAGCTCCAGAACTGTGGGAAAATAATTTCTGTTGTTTAAGCCACTCATTATATGGTGTTTTGTCATGCTAGTACTAGAAAACAGAGACACCTTCAATTGGTTTTGCATTCTACTATGAGATTCCCTTGAACATACTATGATTATGTCAGTGTTCTCCTTTAAAACTAAAGGTTTAGTTGGGTGTGGTGATTCATGCTTGCAATCCCAGCATGCGGAAGACTGAGGCAGGAGGATGGTGAGCTCATTCAAGGCCAGCCTGAGCTAGATAGTGAGTTTGAGCCAGCCTGGGCTATTTAGTGAGACCCTATCTCAAAACACAAAACAAAACAAAAGCTAAGGTTTAAATTTCTTATTTTGGTTTTTACAGCCTTCAAAAATCTGGCCCTAATTTGCCTTTCCTCATTTAATTTATACTGCATAAAACTCCTCTAGCAAAAATTGCTGAATACATCACCTGCCAGGTGTATGTTGTACTTTATATGTTCGTGTTTTTTGTTCATTGTAGGTGTAAATTTCAATCTCCATCCTTTGAGATCTCACTCATCCATCAGTGTTTCTGTCAAGTTCATACTCATCTACAAAGCCTTTGGTTGTCTTAACTTGCATGTTTTCCCACTTCTGAATTCTTGTAACAGTTTGTTGACATTTATTCTTGTCTTTTCCTTTGTTTTTGAGGTTAAGATCCTACATATTTCTATACCCAGGTATAGAATTATCTTCCAGCAAGAAGGTGATTTATTCATTCGTTTGTCCACCCATTTGCTATTCGCCATACATTTTATTAACTAACTGGGGTTATGGCTCAGAACAAAAAGGATATGGTTTCTGCTTCATGTAGCTTACATTTCATTGAAGATACAATAAGTGAGTAATCAAGCATTTATAAGTTGTTATTTTTATGTCAGTAGAGAATAACTGACCTGTTTCAGATAGTGTGCTCATAGGCCTTCTGAGCAGGTGCAGTTCAACTGAATACAGGTTAAACAAGAGGAAACCAACCCCAAGATGAAGGATAAACAGTGCCAAGTTCCTGACGTGGAGTGAGTTTAACATGCTCCAGATGAGTGTGCACAGAGCACTGTGAGAAAGAGAGGGAATCACAGGAGGAGGAAGGCAAGGACCATGTCCTGCAGAGCCCCAGGAAGGTGATTGGGCTTAAATGAATACTCCAAAGAATTTTAAGCAGAAAAATGTTATGATATGATTTAAAATCACTCTTCTGTGTAGAGAATAAATTATAGGAGTAAAAACATGGAAACACATCGATAGGCTAGTCTGGTACTCAAGTTAGAAATGGTGTCACTAGGGCGGATGATAGTATAGAAAGAAGTGGATGGGGATGTGATTTTCTGAAGCAGGACTTGAAGATGGAGAGGATGTGAGGAATGATAGATGTCAAGGATTATCCACAAATTTCTGTTTCCATTAACAACCTTTTTCCTTATTTTTTTTAAATTGTGAAGTAGGACCTGATTGTTAGAAATAATTTCATGACACCCCCAACACACACACACACACACACACACACACACACACACACACACACACACACACACCCTTCCCAACTTTGCTCAATTTCACTTGTCAGGGATAAATAGATAATCTCATTAATAATTGGTATATATTTTTCCAGAGCATTTCAGTGCTTGTGTGTGTGTGTGTGTGTATGTGTAGTAAGAAGAAAATGAATATTATTTAAAACAAAAACCAACCATAGCCATTTCTACCTTCCATGGGTGTGGATATGCCTATCTTAAGTAAGCAATGTTTTGCTTGGAAAAATCACCTTAATGAATATTTTGGTGAGTAACTTTGTGAGAAAATGGAAAACACAGAGAGAAGTGAGTTGCCTGTGTAAAAGAGTAATAGAACTGAATGACATGGGCAGCCCAGAAGAGAGGATTAGAAAATGAAAGATGGCAGGACATATAAGAAAGGGGCATCCAATAAGGAGCATGGGGAAATCTACGCACATGGAACATTATTTATGGTGAAGGTTGTCAGGGAACTTTAGATCAGCAGTGACTAATATTTCCATAAGTTTCCCAACTCTTCCATACTCCTTCCTGAACTGTCATTGAATTTCTGTTATAAACAACAGCTTTAAACTAAGGTTGATTTAGAGAATAAAAAGAAAGTTGGCATTCAGTGTGGGAAAGGCAGTGTTGGAAGGGGAGAGCTGAGAGCTAGGTAGTTGTGGAGAATCAGGCAGAACAATGGACTGATGGAGGGGAAGTAAACATCATTCCCTTTGTCTTCCTATGGGTGAGGAATTCTCTCAGTTTGGAACTTGTGGTTTGGGTACTTGTATCATAGTATTTGGGTAGTTAAAAAATATTTACACCAGAAGGCTGGAGTGTTTAGGGCTATCCAGGCAGCAGAATGTGAGTGCATGTGCATGCCTGCCCATGTATAATATTTAGTTTAATCACTTGAGAGCTTTCTTGGGCATGTTCAGCACAGGTTAACTATAGATAACTACATCTATAGCTGAGCACATTTCTTAAACATTCCTTAGAAGGCTTCTAGGCATAGAATAATATTCTTATGAGAAATTTCTTATCTGTGAGTCATAGTTCTTTCAGCATTTAAAATTTATCAGTATTCTTCACAAGGTATGGCAATGCTGGTAAGGTACAGGGCATCGCTAAAATTTTAGTCTCAAGAGAGCTATAAATTAGAATTGACAAAATTATTGTTTGGCTTTTAAATTTGGTTTTTTCAATTATTACGACTTCTACATTCAACTATTCTATATTTGAAAGGTCGCTAGAAACCAAGAGTTTAGAAAAAGTAGGGTTGAAAGTAGAAAAAAAAGTTTAATCAATTTCATTTCAAACCAAGATCCCTTCTTGAGTTTTTTTTTTTTTTTTCACTTTGAGAAAGTTGTTGAGTAGAGAGAGTTGTGGGGAACAAGGTGGTTATTGTTTTTCTGAAACTTTATGGTTTTGACTCTGACCTTTACCTTGTAGTAGAAGGTAAGACGTCTGTATTAAATGGAAGAAACTTGTGGTGAAGGAGTAGAAAAATTGTAATTGGGGAAGCTGAGATATGGTCTAAGAAAGACTCCATATAGACTGGATAATCACTTAGCATTAATAGGGTGGCACAATTAATTGCAAAGATCATCATTCCAGGGATTTTTCATAAACTTTTGAGAATCTGATTTGTCTTGTCAGCCTTGATCAATGGCACTCTTTCTCCTTCTAGCTGCATCCATAACTTCTCTTGGGTCCCATTTCACTGGTACAGAAAAATGCTGGCTTCTTCTGAAGCCATAGCCACAACCTCTCAAACTAAGATCTCTTACATCTTAAGAAGTTGAGAAGAATAAAGGAAAATACATGAAAGGTTTTAAGACCAAGTTCACCTTGTTTTATTCACCAGGATTAAAATGTGCATAAATAATAAAAGTGGGGTTCTCTTCTTGGTTCTGTCATTGATCCCGAGAAATTTCTGAAGAACTTAAGTTTTTTTTCTTTTTGGTAATGAAGTATCCTATGGCATTGCAAGTACTAAACTGCTTTGAAGTTTTTCTATAATATCAACTAAATCTAGCATTGTTGCTTTCAGCCATTATGGTTTATTGTTCTAGGGGCTTTACTTACAGGTCAATACAGTGCAATTATTTCAGCTCATGTTTTGGTTTTTATGGAAATTCTTGCTTTGTAGTTAGATTTCTCACCGTTTTGGAAACAACACAAAAAGCACAGTTGCCTTACAACAGCAAATTATTCATGAAAGAAATGGTTCTGTCAGGTTGTCAGAAGGAAAACCCAAATAACCAAATGAAATCTATTTTTCCCTTTCCTTCAAGCTCAGTTTGTCTCTTTCCCCACTGAATCCATGATAAAGCTTAAAGAAGGTGCTGCCCCTGATCACATGTGGGGAAATTCCTTGGTTCTTTCCAACAGTTGTGATTTACCAGGAACTGTCTGTGCTGTGTGCTATAACCTAAAACATCTAGCGCCATGCTTGCTACAGCAGTTGCCTGCTTACTGGCTTGTCTGCCTACCCAAATACATAACTAACTAAAGACCAGGATAATGTCTTATTCATCTGTTCACCCCCAGGTCTGGTACAGCATGAAAGAGGATTATTTTGAGTGCCACCTTAGAAAATCTGCCACATTAGAGCAGACCAGGGGTGCTGTAGGGCTAATTGAAGAGAAGCATCTTAGAATTACTATTCCTGAATAAAGTGTGTAGACAAAAGGAAGTAGGAAGAAGTATCCTGGGGGATGGGCAAGGATTAGAATGTTGTGGTGATGGGGATGCTTGTTTACAATCAGGAGGATCACTTTTGTATTGACCCAGCCTGCTGTCACTCTAATGCATTATAGCCTAGTTTGTGGCAATATGCCTCTGATTCCATACGGTCTATATCTTAAGAAGTTGAGAGAAATAAAAAAAGATCCCTGGAAAGTTTTAAGATCAAGTTCACCCTTTACCATTACCCAGGCTTAGAATGTTCATACATAATAAAAATGGTTTCTCTTCTTGGTGTTACAGTTGACCTTGGGAAATTTCTGAGGACCTAGGTATTCTTTTCATAATAAAACAAAGCAAAACCAAAAAACGATGTGACTTAAAATACTAAACCTCCTTTGGGAATTGGGCAAAGAATCTACAAGAGCAAGGGTAGATATGTAGCCATGATAATGGCAAGGCTTGCAGCTACTATGGGATGTCTCCTTGCTCTGTTGTAAGCAGGGGCCTACAGCTTCATGGTCATAGATTTGTTGAACAAGTAACAACTTTAAGGATAGAACTCACAGTGAGAGAGGTCAGCATCCATTCAGTAGAGCAGAGGACACTGAGACACCAGGACAAGAGTTGAGACTTGTGGGACTTGGAGCCTATGCCAACAAAGTTCAGGGGCTGAGGAGTTCAAACATGCTGTAGTTCCTTCCCAGCATGGGTCAGGGGACCTGGGTTATAGCTAGATGATTAATGGATGATTAATAATCATAACTCCCATGGGCTAAACAGTTGATTTGATGAGCACATGAAGGAACAGTCAACTTTCTTAACAAGTCCATGGTTCCTTCCTTTTAGTGAGAGAAAATAATCTGATAGTTCCCAAGGGAAAATCATGCTCTTGAGCAGAGATACCATTTTCTCATGAAGGAGGTGTGTTTGAGCCAGTGTGTTCTCTGTGTAAAAGGCCTTTTCAGATTAAATCAGATGTGCACTTGGGGTTTGCGTAGGGGCAACCCACAGGTGAAAAGCACCTCACTTGGGTTTGTGTTTGAGTGGGTTGAACGAATGGGGAAGGCTGGGAGGAACCGATGGGCTTCAGAGCATCAGTTTCAGTCCTCTGTGACTGGTTGGCTGGCTGCCCACCTTCTGCTCTGTCTCTAGCAAAGTTCCACACTCAGCCTTTGAAAGTTTTCTCACATGTAGATCCTGTTTGCGTAAGAAGTTTTATTAGACACCCACAGTCACACAAGTACTTTAATTATGTGCTGGAAGGATATCCTCTTTCCCCCCATCCTTGTCTTAATACTCAGAACACAAATGCTGCTCTGTTCTCTAGACCCTGAATTTCTTATGTGGAATCACCTCACATAAGTGTCCATCTCTCAATGGGCACTACTGTGGCAGCTGACACACCAGGCTTGTGTAGGTCTAGGAGTTAGTAATTAAAAATTAAAAAGGAATCTTTATACACTGTTGGTGTGAATATAAATTAGTACAACTACTATAGAAAGCAATTGAAAGTTCCTCCAAAAACTAAAAGTAGAACTACCATATGATCCAGCAATTCCACTCCTAGGCATGTATCTGAAGAAATATAAAGCAGGATACAATAAAGACACTTGCAAACCCATGTTTATTGCAACATTCACAATTGCCAAGCTATGGAAATAGCCAAGATAACCTACAACTGATGAACAGATTAAAAAAAGTGATATACATACATACACATATATATATATATATATATGTGTATGTATGTATATATCACATTTTATAATTTATGGAATATTTTTCAGCCATAAAGAAAAATGAAATTCTGTTGTTCACAGATAAATGGAAGGAACTGGAGAGCATTATGTTAAGAGATGTAAGGCAGACTCAGAAAGACAAAGGTTGTATGTTTTCTCTCATATGTGGGGGATAGATCCAAATACAAACACAAACCTGACCATATATACATATACAGAACATGTTTCCAATAGTGGGACTGTTATAGGAGATGAAGGGAGGAGGGAAAGAAGAGAATGAATAATATTGAAATACCTCACATCTGTGTAGGAATAAGACATAACAAAACACACTGAAAACTGTTGAACAATATGGGGAAGGGGGAAAGGTAGGGAAGAACAAGAGAGGGGGTTAGACTGATTAAAGTACAGCATCTTTACAGGTAAAATACCAAGGAAAAACCACATTGGGCAATGAACAGACACTAAAACAATGAAGGACGGGAATGTAAAAGAGGTCACAATTAGCGGAAGACACTAGTGGGAGGGGAGGGCAAATGAAGAGGGTAAAAGAGGGTGAATATGGTTGAGGTAGTTTAAACATGCATGAATATAGAACACTTAAATTTGTCAAAGACATTTTAAGAAGGGAAAGGGGTAACAGAGAGAACAATGGAGGGGATGAACCAAACTAGTGTACATTATATGAATATATGGAAATGTCACAATGAAACTCCCTGTTCAACTAATATAGACTAATGAAAACATTTAAAAATTAAATAATATTTTTATTTAAAAGATAAAATTAGTAAAAGCAAATTATTGATTTTTCCATGTAGATTTCTTCCATTCTGGCGTCCTCCTTCTCCTTTGTCTATTACCCCCTTATACTTTCCACTTCAGTCAACACAATGAAATGCCAACAAAATTGTTATTCGAGTATGAGACACCTGTTGTTTTTTCAATTATTTGCTTTAGCTACTGCACATTTTCTTTTTAAGCTCTCTCTCTTAAACTCACCAAGAATCCCAGGGCTGACATGGCGTAAGGGAGGACTCAGCCCTTTTACCGTGTAGAGAACATCGGAGTTTGATTAGTTACACCACCACTTGGTGTGAAGACCAGTTCTGCATATCTCTCCAGCAGTGCTTGTCTACTGTAGCAGTGATGCCATGGGCAGTCCAGACCCCTCTGTTTTCTGATTCCTTGCCTACGTTTAGTCCTTTATGGTTCTAGCAGAAAGTTTTTTGGGATCCCATAAACAGACACATCTGGGGATACAAGCTGACCAACACTGAGGTCTGTTGTATTGCAATAACTCTTACCTATCTCAAAGACTGGAGCTGACGTTCCTTGTTCTTCCCTGGTAACCAATACCATCCAAGTGGCAACACAGCCTCATGGTTATGTGTCACAATCCACCCTTACAGAGAATTCTGTGAGTTGCACTATTATATCTTGATGAAGACTAGCAACAGGATATAGTTATACAAATCAGTTCTGTACACTTTCAGTGGTAAATCTTACATGAATATTTTTCCTGATCTGGTTTCTCTGCATTCATTTCACATTATTCATACCCACTTCAGTTGATTTCATTCCAGATTGTTTTACCTGGTTGTCTGATAATGCATTATCTTTGTATTTCTATGGGCAAAACATTTATCAGTGTTCAAGACACATAACTAAAGCTCAATGATGGAAGCTATAATTATCATATCAATTCAATCCCTGACAAAAGTGGATGCAAAGTTTTATATTTCTCAGTTTTCTAGATATTGTTCTAATTGCTGCCCTTTATCTCCACATTTTTTCTTCATAATTTCCCTTATGAACTATTTAGTCCTTTTTATGCATCCCAGTTTCTTAATTTTTTACCACCAAATGTTTTATTTATGCTTATTTAATATACCTATTTACTTAGTATATGTGTTTAAAATTGGCTTTTTCCCTCCCTAGAAATTCTTTTACTTGTTACTTTTCTTATTTTCAAGGACTCCAAAATATCATTCTTTTATTTCTTTCTCCTCCAATCACCAGTTGCCAACAAGAAGCCTGAGAAGCATCATTTTTTTTCAAGTAATCAACAAAGATTTATTTATGGGACACCTACTGTGTTCTAATTATTATTCCTGGCACTGGTTAAAAAAAATCTTCATGAAACTTAGTGATGGAAATAGACAATCAACAAGGCAATATTAGA
Organism: Castor canadensis; assembly: GCF_047511655.1. Lineage (NCBI taxonomy): Eukaryota > Metazoa > Chordata > Mammalia > Rodentia > Castoridae > Castor > Castor canadensis. Next base: position 89,788,993 of record NC_133396.1, on the reverse strand, counting down.
TAATTAACTAACTTGCAAATATTAGTTTCTTAGATGAGTCATAAGGCAGTAGAAAACTTACAAGGAATGATTGACGTGGGCAGGAAATATTTGAGAAGCAAAAACTACAGGCAAAATATCAAAAATGCAAAAGATGTTCAACAGAACATTTAACAGAGCAAGTCTATCAGGGTTCACAACAGAAAGATCCAAAATGTGATTAACTAGCAATGTATGATTTGTCACCATTTTAGTTAAATTCCCTCTGTTGTCTGAAAACATCCCTACGTAAGAGTTGTTGCTAGTAATGTCTTTGGATCTGAGTCTGTGTTTCATTGGGGTATCCTCAGTAGTAGAAGGCAGTTGTGAAGCACACTTTATCATTTGGATTTTTGGCTTAGAATTTTTTTAAACAGGAAGGCATTTGCTATTGTATATAGATAAAAACAGCTCATTCCCTAATGGATGCCAGAGCATCACTCTCTTTCAAGAGGACATGTCTATAGAGAAAATGATTACTCCACTTAGGAAAATGCTGAGCTGTTGATGTTTGTGGACTCTTCCAGTAAAAATTGGTCATTTAGCATTTTAAAACATAGACCAAGAGTTTAAGAAGGGAATTTGGGCTAGAGACAAAATATGTGGCATCATTTCATCCACTGGGAATGAAGGAGATTGCTCAGGAAAGGTGTGCTGTGTGTTTGAATATTCAGAGCAGAGTACTAGGTAGGGAAGGGAGGGACAGTGAAAGGGACTAACTGGGAGAAAGTGGAGGGGCCACTGGATTGGCAGGTGGGCTTATGAGAAGGAACAGACATAAGGTTGAGTAAGAGAGATGGAGGGGTAAAAGTGTTTTTGGAAAGTGAGATGGTTGAATTTAATCTTTTAAATCTGGAACTGTTCTGGGGGATGCAGTTATGTACATGTCTATTAAGCAACTGAGGGTAGTAAGGAAAGGTTCTTATGAAAAGGATTGTTAGGGAAGGTACAAAGGACAGGAAGCACAAAGCAGCCATAGTGAAGAAGGTACAGAAGACAACTGGCCTCAGCTGTTCACAGAGATATGGATATAGGATAGAGACACACATGTTCTTCTAGGCTCAGTTAGATCCTAGATAGTTTGCAGTTTTTAAGATAATATTAATTGTCATGGATGTGGCAAGTAATGTGCACCTCCATTGCGTTGGTTCTAGGTAAAAATTGTTGGTGTTTGATCTTGTACTTGGGCCACTAGGTGGAGGTCTTTGTTATGAGGGGAATGGACTCCATAAATTGTACATAGTGCAATTCTAGGAATCTATATGTGTTGTTACCCCAAATCCCTTCAAGTGTGTTATCCTCTGAGGTTTTCTGCAAGCTCAGACAGGGGTGGGGGGAGTAGGGCTACATCCATCTCATTTTTGGGTGTCCTGTGGGCTGAATAGAGCAAGGAGTTGAAAGCAGAGAATGGAAGCTATGTGGGGCATCATGTATTGAGTTGAACAAATAAATATCATGGAAAAGGTGAGAGCCAGAGTCACTTCCAAAGTCACTGAACTGAGATGGTAAAATAAGAGGATTAGCAGGTCACATGTATGGCAGATATAAGAGAGAAAAGTCAGATTCAGAGTGGATGACAATAATACCTATTTATTAGGGACAAAGTAAAGGGGAATCTAGTTGTATGGTATATGGTTTGTTTGGTATTAATAAGTATGTTTCCTTTTTTTACATTTTAAAAATTAGGATATATTTGTGGTACAGGGTGCATTTGTTGTGATAATTCCAAATAGGCTTATATTGTACATTATTAGATATCCCTCATCCCCTTGACCCCTTCCCTGCCCCACTTAAAGCAATTGCAAGAGGTTTCTTTGTTCTATGTTGTATAAGTTTTTTAAAAGGAAAAAGAGTTTTAAAAAACTGATCAAAATATGCCTGTATTGAAGAATACAGAATATAATACTCTTGGAAGCTTCCAACCAGAAAGTGATCTTGGATAATCTCTTTAGTCTATGGCGCTTTGTTCTCTTCATCTGTAAACATTATGCAGCTAGGTCAGGTAATCTCTGGCTTCTACCAGCTGTGATTCTGTACCATTTATTCTTATCTAAAGAATGATCTTCAGATCACAGCTATCTACGCATAACCCCCAGGATCCTGTTTAGGGACCCAATCACACCAAAGAATTGACTGCATTCAGTTAAGGCCAACTGTATATATTCGTTTTATTTCTAGTATTTTGAGTCAAAGTTAACTGCAAACATTTGGGGTAAAGCTAGCTCATATCTTTCTGGAAATTGCTGGATGACCTAATTTCTCTAGAATGGAGCATAACCACATTGTTTATATTTTGTTTGTTTGTTACCAGGCAATCAACATGGAGCCTACTGGAATGTTGTGTGTCTGTTGGTTTTTGTACCTCTATTGCACTGGCAGAGAAGAAAGTAAAGGTTATTTTGGGGAGTAGAGGAGGCTAGAAAGAAGGCAAAGAGGAAAGAGAAACAAGATGGCAGTGGTGAAACAAAACAGGGAAGAGAGAAGGTCACAGTCACCTTGAGAAGGAGCAGAGACATTTTTGCTCATGAAGAACAGAAGATGGCAGTTGACATTGACCAGATCATACGGCACCCAACTCCTTCAAAAATGGTGAGCTTCATGGACATTCTCATTTATCTGATGTGGAAATTGCACACCTATCAGGTGCATTCCATAAGCATTTCTTGGCAAGAGCCAACTTAATCAAAGATGTAGTAGTCTTTGAGAGAAGGGCATTGCTTACATGATGGCGGTGTACTTTTAATGGAGAAGTTAATATGAGAGGATTTGGATGAGGAATTGAAAGATGTATTCTTTGTTTCCCTTTTGAAATATGAGAGTTGTGGACTGTGCAAACTATTTTCTTCTCATTGTTTTATTATCAAACATTTAACTTAAGTCACAAGCTACCTCTTTTCATTAGGATTTCAATATCCTATAGGAAGGAGGAGCAAAGCCAGTAGCAAAATTAAACCTTATTTGATGACTCCCTCAATGACCATCTTATAACAGGTATTTCTCTACAATACACACACACACACAAGAGAGAGAGAGAGAGAGAGAGAGAGAGAGAGAGAGATACTCAATGCTTTATAGTAACTCACTACATGTAAGGACATTATAGGTTTGCTACCATCTCTTCCCTTTACTTACTTCACTTCCTCTTTATTAATAAGCTGAATTTAGGTATCAGAGGGATGCAAGGTTAACCCTAATTTGCCATTCTTCAAGGACACCTGTAATTCCAGCTTTCAATATGCAGCAAAAAATAGCTTTCACTGTTACTTTTATGGGCTCTGGGGAGACTAATGATCTTCTCAGATGTCCCTCTGATTTTAAAATTCTTAGACCCGTGATTCTTTTTGTGATTTTTTTAAAGGAAGTTTATTTTGAAGGTGAAGTGACTATACTCTGTAGGAGTAGAGGAATAAAAAATATGTGGGGTTAACACAACAGTCTGTTGAAGATGAAATAATTGAATGAAGAGAATATAATTTAGAATTTTTTTGTGTTTACTTCAAGTTAGATTTTTTTTTTTCAGAATCTGGTATGTTTCAAACCAATTTTATTATTTTCTATTTATTCATCACTGTATCTAATAAGTTATTAATATTCAGCCATGTTCTCTATCATTAAAAATAGCCAGAGGATATGGTTTTTTTTACGTGAAAATAATTTAAAAATGGAAGAGCTTGGGGACAATACACAAGAAATGACTTATAATCAGGGTTGGCTACTTGCCAGTTACCAAAGAAGGCTATGTGTACCCATCAGAGAGGAAAGAATTAATTAATCCCACATGAATTCAGCTCAGTTCTCCACGCATATGATGGTCCAAATTTCATGTTTAATCAATACTTTTTCATTTAAGAATAGGCACCAGTTACCTCATGATTGATATGCTGGATTAGGAATTATAAGAACTGAAATTTGAATAAATAAGATAGACAAAGTGAAGTACCTGGAACTATCATGAAGGAAGTTTTTAGGATAATTGCTTTATTTTCTTTACTTCAACTTAGTAACCATAACTGTCCTCAAACTTTAAAAAGTCACTTCTGCCATTTTGCTCCCTTTTCATTTCTTTTGTTCCCTTTTCTGGTGCTTATATTTTAAAATGTCCAGCGACTACTTGAGCACTAATTAATCTGCTTAAATCTTTTTGAACACAGAGGGATCACACTCCCTACACGTGGGAATGAAATTCCCAGTCCGAGTGCAGTGGGAATGAAATTAAGTTTGCACTTTTAAGTCTCCAGAGGAAGTCCCCGAGGAGTCCAGCTCTTAGTTAAAAACCCATGTGTGATTTTTCAGGTCAGGTCATAGGCAATTACTACGACTTTATCGGGTTGGCTTCATGGGGAAAGCTGCCTTTGCCACACCAGACTCGGGGCACCACCAGTGCATTTCAGTTTCTGAAGGAAGTAGCTGTCAAGGACAGCCAGCCAGCCAGGTACTTTCATTCCCATGTCTCTTGTCTGAGCGTGGGCAGAGATCTTTTTCAGTCTCCTCTGTTGAAAACTTCTTACGGAAGCTGAGAGGAAAACAATGAAGACATTTTTTCCCCACTCTGATTCAGTGCCCAGTAGTTTTCTACTCCTGGCCCTTCCCACTTCACTCTCCTAATTCCCTTTTGGTCAGTGGTGAAATGACCTCCTTGTCTGTGATGATCCATCTGACCCTCTACCAAGTACCCTCCCATGGGAGAAAAATGGAGCTGGAAGCCAGTGCTTCTTCCACTTTCAGCCTCTTGCTTATACTACGGTGATAGGTGAATAAAAACTTAACTCTTTCATTTTTGACTTGCTTGATAAGCTACGTGACACCTGACAGCTCAACTGTTTTTCTGGACAGCTCAGCTCCTGAAAGTTCTGACTTGGTCTCTCACTGGTTGCACGACATTTGGTGAAGTACCTTAACTTTTCTGAGCTTCATTTTATGTGTAAAATTGGGACAATGATGCATGTTCCATGAAGTCATTATGAAGATTGTATACAATGAAAATGTGAAAAGTATCTTAACCCAGTAGTACAGGGCTTTTAGGTTCGTAATTAATCAGATAGAGAAACTGAAACAGAGACATGTGGTCACTTGTCTAGGGTCTTCTAGGTAGAACTCACATTTACATATTTTCCTGAAATGCTTTAGATTAAATCACATGGCAAAATCCTCTTATATGTAAATACAACCTGCCTCATTGGCACCTGGTTACTTTCTTGGTTAGCATTTTCCCATTAATTCAGGGAGGGAAAAGTGTTGTCTTCCTGGCAAAATTTTTTCTTTTGATACTTTGTCAGATACCTTTTCCCTCTGAGTTGACATTTATCTTGCATGTGGCAATGAGGTATTGCAGGAAGATCAGAGCTCCACAAGGAGGCAAATAAATGTCAGTCTTCAAACAGAAATTAGTAGGTTCTGGCAAAAAAAAAAAAAAGCTGCAAGAGTCTCAGCTTCATTTTCAGTTGTTTTTTTAGAATGGGCTCTGCAACAGAAGAAGGAGTTTCAAATAAGGGTCTGCAAAACGTAACAAGGTATTATTTCCCAAGACTATAAATTACCCGTGAAAGGTACGTAGTGTGACTGGCCTCAAACTCACCATCCTCCTTCCTCAGCCTCCTGAGTGTTGAAATTACAAGTGTGCACCACCATATTCAACTTAAAAGCTGCACATTTTAAAGATGCTTTTTACTAAGTTCAGTTTATTCTGTTAGATTTATTCTGCTGTGAGTTTATTTTTATTTGGCATATACTTGACTTGGCTTTAAGTAGTTCTTAGTTATTCTCTGATCTTAACCTTGGTTTGCCTAGACATTTTAAGACTGAGTGTGAATAGGTAGATCTCTGTTTGTAGGTGATAAAGCAACATTGAGTATTTCCACTACCATTTGAGGGATGATGTGAATTTGTTCTAGTTCTGGCAAAGTTGTCTTTATGCCAAATAGCTCCTGCTAAAAATTCTTCTGTGGCACACATGAGCACCATCTGGATTCTTGATCTAAACTTTGCTCCTCGTGACTGAGGTAGGCCATCAAAATCGGCAGGTGCTACCTACGTGTGTGTGAAGGAAAGGGAGGATAATTCCTGAAGCATGGTCCACAGGGTTTCTCAGGTCTTTAGGAGAATTTCGCCCCTGTGGTTCACACTTGATAACCCACCTGTTGATGCATCCTTTACTGACTTTTCTGCCTGTTTTGTTTTCCCCACTTTCCCACTGTACTTCTGAGATCATATTGCAAATAAATTCCTTGTACTTAACCACTTGTTTCAGTACCTGCTTTCGGGTAACCCAAACTAAGAGAAAATCATTAAAAAAATTCCTTGAGGGATGAAAATCCAACACAAAAATGTGTCAATACCACTTGAAAATAAAACAATCTATATTCTTATAAGAAGAGAAATCATAAATAAGTAAAAAATTGAACAAATCCTTGGTGGTGATTAAATTTCCAAGTATCTCTCTCTCTCTCTCTCTCTATTAAAATTGATCTGTTTTCCATTGGAAAAAAAATTTGAGCAAAGAATTTGCTGAAGCACAAAGTCAGAAAATAGAAAATTTTCTCTGTATTATAAATAAGGTAGAGATGATAAATCAGAAGTTGTTGTGACTGCCTGTAATCCTAGCACTCAGGAGGCTGAGACAGGAGGATTGTGGGTTTGAGGGTAGGCTACATGGAAAAATATATCTTTTAAAAAATAAAAACGAGTGAGACTGAAGAAAAGAGATAGGATGTGTTGGAATCTAGAGAGATTTAATACAACTAGAATTAGTTTACACAATTTGAGTTTGGTATGTACGATGACACAATGTATGTGTTTTGTAAACTCTAAGTTGAAATTCACGTTCAAGGATTATTGTCAACAGGAATAGTTGTCAATGAAGTAGATGACCATAGATGAATAATACTTAGAAGCCCTCTAGGTTTTTTACTCTCACTTTTCTGAATTTTCTTGACATTTGACAAGTCAATTAATTTATCTGACTCTATGTTTTCCTGCCTTATCCCATCAAATCAATATGAACTCAAATTTGGTATTAGATATGAAAGATCTTTGAAAATATGAAATTCTATGTGAATATAAGAGTTTTTTGATCAGAAGAAGCAGGATATGTCTATGTTTACTGTTTTCAACTTCACTGGAGCCTTAAGAATATAAGGTATATCCAAGGGAGGTATTTTATTTAACTCAAAGTTGTTCAAGTAACATCTCATGGGTTCACATGCCTTAGTTCATACATTCATTTATAAATTCTTATGAAATCAAATGTATTACTTGAAGAACCTGATGTCAGATTCCTTTTTCTTACAGTAAGCTTCATATACTTCTAGCATTGTTCTATCTCAATGTGGTTTAACAAACCAATAGCTTATATTCCTAAATGTGAAAAAGTTTTGAGTTATCCCCAGTACTTGAAGGAATGTGTGATCTTGGCATAATCCATTTTTCTAGATTTTCCAGGAAATCATTGACTATGGAGTCATATAAAACACTCATAATTTTGCAAATGAATAATGAAATATGAAACATAATTATGAAGGAGTTTCTTTCCCCAAAGAGCTCATTGTCTAGCTGGGAGAGGAGGGAGCAAAAAGTTCATCTACAAAATTAATAGAACAAACACAAGTCAGTACCAATTCATACACCTATCATGAAACTTCTATTGGCACACTGCAGGTGTTTTGCAGGAATAGTACTCTTTGATGCTTCATGATAGTAATTCAGTCAATTCTGGGGACCAGAACTGTTAATATTATTGAGTGGTATCCTTTGAAATTATTTTTATCAATTATCTGGTAGAGTTAGAAAATGAGTGCCCAAAATAATTCCCCTTCTTCATTCTTCCTTTTCTTTCTACACCTCAGCAAGGAAAATCCCCTTCTATCTCTAGAATTCACATGAAAAAAAACCTGTGAAATAATTCAATGATGCTACTAAGATTAGTGACTCAAGCCCTGCTTCAGTAGTATGTTTCTAGACTATGTCTGTCAAGGCCAATTCTACATTTAGGTCAGTGAGTGGTTTCCTATACTGTGACCACTCTGGGGAGAAAAAGAAGAAAGATACCACTGAAGGAGTGATTGGGTGGAGATGGTGGGCTGAGAAAACACAGGAAAACCTGAAGGTCTTCTTTTTCATCTGGCAATTCTTTCATTGACCACTGTCCCTCCCTGGGCCGTAGCTCTTGTTTTGAGTGAGCTGTTCTTGTTCTAGATGAACAGGTCCAGGTCAGAGAAAGGTCAGTGTGCTATGGTGGGGCGAGTGAGGAGATAGTGGTCAACCTGTTGTGGGCTGGAATGCTTGTTTCTTAGCATCTCTTATTAATAGGGTTAAGGATTCTACTAAGAGTCCGTGAGGACTGAGGAAGGAGGAAAGATATTCATGAGATAGCTTAATGATATGCTAGGGAAATTTTGGAGGGGCAGGTGGGAAATAAGGATATGTGACTGTTATGGGGAGATTTGCTGATTGTCAGTCCCTGAGTAGAAGGTCCTGGGGAAGGCTTTGGACATTCTAATTTCAGAATATTGTATCCCTTTAGCCAACAGGCTGTTTTTTTTTTAATAATCCGGTAATTTTTTTCATATTTCTTTGTGCTCAGCAGAAATCTTGGATTATATTCTATTAGGTAATTTCTTCTACACTAAAACAGTATAGAGTAATGGTTAACTTTGAGATCTTGAGCTAGATAATGTGATTTAAAAATCTATTTCTACCACATGAGCTTTGTGACCTTGGGAAGTATGACTCAGTTTCCTCATCTATATGTTGGGTATAATAAAAGTATTTCACAAAGTACGCAAGGATTAAGTGAGTTTAAGACAAAATAGCGAGTATATAATCAGCATTCAGTAAGTCTTTTCCATGGCAATGACTTGCAAACTGAAACCCAACCCAGGGCTGGTGATGCAGCTTGTGGATTTTGCATTAGATTGGATGTGAGATTAGACTGACCTTGCTTTTGTTGTGTGAAGAGGGGCAAGTTGTTTAAGTTTTCTAAGAACCATCTTTCTTATCTTTAAATTGGGATTGTAGTGGCATTTATCTCAAAATTTGCTCTGATGAATAAATGAAATATAACACACAAAGTTCTTCATCCAGGTCTGACACAAAGGAAATGCTATTCCATTAATGCACAGATGCAGACACACATGCACGCAGGCATGCACACACACACACACACACACACACACTCACCCCATTATTCTTGCATCTTACATGATTGGTCCTTTCTCCCTTAAAAGGAAAGCAGATACTTTTCAAAATATGAAATACAAATGGCTAATAAATAATGAAAAATGTTCAACATCTTTAGACATTAGGGAAATCAAATCAAAGCAATATTGAGATTCCATCTAATCCCAGTCAAAATGACCATAATCAAGAAAACAGAGAACAAATGCTGGCAAGGATGTGGGAGAAAAGAAACCCTTATACACTGCTAGTGGGAATTTAAATTAATCCAGCCACTAGGAAGTAAGTATACAAGTTCCTCAAAGATCTACATAAAACTACCATATGATCCAGTTCCTGGCTACATTCCCAAAGGAATCGAAGGCGGCATACAATAAACATACTTGCACACCTATGTTTATTGCAGCACTGTTCACAGTAGATAAGTTATAGAATCAGTCTAGGTGTCTGTCAGTGATTGGCTGAAGAAAATGTGGTATATATACATAATGCAGTATTACTCAGCCATTAAGAAGAATGAAATCATGTTGTTTGTAGGAAAATGGATGGAATTTGAGATCATCACATTAAGTAAATAAGACAGACTCAGAAAGATAAATGTGGCATATTTTCTCTTACGTGTGGGCTCTTCAAAAAGACATGAAAGTAGAAGGAGAGCTATTAGGGAGTAGAACGGGCACCAGCAGGAGTGGGGAGTGGGCATAGGGTGGGTAATATTGGGGTAAAAGAGATCAAAGTATCTTATATACACGTATGACAAGTAATAAAATGAAACCTATTATTTCGTGCAATAAATATATGCTAATTTTTAAAAAGCTGAAAACCCTTCATCTTTTGAAATCATGACCTTGAACTCATTATCTAACTTATGTGCTTGGGAAAATACATCCTTCTCAACTACCCTCACCCTCCGCTTTTTTTTTTTTTTTTTTTTTAGCATCTGTATGAAGAGCAAGAGAACACAGGGAAATCTGTTAGAAAACTCAGGAGGGAAGGAAGAACAGGACCAAAACTGACCTAGCACATGCTCTCTTGTGTTATAGGTGACTGCCAGCCAGGACTCACTACATCATTTAATGGACTCAGTGCACCTCGCTCAAGACAGTGCAGCACAGCTTTAAGTCAAACGTGGAGTTGCTCCAGTCTATGCCCCCTGTGACTGCACAGGCCCATGAAGCTGGTTCTGGGGCTGGCCCTGAGGCAGCACAGCAGGGTGACAAGTTAAAGCTTTTTCTGTCATTAATATGATATCAACTTGTCTATTCTTCCATCCTAGGGCCTAAGTGAGCCATGTAGGTTTGCAGCTGGGCTGTTAGCAGCACTTGCCCTAGGAGCCTGAGGCTGGGAGTATGAGTGTCACCGACAACCCCATATCCACTTCTGGGGGGGACTGGAGAGGAACTAGGTTAGAACCACTCTTAATCAGTCAATTTGATCAGCTCTTAGGAAACCCTCATAATTGTAGGAGGAAGGTCACTGACTGGAAACAAATTTAGTCAGTCATTGGAGTATATGTGTGAGTATGGGTGAGTGTGGTATAATGATGACAAATGCCAAATGCCTTGGTGGTCTAAGTGTTAGTTAATTTCTTCTGCTTGACAAAGATGGTTAGATACGATTCATGCTGTGGATATTAGGTGGAAGATGACACTTGTGTAGGGAATAAGGAAGCTTCAGAAACCAGCAAGGTCTATTGAGTTACTACTTTTATCTACTGTATACTCTGCAGGGACAATTGGTGATTGGTTTTAATCCTACTGTGTGGTTCAAATTGCCTATAGATATTTGTTCTGTGGCCAGATTTGGGAGAGTGGACCTAGGGACAAATCAGTGGAACCACCGGGAAAGAATGTGGGGATAAGTGGGAGAGAGAAGAGGAATCAAGGGAGCCACTAGAGGCAAAGAAATGGGGCAAAGGTGGTGAAGGGAGGAGTAAAACAGCTTTGGAAAAGAGGTTATAATGGGGAAGGAAAGAGGCTGGGAGGAGAGGAAGAGAGAGCTTGGGAAGAAGGAAGACTTTGTTGAAAGATGTAGAAGTTAAGCTGTGGTTAGGAAGTCTCGGCAAAGGAGAGCAATCCCACGAGTTTCTGAGATACTATCTCAGCTCTCTCCCTTCCTAGGCAAATAGGAAGTGCTGAGCAGCCACAGAGAGAGCACTGCTCATTGCAGGTCCCTTGCTTTGGTCACTCCTTAACTTTGTGGCCTGGGTTAACACCTTATTAACTCAGTGTCTGGGGAGAGAGGGAGGTGACCAGGTTTGAGTCCTTACTTGTAAAGCAAGGAGGTAGAGTACATTACCTTCAAAACCCCAGTCTGAGCTGGACTGCAAATTACAGGAGCCTTTCAAAGAATGGATAGAGGAGAAGGGTCAGAGAGAGGGGAAGGAAAGCAGAGCCTGACCCATGACCAGCAAGGTGAAAAGAGGGGGCATAGGGAATGCAAGGAGTTCAGTGGAAGTACTGCAGGGGGGTGCAGTTAAGTGGGGTCATTGTTTTCTGTTTTTCAATATTAGCTTTAATAATATATTAATATGCCACAAAATCTATCTTTTAAAACTGAAATTAAGTGGGGGTTAGTGTATTTATAGTTGTGCCCCCATCACCACTATGTAATTCCAGAACATTTTATCATTCCAACAGGAAACCACACATCTGCATTCTGTCCCTATAGATTTGCCCATTTTGCACACTATGGATTTGCCCATTTTGCACACTTCATGTAAGTGGAAACACAATATTTGTGCTTTTGTGATTGGCCTTGTTTACTTAGCACTTTATTTTCAAAGTTCAGCCATGTTGAAGCATATGTTGGTACTTCATTCCCTTTTAGGTGCTGAATAATATTCTGCTGTACAAACGTACAAAAATGTTTTGTTTTTTCATTCATCACATAATGAACATTTGGGTTGTTTCTACTTTTTGGCTATAATGAATAATGATGCTATGAGCACTTTTGTACAAATTTTTCAGTAACATGTGCTTTCATGTTTTGTGGGCATATACTTAGAAGTAGAATTGCAAAGTCATACTATTTCTTTGTTTAATTTTTTGAGTAACTTTCAAACAATTTCCCAAAATGGTTAAGCATTTTACAATCTCCCCAGCAATCCAGAAGAGTTTCAAGTTCTCTAGTCCCTGCCAACACTTAACTATTTTCTGTCTTTTTGCTTTCAGTTATCTAAGTGGGAATGAAATGATATCTCATTGCTTTGATTTGCATTTTCTTAATTATTAATGTTATTGAGCAACATTTCATGTGCTTATCAGTCATGTTCTTTGTGCAATTCTTTGCATGTAGACAGTAATTTGTCCTAGAGCCATTTCTGGAAAAAACCCCTATTCTTTCTTGAATTATCATTTTCACTGATCTATATACATATCCTTATGTCCGTATCATATTGTGTAGATTATTGTAGCTTTAGAGTAAGTTTTGAAATAGCAAAACATGAGCCCTCCAACTTAATTATGTCTAGTCGATTTCCTTGTCATCTCCACATGAATTTTTTAAATCAGTTTATCAATTTCTGCAAACAAAGTTGTTTTGTTAGACATTATATTAAATCTATAAACAACGTATTAACAATATCGAGTCTTCTGATCCATGAACATAAAATGTCTTTTCATTTATTTAAATCTTTTTTCTTTCAAGAATATTTTGTAATTTCAATGTATTTCTTGTATTTCTTTTGTTAAATATATTCATTTTGATGCTATCATAAATGGGATTTATTTTCTTAATTTCTTTTTTCAGGTTATTTATTTCTATTGTATAAAACATACTTGATTTTTGTATATTTATCTTATATCCTGAAAACTTGCTTGAACTTGCTTATATTATAAATTCTAACAGTCTTTGCAGGGATTCCTTAACATTTCTGTATATAAGATTATGTCATTTGCAAATAGGGATAACTTTACTTACGTTCCAATTTGGATTTCTGTCATTTTATTCTTCTTTAATTGCCTTGACAGAATTTGTGGTAGAATAGGATAGAAGTGGTGAAAATAGGTATTTGCTTTTTTCTTGATTGTAGAGGTAAAGCATTCAGCCTTTTACTATAATGATTTTATTTGTGGGTTTTTCACAGATAGCTTTTATCAGGTTATAGAAGTTCCCTTCTATTTGGAGCTTGTTGAATGTTTCAAATACTTTTCCTGATAAGTTGAGATGCTCTTCTGGTTTTTGTCTTTCATTTATTAATAATGATATACTATGTTAAATGATTTTTGCATGCTAAACCAACCTTTAATTTCTGGAATAAATCCTACTTTGTCATTGTATGTAATCTCTTTCATATGTTGTTAGGTTTAGTTTGCTAGTATTGTGTTGAGTTTGAAGGATATTGTTCTTCAGTTTTTAGTTTTGGCTTCAGAGTAACACTGGCTTCATAGAATGAATTGGAAGGTATTCTCGCTTTTCTGTATTTTTTTGAAGAGTTTGTGAAATATCAGTACAAGTTGAACATCCCTAACCCAAAATAATGAAACCCAAAATAAAAAATTGAAACCTAAACTATTTCTGAGCCCAAGCATTTCAGATAAGAGTTACTAAATTTTTATCTGATCTTTCTTAAATCTTTCATAAATTTCACCAGTGAAGCAAATTTGGCCTGGGTTTTTCTTTTTCTTTTTGAGGGAACTTTTTAATTTGCTAATTTAATCCTTTTACTTTTATGGTGTACTCATTGATATTTTTTATTTCATCTTAAATCAGTTTCTGTAGTTTGTGTCCTTCCAGGAATGAGCCTACAGTTTTTCCAAGTATAGTTGTCATGTATATTCATGGGTTCTATATCCATGAATTGGTTGACCATGAGCCAAACATATTTGGAGAGTCTGGTGCAGTGGTGTACACCTGTAGTCCCAACTACTCAAGAAGCTGAGGCAGGAGGATTGCTTGAGACTAGGAGTTTGAGACCAGCATGGACAACAAAGTGAGACCTTGTTTCAAAAAGAAAAGGAAATTTTTGGGGGATAAAAAACTTGCATCTGATTCCACTCCTAGGGATATACCCGAATGAGTGTGAGTCAGGTTACAACAAAGGCACCTGCATACCCATGTTTATTGCAGCACTATTCACAATAGCCAAGCTATGGAAACAGCCAAGATGTCCCACTACTGGTGAATGCATTAATAAATTGTGGTATTTATATACAATGGAATTTTATTCAGCCACAAAGAATAATGAAAGTTTGTTGTTTACATGTAAATGGATGGAACTGGAGAACACCATCTTGAGTGATGATGTGGCCAAACGTCATATGTTGTCTATCATATGTGGAATATAGACCTAATACAAATACAAGCAATATTATGAAAAACAAGTTGGTAAAAGAAGGAAGTTAAATCTATTGAAATAACCAAAAGAAGAGGACTAAGGTAGAATGAAGAAAAATAAAGGAGATGAACCTATTCGGGTTATGATACATGTATACACGGAAATGTCACAAGGAAACTCCCTGTATAGCTATCTTAAACAAACAAAAATGTCATTTTTTTTTCCTTTACAAACTCAGAGAACAGGAGAGCAGAACAGGTCCTGTCAGGGGGGTTGCTACCAGTAGGAGGGAGGAGGATGTGGGGAAAGGGTGATGGATTTGGTGCAAACACTGTGTACACATGTATGCAAATGAAAAAATGAGACCTGCTGAAACTGCTCCAGGAATGGGGGAGGGAGGATAAAGGAGAATGATGGAGGGGGTGAATTCAGCTCTGATATATTTGATATATTGTAAGAACTTTTGTAAATGCCACAATGTATCCCCAACACAACAATAAAAAACCTATGCATATGTACTGAATGTGTACAGACATTTCTTATTATTAATCCTTAACCAGTACAGTATAACAGCTATTTACAAAGCATTTGCATTGTATTAGGTACCACAGGTAATTTGCTGATAATTTTAAGTATATGTAAGGATGTACATAAGTCACATTCTCATGTGTACTGCATCATTTTGTATGAGGATTTAAGCCTACATGGATTTCGATGTCTTCAGAGCATTCTAGAACCAGTCTCCCACAGGTAATAAGGGACAGTCGTATTCCCTTCTTACCTTTATTTTAGTAAAGTTGGTAATGAAGTCCTCTTATTCATAATTTTAGGAATTTGACTCTTGTCTCTTTTTTCTAGGTCTGTCTAATTAAATGTTGTCAATTTTGTTGATATTTTTATAGAGCTAATTTTTGGGTTTGTTGAGCTTGTCTAATGTTTTTCTGTTCTGTAATTTCTCTCTACTCCTATCTTTAGCATTCTTTTCTTTCTGTGAGCTTTGCATTTAGTTTGCTTTACTTTTCCTACTTTCTTAAGGTGAAAGGCTAGATTGTTGATACTGCCTTTTTAACATGGGTGTATATAGCTCAAATTTTTCCTAAGCACAGCATACCACAAATTTTTTGCATACTGCATTTCTACTTCAGTGTATTCTCAAATTACCTTTATAATTTTTCCCTATGTATTATTAAGGAAAACATTGTTTAACTTACACATACTTGTCAAATCATCAAATTTCCTTCTGTCATTGATTCATTCTATATGGTCATTGTAATATAATGAAATATTTATTTGGTCTTTGTCCCTGGTTTCTAGCACAGAGCTCCTAAAACCCTTAAAATTTCCTGAATGATATAAGTGAGAGGCTTATCTTTTGTTATTCGTAAATAAACCCTGTTCAACCATACCTGAGTTTATTCTAATGAGATAAGCCTTGGAGGATAGGAGTTGGTTGTTATGGGAACCAAACTTGTGGTTACAGTGTTTTAACTTTTTCTGAATCAGCCGCATTCTCTGATCTCCAAGAAGGAAAACTAGATGTTAAATTAACGACCAATGTCCAAAGATTTAATTAGTTAATTGTACATAATGACGCCTCTATGAAACCCAAAAGGATTGGGGTGCAGAGAGCTTTCAGATTGACAGACACATGGAAGTGTTGGGGAGGGTGTTGTGCCTGGAGAGGGCATGGAAGCTCCATACCTCTTTCCATATGCATGCATATGCATCTCTTCTACCAGGATGTTCCTGAATTGTATTCATTTACAATAAAGTGGTAATCTAGTAAAATGTTTCCCTGAGTTCTATGAGTCATTTTCTTATTTTTGTAGTGTTCCAATGTTGTCCCTAGTAAACTTTTTATACTCAGTATATTTTATCTAATTTATTAATATACCAACCCAGCTCTCCTTTGGTTTCTTTTTTGCATAGTATATTTTTTTCCAATTCCTTTACTTCTTAATTATTTTGTCTTTGAATCTAAATGTATGTCTTATTCACTACATAGTTGGATTATACTTTTTAAGTGTATCCCTCCAATATATACCTTTTATTTAGAGTGTTTAGTCTATTTACATTCAATGTAACAATTAATAAGATATGATTTACATATGCCTTTTGATTTCTTTATACTGGTTTATTTCTTATTTTATTGCCCTTCTTGTTCTTCCTTTATTTTTTTGGCAGTACTATAGTTTGAACTCAGAGCCTCACACTTGCTATGCAGGTGCTCTACCACTTGCCCCTTGCCCCTAGCCCTGCTTTGCTTTAGTTATTTTTCTAATAAGGTCTTGTGTTTTTGCTTGGGTTGTCCTCAGATTATGCTCCTACCTGTGGCCTCCCAAATAGCTAGGATTACAGACATGAGCCACAATACCAGGCTTATTGGTTTAGATAGGGTCTTGTTAACTTTTTTCCCAGACTGGCCTCAAACTGATTCTCCCAGTCTCTTCCTCCTGAGTAGCTAAGATTACATGTATGATCCATTGTGCCTGGCCTTCCCTCTTGTTTCTTTCAATATATATTTTCAAGTTATAGGGTTCCTTGAGGGCTAGTAATTAGCATTTTAACTTTTAAAAATCTAGCTAAAACTTGTTTTGCCATAGTTCTATTTCATTCACCTACCTTCTTTTGTGTTATTAATGTCATCTGAAGTACATTTTTGTATTATAAGCCCATCAACATCACAGCATAATAACCGCTTTATGCAGTTATCTTTTAAATTAGATGGGAGAAAGTTATAGACAAAATTACTGTACTGTGTATATTCAACAATATCTAACTGAAGTTAGCATCAGTAGTCACTAGTTAAAGGATTTAGTTCCATAAAACAGCATCCTTTTTCAGATACCAATCACAAGTAAAGGTTGTCACCTGTCTTGCTGGCTAACTGGCTATCACATTGCTACAATATCCTTTTTATTCAGGGCCTTGCAAATGCTAGGCAACTACTCTACCACTGAGCTATACCTCTAGTCCCAAACAGCTCTAAATCAAAGGTTCTTCCAACCCTGTCTTTGGGATTGGTCACTTACTAGAATGGCTCACAAAACTTAGGAGGAGTTTCCCCTAAAAATGACCCATCATTTTTTTTTTCTTGCTGCTTTCTTCACATTAAAGATTCCAGGGTTTTTAAGGGCCATGAGAAGGAAATGGGGACAATGACCAACTTCTTATTTATGATATAGTAATCTCATTGTTTTTATATTTACTTATATATTTTACTTATGCTCATTGTGTGGATTCAAGTTCCTCTCTAGTGTCCTTTAATTCAGTCAAAATGATTCCCCGTGCTATTTCTTTTGTGCTGGCAATTAATTCCCTCAGTCTTGGTTTGTCTGAAAATGTCTTAAAGTTCTTATTTTTTTCTGGAAATAAAATCCTTGTGTTACAGTCTTTTTTCATGCAGCCTTTTGAATATGCCATTTCCTTTACTTTGGGCCTTCATTGTTTCCGATCATAAATCAGCTGTTCCTCTTATTGAAGCTCTCTTGTTTTGCAGTGAGTCATTTTGTTCTTGCTATTTTTTTTTTCATTTTTCTTTTATTATTCATATGTGCATACAAGGCTTGGTTCATTTCTTCCCCCTGCCCCCACCCCCTCCCTTACCACCCACTGCACCCCCTCCCTCTCCCCCCTCTCAATACCCAGCAGAAACTATTTTGCCCTTATTTCTAATTTTGTTGTAGAGAGAGTATAAGCAATAATAGGAAGGAACAAGGGTTTTTGCTGGTTGAGATAAGGATAGCTATACAGGGAGTTGACTCACATTGATTTCCTGTGTGTGGGTGTTATCTTCTAGGTTAATTCTTTTTCATCTAACCTTTTCTCTAGTACCTGTTCCCCTTTTCCTATTGGCCTCAGTTGCTTTAAGGTATCTGCTTTAGTTTCTCTGCATTAAGGGCAACAAATGCTAGCTAGTTTTTTAGGTGTCTTACCTATCCTCACCCCTTCCTTGTGTGCTCTCGCTTTTATCATGTGCTCATAGTCCAATCCCCTTGTTGTGTTTGCCCTTGATCTAATGTCCACATATGAGGGAGAACATACGATTTTTGGTCTTTTGGGCCAGGCTAACCTCACTCAGAATGATGTTCTCCAATTCCATCCATTTACCAGCGAATGATAACATTTCGTTCTTCTTCATGGCTGCATAAAATTCCATTGTGTATAGATACCACATTTTCTTAATTCATTCGTCAGTGGTGGGGCATCTTGGCTGTTTCCATAACTTGGCTATTGTGAATAGTGCCGCAATAAACATGGATGTGCAGGTGCCTCTGGAGTAACAGTCTTTTGGGTATATCCCCAAGAGTGGTATTGCTGGATCAAATGGTAGATCGATGTCCAGCTTTTTAAGTAGCCTCCAAATTTTTTTCCAGTGTGGTTGTACTAGTCTACATTCTCACCAACAGTGTAAGAGGGTTCCTTTTTCCCCGCATCCTCGCCAACACCTGTTGGTGGTGGTGTTGCTGATGATGGCTATTCTAACAGGGGTGAAGTGGAATCTTAGCGTGGTTTTAATTTGCATTTCCTTTATTGCTAGAGATGGTGAGCATTTTTTCATGTGTTTTCTGGCCATTTGAATTTCTTCTTTTGAGAAAGTTCTGTTTAGTTCACTTGCCCATTTCTTTATTGGTTCATTAGTTTTGGGAGAATTTAGTTTTTTAAGTTCCCTGTATATTCTGGTTATCAGTCCTTTGTCTGATGTATAGTTGGCAAATATTTTCTCCCACTCTGTGGGTGTTCTCTTCAGTTTAGAGACCATTTCTTTTGATGAACAGAAGCTTTTTAGTTTTATGAGGTCCCATTTATCTATGCTATCTCTTAGTTGCTGTGCTGCTGGGGTTTCATTGAGAAAGTTCTTACCTATACCTACTAACTCCAGAGTATTTCCTACTCTTTCTTGTATCAACTTAAGAGTTTGGGGTCTGATATTAAGATCCTTGATCCATTTTGAGTTAATCTTGGTATAGGGTGATATACATGGATCTAGTTTCAGTTTTTTGCAGACTGCTAACCAGTTTACCCAGCAGTTTTTGTTGAAGAGGCTGCTATTTCTCCATCGTATATTTTTAGCTCCTTTGTCAAAGATAAGTTGCTCATAGTTGTGTGGCTTCATATCTGGGTCCTCTATTCTGTTCCACTGGTCTTCATGTCTGTTTTTGTGCCAGTACCATGCTGTTTTTAATGTTATTGCTTTGTAAAATAGTTTGAAGTCAGGTATTGTGATACCTCCTGCATTGTTCTTTTGACTGAGTATTGCCTTGGCTATTCGTGGCCTCTTGTGTTTCCATATAAATTTAACAGTAGATTTTTCAATCTCTTTAATGAATGTCATTGGAATTTTGATGGGACTTGCATTAAACATGTAGATTACTTTTGGGAGTATCGACATTTTTACTATGTTGATTCTACCAATCCATGAGCATGGGAGATCTCTCCACTTTCTATAGTCTTCCTCAATCTCTTTCTTCAGAAGTTTATAGTTTTCCCTGTAGAGGTCTTTCACATCTTTTGTTAGGTTTACACCTAGGTATTTGATTTTGTTTGAGGCTATTGTAAATGGAATTGTTTTCATACATTCATTTTCAGTTTGCTCATTGTTAGTGTATAGAAATGCTAATGATTTTTCTATGTTGATTTTATATCCTGCTATCTTGCTATAGCTATTGATGATGTCTAGAAGCTTCTGAGTAGAGTTTTTTGGGTCTTTAAGGTATAGGATCATGTCATCTGCAAATAGGGATATTTTGACTGTTCTTGCTGTTTTTGAGATTCTCTCTTTATTTCCCAACAGTTTGCCTATGATGTTTGTAGATGTCTACTTCTCTGACTTTATTCTACTTAGAATTTCTTGTTCTTTTTGATATGTCGATTAATGTTCTATAATTTTGGGGATAT
The DNA here is from genome assembly GCF_047511655.1 of Castor canadensis. Lineage (NCBI taxonomy): Eukaryota > Metazoa > Chordata > Mammalia > Rodentia > Castoridae > Castor > Castor canadensis. The sequence continues at coordinate 89,768,628 of NC_133396.1, read as the reverse complement.
TTTCTGCCATTATTACTTCAAATATTCTTTATATCTTTTCTATCTTCTTCTGAAACTCCCATTATGAAAGTATTGGTATGTTTGGTGGTGTCCTAAAGGATTTCTTAAACTCTGTTCATTTTATTTCATGCTTTTTTGCTTTCTGATCTTCAGATTGGACACTCTCAATCTGAATTTGTCCATCTCAAGTTTCAGATTCCTTCTTCTGCCAATCCAAATCTGTCATTGAATCTCTCTAGTGAATTTTTTCTTTGCATTACTAAATACCTTTCAACTCTTGAATGTTGTTCTTGTACATGTCCATTATTTATATATATATTTAATGATATTTTCTATTTGGTTAGAAATCATTATACTTTCCTTTAATTCTTTGAATCTATTTATAATAGCTGATTTTAAAGGCTTTAGCTACTAAATCCTACAGCTGGACTTTCTTATGAATATTTCTTGATGACTATTTAGTTGTGTGTGTGTGGAGAGCATATTTTCCTAGTGTGTGTGTGTGTGTGTGTGTGTGTGTATTGATTTTTGGTGAATACCAGATTTAAAATAACATGATCCAGCAGTTCTGGAAATAAGACTCCTGCCTCCTCCTTCTTTGTTGTTTCTGTTCATTGTTTTTACTGTGCTGTTGTTTATTAAATTTTGTAGATTACTTCTGTAAAGTTTATATTATTGCTGATGTGAAGTCCTTGAAATTTCTCCTTGTTTCACTTAATTATCAGCTAAGGATTAGACAGAAATTGCTTTTAATGTCTTTTGTCAATAAGTCTTGCACCCTTTACTGGGAGGCTCTGTGTATGTGTTGGGACAGGCTTTCAAAACTCTGGGAGTTTACAACTCTGCATTAGTCATTTCTTCATATTTGTACAAAGCTTCTAGTTCAAACAAAGTTTAAGGATTATATTTCCTATATATCTATTTTTGAGGGCATGCACATAGCCACCAAATGCTAGTATCTTTCTATACTCCAGAAATATGTTGAAAATTTTCAAAGCCTATTATACATGTCTTATTCCCCAGATCTTACCATCACATCTTCTGATTAGTTTTTTTGCCCCTGCTGGAACCCATGCCAAGACCATTGTAATGCTAAATGATTACTAGAGTGTTTCCAAGAAATGCATAGGAGATAGGGCTTTCCTCAGTGGTGAACTCTGAGTCAGGTCAAATAACAAACCTTACAAACAGGGCTTTTCCAGGGATCTACCAGACAGGTCAAATAATGATGATTCTCCAGGAGTGGGACTTTTTGGGAAGCTCCAAAACCATTCTGCTCTCTCCAGTAGCTACTAGGCTACTGGTTTCACAGTTCCTCTGGTTTCAAGACTGAGGAATTTCAAGATTATTTTGGAGCTCAGAAGAGGGGGATGAAAATAAAGTAGGTTCAAATGCCACAAAACCTATTGGTCTTACTAATGTTTATGTTTTTCTTGAAAAAAAAAATGCCCCTAAAGTCATTGAAAGCCTTTGGTTAATTTCCAGAGTTCTGAAAAATTTGGTTTTGACAATTTCCCCCACTGTGTTCATTGTTTTTGTGAAGAAGCAGATATTTCATGACCATGATGCTACCATTCTGAAAACATTTCTTTTCCTAATCTCTCAAAGCCTTTCATGTTCAGATTATACAAGAAAATTTGGAAAGTGCATAAAATATACAGAGGTAAAAATGCAAGTCACATATAAGTTCATGACCACTTTAAACTTCTTAGATTTTATTTTACGCATTTTCATAACATTTGTTAATATTTTCTGTCTATAATAGTTACACAGTGAGTAGAAAAAAAGTTGGGGGGAAGAAAGAGAATATTGTGTTTAATGTCTAAGAGAAGGTAAAGTTGAAAAAGAAATGAGTTCAAGTGAGAAAATACAGAATAATGTAAAAATAAAATTAAGACTACTCACAATTCCACCTTCCAAAAAGAAATATTGAGGAATTTTCTTTTTTGTTGTTCCTAAGAATTTATCTGTATAATGCATATATACCCTTATATATAGCACACATTCCTTTATACGTACACAAATACAACATATGTCTGAGTATACTTTTAAATAAATTGTTGGCATATGGTGGTTTCTACTTTATCTCTTAACATTATGTAATGTACATTTTTTCAGTTCTACATTATCTGAAAGCACCATTTTCCATAAGATAAATGTATTTCAAGGAGGTACAGTTCCCTTATTTAGAGGATTTTTATTTTACATTTTTCAGTATTATAAATAATACTGCTTCATATGTCTTTGTGTGTATTTTGTCTGATTCTCTGAGTGGTTCACTAGGATAAATTGATAAAAGCTTCCTTTTAAGTATTAAAAGTTGTAACAAATATTTGCAATTTTACAAGGGTGACTGCTAAGTTGGAAATGGAAATGTCCAAGCATATTTTCTCTATTTTTGCATAAAATATTATACAAAATATTTTGTACAGCTATATGTTAGATATGAAAAAGTTCATAAATCACAAGATTGGTGAATCTTGTGATTCAAAGGGAATACATGAGTGCAACTATCACCCAGATCAAGGTGATGGTGATAATGACGATAACAATGATGACAGTGCAGAATGGTAGTATGCTATGTACAATGGGAGACACAAGGTACACAGAGGAGACCTGCTTTTCACATGCATGTGTACATCAGTTGTATGATTCTCATGGACACTCAGGTTTTAAGGTCATGGGATGTTGGGTGGGAAAGTTTCAAGTGGGTCTATTGTACAATGCAAGTCAGGGAATAGCTGGCTTAAGAACCAGAGGAGAAAGATAATATGGCTAGAATAAGCAAGGTTTGGGGGAAAATATTAGAACCTGAGAGGAGAAACTTTGGGCTTGACTTTACTTCTATTGCCTTAAATATCTTTCTTAATGGTTAAGTTAACCAATATGCAATCTCTGAATACCTATTACTTATTGCCTAAAATTGAGGTAAGTCCAATATAGTAGGAAGATTAGGATAGTAGAATCAGATTTATTCTAAGAGTCTTAGTTCTCCAACTTTCTATCCAGGTGATGTGATCTGAAATAAGACACTAAATTTTCTGTAGTTCAATCTTCTCATTCTTAAAATACAAGCAGCAGTATATACTTCCCAGAACTGTTTCATGTTAAAGCATGTCTACACATAGTAAATACCTAATACGCATTAGTTTTTTTGTCCTCCCACACAATATACAGTGTTTTCTCAAGAAATTTACAGTCAAAGGTCAGGTAAAAGAAGAGGGAAGTGATGTGGTCAGATAAGAAAGTGGTATGGAGAGGGGAAAAAAAGGTTACCCTCCATCTTTTGTATCTCTCTTTCTTCCAGCAAGAAATTATTCATATGCCAGCCCATATAGTATATGCAAACTAATTAACAGAAGTCAAGATCTGTGAGGCTACATACAGCTTTACACATTAGCTAATGTTCAACTTTGCTTCACTTAAGGGATGAATATTAGGTTCCCTTAGACATGGAAGAGATATGGAAATTACTTTGTGTTCTGGATTGTATTAGTCTGTTTCTCTGTTGTTATAGCAAAATATCTGAAGCTGGCTAGGTACTTGTAAACAAAAGTGGTTTATTTTGCTCATAGTTTTGGAGGCTGAAAGTACAAGACCATGTGGCCCTATCTGTTTGTTCTCTGGTGAGGGCCTTCTTGACTGTACTACATGATAGAAGAGTAAAAAGGAAAATGGCTGCACACAGAAGAGGGCAAGTACATAGAGTGGCCTTGCTGTGTAATAACTTGCTTTCTTGAGAACTAACTGAAGTCTTTTAAGAACTACATTAATCTCATTTGAGGGAAGTATCCAATCATCTGATCACCTTTCATCAAGCCCCACCTTTTTTTTGTTTGTACATAATACTTGTACAGGGGATACATTGTGATGCTTATATATGTGCTTACAATATATCTTAATTAAATTCACTCCCTTCATCATTCTCCCTCATTCCTCCATACCCTTCTTAGAACAATTTCAGTAAGTTTCACTATTCAACTTTTATACATAAATACAAAATACATCTACCATTTTCACCCTCCTTTACCCTCTCTGTTTGCCCTCCCCCTCCCACTGATACCCACCCCAGGCAGGACCTGTTTTACCTTCCTGTTCTTCATTTTTTAAGTCAGTATTGGCTGTTCAAGGGGGTTTTGTCTTGGTATTGCAGACATGTGTGGGTGTGTGGGTGTATATGTGTGTGTGTGTGTGTGTATATATATATACATATATGTATATATATGTATGTATATATATATATATATATATATAGTGTTTTAATCTCTTCTAATTCTCTTTCTCCCTGTTCCCCTATTATTCAGTAGCTTATAGTTCATTACATTATACTATATTCATATACAGATTCCATCGCCTTCCAACATTGTCACACTGAGGAACAAGCTTCCAGCCTGTGAACCCTTGAGAGACACACTCAAACTGTACTATGGATACTTTGGTAGATGACTTTGTATATTTCTTGGATTTCTAAAAAACCTTTTTATTCTTTTAATTTTTAATTTAACTCTATAGCTTCCTCTAGAGTAAATATCATGATATCAATGTTGTATTAATTTTCAATGCTATTAGATAAAAAGTAATAGTCTTTTTTCTTCTCTCTTATTGATCTGTTTTTTATTCATCCCCTTGATTTTTCTAAAACACCAGGACCAATAAATGTATGAATATATTTTATGTATACATACATGTATATGAAATCAACATGTAGTCATTAAGAAATATACCCTTTTACTATAGTCATTCAATATCAGAATAAAACTAGTATAATATGCATAATTTGCCAGAGAAAGGCTATAGGAAAGGGGAAATAAAAAGAAGAAGAACAAATTGAGCTTTCTAAGATTTTGTCAGCCTTATCCCTCTTAACCCTCTAAGGCACATATATATTCTTCTACATATAGTATATTCACTATACATGTAGTTAATAAAGCTTTCAGGTGGAGGTAAGAAGCTTGGAACAAGGAGGCCATGTTCTATATTGAAATTGGTCTATAAAAACTGTTAAAGAAGCTGAACTAGTCTAGGATAAAATCTAAGAGTATGAGTAATGGGCATTTAAGAATTAATGTATTTTTCTTTCTATTTGGGAATTTAGAAGTCAAGCTTTATGTAATTCAAGCTTTATGTATGTTTTCACTACAGAGAGGAGCAAGAAAGGGAAGCTATAAGCTTCTTTGTTGGGTTATAAAGTGAAGTAAAGCCCTATCAAGGGAAGGAGGCTTAGAAATGCTATTTATTTACATTACAGTTTTTCCAAGGTCTGTGTTTTAAAGGTTACTTTTTGGGGGATGGTACTGGTGTTTGCACTCAGAGCTTCATACTTGCTAGGCCAAACTCTTGGTTTTATCCAAGGATCTCACTCTCTTTCCACCTTGTTCAGTAATATAGCAGTATTCTAACACTCATGCACAGCAAGGTACTTGTGGGAGAGAATACTCTGCACTAATAACATACATGAATATAGATTCCTGATTCATAGCACCTGAGGAGAATTAAAGCACACAATAAAAATGACAAGACAAAAACCTCTAGGCTCCTCCTGAAGTTCATTCATGAGTCCCATCTCTTCATCTTATCTTATTTGCATAAATGTGAAAAACTTGACCAAGTTTTTAATTGATGTGTTACCCATCTTACATACTAGAGAAAGACTAGTGTGTTTCCATTCAGTGACAAATACTTATTAATGTTATTCAATTTACTACTTCCATACATAACACTGTCTGCACTGGAACAATATGAGAATAGAATTCACCTTTTCTCTTTGATGCATTGCTTGTGCACTCAGTTTGGGGACAAGAGTAGAAGGATTATCCCATAATAACCTTATTAATCCCATACCATAATAAGGCTTGAGGTAAAAGACATTTGGCCTGGCAAAATTATAAATATTAGCTATAACATTGCTGTTCCTAGAGCTTCATGTTTGGTGAAGTGGTCACACTAAGAATGCATGTAGCCAGAGCTGAGCTGTGGCTCTGAGCAGTAGAAGAAGGGGAGATATGATAGTGGTATCAATCATGGGGATGTGGAAGTAGTCTTAGAAGAGCCCTGGAAGTCTGTCTCTAGCATATAAACATCCCTTTTCAACCTCTACCCAGGCCAGGGTAAGTTTGCTTGAGCAGACACCCTGCTCTAAAGTTCTTCTTCATTTACAAAATAATAGACAGGGGGATGGAGTGTGTGTGTCTGTGTATGTGTGTATGCAGGTGTGTGTGTGCTCGTGTGCACATGTGTGCATGTATATGTATATAATGTACATCTCCTTTTTACTCTCTTTAGTTTCTAATACTTCCATTATTAACTAAGCTGATTGTGACTGTCTTTAGTATTCACTTAAATAGATAAAGTCTTTCAAAAAGAAATTTAGCTTAAAACTTGGCACAGAGGGTGCTCAATGTGGTCCCTGTTAAAGTACTCATGGGGTATACATAGCATGACTTCTCACATGACTTTCATCTTCTTATCTGGCCTCCTCCCTCTCAAGCCTCAGCTGAGAAGCAACCCAACTGTAAAAGGTTTATTTTCTTGACATTTGCTGTTTGTTGCTGGCTCACTGTTTCGGTGGAGGAGGTGTTATGCTAAAGTCTGCAGGGGCAGTAGACCATGCATTTTTTGACACTATTACTCATCTCTCTCATAGAGAATGTCACCTAGTGTCACTTCCCCCATTTTTCGGTGTATTGGAGCTGGCCAAGTCCTTGTCGTCACTCATGCAGCAAGTAGCAGTTCTCATAGTCTTGGAGACAGTAGGGGAGGAGGTGTTTTGTCTTCTGTGCCCTTTCTTTTTAGGGATTCTGTGTTGATTCAAGCCCTTCAGGTCCCTTGAGGAGTCTGGCACTTGTTTTGCCTTGCAGCACTATGGTGGTAAACAACTTGCTTATTTTAAATATTTGAGAATCTTGCTGGGCTATAGGGTTCCAGATGGTGAACTCAGCCACACAAATGTCTGTTGGTTTTAGTTTCCACCTGTTACCCTGTGACACCAGGGCACAGGGTAAAATCTGTTTTGTTTTCTCATGTTTCAAGGCCTGCATATCTCGCCATGCACAAGAGGGCTTTCTGTGTGAACTTTGATTTGAACTTCAGTTTTAGCTAAATGTTTTTGCTAGATTGAGATAAACTGTACATTTCTTCCCCCTGAGCAGTGATGTGCCTCCTTATCACAGACTCACTTTTCCTATAGTGGACTTCTTGGTCAACTATAAGTGTGAGGCATTAGGTTAAACAAGGTTACATAGTTTTCTCTGGAAGTCAGTCACCACATGTGCATTGCTGAGTCTTCCCATATGCCAGGCTCTGTGTGGGAGTTGGAGACAAGAGTCCTCTCATATCCCTAAAAATACTGGCTTTCCTTTTACTATGCAGCATCAGTTAGACCTGGGGTATGGAGGAACATGCTTTGGGAAAGGCTGTCTTGGTTGAAGAAAATATAATTGATTATTTTTAAAAGACCTCGAAAGAAAATCTGCTGTGGCTTTTTATTTTCCATTCATGGAGACTTCTTATTTAGACTTTGTGCCTCATTTACATAATATTTGGGATAGGCCTGCTCACCAGCTGGCATGGTCAAATGCAGACAAAGCAAATACATAGTCCTAACCCTGCCATTCCATGCCTGCTTCCTCCATAGAACCCAGGTTTGCATTAGTCTCACTTCTGTCTGAGATAGAGTGACAGAATAGCATGGGCTAAGAACACCAACCTTCTAACATGCCTTGTCAAGATTCCTACTACCTCTAATTTGCTGACAGCCATGTGCCCCTTGAGTAAGTCATTTATCTCTCTTAGCCTCAGTTTGACCTCATAATGTTATTTGTAAGAGTTGGAAGACATAAAAATATTTTTTAAATTAGCAATATACTTAGCAACATGGGCAAAACTTAATAAAAGGAAGCTATTGTTATGAAACAGAGTCATATTCACTAAAAGCAGCCCAAATTTTGCATTCCATTTAAACTACTCACTTGTCCCTTAAGGAGCTCTCCCTTCTCTTCCTCCTCCTCCTTCTTGACACATGGTCATTTATTAAGCACTTAGTAGATCCAAATGGTGTTTAGTAACAGATTTATTTGCATTGTGTCATGTAATCGCTCAGACCATTAACTTCAATTGTGTTATTTTAACATAGTCTACATTAAATGTATTATTTAAAATTGCCAATGACACCCTCCAAATCCTCAATCCCTTACCATGCTCTCCCCATCACAGGATTTACCTTGCAAACTTTCATATTTATAAGCATACATACTATGCTTATGTATTTATTATTTATTTTTGTTTATCTTCCCTTTTAGAACATAAGTTCCACAAAGGCAAAGAATCAAAAACAATTTTTTTTTTCTGTAATGGGGCCTTGTGCTTGTTAGGCAAGTGCTTTACCACTTGTGCCAGTCCTAAAAATATATTCTTAATTGATGCATCCTTAATGCCAATACAATATCTGGCATAGAAGAGATGCTCAGTAAGTATCTGTTCAGCAAACAAGTGATGTCATTTATTGAACAAAAGTATGTGTGACAACATCGAAGCTTATTTTACAGTAAAGGAAAATAAATTCCATTAAATTACAAAATTGTTTGAGGTGTTTTAGTCTGGACTTAATCAGATTTTAGAGCCCAACTCTTGATTTATCTTCAACATCCCTGTCATCTAATTCCAGTGGGGAATTTTCAAGTGATATTTTCTATACACACACACACACACACACACACACACACATCCCACTCTTTCTTGTCAGGGAACATGACTAGTGGGTGCACTGTGAGCCTTTAGCTGGCAGAATTAAGTGTCTCATGTAATGGGAGCAGAAGGCCTCTGTCTTAGATGGGTCCCAGACAAGTGTTGTTTGGCTCTTTGTTTCCTAGAGTGTTACTTAAGTCTTCAGTTTTTCTTAGAGCACATACACAAGGTATGATTGGAGCATCTTTGCTTTGACAATTAAGCTTTGTAATTCACTCCTGACATGTAAATCACTAAATAGTACATTGTGTTGCTTTGAAAATCTGAGTGCTAAGCATAGATCTCACTGTGTAGAGAGAGCACAATATTGACTCTATTACATGACCTTTCCTAGGAAATGATAAGAATGATCTCTGGGCTATAGTCGGGCTTTAGTTTTCCTGAAAGTTTAGAAGTTTCCCAAGAATTTATAAATGTTCCTTGAGTGAACTCAGTGGATGAGAATATGATGAGTCTCTATCATTTTTGCATACTGAAGTTGAAAGGATGATCAGATGAAGCATGAGTCTTAAGTAGATGTAGTCCTCATCCTATCTGTCTCTTGCATCACCTTGCTTTAATTCTATCTCCTTGCCTTGAAGGTAAGAGTCTACTTGCTAGTGTTCTGGAAGTAGATGGGGGAAGACAGCAAGAATGTCTTCAGCATTTACTATGTACAGTCCCTTCCTCCTTGTGTTAGGTCAGGAACTGTGGCCACAATTGCTGCTATTCTCTCAGATACAGAAACCACCTGTGTTATCTTTTTTAGAGAACAAACCTTCAGACCTCTGACGAATGAAAAGAAAATGTGGAGAAGTTGTGGAATTTAGGGATTCCAATTGCGTCTGAAATAGTATTCTCTTGGCCCTCCTTATTTCAGAAAGAACCTTCCACCCAAGTTCCTGAGCCCTTTGAAGATTCTTGTTTCACCATCCCATTTGAATTTGAGTATATATAACATTTTTTAGAAATGACTCAAATTAAAATAAAACCTCATATTAATCTCATGGAGGATGGCTGTTGCTAAAGGTTAGTTTGGAAAGCAATAATCTTTGTGCATTACTGCATTTCATTGATATGTTGGTTGGACTTAAGGCAGAGATGGTATCTTTGGGTTTGAATGAAAACTGAAAAATTTTGTATGTGTTTTGAGTTATCTGCCTTTTATATTTGTTCTCATTCAAATACACATAGGATATCAACCATCAAGTTAAAGGACCGCCTGAAAAATTAAGCAAGTCTCCTCTGTTCTCCTCGTTGGTAAGTAAAGAGAGGGTTACTAATGTCTGTCAGTTGCAGAAGTCTCCTTTCTTGTGATTCAACCCAATAGCCAGCATTCTTGTTATTCTCAAGAGTGGCCACATGGTGGAGCATTAACACCTCATAAAAATGGTGCTCAGGCTCCCTGAAAGCAAAAGGATTAGACCCCCAAAATTGAGTTATTCAAGGACCCCAGGAGCCCCCTGAAAAAGGAAGAGAGGCACCTGCTTCATGTGCTTCTAACTCCCAGGGAGAACAGAAACTTCCTAATTTTCTGTACAAAAAATTGTGGTTAGACTTCTACCACAGGCAACACATGAGACTATTTCTCTTCTGGTCTTTTGCCTGAAAGAAGTATTTGAATATGACCTGTATCTTTGTAGCCTACTTTCTTCTTTTTTTAAATTTCCTTTATTCATATGTGCATACAATGATTGGGTCATTACTCCCCCCTTCCCCCTGCCCCTCCCTCTTGCCCCCATCCCCTCGCTTCCAAGCAGATACTGTCTTGCCCTTATCTCTAATTTTGTTTAAGAGAGAATATAAACGTTAATAAGGAGGACCAGGGGTTTCTGCTAGTTGAGGTAAGGATAGCTTTATAGGGGAATTCCTAGTTTTGCTTCCATGTACATATGTGTTACTTCCAAGTTGATTCTTCTCAAACTGACCTTTTCTCTAGTTCCTGGTCCCCTTCTCCTATTGGCCTCTGTTGCTTTAAAGTTTCTGCATTAGTTACTTTGCATTGAAGACATCAAATGCTGTCTTTTTTTTTTTTTTTTTTTTTGGGTTTCCTACCTATCCTCATACCTCCCTGTGTGCACTCGCCTTATCATGTGATCAAAGTCCCATCCCCTTGTTGCATTTGCCCTTGATCTAAAGTCTGCATATGAGGGAGAACATACAATTTTTGGTCTTCTGAGCCTGGCTAACCTTGCTCAGGATGATGTTCTCCAGTTCCATCCATTTGCTTGAGAATGATAAGATTTGTAGCCTACTTTCTTTTGCTCTCTTAAAGCAATGAATTAAATGAAGACCACTAGTGTACTGTGTGCCTCTGCCATCTTTATCCCTTTGCCTTAACCAGAGTCCCACATCTCTTCTGTGTCTTGATTCCTTTTCCTTCTCAGCTAAGTTGTACTTCTTAACTACAATCATTTACTCTTCAACTCACCACACTTGGAGCATGCCCTTATTTCTAACGGTGAACTTCACACTGTCAAATCCAATGCTTCTTTCTCAGTAGTTATTCTAAAACTCTGAGTGTTCTTTGTTGATTCTAATCAGTTCTGTTGTTCCTACTTTTTTTTCTCTTTTGTCAACCTATGTTATTATTTAAAGATTTTTTATTAGCATATGTTAGTTGTATAAGGGAGTTTTGTTGTGTCATTTACATATGTGCATAAAGTTTGGTATGTTTCATTATTGGCATTACCATCTAGTTCACAAACCAGAGGCAGAGGAGTCATGTGACACTTTTTTCTCTCAAACTTCTGTATCAGCCAATCATCAAGATCTATTTGTCTTTAACCTTTAAATATATATTTTGAATCTATGTCTTCAATTCCATCATGACACCACTGTTTTGTTGTATGTCATTCTCCCTCATCTGAAACATTTTAGTATGTAGTCTTGTAGTCTCCTTTCTTCTGTCTCAATTCCTTTAAATATGGTCTCTATAATGTTGAGAAAATACTTTCTCTAAAAGCAAAAAAATCCAAGTGTTAAGTAACTTTCTTACCTAAATTAACACTTTTGAGTGGTTCCTTATCATTTGCAGATTAGAGTGCAAAGTTGTCAATATAGTTTGCAAAACCCTACTTGTCTGGTTTATTTCTTGAGGTCATTTTCTGTCTCATCTCTTACTAGTTCTTGTCTCTTGCCATTATTGTCTAATGATACTAGGCTGCTTCTTGCCCCTCACCCCTTTCCTACTCTTTAGGTATCTGGCTTTATTCTGTTCCCTTTGTCTCCAATTCCCTTCCAAACTTTTTTTTTGTTCTGATAGCTCTTACCCATCTTTTAACATTCTCATCAACTGATTTCTTTCCTAAGAAACTTTCCTTTAATCCCTGACTGAACTAACCACCCTTTTCCTCACTGCCACGGCACTGTTTATCTCCATCTAGGAACTGCCCATATTTTAATAAAATGATTTGTTTATATACCTGTGTGCTCTCACAGGCAAGAGTTCCTTAAAAGGAGAGGTCATTTGTTATGGTGCTATTTCAGTTGGTCTAGATTTAGGCCGTTGTGCATTTTGCCCATCACTTTTTACAAAGTACTTCTTTTATTGCACATTCAGAGAAAAATATATATATGTATATATATATATGTATTGTGTGAGTGCCCTTAAACTTCTAATCTTATTTTGTTTCTTGGAGATTGTTGAATGCAACTTATCTAGGAAGGGGATGGGACTAGATTCTAAAGTTTATTTGGGACTATGGGAAGAAAACTATTTGCACAGGATAGATTTCTAGATATTTTTGTTGCTGGTTTTATTTAATATTTATTGAACATCTTGATAAATATTTATTTTTGTAAGTTATTCTTTCAAAGTTGAAAGAAACTCGACCAAAAAAACCAGTACAAAACCACTGGCACTTGAGTGTCACCATATGAATGAAATTATATATTTCAGAGTAGTGCAAGCTTTTAATGTTAAGTCATATTAAACTTTTAAATCAAATTAAGCAGACTCAACATTGGCAGTGTAACCATGACTTTCTGATGTTAGTGAAAACAAAATTGGCGACTTGAAATTAAATCATGCCAAGGTTTTGATACATTTAAGACATTAATGAAACACGTCACAACAGTAATATAGTGTCCAGATTCTCAGATGTTTGTTGTGTGAGTTTTGCTATATTGGCATAATCACTGACTTGTATATTCAGTGATAACATTTGAGCAAGTTTCATCAGCAAGCAATATTTTCAGTTAATAAGGTTTCAAAAATCAGGAAAGAATGGCTTTAAACTTACTGAATGTAAAGACTGAAACTCAAGTCACTGCAGCTTTAGTAATTGCTTATTGTATTAGTTTAGACACTGGCATTGCAGTTGTTGTGCATAGTCTGATTTTATTAAAATAAAAAGTTGAACTGCACAGTCTTCCTTTGTTGTTATCAAATGTGATTTATTTTATAGGTGAAAATAAAGTTACGCTTTTGCCAGAAGAACTGTAAAAAAAAAAGAAGGAGAAAAGACTTGGGTTAACAACAAGGTTTGTACTAATAGAAAGAAGTAAGAGGTATAATCAGACAGAATGAGATGAGCAAAGGTAAGAAGATTTGTGTGGAGGGCACATTTCTACACAAATGTGTTTCTCAGCAGACTAGTGGGCATGCGTTGGGATAGGTAGGATACAGCTTATTAGAAACCTCTAATAAAGAAGAGATGGTAGATTTGGAGCTTATTTCCATAGGCAAAAGGAAGCCTTAGAGATTCTTGGACAGAGGAATGGCATTTCCATAACCATACTGCATGAACAGTAATCCAACACTGGGTACAAGGTAAATGGAAGTGGGAAACAGATGGGAACAAACAAAGCCAATAAGAAGCTGTGGTGATAACATAGGGCTAAGAGTCATGACATTTTGAGACAATAGCAATGTTGGCGTACTAGACAGGGAGGAGTAGCTTGTGCAACAGTAGGTGACTTTAGTTTGAAATCTTTGCATTTGAGATGGTGAAACACTGTAATACTTCATATTTAGTAGGTATCTTAAGAGGCATATGTGCGTTTGAGTTGATGGATGATGGATGAAAGTTTAATGAAAGGGTTTAATCAAACAAACAAAGGCAAAGTACTGGCTTATGATAAATAAATGATATTATATATTATTGTTTTCCAGAGATGCCATGGTTCATTAAAACATCACACAGTGGTGTTTCTAAGAAGTGGTCCACAAAACCAAACTTTTAAATGTATTTATAGTTCATTCAAGTGGATTAGTTTGCCCTAACCAAACTCATACTCAACTGATTTTGAAAATCAGACAGTCAATAGATGAAGTTGTAATGGAAGTTCTAGTGGCCTAATGATCTAGAATGTTTTATTCTGATTAGTCAGTTCTTTCCATGTAGAAAAACTACATGGGATGGGAATTCAAATTATAATCTGAAAATTAAGTGGAAAATATGAAATTTGATTGTGACATTATATGGGGAACCCAACTTTGATGATCAAATGTACCCATCATCTCTAAGAATAAATACACCAATGGGTAGGTTGGAGGGCCACCAGGCCATCTTTACTAAATAGTAAAGAAAACAATAAAAGTAGTACTTTGGGACTTTGCTTATCTGAAAGAAGCCTGTTTTCCTTTTCATTAATAGAGTCCATGCTCAGAGAGAATCAGCTTAAAGGGATTAAGATATCAGTTCTATTAGTCATACTCATTTTTCAGTCTTGTTTTCCTGAGTCTACATTTGCCCTGATTCAATTTGGAGGTCTGCGTATCTGTCATATGATTACAGATAATATTGTAGAGAAATACTTCTCAAATGTTAATGCGTAGAAGAAACACCTGGCTATCTTATTGAAATTCAGACTCTGGGATGTGGCCTGAGAAGCCACACTTCTGTATCCCAGTTTATGTCAATGCCATGGACTGTGGATGATTTGGAGTAGCAAATTTGTAGGTTACATGTATGGATCTTAATACCATCCATAGCTTGTGACTTTTTTTGGCTTTACTTTTGGAGAAAATATAATCTCTAAATTGTGAGAGTAGCACATAGCAAGTGGGAGTGGAATGAGAAGTAGGGGAAGGGGGAGTAAATTGCTGTTATACACAGGGCACTTCCCTTTCCCTGATCACTTCATTTGGCTCTGATTGGGGTGTTACTGAGTGCTGTGTAAACTGTGAAGCATTGCACAAATATATGGCCTGCTATGCATCATTAACTGCCTCTTGACAAATAAACCCTGCTGGATCCTGGCTCATACACTGTCCATATGGTTAGAAACTGGATAGCAAAGCAGGGACTATAACTTAGAGTATCTGTGGTTGTCTTTTGAGATGGGATCTCTTTTTAAGATACTGCTGCTTTCTATCTGTTATGTCTAGACAGAATGCCATTCTTGTGTCTAGTGTCTTTGGATGGTAACTCCCTATCTCTTTAACAAACTGCTAGTGTACTTTTGTACTCCACAATTCTGTTTTAAATCAGACTACTTGCATTATTCCTTTATATTCAGTGAAAATTCTGTGTGCTATTTTTACCAATGGTAACTAGGCAGATAGTATTTGCTTTATTTACATACATTATTTTTAGACATTACTGTTGAATGTTGATCATAATAATAATATAATGAGTACCCACTTTGTGCCATGAGTGGTTATATGCATTACATACATTTGTTTTTTCCTAATCACTAAAATAAACCTGAAAAGTAAAAATTGTATAGTGTTCAGGACAGATTTGACTAAGCTACAGGAACAAAATACTCTCAAGGTTTCACTGGTGAAGCAAAACAAATGTTTATCACCCAGTCAAACAAAATCCAATGCTAGGGCCAGATGCCATGGCTCATGCCTGTAATCCTAGGTACTCAGGAAGCAGAGATCAGGAGGATTGCGGTTCAAAGCCAGCCTAGGCAAATAGCTCATGAGACCCTATCTCAAAAAAACTCATCAAAAAAGGGCTGGCAGAGTGGCTCAAGGTGAAGGCCTTGAGTTCAAACCTCAGTATCAAAAAAAAAAAAAATCCAATGCTGGTCATCAAGGATTCTTCATTTTATGAAGCCATCATCTTGATGCATGCTCAGATCTCAATTCATAAAGGTGTGATGACATAGAGATCAATGCTAGTAAAAGGTTATTGCTACTCACAGGTCTCTTAGAAGTGAGAGGTATGGCTCACCACAAGAAGCAGCAGAGTCACGCGACAGAAGCAGGAGTGAGGGAAAAGGAAACATAGACTCCAAACTTTTATCATGTTTTCTGAGGAAGAGGCACAGTGGGGCAGAGGAAACAGCTTAGTTTTGGCTACTCTGAATAATGTTGGGAGCTCTGGTCTATAAGGGTGATCTCTAGTTGTTTGGCACCTGGTTCTGGATGACTTAGGGCAAGGAACATATTGGCTTTGTATGTAAGAGACAAAGTAGGTGGCTGAAAGTATAGACTGTAATGTGGTTTTCATGCTGCATTTGTGAAAGCCAAATTGCAGAAGAGATATAGACAACTTTGGCTATTAGTTTGGCCCTGTGATTAATGTCTGTCCCTCAGACAAATACAGAACACATAGCCTGTGAATTTACCATAGCAGAGAGAGAGAGCTGTGCTCACCCTGGCATGTTTTCAAGGGTCAAATCTCTCTGTCTATAGCTCAGTTTTCATGGCCCCAGGCTTCCTGCAAGGAAGACTGAGAACTGCACTTATTCTGTTGACCAGGAACAGGAAAATAAAATATGATTTGTTGACTACATATACTACCATACTATAATTTATCTACAATTTCTAGAAGAGCAAACTGTAGTTCCAGCTGATTGATTTATCCAAAGTATCCATCTTGCAAATTGCAAAGCCAGAGATTAAATTCAGGCATTTCAAGACCATCATCTTCCCCGGTATCACATGACCTCTGAAAATAATTTTATAATGCTGACTATGATAGGCAAAATAGGCTAAATGATCATATTTTACAGGTTTATAATTGAGAAGGAACTCAGTTATCATTAGTGTGAAGGCCAATAAGATAGTGGAGAGCCTAAGAATCAGCTGGGTTCAGGTTAGGTGGGGGCTAATGTTTGACATTCAGAACATTGAGTATAATGGAAAGTACTTGACTTTTTGTGTTACCAAATTAAAATAGCCAAGGAAATTAAATTAACCTGGTAAGTAACAGTTAACAAAGGCTTTGAATTTTTCTCTGAAAAGAGAGGTATAGGAATGTAATCTTATCACTAACAGGTACTTTTTAGTGAAATAGATTGGTCACCTGGGTCACCACATTACATTCTTGCTAGTGCTACCTTGATAACTCATCTGGACAATCATCTTCAAGACAGCTGATGGTGAAAAAGTACTGTCCAACACAATGGTGCAGAAAGTCCCCAGTTACCACCACAGTGAGTTCCTGGAAACTGGGTCATAAAGCAG
The DNA here is from genome assembly GCF_047511655.1 of Castor canadensis. Classification (NCBI taxonomy): domain Eukaryota; kingdom Metazoa; phylum Chordata; class Mammalia; order Rodentia; family Castoridae; genus Castor; species Castor canadensis. Next base: position 89,751,539 of record NC_133396.1, on the reverse strand, counting down.
GCCATTCTGATATGGATCATATTTTGCCAAATAAATAAACAATGCTACATATTGAGTGAGGTCTGTGCTACTATCTAAATATCAAGTAAGTCAAACATGGGATTAGATGATTTTTTAAAGCAAGGATAAACTGCAAATTCTATTATAATCTAAGAACAGTAATGCCAAATTCTAATTTTATATAATGAATGCAAACATGAAGTTTACATCAAATCTGAAAGGGATTTCAATGTAGTATAAAAATAACACACAAATGATGTCTCTATTGTTTCATAAACTTGACCCAAAACATAGTCTGCTAATTGTAATAATTAATAATTTTATTTAGAAGTTTAGAATGTAAAGTTTTAAGATTATCCAGATGGTTCAAGTCTCTCTTAAGAATGTGTCTAAGCTATGTGTATGTGTGTGAGAATGTGTGTATATTTGTCCTCTCTGAAGTTCCCTATTAGCATATTAAGTGTGCATTTTCAGAATCATTTCATGGATTTATTGAGTAGAGGGAGTAGCTGAACACCTATCTACAATAGAAACATCTGTTTGTAATAGGGGCTGTCTGCAATAGTGAAGTGTCAAGGGTTGGTCCTGGGTTTAAAGCCGGTTCAATAGAGATTGATACACTCTTCTCTTCAGCTTGGCAACAATTTAAATGAGACAGATCTTGTTTCAATTAGTGTGCCCCATTTCCTGCATAATTCATCTTGTTCCACTAATCAAATATTTCACATTGAACTAGTGATCTAGCAGTTCCATTTCTAAATACATACTCAAGAAAAATGAAAAGTTACGTTTTCATAAAAGCATGTTCTTGAATGTTCTTATTAGCATTATTCACAGTCACCAAAAGTAAAGTCAACCCAAATGCTTACTAACTGATGAATGCTTTAACAAATTATGCTGTATCCACATAATACAATATTATTTGGCCATAAAAAGGAATGAAGAGCTCATACATGGTACAGAATGAATGAACCTTCAAAGCATTATGCTAAATGTTGTTATGATAGATAATGGAGCCAGACACAAAGGACTGGACTTTGTGTGATCCCACTTATGTGACAAATCCAGAGCAAACAAAACTACAGAGACAAAAAGAAGATGAGTTGTGACTAGAAACTGGAGGATGGGATGGAGTGGAGGTGGAGATCATGGTGAAGGAATGTGTATTTTTTTAGGTGGCTAAAGTGTTCTAAAATTTACTGAGGATGATGATTTCACATCTTGGTGAGTCATTGAATTGTACCTTTGAGTGACTAAATTGTATGGTATATGACTTTTATTTCAGCAAAACGATTACAACAACAGTACAACAACTCCATCTGCCAGACAGCTCACCACTCCAAGGAGAGGTACAAAAATGGCTTCATATTTTATGTCTTTATTTCAGGCACAAAAATATGGCTTTTGTAACAGCATTCCTGAAACTCTGGTGTGGGTAAGGGAAAATAGATAAATGAGAGAGTCTTAGAACACATGGAGTTTATCATTGAGGAAGCAAGACTTAAACCAAGGAACACTTAGAAGATAGACTTTTACTTGCTACCATCCTTATGGCTTTTTTTTTTTGATCTGTTGTTATTAGGTCAGATTTTTTTTGTTCAAGATGTTGCAATTTATTTTCAGTGCCTGGATGGAACCCAGGGTTTTGTGCATGGTAGGCATGCATTCTACCACTGAGCTATATTCCCAGCCCAATAGCACTTTTTCTTTTTTTTTATTTCCTTTATTCATATGTGCGTACAATGATTGGGTCATTACTCCCCCTTCCCCCCGTCCCCTCCTTTTCTCCCCACCCCCTTGCTTCCAAGCAGAAATTGTTTTGCCCTTATCTCTAATTTTGTTGAAGAGAGAGATTAAACAATAATAAGGAGGACCAGGGGTTTTTGCTAGTTGAGGAAAGGATAGCTATATAGGAAGATTCCTCACTTTGCTTCCATGTACATATGTGTTACTTTCTAAATTGATTCTTTTTGAACTAACCTTTTCTCTAGTTCCTGGTCCCCTTCTCCTATTGGCCTCTGTTGCTTTAAAGTTTCTGCATTAGTTACTTTGCATTGAGGACATCAAATGGTGTCTTGTTTTTTGGGGGTTTCTTGCCTATCCTCATACCTTGCTTGTGTGCTCTCGCTTCATCATATGACCAAAGTCCAATCCCCTTGTTGTGTTTGCCCTTGATCTAATGTCTGCATATGAGGGAGAATATGATTTTTGGTCTTCTGGGCCTGGCTAACGTCGCTCAGAATGATGTTCTCCAGTTCCATCCATTTACTTGCGAATGATAAGATTTCATTCTTCTTCATGGCTGAGTAAAACTCCATTGTGTATAAATACACAAAGAAAATACCACATTTTCTTTACCCATTCATCAGTAGTGAGGCATCTTGGCTGTTTCCATAACTTGGCTATTGTGAATAGCACTTTTCAATACATTAATTTCACACAGATTTGTAAGTGCATCCTATATTCCTGATATTGTGATTACAAAAGAGCACTGCTTTTTCATCTTCAATTTTATTCTCAAGTATCACTGTCCAGGGGAATAAGAGTTAAGAATTCTGAGACCATGACTTTCAGAGGCATCCTGAATGCTAGAAGGGGCTCTAGATGAGGCTCGGGAGATCTGGCTGGTTTGGGGACAGGTCTATTCATTGGCTCTGCGTTCTTGGGCCACTCATTTACCTGTGAACCATGGTTTGTTTTTCTATAAAAAGAGGGGTTAGATTCTCTTACGCTCCTTCCAACTCTGTATCCTCATGATATTGTGTAGGAAGTTGACATGGGTCAATTTAGAAAGCATTTTCTTCTTTATGTTGTTTAAGGAAAGAAAATTGTATACATCTTGAAAGAGAAGCTCATTGTATAATCTCTTACATAAATAATGTACATTTGCCCAAAGGTTTTATCACCTCACCTCTCATTTGTCATTATATATGTTCTACTACCTTTCAGCAGCTGAAAAGTGCTGCTCTAAAGGCCATTTCTCCTGACTCTCAGAAAGCATTTGGGTTGTATTCTTTGCTTATTATACTGCATTTATGTACAATTTTAAGAAGAAGAAAATTAATAGTGAAACTTGAACAACTGCCCATAATGTTACAGGTTTCCATATGCCCCAAGACTCATTTATCTCTTGCCATCTGTTGGCATTTGATCAAAACCCAAAAGATACAAAAATGAGTCATGGCAGTCTTGGCTTTCTGATTCTCTTTCTCTCTCTCTCTCTCTCTCTCTCTCTCTCTCTCACCTTTATGGCTATGAGTGAGGGAGAAGGTTTTTCATACAAACCCACTGATAGCCAGTAACAGAGGAAATGAAGAGAGCTCTTCAAAGCCCAAGTCAAGAATATGTGTTTGTTGTGGTGACTGGCTTGGAAAATGAAAGCTTAATGCTGTTTTTATTGATGACTATTTTGGTTTTCCAACATTGTACTCCTAAGAGAAAAGGAAAAGCATGAAGCAAAAGTCAGTTTGTATAGAACTCATTCCCTAAAGTATATAGGAGTCTATGTATTCCATGTGTTCCTGTGAAAATTGACAGAATAAAGACACATACACCGTATCTTTGTACCTATGGTGAAGGGAAATCAGACAACTTTTCCTCCTGTAAGGATGGTTGTGTTCCAACCTAGAATAACTGACAAGACTGCTCTGCTGGAACCAGAACAAGGTACATTTTGGGTGGAGAACCCATTCCACAGAAAATGTGAATAATAACACAAATTATTTAAAGTTCTGAATCATGGGTACCAAACTTTGGGAGGAAAGCCAGAAGTCATTTAGTATAATTCTTATTTTACAGGTGAAAAGTGCCAGAGCTCTTGTAACCATAAATAGAGGTGTGCTCAGCACCTCTCTCTCTTTCTATCTCTCTCTCTCTCTCTCTCTCTCTTTCTCTCTCTCTTGTGATGAGGATTTAATCTAGGGCCTAACATAGTAGGCAAGTGATTTACCACTGAGCTACACCCCAACCCTTTTGTTTGCTTGTTCGTTTTTGAGATAGGGTCTCTTTAAATTTCTGTAGACTGGTCTTGAACTTACAACTCTTCTGCAACACTCCCCACCCAAGAAGCTGAGATTATAAGTATGAAATACCACTCCTGCCTAGTACCTTGATCTCCTGAAGCTAAATTTCAAGAAATTGCTTTCTTGAATAGATCAGATAATAGTTATATATATACATATATACAAATTAAAATTTCTTGAATAGATCAGATAATAGTTATACTATTATATGTATATTTATATACATATAAATTAAATTTTTCATATAACTTTCAAATATAAAATAAGAAGCTTAAGAATAGGCATGGTAGCTCAGGCCTATAATCATAAATACTCGGAGGCAGAGATATAATAAGGATCATGGTTTGAGGCAAGCCTAGGCAAAAAGTTAACAAGACCTTATCTCACCAAACAAACTGCGTATGATGGTACACAATTGTAATTCCAGCAACACTGGGCAAAAGCACAAAAACCTATCTGAAAACTAACCAAAGCCAAAGACGGAGGGTATTGTTCCAGTGGTAGAGTACCTTCCTAGCAAGCACTAGGCCCTGAGTTCAAACCCCAGTACCACCATAAACAAACATACAAACAAAGCACACACAACCCCCAAGAAACTTGGCTTTTGTATTTTTATTCTTTGGTTTTCTTACAATAGTGAACAGAGTGCATTGTACACAATTGTTACTCAATATTTATTTACAGTTTTACTCTGCAAAATATAGTTAAGAAAAGACTTAACTATCCCCACTTGACCAGTGTAGAAATTAAAGCAAACTCATCTGACTGTACCAACTCTATCTTCAGAACTTTGTCTGAAAGCAGGAGATGATAGTACCTTATCTCATAGGGTTACTAAAGCAGGTTAAAGATTGCCACAAATTTGCCATTTTTCTATCAAGAGCTGGTGTTTATTTCTCTTCTCTTTTGAATCTGCTCTGGGGTATGACTGTGCTGACTAATGGAAGTGGTGGCATGTCAGCTCTGGACCTGGCTTTAAGAAGACTAGCTGCTTCTTCCTTGCCTCTTGGAGCCTTGAGCTTTTGTATAAAAAACACAGCTACCCACTGGAGATACAGCATGGAGAGGGAGAGGAGGAAAGGCTCATAGAGCCCAACGCCCCAGCCCACACTGCCAAAGCACCTGGAAGGGAAGGAAGGCCATCTTGGGCCTTCCAACCAGCTGAACCAGCAGAGCAGGCACACACTTGAACTACATAATTGTGAAATAAACAAGATCCTTTTTGTTTTATGCCATTAAACTCCTTTAGGAGTTGGATTTTTAAAAAATTTTATTTATTTATTTATTTCATTTATTCACATGTGCATACATTGTTTGGGTCATTTCTCCACCCTTCCCCCATCCCCTCCCCTTTCCCCCTTCCCCCGCTCAGTTCCAGGCAGGTCCTGTTCTGCCCTTATCACTAATTGTTCAAGAAATGACATAAGCATAAGGAAGACAAAGCGTTTTTGGTAGTTGACTTAAGGATAGCTATACAGAGAGATTCCTACTATTGCTCTCATGTACCCATGTGTTACGACCCATGTTGATTCAACTCTAGCTCAAATGATCTTTACATTTGTTCCTGATCCCCTGCTCATGATAACCTGTCATATTAAGGTTTCTGTATTAGTTCCTCTGGAGTGGGGACATCAAATGCTCTCATGTTTTGGGTTTTCTACCTATTCCTATATCTCCCATATGTGTTCCCCCCCTGTCATGTGATCCAAGTCCAACCACATTGCTGCATTTGCCCTAGATCTAAAGTCCGCATATGAGGGACTTTTGATTTTTGGTCTTCTGAGCCTGGTTGACCTCACTCAGAATGATGTTCTCCTGTTCCATCCATTTACTTGCGAATGATAAGATTTCGTTCTTCTTCATGGCTGAGTAAAATTCCATTGTGTACAAGTACCACATTTTCTTGATCCATTCATCAGTAGTGGGGCATCTTGGTTGTTTCCATAACTTGGCTATTGTGAATAGTGCTGCAATAAACATGGGTGTGCAGGTGCCTCTGGAGTAACCTGTGTTGCATTCCTTTGGGTATATCCCCAGGAGTGGGATTGCTAGATCATATGGCAGGTCTATGTTTAGATTTTTAAATAGCCTCCAAATTTTTTTCCAGAGTGGTTGTACCAGCTTGTATTCCCACCAGCAGTGGATTAGGGTTCCTTTTTTCCCAAATCCTTGCCAACACCTGTTGTTAGTGGTGATTTTGTTGATGACTAGTCTAACAGGGGTGAGGTGAAATTTTAGTGTGGTTTTGATTTGTATTTCCTTTATGGCCAGAAATGGTGAGCATTTTTTTCATGTGTTTTTTGGCCATTTGAATTTCTTCTTTTGAAAAAGTTCTGTTTAGTTCAGTTGCCCATTTCTTAATTGGTTCATTGACTTTAGGAGAGTTTAGTTTCTTAAGTTCCCTATATATTCTGGTTATCAGTCTCTTGTCTGATGTATAGCTGGCAAATATTTTCCTCCCACTCTGTGGGTGGTCTTTTCAGTTTAGAGACCATTTCTTTTGTTGTGCAGAAGCTTTTTAATTTTATGAAGTCCCATTTATTCATCCTTTCTCTTAGCTGCTGGGCTGCTGGGATTCTATTGAGGAAGTCCTTGCCTATACCTATTTGTTCCAGAGTGTTTCCTACTCCTTCCTGTAGTAATTCAGAGTTTCAGGCCTGATATTTAGGTCCTTGATCCATTTTGAGTTGATACTAGTACAGGGTGATAAACATGGATCTAGTTTCAGTTTCTTGCAGATGGGTAACCACTTTTCCCAGCAACATTTGTTGAAGAGGGTATCTTTTCTCCATCGTATATTTTTGGCACCTTTGTCAAAAATGAGGTGGGTATAGTTGTGTGGATTCATACTCGGATCCTCTATTCTGTTCCACTGGTCTTCATGTCTGTTTTTGTGCCAGTACCATGCTGTTTTTCTGTTTTTATCATTATTCCTTTGTAATGTATTGTGATACATTAAAAAAAAAGTTGGGTATTGTGATATCTCCAGTGTTGTTCTTTTTGTTGAGTATTGCCATGGCTATTTGTGGTCTCTTGTGTTTCCAAATGAACTTTAGGGTAGATTTTTCAAACTCTGTGATGAAAGTCATTGGGATTTTGATGGGAATTGCATTAAACATGTAGATTGCTTTCAGTAGTATAGCCATTTTTACTATGTTGATTCTATCAATCCATGAGCACAGGAAGTCTTTCCATCTTCTGTAGTCTTCCTCGATCTCTTTCCTCAGGAGTTTGGAATTCTCCTTATAGATGTCATTCACATCCTTTGTTAAATTAACTCCCGGGTATTTAATTTTTTTTTGAGGCTATCATGAATGGAATTGTTTCCACATATTGCTTCTCAGTTTGTTCATTGTTGGTATATAGAAAAGCTAATGATTTTTGTAAGTTGATTTTGTATCCTGCCACCTTACTGTAGTTGTTTATGGTGTCTAAGAGTTTTGGGGTAGAGTTTTTTGGGTCTTTAAGGTATAGGATCATATTGTCTGCAAATAAGGATATTTTGAAAGTTCTTTACCTATTTGTATTCCTTTTATTTCTTCTTCTTGTCTAATTGCTCTGGCTAGAAATTCCGGTACTATGTTGAATAGGAGTGGGGATGGTGGGCACCCTTGTCTCATTCCTGATTTTAGGGGGAATGGTTTCAGTTTTTCACTGTTAGGTTTGTCATATATAGCTTTTATAATGTTGAGGTACTTTCCTTCTATTCCTAGTTTTCTTAGAGCTTTTATCATGAAGTGGTGTTGCATCTTGTCAAAGTCTTTTTCTACATCTATTGAGATGATCAAGTGATTTTTGTCTTTGCTTCTATTGATGTGCTGTATTACATTTATAGATTTGCATATGTTGAACCACCCCTGCATCCCTGGGATGAAGCCAACTTGGTCGTGGTGAATGATCTTCTTGATGTGTTGTTGGATTCAGTTTGCCATTATTTTATTGAGGATTTTTGCATCAATATTTATTAAGGAAATTGGCCTGTAGTTCTCCTTTTTGGAGGTATCTGTCTGGTTTTGGGATGAGAGTAATATTGGCTTCATAAAATGAGTTAGGCAGTGTTCGTTCCCTTTCTATTTCATGGAACAGTTTAAGGAGGGTGGTTGATATTAGTTCTTCTTTAAATGTCTGGTAGAATTCGGCATTGAATCCATCTGATCCTGTACTTTTCTTTTTTGGGAGGCTCTTGATGTTAGCTTCAATTTCTTTTTGTGTTATAGATCTAGTCAGGTGATTAATATCCTCTTGGTTCAGTTTTGGGTGGTTGTAAGTTTCTAGAAATCTGTCCATTTCTTCGAGGTTTTCAAGTTTATTAGAGTATAGGCTTTCAAAGTAGTCTCTGATGATTTTCTGGATTTCTGTGGTGTTTGTTGTTATCTTCCCTTTTGCAATTTTGATTTTACTTATTTGGGTTTTTTGTCTCCTCATTTTAGTTAGGTTTGCCAGGTGTCTGTCAATCTTATTTATTTTTTCAAAGAACCAGCTTTTTGTTTCATTGAATGTTTTCTTTGAAAGTTTTTTGTTTGTTTCTATTTCATTTGTTTCTATTTCATTGATTTCAGCCCTTATCTTAATTATTTCTTTCCTTCTGCTTGGTTTGGGATTTGCTTGTTCTTGTTTTTCTAGGAGTTTGAGCTGTAGTGTTAGGTCATTGATTTGATATCTTTCTGTCCTTTTAATATATGCACTCATGGCTATAAACTTTCCTCTTAGGACTGCCTTTGCTGTGTCCCATAGGTTCTGCTAGGTCGTGTTTTCATTTTCATTAACTTCCAGGAACCTTTTAATTTCCTCCTTTATTTCATTGATTACCCATTCGTCATTGAGCAATGTGTTGTTCAGCTTGCTGTTTCTGTTGTTGATTTCTAGTTTTAATGCATTGTGGTCAGACAGAATGCATGGAATTATTTCTATTTTCTTATATTTGCTGAGGCTTGCTTTGTGCCCTAAGATATGATCAATTTTGGAGAAGGTTCCATGGGCTGCTGAGAAGAATGTATATTGTGCAGAAGTTGGATGAAAGATTCTGTAGATATCAGCTAGGTTCATTTGATCTATGGTGTGATTTAGTTCTAGGATTTCTTCATTGATTTTTTTGTTTGGATGACCCATCTATTGGTGATGGGGGGGTATTAAAGTCTCCCACTACCACTGTGTTGGAGTCCTTCCAAGTATGATTGATGAAATTGGGTGCATTGACATTAAGTGCATATAGGTTGATAATTGTTATTTCCTTTTGGTGTATTTCCTCTTTTATTAGTATGGAGTGTCCTTTTTTATCTCGTTTGATCAATGTAGGTTTGAAGTCTACTTTGAGACAAGTATTGCTATCCTTGCCTGTTTTCAGGGACCATTGGCTTGGCAAATCTTTTTCCAGCCTTTCACTCTCAGCCAGTGGTTATTTCTGTCGATGAGGTGGTTCTCCTGTAGGCAGAAGATTGTTGGATCTTCCTTTTTAATCCAGTTTGCCAAATTGGTGTATTTTGATGGGGGAATTTAGTCCATTAACATTCAGTGTTACTACTAATAGGTACATGGTGATCTCTGTCATGTTAGGAGTTGTTATAAGTAAATGAGTTTATACACAAAAGGTATTTATTACCTTAATAAGTAATAATAAGTGGTAACATTGATTAATAAGTGGTAGCATTTCTTCTCCCTCTCTCTTTCTCCTCTTTTCTTCCCTTTTTTCCCTTCTCTTTCTCTTATTTTTACTCTTTACCATAACTTCTAAAAATAGGTCAATTTTAAAGCTCTCAGTCTTCCAATTCATTTTGTCTTTTGTCACATGACTCACACCTACAGTGAAGAAAGTATTTCCTGACTTTATTTTCTGGCTTTCACTTTCTTTCCAACCAATTAACAACTTGAATGAAAGCCCAGGCAATCACAGGCACTTCAACACACAAGACTTCAGTTTGACATATTATTTATGAATTTCTTCTCTTTGTTAATTGTTTTAATCCAAGAAATATTTACTTAGATTAACTATAAGATAGGGACTCAGCTAGATGCTTGGCAAACAGGAGTGAATTAGGCAGAGCCCATCCTCAGGGAGATTATAGTTTGTTGGAGTCACTTTGTTAATGAGAGAACAAATAAAAATATTTCAGATAATTGACAACTTTTTATTGCTTTTCTGGCTATTTATCTGTTCAGTTCTGTTATTCTTCCCTTCCTAACATTCTTTTTCTGGAGAGTCATTCATATGTTTAAGTATTTGTAATTTATTAAAATATAATGATGGATAATTGTTATTGCTTGAAAATGCTTGTCATTATTTTGCTCTTTTTCTCTTCATTATTGAGTTCTTCATTCAATTTGTCTTTAATAAACCTGAGCTGAGTATAAAACATTTTCTCAGATTCTCTAAGGTTAGCCATAGACATCAGTCACTAGGGTGTTGGTGACAGTCTTTAGACTCTGCCCTCCACTCTTGAGTCAGGATGTTTTAATAATTTAATAATTTAATAATTTCTTTTTAAATAAAATTTTATTAGGATATATTCATTATACAGGAGGGTATACCCCTTCCCCATTCTACTTAAAGCAATTACAAGAAGTTTCTTAGTTCTGCTTCATACAGGTATATGAGGTCCACCAACCATATACCATCACCTTAATCTCCTTCATTCACCCTCCCAATAATTTCTTCATCAAGTGATCTGACCATATAATCAGTTTTGAGAAATAATCTCAAGAGTTCTCTTTCAAAATACTTGTTCCTGGATTGCATCAATCAGGCCAATATGGTTACATAGATAAATTCATACAAACCCAAGGGACAGATATTCCTGTCATATAAAATATTTCAGAGACCGTAACTCTTCCCAAATCATTTCATGATCCTAGCATAATCCTGAAAAACAGCCTAAAAAGAGAAAACCATGGTATAATCTCACTCGTGAATTCAGCTACAGAAAAAAACTATTTACAAATAGACCCTAGAAGTGTTGGCTTTATTCTCTGGTGCAATATTCATTTAGAGAGAACACCGAATCCTAACCACTAGACCACCAGGGAGCGTCAACAATATTCATTTAGATACAGGAAAAATATTAGCATAATTCTTTACATCAATATGTGAAAGCAGAAAAACATGGGTAATGAGACAGTTATTTATATATGTCTTTTAAATGGAAGTTTTCTGCTAAAGGTAGCAGAGTGGCCACAAATTTACCTCTGCTCCTCACAAAATGTGACTGAAATATCAAGGAAGGGAATACAAAAAAGGAAGGACATAAAGGGTCAAAGACACTTTGTTTAAAGACCATACTCTGTCTGCATACTTACAGCACCTTTCTATACCATAGCACTCAATCATTAATTTAGTAAATATGTATCAAATATTTTTAAAATATTGCAGAGAAAAGTGTCATGGAGGAAATATGTAAGATGTTGCAAGATGAACTACAGAGGTCGGGGAAGACCTGTTTGAGATGTGACAGTTGTGCAGGGGTACACTAGAAGCTGTCATGAGAAGACAGGAGTTAATGTCATTCTAAGCAGAATGGGATGAGTGGGAGGTTCCTGAGGAAGCAAAGGTAGAGAAAGGTAAGTAAGTCAGAGTACCTGGAGTCTAGTGTAAGGTGAGGTGATAGATCTGGGTAAAGGTCTAATACATTGTCTAATGCAGGGCTTCACTTGCTCTCTTTTAGTAGGAGGTTTGGGTTTTCCTCTGAGAAAGGAGAGACTGAAGGGGTTTAAGCAGGGAGTGACATGAGCTGATTTAAACTTTAGAAAGATCACTCAGACTGGTACAGGGTGTGTATTGACAAAGGGAAGAAGCAGGGAAGCAAGAAGACCAGTTAGGAAACAGTTTTAGAAGGCCAAGCAGAAGATGATGGTGAGACAGTGGATTTCACAAGCAGTCCAGGGCTGTGAATGAAGTGATGCAGAATAGAGATAGAGATGTAGACTCAGAAATTGAACTCTGGGCTCATCCAAGCTCTAACACTTACAAGTTGTGGGCTCTTCAGTGACTTAGTGAAATTCATTGTGCCTCAGTTTCTCCATCTGTTATTTAGGTGAATGATCTCTACATATAGGGATATTGTGAAGACAAAATAAGTTAATACTTATGAAGCATTTAAAAAATTCTTGGCACATAGTAAGTACTCAGTAAATGTTCTCCATTGTTAGATTTTGAAGATGGTACCTATAGGATTTACTGATGAATTGAATTTTTAGGATAGAGGAAAAGGTGGAGGAACGAGCTATGTCTTTTTAAAGCTGATCCCAAAAATTCCAAGCAGAAGTGATTTCCTTCTCTATGAAGAATGGTAGAACTTTTTTTTTTTCAGATGACATTTTATCTCACATCCAACCTTATTTTATTGTGTATATATCCATGCTTCTGTATGTGACATTTTTGACAGATCTTTGAGGATTTAGACTGTGTCTTATTTACAAGGATTAAGAATGAGATTTTCAACTGGACAGTAGTGAAGAGGGCCAATGAAAATCATGCATGGGTTATGAGCCTTCCAGTTACAGCCCCCACCTCCACCCCATCCCAACTGGGAAGATTCTTAGGCCATCACTAAGATGAACCACTATTGCTGGGGAAGTATTTTATCTTTGACAGTGGTTTGAGGCAAGAAAAATGTTAAGAATTTCAGATTCTAAATAGTAATAGTGAAAATTTGTTGAGTTGAATTGAGAATGGTTATGTGCTCTGTGATATTTCAAAATTATAGATAGATATATAGATAATAGATACACAAATACATAGATACAGATATTTTAAATGATAGAAATATTAACTGTGTTAATACTCAGAAGTAATAGATAATAATGTCAAGTAAAAAAATTCAGTGTGAAGTAATATGTATACAATGACTACAATTATGTGAAGTATTTATGTAAAATATTAAAGGTCAGAATCAAAAGCATAATGCATTTCACTTTTGATTAAAGTTTTATACAGTGGTTCTCTTATAAAGTTATTTTTTAAATCTCAAGGTGCCCTTAAATGTCTTCTATACCTGGTGAATGCTTCCGATGCTTTTAGAAAGCAGGATTCCTTTACCAAACTTGGGAGCTGCTTCAGTGCAGATTCCTGGCTTGGAAATACACGCTCAGGTTCCAATGGAAAGCAACACTTTTGCTTTGTTTTTCAGTTTTCCTTAGACTTATTTGATCTGCAACCATTTGGGAAGCAAATGACATCTATTAACTTTTCCACACATATTATCTGCAAAGCAACCTCAAGGAAACATGGATGATGGGTGCTCATCCTACACTCATGTGCGGAGGCCTTGATAACCCTCACCGTGAGCTGCTGTCATTGTAATCAGGAGACCCTGATTGTACATGATACTAATATCCTGTTTTTCATTTCTTTAATCATTTAAAAAGAGTTTGACTTTTATATCTGTTGGCATTTCAATAGGTAGTTCTGTAGACCCTCTTCTGTTCTCAGACTCCCTATCAAATAATTGTTCTAAAAATCAAACTGGCAGATACTAGATGAAAATTTTCATTTAAATCAATCAACTTGTAATGCATTTATAAAGACAGAACATTTTTGGCATGTAGCCATTGACTACATTTTATTAACATTAAAAATAATGTTAATAAATTAACATTTATTACTGTTAATAAATGGATATTTTGAGTTTTATTAGATAGTCTAGTGGAAAATTTATCCATCTAAAAGATGGATTAAAGGTGATGCAAGTGAAGACCGAATATTGACTTGGAGTCCTACACAATGCTGAAGAAGCCATGAGAATTGCCAGTCCTCTGGACTGCCGCAAATTTTGAAACTACTACAAGCAATATTATTTCAGATTTTTCTCCTTCTGTTTTTTTACTGGGATATTTGATCAAAATGAGAGGACTAAATCATACAGTATGACAAGTCCTGTAGCTCTTTTACTATATTGCCATATTATATCTGTTATATTGACAGATCGCTCTCCAAAGTGGTTGAACTAATTCATTATTTTATATATGACTATGTCAAGTGAATTAAAATATTATCAGTTGAAAATACTGGTTCAAGAAATCTGCAATGATGCCTCATACTTGTTTTAAGTTGCATTTCTTTATATTACACTCTGAGCTTTAATACAAGTTCTATTTATTAATCTATGAGCTACTTGTATTATTTAAATTCTTGTTAAGCTTAGCTATTTTTATGAAAAGTTCTAATAATCTCAGAGATGAAAGCTAAATGAAAACTGCTGAGCTTCTTAGTGCTTGAGGAAAAAAAGAAACAAATTCAGCTTATTGAACCTGATCAAGGCAACCTGGCTCTCCCTTATCCCCCACTCCCAGATTCCCACCCTCTTACTTTTCACCATGGAAGTTTCATGGAGATAAAAATCATGTCCATGTTCACTTACTGTGTTCTTGACATTCAGTCTGTGTTTAGTAAGTAGTAACAGAGGAATGAAGGAATGAAGGGAGGAAGGAATAGAGGAATGAAGGAGGAGAGGGAGGAAGGGAGGAAGGGACAGAGGGAGGAAGGAAGGAAGGAAGGAAGGAAAGTTGGTTGTGCTTCTCAGAAATACCCTAATAATAAACATTATCTTTTTATTTTTTACAGTTTAACAATAGAAAATGTGTTGTAGTTATTTTCATACTACTTTGATCAAGTCACATTAACTTACTGGTCCTATTTTATAAAGAACTGGATGTTCTCTAGAATTTCACCTATTCTTAAGATGATGCTGAGATCTGAGAGGAACACTCTATACAAACTTTAGTCCAAAGTAGGCTACAGATAAAAAAAGAAGTGTACCTCCCATCTTGTTTCCTTTTATTTCCTGATACAAATGTAGATGTTCCTGTCCGTCCTCCCTACCCCTTGTAGAGCATGTGTGCATGCTCACACACAGTCACTTGAATAATTTCTGCCTTACAGCCTTTGCTCAAGGTGTTACCCCTCTTAAAATACCCTCGTCTTCCCTCTCCACTCTGCATCCTTCCCACCTTTCAAGGCTTAAGTCATATTTGGAGCCATATAATCAGAAGCTGCTGCCTATATGATCATCTTTGCTTGTTACTTTTCCTCTTACAAGCTCCTTCAGGACTCCAGTGAACTGCTCCAGACCCCTAAAGTAAAGACTTTGTACTCTAGCCTCCTTGTCCCTGGGGACTGTGTCTCTGACTGCCTCTGATGAAACTCTCAAACCCCGGATAGATCCCTGGCTGTCCCCTTGGGCAATCCCCCTGGCCTGGAGCTGGTGTGGTTTGAAACTCCCACACAGAGTGATCTTCTGCCCTACTTTTGGATTTTACTGTAACTTGCTTAGCAGCTGGAGGTGCCAAAATTGCAGAAAGGCCCTGTGGGTTTGCTTTTAATAATGTTCAAATGGCTTCCAAAACCGTTCAGCATTTCCTGCCCTTGTTACAGAAGCAACTTGAGCTCAAATTTGTGGTTATTATCTGTCCTCCCTGGGCTTCATTTCTTATTTCTTATTATCTGTTTTGACTGCCCATGTTCCATTTCTTTGTCTCTCTTTCTCCATACACTCTGCACAGCCACACAAATCTTCCTGGTCTTTCTTCCATTTTTCTCTGTCATTTTCTCTTAGGCATCCAATTGTAGACTTTGTCCCTTTCTTCTATTATTTAAATAATAACTTCTTAGGAAATAAAATTCTATGCTATTTAGTAGAGTTTTTAACTACACAACAACTTCCTTTCAACTCTGAATATAGAGTCATACTATCTAGGTCCAAACTCTAGCTGTACCCCTTTAAGACATGGTATATCTTATTTAACCTCTTTATAGCATGGTTTCCTCACTTCTGAGAGTAGCATCATCCTACTTGCCAGGCCCCCTGCCTCTGCCTTGTCTTTCTTGACCCCTTCTTTGCAGAGTCAGTGGAACTACAGTTAATTAACTTTTGATGAATTACTTCAACTGTCTTGAGTCTCAGCTTCATCTACTCATATAGAGGCATAACGATTTTGAGAGTGTAGAGATCATTTAGACAGTGTTTGATATCACAATAAATAATATTTTTCTTCCACTTCTATTATTTACTGTTTCATGAGGAAGCCACTCCATTTCTGTGTTGTTAGGTTTAGACTCATTTATTTGTTCAATATTTAAGTCCCTATTGTGTGGTAGGCAGGGAAGTAGTGTTGGGGATAAAATGTGTCAGTGTCATTACTCTCTCAGAGTTTATGATCTAGTGGAAGATTCAGACTAGTAAACTAGCATCTTGCTTTGTTTTTCTCCCATCTCATTTAGAGAAAAACTTAATGAGCATATGGTCCTGTATGTTAGGTGATATGCTTCCTGCCAAGATCCAAAGAAATGCCCCTGGCCATCAAGGAACTATACACTGGTAACTGGTTGATGTGTCTAGATGGAAAGATGATTCCAAGGGAGAACTGGCCATTTCTGGAGGGGGAAGGGAGAAAAAAGAGGTGTGAGGAAGGGCTTTGCTGAAGAGCTAAGTCCTGAAGAGATTGCTGGTTTTGTTCAAGGAAGTAGAGAGATTTTGCAGAATGAGCCACATACCTGGAGCATGATCATTTGAAATTATCTGGGGCAGACAGAAAGCTCTGTAAAGGATTTAGTTCTGCTGATGTATAATCTTCAGGGGTAGAAATGTAGGGAATATGGTAGGTAGTCATAAAAGGCTTTGAATGCAAAGCTGGGGGTTTGTTTCTGAAAGTGCAGGAGAAAACCAATGAACTATAAACCAAAATTTGAGAAATACAAGTTCTAGTATCTCTATAATGAAGGGGTCAAGAGGGGAGAGACAAAGGCAGGGGGCCTGATAACTAGGATGTGGTCACTTTTAAACACATGAGGAAAACAAGGTGTAAAGAGGTTAAGTAACATGTGTATACTAAGTCAGGAAGGGGTAGATCTGGGGTTGGACCTAGCAAGTCTGACCCTGGAGTGTATATTTCAGTAATTCTTAAGTAAACATGATATATTAAGGATAACATACACTCCACTCATTCTTAAATTTTAGCATCAATAACATCCCCTTGGAGCTTTTAAAGCAAACACTATTGAGCCCCACCTCAGACTGTCTAACTCGGTAGGTGTGAATAGGGCCTGAGAATGTGCATTGTACTTGTACTTACTCTAACGAGTTTCCAGAGGATGTGGATGGTGAAACTATAGGAGTTGAGAAGATGGTGAAATCAGACTGTTGGACTGGTCAAGAAAGCCAAATGGTGTAGGTTTAAAAAAAAGGCCCTGATGCAAAAGATAAGCATGAATAGAAGGCAAGTATGTTGGATTCATATTAACTCAATTTCTGTAGCCACGCGGTTATTGAAGGCAGCTGAGGAACAAGTTCTTTAAGAAATTACTGCAAGAATAAGAAGTCTATTCTAGACAAGTGAATAGACTTCACGTAAGCAGGGCAAGATGAGAATGCAATGGGAGGGCTTGCATTGGAAAGACATGGAAAATAGAACTGGAAATGCCCATTGAGAAGACTGGAGAGAGTACAAAATGAATGATATTATTGTGTTGCTCTCATAATGTAGGCAATTGAAAGTTTGATGCAATTGTTTTATTCAGTGTATTCATTTAGGAGTGTTATGAATTGTGAATTACAGAAAGGAAATGAGTCAGAAAGAGATACCAGCCCCTTACCCTCATTGCTTAAACAGAAGATAATCTCTTGGGACTTTCCATGGACCCTCACTCCTGACAGTTTTTTCCTTTATCTATGTTTCTAATCTTTAAATTTTGTGTTCTTATTTTCCTCTCACTTTTATTTTAACTTGTTTTCTTTGTGTAGTTCTTTTGTTAGTCTCAATTTTAGTTAATTGTAAATCTATTTTTTTTCTGCCTCATAAACATTTTCATCATTGATGGAATATTTTAAAATCTTTTATATCAGATATAGATTTTTGTTTTTTAAATCAACTTGCTTATGGGGTATTTTGTGGAAAGTTTTTTTTTTTGTACTCTCAAGTATTTACCATATTTGTCAGATTTTATAGCAACTGTTTTGAAAGAGGACAAAGTGATGTGAAGAAAGGCAAAGGAAGAAGGAGGTTGTTAGGTTATTACAGTAATATGGGTAAGATATCAAGACACAACTGGACTAGACTAATGGTTACAGGTGATGAGACGTGACCAGATTCATGATGGATGGAACAATTTGAGCTGACAGAATTGATGGTTCATTGAATATAGGAAGAGAGAGAGAGAGAGAGAGAGAGGTGATTAAAGATGACTGCAAATTTTTTGGCCTGAGGAACAAGAAATATAAAATATTCCTCTGAGATGGAGAAGACTGAGACTGAAATAGGAGCTGGTAAGGCATGTATATGGGGATACCAGGTATTTGGATTGATCGTACCGGTTTGAGACATTTGATGGACATACTAATTTAGATAACAACTAAGCAGCTGGAGAGTTAAATCTGGATTTTGGAAATTGTAAGTTTGTATTTGGGGCTCATTAGCATAGAGGTGGAATTTAAAGTCATGCCATTGCATGAAGTCATCTAAGGCAATGCTTTTTGAACTATTTAAACTACAAGCCACAGTAAGAAATTCATGTCATATTACAACATGATAAACACACACACATGCACGTAGACACACATTGATTCAAAAATTTTAAGAAATAAAGCTGATATCACATATACTGTACTGACATTTTCATTAAAAACACTGGACATATCCTCCTAAATTGACTTCTCAATACACATTTTGAAAATTTCTGGCCTAAGAAATGAATATAACCAGAGAAGAAAAGATATCTGAGACTGAGCCCTTGTGCCAACTAAGGTTCAGAGCTAGGAAATGAGGAGCCAGCATGAGGGAGACTGAGATGTCACCAGGCTATTTAGAGGAGAACTGGTTCTCCCAGACACTCTCTAGTCTGTATACTTGTTCCCAGCCATCTGATCTGGTTCTTTCAAGCCTCATTTCTCCTGGCTGCTCTCCTCTCTCTATGGACTTGGACACATCCCCTTCACTGCCCAAAGATTATTGTGTTTGACTGATATTATATGCTTGGGAATATTATGGTGAGCTTACAATACAATGCAGAAACAACACATTATTTCAATATTACATACATTCTTTTCTTAACACTTCTTAGCAATCCATAGCATAGTGGATTTCCCACTGGCCCCATTTTTTGTTTAGGCCCCAGGAGACTTCAATTTTAATTTATATGCTGTGAAGCAAGCACCCCAGATAACTTCAGATCACTCTTTCTCAAGACTGCCCACCCGGTCTTTCCTTGGGCTTTATTTTACTCTCTTTTCCTCCAGGGTTCCACCAAGAGATACTGCTAACATTTTGTTTATTAAACAGAAACTTATCTCAATCTTTGACCTATCCTTCTCTTCTAGACTAAACATGGTTCTATTTATTGAAATGTTTCCAAACAAAAAAAGAATTCTCTTCCTCTAAATCACTCTGTATTCCTCTTGAGGAAATCAACCAGAATGCCTACAACTTTCAAAACCATCACTTTTCCTGGGTGCTATATATACCCATTGCTATGTACTAGTAATGTTTTTGTAGTCATTGTGCCACAAGAATGAAACCAAAAAGAACCAAAGAAAAAAAGAGTCCAACAATTGCAGCAGTGTGATAGACTGCCACAATTATTTTTAATGATTCTGCATCTATGGTATTTAGCCATTTTACTTTTGAAGTTACTAATTTTGAAGTTACTAATTCACATAGTATATAATTAATTTAGTATAAACATGAATATATAGAGTGATTGTTTTGAAGTACTGAAAAATGTACTTCAAAAGTGCAAACCCACTTAAAACTTTTAAATTCCAATGTAATAGTTAATAGGTATATGTAAATCAAGAGATCTAGCATCATGTTAACAATAAAATTAAGGGAACATGAGTTTGTGGCTGGAAATAAAGTTTCCAGTACTACAATAAAATAGCTTCTTATAAAAGATGATTCTATTATTGAGGTGCTTGAGCTACAGGAATCAGTACTTGCACACTAAATTATTAAATGAAGTCATGGATTAAGTCTTTAGGTGCATGTGTAAGCTCAATTCCAGGTGGTTTGAACCTAAGTTTGCATTGGCATTTATAAAAAAGGTGAAGTAACTGTGGAAAATGCAGTTTGTTACAAATAGGGGTGCATGTAACCTACTGCCTGTTTTGTAAATAAAGTTTATTGGAATACAGCCACATTTATTTGTGTAATACTGTTTATGGCTGTTTTCAGTGTTGAGTAGTGTGACAGATACCCACCCACAACCCACTAAGACTAAACTATTTAAGACTTAACCTTTTAGAGGGAAACCTGGCTGACCTCATGTTAGAGGGTCAAGAGATATTGCTTTGAGGCTTTCTGTCTCACTATTATGATGTTTTCACCAAGGTACAAATACAAAAATTAATTTTAATCTTAAAATATTTTGGTGAGAAAACAATTATTGAAACAGTCTTGAATTTGATCTTCTTTGATGTGAGGTTAATGAGCAACAGTGTGACTTGTTTTTCCCCTATTATATTTAAATGGCATACTTGGCAAGTTATTTTGGTACTCCATTGTGACCCAAAATGTACAGATTATAACTTTTTTTTGTAAATTTTTTTTGTAAAAGCTAACAGTAATTGCTAACCATGGTTGAATGAGATACAACAGTTTACATATTTTGCTAGTAAATTATAATAACATATTGGCTTTATAATGTGTAAGAAGAGACATCAAAAATTATGTAGTGGTGTCTGGCCATGGTGGCCTACACCTATAATACCAGCTACTGTAGAGGCAGAAATAAGAGGATTGTGGTTGGAGGCCAGCCACTGCAAAAGCATGAGAGCCCATCAAAAACAAATTTTAGAAAAATAAAAGTACTGGGAACGTGGCTCAAGTTGTAGCATACTTGCCTAGCAAGTAGACAAATTTTATTCTATTTCAACACAAGATTTCTGAGATTAAGGAGAGTTTTCAAAAGAATGCTAATGTATTTTATGTTAAGAAGGCATCTTAGAAGCATTTTTTCTTGTGGTTGTTGTTGGGTTTTGGTGCTGAGAATTGAGGCACCACTGAGCTATATTCAGCCTGGTATTTTAAAAGTTCTTAACTCAAAACTCAATTTTTTCATGGTATTATCCTTATTTCTTATTATGTCTTTCCAAGGTTCATGAAAATATGTATTAGAACAAATGTGGTATTTATTTAGCATCTTTTATGAATCAGTATGATGAAAGATTTGCTGGAAAATGCCAGAACTCCCTCATCTAACTTCCTCCCACTGCTGCCTCCAAACTTACCTATGGGATCTTTCTCTGCAGTCTCAGGACAAAGGTTCTATCTTCTCAGAGGCTGAACTTCCACCTACTAGCCTCTTAAATTCTGCACCTCCCTGAAAAGAGTCTCTAACTAAAAACTACCTACCTCTCAACATACTACATCTCCATTCTTTTAGCTTTTGCCACATAATTTTTTGAGCCAGTAGTTTCCTCCAGCTGTCTGTCTACTGAACCCTCATGGGTTCTACTCTTTCTACTAAAATTTCCATTTCTTCAGTACTCAGAGGGAAAGTTGAAAGAGGAGCTTCCACTTGGGATGTAGACTTTTATTCAACCCCCTTAGTTAACACAGAACTCTCACCCTCAGTGATCCTATTCTTCCTCAAGTAGAGTTTTTCTGGATATTTTTTTCTATAAAATAAACATTCAGTCTTCTGCTGGGGTGGACAAGGGGCAGGTTCCCATCTATGTATGAGATGGTACCTGAGACTTAATACTTCCTGAACCGATCTTTCATGTAGATTTTCTCTTCTTTTCAGCCCTATGCTCACCTTCAGTTTTAGGGGTAGTTGGTGTCACCAATTCCTAAAATAATTTGCTCACTGCTGGTTTAAGCATAAGCTTCTGCTCTACCATGTACTAGCACTCACTCATCTACTTTTCGGCTTATAAAATTTTATTGTTTTATTTTCTTCCTTCTCTTTGCCTTTACCATATGCCTTTAAGAACATTTTTTGTTATTCTGGTGAGGCTTTCAAAAGGAACATAGAAAATGTTGAATATATCCTTATATAGAGTTCTACATTAAAAAAATTTCAACATATATTTAATACCTAACATAACTGCTAGATTAAGTAAGAAATATAATAGAATGCTTCCAGACACTCTCTCTCCCTCCTTCTCTCTCTCTCTCTCTCTCTCTCTCTCTCTCTCTCGTGTTCACAGTCTAAACATGTATTTCTAGACACTCTAATTTTGCCATTAAAATGTTCATTTGTCATTTAAGTCTATATTAACTGGCAGGTTCTTCTTTCATCCCTTTTCTCTATAAAATGTATCTGTTGAAGAATTTTGATCATTGACCTGCAGTTTCTTATAGACTAGATTTTGCTAATTATAAATGATATATTCAACATATTTCTCTTCCTCTGAAATTTTTATAGATTAAAAGTTGAATCCAGAGACTTGATAAGACCCAGGTTTGTTTCTTTTTTGGCAAGATTAAGGTCATGTTGGATTCTTTCATAAGAAGAGATCTAAGACTTGTTTTTAGCCTCTTTTGGTGTTATCAACTATAAGTGGCCAATACCTGTATACATTAGTTCACTTCAGATGAATTGTTCTATCATTTTGTTTTCATTTTTATCTGGATTAATTTTTGATGGAGACACTTCTCTTTAGTTAGCCATCCATGGGTTCAGTTCTCTAATTTGTGGCTTTATCTTTTCATTTATTTGTCAATGTTTATAGAGCAAAATTTTAATTTGATAAAGTTCAGTGTATTAATTTGTCCTTGTGAGAAAACTTCACAATAGCTACATGTAGTTAAAAGTTCAATTTTTTTAAACTACAAGAGTCAATAAGCACTTCCATTTCTGAATTAGACATAAACTTTGCTGTTCTTCTTTCTAGGTATAACCATCCCTCCCTGACATTACTTAAAAAACAAATATAAGAAAACTCTGAAAGTTGAAGAGATGAAGTCAGACTAGTAGAGACCTCAGGGTTGAGGAAGGTCACAGTGACCATTTTCCTGGGCTTTATTTTCGCTTAATATGTTCTAGTCTTGGAGTTGAAAAAGACAGTAACCTTGAAATACTGAGGTACACAGACCTAGAAGCTCCCCTAATCCTGTTATCTCTGATCAAATGAAAAGAAATGGAACATCCCAACAAGACAGAAATCTCTTGTACAATAATTATTCTACTGTAGCCAAATACCACAGGGAAAAATAGTCTCCCATACTCAAGCTGATAAAAGCTAACTCAGGGGACTAGAATTCTACTCTTATCAGGCTCTAACAAGGTTCCTCAACCACCATAATGTCCCTGGGTGGTGTCAGAGAACACTGAGCATATAGCAACATTTTCTCAAGCTACCTACAGGAGATGGGAAAAAGAAAATTAAGACTAATTAAAAAACAGGAGGAAAAGCCTAAAACAAAAACTTTATGGCATATTTATGCCCTAAGATACAATCATTAAATGTAGTCTAAATATACCAATTAAAGTCAGAGATTATCAGAGTATATCAGAAATCATCACTCAACTACATGTTGTTTATAACAAATTCAGAGTGAAAGTAAAGAATGAAAAAATATGTTGCAAATATGAGTCAGTGATTATGTTAATCCTATGAAATTATGGGAACTAGAGAGAGACAGAGAGACTATATAACAAAGTACCAATCCACCAAGAAGGCAAAGCAACATTACATATTTATGTACCAAGCAACAGAGCTGCAAATATATGAGGCAAAAACTAATAGAACTGAGAAACAGACAAATCTACAATTATTGGAAACTTCAACAACTCTCTCTTTACAAATGACTAGAATAAGCAGAAAATTAGCAAGAATATAAAACTCAACAACACTATCAACTAACTGGATAATCACCATTTATACAACAATCTATCCAATAATGATAGAACTCTTTTTAAGTGTCCAAGCAACATACACTCAGGTATACCAGGAAAAAAGCTGAAGACACTTAAAGGTATAGAAATCAGATAATGTTCTTTGGTCACAATGCAACCAGATAAAAAGCAGTAAGAGAAATGAGAAAATACTCAAACACTTAAAATTGAACCAAAACATGTAAAATCCATCCCTGGGTCAAAGAGGAAAACAACCTAAAAAAACCAAAAATACAATATATCAAAATTTGTGTGTGTGTGTGGGGCAACTAATACCATGCACTAAATGACTTTATAGCATTTATAGCACGAATTCACTCATAGATCTAAATGAATAGATTATGGAAGAGGAAGTTACAAATCAATAATCTAAGTGCCCACCTTGTGGGTAGGCAGAAAAAATGGTCACTCATAACTCATGAATATGTTATGTTAGCAAAAGGGAATTTGCAAGGGGAGGGGTTTTAGTTTAAGGATTTTGAGACAAAGAAATTATGTTGGATTATCTGGGTAGGTACAATATAATCACAGTGCAAAACAGGCTCACTGTATTCTGGTTACCAGTCCCAAGGAATGACAGACTCCCACTTCATGGAAGATAGGAAATATTACTATGCCAACTATGAGGAATACATGTCCAAACTGTATTTGGAGATGAACATTTAATTATTTGTCCACATCCAGTGAGATGAAACACACACACACACACACACACACACACACACACACACACACAGCAAGTTAG
The DNA here is from genome assembly GCF_047511655.1 of Castor canadensis. NCBI lineage: Eukaryota > Metazoa > Chordata > Mammalia > Rodentia > Castoridae > Castor > Castor canadensis. The sequence goes on along the minus strand of NC_133396.1, from coordinate 89,726,950 downwards.
ATGAAGTAGGCTTATTACTTACAGACAGACACAAGGGACTACAGATGCCTACGATTTTTGATGATCTGGTATTCCAAGTCTCAGGAAAGCAGCCCAGGACAGGTGGAGTCTCATAAGCATGTGACCCACTTCTACACAGCTGAGAGGCCACAGACAGCAGTCCACTCTGTGTTTTATACTTGGGAGAAGGCAGGTATCACTGCAGGATTAAGTGTTGAATAACATCTTATTCTAGGAAGGATGGGAACAGAGCGTGGGTTATTCTGGTTAGTCCCTCCTTTTCTCAAAATATTTCACTCACTCCCAGCACATTCTGTAGTTATTTGTGGGATCTACAAAGCAAGAAAGGGGGAGAACTGCGTAGGCTCAAGGTCACCTACAGTACTGCCCTGAAACAAGAGAACAAGAGTTCTTGTGAAAGGAGTCAGGAATATGAGAGAGAGAGAGAGAGAGAGAGAGAGAGAGAGAGAGAGAGAGAGAGAGAGAGAGAGATTAAGATTTGAAGGTATTATATTTGTTACGTTTTTGGCTTTGAAGATGGAGGAAAGAGTCATGAACCAAGGAATGTGAGGCCTCTTGTAAAAAGCAAGAAAGTAGATTATCCCCTAGAGCCTTCAGAAAGAAACCAGACCTATGTACATGCCGATTTTAATCCAGTGATACTTATGAAATACAGAACAGTAAAACACTAAACTTACCTCATTTTCAGCCACTGCGTTTGTGATAATTTGCTACAGCTATAATAGGAAAAGAACACACATATTTTGATAATGGGAATGAGGTGTTGCTGTAACAAATAACCTAAAAATATGGATGTGGCTTTAGTATTGGATAATGGTAGAGACTGGAAGAAGTTTGAAAAATATGATAGGAAAAGCCTAAATTGCTTTGAACAGATAGTAGAAATATGAACACCAATGATTCTACTAGAGAAGACTCAGAAAGAAGTAAGAAACATAGTAGAGAAAATATATATCATCTTAGAGAATACCTAAATCATCATGAACAGACTTCTCGTAGAAACATGGATGCTACAGGTGCATACATGTGAGGTCTCAGTTGAAGATTGAAAACTGAAAGAAAGGGAATTTTTGTTATATAATGGTTGCTGATTTGTGTCTTGCAGTTATGTTGAAAGCAAAACTTATAAGCAATGAACCAAAACATTTAGCTGAGATTTTCAAGCAAAGTGTTGAAGGGGATGTCTAGTTTCTTCTTCTTTTTTTAATAGTAAAATGTGAGATGAAGTGGTAAGTTGAAGGAAGAATTGTTAAGTGAAACAAAAACAGGGCATGCCTTAGAAAATTCCTATCTATGCAGATTGCTAAATATGCTAAAATAGAATTCATTGCCAGGAAAGCATGCTCTGGTGAGAAAGCCATGGGTGTGGCTGGACAATCTTTTTGCAACTGTCTTGAAAGGAACAAAATACCATAGTATTAACTTGTACAGAGGGCTCTTTGAAGAGATTTAGATGTCTGAGTCCAGGATCGCCTCTCAGCAGAAGCAAAAAACAGAAATGGTGTAATATATCTAGGATAATATATCTAGGGATCTCGTCAAAATGTAGTAAATCACAGGAGACCCGCAATTTTCCTGGGAATTTTATACAGCACAAACACTGCTGGCTTTGATTAAAAAGGGCAGAGAAAGGACCAAGTAAAAGACTGTTGGACTCCCAATGTTACAGGAAACTGATACAACCACTCATCTGCAAATGCATGGTACATTGTAAAAGAGGAAGGATGACTCCAGTGTTAAAACTCAAAATGAAAGGGCAGCACATTGAACCACAGATGTTTATCCTCATACCTGTAAAACTGATGTTGTTTGCTCACATAGAGAAATAAATCAAGCCTCCCTTTAAATAAGAATGGGGGAAACAAATTATGATCCTTTTCAAGCTAAACTGCCAAACTACTGTATAAAATAACAAAAAATTTTCATATCATATAATGTTTATCTATAAGAGAATGCAACAAAGTAAAATAGAAAGAGAACAGAATAATTTCAATTTATTAAGCAAATTGCCAATATAATTTTCCTAACTTCCAATATTAATTACTAAATACTCAACCTATGTAACCTCCCTAATAACATAAAAATTCTTATGTATCTATGAGAAAATAATTTTTATTCAAAAAGAACATTCACTGAGTCAAAGAAAAAATAACCTAATCTAAAAGGTATTTAAAATGTTAAAAATCCTTCTATAGGGTTCACTAAAAAAATTGAAATGAGTGTTAAAAAGATCTTTTGTAATTAAACCAAGCATAGTAGTACATGCCAATAATTCCAGCATTTGGAAGGCTGAGGCAGGTGAATGGCAAGTTCAAGGCCAGCCTAGGCTACATAACAAATTTGAGGCCATAGCAAAACCTTGTCTCAAAAAATTTTATAACTAAAATATGATTTCTTGTTGTAAATGGTAACATTTTAATTTTCTATCAATATAATTCACAAATTTCATTGAAAAACTGTTGACATTCAACAATTACATTTATTTTGGAAGGACTTGCTTTTTTGCATAGTTTAGTTAATATCTAAGTTCTGGGTACTCTCCACATAAGCTAGTTATCTCTAGACATCAATCTAAATCTTGATTTTACACAAAGGACTGTGACATGAAAGGCCAACATCTTTGAATATTATTGAATCAAGAGAAAATACCCCAGGAGTTTCCATCTCCCAGTGTCTCATTGTTTAAATCAAGACAATTATGAGTTTACCAGCTGCATAGGCAAAAAACTTAGGGACACTCCCCATAGCTCAGAGTATCCCTGGTTTCGCTATGCAAAGAAAAAGGCTTAAGCCCCACTTGCTGTTTCAAGAGCAACAAAGTCTACTGGTTGATTGAACCAGCTTCTCTGGCATCTTTGTCATTACAGCCTTTGCTAACATTAAAACCAAGCATTCTTCAGCTACTCCCTTAAATTGGAGCCTTCAGAGGGTTTCCTTTATTTTCCATATGGCCTGTGTACATGCTTTAGAGCCTCAAATACTCACCATTGCTGACCTTTCTCCCAACTATTTTTCCATATTCCCAGGAATCTCCAAACCATGTATATAGAGTCCCTCCATCCTCAGTCATTTTGATGAATGGTTGATCCACTTATTTCTTTAATTAACACCAGAAATGAAACTTTCCTCTGAAACCTCTACTCTTAAACCTAGATCCTGAGTATGGATACTGTTTATTTTTCCATTCCAACAAGTTTACTGCTGAGAATTTCTCATAGATATTTCTGGAGTAGTTAGTGGTTCTGTAAGAGCAGTCTTCAAATTTAGAAACAAGTCTGAAACATAAATTTCTTGACCCCATCCCAGACCTACTGATAAAAAAATCTGGAGGTAGGTCCCAGAAATATATGTTTTAACTAGCCTTCCAGGTGACTCTTATGCATGCTAAAGTTTTATGATCACTGTTCCATGGGATTACTCTTCTGTCCTTGCTTAAATACTTTCTTCACTCATAATTCATGTTATTTTATTACACCATTGTCTTCTGGACAATGTCATCTACCATTTTCATAATTATTATCCACATCCAAGGATTTTATGTTGACTCCCAAGTTATACTGATTTTGAGTGTTTTTGGTTTTTAGGGGAAAATTCACTCAATGACCTAGGCTCAGAGTTTCGTGATATTGCCTACTGAACAACCTTATCCTGTAACATCCTTCAACAAAAGACATCCAAGACCAAACGCTACACTTTTCTATCATTTTGAATTATCCCACCTCTGTAACCTTAAAATCTGTGACCCCAGCTCTGATTAACATCCTGACTACCCTCTCAATTCCTTACCTCAAAGATACCTACTTTTTTATCCAAAAGAAATACAATCGTCAGTTCCTTTTTTTTTTTTTTAACTTACTCCCTTATTGGCTCCTAGCCTCACTGTCTTTACTTTCTGGTCTAGACCTTATAGTGCATCACTTAAATCCTTACCTCCAACAACTTAATTCCCAATCTTTCATTATACTCACTTTACTTGGATCTACTTGGATCAACTCATGGCAGCTAGAAAGAAAAGAGGCAGCAGTAAGGTCCCTCTACCTCTACCTCTTTCAAGAGTATATCTGCAATGACCCAAGACCTTCCACTAAACTTTACCTCTGTTTTGCTTATTTGTTTTGTTTTTGGTGCTAGGGATCAAACTCAGGGCCTCAGGCACTCTGTACCACTGAGCTACATCACCAGCCCTGGCCCCATTTCTTAAAAGTTTTTACTACTTGCTATTGGGGTTAAGCTAAAGACTAAGCCCTTAATGGGCTTTTGGGAGTATCGATGAACCACACTTACAACTTTACTCTCACTTTCCTAGTTGAACATGTTTTCTACATTAAAGGTAACATTAAAACGAGAATCTTTTAACTTCCTCAGTTTCTCACTTCCACATCTATAAACCTATTTCTATCTGCAGTTATCCTTGCCCATTTTCAATCTGTTTCATGGAGTGTGATGTTTCCATTCATATACTGTCTTCTCTCTGACACTTTTGGGGCCTTGGTACAGCAATTATTCCCTCTTAGTCCTTTCCTTGAAGCTTAGAAGCTTAGAAGACTATTCAAGCCTTTCTCATTTATGAAAACAAAGTATAACTAATGCATAACCAAAACAACAAACATAAATCTTCCCAAACTAGAAAGCCATCATCTTAAATCATCTCATTCTTTTCATTTATAATCAAGCTTCCTAAAAAGTTACCCATGTTTTATGTGAACATTTCATTAGCTTTCATTATTTTTCAATGAACATAATTTAGCTTCCCTAATACTTCACTGAAATGTATCTCTCCCCAAGGTTACCCAAAATCTTCAGAATACCAAATGTAATTGTAACTCTTTTTGGTTCTTGCTTCCATCTCTCTGGCCATTCTAACTATGGTATTTTCATTAGATTTTATTCTTTATAAATTTTTCATATTTTGTTACTCAACAGATTTCATCTTTCATCCCCTCCTCACTCTGCCCACTCTCTCTAGGTTCTCTCTAGGTGATCTTGTTCCTGTACATCGCTTTTACTAATTCCAAATCAATATCTGCAGTGCAGACTCTCCTGAAATCCAAACCTAAATGACCTGCTGCTCAGGGATAGTCCCATCAATATGTCTAATACCATTTAAAAATACCCTACAGATCAGCACCTGGTCTCCATGATTTCTTCCCTATATCTGGTTCATTTTCTCAGTGAATGGAACCATTTGGTTACTATAGTCCAAAATCCAGAAGTCAGTCCTCTTCTCTTTCACCCCCTCCAACTTTTCTTATTCTACATTTCTTCACTTAACTCTCATCTTTTACTTTTCTCTTTCACACACTCATCACAACAGTCACATAACTATCCTCCTTATCTCCTAAGTTGCCTTTAATCTCAGCTTTCCTACTGCTGTCATTCAGCCCTTATTCTAGTTAGCTGAATCCCAGGAGGGAAACTATGTTCAAGAAACCAAAGTGGAGCTGGGGCAGGGAATGCAAAACTGCACTGCACCATGCTAATTGGTAGGTGTTGATATTATGTCTAGAAAGGTTAAAGGTCTAAAATAATATCAAAAATCCAAGAACAGAGACAATTGGTGTGACTCAGAGTATGAAACATGGAATCAAATTAGGCAAAGAATCATAGAGATATGATGGAGAGATTTTAAGATATGTGGTAGGTGTGGATGGATAAGTGAGTCTGAAGTTGGAGCATATGTGCCCTGTTTATGTTGTTTCTATAATAAGAATCAGCTGGAAGTCTTTAAAATTTCAAATGGGACAGAGCATTGCTAGATAAACATTCTATCAAGCAAATCGGATTGTGTAAATTTCCTGCTTAAAGTACTCCATTTTCTTAATGATAAAATCCAAAATTCTTCCTGTCATTATCAAGAGTTACTGTGATTTGACTCTAGCTCAAATGTCTAGCCTGCTCTCTCACCACTCCCTTAATGCTCCTTAGAAAATGTGTAGCTATTTGGTATCTTAATGCAGGCTGCTTTCCCTACAGGGAAGATCCATTTCCTACCCAGCCCATCTTCTTTTCCCTGGCTTATTTTATGAGATCCAATTCAACTCTTCCTCTTTGACTCTGAAAGCAGAGTTGGTCACTCTCAGTTCTGGGCTATCAATGCTCCTTAATTACATTCTCTATTTGAGAATTATAATTAATTTCTCTCCCCCCATTAATCTGCAAATTCTTTGAGTAAAGGGTGTTAACTGTCTGTGTAAACCTAATGATTTCTGTATAGTAGGTACTATGTGTTTATTAAATGACTAATCAGTGTAGAAAGAGAAGTTAATTTTTAGGAATAAATACATAGCAAGTAAAGCTTTATAGGTGAAAATGATTAGAATAATTTGTTTCTTCAAAGATAGTGCCTTAATACATTGTTGCTTCACTCTGAGCTTTAACACAAGAATTTCTTCTTAGCCAAGGGTCTCAGAGACTGGTCAGGAAATGAGGATCAAAGGATGCAAACCTGACCTGGTTTCATGTGCATTTCTGTCTATGGCCATGTTAGAGACTTGTCATTTTCTTTTTGTGATAGAGATTCATTACATGTTTTTGAGCAGGTCAGTCAAATAGTCAATGATATATTTTAGAAAGATAAATCTGTCAATGCAAAGAAAAGACAGGAAGGCAGAGACTAACTATATCCAGAACAATTGTGGGATGAAGTGATGAATACAGTGAAGGTAGAGATATAACTGCATAAAATAAACTAACAAATGCCATGGGACTCTATGACTATGATTGTATTAGAGCAACTATTTAAAGAATATCCATCTGGCGCATTTGCCATTACTATCCTTGACCTACTATCTAAATGGAAAAGCCATTTACAATTAATCTTAGGTATTCTTGCATTTAAAGAGATCATCTCTTATCATGTCAAACATTAAATTTTTCCACCATCTAACATTAAATATAACATACTAATGACATAAAGATTGAATTGGGCTGTAGCTGATTGTTGAAAATTTTCACATTTTGTTGATGTTGACATCAACACCAAGAATTAAGAATTAAGATGAATTAACATCAATAATGAAGTTACAGCTTTCATATTTTTTTCTTTTTCTCTGGGAAAAATAAACTGAGAAAAATGCACAGGTCAAAATTATTACAGAAAAATGTTTTTTTTTTAAATGAAATATTACTTTTTTACTACCAAGGAGTAGAGTGCTATTTAAAAATTAAATGGTTTCCCGGATTCCAGGTAATATTTTACAATAATAGAAGATTTATTGATGCTAAATGATAGTTTGCATCCCCAATGGCTTAGCATTTATTTTCCTCCTTCCACTCATATTCAGCTCATTCAATGATAATTTTATATACTCATACAACCTTCCAGAAGAATTTAAATAATTTATGAGATAATAGGAATTTTTAATAAAAAATTTCACTTGTTCTTCCCATATACCCTGCTGGGGCTGAACCTGTAGCACTTAATATGAATGAATCCTTAGTGGCCTTGCCTATTGCATTCAGCCTTGATTGTGGGGACCTCTGCAAATACATAATAAGGCTGTAATATCGTAATGGGGCGTTTGGCATAGAACCAAAGAAAAGCATGATCCATAAAACAATTGTCTAAAATGGCTGAAGTTCTTTACTATTCTCTAATCTCTCTTGGCTATATTGATTGGCTCTCCAACTATGAAAACTATAAGATCTTGCTGGTAGAATGGTTCATGCAGTGAGAGCATCTGCCTAGCAAGCATAAGGCTCTGAGTTCAAATCCCAATGTGAACAAAAAGAAATTAGAAAATTATAAGGTCAAAGAAGATTTACCTAGTATTGATTAACTTGATCCTATCTCCATAATAATCTTAGCAGATTTTTTGTAGAAGTTGACAAACTGTTCTAAAATTTGCACGTAAATGAAAAAGAGTTAGAAAAGCCAAGACAATTTCTAAAAAAAGGAACAAAAATTGAGAACTCCTACTACCTGATTTTAAGAATTATATAGCTATAAAGCAATAGCAATGGAGATAGAAGAGTGTTAGTTTAAAGAAAGTTGCATGCATCAAATGAATGGACAAAAGAGCTTAGAAATATACCTGCTTATATATGGCAAACTGACTTTAAACAAAAGAGTTCAAAGCAATTAAATATAAATTTAAACATATAGTCCTGGAGCAATTGATTATTCTTATACAAAAAGTGAAGCTTGCCCTCTACTTTGTACTATGTACAAAACAGTTAACTTAAGATGGATCATAGATCCAAACCAAAAGATTAAAATCATAAAACTCTAAAGAAAACATAAAAGAAAATATGCTTGACCTTGGATTTGGCAATAACTTTTATATATGACACCACAACATAAACCACAAAAGAAAAGGTTAAATTTAACTTTAACAAAATTAAAATTTTTGCTTTGTGAAAAATACCGATAAGCAAATGAAAAGACAACTCATGGGGTAAGGAGAAAATATTTTCAAATTCAGTAGTTGGTAAATAACTTGTATTTAGACTATGTAAAGAACTCAAAACTCAACAATATGAGAAAACCTAATAAAATGGTCAAAAGATCTGAATATTTACTTCACTAAAGAAGATATGTAGATGGCCACTAAACAGGAAAAAGTGTGTAATATCATGAGTTAGTAGAGAACTGCAAATTAAGACAATAATATGCTACTACCTAGTATTAAAATGTCATTTTAAAAACTCACAATCCAAAGCACTGATAAAAGTGTAGAGCAGTAGGAGCTCTCATTCATTGTTGGTGGGAAGACAAAATAGTTCATGTACTTTGGAAAAGTTCAAACATTTCTTGTGAAGTTAAAAATGTATTCACTATTTGAACTAACAATTCTAATCTTAGTTTTTTGCCCAAAGGAAATGAAGAAAATATTTTCACATAAAAGCATATATACAAAATGTTTGTATTTTATGCTTTATTAATAATTGTAAAATTTGGAAAAAGTTGCAATCTCTTTCATTAGGTGAATGAGTAAACATGGTGCATCCTTAAGAATATTATTTAGTAATTTAAAGAAATTAACTAAACAACCTGTACAAATCTTAAGTGAATTTTTCCAAGCGAAAAAAGACAGGCACCAAAGACTACATATTATATGAGTCCATCAGTATCACATTCTCTGAAGGGTAAAATTGTAGACACAGAAAACAGATTGTTTTGTGAGGGTTTGAGGAAGTGGGAGAATCGACCACAAATGGGTTGTACAAGGGAATTTTGGGGGTTATGAAAGTGATCTGTATGGTGGTGGATACATCACTCTGCTTCTGCTAAAACCATACATCATAGAAAATGAACTTCACTGTATGCAAAATAAAACACAATCAAGAAATTGAGGGGATCCTAGGATGAAATGCAGACTGTATTAAATGAGTCAAACTGTATTAGGATGGAGAAGAAAGGAGTTGTCTCAGACTAGAGTCTAAGGAGACACAACAGCAAAATGCAGTAGGGTACACTGGATTGGCTCCTAGAACAGCAGAAGGCATTAATAAGAAAACTGGTAAAATCTCTGTGGCTGAATAAAATTCCACTGAGAATAAATACCACATTTTCTTAATCCATTCATTAGTGTAGTGGGGCATCTTGGCTGTTTCCATAGCTTGGCTATTGTGAATAGCGGCGCGATAAACATGGGTGTGCAGTTGCTTTTGTAATAACCTGAGTTGAATTCCTTTGGGCATATCCCTAGGAATGGTATTGCTGTTTAATTTTTTTAAGAAGCCTCCATATTGTTTTCCAAAGTGGTTGTACTAGCTTTTATTCCCACCAATAGTGTATGAGGGTTCCTTTTCCCCTGCATCCTTGCCAATGTTTGTTAGTGGTGGTGTTCTTGATGCTAGCCATTCTAACAGGAGTGAGGTGGAATCTTAGTGTGATTTTGATTTGCATGTCCTTTATGGCCAGGGATGGTGAGCATTCTTTCATGTGTTTTTTGGCCATTTGGGCTTCTTCCTTTGAAAAGGTTCTGTTTAGTTCAGTTGCCCACTTCTTTATTGGTTCATTGATTTTTTGGGGGGTAGTTTGGTTTTTTGAGCTCCCTGTATATTCTGGTTATCAGTTTCTTGTCTGATATGCAGTTAGCAAAGATTTTCTCCCACTCTGTGGATGGTCTCTTCAATTTAGAGACCATTTCTTTTGTTGTGCAGAAACTTTTTAATTTCATGCGGTCCCATTTTTCCACCCTTTCTCTTAGTTGTTAGGTGCTTGATTTCTACTGAGGAAGTCTTTGTCTATACCTACTGACTGCTTCCAGAGTATTCCCTGCTCTTTCCTGTTTAACTGCAAGGTTTGAGGTCTGATATTAAAGCCCATAATCCACTTTGAATTGATACTAGTACAGGGTGACAGACAGTGATCTAGTTTCAGTTTTCCACAGGCAGATAACTACTTTTCCCAGCAACATTTGTTGAAGAAGCTGTTTTTTCTACATTGTATATTTTTGGCGCCTTTGTCAAAAATAAGGTGAGCATAGCTGAGTGGATTCATATCCAGTTCCTCTATTCTGTTCTGCTGGTCTTCATATCTATTTTTGTACCAGTACCATGCTGTTTTTATTGCTATGGCTCTGTAATATAGTTTGAAGTTGAGTATTGTGATACCTCCACCATTGCTCTTTTTGTTGAGTATTGACTTGGTTATTTGTGGTCTTTTGTGTTTCCAAATGAACTTTAGGGTAGACTTTTCAATTTCTGTGATGAATGTCATTGGGATTTTGATGGGAATTGCACTGAACATGTAGATTGCTTTTGGTAGTATAGCCATTTTTACTATGTTGATTCTGCCTATCTATGACCATGAGCGACCTTTCCACCTTCTGTAGTCTTCTTCCATATCTTTCTTCAGTGGCTTATAGTTCTCCTTGTAGAGGTCATTGACATCTTTTGTTAAGTTTATTCCTAGGTATTTGTTGTTTTTGAGGCTATTGTAAATGGAATTGTTTTCCTGTATTCTTTCTTAATTTATTCATTGTTGATATATAGAAAGGCTATTGATTTTTGTAAGTTGATTTTGCATTCTGCTACATTGCTGAGGCTGTTTATGGTGTCTAGGAGATTGTGGGTGTAGTTTTTTGGGTCTTTGAGCTATAGGATCATGTCGTCTGCAAATAGGGATACTTTGACTATTTCTTTACATACTTATATTTCTTTTATTTCTTCTTCTTTCCTTATTTCTCTGGCTAGGAATTCAGAACTATGTTAAATAGGAGTGGGGAGAGTAGGCATACTTGTCTTGTTCCTGACTATAGGGGAAATGGTTTCAGTCTTTCCTCATTAAGTATGATGTTGGCTATAGGTTTGTCATACATAACCTCTATATATACCCTCGTTTTCTTAGAGCTTTTGTGATGAAATGGTGTTGAATCTTATCAAAGGCTTTTTCTGCATCTATTGAGATGATCAGGTAGTTTTTTCTTTGCTTCTATTAATGTGCTTTGTTACATTCACTGATTTGCATATGTTGAACGATCCCTGCAGCCCAGGGATGAAGCCAACTTGGTTATGGTGAATGATCTTTCTGATATGCTGTTGGATTTGGTTTGCCATTATTTTATTGAGGATTTTTGCATCAATGTTCATTAAGAAGATTGGCCTATAGTTCTCCTTTTTGGGGGTGTCTTTGTCTAGTTTTGGGATGAGTGTAATACTGGCTTCATAGAATAAGTTGGACACTGTTCCTTCTCTTTCTATTTTGTGGAAAAGTTTAAGGAATGTTGGTATTAGTTTTTCTTTGAAGTTCTGGTAGAATTCAGCTGAGAATACATCAGGTCCTGGATTTTTCTTTTTTGGGAGACTCTTGATTGCTGCTTCAGTTTCATTAGGTGTTATAGCTTTCTTTAGGTGGTTAATATCCTCTTGGTTCAGTTTTGGATGGTCATAAGACTCTAGAAATTTGTTCATTTCTTCAAGATTTTCCAATTTATTGGAATAGAGAATCTCAAAGTAGTCTCTTATGATTCCCTGGATTTCCTTGGTGTTTGTTTTTATGTCCCCTTTTTTGTTTCTGATTTTACTAATTTGGGTCTTTTCCCTCCTCATTTTAGTCAGATTTGCCAGGGGTTTGTCAGTATTGTTTATTTTTTGAAAGAACCAGTTTTTCATTTCATTGATTCTTTGTATGGTTTTTTAAATCTCTATTTAACTAATTTCAGCCCTTATTTTTATTATTTCTCTCCTTCTGCTTGTTTTGGGTTTTGCTAGTTCTTGTTTTTCTAGGAGTTTGAAATGTAGCATTAGGTTGTTTATTTGAGATATTTTTGCCTATTTAATATACGCACTCATGGCTATAAACTTTCTTCTGAGTACTGCCCTTGCTGTGTCCTGTAGGTTTTGGTAGGTGGTGTTTTCATTTTCATTAACTTCCAGGAACTTTTTGATTTCCTCTCATATTTCTTCTATGAGCCACTGATTGTTAAGCAACGTGCTACTCAGCCTCCAATTATTTGCACATTTTCTGCATGCAATGGAATTTTATTCAGCCACAACGAAGAATGAAATTTTGTCATTCACAAGTAAATGGATGGAATTGGAGATCACCATCTTAAGTTAAATTAGTCATGCTCAGAAGGCCAAAAATTGCATGTTCTTCCTCATATGTGGATTATAGACCTAAAACAAATGCAGTAATGTTATTGGACATGGGCCAAACACTACAGGGAGAATGTGCATGGGAAGAATAGGGAAAGGGAAGGAAACTTAAAACTTGAATGTAGTTAATGTGCTCACTGTAGAGGAGTGAATATAGTTATCTTAAACTGGCAGAGGCCACTATGAGAAGGGGACCAGAAAGTAGTGAAGAAGTCTGGTAGAGATGAACCAATTTGGGCTGTAATACACATGTGCATGGAAGCAATGCTAGGAATTTCTCTGTGTAGCTATATTTACCTCAAACTAGCAAAAACACTCTGCCTTTCTTATTATTTCTTCAACAAAATCGGAGAACAAGAATGTGGAACATGTTCTGCCTGGAAGCAGAGTGTGGGGGGAGTGGCCCAAACAATGCACACACAGGTGAGTAAATGTAATAACAACAAAATTTAAAAATTTAAAAAGAAAATATTTATTAAGCAAAAAAAAGAAAACTGATAAAATCTTCATAGTAGTGATGTACCAATGTTAATTTCTTAGTTCTGGCAAATGTCTCATGGTAATTAAATGATAACAATGAGGGAAATCTCGAAGTTTTTTTTTTTTTTGCAAATTTATGCACACCTGTTTATTGAAGCACTATTCATAATAGCTAAGCTATAGAAACAGCCCAGATGCCCCACTAATAATGAATGGATTAAAGAAAATGTGGTATTTTTATATAATGGAATTTTACTCAGTCACAAAGAATTATTATTATTTTTTTTGGTGATACTGGGGATTGAACTCAAGACCTTGTGCTTGCTAGACAGGCATCCTACCACTTGGACCACATCCCCAGCACAAAGAATAAAATTTTGTCATTCACAGGTAAATAGATGGAACTGAAGAACATTATCTTAAGTGAAGTTAGCCAGGCTCAGTAGGCCAAAAGCTGCATGTTCTCCCTCATATGTATAATATAGACCTAATACAAACACAGCAATATTATGAAACACTGGCCACACTAAGGGGAGGTCATGCACTGAAGGAGTAGGGTAAAAGAAGGAAACTAAGAAGTTGAACATGGGTGATATGCTCTCTACACAAGAATGAATATAGAAATCTTAAATAAACCAGCTGAAACCACTGTAAGAAAGTGAGTAAGGCAGAATGAAGAAAATTAGAGGAGATAAACCAATTGGGGGTATAACCCATATATATATGGAAATACCACAAGGATGCTCCCTGTATAGCTACCTTTATCTCAAACAAGCAAAAATGTCATGTTTTTCTTTTTTTTTTCACTCTTTTCTCTTTTCTTTTCTGCGAAATCAGAAAATAAGAGGATAGAAGAGGTCCTGCCCAGGAAGGAATGGTTGGCACCATTGGGAGGGGGGAAGTGGTAGGAAAGGGGATGGGAGGGTGAATACAGGCCAAAAAATTGTACACATACATGTAAATGCAAAAAATGATACCTCTTGAAACTATTTCATGAATTGGAGGAAGAAGGGGTAAAGGAGAATGGTGGAGGGGGTGAATTCAAGTATGATAGAGTTCATACATTGTAAGAACCTTTGTAAATTCGACAATGTACCCCCCACCCAGCACAACAATAAGGGAAAAAAATTAATAAGACAAGAAAAAAATGCTACCATAAAAATGAAATAAAATTATTTCTAGATAAAAAGTGAATTGAAAGAAATTAATAAATGTAAGTCTATAATGTCTAGTTTACATATACTGATTTTATATATACCAAATTTATATATCCTGATATAAATGATTGAATAAATAAATAAAGGAGGGAGAATAGATAAATCTTACTTAAAAAAGATTTTTCAAATAACAAATGTGGAGGCAATGAAGGAAATGTAAAATCACCATCAGAATACTGGACTAATAATTGTTGCAGACAAGATTCCTTGATGAATACTAAAAGTAGTAGAAAATCTTCAAGGAGAAACAGAATAGTCAGATAGCTTCAAATATTGGTTGGTGTTGTGGATTTAACATGTGTCCACAAATTCTTTGGTATTCTTTCTTGTTTAATTTGAGAGGACAAGGGCTGCAATGCAAAGAATTAGTGAACCATGCCTCAGATGCTGAAATTTCCTGACAAATATTTGAAGCAAGAGTGGCATAGAAAGACACTATGATGCTCTCGATGATGCAATTTTTATACTTTAACTTTGCAGATTCTGTTCCTGTACCCATCAGAAAGGAGAAAACACAAACATGACAACTATTGATCAGATCCTTTCAATCGCTCCTGTTATCCTCCCCCAGACAGAGGCTCACATAATTCTAAATAGATGTGGTCTGTAATCCCAGTCCTGAAATTTTGATCCAATCAGGTTGATGTCAGGAATCTAATAAAATGGTTACGGTCCACACATACTGTATTCTCCTGGCTCTTTCTCAGTCCCAGCTTGGCAATTCTGCAACTATGCCTGTGTGAGTAATTTCTAGTACTGTGATTAAAACCAACAAAACCAATGTTATTGCTCCAATGTTAGCCAAAACCTCATTTTCCTGTTCCTTCAGTAAATATATTAACATAGAACGGCTTACATGAGAATAGGTTTTGCCATGAGCAAAGCTGTTTGACAGGCAGTATTAGTTATAGAGTATTAAAGTTTTAAATTAAAGCCCTGTGGGCAAAGTATACCCCAACCCCTATTTTTCTCCAATGTTTTCTGCTTTTCCTTGTCTTCTATTTCTTCTCAGAGCAGTCATTTGCTCCCTAGCACTGCCTTATCACCACAGCTTCATAATTTTATGATCACATTTACCTTTTACTAAATACCAGGCACAGTTCTAAGCATCAAATCTTTTGATCCTCCAATAATCCCATAAGGTAGGTATCATGAATATTTGTAGTTTCAGGTAAGGAAACTGGATGGCAGAGCTAAGAAGATTTGGTCTGGAAAAGATTCCCTTTCCCATGACATTCCTGTTACAACTTTCCTCTCTACCTTCATACTGTGTTCTATTAAATGAACTCATCTCTCATATGACTTAATAGTTCACTCTAGACATTTGTGCCTTGGCATGAAAATATTATCTCCTTACGCACCTTTCTTTAAAACGAAAATACTGCCTAAGAGTGTTAGTAACTCAACTAGTGCACAAGCTTTTCAAAGGCAAAGACTTTCTCTCATGCATCTTTTGTATTGCTCTTACAGGTTTGGAAAGTGGTAGGTGTGTGGTTGAGCATACATTTTACTCTGCTGACCGAGAAATTAAAATTTTGACAAGAGATATGAGAGACAAACTTCCTATATTGACATGGGTCAAAATCGGGTAATACAATGGGCTACAGAAACATGGATCAGAGATAGGTTCAGAAGGCTACGAGAAGTAAGGACAAGGATGAACAGAGGAGAGAAACCAAAACCAACTTCACTTGTTAATTTTGCCTCATCTGAGCTCTGATGATGCGATGGAGCCATTCTGATGCTAGCATTTACATAACATTGCAAAAAGTTTTTACACAAATCTCATTTGATGTTCATGGCTACCAGTGAAATAGGAAGGAAGGATGATCAAAGGCCAAGGGCAAACCAGGATTTAACTTTCAGAATCTAAGGTTGATTGCCCAATTAGTAAAGTCTAACACACATGGTGATGGTTTCAAGAAGTGAGGGTTTCTTAAAATAATATATATTGAAAAGATCAGAGGAAGCTCGCTTTATCTGATGAGTCAGAACTAGAAAACACTGCCCCGCACACACATCAAGACGTCTCTGCTAGGCAGTCTCTGGGTGTGGCAGACCGTGCTGGGAGATGAACAGTGAGGACTGACTTCCATTTCATTCACACAGACGTCCTGTGTCCTTCCTTACTGAGTTGCCCAGGAGAGGTTCTGCTTATTGTCTATGGTCATTGTCTAGACCATTAGCAGCTCAGCACATGTAGTGTGACTAATTCGCCGACACTTTTTATTCTTGTTTTTTGAGACAGGGTCTCACTGTCAGCTCAGGCTGGACTGGAGCTTGCTATGTTGTCCATGCCGGAATTCATAATCCTCCTAACCCAGTCTCTTGAGTGCTGGGATTATAGGTATAAGCCACCATGCCTGGATTTACTAATTTATAATGGATTATCATCCTTTTGCATTTTGGCACTTTCAAACTTACAGAAAAGTTGCAAGACTTACATGCTTTTGTGAAGTATTTGAAAGTTGTTGACAGAATGCCATATTACATCTTAAAACTTTAGTATGCAGTTTTAACAAAAAAAGACAGTCTCCTATATAACTACAAAATAGCCAATAAAATCAAGAAATTAACATTAGTATGTTTCTGCCATCCTATCCTAAGACCCACTGAAGTTTTAGCATCTGTCCCAGTGAGGCTATTTATTCCTCACATAGAATTTCGTTGGCTAGTTCATCTCCATATTACACTGTTGTCTGTGTTGATGGCATCAGAATCTTTCTTGAGCTTGGCACATCATGACCTTCCTCCCAGATTCCAGAAAAGATGTTTAGTTCACACACTCATGAGGGCACCCTCTCTGCTGGGCCACTTTGGGTCATCTTCCATTGTGGAAGCCTTACTAACACCGTTCAGGCTCCAGCACCCACAGCAGGTTACCTTTCTTCGTGCAGCTCCTCCTCACCTTTCTTGGGCTATGACTCCTATGTGGATCCCACAGTCACCACTCCAGTGGCTTGCATCAAGACACTCCCTTCACCTCTTCATTCCCATGCTTATCTTACTCAGCCCTATCTAATGGCTTTTGGACTACATTTCTCTGGAAGAGAAGGGGAAAGGGGAGTAGGAAAGGACGATTTTTACTGTTTCTTTTGTTAAAAATTCATTGCTAGAGAAAAATATCTGAACTCTATACTGAGAGACTGTAGAGCATGAAGTTAATTTATTATTAAGGTTTTTAAATAATAGGCAAAAAAGTGGAATTGAGTTAAAGCCTGTACTAAAATGACCTTTGAGGCAATTCTTCAGAGACTTCAACTTTCCAGTGTTTTGTAAGAAGGATGAGCTCTAATTTATTTCCCCACACTTCTCCGACATGTGGATTACTGTGCTCTTCCTGTTGAAATAGTTGACTTTTCCAAACCAAGTCTGGTCTTCAGGTTCTCCAGAAAAACCTAAAATATTCTGGTTCCCAAATCTCTTCACCGTGACTACTCGAAGCAGGAATTCTGAATCCTCTGATTATAACTGACTTTCAGTAGTAAAACTGCCTGTTATTTTCTAATTGTTTTTCACCCATAATAATAGACTGCTCCACAAGTTTGTGAAATTTTGTTTGTAATTCCTTGTATAGGGTCTAACAAAAGGTTAAGTTCACAAACAGTACTCAGTAAGCTGGGCTTGATGCAAACTGATACCTCAGAGAAAAAAAAAAGCTGTGCACAGAGTCAGGAAGGGGATTTCCCTTTGTATCATCCTTTCTCTTTCCCCTTTTTACCATCCTGACCTCATTTCTAACCCCATCCTCCACCTTCACCTAGATTTCTTTGCATTGTTATTGTCTGAGGCCAAAGCCTTGCGTTTGCTGAGGTATTGTATATGTACGGTACTTGGAGAGGTACGTGGGTTTCTGGCAGTCAGAAGGAGTTAGAAAGTTCTACCATGGTCAAAATGCTCCTATTTGGTCAGTGACATAGGAGAACATGGGAATTTCCCATCCTTCCAACAAGAATGGAAGAACTTTCATGGGTGCATACTCATGGCTGTTTTAAGATAACTAGAGATATCAGCTTCTTTTTTTCCTTTTGAGTATTCTAGTATTTCATTGGCTCTTAATACATCAGATTTGTTTTTTCCTACATCACTGTCTACTTCAGCCTCATTGACAACATCTTAAGTCTTTGATAGATGTGCCTTTAAATAACTTTTGTGGTATCGTATAGTTTGGATGTTGGATGTCCTCCAAAGTATGTGTTAAAAACTCGGTACCCAGAGTGGCACTACTGGCTGGTTATGGAACCTTAGGGAGTAGGGGACTTTTGGAGGCCCTTAGGACATTGGTGTTGAGGTCTTGAGGGATATTTGGGGATTCTGGTCTCTTCCTGTATCTCTTTTCTGCTTTTTGGCTCCTGAAATAAGTGATTTACTCCACCACACACTCCTACCATGATGTGCTACCCTTACCAGAGGTACAAAGTGATGAGATCTCTTGTTCTTGAAGTGGAAGCTGGAGAGCCATGAGCCAAAATAAACCTTTTCTTTTTATAAGTTAATTGCCTCAAGAATTTCATTATAGTAATGTGAAACTGATAACAGGTATGACCCCTTTAACAGCTCATTTTTCCTAAAGTCAATAAAAGTAATGCACAATATGCTAAAACAAGCATGGACTTCACAGAAAGCATAGCCTTCTGAATAGAGTAATAATGATAATGGTGTTATTCTCATATACTATGTCCATTCTTATATATCAAATTGCTCCTGTTTTTATTGTTGTTAATCATGCTATTGAGATAGTTAATGAATTTTTTGTAACTGATGAATGACATTTGTATTGTCTAGGGTTTATTATTTTAATTAGTTTATTGAGGAATCATTGATATACAAAAAGCTATACACATTTAATTGATAGAATTTGGTGAGCTTGGATATAAATACATGTCCACAAACTATCACCTCAATCAATGTCATAAACATATCCATCACCTCCAGGAATTAATTCAAGGCCAGCTGGGGCTACATAGAAAGCATCAGGCCAGCCTGGGCTATATAGTGAGACCCTGTCTCAAAAAATTATTTTGCCAGGCACAGTGGCTCATGCCTGTAATCCCAGCTACTAGGGAGACAGAGATCAAGAAGACTGCGATTTAAGGCAAAAAGTTAGCAAGACCCCATCTCAGTGAATAAGCTGGACATGGTGGTGCAGTCTGTTATGTCAGTTGTGTGAGAGGTGTATGTAGGAGGATAACAGTCCAAAGCCAGATCCAGGCAAAAAATGTGAGATCCTATCCAAAAAATAAAAGCATAAAAGGGCTGGGAGTATGGCTGAAGTAGTAAAGAGCTTGCCTGACAAGTGTGAGGCCCTGAGTTCAAATCCAAGTACTATCAAAAAATTATTTAAATACAAAAATGCACTATTGTTAACTATTGGCAGAGTGGTAAATCCATACGGAAGTTCTCTAAGACTTATTTATCTAACTTAACTGAAATTTTGTACTCCTCAACAAACCTCTCTGTGTCTCTCTCTTCTCACATCCTAGAAACCTCCATTCCATCCTGTGTATTCATGAGTTTGACTGTTTTGGATTACTTATATGAGTAGGATCCTGTGGTATTTGTCCTTCTGCAAAGGCTCATTTCACGGAGCATAATATTCTCCACGTTCATCCACATTGTTTTAAATAGCCAGATTTACTTCTCTAAGACCAAGTAACATCTGCTTATATGTATACATAATGTGTTCTTTATCCATTAACCCATCATCGACATTTAGGTTGTTCCAATATCTGGGTTATTGTAAATAAAACTGTAATGAACATGGGAGTGTAAATATACCTTTAAGATCCTGATTTCAATTCCTTTGGATATACATATCCAGAAGTGGGATTGCTAGAATCACATGGCAATCTTTTATATTTAAAATTTTTTATTTTATTCATATGTGCATACATTGTTTGGGTCATTTCTCCCCCCATCCCCCCACCCCCTCCCTTGCCCCCTCCACTCCCTCCCTTATCCCCCCTTACTCCCCCTTACCCCTTGCTACCAGGCCAAAACTATTCTGCCCTTACCTCTAATTTTGTTGAATAGAGAGTATAAGCAATAATAGGAAGGACCAAGGGTTTTTGCTAGTTGAGATAAGGATAGCTATACAGGGCATTGACTCGCATTGATTTCCTGTACATGTGTGTTGCCTTCTAAGTTAATTCTTCTTGATCTAACCTTTTCTCTAGTTCCTGGTCCCCTTCTCCTATTGGCCTCAGTTGCTTTTAAGGTATCTGCTTTAGTTTCTTTGCGTTAAGGGCAACAAATGCTAGCTAACTTTTTAGGTGTCTTACCTATCCTCACCCCTCCCTTGTGTGCTCTCGCTTTTATCATGTGATCAAAGTCCAATCCTCTTGTTGCGTTTGCCCTTGATCTAATGTCCGCATATGAGGGAGAACATACAATTTTTGGTCTTTTGGGCCAGGCTAACCTCACTCAGAATGATGTTCTCCAGTTCCATTCATTTACCTGTGAATGATAACATTTCGCTCTTCTTCATGGCTGCATAAAATTCCATTGTGTATAAATACCACATTTTCTTAATCCATTCATCAGTGGTGGGGCATCTTGGCTGTTTCCATAACTTAGCTATTGTGAATAGCGCTGCAATAAACATGGGTGTGCAGGTGCCTCTGGAGTAACCTGAGTCACATTCTTTTGGGTATATCCCCAGGAGTGGGATTGCTGGATCGTATCACATGGCAATCTTATTTTTAACTTTTGACACACTTCTATACTGTCTTCCTCAGTGACTGCAGCAATTTACATTCCTACCAGCAGGGTACAGGATTGCCTTTTCCCTACATCTTCAGCGGCATTTGTTATCTTTGCTTTTATGTAATGGTCTTTCTAATTATTGTGAGGTCATATCTCATTCTGGTTTTAATTTGCGTTTTTGCATTTTCCTGATGATTAGTGATACTGAGAACTCTTTCTTATATCTTGTGGCCATTTGTACATCTTCTTTAGAGAAATGTCCACTCAATCCCTTTGCTCATTTTAAATCAATTTTTGTTTGTTTGTTGGTTATTGAGTTTTATATTGCCTTACATATTTTCGATATCAACTTTTTATCAGATATATGTTGTACAAATATTTTCCTTTTTTCTTGCTATTTCAGTATCCTGAGTAAACCATAGGATGGACTTTTTTCATAATTTTGCTTTAGGGGGTTTCAAAATTTAAACATACAATAAACAAGGAGAGATTTACTAGATGAATACATGTAATTCAATAGCTATTTATTGATTGCTATATGCAAGTGACTATCTTGGGGTTGGGAATAGAATATGGTAAGCAGAGAGAAATGAGAGATTATTTAATAAGGTCAGAGGGAGGAATTAAATAGAAAATTAGAATTTGCACCAAATAAGGGCATGTTGTACTGAGAATAAACAAGAAGGAGAAATTAGTTCTTACTGGAGAAAACAAAGTTTCCCAAATGTTACTAAATCATGAATTCTCCTTCACTAGGCTGAGGTTAGGAAGTATGAGAGTATAGAATTCAGGGAAAGATGAGCACGAGGAAATGCCTACAGCACAAGATCTGAAGAGGACCACAATAGGAAATAATTCTGAAAAGGCAGGTTAGTATTAGATCATGGGCTCTTGATTAAAGAGTTTAGACTTTGTTATGGTTTGAATCTTAAATGACTCACAAAGGCCTATATGTTAAAGGTTTACCAGTCTGTGGCACTACTGGGAGGTGGTGGAACCTTTAGTGGTAGTGGTGGGGGGAATGAATGGAAAGAAGTTAGGTCATTAGGGGAAAGCATTGAAGGGGATTTTGGGGACCCAGACTCTTCTCTTCTCTTTTCTTCTCATCTCTTCTCTGGCCATGGATTGAAACCAAGGAATAACCTTTCCCTTTATTAAATCAATTTTCTTGGGTCTTGTGTTTCAGTGCTAGAAAACTGATTAACACAAACTTTTTAATAACAACACAAAGGAGGCATGTGATAAAGTGAGTGACATGAGATGAGTAACTAGGGACTGAGTAGTGGAGTGGGTAGAGGTTGATTTCATTAAGGTCTGCACACTCATTTATTCTACAAACATTTATTGAGCATCTAATAGTTGTTGGTGATATTCAATCTATTAAGACTTGTCTTCTATCACGAAAAGCCTCTGGCCTGATTGGGGAGACAGTGCCATGTAATCAATGCCATTATAGTAGACCAGGGTAGGCTTAAGTTAGACTGGTGGTAAGGAGTAATGATAAAAGAAAGCTATGTGGGTAGGTGACACTTTGGGGTTTGAAGGATAGATACATATGAGCTGGACTTATATCAGGGTATGTGTGTGTGATGATGGGGGTGAGGTTTGTGTGGGGACTGGGTACTTCAAATAGAGACTCATTTATGTATTCATCGACATGGGACATGTGTTCAGATGGAAGAAGCGGTAAATTATTTTACATGATTGAACTGAGCTATATGTGGCAGGAATTATGAGCCTGGAAAAATAGGTAGAACCTAAATCATGAAGGGCCTTGGTTGGTCAATGAAAGATTTAAATTTTTATACTGAAAGCAATGGTGATCCAAGATAGAAAGTTAGAGACACAGTCTAATCATATTTGATCTTTAGAAAGAATACTTATTTTCTTGTATACTGAAGACAGCCAAACTAGAGGCAAGAGTTGGGAGAGAGCGACAGCACCCAGGTGAGGGGTAATGAGGCTCCAAATTAAAGCAAAAATGGTTGAACTGGATGGATTAAAGAAATTTAAGGAGATAAAAGCTATAGAATCAAAAGTCAGGTTGGGTGTGAGGCTAAGTAAGAGGAAGAATTCTAGAAGGATGCTTAGTATTTAGTCTAGAGCAAAAAGAAATCAGAATGCCATGTACTGGGATAGGAAATGGAGATTAAAGAATAGAGAAGGTTTGGGAGAAAAATGGCTGAGTTTAGGATATTGAGTTTGGAGGTGATTATGGGCCACTCCTCTGTAACCACAAATAGAGTTCTGGGGAACCTCGACATTTTAGAGATGAAAAGAAGGGTCTATGAAAGAGAGAAAAGAAGAAAATCAATAGTATGATGTCACAGGAGTAAAGGACAGATACTCATGGCTGAGTGAGGGAGCAGCAGAATCAGATATCAGAGGACAAAGAAGACAAGAGAAAGCAGGTATACATGGAACTTGCAGGAGACTACTAAGGGGAAACTAGATTGCTATGGATTGAGAAGTGATTAGATGTGTAAATGAAGAGGAGGTAGCCATTATTAATTTTTTCATGAATCATGTATTCCTAGAACTGTATTATTTGCTGTGCCCATAAGATCCTCCCTAAACTGAAGTTTGCAGTCTTCTATATCTTCAAATGCAGCCTGGTACAGATGGCTTGATTTGTCCCAATCACAGGCCTGGACTAAGGTTGGGGAGGGACAGCTGCAGGAAGGAGAGAAGAAACATGAAATGGGCAGATGGTTTCATCAAAGAAGAGTAGTACTGAAGAATGAGTAGATAGAAGGATCCAACAATAGGAAATATTTGCAGACTTTGACCAAGTACACCCACAGATGCTTAAAAGATTTTGAGATTAAATGCTAATTCATGTCTGAGTAAAGCAAAACCAATAGGCTATGGGCTTGGGAACCTCAGATATTGAAATGATGAGACAAGCCACAGGAGTTATCTCTCTCAGACCACCTGCAGACATGCAGGTGACAATAGAGATGTTTGGCTTCTACACTTTTGCTAAGGTATAGGCTTCTGGATGCCAGGAAACTTGGGGGAGCTCAGTTTGGTTTCTCAAAAATCATCATTGCAATATTTTTCATAATAAAATATGTGGCCTTACTGAGAAAAAAATGTTTACCAAAACATGTAGAAAGTAGAAGTTTCCCATAATTGGCCATCCTCATACCCACTGTTGCACAGTAACGCAATACAATTAACAGTATTTTTATAAAAATAGGATAATGCTACATGTGCTTTGTAGCTTTGTGTCAGCACATTAAGATGATTTTCAGTCTTCATTTTTTTCTCATTAGTGAACAAAAATAAACTTGTATTTCTTAGTGTACAGGTTAATGAAACTATTTTTTAAAATATTATTGATAGGTATTTGAGTTGGTTTGGTGTTTTACCATTTTATGCAAAATGTAGTAATAAACATTCTTGTGAGGGGGGTATGGACACTTCTGGCTACCCTGGGTTAACTGTCAAAGGAGCTCAAACCACTGCATAGTAAGGAAAGTTTCTTAACTTGAGTTACATGAACTGTGGATGTGAGAGAGTGTCTGTGAACTGCAGCAGGGATAAATTCCATCTTCATTTTCTCTAACCTGTAGTTGAAAATTAGCTTTTCCTTTAATCATTGACAACACCAAACTACCTTAGTGTTAAGCAATGGGTTTGATTTTTTTTGCTAACAGAGATCACAGACATTTTCGTTGTTGTTGGCAATAACTTGAAATATCATTTATGCTTGTTGCTACCCTAAAATTATGTTAAGCATGAGTCCTGTCAGTATATGTTGTTATTAAAACTTTTTATAAACAAGATACACCATAGATTAAAAATATTTTGGGCTGGGCACTGTACCTCATGCCTGTAATCTTAGCTACTTGGGAGGTGGAGATTGGGGGGATTATGGTTTGAAACTAACCTGGACAAAAAAATTAGTGAGACCCTATCTCAACCAATAGGAGGGTCATGATCCAGGCAGGCTTAGCCATAAATATGAGAAATCTTATTAAAAAAATAACTAAAGCAAATAGGGTTGGGGACATGGCTCAAGTGGTAAAGTACCTGCCTAGCAAGTGCAAGGCCCTGAGTTCAAACCCCAGTAATGCCAGATAGATAGATAGATAGATAGATAGATATAACTTGCAATATAATTTGGTTTTGTTATCTTATGTAGTTCATGTTATATTTTAAAAGTACTATTATTTAAAAACATTCTTGTTATTATTATAGACCACCAAATTGTCAAAATTTGTGTTACAAAAAGATTCAAATTCCCATACCTTAGAGGAATAATATAAGAGAATTATAGTCATAATAACAGAGAAAAAATATATATGGTGCTATGACTTGTTAGTCACTGTTCTAACTAAGAATGTTACTTATACAACTCCTTTAATTCTCGTAATAATCAATTAGGTAATCCGACTATTTTTAAAAATTTTTTATCTATTTATTTTCTTTTTTTGGTATCGTATTTGTTGTACTGGAGTGCACTGTGACATTTACAAAAGTTCTTACAATAAATCATAGTTAAATTCAACACCTCCAACATGCTCCTTTGCTCTCCTTCCCCCATTCCCTGAACAGTTTCAACAGGTCTTATTTTTCCATTTTCACACATGAGTACATAAATATTTCCACCATGTAATCTGGCTATTTTCAATTTATAGGCAAAGAACCTGAAGCACAGAGAAGTGCACAAGGTCACACCAGTGAACCAGTTATGTAGCCAGGTCATAACTCAGCAGTGTACTTCAGAGTCTGTGTGCTTACCTACTTGGATAAGCTAGATTTCAGAGAAATGAACATGGATATGTAATATGGTGAAGCTGATTACTTTACCTGGTCGCCTTGATCCATATTGAGAAATACTATTTCATATAGGTGTGTTTACCTATAACAACTTCTGTGTTTATTCAAAATTGGGGGCAGGATACATCAAGGAGCAAGCAAGAGATCAAAGACTCTGGTCCTGCACCTCCCTTATATCTCTACCTACAATGACTCTCATTTACTCATTCATTCATCATTCCTGTACTGTACCAGGCACTTTCCTAGGTACTGGGGATGTACAGTTGAATCAAAAAGATGCAGTTCCTACTTTCTGGAGCACACACTTTGGTGAGGAAAGTGAGACACAAAACAAATAAACCTCTCATTCCATAGTGAGTTACATGTTATAAAGATGCTGAAACAAGAGAGAGACGTGGGTGGTAGGAATGGCCACTTTATGGGGAAGAGGTCTTCACTGTCCCACTAGCAAAACAATTTACCTCCAGCCTTCCTCCACATCAGTGGGAATTTCCCATCCCCAAGGCCAAGACCTATGAATCAGTGGTGATTAGTGGTGCCTTGATGAGCACAAAGTTACATCTCTTATCGCTGGCTCTGCTGTAACTTCTTGGCCCTTCTTCACCAGAATGTATATGCCTGTCCATCTTTTCAAGTTGCTTTCCCCTCCCCCAGAGACCAAAAGAGAAAATACCTGGAAGGACACAGATTCTGCAGACAGAGCACAGTGCTAATAGCACACAGCCCCTCTAAATAGGCAGACTCAACTCCAGAAAAGTGAGTCTGTCCACAGTCTCGTGTTTCAGTTCTGTTATGTTGTCTTGCTACTGACCAATGTTATGCCAAAAGAGTGGATTGGCTTTAGTGAGCACTTTAAATCTAAGAAAATAAGAATAAAGTGTACAGAAAAGAAGCAATTCCAGGGTAGCACGAGGAGGCAGTAGCAGGAACATGGGATTGAACTCGCAAAACCATTAGCTCACTTTCAACTTCGCAGAGCCCATAGGTGCTGAGGAAGGAGGTGCTGAGCAGCGCAACTTCTCACCATTCCTGGGAGAGCCCTGAATGAGTTGGCAGTGGAGACATTGACATTCTGTGGTTCTTAAAAGCCCCAATGAGTTTACAAAAGGGAAAAAGAGTTCCTCTTGAGAATTAAACTAATTTAAACTTGGCTAACATCAGAACATTCTCTGTCTTTCTGACATAGAGTCAAATTCCCTCCTCCTTCTGCACAGACTTGCAAATAATCATCTCTAGTGTCTTTTTGAAATGGTTGTGAACAACCAAAGCCAATTGGCTTTGTGGTCATGCTGGGGCAAAACATCCCTGACCATCTTCTTCAGCTCCAGAATTCCACATAGGACACTATGGGAGGAAGCCTCACCAAAATCCTCCTCTCCCAGTCCAGGTCTCTGGGATAACTTTACTACTGCTTGGAGTTCCTTAGAAGCTAGAGATGGAGGTGTGGAGAGAAACTTCAGTTTTCATAATTAGAATTGAAGCTTAATGTACAAATACCCTCCTACAGGAGGAACCTTGACTTCAAAGATGTTCAATGAATTATATGATTTCTTTGATAGGGAATAGGCTTGGAGGGAGAAGGGAAAAGAGAGACCAGAAGGAATCAGTAGTTAAATAGGCCTTAGGACACAGAAGGAAATGGTAAAGAATCCTTCAGAAACCAAAGATCCAGAAAATACCTGCTCCTTATTTCGGAATTGTATCTGTTTAAAAGTCCCTAATAACTAGGAAGAAAGACCCTCCTCAGTCCTTCCCATGCCCCTTTGTGTATCAAATGCTCCCTCCCTCAAGAATGTAAACCAACTTTGATTTCCTTAGAAAGTGTTCAGTTACAATGAGCTTGCTGCTCATACCTAACAAAGTCACCTGATAAATGCTTGTTTACTAATTAATACCAAAGGAAAGACTTCAGTATAGTCATTGAGCCTATTAAAAACTCTTTCAGAGTTCTGAGTTAAGTACTTAGCAGCAGGACTATGCTATTCCCAAGTGATAC
Source organism: Castor canadensis (assembly GCF_047511655.1). NCBI lineage: Eukaryota > Metazoa > Chordata > Mammalia > Rodentia > Castoridae > Castor > Castor canadensis. The sequence continues at coordinate 89,699,197 of NC_133396.1, read as the reverse complement.
TGTGATCGTTTGTATTTTGTTGAGCTTGTTTTGTGACCTATAGTATTGGACAGGAACATGAATTTTGCTATTGCTGGGTGGAGCGTTGTATAGGTGTTTGCTAGATATGGTTGTTTTACAGTCTCATTCAAGATTTCATTTCCTTATTGATCTTCTGTCATGATTGACAGTGACTATTGAAGTCTTCATCTATTATTGCTGAATTTTCTTTTTTCCCCCATTAGATCGCTCAGTTTGGGATTTATGTAATTTGGGTTCTATTGTTAAATGAATATTATTTCTTTTGTACTTAGATTTTTGGTGGAATGATCCTTTTATCATGCAATTTCTCTGTTATCTTTAGTCAGACTTTTTGTTTGATTTTTCTCTTTTAAACTGGTAATGTCTTTATTTTTGCCTCATTTATCTAGATAGTTTTGTTCAACATAAGATTCTTGGTGGAGAGGTCCTTTGTTTTTTATTTTTTAACTTTCAGCTCACTGCCTTTCTATCCATTGTTTCTTATGAAAAGAGAGGCCATCTATTGTTGGGTTCTTCTGCTTTGTGAGCTGTTTTTGTCTTATTGCTTTCAAGATTTTCTGTTTACCCTTAAATTTCAACATTTTCCTATGACATTAGAATCTCTGTGTTTATCTTACTTGGAGTTGAGAGAGCTTCTTGGAGGTGTGTAAGAATGGTTTTCATTAATTTGAGATATTTTTCATTTATTTCTTTACAGTCATCATTTCTTTCAGTGTTTTTTACTATCCCTTTCTCTTCTTCCTCATTATGAATATGCTAGTGTGCTTAATGCAACCTAAGTTTGTCTGAGGTTTCATCGTTCTCCATTCTTTGTCTGTAGTTCATGTTATGTAATCTCTATTGATTCACCTGTAAGCTCACTGATTTTTCCCTTTGTTCCCCCAGATTTATTATTGATCTTCTCTAAAGAATTTTTCATTTTTATTATACTTTTAGAGTTACAAGTTCCATTTGATTCTTTCATAATTTCTATCTTTTTTCTCTATTTGATGAGAGACTGTCATCATATCTCTAATTTTTTTGAAATGGTTGCCTCTACAGTCTTTGAACATATTTATAATGGCTATTTTGAAGTTATTGTCTACTCAGTTCACTATTTCAGCCTCTTCAGAGAAGTTTCTATTGTCTATTTTTCTTTCTGTGCATGTGTCACAATTTCTTCCATCTTGTAATTTTTAGTTAGAAACTGGACACTTTAGAAAATATAATATAGAATCGTTGCAATGACTCTTGCATGCAATCTTGGCTACTTGAGAGGCTGAGATTGAGAGGATTGTGGTTTGAAGCCAGTCAGGGCAAAATGTTAGTGAGACCCCCATCTCAACGAATAAAAAGCTGGAGGCATGCCTGACATCCCCTCTATGCCAGAGGTGTAAATAGAAAGATCACAGCTGGGGTATAGACATGAGACCCTATTCAAAAAATACCTAAAGCAAAATAGACTTGGAGCTTGACCCAAATGATAAAGTGCCTGCCTAGCCAAGCACAAGGCCCTGAGTTCAAACCTGAGTAATACCATGAAAAAAAAATACAATATAGTAACTCTGGACACTGATTCCTCACACTCCAAACCCAGAAAGTTGATCTTGTTGTTGTTTGCTTGTTCATTTATTTTTCTGTTAACTTGGCCACACTAACTCTTCAAAGTCTATTTCCCTCCCAAGGTAGGTAACGTCTAAAGTCCCTGCTCATATTTTTTTCTTGTTTTTGTCTTGTAGCCTGACTTACCTGTGGGTTGTCTCTAATTAAATATAAGGCATTTATTAGTCAAAGATTATTCTTAAGCCACTTTGACTTTTGATCTTGTACCATTGTATGTAATGCATAATTTGGAGGCTGCTATCATAGTTCAGGAATTTTACATTTTTTTTCCCTACATTCAGCTATGGATTAGTACGTTTGATTTTTTTTTTCCTCTCCAGTTCCTCTTGAAAGGGCATGGCCTTGGACATGCAAATAGTTTTCCAAATTGCTAGGAATGCATATGATTTTATTTTTAAGCCCAGTTTCCTAAGAATTGCCTAGGAGTTGCCTATGCGTCAATTATTAGTCAGTCAGTATTTGATCAGAAGTTATGTGTTCACTTCCCTAGTACCAGTAAGACTTCTGCCTTTGGTGATGTGTGTGCAGCTTGTTCCAAAGTCGGCCCCTTATTCTGTTCAGGTTGTTCCTGAGTGGGTGCAGCCTAGCCCTTGTGCACTGAATTTTTGAATCCCACAGCCACTTAACTAAGTGTTCTTCTTGACTTTATATTTCCATGGCTCTGCTAAACTTTTGATTGCTCTGTCATTTCACTACCAGAATTATGGATATGCAGTGTCCATTCAAATGTTCTCTATAAGACAGGTCACCATTGTTTTTGACAATTGCCTTAGAATAAAATTGTCCACACTGTATTCTAAATATTGTTAGTCCCCTAAGGCAGAGGTATGGAGTTTTTTCTGATAATCTGCTTCTCTTCCTGGGCAGAGCTTCTGCAACAATGAACAAAGCTAGGGGTGCCCTCTCTCCTCCTTGAGTGACATCCTTGCCCTGGGAGCAGGTACTTAGAGAGGAGGTTGTAGCCCCTTGTCTTGTCAGCTTTCTTCTCCTAGTGTAGAACCTCTACCCTACCTGTCTAGACATGACAGGTTAGAGTAGAGCATCCACCCCATGAGTGAGGGCTGCGTGGGGCAAGGGAACCCTGTTCCTCTGGAATGGAGCATCTGCAACATGGGATAGAGAGTACTGAGAAACACAGGCAGTATTCTCCTCCCAGGGTGAAACCATAGCCTTGACTGGGAGCTGTGGGAAGAGGGAGTTCTTGTTCTCGCCTTCCTGCTTGCACACAGCTCAGAATAGAGCCTCGATAACAAGAGTGGCAGTGGTTTTGAGGATAGTAATAGAATGGGATTTGGCTCAAATGCTACAGACTTTTGAAGTTCTTACCAAAATTTAGTAGATTTTTAAAAATGATGTTTATCTATTTGCTAGATGCCCTTAGAACAATTTCTAGGGATTTTAAGTTACTGTGTGTTTTTTTAGTATACTTTCCCTAGTTACATACTTTTTTGTTGAGGAGACAGTCTGTTTTTCTCTTCACTCCACCATTCTGGATGTTAGTACTTCTCATTTTTTTAAATTAAATAAACATGTTTTAACCCTTTGGTATTAATAGTGTTAATAGTGATATTGTTAGTTAAGTGACTTCTCTGTGCCTCATTTGGGTGGTAAATTTGAATACCCATGCAAAGTGATCAATATTACCTAGGGGAAAAAAGCAATCTAATGTGTACTGATTCAAATTCCTTAAAACTCTGGATTTTTTATAAACTCTGAAATTTGCATTAATTTTTTTTTGTCTTTGGCAAATCACACAGCCTCTTGAGCATTTTAGTCACTCAAGAAGGAATGGTAATCCTGAACTGCTCAGGATGGTGTTTTGAAAACAAACTCATCAGGAAGTCAATATACAGCTGTTTGAAAGAGATGAGGTCCAATCAGAGTGATTGAGGTTTAAAATCTGGGCTTTGTCACTGATTGTGAGCATTTTATCAAGTTACTTTTCCTTTTAAAGACTCAGTTTCCTTATATGTAAAATGAGAGTAATAATACGCATCTCATGCAATTATTGATATGAATTAATGCCTAATACATTGTTTTCTGCAGAGTAAAGGTTGCAAAGTATTACTATTTTATTATTATTATTAGATAATTTAAAGATTGATATTAAAAATAAGAAGAAATCATTTAGGTAGTCAATCATAAAAACACCTCAACTCTATCAATTAGTAAGTATACTTTTGGCTATAAGTAAGATGAAAATCAGCTCAAGCCAGGCAGAGTGGCTAACACCTGTAAATCCAAATATTTGGGGGATAGAGATTGGGAGGATCATGGTTTGAGGCCAGTATGAGCAAAAAAGTTAGCAAGACCATACCCCATCTCAACAGGCATGGTGGATCATGTCTGTAAACCCAGCACTAGCATTCAGAAGCTGAGGCAGGAGTACCATGAGTTATACACTACACAGAAAGACTTTGTCTAAAAAAAAGTAGAGAGAGAGAAGGAGGAGGAGGAAGGAAAGGATGGAAGGAGGGAGGAGAAGAGAAGAAGAAAAGAGAAGAGAAGAAAACTCTCCTCAAAAGTCCTTAACAGACTTCCTCTCTCTAAAATCTTATAAACCAGTATTCCAAAAAGAGAATTGGGATTATCACTGTTGGTTAAGGAGGTTAATAAACAATCACCTGTCTCCCTTAAGGCTGGGAAAAGGCTCAGCCTCCCCTCAAGCAGTTGGTGTTCTAGTAAATAAATGTAATTTGATTCCTAGGAAAAAAGAAAGTGAGTAGGGATTTGGCTAGAAATCAGAGGTCTCAGGGATCAGGAGTCAAGTAAGATGCTTTATGTTCAAGGAAATGATAATTTATTAATAATATTACAATTAAAATTATCCATGATAGCCAGTACATTGCCCCATCAATGTCTTCAAAGCCATGGGTTTGAAAGACAACGAGACATTAAAATCAACCTTGTTGACTGCCATATGAAGTCATCTCATTTCCTTCTTTCTGATCAAGACATTCTATTTAGCTAACACTGCTGATCTAATCAAACAAACGCTAAAAACAACAAAAGGAAATTTGAAAAACAACCCCCATTATGGGAAGATGATACAAATATCTAGAAAAGTTAGGTTAGTCTTGTCTGTAAAGAAAATAATTCTTATTGATTTGAAACATCACAGTTGATATTCTAGACTGCTCTGAAGATGCACTCCAGGCTACCTGGTGGTTCAGAGCATTCAAGTTTCTACTCACAGAGGAACACAGTATCATATGGGGATTGAAAAATTGTGCAGAAAAGAATATAGATTTTATTAAATTTTAACAAAGATCTAAGGAGGCTTTGTCTGGACTTCTGTCAGAACAGAAATTGGGAATGTTCACAAGCCTCCCAGAGCAGCCCTCAAGCAGTCACTGAAGGAATTTGGTGTATAAATTCCTCAACTGCTCCTCTGACAAACAGTAAGATTCCTCTGGGGCAGATCTCCCAGGACATTTCCAGGAGTTCCCCACAGAATTAATCTCCAGTCTTTTCCGTAATAGCTCATCTTTCATTGGCTGCCTTCCCTTCCCTGACTCACTTCTTTACTCCCACTAAAGAAGTTGACCTTACCAGTAAACCAATGGTATATGAATCCTTATCTCAGGGTCTGCTTTTGGAGACTTCTACGTTAAGATGAAAGGGGATCATACATGAAGGATCCAGGTCCTAGAAAATCAGGGAGGACAGGGAATAAAAGCATAGATCAAGGGACTAGTCCAGGGGAAAGAAAGGGACAAGACATAGGGTTAGAACTGGCAGATTACCAACTGACTAGCTGGCTCTCCACCTGTGTCATCCTGCATGCTCTTAATTTTTGGACTTTCAAGATGTGAGCAGCATAATCTCAGAAGTTTTCTTATCACTGGGGAAAATCTGGTATGGCACGGCTGCTTGACTGCCTGTCCTTCCCAGGTCTCACAACCTCTCGGCTTCTTGTGAGTAGACTGCAGAGGAGGAAGCCTTCAGTGCTAACATGCCTTGTGATTCTGGGAACAAGGGTATTCCCAAAGTACAGAGATACCAATAACTGTCATTTTCAGAATTACTGTGGTAGTGCTGATGATGAAGGCAGCCCAAAATAGTAGCCTGTTTATCTAGAGGACAGTGAGGTTTCTGAACCATGGACATGGGCCAGGGCCAGGAATAGGCTTGTCTCTGAGACTGCATTAGCTTTGCTGATAAAAGCATGGGGTTCTTGCAGTTTAGCCTAACCCTCGCACCAAGGAGAGAAAGACTGGTCTTTGGTCTTTCTTGTTTTCCCACTCTTTCTTGTTTAGTACATCCCTGTCCTAATAAGACCTTCTTTGTGCTATAAGGCAAAAATCCAGAAGAGAAGTTTGCACAAAGCAGACAGGAGGAAAGGATAGTTTTGGCAGACTCCTGTGAAAAATGTCTTTTAAGAGTGTAAAAGACTGGGAGAATGAAACTGACCTGTGTTCTGAGGCCTTGCTAGCATTCTAGGGGAAAAGAGACATCCAAACTTCAGTGATGGCTGTGACTAGGCTTTCTGATGCGATTATCACTGATGTCAGCTCTGTAGCCAAATGATGAAAGCCATTTTCATGCAATAAGTACCAAGACTGCAGAAACACCATTAGACATCATTTCCAAATAGTTGGAGGGTTGGATTGTGACTTGTGTGTTTTGAAATTTAAATGAACTAATTGAAGGGAGATGATTTTCTAAAAATAATTTGGTTGCAAAACAGTTGTTAAAATCAGGGTGAATGTCCAATGTCTGTGATTATTGGAAAATTAAATGACCTAAGGAGTATTTTTAATTTGGTTTTTCATTCTAGTCTTAAAATCACATCCTAAATCATGATACTTTCTTTGACAAAATGAAAGATTAGACATGGATTTGTTCTTTTTTGAGGCCTTACTTTTCTTAATAAAGAATGGCTTGTTACAATTTCTTAGGTTCCAAAGCAATCAATTAAACATAAGTTAAATACTGTAGGATATGAATAAGAAATCTTCGAAAATGTATTGCTAAGGTTTAAAATTATTCTATGATGCTTAACTATTAATAGTATGTGAGCATGTGGCTAGGCAGTTTAAGTAAATTTTTACCAATTTATTTCGATAATTTAGACAAGGAAACAATTTTGTAATTTCTGAAAATATTATCAATGAATTTAAAATAACTGTTTAAGATTTGAAAAATAGATAAAAATGCTAAAAAATAAATTAACAGTTGCAAAGAAATGTAACAAAATGGTCCCTAGGCCTAATATCTTCTGAAGATTTTTAAATAAGCCATAACATTTAAAAATGTGAAATAAGTTCACAATGCATAGAAATTACTTATTTGCTTAAAAAACACAATAACTGAAAAGATTTTTATTTTCAGCCAATTTGTGACATTAGACAATTGTCTTTTGAGCAATTCATTTTGAGAAATTCTAGTCAGAAAATCTATATAGGGAAATCACTCATTTTTCCAGATGTTGCTACAAGAGCAAGTGACTTTCATGCACATGAGTTCCAAAATGACTTAGTGAGATCTAGAAATAAAGACCTTTGGGTTGATGACTGGTAGGTAGAAGTCTACTCTCTTGTCTTGGGTAGTGTGCCTTTGGATGTCCCTGTGTTTTAGAGCAGCATAAACAGTGTCAGTGTGTGATTATCTAGCTGTTGGGCAGAGAAGGCCTGAGATGGGCAACTATGTGATGGACAGATGTTTGTCAAAGGCAAACTCTTTAAGATTTCCTGCAGAAAGTCTTATTGAGAGTGAATGGACAACAACGTAAGGAGGAGATTCTTTTCTTTCTTTTTATTTTTTTGGTGGTACTGGGGGTTGAACTCAGGGCCTCATGCTTACAGGCAGGTATTCTACCACATGAGCCACTCCAGCAGCCCAAGGAGGAGATTCTTAATGCTCCATTACAAAGTATTCTGGTACCATAGTCTGTGGATTGTTCACTGAAGAAGAATAGCAAATTAAGTCATAAGCCTCTTTAGTGAAAAGGTAGTGTCCACACAACAAGATGCTGAATAGATGTGGGTATGGCATAAACACCGTCATAAAATGTGCGTTCCAAGTTCTTTTGGTTAAGGCAGAGGTGAAAGATATTAGCAGAGAGAGAGAAAGAGAAAGAGAGAGAGAGATCAAGAGAGAAAGAGGGAGGAAGAGAGAAAACACTAGCAAATTGGGACCATTATATTAGTTTTTTTAATAGATCATTACATTATTCCCTCTAGGCCCAATTATACCAAAACTAGAAAAGGACAACTGATCAAATGCTTTGCAAGCTCTGAGTCATAAAAAACTTGTGACTAGTACTGTACATTTCATATTACTAAATTAGAGCCGTTGGGAGGATGGATATGACTGGATCTTGGTGCAAAGATCAGAGAATGTCCTTTCGTTTATCAGCACTAACTGAAAAAGCAATCGATTTTTATAAGCAAAGGCAACAGACCAAGCCATGAGTGTTTCCTGAAGGGTGACTTTGACATTTGAAAGTGAAACTCAGCATTAGAAGTCTAAATGTATCCGGTGAAAAACAATCTGTGAGCTGTGAAACTGCAAAACAATTTCGCGAATCATTCAGTGAAGTCATTTCTTGATCTGTTTCCTTCTCCAATAGTGCTATGATAGTGACAAAATTGCCCAATTTCTGTTCTTTGAATAATTAAGGTATCCATAACATAAAATCTTAATGGAAAAAATATAACTGTCAGAAGTTTTATATATACTAAACTTTTCTACTGAAAATAATTTATGAAGGTAATGCATACTGGGTGTACATCAAACAACTACAAGTGAGATAAGTACTCTCTCTTACAGTTCTTCTCCCAGAATATATGTTATCAGTTTGCTATGTATCTTTCAATATCTTTCTTTATGTCTGGAAATATAAGTATATTAATTTGCAAAAATGGCAAAGCATTCTTATCCTTGTAGGTACTCCTTTATTCAATGTGACTTTGCTGTTCCTCTCATCAAGGAATTCTCTATCTATTGAATCTGGGTTTGGCAGGGATGAATTCCCTTGGAGTACTGGGACATGACAAATATGATAAATGTGACATTGGGATAGTAAGTAGAATGGAAATAACTTGCTTAGGGGCTTGCCCTGACCACCACGAGAGCTCTATTATACCCATAGTTATGCATACTTTCCCCCCTAATTTAGGAAACAAAGTGATGCTGTCTTTAATTTAAAGAGGTAGGCCTTTTATCAACTGCTGTGGGACCTTAGAATTTATGTGCAATAAAAATTTCCAGCAATGCACATGTACATATATGCCTACTTTTGAGAGAACAAGCATTGTAACATGGACCCTGTGAGCATATATGATCCCTTTTCTTAAATATCTTTGAATATAAATGGAGACAAAGGTATTATAGTTGTCACCTGTGACCCTTTTGCACTATACCCTCCAGTCAGCTATTGCTCTTTGCCTACAAATTCCCAATATTCACGTTTTGTTTGGTCTTCCTATTCCTAGTGACCATGTAGGAGAGTAATCTGAGAAATCTGTTGTAGAAATTTTAGGCAAAAAATATGTGATTGTTGAAACTTTATACACAATCTCTCCTACCTCAACCAGCCTGTCCCTAATAACTTTTTAGATAGATAAGAAAGTATTTATGTTACTCAGCTTTTCACTATTGTAATAAATACTGGAGATAAACCAACTTAAAGAGAAGAAAAGGTCTGTTTGGGCTCATAGTTTTGGAGGTTTTAGCCCATGGTCGGTTGGTCCTGTTTCTTTTGGGTCTGTGGTGAGGAGCATCAAGTGGAGGAGCTAAAAGGTGTCCACCTCACGGCCAGGACTCAAAGAAAGAAAGAGGAAGGTGTGGGGTTCCATTATCCCTTCTGAAGGCTTGATCCCAGTGACTGGAAGGTCTCCCCTAGATCCTATCTCTTAAAGTTTTCACTACATCCCAATCTCATCAAGCTGGTTCTAAAGCCTGAATTTAACACAAGGGCATTTGAGAGACGTTTCAGATCCAAACTGTAGCACTACTCTTTCTTGCCCTCGGATTAAATGACATATAGTTGGAGATAGAAGATTTTTTTCATTTTATTAATAGAAGGAATAAAAGAAATAGAATTATAGTAACAGATTTATAATTAGAATTAGAATATTGATTACTAATGTAATCATATTTTTTTCATAACTAGCAGGGGAAAAACCAAAATGTGATTCTACTAAAATATTATTCACAAAGATTTTAGTATATGGAAACATTAGAACCAATCAGATCATTTTTCAAGATGTATGCGAAATTACAATAGCATCAACTCATCAGTCATAACCTTCATAAGTCAGTTACTTCACTGCAAATCACCTTTAGGATGGTTGACTATTATACATATATAAAGCTTTAGTACCAGAATTGTAATAATTAACCAAGATGATTTAGATTAGGTAGGTGGATAGACAGATAACAGATGATTGATAGATAGATAGATGCATACATAGACACAGAGATAGAGATATATGTAGAAACAGACATAGATATAGATATGAATTTGTTTTATAAGACATAATGTAGTAAATTTCAGTTTAGTTAAGAATTGTTTGCTGTATTTATAATTATTCCTTTCAGGACTCTGGAAAATATGCAATTTGGCATCACTGAAACCCAATTTCAGGCACTGATCTGATTTTAATCTGAGTTGGAGCCTCTATAATGGCAGCTCTATTTCTATTTCACCCTTGTTTCTAGGGCACACTTAGGATCTTCCTAAGAGGATCTTAAGGCAAAAGTAAATCTTAATGTGGAAATTCCAAATACAACTAGATGTGCTCTCGTTGAAACCACATGGCAGGCAGGGCTTGGAGCATCAAATTAAACGTCCTTTATTAACCTTTTCCTGACTTCCATGAAAGTTCCTAAAGTACCTCCAAGGAACTTAACTTTTCTAGAACATATTTTAAAACCCGTGGAATTATAGAAAGGAACATTTGGATCTATTTATAAAGCTAGCCGGAGTCAAGAAAAGGCCCGCACACATGTCCCTTATATCTCAGTTCTATTTGTAGCTATAGTCATAGGCTGTTTCTTACACTCAGGCTTTTATGAATACATTATATGAACAAGGTAATAGAGAAAGATGAAACTGGCTCACATAAACCAGTGACCCCAAACCTTATGTTCTTTGTAGATGGACAGAATATTTCAAATATTACTTACTCACAAAATACTTCTGGATTATCTCTCATGCTCTATATTTTGAAGATATCATGATTTTAAAAGGCAATGTGTTTTTATCCTCCTGTCCTCTGTTAAGTTATACAGAAAGGCTACTTTTATAATGTGCCTGAATATTATGCTCAAGCACCAAGCTTTCAGTGAATCTGTGTTTTTATCTCATCAATAACACCTTTACTTAAATTTCCACATTTTCTGCCTTTTATGCAGATTCCTCATTCACCTCTTTTATTGATGACACCACTTCCTTTGAAATTCCCTCAAATCCAAATACCTTTCCTATCATAGCTGCTGTCTTGACCCAGAGAGCCTGGGCCCACATTCTCTGCCCAACTGCAAGTCTGTCTTCATGATGCTTATAGCTCAATAGCCTATATCCTGTTGACAGTCATGCCATCTATCTTACCAGGTTCTTCTCATCAGCCTCACAAAGCAGCAGTTTCCTACTCTATGAGACATAAGTAATACATGGTTGTTGGCAATAAGATGTTCCTCATTTTCTCATTCTCTTCATTTTCATTTTTCCAAAGGTTATTCCTCAAAACTGATCCAGAATCTAGTAACTACTCCAAAATTGATCCTCAGCACCACATACTCTTCTTTATTCTGATAATTTATTCAGTGCCATCACAGTTACTTTATCTTCTACGATTATCCCTTCCTGTCCTCTTTAGCAACACAGTCATCTGCTTGTGCCGCAGACTTGGTCAGCATCAAAATTTCCCCTTTGACCACAACCTGTTGTTATTCTATATTTTTCTCTCCCTCACATCCACTAAACCTCATTGTTGAAATTGTTTTGAATTCTAGCTCCTGTAATGTAGTTTATTAGGTTTCTTTTCTCAGGTCCCTTACGATCTTCACCTTCTTTTAGTTGCAAATACACAATCTCCACATCTCACAGTTTTTCTTTACCTCCTTATTACTCTGTCAAGTACTTTATGGCATAATATTCTGATTATTACATTTCTGGTTTGCGTCTTCTTTGACCTGGAGAAAAAGTACATGATGCTATTGGTTAATTTGAATTACAAATGTACTATCCCTAATCAACTTTCCTTTTCTTGTTTTATTTTTTTGTCAGTTTATATTAATTTTACAAAGGGTTTCACAGTGATATTTCCATACATGCATATCATGCACTTTGATCAAATTCACCCCGTTTATTACTCTCTTACCCCTTTTCTCCCTTTTTTGAACAATTTTAACGGGTTTCCCTATTCTGTATCCCTATTCTTTCCATACATGCATATGAAGCACTTCAATCGTATTCACCCTCTCCTTTCATTCCCTCTCCTTCTGCTGGAGTCCTCCCATTTTACACTTACATCTTGCTTTTTTAAGTTTAAATTCTGCGTATGAGAGAGAACATGTGGCTTCTCATCTTTCTCAATCTGGCTTATTTCATTTAACATGCTGATTCCAGTTTCATTCGTTTTCCTGCAAATGACAGAATTTCATTCTTCTTTATGGCTGAATAATAATACCACATTTTCTTTATTCATTAGTTGATGAACACCTAGGCTGATTCCATAGTTTGGCTATTGTGAATAGTGCTGCTATAAACAAGGGTGTTCAGGTCTTTCAACCTTTCTGCATCTATTTCTGTCGCTTACAGAGAATTCATGAAACTTCTGTCCTTTGCTCAAAGTTCAGCAGACATCTGGTTCCTATGTCATAGAGAAAAGAAACACTATTACGTAAAAGTGTTCTCTAATCATGTCTTCAACCATTTTTTCCTCCTATCAAAGTGGAAAAACTCTTTCTTTTGAATTGCTAGGTTAACTTATCTACCTAGGTTTTTGGTACCATTTCCTTCTGAATCCTCAGGGTTTTGATTCATTAATCAGTTTTATTCGTTTCTTCACTCCTCTTTCTTTTTTTTCTTAGATTCCAAACACTCTCCACAGTCATGCTTGTTATTTCCCTTTTGTGAAAAAATCCTGCACCAATCAACTCTTCTCCTTTACCATCAACTAGTTTATTGAAATAATAAGTTTTATTTGCCACCTCTACTTCTTTACCCTTCATATGTTGCTGACCATTAAATTTGACCTCTACCTCTTTTGTTCTGAGCATCTCAAAGGTCACTAGTTAAAACATCCCATCTTCCAAACCCAGTGGTTTCCTTGCTGTTCTTCTTCTTTGGACTTGGCTGTGATACTTAACAGTATTAACCATTTCTTTCTTAAAATTCTGGCTTCTTTCAACTTCATGATGGAGTCTCTTCTCATTCTGTTCCTGTCGCCTTTGCCCAGTCTTCCAATCTCCTTTCCCTTATCTTTTCTTATTTATCAGAATCCCAACTTTTGTTCTCTTTGTGTTCTGTGCTCTTTCTCTGAGTGTTGGTGCCAACTGTTTCTTTAGTTCTTATTTAAAACGTCTAAAATCTATCTTTACCCTTATTCTGGTCTCTGAGCTACAGACACATTTCTAAATGCTTCCTAGACATCTTTATTTGTTGTCCTACTCCTGCAGGTATAACCCAGTCCTTATTTAGGACTTATTTTATCTTATCTGTTTCTCTCCACAAATCCAACCTCCAACAAAATCTAAAGTCCTGTCCCATTTCTCGTATTCTCTTTCTTGATCACTACTCCCCATCTCTTCCATCATCCAAGTTAGCAACTGAAATCACCTCCTCTACCATCCTAGGAAGTCAATTGGTCAAGTCATTTTAATTTTGCCTCCAAAGCTTTTTTTCACTTGACATGGCTCTTTACTTCTTCATCATGCATCTTCTTGTCAAGGCATCCCTTACGTCCATGGGGCACTGTCATAGACTTGTAGGTGGTCTTTGTGACTCTTGGCTCCATTCACACTAGCATTTCCTCACTCCCACCATCAAGCTATATTTTTCCACGGTCTTACCTGAATGATTCTCAGTTACTGTATGCTGAAAGAAAACTTTAACCAAATAAGAAGAGTCCTTTTTTCCCATTAATAAATGGAAGTTTCTAAAGTACACATGACATTTGTTTTACTGGAATTATTACCTTTCCAAGTGGTTTTTAGACTTCTGGAAATAGTGGAGGGTTCATTGAGGGCACTTTGATGTCCACAAATTGTAAAATAAGGATGCTTTAATATGAGTAAATGAAACTGTGAAATCCTCTTCAGTTCTCATTATGATCATTTATCATATCTCTCTTCTAGCAAATTTTCCTGTCACTTAAGAAAAGAATGAAAAGCAAGAGAACCAAACCAGCCACAAATTAAATGACCAAGAGCTGACATTTTGAATTATCCTTGTTGGAAATCTTTTAGCTGCCTTTGCTCTTTTCTTCCTGGTTCAGGGATTTGGGGGAATTATATCCTTGGTCACAAAAATCTTAAAGGATGAAGAATAAAATGAATTTTTAAAATGGAATAGCCAATTTTGCTACTTATTAAAAATTCTAATTGAAGTATTGAGCAAATGGGAAAATAAATAAATCAAAGGACTTGGGATTTTAAATAGATGCTAATTATATAAGATTCATTCACTATTAGAGTCAATGGTTGAGATTTGGCAGATATGATTCTAATTTTTTGACTTTGATATATAGTCTGAATAGATAAAGCAGTGCATTAGAATTGTAGTGGTGGTGAATTTTTCCAAAAGCATACTGCGTGTTTAACAATACATAAATAAAACTTGGAATCTGAATAAAATTCAGTGTTTTTGACTTTGAATTATCTATGGAGTCATATAACAAAATATTCTGTACTACTGCATCACCTTAGATTATAATAAAATTAAGACAAAGATCAGTGAAAAGGTTTTATTTTGAATAAGGAGATTTAACATTTAGACCTGGAACTGACTATGACACTGTGGTAACTTGGTTATGTTTATTAATTCAAGTGTGTGTGTGTGTGTGTGTGTGTGTGTGTGTGTGTGTGTGTGTGTATTATATGATATATCTCAAATTAGAATGTGAAAGTGTTTTTAAAATTATTTTAAAAATACAAAGCAGTTTTTTAACAATGTTTCAAGGTTTTTTGAATTGGTCTTGTAGGATTTTAACACAGATAGTTTTGCCCTCTCTAACTTGTATGTTTAATGTTCATCAATTTAGAAGGGTGGTTTTTTAACATTTCACAAACTACTAACAATATGTTGAGCTCAAAATCATGACATTTAGTTTCTCTTCTATTAAAATTGAATGTCATGGTGCAACATTGACTTTACAGAAGTCTTGAAAGTACTAAGCTTGTGGTAAAGTCAAACAATCCTCTATTGTTTCAGATGGGTTTCAGAATTTATGTTGGTTTTAAGATGCAATGACTAATTGTAACATTAATATAGGTCTATCAGTGATTCTGTTAGTCATTAAGTTTTTGGATGTGTTATGAAAGCATACATAGAATAGCTATAGAATTTTTATGAAACCAAGTGTGGTAATACCAGTGTGTTTCAAAACACTTTTTCACAGTTCAACATTTTGCATGATTCACCCAATTATTCAACGGACTGACCGTTCCTAAGACAGGAGAGTAAAGGAAATGTCAGAGGGAAATATAACCACCTCATTGGAGAGGAAGGCATCCTCTCCTATCCATTGTTGAATGAACACATCTTTTCTCTACATGGAGTGCTGCAAGTTCACTTTAGCAATTTTCATTAAAAACAACAACAACAAAACCTTGAGGATTACTAGTTTCTTTCCCCAGTCCTTTAAATTTGAATACTTTAGTCTCAAATTAGGAAAAATTACTCACTAAAACTGAAATGGGGAATAAGAAATCTAGTTACAACAAATGAGTCTTGATATAGAAAAGTTGGAAGGGAAATTCACCCTTAATTTTTAGGCAAGTCAAGTCTTAACTCTTGCAATCTATGGGAATTCCATTATTGCTCTTTAGATATATTTTCCCAGTCTAGTAACATGTCTGCTTTCAAAGTTGTTAGTCTGGGTTATTTTTCTTAAATATCACTACAATCACAATCTCTCTAAATGAACCACTGGCTATATATCCTTTGTATTATCAAAAACATATTTATTCCCTTTCTTTCTGAAATGATGAGTGGACAATGATATATTATCCATGTCATGAAACATGACATCCATGCTTCCTGAACTAGAGTAGGTTTCTTTTATCTCATATTCTCACTATGACCTATACTAAACATGATGCTCTATCTTTGGGGTTTCAGAGCTGAAAGGTCAGCCTCAGAATGCAGGGCATCCCTGAGAACATTTTTCTCAGGAAAGAAGGTAGGAAGGAAGTGAATTCTGCTCCTTTAAATGTGATCATTATTTACAGTGCTTCTAAATGAAATAAGAAATAGTTCAAGCTAAATTAAATGTTACATGTTCATGGTCATTTGTCTAAATGGCTAAACTGTACATACCTAATACCTGAATTACCTCCCATGTAAAAACTGTTTGTTTATTGTTATGTGTTTTAAGAAAGTTCTGAATTCTGAAAGAGTATTAAAAACTGAGGTCCTTTTGGTAAAAATTAGTCATCTTTCTTAACAAAAAGGAAGCAGGTTTTCTTCCTGCTTTAGGGCCTTGCATATGCTGCTGTCTTATAGAATGCTATCTTTTTCCTTCATGGCTCAGTTAATTCTCCTGAGAGCATTTATTTTGCTTTCTTTTGTTTTTTGAGATGGGGTCTTGTTACGTTGCCCAGACTGGCTTGAACATCTGGCCTAAGTGATATAGCCTCAGCCTCCCAAGTTGCTGGGAATAAAGGCACATTCCACATGCCTGGCTTCTCTTTACACGTTAGATTCAACTTATAGACTCCTTCCTTAGAGATGCCAACCCATGACTCTTAAGCATGGGTATGGCTTCTTCTTATAGTACTCGCTTAGATCTTTGTAAAAATTATTCCAGACAATTACCATAAATGCTACTTAACCAATTTCTGTATGTATGATCAGCTCTTAATATATCTTTACCATATTGTAAATTGTCTGATTTGCTAAGTGCAAATAGTTTCAAGTGCCTAACAGTACATTATATATATATAGCAGACATTCATATTTGTGACTAAAATACATAAGCAAGAGTAAGGATGCAATACCTTCTTCCAGAAAAAAAAATCTGTAGTTTCCTAATTATAAACTATGACTTTCTAATGATTAATTTCTTCAAATTTCTATATAGTCCATTAGGAGTTTGTTCTGGGGGTCAGAAATGCTGGTGCATGCCTGTCCCAGCCAAGCAGGAGGCAGAGGTAAGAGGATTTGATCTGAGGCTGGCCTTAAGCATAAGTGTGCGACCCTACTGAAAAATAAACAAAAAGGGCTGGGGGTGTGGCTTAAGTGGTAGAGCACTTGTTTAGACACTGAGAATTCAATCTCAAGTACTGAAGAAGTACAGAAGAAAAAGAAGGAGGAGGAGGAAGAGGAGAAAGGAAGAAGGAGAAGGAGAAGAAGTTGTAATTCATGAAAACTACATGCAAGTATTTTTGCTGACCTACTCATTTCCAGATTCTGCTGGCTTATATACCATTTTATCCCTTTGTAAGAGTCTATCTTGGGTTGTATTTCTCAGATCTCTGGGAAAAGTAGGATTGGATCAAGAAGGGAAGGCAGTCAAGCAAGAGTAATTTCAGGTTAAGACCCTCTAGAGAGTAGCTTTAAAGGAAGATCTCAGAGGAAGGTCTGAGTGAGTCATATAAGGGAGCTGGGTTCTCATTCTTCTGCACTCAGTCACTGAATGGTGGGCGGGAGGTGGGAGTACAGAGGAAGTAAATTTCCCAGCATTTCTTTGGCTTTTTACCCTTGCAGGAAAAACAGCTCTAGCATCCAGAGGAGCAGATGAAAGGACTCGCAGATGTGAGTATTAGAAGCAGAAATACACAAAAGCTGGAAAGGATAAGCAGAAGCATGACAAAAGATTGTAAGGATCTGGAAAGAGTGTCTTCTAGAGGCTGAACCTGAAACCCCATCTCTATCAAGGAAAAGACCATCTCTGTGTCCAACATGTATTCTTTGTCTTTTGAACCTAATTATAATTTATTCACAAAAGACATACAAATTTACTTGTCCATCCCTAAACATTAGTGATTCCAATTTACTCCTCAAATACAAGCTGGGATACCGACTCTGCAATCACCAATAGTGAGAAACATGGGATGAAAAAGAACAATCAGAAGAAGACTCAGTGTCAGAAACAAAGAACTAAATTAAATGGCCATGCCTCTTACCTTAGCCTGTCTACATCATAAGATACCTTTGAAGCTATCAAGAAATTTGATCTCTGAGGCAGGGTTTATTTTGAGTATGGTTCACTGGGTCTTAAGAAAGAGAGGCTGAGGAATTCAAGAGTAATTAATGGGCATGTGCCTGCTTAAATGGATAAGCCCATTTCCATTTCATATTTGGTAAAGAAAAAAGCATAATTAATAATTACAGGATTTGATCAGCAAAGCACAATTGCCTTAAAGCCCAAGTAATAGAAACCTTGGGGGAATCTAGCAGGAAAATGTCAAGTGTTGAGATGCAGGTAGGCTATAACTTTCTAGAATGGTAATTAAATGGAAAAAGAATTATGGAGTAAATGGAACAGATATAAATAAAGAAATCTAAAACCTTGATAACATATATACATATATATAAATATGTACCTTGGCTCAGCTAATCTTAATTACCATTGTATAAAATTGCATTTTATAAATTTACATTATGATATCTAAATTCAGCATGAAGGAAGTTCTAAAACTGTGTAGAGGGCTTTGTTTTTATGGCATTTTTACAAGGGATTATAAAATGTCAAAACAAGTTGGATCATACAGATTGGCAGATAGTAATGGAGGGTTGCAAATTCAACAATGAGAAGACAATCAGGACATCTTGTAGGATGGCATCTCCATTTACACAAATTATCTACCATGGTAATATGAAATCACTTATACATAGTTGTGCACTCTTGGATCTTCAAGGCTCTGGTGAGCAGGCTAGCTTCTTCACATTAGCAGCATGACTCAAATGAGATACAGGTAAACACTAAATGTGCGATTTCCTTCAGCCTTTGCACTTAAGTGACTGTTCACTTATCAACCCACCCCATAGGTGCCCACAGTTGATTCCGTCTTTTACTTTAGGGAGGCTTAGGACCTGCTGAGGTAAGGTTCATTTATTTGTCAGAATTCAGAAACTTTCATTTCCTTTCTTACCTACAAAGCCTAATAATCACTTTTTAAACCATCACTTCCTGCTCTCAGATGTGAGGTCTAAAAGCTAACCAAGATGAAACTTGCCTCCAATTGACTTTCACTTTGAAGAAACTCTGAAAGAACTTGGTTGCGCCCTTTGGTGGAAAGGCAAGGAACTAGGTGAATGGCTTGGCCTTAATAAACCTTTAGCTTGTTGAGCTGCATTTTCATCCTTGAGAGAGAATAATACTCTCATGAATTTAACAAAGTTTTCATATAACCGAAGCTTTTTAATATTTGCTGTAATCAATTTCCTCTAGATACTCAGAAAGAGGTCTCTGTTGTGGGTCAGCAAATCTCTAAGTTTTTCTATAGTTTCTGTTCTGGTTTTCCATTGGTGGGAGTTTATTTCTACAGATTAGAAAATATACTTAGAGTTGGAAAATGGTGTTGGCACCATGCTAGGTGGGGAAGCATGGAACCTAGAAAGAGGAATTATTATTCTCAATTGGTTCATCATCTCAGTTAGAATGTAATTCAGTGGGTTTAACTACTAATAATGTCAAAAAATGGGTATTCACTAGACACAAAATTCTTAAAGTTGTAATTCACTGAGGATTAGCAAAACTGTTAATTCAAATCAGGAGTAGAAAAAATACCTCATAATAATAGAATTTGTTTTTTACTCGATATACTGATGTTGGAAGGGCCAACACTTAGAAGTCCATGTGATTCTTTTGGAACAGAAAGGTTCAAACCCCACACATTCCAAGTAAAATGGCAAACATAAGGTAAAAGTGAGCATGTGTTCTTCTGGGTCTTTGTGTGAAGTGAACGTGATAACCACTACACTACGGAAACCAACTCTTCTGGATCTTTGTGATTAAAAAAATACCTTATCACTTTACTCTGTCCCAGGAGTCCAAGGAGACATTCAAAATGCTCAATGGAGTACAATTGCCAGAGATTCAAGCAAAGTTATCATGGTTTATGTCAAAACTTCAAACCCAGCTTCTTCTTTCCTGAACTTTCATGAAAACTCTCTCTCATCATTCTTGGTCTTTGTTTTATTCACATACTTACATTGAAATATAACTTCAAGAATGCAGAAGACAGAACAATTTCCTCTCCATTTTTTCACTGGATTACTAAACTCTCATTCAATACCAGAGAGAATGTTTATTCCAAAGCTGCTTGTGGTGTAGGACAGGGTCCAGGACTATCCCACTCACATCTCAGCAAAAGTTGTGTAAAGGGTGCTCAGCTGACAAAGTGGCCGGAACAAACGATAGCTTTCATAGGAATTTTTAATGCTTTCCCATTGCACTCAGCAGCAGGAAGTGCTGTAAGCAGGTTGGGACTGAGCCCTTCTACTTCTTGCCCTAGGTTATTGTCAGCTTTGAGAGTGGGATGTGCTTAGAGAAGCTGGCTGCCTCCAAGAATGGTCACAAATTATACCTATTTTAGTTTGTATGAAGTCTACTCATCGACCTAATGGAGGCCACAAGTTGTCAACATAGGCATGGACCTCCTCTGTTGCATCAGAGTTAATTATATCCAAAGAACTTTATCCACCATCTATTGTGCTATGGAGGAGCAGATATGGGCATCTCAGTTAAAACCAAAGTGGACTAATAACTAATGTTGTCCACATGTTTCCTGAAGCATGGCCTTCGTTTTTCCTACTCTTGTCCTCACATCTTTTACTTAATTATTTCATTCATCTTCTTGGTACTATTTATGTCAGCACATCTTGCTTCCCTGACTGCCCATCTCCCTCAGTTTCTGTTACAAATTAATCCTTCCAATTTATCTTCCAGGCTAGTCCTCTTTTATTTTACGTTATGGTATAGTTTTGCTCATTTGTTCTTTTATCTATTTTTGCTAATTTCTTTTTAAATCTTGATTTTTAAAGCCCTCAAATGTTTTAGTCTTTCTTTTTAGGTTTCTGAATTTTGAGTTTGTTTAGGAAGAACTATGTCATGACAAAATTAACATTTTTCTTCTTCCTCTGAAATTTATTTTAATGTAAAGAGTGGGATGGCAAAGTGGCTTTGCTGACTTTTTTTGTCTAAATGGCTGGCTAATAATTCCAACATCACTTTTTCCATAATTCATACTTATCTTTTCCTAATTTGAGTTTGTCTCGAGATTCTATATGGCATTCCATGGATCCGTCTATAACAGCACCAAATTGTTTTCATTGTTCTGGCTTAAATTCATTCTTTTATGTCTTTGTCCAACATGTATTACACGCTTAGTAATACCACTGACATTGTTCTGTGTTTGCGGAATGCAGAAGTGAGTATATTTTAATAACATGTAACGCTACTCATTTTTCAATACTTTATGAATAAGAATTCTTCTTTTTTGGTTTATTTTCAAATAAATTTTAGAGTCAGTTTATCATGTTAAAGAAAATCCTCCTAAAATATTTTTTGAGATCTGTATAAAGTTCTACCTTAATTTAGACAGAATTGATGTTATCTAAGTATTGTATATTTCTACCCAAAAAAGAATTACTTTCCATTGATTCAAGTCTTCTTATGTACTCATATAGGATTTAAAGCTTTCTTTAGGTAGGCTCTGGATTTTTTTGTTGTTTGTTTCTGTGTTTATTTCTTTTGCTTTTTATCATAGATGTTATCTTTTTCCCATTATTGGCTTGTGTCTTGAAACTATTGATAGTTATGAATTGTTCAACCAGTCATTACACTGATATCCCTTGTTTGCAATAGTCTGTCCCCAGAGAGGAGAAACTTCTTACCACCCTTGGGAAAAACTAAGCCTCTGAAGATAAGAAGTTTTAGCCATAGTTGTCGCAAAGAGAGCCTTTGGTCACTTTAAATTTATACTTCCACCACCATAGTCACACTTCTCAGAGATTAGTGAGGAAACAGATGAATTTTTCACTTCATGGGAGGGAATTTATCAGCAACAAATACTGTGATCTATCTTATGGAAGGAGAAATTTCATTCAAATACTTACTCATGCTCCTTCCTTTCTGGGAGACCAATAAAAAATTTCAAAGGTGATGTTTCCATGGGTTATTTGTATACAAGTTATCTTGATCAAGTAAAAACATTGCTTCTATAAGCTACCACTAAAACAAAGATATAGCCTTAGAGTGTAGCATCCTACTTATTGATTTCTTAAACTCATTGATGAATCTCTTGCAAATTAATGCTTCTTTTATGCAACTGAATATAAGATCATGCTAACATTTATGCACAGCCTATTTGGAAATTCCTAGTGGAGACTTCTGAATTCTAAATGATAGATATATTTTGTGAAACCCTTTGGGATATGGATACTTAGTTAACCGACTTATTTTCTCATCAGGAATCCATAACTAAAGATAGAAAAAATTACATAAGAGAGCCAACTTGAGTTTTTGGGATAATGTCACATTCCAGTGGGAACAAGGAGAAAAAAGTAGTATTCTTCCAAACACTTCTTCAGATAAGGAAGTATTCTAATGCAGAGCAGAAAGGATAACTAGGCTGGAATAAATATGGGTTAGTGAAGAGTTGGGCTGGAGAAAATGGGTCTACTTGGATATGGGAGCTCAACTCTCAACTGCTAAGGTTAGAGAAGCTGTTTCCCTTCTTTCTTGAGTTTGGTTTCAAAGGACCAGTCGGAGGTTTCCTAAGGAAGTAGTTCACGCTCCCTTTCCCATGGTAGTGACTAATTATAGAAAAGGTTTTCCATCTTATCATGCAGGAATTACCCATCAAAGCAAGGACAAGAAATATTTTATTATTGCCAAACTGAAATAGATATTCAGAAACAATGCTGCATACTCCTGGGTTCCAGTATGGCTGTAGTCTCAGACAATTGGTTTATTCCCCAAATTGGGAGCATCTATTTCTGTAGCACCATCAAGGAAATGAATCATTTACTCTAAACACTGTGTTCTTATATCAGCCATGTTTAAAAATAAAATAGGAATTGAAAGAACTTTTAGGGTTTTCTTTATTTGAACATTAGGAAGGGCCATTTGCCCTTCCTAAACCTATCCTCAAGTGTATCCTGTTTTTCAAAGAAGAGACACCTGACAATTTATTTCAGAACCCAACATTGTCCATGTCAAGAAACTGCATCACAGCCAACCCGAGGACAGTGAGTCTAATTCTGTTCCCCACCTTGGTGGAGCAATGTGAGTGAATAATCTTTTGTCATAAAAGTCTTAAAGCCTTCAAATATCACCTAGGCCAGTTATTCCCAGTCAGAATTATACCCTAAACTAATAAAATAATGGACTTCTAACATTGACCCTAAGCACATAGGAGAAGAAATGTTTTGCAGGAGAGGGCAAGATAAGATTTTTTAAAAATTATACTCAATGGTAAGAAAATAGACTTCATTTTCTTTTTTCAGTGGGATTGGGGTTTGAACTCAGAGCTTTATGCTTCCAAAGCAGGCACTCTACTGCTTGAACCACACCTCCAGTCCATTTTGCTCTGGTTATTTTGGAGATGGCGTCTCTGGCTATCTCCAAAATATCTCTGAGATCCTCCTGATCTCAGCCTCCCAAGTAGCTAGGAATACAGCGTGAGCCTTCAGTGCCTGGTTAGAAATAGATTTCTTTAAACCACTGGTGTATACACACCAAATTGAGTTCTGGTGCCTAGACAGCTGCACACCAGATCATGTGGGCAGTTTGTTAAAACTCCATGTTGCTAGGGTTCCTATCTCCTTAACTCTAATTCAATAATTCTGTCTTATAAAGTATTCTCTGGTTTCATAATCTTTGCCACACCAACACTCTCACACTGGCTCACAGAATGACTTTATATCAGCTCAGCTTGTGTTTCAATGTCCCTTGCTGATGGAGAAGGCAGGAAAAGGAGTGGTGGTTTCCATTATCTAATGAAGCAATTACTCTCTTTTCAGAGGTCACAATTATCACTATTGCTTTTCTGTTTTAATTATCACAAAATTCTTCATTGTTCTAGACTGAAATCTACTTCCTTAGATTATTTTATACCTTGTTTGTGTTGTGTGTTACAGAACAATGCACTGTAAATGTGTTAATTCTGTTAACAGAATAACCTCAAATGTTTGGTCATCAGATACATATCTTAAAAACAAAACAAAAGAAAAACAAAAGACTAAACAACAACAATTAAAAAAAAATCAAAACATGATTCTCTGAAATCCAGGGAAAGGGCCTTGAAAACATTCAACAAGGACTTTTAAGCCCATATGTTGACCTCCTGCTCCAACTAAATAGCTCACTTTGAATTACTACTTTCTTGCTCAGCATAGCATAGAAAATGTCTTCCCTGTCCTACCCTTACTGTGTAATAAAGATCTGCTGGGAAGGCTCAGACAGTGTGTTCCATCTTATTTGATACTCTCAAGCTCTTTTGTAAAATCAAGAGGATCTTTCCCTGAGAGGTTTTGTGCCAATTAATGATGCAAAATTAGCATTGTCCCTTTCCCCCCAGTAAAAATCCAGGGCACTCTAAGACCGGATAAGGATCCTCTGCTCAGAAGAGCTGGCCCTCTTTCATCCTCTATGAGGACTCAGTCATTCATAGCTCCAAAATCTGCATGTGATTGCCAGTTCAATTTTCATCTTCACAAATATCCAGTCTACACTCAGGGGATGTTCAGGAGACTAGACAGCACTGAGTCAGAGCTTTAAAAGATACACATCTTTTAAATGATTATTTAAATGATAAATAATGTGACTAAGATTACATGCATCAAATGCTGTTACTTTAAAGAAGTCATCTGGGGTAGCCATGCAATTAACTTCAGAAGATATCATTTCTGAGAGGATATTAAGGGCTTTGTTTGATGATTCATTTTTGGTTTTGGATGACCTTCAATAGCCAGTTTATAAGCAAATGTTCATCTTGTCATTTCATAACTGAAACCCTGGTTTGTTCTCAAAGAGACTCTTTTACAGACTATTCCATCAGTTTGGGTTCCAAATGACTTACAACTACCTTCAACAACTTTTTTGATTTTGCAGTACTAGGGTTTGAACTCAGGGTCTTGTGTTTGCTAGGCAGGTGCTCTACCACTTAAGCCATGACCCTAGCCTTTTTTTACTTTATCTTTTTCAGGCAGGGTCCTGTGTTTTTGCCCAGGGCCAGTCTCTGATGGAGATCTTCCGGCCTATGCCACTCATGTAGCTGGGATTACAGTGTACACCACCTTGCCAGGCTTATTTTGGAAATGGGGTCTCAACAGCTTTTTCCACAGGCTGACCTTGAATTGCAATCCTCCCAATCTCTACCTCCTGACTAGCTGGGATTACAGGCAGGAGCCTCTGCAACTAACTGCATACTTTGAACAATCTTAACAATGATCTTCATAGACCAAAGATTTGCTACTTTGGGAGATATTCAAAATACTTTTTCACTAATTCACACCAGCTTGCTAGGCCTACTTAGTCCTCCCCACCTACTTGTTGCCTTGTCTTGCCCAGCTCTCCACTATACTCTATACTGCAGCTCTCTCTGTGCAGTGCCATGTGGCATTTGCTCTACTTGGAGTTCTCATCTCCACTCTCATATTCACCTAACTTTACATTCTGATGTTCTGACCTAAAGACCAATTTTCGAAAGATGAAATTTACCATCCTGCTTTGGCTTTCATCACTTAATTTTTATTTCAGGTTACCTTCTAAAAACATTTATGTCATCCACACTCCTTTGGATCATTCACTTATTGGCTTTGGGTCTAAGTAGACATTACAGGTTCAAGAGGCACTTGACTTCCTACAAAACCCACCGGGACCCAAGCTGAACTACAATCCAGTCACTGTAAATTTTGCCCAAGGATGAACAGCACATCCTTGTTTCTCTGAGCATTTTTCCTTCTACCCTTTTCACATCAACACGGATATAATTTCCTTAAAGACACTTAAGGACTTCCCACCTCGTTGTGTGTCCCCTTCGCACCTGTACTATTTAACTATCATAGAGCAGTTTGCTGTTATATTACAAATTAGCTCCTTGAGGATATGAACTATGCCTTGTGAACCTGTGAATCCCAGACAGAAACCTAGTAATTGATTAGTTTATGATTGTCGAATGATTTAGTGCATGGAGGTATGGATGGGTCTAAAGAGAAGCTAGAAGAATTCTAAATGTATAGGATGCTTTGCTTCTTGACTTTTTTGGGTTGTTTCTTACATTTTTCTCAAAATGGTTATCTCATAGGTCTCTAGTCTTATTGTAAGGTGGTGCTAATTGCTTTTTCTTAAATGCTGAATTTTGTCTGTCTTAATTTTTTTAATTAATAGTTAAAATTCTATGCATTTATCATGAACAATGTGAGATTTTGAAGTATTTCTGCATTGTGGAGTGGTTCAATCTAGCCAATGAACAAATTTCATAACCTCACAGAATTATCATTTTTGTGGGAAGAACACATCATGTCCACTCTCTTTGCATTTTTTCTTCACTAGAGTCACCAAGTTATATATCTACGTGAACTTATTCCTCCTAACTATAACTATGTATCCTTTGACCAAATTACTTTTTTTAAAATTTCCTCCTAGCTAAGAGGAAAAGTCCCTGTGCTCAGGATGCATTTCATTCATTACCCTCGAAACTGAAAGTTGTCCTATTTTTCAGTTAATAAATAGGTTGGAAATTTTTTAAGCCTTATGCAAACCTCTCTATCCACATTTCTGGCCTTAGAGCAATGTGGGAAAGGCCTGGAAACAGCATCACACTCCTGTGATGGAAATAGGTATGCACCAATCCTTCCCCACCTGTACTGTGTTCTCTTGAGTTACATTTAAAAATCTGGCATTTTCTCATTGGCCAGCATTTGCCCTTCATCAGCTGTGAACTCCCCAGGGACCTGCATTTTTCTTTTGTGAGCTCAACATTCTTTCGATCATGTGAGACACAGGGATGCACAGTCACAAAAGTAGGGATGCAAACCTGAACTTGATCGTGTTGTTCCAAATACTTGTTGGATTTACCTTTCATGCTGTGACTAAATGGACTTACACATTCCAGCAGAAGGCACTTCTGCATTTTACTGGGGGCAACTTTCCACCCAGAAAAATGAAATGGAACTTGGACTTTTCCCTTTTGCCCATACCTGCTTTCTCTCTTGCAAAGGGATATTCACAGAACATTTTCTCATATTTAAACAATGCACAGTTAATTCAAGTGAAGGGCTACATACAAGAAAGAAAATTATGTGAAACTATGGTCATAAGTTAAAGAGTAATTTCTTGGATGGCTTTTGGTCTTATTACCAACTTGTCTCCATCAATTTAATTAGTTAATTCAGAAAACAATCAAACCTTAACATACATCTCCAGTTTTATTTCTTAGCTCTCCTTTTTGGATGGGTAGCAATGGTATACTCAAAAGAATACAGGGGGATTAAATACCATAAAGTGTCTTGCACTTTATGACATTATTGCACTTGTTCTTTGTCTTTATACACAATTGGCACACTTAGTTATTGTGGGGTTTAGTTTATTTACTTTTCTTTCATTTTTTTAGATACTGGGATTGAACTCAAGGGTTTGGGATTGCTAGACAGGTGCTTTACCACCTGAGCCACGCTTCCAGCCCTTTTATTCTGGTTATTTTTGAGATAGGGTCTTGCTTTTTGCCCAGGTCAGCCTACACCAAGAACTACTATTTATGCTTTCCACAGTAGCTGGGATGACAGGCACACATCCCATGCCCAGCTTTTTCTGTTGAGATAGGGTCTCACTAACTTTTTTGCCTTGGCTGGCCTGGAACCTCGATCCTCTCAATCTCAGTCTTCTGAGTAGCCAAGACAATAGTCTTGAGCCACCACACTGAGCTGGTTACTTACTTTAAATGTGTGTGTCCCAACAAATGGTAAAGTCCAGGGGAATATATTTCTCTGCCCAGAGTCTTGAGCAATGCCTTGTTCATTATGGACTTTCCATAAATAACTTTTCCATAAATGAATAAAGTCAATTATCAGTTAGCATCTATCTTATTGAAAACAAGATCACAATAATTCTTTTAAAGATCTATAGTTACACATGCCACGAATGAAGGGGGGCTTACTGAGCTCTGCATGCTTCTGGTGAGAGCCTCCCCCATATTCTAAGCCCATGCTCAAACTGCTCTTTATATTCCCATTGCGAACTTCCAAAAGCACTGTGGATAGACCTTTTGCCTATCTTTACCCTACAGTCTGCAGTGCTCAATCTCAACATTAGCCTGCCTCTCTTCTCCCACTGCTCCTTGCCTCCTGCCTTGACTCATCTCCCATCTCCTCCCAGTTAGATCCCCAAAACCCTTCCTGTGGTATGTGATCTCACAGTCAAGCTTCAGCAAAATCTCCTATGTACACAACCTCTTTTCCATCACTTTAAGGAAGGAATAAAAGTTGACTGAAGAAGCAGTAGAAACCTCAAAAGTTTAAGAGCTGTAGACTTAGGTCTTCTGAAAAAAACTGGTTTGTCTTCTCCCTTTCCAGTGGTGAATTACACCTAAGGTCAATCTTAGGGCAATGAAGTTACTTTCTAGGAAGCACCACAGAGAAAAAAATACATAGAGAAGAGATTTGTCATAAGCATGCCATGAGACAACCATGCACATATGTTAGAATTTCTTCTAGAAAATTTGGCAATCATAAATCCTGACCACTTGCCATGCCTCAGCATAATATATGGTGGTCCTAGAGTGATGAGTAATACACAAAAGGCAAGATGCTTCAGTAGAGCATCTCCAAACATTTTATTTGCATAATCTACAAGATTTTTATAAAGTGATCTAAAACTATATAGTACTTCTCACATTTTTTAAGTTCCTGAACAAAATTTTTCATTGCAAGTGTACATTGTCACAAAATATATTATTCCCAGCATATTATGAATATGATTATCAAACTGTAAAATCATTCCTTTAAATATATCCAGTGTAATCTAAATGTCACAATGATTTTCCATATTAAAATAGATGATTGTATTCTATAGTATTTGTAAATGTTTTATTATTACTTCTTGTTTTTGAATTAATATTACCATTCCCCATGGGATTTTATCCTAATGCAATCTACTTTAGCCCTAATGTAATCAGTCTTACACCCAATTAACTTAAAATTTTCTTTGTAGCAAGTATATATACATTTCAATATTTAAAAAATTTCCCAGATAGCATCCTATGTGATTAATAAAATTGATAAGCGTGAACACAAAATATGTGAAATGTAAACAGATAAAATTTTAAACTTAGAAAAGTTAATAGGACTGCTTTTCTTTATTCTAATTATCCCAGGTATCTACGGGTGACTATCTCAATGAGGCAGGGTTCAGCATCAATTTTATTCCCAATTTTAGTTTTAAGATATATAAGCTCAGAAAAGTTTGTTCTCATAATTAAGTAGTAGGAGTGGGAATGGAATGCCAGTCAGTTAATCACCCTCTTTCTGTGTTAAATGCCAACACTACATCAGGAGATTAAGTAATAAATGTTTACTTGATGATGTCAACTGATGAATCGATCAGGTTCTTCCTTGATCTTTTCAAAACCAAAGACCCATAAACCACCTGACTTCCAATGAATCCCCATTTACTTGAGTCTTTTGCCTTCTCAACACCAACATCAAGATTTTGAAATGTTATCTTGCTCGTCACCTATTAGGTTTTGTACTCTGGAGCAACATTAAGATAAGGGATGGGGGTCCTTGCTTTTATAAAGTGAGAGAAAACCTATGGCTTATTGCAAAGGTCTTCTCAGGCACTTTATGGAAGCTGAGTAAATGAAGATGTAGTTCCTTAAACTCATCTATAAGCTAGACATGGTGGTGCACACCATATAATCCTAATACTAGGGAGGCTGAGGCAAGAGGATCTCAACTTCCAGGCCAGCCTGCGTTTCAAAGTGGGACTGTCTCAGACAGTGTGAACATGCCAGAGGGATTTGTGCAACTCTTAGAACACTGTTCAGTACTGTTGCTTTGGTTATCTGGGATGTCTTTATTCCCAAGTGATAATTGAGCACCCACTTCATGTGACCTGAAGGACCTCAAGTATTTTTCCAAATTTTAAATTCCTGAAATTTTTACCATTACTCATCTAAATAAAACCTTCAATGTGTTTTATTAGTAATATTGGCTAGAAGAAATAATACCTAGTATTTATTGTGCTTGCATTATGTTCTATTAATTTTATGCTACTAACAACACTATAAAGTGTTGTTTACACTACTTTACAGGTGATAAAACTGAGGCACAGACAAGTTAAACAATTTGCTTGTGGTTTCACTAGCAGGATGAGAGAGCTGGACTTTAAATCTAGGCGGTTTGGCTGCAAAAGCTAGTACTTAACCTCTATGTCAATAAGCTAAGTTAATAAGATTGTTCTAATCTTAATAATAGTAGATTCTTACATTAGTTTTCTAGACACATTTTTGAGGCCATAAAAATTAGGAGCATGAGACAGATGGAAGGTTTAGGGGGGAGAATGACTGAAATGAGGTTGACTACAAATTTGAGTGGGGTGCTATAGGCAACTGAAAGCACAATTCCTGATGGCATTACGGTCCCAGGAAGGGATGATCAAGACTCAGAAACAAGGGTGGCACACTTCACAGAGGAAAAAAAAAATTGATATAACTTGTATCAAAATGGCTCTTTTTTTGACCCCTTCAAGAAGTTGGTGGGCAAAGCAGAGAATTGGTGCATTTGGTCAGTGACCAATGTTGAGTAAACTTGCACCACCTTCAGGAAGTTGGTGGGCAAAGCAGAGAATTGGTGTATTTGGTCAGTGACCAATGTTGAGTAAACGTGCACCTAGATATGTATGGGGGAGGTCTAGAAGAAGACCTTTCATGCCAGTTGCTTCATTCACGGGGCACATATGTATGGACTGCATCCTCTGTCAATGGGCAGTATCTTACTAAAGACAGGCAGAAATGATTGGGGTGAATGCCTTAGATCAGTAAGTGTGACAATCACAGTACACTCCTGAGTCAGGAATGTTTCAGACTTGGCTTCATATCATTTTTCCATTTCACTTGCCAATGGCAAATTTAAAGTAATGCAAGAAGGACTTAAATTGATTAGATCATCTAGTAGTTTTGGATGAATCAGCAAACACCAACTTTAATGCACGCCTTGAGGGTCAGAAAGTCAGTGCCTGTTAGGACACGAGAAGAAGGAAATTCCCATGCTCTTGGCAGAAAATATATGTAGCTCCCCGGAACTGCAGTTCTAGAGTTTGGAGCATTGTGTTTCATCATATGTTAAAACACAGACAGACGCTGTTTAGAAAGAAGGAAAAAATGAGAAGCAGAATATTTAGCCCCACCATCAGGGAGACTTGTGAGCTAGGAACTGGGATTCTATCTGAAAAGCAGCAGTAGCTTTAGAAGCTGCCCTTGGGGTTGCTTCTGTTCACTTCTGGATGTTTCTTTTTGAGAGCCAGAACATTGTAACAGGATTTGCTGATAAGGAACTGTCAAAGAAAGTTAGAGACCTACGATGAGGTTTAATTTGAAAGTAAGCCCTTCAATTCACTAGAGAAAAGCATCAAGTAAAATAGAATTCTTGCCTTTAATGATAACTGTACTGAAAACATTAAAAACCTAAAAAATACGAAATTGAACTGTAGTAATTTTGTCCTTATCATTGTACATCCTCATGTAAAATTTGGCAGAGGATATGGGGTATCACTAATATGAGAGAATCTTACTCTGTATCTTCACATATGAGTTAGCTGCGATAAAGCTGTTAAAACAGTAAGTCTGGGCACAGTACCAAAATAAAGGGAATATTAGCCATACTGCACTGTGACCAGTGGAGCTGCTTATTTGTTGTTATATTTACCTCAGAGGTTTACTTTTGAGATTTATTGGAGCATGCACAGTGGAAAACAGCTAGAGTCATCATGGACTTAGAAACAAGTTATAAAAGAAACAACAAAAGATGAGCAAAGGGCTGTGGGCATAGCTCAAGCAGTAGAGCACCTGCCTAGCAAGTGTGAAGCCCTACATTCAAACCCCAAAAATAAAATGAAGTAAAATTGAGAAAGCTTGGTCTGAAAAGAGAAAAAGGAAGGAGTAATATGATTTTATGTTAAAGGAATGTCACATAGGAAAAGGAACAGACTCATGTTGTGTTAGTCTATAGGGCAAATGTACAGTGGAAGTCTTAGAGAAGCAGGTTTATGTAAATTATTGCAAAGAACTATCTAATAATTTCAAACCTTTCAATTTTGGGTGGCCTTTCTTATGAGATAATGAGCTGGAAATGATCGAGGAAAAGCTGTTATGGATGTTACAGAGTTTCTGCAGTGGGTAGAAGTTTGGGCTAGGTGACTTGTGCAGTTCTAATTCTCAAATTATGGCACCTTGAACCACTTAACTCTAGCATGGATATTTTTTTTTTCCATACTGGGGATTGAACTAGGGCCTCCTGCATACTAGGCAAGCACTTTACCACTTGAGCCACACCCCAGCATTTTTGGTGGCATTTTAGCTTTGAGATAGGATCCCACTAACTTTGCCCAGGCTGGCCTTGAACTCTCCATCTTCCCCCCTCCACCTCATGAGTAGCTGGGATTCTAGCTGTGCACCACCACAGTATGAGTACAGATTTTTAAAATGAAAATTGAACTTGGAAATTTCCTTTGTTTTCTTCTTCACTTTAAGGAGCCAACCAAATTCACCTGTTTGTTGAGTTTCAATTATTTATTAGAAAATGCGACTGCAGTTTGCAAAACAGCCTTCTATGATGACATTTTTGGAGGAAGTGATTTGAATATGAATTATATTACATTGAAGGTCCCAAATACTTGATGTGAGGAAAAGGAAGAGGAAAATTATTTTACTCAATGAGAAAAAGATATTAACTATTCGGTGGTTGGAAGGAATGAATAGGCAGAAAGAGTCCCTACTTTCACATAAATTAGCTTTTGAATGAGGAAAGACAAACCAAAAAGCAAACAACACACAAAAAAGCGAAATAGATCAATTCATTTAGCTATTTATAAGTGCTCTATATAAAAGTAAATATGATAGTGGCCTCTTGTAGGGATAGACTAATGAAGAAGAGGTACTCACCTTTTCTTTCTGTTTTTCTGAGTGGTATATTTGTTGTTTCACTGTTAATTTGACACATCTGAACCAAAGCATTCACAATACTTGGTATACTTTGAAGAGACTCATATGCTATAGTTTTAGACATATCATAGAACAAGCTGAACAATTAAAACTATCTAAGGCCTTAAAATATACCCACAGTGTATATTATTTCAATATTCATTCATTACAAGTTAAGACTACATACCATTAATTTTATTTTTATTTTTCTTTCATTGTTTTATGTAGGCAGGATTCATTCAAGGAAAGGCAACTTAGATTTTGTGTGTGAGCTTTATTTTATTTTATTTTTTCACTGTACTAGTTAATAAAAAACTTCTGAATTAAATGTTTTCTTATCTCCTACATTTAGGAGCGAATTCATGAAATTCTCACATAGCAATCCAAAAGAATAAGTCCTAGTTTTAAAAACAGCCAAAGTGAATAAGGACCAGATAGCCAGTCCATTGCCTTGAAGAACAACTAATGGAGTCTCACATTTTCATATAATGAGAGTACTACAATTCTACAAGGTTAGTCAAAATTTAAAACAGTATTGCATACAAAATCATTCCCGAATCCCTAAATGCCTTTTAAACAATTAAATATTTTGTGTAGTTGCCTCACAGTACCAAACTTATAAATCAAAATTAGTTATCATGACTTCTCATTTACAAGATAACTAACTGGTAAATTATGACTTCTCATTTACAAGATAACTGGTCGGTAAGTTAACAGATGGCATAAAAATTAAAGACATTTCATTTCTTTAAAAGGACAAATGTTTTATAACCACAGAATATAGAGAAGTCAATCTATTTTACAATAAAATAACCAAGTAAGCCTCTATCCCTGTACAACTAGGTCAACTCTAGTTAACTTATTTTCATATTCTTTTGTTTTTACAATTTATTGTATTATGAATACTTGAATTGATTTAGATATATAGCTTTTTCAAAGAATGCTACATTTGTATGTCAGGATAAGATTTAGTACATTGAAATATTTTAAAAATATTTATAAACTTGTTTTTGATATGCATTTGATTTCATAGAATTAAAATTTCATACAGTACTCGTGTTGATGTTTTTAAAAAATCCACATAAAAAATTTAAATTAGATAGCCTGACTGTCTGATACTGTTATTTCCAGTTGCTAGTTCTCATAATTAAAACCTTCATTAGGTCTTTTAACAAATCATTACCTGCACATTTATGAAAGCAACTAACATGATTTGAAAACACAACCTTCAGGTTTTATGTATTTACCAAAGAGTGCAGTTCGGCAAGAAAAGAAAAGGTAATATTTGACTAGAGACAGGAAAGACCAAAGGGGAAACCAGGCATGTGAAACGGGAGGATCCATCCAGCAAGCAGAACATCAGATGGCCCTGCTGAGGGGAAATGACTCGTTGAGGAGCGGGACTGTGATGACCAGAGCCTAGTGAACAGGAATGAAAGGGGGAATGCTGGTTGAGGAGGTAGGAGTACATGTAAGGAACAGATCACAGAGACTTATTTCTCTCTCTTGGCTTTTATTTCAAGGGCAATTCGAAATCACTGGAGATTTTTTTTCAATACAAGGGCCTTGTCTTCCTAGGCAAGAGTTCTACCACTTGAGACATTTTTTCTTTTAGTTATTTTCCTAATAGAGTCTCATGCTTTTACCCTCAGCCTTGAACCATGATCCTCCCAATCTCTGCCTGTCAAGTAGCTGGGATTACAGGCATGAGCCACCATGCCTGGTCCTTATTAGAATTTTTTTGGTGATACTGGGGTTTGAACTCAGGGCTTCACACTTGCAAGGTGAGCACTTTACCTCTTGAGCCACTCTATCAGACCATCGTTAAAAATTTTTAAGGAAGAAAGTAGAAGAAAGAAATTTCCTGTTTTGAAAGAATCTTTGTTTTTCATCTAGCAAGTAGATTGGAAGTGAAAGCCAGGAGGTGGGTTAGTAGACTATTACTGTGCACATACATATAAAAATAAATAAAACGACTCTAATGAACATATTAGGCCAGTTGTCAAAAAAGATTCTGTGAGTAATAAACTCATAGAATAAATGTCTAGGACTGAAATCATACTCCTTGTTCTTTCTGTGATCTGTGCACTTTTTATTTGGTCCCCAGGTAATGAAATTACAGGACCATGTACACAATTCAGATTGTGAAAGGCTCGCTAGAGTTGCTCTCTATGAGAAAAATGATGTTCAAATAGGGATGTGTATATCCCAAACGAGCTCCATTAAACCCAAAGAAAATCCTGGGACACAAAGGAAACAGAAGAGGTTAGTGGGAAACACCACCAAAGGAGACTCAAGAGTTATGGTCCCTTAAGCCTCTTGCTCCGTAGGTTTCCTATGCTGCTGCAGTTGTTTGGTCTAATGGTGACTTCTGTTTTCAATCCTAATACCAGCTCTAGATCCTCTGCCCTCTTGTAAAGGTTCTGTACTATCTGGTTGGCTTTGACCTCCAAAGAAGAAGGCATAAACTGCTGTCTCATGGACACCCAGGGCTGAGGTTTTCAAGCTTTAGTGTATACTAGAATCACCTAAAGGACTCACAGGACCCCAAAATCTGCTTTTCTACATATTTCCAGGTGATGATGATGACATGGGCCTCAGAGACATGTTTGTGGAATCACTGACATAGAAATGGAGTAACAGGTGAAAAGTTGGAGAGAAGGTGATAGTGATTAAAGTATATTCCTGCTTTCTACACTCATGCAAAGGCATCTTAGATGGGGACAATGTCAAAATGAGTAATTACAGCTAAAATAAAATGGAGTGAAGGGAAGTTCTGTCCTTTTCTTGGAGATGTAAAAGGGCTAAGAGCTTGAGATTTCTCTGAAATAAAAGCTCATGTGACTGATTTCCAGATGTTAGGAGCCTCTTTCTCCTACCACTAGTCCAGTAGTTATCAAACTTCGCTATTTGTTAGCAATAACTGAGGAGATTTTTAAAATACTGATTCATGCCTGGAAACTCTGATTTATTGTTCAGGATGTAGCCAAGGCATCAGATGTTCAAGTATTTCTCGGATCATTGCGTAACCTCTACTTCAATTTATTTGCAATCACTAGCTTTCCTTATCCTGAGACCAATTGTCAGTATCAAGTGTGGCACATATTTAAAAGGGAAAAATATGGACTTCACTGGTTACTATTCATATTCATCTTCAGCCTAAGAATAGGAAAAAGTAGCCAGGAGAAAAAACTCAGGTGAAACTGGACAGTTGGATCAGAAGTAGCTCCCATATAGCAGTCATTTTTAGATAATTTGGAGGATTTTAATATTATAAAAAATTATTTTTTTTTAAAGGTCATTGATTGGGTCTTGGTCTTAAGGTAGGTTAATTAAAAATAAACAAAAATAAAGCTTCTGTGAGTTATGAGGCCTGGTTTTGAGATTAGTTCTTACCTTATTGAAATAGAGACAGTAGGATTGGCCTATACATTTGATTCTTGTTTTCCTGGGACCTTGTTTTTTCCAGCCAATCATTTGGAACATTACTGTTTTGTTAATCTGTCCTTATCTTTGCTAGATTTCAGGCTGCCTGGGAAATGGAAGATAATGATCGAAGAGGAATGATAACAATTTGGCAACTTTCATAGGCTCAGGCTATGGGTACATGTTAGAGATAGATACACCAGGGAATGGAGGGGAGCCCTAGCCATGCTAAGATACATTGGGAAAGATTTCCTATTTTCTTCTTAGGGACATAGATACAAAATTTCTTTTTTTCCTTATAACCATTTGTGCTACCAATGAATCTATAGATGGTGTATCCTTGGGTCCCACTGTCAGAACTCTCTTAGTCTATTCTTTCAAATATAGAAGGAAAGATGGGCTTCAGGCTTCTTCAATGAGTATTTAAATAGGCAAGTTTGATCCAAAAAGCTTCATCTCAACCCTTTGGATGGATCTCTCTATCCAAAGTGGAGAGAATTTTCAGGCCTACTGCATGGAGTATCTGGAATAAGGAAGACTGCTTTGACTACTTCCCCAGGTACTGGAGCATCGGAAATCATAGTTACCAAAGAGACAAGGTCTCTATCAGCTGTTTTGTGTCTCCATGAATTTTCCTGTTGTGGAAATGCCACATAAATAGGATCATGGGGTCTTTGTGATGGCTTCTTTCACATGGTTACTCTATGTTCAAACTTTTGAGAAGCTGGAAGATACTTTTCCAAAGTAATTGCACCCTATTGCATTCTACCAATCACAAATGAAAGTTCCAATTTCCCCACATACTTGATGATTCTTATTATTGTCTGTCATTTTTATTATAGCCATCTTGTTGAGTGTGAGACAGCAGCTAATTATGGTTTTGATTTGCATTTCTGCGATGGCAACTTATGTTGAGCTTATTGGCCATTTGTGTTTTAGAGAAATTTTTATTAAAATCTTTTATCTATTTTAAAATAAGATTACTTGTCATTTTATTGCAGAGTTGTAAGTGTTCTCTTTATATTCTGGATATAGGTCTTTCATCAGATATATTATTTGCAAATATTTATTCTTATTCTGTGGGTTGTCCCTTCAACATCTTGAAGCAATATTTACAGTGCTAAGGCTTTCAATTTTTATATAGTCAATTTTTGTGGGATTTTTTTAATCCCTTATGATTTTGATGTCATTTCTAAGAAATGACTGCCTAATCCAAGACCATGAAGACTTACTCTTACTTTTCTTCTGAGAATTTTATTATTTTAGCTCTTACGTGTAAGTCTGTGATTCACTTTCAATGCATTTTTAATGTAATGGAGTGAGGTGATGGTATACCACCATTCTTTTGCATGTGGATATCCAGTTGTTCCAGCACCATTTGCTATAATGAATATTCTTTCTCAGACTTTGTTGTCATGATACACATGTTGGAAAGCAATTGGCCATAGCAGTGTAGTCTTGTATCTGAGTCTTTTGCATTCCCATATAAATTTTAACATCAGCTTGTCAATTTCTACAAAAAAGGCAGCTAGATCAATTTGGGAAATGCTATGGTTTGAATGTGTGTCTTCCCCAAAATTCATTAGTTAAAACCTAGTACCCAAAGTGATAATATTGAAAGGTAGGGTTTTTAAGAGGTGATTGTAATGATGGCAGAGCCCTCATGGATGAGATTATAGCCTTTGTAAACGACTTGAAGTTAACAGGTGATGATTCTCTTTTTTTCTTTTTTTGGCAGTACTGGGGTTTGAACTCAGGGCTGTGCACTTGCTAGACAGACACTCTACTAGTTGAGCCATACCCCTACATGCTTTTTCTCCTCTCTCTCTCTCTCTTCTTCCCCCTGCCCCCCAGCTCTCCTACTCTTCTGATACTTGCATCTAGAACTTGCACATCCCAGCCTCTAGAACTATGAGAAATAAATTTCTGTCCATTATGAATCATCATCTTAGGTATTCTTTCATAGCTGCGCAAAATAAATTGAGACAAGGACTATTGCCATATTGATACCAGAGTTAGGGCAAAATCCTGGCTCCAAGGAGTCCCAGTGAACAAGCTGGGCCACCCACCCAAAAAGCCAGTTAGACAGATAAGCAGTGGTGAAGACAGGGAAAGAGCTTTTGTAACAGTGTAATTACACTGGGCAGGACTAACGATCTAAAAATCGTCTTCAAAGTGCTTTCAGAAGTCTTAGTGTTATATATGAAAGAGAAATAAAGGCAAGGATTGGGGGTTTCCATGGACATAATCCAGGTCATCTTGGACTGGCCATGGTCTGATTGATCATTACCTCTGGCAATGATCTCAGGATCTGCCACACAGGGCTTTCTTGGTGACAGGATGGTTTCTGATGCTTAGAGGGCAGTTTCAGTCCTTTGTCTTAAGATGGTCATCAATCATGTCTGTTGTAACTGGGATTCAAAGTGACTACAGGGGAAGGAGGAAGACTCAGGAGAACCCAGAAGGAAGGAAAACAAATAGGATGGAGTTAATTTTACTTTTTTCTTTCCACTATTTTATACAT
Organism: Castor canadensis; assembly: GCF_047511655.1. Lineage (NCBI taxonomy): Eukaryota > Metazoa > Chordata > Mammalia > Rodentia > Castoridae > Castor > Castor canadensis. The sequence continues at coordinate 89,660,304 of NC_133396.1, read as the reverse complement.
TTTATTTCTTTTTCTTGCCTTAATTTCCCTGACTAGACCTTCTAGTGAGTAGAGATGATAAGAATAAAAGTCCTTGTCTTACTCTGATCTGAAAGGAAAAAACATACTCTGATTCACATCTGCTTTTGTTTTCTACTGCTCTATTATTTCTTCTTTAATGTTTGGAAGAAGTGGATGGTGAATTAACTGAGTTAAGATTGTTCTTTTATTATTCACATCTTTTCTTACACTTGGACTTTTCTTTATGTTTGTTTTATCAGCTAATGACAAAATATGTCAGTCTTTCATTATGATTCTAGATTTGTCTACTTCTCTTTTTAGTCCTATCAGGTTTTGCTTTGTATATTTTAAAACACTTTTATTAAGTGCATCTATGTATTTTGAAGCTGTTTTGAGTGCATTAATTTTTTTGTGTATTTTTCTGCTGATAAATTTTCTATCTCACAAATCTTCTATGTCCAAAATGCTATTTCACCCATCAATTGACTTCTTAAATTTAGATATTGTAGGATATCATTTTTTCTTTTAAAAAAGCTATCTTTATTTATTTTGTTGTTTGTTTTGGCAGTACTGGTATTTGAACTTGGCCTCACACTTGCTAGGTATGGGATTTTATTGCTCAAGCCATGTCCCCAGCCTTATTATTATTTATTTTGTTCTGACAATATTTTTACTGTTTTAATCAGAATTATTTTCAAGTCATATATCCTATGTCTGATATCTGGATCATATTTGTGTCTTCTATCATTCTCTTCATTAATAATATGTTTACCTTTTTATAACTAGGAATTTAAATTTATTTAAATAAAATTTATTTATTTCATTGTATGTAAAAGAACCATAGAAAATTCAAACAACATAGTTCTCCAGATATGACTTTTTTTTTCAGTCATTCAGTGATTTTTTAAAGTTTTTAAGTTCTCAACTTAACGGTAGTAAATTAAACTGGTTTGGTTTTAGCTGAATTTTACTTCGCCTTCACTTACATTTCTAAGGAATGCTCCTACAAGTTTTTGATTGTGAGTTTGTAGTGTCTCCATCTCCCAGACCTGCAAGTATTCAAGAACTCATGTTACTGTAATAATTCTGGGGGCCCAAGAAAAGAATCAATGCTTTTCAACAAAAGCACTTTCTTAGTACTTGTTATAAGGCTTCTCCTAAGAATTTAAAAACCTGGATAATGGGGATGGGGGTGGGAGTGGTATAAGGAGTAGGGAGAGACTAAGATTCTCATTTCTAGTCTCAAAATTCAGCAAATGTTTTCACACATGTCTCTTCCATGTGTGAGTCAGGACTTCAGTAACTCTTTGTTTTCTGTTTCAGGACATTTAACTCTGCCTTTTAGAAGCTTTGGGTCTTGGTTTCCAACTCTTCATCAGCCACAGAAATCAGCAAATGTCCTTTTGAGAAAACCTCTTGTGCATTCAAAATTCCTAAGGTTTGTAGATTCCTAGTCTAGCCCTGTGAGACTAAAAGGTTTTTCCAAAGGGCTTTCAGATAGTATATAAAGCCATGTTACATACAACATACAAGCACAGAACAAACAAATGCGAAATATCCTTTTTACTTGTTTGGCCCAGAGGCCAAAGGGGTAAAACAAATGTAAGGGGCTCTACCAAACTAGGGAGGCTTGTCCTAATTTCTGATAGCCTGGGGAGGGAGATAAAACAAATGGAAGCCTTGCCTTAGCCTGAGTTTTAACCAGCGGGGTACAAAAAAAGAAAAAGAAAAAAGTCTCAGAAAAGCCAAAGATTTTCCCTCAGGGCAGAGGGTGAATGGCAAAGTCTGTGAGGGAGGTTAGAAGAGTAAAGGCACAGAGCAGGAGGATTCCAGAAGAAAGAAAACAAGGAGCAGAACTTAATTCCTCATATTAAGTATGATAATTCCTCATATTAACATATTAGGGTGTCAGGAGAGGATTGGACCTATGTGGAATTTTAAACATGGAGAAGGTCTCCATAAAAACAGATCATGAGTCAATTTTGACTAATGACGACAAACTAGTCCTATAAAGTGAATGGGAGAAACCACATCGTCAGTGCTAGGCGGGAGAAGAAATACCAGGGGACTGTATAGAGTGAGTGGCTGGCAGGATAGAAGAGGGGGGTTGGAGGGGGGTTCACGTTGATTGGCTGCTTGTAATGTGGCCATGAAACATTACAAGGAGTGTGGCCAAGGGATGAGTCAGAGGGGATCAAGGCACAGGGCACAGGGCACAGGGGAGGGGTTTTCCAGTGCCCTAAGTCTTATAGGGGTGGCCCACCCAAAGAGAAAAGTCTGAAAATCCTGGGAATGAAAGAGTAGCCTCTGATAGTGACGTTTTGCTAGTCAGAGGGTCCCCCAAAGGTCGAGTGTGACCCTCAGAAAAGATGAAACCCCACAGGCTGACTGATTAGTCCTGACTTGGGAAAAGGAAGGAAAAAGGGATTACTCACCACTGGTTCCAGATCGTCTTCTGTTGGGCAAAGATGGGGTCTCCCAGGAAGGTCAGAGGGATTTGAAAGTGAAAGTAAAGACAGGAAAAGTCACCCACAGCTGTATGAATGATTCACCAGCTGCATTCTGCACCATGTGGTGGAAGTGGAGACGGAAATGAGAGGACGGGCAGGTTCTTTACCTTCAATGGGGTGTAGCAATGTGGAAAAGAGGAGATAAAGTTCCTGGAAAAATAAGTTGCCATAAGCTCCCAACCCATGAATGGACCATAATGATGTCCTGGATTTTGAACATGGGTGGGTAAAAGAATTTACCAGAAAGCAAATATTTACTAGGATATCAGTTAGAAGGAAAGAAAATGGCAGGCATCTAGGTAAAGAAGCATATTGCTACAAATGCAGGGCAGTGGCTACCGCTGCACAGATATGGGAGGGGAGAGGGACTTTAATAGAGTTTGCCTGGGATTTTGCTGATTGGTTGTTTGCAGTCTAGTGGGCCTTGTTGATTGGTTCTTTCAACCTCTGATCGTGGTTTGAACTTCCTGGGCCCAGGAGCAAGCTCAGCCCCTCCTTCCTCATTCAGTCGGGCTCTTGGTATTTTGTTCCCGCCATGCCTCTGTAAGTGGAAAGGGGCTTTCCTCCACAATATCCTTAGAGGAAACATGGCTAGCTAATATCATCTCTCCTGGAAATGATTTTTCCCCCTCTTTAGGGAAGTTTAATAATTTATTTTGTTTGCTTCCACAGCTCTCTGATGCTTTTAAAATGATTTTTTAAAATGTATCCAACTTTTCCTTATTGTTACAGTGGGTGTTTGTCAAACCATTACCCAAATCTAAGGTTCCTACTGCCCATCCCCCTACTGAAAAACGAAGAGACAGAAATAAATGGAAGGAAATAGATTCATCCAAGGCCACTCCTGAGGAAAATCGAGGAGACTTTTTTGTCCCAAGTCTCCATTAAGGTGTGGGGGAAGAGGAAAGCAGGGAGTGTGAAGGATTTTTTAATGAGACACAATGGGTTACAGTGGGACAGTGGGTGGGAAATCCTCTTGCTGGGCAGTCTGTCTTTCCAGAGCTCCATCTGTTTCTCCTTTTCCTTGAAAGTTGATTAGATCTGGGACCTTGACCTAAAGCTGGCCCCTGAATTTTCTTTTCTGAGGAGAAGAGTTGCTACAGATATCTCTCTTTAGAATGTAGAAGAGCATATGAAAGCCATGGGTCACTAGGGAAAAGATTAGGGAAGGAAAGCAAAAGTAACTGTTTCTACCTGCCTTGACCTATCATTGATTTCTGAGGCTATATCAGTATCTCTTGTGAGAAACCATGTGTGGCATAGGGGAATTTGAATTTTAAATATAAATAAATATTTAACTATTTTTTTTAAAAAACATCCTATATTTGCCTTCATCTGGAATGTGAAAAATGTGACTCTTCTACATTCATCTTTTATAGGCAGGCCTCTTTTACTACTTTTCCCTGATAGATACAGCCAGTGCTTGACCCATCCTGTCAGCACATGATTCAATCATGCCTCATTTTTGCATTCTTTAGGTCAAAAATGATCATGTGTTTCTCAGTAGGAAAAAGATGCTACATTTTTGAAAAGGGGAGCAGTTATTAGTGCCAAGCTTTGAATGCCATTTTCATCCTGAGATTACAATTTCTCAAGTCCTAGGTTTCATTGCATAGTTTTTCCCCATGAAAGAGTTATAATTCAGCCACAAGATCCTCAGGCTTTTTAGTGTGTAGAGAGTTCACACTATGCTAGGTATCATGGGGGAGGATGACTACCTCTGCTTAGGATCTGGGAGTTAAATCGGGAAGAGCTGCTTCCAAAGTTGCAAAGAGCAGAGAGCTGAGAGCTAAGCCTCAAACTCTGTTCTGGGTTTCAGCACCAGATGTTAGACTGAAATGAGGAACAGAAGAAGGATAGGCAGGAGAGAGTTCAATGTTAGCACAGGTTTTATATGGGAGAAGAAACCTGTGAAGGGGGTCTCCATCAGACATTGGAGCCCACTGTTGCTTACAGACTGCGGGTAGTGATGCACGGATGTCACGCGCAGGAATTTCAGGTGCACAGGATTCTTCTGCCTGCTCTGAGGATGAAAGCACAGGTGGCGCCAACAGCAGAGGTCGGAAAGATTTTATTTGTAGCGAAGAGAAAAGAAAGACTGCATATTGGAGAATGCAGGGGGACCCGGAAACAGGTGATTCTGTAGGCCAGGGTAGGGAGTGGGGTTTTATAGCCTATTTTTGCATTGCCTGATGGCGGAAGATGCCTTTCAGATGCAAACAGGTTTTTCCTAGGGAGAAGTGTCTCCTTGACCACTTATCACCTTTTGGGACCTCCTGCAGTCTATCCTTTAGTCCTTCAGTAGTCATAGAAGGGTAGAGGGAAAGTGCCAGGAAACTGGTTAGGTTGGAAAATTTTTGTGATTGGCTTGTTGCTAGGGGTAGCTGAGGGAGATAGATGAAGATTAGGTCAGTTGGTTGCTCAACCAACTCGCTCCCCGCCCCCCATGACAATGATGGTGGTGCCAGGTGTGATTTTTTCCTGTAAGTGGTGGAGTGTTTCCAGTAAGCAGCCATGAAGGGGAAGGGTTATGGTCCTAATATAGTAATCCTTATGTTTGCCTTATCACCTTCCACCCATCTGATCACACTCAAACATATTTTTAAATAGACCAAATTTTGAAAATGCCACAGAAGGAACAATCTCCCAATATTTTCTACCATTCTTTTATTTTGAACTTTATTCTTGTATTTCTCCCATGATTAAATTTAGCTCACAATGAAATATCAAGTATAAAATATAGATAAAATATTTACTCAGTGGAGTTAAATTTATTAAATTATTTTCAAATTCATTGACACATGCAAGCATTAATCCAACAAATATTGAGTTTCAGACAACAAACTTGACACCTGTGATTCAAAGATTAATAAAATTCAGATAATCCTTGTAAGGAGTTCAAAACTTAGTGGAAGGAAATAAGCATTGAGACATGATAAGAAATATATATACATTTGGTCTCTGCCCTGATTCCTGACACATGACTCCCCAAACCCTTGGAATTTCCTGAGATTGAAGGGTGAGAAGAGCATTTTTTGTTATTCATAACAAAACTCTTACAACCATTTCCTGAGTTTATGTTAATGAGTTTATGTTAATGAGGTGATTATTGGTCAGGGTGGGGTTGTTGCCAGAAAAACCAACCATGTCATTAGAGGGTTGGAACTTTCAAGGCTGGGAAGATAGGCTAGAAATTGATTTTAATCACTGGGAGATAATTTTATCAATCATGTCTATGTGATAGAATCTCAATTAAAAAACTAAACAACGGGGTTTGAGAGCTTCCAGATTGGTGAACACTTTGAGGTGCTAGGAGAGTGCCCAGAGAGAATATGAAAGCTTCTCACACCCTCTAGTATACCTTGCCTATGCATCTCTTCCATTTGGGTGTTCTTGAGTTGTGTCCTTTACAATAAACTAGTCATAGTTAGTAAATGATTTCTCAAAGTTGTATGAGCTGTCCTAGAAAATTATTGAACATGAGGAGGAATTCATGGGAATTCCTTACTTATACCTGCTGGTAATAAGCATGAGAAGACTGGACTTGTGACAGGCATCTGAAGTAAAAGCAGTCTTGTGAGACTGACCCCTTAATCCATGGGATCTGTGATAATCCTGGATTGTTAGTGTCAGAATTAAATTGATTTACTGAACATCCAGTTGGTGTCCAGAAAGTTGGAAAATTGGTTGTTGGTGTGGAAAGACACGCACATTTGGTACTGCAAGTATTGAGAGTAATTTTCTCCTCTTTAGACACAAAATCATGAATTTTAAAAAAATATCATGAGGTCAATGTTGGTGCAAAGATTACTGATGGGAAGCAAGAACACTAAGAAGAATTTGTGCAAACTGTTAGGAACAACACCACTCACAAAGAAAGCTCATGAGAAAAGTCTCACATCCATAGAGCAAAGTTTAATGACAGGCTCAAACTGCCAGGCTGGCTGGGGAAAAGATGGCGCAGACCTGAGCCTGGGCAAGCAGTGGCTTTCATAGGAGGGGGAGGGTAAGGAAGTTAGTGCATGCGCAGTAGTCTCTGGTAAGGGTGGGGCTGTCTTAGAGCCTGGGTATTTGTTTAAGGGTGGGGCTGCCATTTTGGCTGATTCACAAAATGGCGACATTGGTGTTCTATCATTCCCCCATTTTTTCTTTAATAATGATGAGGGTAGGGGCTGAGGATCAGGAATTGGTATGAAGCATTGGTCTCTTTAGCTGCTTCCTGCTGGCAGGGGGCATTGTATGGGGCAGGATCCTCAGGTTCCTGTGTCCTGGTGGGGGCCCTCATAGCAGTCCTCTGGATGGTTTTGGAGAGATTGATATCCCTGGAGGCACAACTGGTTAAACTTTTGATTAGCAATAACAGACATGTAGTACAATACAAGGGAGGAAGCTTAAGAATAGGAGAACAAGAAACATAGGCATTAGGATGGGCATTGGCCAGGAGAACCACTGTGAAATGTTATTCCTTACACAATTTCAAGAGTCCTCCAATTCCCTTCTCCATTTTTCTAATTGTTTCTTGAGAGGTGCCGCCATTGGGGGAACCCGTTGAGCTTGATAGCAGTGGGTGTCATGAGAATGACCAGATGAGGGCTGGTCCATCGAAGTCCCAATGGAGAGGGTAGAAGATCCTTTTTGGAGAACAAGATGCCCTGGTTTAACAGAAATTGTTATAGGGTGGGGCAGGATCTAGTTTGCATGCTCTCTGAGAAGTTCCCTGAGAAGGCAGGTAGTCAGCCAGAGGAGGAGAGTCTGTTGGAGGCAAGTTTTCTAAGAGAAATGGGTGGCCATACATTATTTAAGACCCAAATAGGAATATTATGAGGAGCATAAAAAGATGTCTGCTCAGGGACTGCATACCTAGGGATCTAAATTCTGCAAAATCCTATAACTGCCTGGAAAGCCCTAAGCTGTCTTATGGTATAGGGGTTGGGAAATGGAAGATTGGGTTGATGCATTTATGACTCAGGGAGTGAGTCTGTCCCTTTAAGGCCACACCTAGGTAGGTGACCTGTGGGAGGCAGGGGCTGTCAGGATTTAAATGTAACACTCTTGGATAAAAGAGAGCTTTAGCTCATTATTTTATATAAACTGACACTTTTAACTTTGTAAATGTTTATACCATATTTAGATAAAGTATAACATAACACTGTTACAAGTTGGTCATTTAAGACACATAAGCAAATATGTAAATGAACTCTGATTTAGTAGTACTTAAAGCTTGACAAGATCAGCAGAAAACACAAATAATTTCTTTGATAAAATCTTTCTCTGTGATGGTTTTTTGTAGATGTTACTCAGAGCAGAACAATATTAAGATAACCTTGTTATTTCATAGACATAGAGGATTTGATTTTAGTTTGACATGACCCTAAAAATCTTTTAGGCACTCAACTCTTATACTCAACTTTAACTTTATTACACATTGAAGCTTTTTTTATTATACACCTTTAAAACTTACTTAGACCTTTATATATAACCTAATAAACCTTTTGATGTCTTGTCTTTATCCCTCCTATTTGAAACAATCTTTAGGACAAACCCTTTTTACAAAATCCTTTCTCATCTAAAAATACTTCTTTTTCCTTTAACTTCTCAAAAAAATACATTCCCTACCTATCTATATCCTTTTTAGTTGTTTACTTTGTAGCTTGTATTTTAAAATTAGCTTTTATAAGAATTTTAAATTTATTATATGGGCTGGAGTAACTAATTAGTAGCCCTTGTTGTTTTAAGGAATTGATGATAGGCATAAGGCCTCATGTCCCTCAGGCTTGAGGGGATATTGTTTTGGGTGTGGAAACTGTAGGGGATTTTTGAGTTTTATTTGAATAGGGAGGGCTGTCCTGGCTCATCCTACACTCATCTCATCAGTCCACACTGTGGAATCTCTTTGTTCCTGAAAGAAGGGGCAGCAGAGATAGCTGCCTGGGGGAGGAGAACTTGAGCTTTTAATTGAGATAGTAAATCCCATCCCATCAGGGACACTGGAGTTTTAGGCACTATGAGGAAAGAGTGACAAAAGAGGAGGTCTCCCCAAGAGCAGGCCAGAGGCTGGGTAAACTAGTGCTCTAGGGGCTGGCCAGATTTGCCCCAAACAATAACTTGTCATTGGACCAAGGACCAGGAGAAAAAGGTAAAACAGAGAAACAGGCTCCACTGTCTAGGAGAAAAATGACCTTTCGCTTCTCTACCATTATGAATACCTGAGGCTCCTCAATATTGAAATTAATAAGTGGAGCATGGACAGGAGGCCGGGACTCATAAATCCATAGGAGGTGGCACCTCACCTTCCATCTGATGAGAGAGGTCAGGGTCCTGGTTGGGGGTGGGGCTGTCTCCTGGGCTGTCCTCCCTTAAGCATTCTCTGCAGAAGTGCCCCTCCTGTCCACCATGGTAGCAAGTTCAGGATACAGGCCCCAGTCAGGTGGGCCCTCTCTGAAAGCAGCAATGAGGCCATGGTGTCTCTTTTCTTTTTCTCTCCTGTTAGGAAGGTCCCAGACATACAGACATAGCTATAAATACAAACATGGCTAGCTGTATTACTTGGTTCAATGACTTTTTCCCTTCAGCCACAGTCTGAGTTTTTTACAAATATCTGGGACTAACTATTAGAAATTTATCTTTGAGGAGAACCTCTCTCACCTTGACTCTGGGTCCATCGTGGTACATTTTCTGATAGCCTCCTTAAGATGTTGTAGCAAGGTAAGAGGATTTTTTTTTTTTTTAGGTTGTTGCTGTAAAGCAAAATTGTTATTTTATATTGACACCTGACACTCTGGAGAGCAGGTCTCTGAACTGTTCTGGGCCTCAGTTTCCTCACTTGAAGAATAAGGGATCTGGTCCCTTATTTTTCATTTTTCTACTCTGAGATGGCTGAAGTGACATTAATGCCACTTATCTTCTTTACCTTTTTTTTTATTTAGTAATGTTGGGGAATTGAACCCAGGGCTTTGTACATGCTGGGCATTTTTTCATTGAGCTATGTCTTTATCCCCAAATATATATATATTTTTCCTTTTATAGAAAAGGTCTAATTGAGAATGGTCTTGTAACTTAAGGAACCCTGTGAAGGCCACTTCTCTTAGTCACTCAAGGCATACTGAGGCCAGGCCTCAGTACAAAGCTTCCAACATCTACCAGACAGAAGACTGGAAGATGCAGGTCCCATCTAGAAAGAACAAAACGTTAGGATCCTGACTTTTAGTAACAGCAGGCAGCCTCTTTAATAAAGACTACCTTTTTAACAAAGAAATAAATCATTTGTAAAGTTAGGGAAGGGCATTTAGAGGGCATCCCAGCCAATAACAGTACCATAAGGGACAACTAGTATTAATATTTGGAGGGAAAAATTTATGTTGAGGCCAAAGGTATAGAAAATTCTAAATGAGAAGTTTAGAGACCACAGTAATGTCTATTTTGTTATTTCTGGAACTATAACCTTGAGCTAGTAATTGGCTTACAAGGGCTAGGTCTGATGCCCCGAGGTGTCAGGTGGGGCTAGGAGCAGGACTTGTGCAAGGCACCACTCCTTCCACACACACCTGGGACAAATGACCCTGACTGCCTAGGCCTGATCCTGCAGCCTGTTGCCCCTCCCTCCTTCCTGTGTACTCTGTGCATGTTTATTCTAGAGGAAGTGGCAGCAGGCTGCAGCCATCGCCACGAGTGGCTGGCGGCCCAGGATGTGCTGGGTCCTCTCTATGGATTTTCTGAGCTATGGCAGGCATTTTTGCTGTGTCCAGAAGCCAGCATCCTGTGCACAGGTGCACCTGTTTGCTTTCCCTCCTCCCCTTGTGGGGGTGGAGTTACGGCATGGCATAGAAGCCACAGTTTTTTGAAAGCACTTTTGTAAAGCAGCTGACTTAAAGTTACTTTAGACTGAGAAGCCTGGCAAACTAGTTGGAATAACTTAAGTCATAAGGTACCATGTTACAAGTTTTTCATGGGAGGCAGGGTCCTAGTAAGCCCAAGGAGGGGAAGGCAGACAGAGACAAAGGACACGTGGTGAGAACATGGAGGAAGCAGAAAATGTGTGCTGACACCTTACGTAAGGGAGGGGAAGGCAGAGCCTGGAGGCATGACACACGCCTGAGGGATTAGCCACCACCTGTGCCTCCAGGTCACTCCCATTGACTGGTACTGGCACACTTTCAGCAAAATAAAACCTCTACTCTCTGGTCGCTTTCTCAGGAAAAAGGGACATTAGATGGGAGGGAAGAGAAGCAGTCATCAGATGACATAATCAAACAGAACTACGCCAATGTAGCATGAGGTGTACCCAAATAAATCTGGGGCTTGGTCTCAGCCCCCAGGAAAGGGGCATGAGCTCTCCCAGAGCTGGAATCGCCTTGAGGCCAGAATTGGCAAGGAGTGGCTTGCTTAGCTCCATGACAGGGAAAGTTTTTCAGGAAGATAGGAGGAGATAGGTATGGTAAGCAGTGCAAGAACTCTGTTTACAAGAGGAAGGAGGAGGTTTGGGAGAGGAATTGGTTGATTTAGAAACTGGTTTACATGCTAGTAGAATCTGCACAGGGGAACAGAAAGTACAGAGGGAAGATTTGATGCAGAGATAGGGAAAGGTTTGAATGTAGGAAAGTTCCTCCCATTTACCAGCATGTTCACAGAGATTTTATAAATCCCTTAAAATATTGGGATTGAAAGTGCCATTAAGTGGCCATTTGGAGGCATTGTCTAATGGATATTGGGGCCAGGCCTGATTACAGAGAAAAATGAGCTTTCATGGCTTAAGATCAGGCATTAGGTGGAGGGGCCCAAGGTTGGCCAGGAGACATCCCAGTGGGGAGTCTGAAGGAATTTGGGATGGTCCAACTCCCATGGTGAGGCCTGACCTGAGGAGAGATATGGTGGGTGTCACCGAAATATCAGGTCCTCAGGAGAGAGAGAGAAATGTGAAACACCCAGAGGGAACATCATCACCATGGGAGGTACACAGTCCCTAGTGGGGAACCCAGCTCCTGGGAGGAGAGTGAGCTGCCACCTAGCGCTAGGTTTTTTGAGGAAAAAAAGAGAGAGAGACCACAGCTCAGCATTCAAGGAGGACTCCCTGAGGGAGAAAGGACCTTGAGGGAAGATTGGCTGGTGGTGGATGGCAGTTGGAGGTGCACTGGGGCAGAGGAGCTTCCCTGTGAGCTAGTGAGAGAGTGGCGTTTTTTAGGATCGTGGGTCCCGGTAAAGCAGCTAATATCCTGGAGGAAGGAAATGGGAATTGGGAGAGAGAGAGAGAGAGAGAGAGAGAGAGAGAGAGAGAGAGAGAGAGAGAGAGAGAGAGCGGGATGGGGTTGGGGAGGCCGGGAGAGCAAGGTCAGTGCTGGGAACTCAACTCGATCCGAGTCTCGGCACCAAATGTTAGGAAAAACGCAGCTCACAAAGAAAGCTAACAAGAAAAGTCACACGTCCATAGAGCAAAGTTTAATGGCAGGCCCAAACTGCCAGTCTGGCCAGGGAAAAGATGGCACAGCCCTGAGTCTGGGAGAGCAGTGGCTTTTATAGGAGGGGGAGGGTAAGGAAGTTAGTGCATGTGTAGTAGTCTCTGGTAGGGGTGGGGCTGTCTTAGAACCCGGGAATTTGTTTAGGGGCAGGGCTGCCATTTTGGCTGATTCACAAAATGGCAACATTACTGTTCTATCACAAATACTGTGTACATATGTACATAAATGGAAAAATGATCTCTGTTGAAACTATTCCAGGAATGGGGGGAGGGGGGAATAAAGGAGAATGGTTGAGGGGGTGAATTCAAGTATGATATATTTGATATATTGTAAGAAACTTTATAAATGCTACAGTGTACTGCTATATAGCACAATAAGAAAAAAAAGAAGAATTAGGAAATAGAACACAGAAATGTAAGTTTTGGTGCTGTGAACTGAAGTTTTCTGAAGTCACATCCATATTGAAGATCCTGCAGACTGACGGACTGACTAGAATTTTGTGATTATGGAGACATGAAATGTTGCAGATAGAGAGTCAAAAATTATCTTGGGCTATCATTAGTCCCTTTAATAGTCATTTACTCTCAACCTCTGTGTCTAACATAACATCCTTATGATGATTAAGTATACCTTTTGGAAAGTATTGCTAAACTTAGCAGACCACTAGCTTCCCTCCTACCCAAAAGCTAAGAATGCTGTAGCATCTGAAACCTACAAAAGAGATTTCCCTACTCTGCTGTAGCCCTTCTACCTGATGACCCTCTCAATGTACATGGTAAATTCACTGATTTATGACTTTCTTTTATTCTGTGACTGTAAAAGTTCATATAACCTCTTCCATAGCAGAACATGTCATTTAATGACATGAATCCATGTTCTTGTGCCATGTTCATTCACATTTGGCTCAGAATAAGCTATTTCTTATTCCCTTTGGAGAAAGAGCTATGTTTTGTGTTGACAATGGTGAGGACAGGAATGAAGCAAGACAGAAAAAATCAGAATATTTTGGGCATTAGAATTTAAGTGGAAGCAGATTATATTATCTTTGGATGCCTGGTCAAGACCAGGCAATGGAAAAAGATCGTTGCCCATTATTTGTCACCCACTTCACATTGTTGTCCTGGACCCATGCAGTAGTTAGATTTCTCTTTATTTAGCTATTTATTTATCTGTTTTTTATTTTTGAAACAGGGTCTTGCTATTGCAATTCTCTTGTCTCAGTTTCCCAAGTGCTGTGATTATAGGCATGTACCATGATGCCTAATTTGGGTTTCTCTTTCTTTTTGATCAGGTCTTCCCCAATGCAATTACAAATTCTCTGCTGCAATCATACCTAGCATATGATTGGAAATTATTATATTTAAAAAGAAGGAAGGTAGGAAGAAAGGGGAAAAGGAGGAAGAAAAAAGAAAGGAAGGGAGGGCAGGAGGGAGGAAGGCAAAATGGCAGGCTCTACTCTACTCTTTGCTAAAGCATTGTAATCTTGCTTAATTATCCTCAATGGATTTAATCTCTCTTCTGCCACTAGAGGGAAATGTCAACATTGCTTTCTTCCTATAACTAGAAGGAATCTTCCTAAAGAAAAGTCCCTGCCCCACACCCTCCCAGAGCCTATTTCTTCTAGACAACGTTCAGTGTGAATCACATTTTCACACTTCTTCCAGTTAGGTTCTTGAAAAACGAAGCAGCTTCTTAATAAGGTGTGAAGTATCATAAAATATCTTATAGCTACTGTTTCTCTTTATTCCTTAGAAACCAGATCATATTACTGATACATCTATATTCGAGTAGACCTCACATCACAAGAAAGCGTTTCCTCCCTGTACGCCATATTGTATCCTCAAAAAAACAAGGCTAGGAACTCTGAGGAAAAGTATGGAAATTTTCATTTCCAAGTATCCTTATGAAAAGTGAGCAGTTTTTAAAATAGTGCGTATGGGAGTGAGAAAGAAAGAGGAGTGTGAAAGAGAAAGAGACAGAGAATGAACTATGGAAGCTGAGGAGGCCTAAAATCTATAGTTAGTAAACTGAGACCCAAACAGGCCAATGTTTCATTTCGAGTTTTGAGTCCAATGACCAGAAAAGTTCAAAGCAATCAGGCAAGAGAAGTTCCCCTGTATTCACAGGACAGTCATCCCTTTTATTCTATTTAGCCTTCAAATGATTGGATGAGGCTCACTCACATCAGAGGCTATCTTCTTTACCCAGTGTACCAACTCAAATATTGATCTCATCCAAAATTACCCCAACAGACACACTCACAAGTAATGTTTAACCAAATATGTGAAATCAGATCACTTTGTCAAGTTGACCCATAAAATTAACCATCTCAGAGAGGTCAATTTCTTAAGAATCTTACTGTATTGTTATCTGGACCAGTATTTATGGGAATGATAGGAAAAGACATGACTCTTCTCAAGCAAAAAGGATCTGTGCTCTTTGAGATTGAGTGTTAGTGATTTAGAACTTTCCCTGTCTCTCATGTCATGGAGCTTCCCGGAGGCAAAGGAGTCATTGTAATGGTTGTGCCCAGTCAGAGACCATAGTCCCAGGCAGAATTGTTGGAAAACTAGATATCTCAGGCCAAGGCAAACCCTGCAAAATAGATAGTCCCAAGCACATATTTTAAAGGTGGTTGTCTTAGAGGCAAACTGCAAAAGATTTCTCCCTACTTTGTGAATTCCGTTCTGTATTGGTTGTTAACTATTTGTTATATTCTGGTCTAAATTATAATGCATGTTTTAATATTAACAGCTACCCTATGGTCTATAGTAATCCATTGGGGACTGAGGCACAGATGTTTTAAGGCAACTTGTATTCCACAGCTAGTAATTTAGAGACCTGAAACCTTAACTCAATTTACATGACTTCAATAGCTATGTTCTTGTTCTGTAATCTATCATCTTCTATTTACATAGTTTCTAGACCTAAATTAAAAGGATTTCTGACTATACTACCAAAATGCTCCCAACTGAATCACTTTGGAGAGGCATTTGCTTTGCTTAAATGATAGAGGTAGAGAATGGGGAGGTCAGGCTAACATTTCCAGTGTTGTTCTACACTAGAACTTTCTTGTCAAACCTTTGCCTATAATATGATCCAAGCAATCAACTACTTTTGAATTAATAGAAAAAGCTAAATGTCTAGCACTAATTGGACTGATGCTAGGTGCAAATGGAAGAATTTATATAAAATTATAAGGCAGTTCCTTTCTCTACCATCTCATATGCCTCTCCAATATATGCTTCTTCAGAAGAATTACATTAGACATTCTAGTATGTTGCATAGACTTCCCATGGTGTCCAATCAAAACTCTTAGCTCTGAAAGACTATTAATATTCCCAAGGCTCTCCATATAGATTGAGATGCCTCCCAGGAGAGGACCAACTCAATAAATAGCATATGCTTTATGAAACTACAAACTAGGTCAGACTCCTATCTGTCCCATAAAACACGAGTTTGTCCTTCCTTTCTTTTTTATGCAAAGGAATTTATTATGAGACAATTGGCTCACAAGATTATGGAGACTGCTAGTTTCCATGATATGCTGTCTGTAAGCTGGAGGCCCAGAAGAGCCAGTGCTGTGGTTCTAGCTGAAGCCCAAAGGCCTAAGAACCAAGGGGTCAATGGAATAAATTTCAGTATGAGTACAAAAGTTGGAGAACCAGAAGCACCAATGTCCAAGGACAAAAGAATATAAATGTTCCAGCTCAAGCAGAAAGAGCAAATTCACCCTTTTGTCCTTCCATTCTGATCCTGCCTATGGTTAGTTGGTTTCCCACAACTATAAGGTCCTCCATTTGGTGGTGATTTTCTAAGGATCTAGTTCACAAGATAGAAATTCCCAATTTTGAAGGTGTCATTATTTCTTTTATTTATTTATTTATTCATTTATTCATATGCACATACATTATTTGGATAATTTCTCCCACATTCCCAACTCCCTCCCTCTCCTCTTATTGTTTGGTTCATCTTCACATACAAGTATTGTCTTAAAAATTTAGATTTGAATTCAAAAAAGGAAAAAAAAAGCAAAATGAATGTGCCTACAAATAGAATCTTTTGGAAAATTTCATGGACACCTGCCCCATTTTCCGATAACTGATAATACTTTAATGCATTGCAACATAACTGGAAGCAGTTTCTTTGATCTCAGTCTAAAAATGGATCTCACCATCCAATATAATAAATTAATGGCTAACATTTAGTCATGAGGAAAAATATATCAACAAAGAATTATTAACTAGATTCTTAATCATAAGCTATAAATTAACTTGCTGATGTTCAAGATGAAATAGAAAATTTTAGAGTAGAATTTTCTTTAATTAGTGATTGTAGAAACTTCTGATTACTTTGGCCTTTCTTTCACAGGGATCTTTCTATTGCAGTCTCTGCTTTCCTTGCATGATCCAAAGATGAGAATTGGATTTTTTTTTTTTTTTTGTGGTACTGGGGTTTGAACTAAAGGCTACATGCTTGCTAGGCAGGCACTATACCCCTTAAGTCATTCCACTAGCCCTCTCTTGTGTTGGTTATTTTCAAAATAGGCTCGTGTAAGCTAGTTTCCTGAGTTGGCTTTGAACTGCAATTCTCTTGATCTCTGCCTCTTAAGTAGCTAAGATTTCAGGCATGAACCATCAGTGCCTGGTCGAGAATTGGTTTTTAAGTGGTCCCCCTCCCACCAGAAACTTATGGGAAAGTCTCTGTTTAATGGAGGTGGTAGTAGCACTATATATTTGTTTGACCTGAATGGGTTTGTTGTATCTTTGAGGGGTCATATGGCAAGTTACCAGCAGAAAGAATTTCTGATGGGTGTGTAAGTTAGAGGATGTCCTTGAGCAGGGCCCAGGTACAGAGGGTTCAAGCTGGATGAAGTTTCCTGCCTTCTTCAAGCAGATTATAGTTATGTGTTGCTTAACAACAGAAATGCATTTTGAGAAAAGCATTGTTAGGCAATTTTATTGTTGTGGCTACGTAAACCTAGGCTTTATGGTATAGCCTATTGCTCCTAAGCTTTAAATCTGCACAGCATGATACTCTGCTGAGTAATATAGGCAACTCAAACACAGTGGTAAAGATTTTATATGTAAACATATCTAGCTTTAGAGAAAGTATGGTAAAAATGCAATATAAAAAATAGAATGTGATATATACCTGCTTGAGAAACTTACTATGAATGGAGCTCACAGAAGTGGAAGTTGTTCTGGGTGAGTCAGTGAGTGAAGGAGACATGGTTAACCAGAATGTACAACATGCACTCAAGAAACTTCAAGACACCAAAAATAAAGAACATGAGAAGACACAGAAACAAATAAAGGAACTCAGAGAGGACTTCAACAAACACCAAAGTGAAACAACAAAGGACACTATAAAGGGAGAGAGAGATGAATTAAAGATGACAAAACAAAACATAAAAGAGGAGTTGAACAAAGATATGAAAAACCTCAGAAAAAAGAATCAAGCAGAAATCCTGGAAATAAAAAAAATCCCTTTAGTCAAACAAAAAGCACAGTGAAGGCCATTCCAGTAAAGTTCAACAAGTGGAAGACAGAATCTCAGAGCTTGATGATAAAATGGACATTAAAGAAAAAAACAGAAGAAATTTTAGTCAAATAACTCAAGAGCTGTGAAAGGAATATGCACGAACTCAGCAACTCCATGAAAGACCAAGCCTAAGAATCATGGGTATTGAAGGAGAAGAGGTGCAAACCAAAGAGATATGTAATATATTCAATAAAATAATACCAGAAATCTCCCAAATCTTGAGAAAGTTTTTCCCATTCAAGTACAGAAAGCCTCCAAAACACCAAACAGTCTCAACTAAAATAGAAATTCCCCATGCATATTATCATTAAAACAAGCACAGAGAACAGAGAAAGAACATTGAAGGCTGTAAGAGAGAAAAAATAAATAACGTATAAAGGCAAACCCACCAAAATAACAGAAGATTTCTCAATGGAAACCTTAAAAGCAAGAAGGGCATGGAGT
Source organism: Castor canadensis (assembly GCF_047511655.1). Classification (NCBI taxonomy): domain Eukaryota; kingdom Metazoa; phylum Chordata; class Mammalia; order Rodentia; family Castoridae; genus Castor; species Castor canadensis. The sequence goes on along the minus strand of NC_133396.1, from coordinate 89,642,354 downwards.
GAGGTATTTTGGGTACTGAATTAAAATAATTTCAGCCTTAGGATACTCTACCCAGCAAAACTATCATTCAAAATGGATAGAACAATAAAAATCTTCCCTGATAAACAGAAACTAAAACAATATATGACCACCAACCCACCACTACAGAAGATTCTACAAGGAATTCTGAACACAGAAGATGAAAACAAACAAAACCTCTGAGAAGACAGGAAGTATCAAACCACAGGAGAAGAAAAGACACGTAATCAGAGAGTAACACTGATTTGGCAGTGCACAATCAAATCCTTAAAAAACAAAAACAACTATATGGCGGGATTCATCAACATTAACACTGAGTGTCAATGGACTCAACTCCTCCATAAAGACAACATTTGGCAAAACTGGATTAAAAAGGAAAATACAACTATCTCTTATTTACAAGAGATCCATCTTATTGACAAAAATAAACATTGGCAGGCTGGAAGAAGATTTACCAAGCCAATAGCCTCCGAAAACAAGCAGGAGTAGTGATACTTATATCAGACAAAGTAGACTTCAAACTTACATTGGTCAAACAAGATAAAGAAGAATATTTCATACTAATAAAAGGGGAAATACACTAAAACGAAATAAGTTATCAATCTATATGCACCCAATGTCAGTGCACCCAATTTTATCAAACATACACTAACAGACTTAAAAGCACATATAGACTCCAACACAGTAGTAGTGAGAGACTGTAATACCCCTGTATCACCAATAGACAGGTCATCCAAACAAAAAAATAAACAAAGAAATCCTAGAACTAAATGACACCATAAATAAAATGGAACCTGACTGATGTCTATAGAATATTTCATCCAACAACAGCAAAATATGAATTCTTCTCAGCAGCGCATGGAACTTTCTCCAAAATAGATCATATTTTAGGGCACAAAGCAAACCTCAGTAAATATAAAAAAATAGAAATACCTCCCTGCATTCTACCTGATCACAATGCATTGAAACTAGAACTCAACAACAAAACAACAGCAGAAAATACACAAATTATTGGAAGCTGAGTAACACATGGCTCAACCGTCAGTGGGTCATAGAAGAAATAAGAGAGGAAATCAACAGGTTTCTGGAAGCTAATGAAAATGAAAACAAAACCTACCAGAACCTATGGGACACAGCAAAGGCAGTCCTGAGAGGAAAGTTTGTAGCCATGAATGCATATATTAAAAGGACAGAAAGATCTCAAGTAAATGACCTAATGCTACATCTCAAATTCCTGCAAAATAAGAACAAGGAAAACCCAAAACAAGCAGAAGAGAAATAATAAAAATAAAGGCCAAAATTAATGAAATAGAGACCAAAAAAAAAAAAAAAAAAAAAAAAACCAAAGAATCAATGAAAGAAAAACCTGGGTATTTCAAAAAATAAACAAGATTGACAAGCCCCTGGCAAATCTGACTAAAATGAGGAGGGAAAAGACCCAAATTAGTAAAACCAGAAATGAAAAAAGGACATAACAACAAACACCAAGGAAATCCAGGGAATCATCAGAGACTACTTTGAGAACCTATATTCCAATAAATTGGAAAATCTTGAAGAAATGAACAAATTTCTAGCGTCTTATGACCATCCAAAACTGAACCAAGAGGATATTAACCACCTAAACAGATATATAGCATGTAATGAAATTGAAGCCAAAGTAAAGAGTCTCCCAAAAAAGAAAAGTCCAGGATCCAATGGATTCTCATTTGAATTCTAACAGACCTTCAAAGGAGAATTAATACTAACACTCCTTAAACTTTTCCATGAAATAGAAATGGAAGGAACACTGTCTAACTGATTCTATGAAACCAGTGTTACATTCATTCCAAAACCAGACAAGGACACATCCAAAAAGGAGAACTACTGGCCAATCTTTTTAATGAACATTGATGTAAAAATCCTCAATAAAATAATGGCAAACTGAATCCAACAACATATCAAAAAGATCATTCACCACGACCAAGTCGGCTTCATCCCAGGGATGCAGGGATAGTTCAACATACACAAATCAATAAATGTAATACAGCACATTAATAGAAGCAAAGACAAAAAAACACTTGATCATCTCAATAGATGCAGAAAAAGCCTTTGATAAGATTCAGTACCACTTCATGATAAAAGCTCTAAGAAAACTAGGAATAGAAGGATGTACCTCAACATTGTAAAGACAATATATGACAAACCTATAGCCAATATCATACTTAATGAGGAAAAACTGAAACCATTTCCCCACAGTCAGGAACAGACAAGGATGCCCACTCTCCCCACTAGTATTTAACATAGTCCTGGAATTCCTAGCCAGAGCAATAAGGTAAGACGAAGTAAAAAAAAATACAAATAGGTAAATAGTCAACTATCCATATTTGCAGACAACATGATCCTATACCTCAAAGACCTAAAAAACTACACCCAAAATCTCCTGGACACCATAAACAGCCTCAGCAACGTAACAGGATACAAAATCAACTTACAAAAATCAGTAGCCTTTCTATACACCAAAAATTAATGAATTTAGAAAGAATATAGGAAAACAATTCCATTTACAATAGCCTCAGAAACAACAAATACCTAGGAATAAACTTAACAAAGGATGTGAATGACCTCTATAAGAAGAACTACAAACCACGTAGAAAGAGATTAAAGAAGACTACAGAAGGTGGAAAGATCTCCCATGCTCATGAATTGGCAGAATCAACAGAGTAAAAATGGCTATACTACCAAAGCAATCTACATGTTCAATACAATTCCCATCAAAATCCCAGTGACATTCATCATAGAGATTAAAAAATCTACCCTAAAGTTCATTTGGAAACACAAAAGACCATGAATAACCAAGGCAATACTCAGCAAAAAAAGCAATGCTGGGGTATCACAATACCTGACTTCAAACTATACTATAGAGCCACAGCAATAAAAACAGCATGGTACTGGCACAAAAACAAGTATGAAGACCAGTGGAACAGAATAGAGGACCTGGATATGAATCCACACAGCCATGCCCACCTTATTTTTGACAAAGTTGCCAAAAATATACAATGTAGAAAAGACAGCCTCTTCAAATGTTGCTAGGAAAAGTGGTTATCTGCCTGCAGAAAACTGAAATTAGATCCCTGTCTGTCACCCTGTACTAGTATCAACTCAAAGTGGATCAAGGACCTTAATATCAGACTTGAAACCTTGCAGTTAGTACAGGAAAGAGCAGGGAATACTCTGGAAGCAATAGGCATAGGCAAGGACTTCCTCAGTAGAACTCAAGAGGCCCAACAACTAAGAGAAAGGATGGATAAATGGGATTGCACGAAATTAAAAAGACCATCCACAGAGTGGGAAAGAATCTTTGCTAACTATACATCAAGCAAGGGACTGATAACAAGAATATACAGGGATCTCAAAACACTGAACTCCCCCCAATATCAATGAACCAATAAAGAAAGTGGCAACTGAGCTAAACAGAACTTTTTCAAAGGAAGAAGTCTAAATGGCCAAAAATACATGAAAAAAATGCTCACCATCCCTGGCCATAAAGGAAATGCAAATCAAAACCACACTAATATTCCACTTCACTCCTGTTAGAATGGCTAGCATCAAGAACACCACCGGGGAGGGGGAGTGGGGGAGAAATGACCCAAACATTGTATGCACATATGAATAAAAGAAAAAAAAAGAACACCACCAACAACAAGTGTCAGCAAGGATGTGGGGGAGAAAGGAACCCTCATACACTGCTGGTGGAAATGTAAGCCTGTACAACCACTCTGGAAAACAATATAGAAGCTTCTTAAAAAACTAAACATAGATCTGCCATATGATCCAGCAATACCAGTCTTAGGGATATACACAAAGGAATGCAACTCAGTTTATTACAAAGGCGTTTGAAAACCCATGTTTATTGCAGCACTGTTTACAATAGCCAAGCTATGGAAACAGCCAAGATGCCCCACTACTAATGAATAGATTAAGAAAATGTGGTATTTATACACAATGGAATTTTACTCAGGAACAAAGAAGAATGAAATTTTGTCATTCACAAGTAAATGGACAGAACCGGAGAATATCATCTTCAGCGAAGTTAAGCAGGCTCAGAAAGCCAAAAATCAGATGTTCTCCCTCATATGGGGATTATAGACCAAAATAAATGCAGTAATATTATTGGACATGGGTCACACACTTAGGGGAGAATGCACACAGGAGGAATAGGGAAAGGGAAGGAAACCTAAAACTTGAATGTGATTGATGTACTCCCTGTAGAGAGCAAATAAAGTAATCTAAAAGTGACAGAGGCTACTCTGGGAAGGGGACTAGGAAATAGTGAAGAGGTCTGGCAGAGATGAACCAAATGGGTTGCAATACACATATTCATGAAAGTATCGCTAGGAATCTCTCTGTGTTACTATCTTTTTCCCAAATTAGCAAAAACGCTATTTCTTTCTTATTATCTCTTACTTATTTTCTCTTCAACAAAACTGGAGAACAAGAGGGCCGAACAGGTTCTGCCTGGAACTGGCAGAGGGTGGGGGGACTGAGGAGGTGGCCCAAACAATGTATAAGTAAATGTAAAAACTATAAAATAAAAGAAAGAAAAGGAAATTTCTTTCCTTTATCTCTCCATCATAGGACTTTCTAAAGAAAGAATAAAAAAGAAAATCAGGCCAGTTTTCTTGCTTTAACTTAAAGAAAAACATTTTTAAAGACACTAAATAAATGGTTTCTAAGTTGTCAGCCAGAATTGGCCTGCAACTACAGCTAGAATCTTTTCCTTTGACAGTAATTTGTTGTGACATACTCTGAAGGAGTGCCTAACTTTAATTTAGGCCAGTTTCCACAAAATCACAGCAAAAAGTAGTTACATGCCAAAAATATTTCCCTTAACCACTCCCTACCAAGACAAGTTTCCTGCTATAATGTCACTTTAAACCTACAAAGTATGAAGTTTTCAGTTAGGATCATTTTATAATCACAGGATCAACATATATTTTTGTAAACACTTGGTTCAAAGGCGCCAGCAGATAACCAAAGGTATGAAATTAGCCTGGATTGAGATGCTGACTACCAATAGATACTCAGTGAATGACCTACTGCATGGTCAACTGCTCCATAAAGGAAACTACCTCTTGGCTTTAGCCTAATATTGCCATGACAGGCCACCAATTTTTTCAGCTTTCAAGAGAAGATGGAAAATTGGGTTTTCTAGTCAAATAATCCGTATTTTTTTCTTTTTATGGAAACAGGGTCTCTTTATATAGCTCAGTCTGGCCTTGACCTCGAGATCCTCTTGCCTTATCCTCCCAAGCACTGCGATCACAAGTGAGCATCACCAGGCCTGGTTCTAATTTTTAATTATTAGAATAACCTTAGGTTTACAATACTTTGTAGGCCAACTCTACAGAGGCCACACAGAACTACTTTACTGCTTTCCTTTGGAGATTCATAGAACCTTAAGTTCCTGGAATGCAAAATATACATTATATTTTTCTTTGTATTATATACAAAAGGGAGCCTTGCACTTAATAAACACCCCAGATGATGGCTACTCTTGATCATCAACTTGAATGTATGAGAGATCCCTTAAAAATTAGTAAAGCATACCAGTGGATGTGTCTGAGTGTGTCTCCAGAGATAATTAGACCATGAGGACCCTGACCTAATCAGTTGTTTAATTCATTAATGAATTCAAAATTTGAGTAGAATTTTGGGAGGTAGTAGAACTATGGAAAGCAGGGCCTCTGGGGGTATGCTTTTGAAGGGTGTATCTTGGCTGGCCTCTTCCTGTTACTTCTCTTGGGTTTCTGGCTGCCATGATGTTCTGCCTCACCACAAGTCCAGAAACAATGAAGTCAGCCTAACATGGACTATAACCTCTAAAACCACAGACCAAAATAAATCTTTCTACTTTTTGTTTGTGTCAAGTGTTTCGTCACAGTGGTGAAAAACTAACACACTCAATAAATATTTATTAAATTATTAGTTGAAAACTTTTGAAGGCTTTTTAGCATTAGTCTTTACCAATATTTAAGATGTATAATTGACCTTGGATTTAGATTGCTATGCTAGAGATAGATAAAAGATAAACATTTGCAACCTCTAGGAGCTCACAGTGACTAGAAAAAGAGGCTTGAGGGCTGGCAGAGCAGCTCAAGTGGTAGAGTGTATGCCTAGCAAGCATGAGGCCCTGAGTTCAAACCCCAGTACTCCCCCACCCCCAAATAAAAGAGGCTTGTGAAAGATAGTTTATGAATAAAATATAAAAGTGAACAAATTTAAAATCTGTTAAGAGAGGCAAACACAGAAAAGAGGCGCATAATTGATCTGGGTAGAGTCCCCAGAGAAAGTAATATTGGGATTGAGTTCGGAGCCTGTCAGTGGGCATGATGGAAGGGAGAGGGGCTATAAAAGCAGATCTGCAATTGTTCTTATGACAAGTAGGGAATGAAGAAGAACTGCTGTGAAGCTTTTCAGCACTGATGTCTCTGGCAAGCCATCATAGCTTGGGATGGCTATGGGACTGTGATAACGAATTGAATAGCTAAGAGTGAAGCTAAAAGAAAAGTACTTTTAGTGCTTTTGCTTAAGACAAAGATCTCCAGCCATTTAAACTGGAAGCTGGTGGCTCAAGATTCAGATTTAATTGCCCACTGAAAGACAAATTGTTTGAATTAGTTGCTGTTCAAAGATCAGCAAGTTAACATTAGTATCTTTGTATCTGGTTTATTTTAAAATCCTCAAATGATCTGACAACACTTGGCCTGTTTTTGTGGGGCATTTTTCTTCTTTGAAATAGGGTCTTACCATGTGGCCCAGGCTGGTCTTAAACTCTTGATCCTCCTGACTCACCCTCCTGAGTGCTGGGATCACAGGATGCACCACCATGCCCAGCTACTTTTATTTTTTATTTTATTTTTTTGTTAGTTTCTCTTCAGTTCATATAAATCTTTCACCTTTATTTTTATATTTTAATTCATTACTTGCCATGCTATAAACAGCACTTCAGCTATAAAACTTAGTGTTCTGATTGCAGCAAGAGAACATATTTAAACTAACAAATATACTATGTGAGTTATTTGTTGTGTGCACACCTTGAGAAAAATTTAAGTGACTGTAAACAATAGGATAAACCATTAGACTGGAATACAAAACCATAAGATGGAAGTCCCAAGCGTCTCATAGAGTTGAGAATATTTGCCCCTCCCAAATTCAGCTTTCCCCAAATTCTTATGCTAACCATTTTTGTTGGTGTTGTAATCTAAGATTTGTTTAGGTTAATTTAAATTCAAGATCAAATGAAATAAAACTTTACCCTGTATTTTAAAATCAAAGATGTTTATATAATTAATGTGTACTTGTAAGTATATGCCTGAGACAACAGAATACAACTTAAGACAGCCATACGCTAAGGGGAGAACGTGCATGGGAGGAATAGGGAAAGGGAAGGAAACCTAAAACTTGAATGTGGTTGATGTGCTCACTGTAGAGAGCGAATAAAGTAATCTTAAACTGGCAGAGGCCACTATGGCAAGGGGACTAAGAAGTAGTGAAGAGGACTAGTAGAGATGAATCAATGTGGGCTGTAATACACATGTGCATGGAAGTAATGCTAGGAATCTCTCTGTATAGCTAACTTTATCGTAAACTAGCAAAAACGCTATGTCTTTCTTATTATCTCTTATGTTTTCCTTTCAACATAATTGGAGAACAAGAGGTTGGAACAGGTTCTGCCTGGAAGGGTGGGGAAGAAGGTGGGGAGACATGGCTCAAACAATGTATACATATGTAAGTAAATGTAAAAATGACAAAATAAAATAAAAAGACAACAATAAGAATATAGGAATTATGTAGGATAAAAAAATTCAACTACAAAATGCATAACTTGTAATCAAGGCTTATGATGAAATTACATGCTATTGTGAAATGCTCCTATATATATTAAGAAAAATCTTCCTGGAATCCAAAGTGTTTAAAGGTGACAATTTTATAAAAGGTTGTGTCTTGCTTTGTTTATGCTGCTATGGCAAAATATCATAGACTATTTAGACCTATGATATTTATTTTTTCTTCCCAGTTTTGGTGCCATAAGTCAGGGTGCTAGAATGGTTGGGTTTTGGTGGCCATCCATTTCAGGTTGCAGACTAACAGCCTCATTTCTCATTTTGTCCTCACCTGACAGAGAGAGAGAGAAAGAGAGAGAGAGAGAGAGATCTGTGTGTCCTTCTCTTTTTATAAGGTCAGTAAGGTCAATTATGTTATCATGAAGGCGCCACTGTCATGACCTTATCTAGCCCTAATCACCTCCTAAAAGTTTCACTTCTCAATTAAGATTTCAACACATGAATTGGGAGGCACAAAACATTTTTACTACAATAGCCTGCAAGTTGTATATAACAGAGTTGATACGTACTGATTAGTAATGACCACTTACGAGCAGAAGTCTAAGTAGATATAACCTGCTCATTACTTTGATTACATAGCTGAGAACCTACCAATTTTTTCATGAAAAAGTAAAATCATTTGGGGCATCTTCCATTGCAGCTGGTAGGAGTAGATTTAAATAACAGCATCTTATTTTTGTTGTGTTATCAATATTTTTTCTATTAATAATTAACACTTGGATGATATGTAGAAGGACCCAGAGAGACACACATACTCAGAAATCACTCCCTGTGTTAAGAGTAGTATTGAAAAATTTAATTCAGATTAATAAAAAGTAGTGAGTGTGACTCCAAATGGTACTTATTTTGAGTACAGTTGGAACTTGGTATTAACATATCTTCAGAGAAAAACTTAAATCCAGGATGGCCTTGTTTTACAAGGACCTGGAACTAAAATCTGTGCATTGAACATTTTTCAGAGACCACACATGCTACAAAGTTAAAATTTTCACTCCTTGTGAATATGGTAATTAACTCCATGACTGGACATGCTTCTGTACATGAACCATAGACAGTGCACATACTTTGCTTCAGGTACAATGCTGTTATACCTAATTTGTTGTAGAAGATGCAAATTAGGTGGCTTGTTCATTGTATGGTGCTAAAAACATGTTTTGATTTGCCAGGGTGGGGGGTAGAAATCTGACTTGGGTTATTCCAAGGTAAATTCTCTAAATGAGAGAAGTTGGATCAAGCTAGATATTTTAAATATTTTCCTACAGGAACATTCATCAATAGGAATGCAAACATATTATTTAATTTGTTATTTCCTGCTAAAAATTTCATATTTTGGAGACTCATTTGCAAAGGAAAAATATAACCCACTTTCATATATTGAAGTTGGTCTCTTCCCTCCCCCAAAGAAAGCAATGGGCAAATAACCCCAAGTTAGGAATTTGAAGACTGCCTGTCAAAATTTAGATTTCAGACTTTTTGAAAATGAGCCAAAATTGTTCATGTTGTTATTCACAATTAATATTATTGGTGCAAGTACAGAGCTAAGGAAAAATACCCTGAATATAAAAAAAACATTGTACAAATTCTCTCTGCTTGGAAAAAACTATGTGGCAAGCTAATATTATAGTGAATAAAATGAAACAATGAATCAATTATGGTACATCAAAGCTCTTTTATTGATCATTTACTCGTAAACTGCCTTAGGTTCTTTCTGGAAAAAGATAGATGATTGATACATAGATGGATGGATGGTGGATGAGAGAGAGATAATTAGCAGGAATGAATCTCAATTTACACTTAATGTTAGGGTATAGCAATTATTTATAATTTTTGTATCTGGTTTTAGTTAGTAGTTTGAGTTCACAATTCTACCATAGAAAAGGAAACTTTTAATCTCAGTCATTTAAAGATTACTTTCCCTTTTCTGAAAGGCTCTGGCTCAGTTCTGAAGGTAGGCATTGGGTTGCAGGAGCACATCAGGTCCTCACATCATTTTATTCCCACAGGATTTTACTGAGTCTTTATGGGTCACCTGGTCCTCGGTCCTTGGTCCATTCCAGGGATTGTTGAGCTCCCATGCGTCTTGTGTAAAGGCTGTGGGTCTCCTTGAAGTTTCTCACCTGAGTCACAGGGAACATTTTTCTGCTGCCAAATCATGCTGGGTCATAGTGAGTTTATGGGTTGCCCATGGCTTCTCCTGTCTGTCATCATAAAGTTAGTCCTTCTCTCTGGTTCTACAGGGTCCAGATTCTTCCTACTCCCCTAAACCTCCCAGGGTTCCCACAACCCTGGGATTCTTACTAGGAAACAGAGATCAAGCTCCTCTCTCTGGGATTCTCCTGCTTACCAGTGGTCACCATATCTCTTCTTTCTCTGCATCTTCCCCATCCTGGAGGAACATTTTCTAGTGCAGACGGAATATTCATATATTGTTCATGCATTTCAAATCAACCCAGAACTGTCTCTTTTCCACAAAAAGCTGAGGATTCCACAAAAAGCAAAGAAATAGTTCTCACCTTTCTACACTGTCACACTCCTCCCTCAAGGCAATAAACACAGAGACAATAATTGCCAAAAAGGAGTAAAGGTGTGGAAACAGGAATAGGAAGTGGTGGTGGTGACAAGGGAGGGAAGGGAAGGAGAGAGAGAGAGAGAGAGAGAGAGAGAGAGAGAGAGAAAGAGAGAGAGAGAGAGGGAGATGGAGAGGGAGAGGGAGAGAGAGATTGGCAAAGACTTATAGTACAGAAGAACCACCATTCCAGGAGACAGTATTTTAAAATTACTCCAGTTTGAATAGTCTGGTAGGTAGAGGGAAGACTTGTCACATATACAGATATTTATCCTCATTGGCCTTTTTTGGGTGGGGGACATCTGTGTACCCAGAACGTAATTGCTTTGCTGCAATTAAAAATGAAAGGATGCAAACACCCTCATTTGTGACTTGCCTTTACTGAAAGCAAACTTCTCTGAAAACTGGTTCTGCTTTTTCAGTAGCTTACTCATTACATGTTTCTCAGTTTACCTGAGACATCTAAAGGAAAGTAACTCTTCAGAGGTTTGTTTTCCTTTCATTGCTAGATTTGAGTTGCTTAACCATCATGAGTGTGATGATTTTTCTCCATTCATCTGCCAGCCACCCACCCACCTACTTGACATTTGATGGTATCTACCATGCACAAAGAAGTAGAAATACCAATAAGCATAAAATACTATCACTGCTTCCACACACTTAGTCTATTGAGGAAGTCAGCTCAGTATATAAACATTTGAAAGATAATGTGTTAAGGGCTCTGACAGAAACTGGCAGAGTTTGGGGGAATCTTTAGGATGCTAAACTTAACTTTGCCTTCTCCAGTTCAAAGATATCAGAAGAGCAAAATAGCCAGGTTCTGCATCTCTAGCATCCACTAGAGTGCCTTGTACACCTTTTCCCAGGCAATCACAGCCATCTTGAAGATATTTTATCCTTGTCAACTACCTAGTATCTACTCATATACTTATCTATTGATTGACTGATCAATTGAGTAATTGATTGTTCTATTTAATTTTGAACTTCAGATTCAGGAGATTGAGTTAATCAAGTCTTTTAATTCATTGGTAATTTAGCAATTCATGCAATCAACTCCTAACTCACTTGTGAGGGTAAACCCAGGAAGCTAGCAGGGGTGGGTAGCATACAGACATTGGAAAAGTCACTCGAAGTGACAAGATTAATTTCTTCTATTGCATATTGATTGCTTATTTGCTTGATTCACTGGTTTATCACTGTATTCGACAAAGGGTTGAAGTCAGCTGAGAGTAAATTAGATCCTGTGCTCACCAACATCAACAGCAATCCTACATGGGATGTCCATTTGCCTTGATTTGAAAAACTTGGGAAAAGGACATAACAATGATGTTAAAACACTTTTTTCTTTTTGCAGTACTGCAAGGGGTTGAACCCAGGGCCTTATACTTGCTAGGCAGGTTATTTACCATTTGAGCCACCCCCCAGTACTTTTTGCTTTAGTTATTTTCTGGATAGGGTCTCATGTTTTTGTCCTGGAGCCAGCCTCAGTCTGTGATCCTCCTACTTATGCCTTCCAGACCCAGAAGTTGGGATTACAATTGTGTACCACCAGACCTGACGTAAACCACTTTTGGCAGAACCTCTCAATTCTGAAAATGTGGCATGTCTCTAAGGACAAGAGAATTATCAGCTTAATTCAGAACACTTTGGAGCTAAAGAGTGTTCTTGGTCTCTATTCTCACCTCCTTACCTCCCTTTCCATTCTTTTTGCTTCCAGCACTTCTTCACCCTCAGCTTATTACCAGCTCATGGACCATGTCATGTCAGCACTATTCCTTTTTAGAGGAATAGCCCTTACATATGAATTCATTTGGTGTCATCAATTCAGTAAATAAATGTTCATCTAGAAAGAAAAATGGCTTCCTTTTATGACCTGTCACAGAAAGTATAACAAATGAAAATGAAAAGTAATGGAACAACTTTCAATTTCACAAGCATTTATTATATCATAGTTGATTGCATGCCTACCATCCTTTGAACTGGAGAGACAGAGGGCTCTGGGGGAAGGAATCTGTGGTGTTATGTAGCTTTACTTTGATTCCCAGAGTAGTAATTTATAAGTGGTTTATCCTTATACAGTTTACACAATCTTTTTGGCCCTTAGTTTTCTCATCTCTTAAACCAGGAATAATAGTGGCCTTGTGCTTTCTGCTTCCTTGGCATACATAATTTCTCTCCACCCAGGAAGCTGTTCCTGTCTCCCTCCTCCCCATCTGATCTGAAACTTTCCCATCCTTGAAGACCAAATTCTAGTCACTATTTTCTCACCTGCTCCAAATCACCATATTTTCTTTGAACTTTTTATTGCAATCACATATTCTCTATGCTACTCAGCACTTAGCACTCACCATTTCAAAACATTGTCAAGAAGAAAATAAGGAAATCCAGAGGGGTGGGTTTAAAACAAACTGTTGTGTTTACAAATTTCTGGTTTAGGCCTTTTTCGAATATATCTATAGTAGAATTTGTTAATTTTGTGTCCATGAACCTAGTTCCATTTTGGGAAAAAAGGACAAGATGAGCACTACTATTCTTCCAGGGATGTGACCCCATGACCTTTTCTTGCTCTTTTGCTCTCCTCCTGATACATCCAGAGGAATTATGAGATTTCCCCTAACAATGGAAATCAGTAATGTCATTGTGTTAAATTCATTATATGAATTTACCAAGAGCTTTTTGGACCATTTCACTAACATGAGGCTCAAGTTAGAACCAAAGGCTTTTCATCCCTGCTCCCCTCCAGCAATAACCTTCTCTAAATCACTACTTACACTAAAGCCAACACTGTTTCTTATTCCCAACACTTTGACCAGGTCCTGGAGTGTTTTAAAATGATACTTCAGAAACTCAAGTTCATTTCTAAGTCCTTTATCATATCATAAACAACTTGTTCACTCTGGATCCCCATTTGGTCTTACTCTACTTCTGTTCTGGAACTGTTAACTGAAATGTTTTCTGAATCAGCAGCATCCACAGGCTGCTAGTTTTAACCTTACTTTCAGACAATGCTCAACAATCATATTCCAAATGTGTAGTAGTATTTCATTTTACTTATCATAATTGTACTTGCCATTCATTTTTATACTTACCCATAATAAGATATGTCTAGGTCATTTATATCTTTGTCATAGGCTCTTCATAGCCAGGATCTAACTTTTTCTTCTGGAAACCTATTGAGAACATAGCATTGTGAGATATATATGTGTATGTATCAATATTATGTATGTATGTATCTATCTATCTATCTATCAATTGCTACAAATGCTATATCTTCTAGTAGTCTTTGATTCTAGCATTCTGTCTAAACCTTCTATGCACATTCATATTTATAGGTTCCATTTTGAGGTTTAGAAAACATGGTTCTTTGAATATTGACCAGTTTTCAAGGAATCTTTCATTCTATTGCAGAGGCAAAACCATGAAAACAAAAACTACATGACTATAAATTAAAAGTTCCAGGATGATAAATACAGATAACATAACTGTATTATTTTAGAGTAACTTAGGTTTGGCAAGGTAAGGAAATCTTTCATGCAGTGAAAGCACAGGCATAGCTTCAGCGGGATATGCTCTCCATTCATATTTTTAAAGCAATAAGCTTTAAAATGTTGTCTGTAATTGGGGAGAATTAATAGGCCTGGAAGAGGATGTTCTCAGCACAGTGATAGAGTCTACTTTCCTCAGATTTTCACAGGCTGAGTCCGTGCTGCCTGGTGTGGCTCAGTGTGGTCCATGTGGGGATGCACCAAGTGTCAGTACAAGTCATGTTTCCAGCTCATGTAGAGTCTGGTAAAAGGTAAGAGCAATTGTAGAGGTGGTAAGGTCTTGAAGGTGGCTTAATCAGGAGAGTAAGCCAAATTTCTGTCACCCTAATGTCCCCATTCTCACTTCCTCTTGACTAATAGAATCACATAACATGTATAGCCTGAGTGCCAAAAGGACCTTGGTGAAGAAAGAAAGAAAATTGGGAAGGAGGGGTGGGTGTGGGTAAAAGGTGTAGGTTTTGATTCTCCTTCTGATACACATTAATACTCTTGGGAAATTCAGTTATTTCACTGTGCCTTTGATTTTCCATCTGAAAAATAAGGTTATTGGACTAAGTAAATAGTTTACATAATTTGTAAAAATAGTGGTATCCTTTCATCAACGCTATGGTATCCTCATACAATGTTATGGCATATAAAACAGCAAAGACAACACAGTGCTGATGGAAGTAAGCAGAGAAGTTTCCTGTCTAACCTACACTTGCTCCTCCTCCATAGAGCCTGAAGATGGCACAAAATAGCCTGGAACTGCTGGTCTTCCAACTCTGACATTATATAGGAAAAGTATATTCCCTTGTTTTCGTAAGGAAATATCATTTCAATCTATTCTTTTGATGTGAAAAGAAAGGAAATGCGGATTGTGGCATGGCCATAGGTGAAGTCTTGTTGCTTTTCTGGTTTTATAGGGTGTGAGGGACACATAGGGTTAAGGGAATAATCACTCTTCCACTTCTCCATTTAGCATGATCAACAACAAAAAATAATGAACATAAAGAAAGAAGTAAGTAATATGATCTCTGTTACTCCCTGTTCCTCCATCCCTACTTCCATGAAAGAGCCAAGGGAGTATAGGAGCTCTTCTTTTATCCCCATTGCTAAACCTTGGAAGGACTGAAGCAGGAGACTGAAGTGTAGTCTAAAAGAAAGAAGAAACTTTGGATCAGGAGCGACTTCCACTTAGGCTAAACCCAGTACATAGTACCAGGTTCCAAAAGCTAATACCTGAAGACATAATAAGTAGAAACAACAAGTTTCATGAAGCCTAAATCCAACAACAGCCACAGTATCACATCCACCGAATTCTACTGGTCAAGTGGTCTCAGAAGTCAGATTCAAAGGAAGGGACATTGATCTTACCTCTCAATGAAAGAAATATCAAACAGTTTGGGGATCAATATAAAAATTGTTACAATATAGACAGGCACCCGTGGCTCATGTCTGTAATCCTAGCTACTCAGGAGGCAGAGATCAGGAGGGTCGTGGTTCAAAGCCAGCCTGGGTAAATAGTTCTCAAGACCCCATCCCCCCCAAAAAAAATCCTTCTTAAAAAAGGTCTGGTGGAGTGGCTCAAAGTATAGGCCCTGAGTTCAAACCCCAGTACCACAAAAAAATAAGAAAGAGTTGGTAAGGTAAGGAATGATTTTAGAAGAGGGAAAATCGTGATCTGAAAGTAGCAATGTGAAGGACACTAGGCCCAGTGGTATGAAAGGAACAAGACATAAGATGGTTATCACTTGTGTGACAACTAGTCACCCTACTGGACAATTAGTGTTCTTAGGGTAAACCAGCTTCCTTTTAGAGCAAGAAAATGAAAGGGGTATCCAGAGAATACTTTAAAAATGTAAGGGATTTTGCTAATCTTGACCATACATGGCATAGGGCACAGTGGAGAAGTTTTAAGAATTGGCACAGTATAGAAGGAAAAGGTTAGTTGATATGGGGCCCAATGAGAATTAATGTATAGGAAATGTAGAGTGATCTAGGAATCTGGTATTTGTGTTAGCAGTTCCTAACAGAAAAAAAGAACATCATGAGACAGACCCTGTGGATTCAAGTCAAGTTGCAGTGGAATGCTATGGTATTAGAATACCCCACTTAACAAGCATAATCCCTTAGATGTTGAATCTTTACACAAAGTAAGGATTAATATCCAGACTATAGAAAACATTCTTTTAAATAGGTCAATAAAAAAATAACTGAAAAGAAAATTGATTTTAAAATGGGGCAGCAAAGTCAATTTACAGAGAAAATGTCTCAATGGCTTGTAAACATAAGACACTCAATTCTTCCAGAAATTGGGAGAATACTATTAAAGTCAGAGCATCATAGTACTTTGTATCTATTGGATTGGAAAAAAAATCTAAAAACCTGAGAATGTAAAGTGTTGCTGAAAATGTGAAGTGGAAAATAATTTTTACATATTGCTGATAAAAGTGCAAACTGAAAGAACCAATTTAGCAATCTGCTCAATGACTGAGAAATTTCAATTCTGGCTATATTATCTATACAAATGCAAAAGCATTTTATCTTAGTGTATTTTGTACTGTTATAATGGAATACTTGAGCCTGGATGTCTTATAATGAATAGGAATTATTTGGCTCATAGTTCTAGAGACCAGGAAGTCCAAAATTGAAGGCAGCCATCTGGTGATGGCAGAAGACAGAAAGTGGAATGGCAAGGAAGCATACATGAGAGCAAGCATTGAACTTGCAGCTCCATCCCTTTTATAATCGCACTAAAAGCACTACTGTCATGAATTGTCATGACAGTGGAGCCCTCATGATCTAAATGCCTTCTGTGAGGTAACACACATGCATAGGAAATCAATGTGAGTCAATTCCCTGGATAGCTATCCTTATCTTAACTAGTAAAAACCCTTGGTCCCTCCTATTATTGCTTATACTCTCTCTTCAACAAAATTAGAGATAAGGGCAAAATAGTTTCTGCTGGGTATCAAGGGGGTGGGGGGAGAGAAAGCGGGTAGGGGGTAAGGGAGACAGTGTGGGGATGGGGAGAGAAATGACCCAAACATTGTATGCACATATGAATAAAAAATAAAAAATAAAAAAATAAAAGGACACTACCAAAAAAAAAAAATGCCTTCTGTGAGGCCTCATCTCCCTACAGTTTTGCTCTTTCACTGAGAAATAAGTTTCCAGCACATGTGTTTTGGGGGATGCATTCAAACCACAGCATATCCATATACAAATATATAATATTTATATATAATTTACATATTATATTATATATTATTTACATATTATATATTTTATATATTATATTATATATTCATAGACTCATAAGCACTGCATGTGTTATTATCATTGATATATAGAAAAATGGTACATAATTGACAAAAGGCTATCAACTTATCTCATGGTTGTGATTATCAATGGAGAGGGCTGCACAGATTTTACCTCTAGCTATAATATGTTATTTCTTTAAAAAAATTGGGATTACAGGGTGGATCTCAGTGGTGCATACATCAATGTTATGGATACAGTACCCCCAGCACTCTATGCTAACACAACACTCTTCAGTGCTGCAGAAGATAACCAGACTCTAGCACTTGCCCTGTTTTCCTAAGAAATACCTTGAGAAGAATCCATGTATCTGCTTACTTTCTAGGAACTAAAAGAGCAATAATATCACTTTTGATTAATCAGTGAGTAAGCAATCAGAGGCCATTTTGAATGATGGTCTTCCAACTTAATGGAAAGTATGAAGTTTATCTAAACCAAATACAATGTAAGACTCACCATATTAACCATAGAGACTATGGTGACAGAGGTCTCCTTATTATTAAAAGAACATCTTCTAAACTCCTTCTCTGGGCTTCATCTCCAGAGAGATGTTGAGTTCATGGTAGTCTGGGTAGCAATGTTCAGAGAAGGACATTGTGAAATAAGAAATTGGCAGAGAGATGCTACCCCAAGCTGGAGCATCTCTCAGGAGGTCTATAGTGCTCCTACTCCATAGAGAATTTTTTTGTTAAGAGCATTGAAAAACATGAGAGAGGGAGGGTAAAAGAAAGAAGTTAAGAAGGTGAGTATGGTTAATGTACTTCCTATATACAAAAATGAATATAGAATTTTTAAACCTGTTGAAATCACCATAAGAAGGAGACTATGGTAGAAAGAGAAAAATAGAGGGGATGAACCAATTTGGGTTATAATACATATATACAGGAAAATGTCAAAGGAAACCAACGTATAGCTATCTTAAACAAACAAAAATGTCATTTTTTTTGTTTTGTTTTACAAAAATAGAGACCAGGAGGGCAGAACAGTCCTGGGTGATTGGTACCAGTGGGATAGAGAAGATGTGAGGGGAGGGTGTAGGAAGGTGAATATGATGCAAATATGGTGTACACATGTATGTAAATGGAAAAAATGAAATCTGTTGAAACTATTCCAGGAATGGGGGAAGGAGGGGATAAAGGAGAATGATGGTGGGGTGAATTCAATGTGATATATTTTAAGAAATTTTGTAAATGTCACAATGTACCCTCAGCACAACAACAACAATAATAATAAAGAAAATATAAAAGCAATCCTAAGTAAAATCTTCTAATAAAGAAAAATAGAGTATGGAAGCTCCTCTAGTTAGCCTTGAAATACTGGTTTTTAGAAAGCCCATCAGAGAAAAGATGTACTTCCATAACTGATGGGTCAGAGTTGATCAAACACTAAGATTTGAAATTAATCCCTCAGATTCTGAGCCATTAATGAATATATTCTCTATTCTTCTCAGGGCTATATTGAACCTGCCTCATTTGTAGAGGAGAATCTAGAACTGAAGAAGCATTGGCTTGTGAAGTGGATTAGTATGATGGCCATACCCAAGCCCTTCCCAAAGGACCAACAGATTTCTCATTGTTGCCACAATCATAGGGTCTTGAACCAAGACAGAGAACAAGGAAAGTCATGGTGCAACTCTTAGAACAGTTTTCCCTCCCACACCAGCTTTACTCTCTTCCAGATGGCATGAATCACTTCCTCTGCTTCCCACCTGAGGGAATGAAAGAGGCTCTACCCAGGCAGCTTTTACCCAGAGGCATTCTTGCTTCACTGCAATGAAAACAAATCATCAGGCTAAGGTGTGTTCTCTATTTCCAGTGTTGGTTTTCTCCTGACCTGAATTTCACCCTACCTGTCCCAGTTTCCATGGCCATAAACTCAAGGGTACTTATTTTCAGATGTTCCTGTGTAAAAACAAAAAAGTAGAAAAATATAATGAATGCTAAAATGCAAAGAGAAGGGTCTGAGGGTCTAAGTTTTTATCTTAAGTTCATACTTGCTACTAAGTTTCATAAAACAAATTGAAACTCTAGGATATTGTAAACATATTCTACTTTTAGTGTGTACCTATGAGTAGTCATTTCTAGGTCAATGACAAACTCATAAAAGAGGGACTTCTAGGCAGTTGTCCACTTGATTTTGACACTTGCCCTTCAGAAATACTGCTGAAGGATTGTGAGCTCAGAGTAACATAAGGGAGGCTATGTGAACAGGGTTTGGTGACCTGTCTGGGCACCCATTATTTCAAACCTGGGTAAGCAACCATTATCTTGAAGGCCTGATGGAGAACAGGAAAAAGCAGTAGCACAAGGGAAGTGCTGCCAGAGGTCAGACAGTATTTTGGGAAGCAGTCCAACTGGCATCTCTTTGTGTCCCTCATTTCAAACACATCAGCCTGGTTTGAGCTTGGTGTTTTTTGGCAACAGAACTGAACCAAGAATCAAAAGATCTTGGAGGTCTTTCAAGGTCTTTGAAATTATGAGATTCATTCCATGACTTTCTGAAGATGACACATGGATCATTTTTACAGCACTAGAATAAGTAGACCAAGAGACATACCTGCATATATGAGCAGGTGTGGAACTAAAATATGAGGTGTTCCATAGGAAAAAGGGAAAAAATTGTTTAAATACTTTATATTTTATAATGCCTAAAAGACTATGTAACTAGACATCAGTTAGAGGAAATCAGCTTGAATGGAATTCGAATCAGGTCACAATTCCCTAAATAAAGTAGAAAATGGTGAGCGCTATAATGAGGCTATGGAACTGGGTTGGCAGTTGGTCTTTGTGGGTGAGGATGTTTCTATGTTCTTCTCCTGAGATGCAACTTGGCAAATCTGAGACACAATGGTAATGAATTGGGACAAACAGAGCACATACAAACCTGCTCTAACTTCCCTGTCCTGATGGTTACTTCCCTCAGAGCAGCAGGTTTTTCTCACTCCACATTCTCCACACAGCTCCATCAGAACTCATTTTCACAACCTTGGTTCTCTCTCTCCCTCTCTTTCTCTCTTTTCCTTTCTCCTCTTCCTCTCCCTTCTTTTCCCCTCTCCTCCACCTCCCTCTTCACTGAGTTGTAGGCACATCATCCTATCATTCTTGGACCTACTAATCCACTAAAGCTAATAGAACAAGATATGCTCAGGAAGGTAAGTCCCTCTACATATTGACTTGACATTCATATAAATAATTATGAGGATTGTACTTAGATATGATTAAGATGGTAACTTTTACTTTATGTGTGTTTTGTCACAATAAAAAATGATTGTGAGGATATTCAGATTAACTATGGAATAAACAACGTGAATTAAATTCATGGGTCTCTGAAAGTCATGGTGTTTTGCTCCCAGAAGGAAAGTACTCTTCATTTCACCAACATAAATTCAATTTTGCTTTTACATTTATCTCTGAAAGATTTACTTCTCTAAATTTTTCTTTTCTTCTTAATTTGGAAGATTGAAGAAAAATTTAAAAAGCAAACACTTTCTTAATTGGGTTTTCCATTTGTCAGGATTGAACACTCTTTGAGTATATGGAAGCAAGACCTAGTGAAATGTGGATTATTACTGTTAACACTATTGCCATTATTGACACAGAGAAAGATGAGTTATATCAGGCGTATAACTCTGATTATAACTAGCACTTAGGAAATGCTTGTCAAAAGCAGTTTGAATAAATAGGAAATAACATCAGTGAAACAAGGGTATGAAACATTTTTTGCTGGTGGTGACAGGCGGGACTTTCAAAGCCAAGGATCTACTATCCCTTGCAATTGTATTTGTCTTCCTGCCTTCCATGGGTTTGTTTAATTAAAGACCATGTTCTCAGTTTGTTTCAATCACAATTTATTGTTTATTTGCTAAATATTCTTCCACTGGGGGAAAATGGAAAAGCAACATCAGATTTTTATATCAACTATTATAGGAAGGCATGATTTAAGATACTTTGATTCAGGCACTTACAATCTTACAAGTTAAAACTTGGTTTAGCAGTGACCAGATAAGAACACTGAAAAATTATTCCTGGATGTTATGTGGACTTCAGAATAACCCACTGGGTTCAAATCCTGCTCTAAATATGCTTTCTCTGTGACCACAGACAAGTTCTATACCCTCCTCAAGCCTTAGTTTCTGTATCTGTAAGATTGAACAATACCAGTACTTGTCTTAGAAGGTTGTTGTGAGTTTTACTATATGTGTAAGAACTCAAAAGGGGCCTGAAAAGAGTACATGCTCAGACACTGCTGGTTGTATACATCCTTTCCTCATTGTCTAAGAATATTTTTTTAAAAAAAGAAATTTCCCTGAAGTCTTTAGGTAGTTGAGGCTATGTGGGCATAAATATGAAATGTAGAAGAAAGGGAAGTCATACAAAGAATTTAGGAACTGGAGAGAATGATATTTTCAGAATTCCATTGTAGACTTCATCACAGGAGATACAGAAAAGATTTTAAAAGTATCTTCTTGGGTACTTTATGGGAGCTGAATATATGAAAATTTATATCCTTAAAACTACCTATCAGTGGTGTGTGGTGGTGCATACTAATAATCCTAGCACTCAGGAGTCAAGGCAGAGGGGTCATCAGTTTCAGATCATCCTGCACTACATAGACTGTTCTAGGACAGTTTGGGTTTTATGGTGAGACTTTGTCTCAAAATCAGAATAATCCAAGCCTTCTCAGTCAAGGTGAAGGGCTTAGTTTGGACCAGCTGTCCATTTTTTGTGTTGTTGTTTTGATAAAAGGACTTCCATAGCCAAAAATACAGTCTGGAGGCCTGGAGAGACTGAGAACAACACTGATTACAAAACCTTCTTTAAGTAGAGAAAAGAACTTTGCTATGAGGAAAGCAAGTCTTCAAAAGCTGCATAAATGCCACTCTCTGATCACCATTTTTTTGAATTGCAATTCTTACCTCCTCCTTTCTTCCACTCATTGCACTCTCAATCCCTCCTTCTTTACTGCATTTCTTTTCTCCATGGCACTTAGTACCATTTAAAATATTTTATTCTTTGCTCACCTGTGTGCATATTATTTTAAGTCAAACTCTCTTTGCTTGATACAAGAACAGAGAAATGTATCTGTTCACTGATGTATCTCTAACACCTAAAAACATAGCTGAAACAATGAAGGGATGAATGAATGAATTAGTGATTCACTGAGCAGAACAAAGGGAAGTAGAATGGTTTAACACAGTCCTTCACCTAATTAGATTACTTGGGCCATTCATACTTCCAAAGCCCACCATAACATAATAGCTCAGAAACAGAGAAAAGAAAAGTCTTAAATAAACCAGTAGAAAAAAGGGGTAAGTCAAAGTTATTTAGTGTTTTCAGTCTCATTTGAAAGCTGTAGGTTGGATTTAGGCTCCAAAGAAATATCTTGCATACAAGCCTTCTCACTCCCCAATTCCTGGACCACATGATACAAAAAGGACCATGGCTAATCTCTGGTTGCTGCCAGTATTCAAAAAGCTTTTGTAGCATCTGTGGGAAGCAAGCCTAAGGTAAAATTCCTCTGGGAAAACACACCTCTTCCTTTGGGTGGGGATTGGTTACATATGGTGTAAGCCTTCATACCTAACTGAACAGAGATCTGTGTCTACAGCATGCCCTCAGCTTCTCACAGTCCTGTCTTAGCATGCTTTATTCATTGACTCCCTATCTCTATCAGTGGTTGTCAGTAGTGCAACCCCAGTTTCATTTGTGGTAACTGGCAATGAGAAATCTTATGATATTTCAGCCTTTGTTTGGAAGATGGGGCCAGTGGAAAATAGCCAGGAAATAGTCCCTTATAAGGTATGTAGCTTTAAGGTAACCAATTAGCTAACTAGCCATTATCTCTCCAGCTAGATGACAAATAAACTACTTATGCAGCCAGAAAGGAGTTTTAAATACAAATAACTACATAGATAGATGATAGATAGATAGATAGATAGATAGATAGATAGAACATTATTAACTCAAAAGCCATACACAAACTAGCCCCCAATTATCTCTGTATAGACCATAGACCACAACCAGCACATATACACTGTGATTTGCCATGTACTGTTTCAGCCTACACCTAGAATGCCTTCCTTACCTTTCAGCCTATTTAATAATATGTGTCTTTTTTATGATGCAGCTAAATTCCTCTCTCATCTATGGTTCTATTTGGGGTAACTCTTGTTTCTCTTATTACCCTCTTCTGAACTGAACTTAAGCCCATCTTGCATAACTTTAAACTCAATAATCTGCTGACCTCTCTATGTTTGTAGCCATTGGATTATGGCTGGCTAGCACTTCGGTATTGTCTAAGTCACTGTATTTCTCTCAACTTCACTGTTTCTCCTCTTTGACAACAGTTTCCTCCATTCTAGTCTGAGTAATCATGTTAAAAAACTAAGAGTAATCATTTTATTTCTTATCATACCTATGGGATAGAATCCAAACACTTTTAGGTTAATAATCAAGACCCTTCAAACTCTAATTCCAGTTTACATTTTCCGATGATTACTTGCCCCTATGTTTTGACCTTTGAAATGTCACTTTGTTTTCTAGAACTTTTTTTTTTTTTTGCATGTAGTTCTTTCTCCTTGTGATATCCTTTCCCCCATCTTCACGTATTCATCCTTAAAGGTCACCTTCTCAATGTTTCTACACTAGTAGGCTCATGTATCTCTAATACCAGTTAACATCTAACACTTCATTCATCAGTCATTTATTTGGAATCTATTAAGTTTTAAGAGTCAATGCTAGGTACCAGAGACATGAGGATGAAAAATCTCAAAGTACTCAAGGAAATCTCAATCTTGGAAAGCAGTTGATAAAGAATGAATAATCACAATGCTGGGAGGTAAATGCCACAGTGAGCACACACACAGAGTACTACACTCACGCAATGGAAGCCAGTAAATTGAGGAAGGACTGAAGGGATTTTAAGTGGGACTCTAAGACAGGAAAGTCATCTTAGTGGAGGCCACTAATGCTTTACACAGGCAGTGTTCTAAAATATAGGGGTTAAAATAAAAATAGCTAGTTAATGAAAAGAGGCTCTGAGAGATTATTTTCTCCCCTATTTGAAACCAGCCTTGGAAACAAGGGTGATACAGCTCTAACACAGGGATGCAGGGATGCAGAATTGAAGGGCAGACCTGGAGGGAAGAGACCAGTGGACCTAAGAAGTGACTTGGTGAGAAAGAATAAAGAACATGGAGGGAAAAAAGATGTCCTCTAGCAAAACTAATAAGGTTTTTCACTTTTCTCAAGGAAATAGTTAGGGTAATGTAACACTTCAGGGTTATTTAGTCCTAACTTTCACTTTACAGGAAATACAGGTTTAGAGAAACAAGTTAAAACATCACCATAAGAAAGTTCACATACAACTGCAAAATATGGGAAATTCTTCAAACAAATGTAGGCCCTGTCTCAAAGCTGATTGCCATAAAAACATCTCCCCATAGTGTAAGACTATTCTAAGTTAAGGGAAATTATATTCTAATCAAAAGACATTTTGAAGACAACCAGAGCAATGTGAATATTGGTTAACTGGAAGATTACTAGGAGATTACAGTTACTGCTTTACAATGTGTTCATGACATTGTATTTATGTAGGAGAATATTCTTAATTTTAATTTTATTTATTTATTTTTAAATTTTATTTTATTCATATGTGCATACAATGTTTGGGTCATTTCTCCTTCCTTCCCCCTGCCCCCTTCCTTAACCACTCCACCCTCTACCCCCTCACTTCCAGGCAGAAACTGTTTTGCCCTTATCTCTAATTTTGTTGAAGAGAAAGTATGAGCAATAGTAGGAAGGACCAAGGGTTTTTGCTAGTTGAGATAAGGATAGCTATACAGGGAGTTGACATGCATTGATTTCCTGTACATGTGTGTTATCTTCTAAATTAATTCTTCTCGAACTAACCTTTTCTCTAGTTCCTGGTCCCCTTCTCCTATTGGCCTCAGTCACTTTAAAGTTTCTGCATTAGTTTCTCTGCATGGAGGGCAACAAATGCTACCTAGTTTGTTGGGTGTCTTACCTATCCTCATATCTTCCTTGTGTGCTCTCGCTTTATCATGTGATCAAAGTCCAATTCCCTTGTTGTGTTTGCCCTTGATCTAATGTCCGCATATGAGGGAGAACATATGATTTTTGGTCTTTTGGGACAGGCTAACCTCACTCAGAATGATGTTCTCCAGTTCCATTCATTTCCTGAAAATGCTAAGATTTCATTCTTCTTCATGGCTGCATAAAATTCCATTGTGTATACATACCACATTTTCTTAATCCATTCGTCGGTAGTGGGGCATCTTGGCTGTTTCCATAACTTGGCTATTGTGAATAGTGCTGCAATAAACATGGGTGTGCAGGTGCATCTGGAGTAACCTGAGTCACATTCTTTTGGATATATCCCCAAGAGTGGTATTGCTGGATCATGTGGTAGATCTATGTTTAGATTTTTAAGAAGCCTCCAAATTTTTTTTTTCCAGAGTGGTTGTACTAGTTTACATTCCCACCAGCAGTGTAAGAGGGTTCCTTCCCCCCACCCCACCCGCCCCAGCATCCTCACCAACACCTGTTGTTAGTGGTGTTGCTAATGATGGCTATTCTAACAGGGGTGAGGTGGAATCTTAGTGTGGCTTTAATTTGCATTTCCTTTATTGCTAGGGATGGTGAGCATTTTTTCATGTGTTTTTTGGACATTTGAATTTCTTCTTTTGAGAAAGTTCTGTTTAGTTCACTTGCCCATTTCTTTATTGGTTCATTAATTTTGGGAGAATTTACTGTTTTGAGTTCCCTATATATTCTGATTATCAGTCCTTTGTCTGACGTGTAGCTGGCAAATATTTTCTCCCACTCTGTGGGTGGTCTCTTCAGTTTAGAGACCATTTCTTTTGTTGAGCAGAAGCTTTTTAGTTTTTTGAAGTCCCATTTATCTATGCTGTCTCTTAGTTGCTGAGCTGCTGGGGTTCCATTGAGAAAGTTCTTGCCTATACCTATTAGTTCCAAAGTATTTCCTACTCTTTCCTGTACCAACTTTAGAGTTTGTGGTCTGATATTAAGAACCTTGATCCATTTTGAGTTAATGTTGGTATAGGGTGATAAACATGGATCTAGTTTCAGTTTTTTGCAGATTGCTAACCAGTTTTCCCAGCAGTTTTTGTTGAAGAGGCTGTCTTTTCTCCATTGTATATTTTTAGCGCCTTTGTCAAAGATAAGTTGGTTATAGTTGTGTGGCTTCATATCTGGGTCCTCTATTCTGTTCCACTGGTCTTCATGTCTGTTTTTGTGCCAGTACTATGCTGTTTTTATTGCTATTGCTTTGTAATATAGTTTGAAGTCAGGTATCGTGATACCTCCAGCATTGTTCTTTTGACTGAATATTGCCTTGGCTATTCGTGGCCTCTTATGTTTCCATATAAATTTAATGGTAGTTTTTTCAATCTCTTTGATGAATGTCATTGGGATTTGGATGGGAATTGCATTAAACATGTAGATTACTTTTGGGAGTATAGACATTTTTACTATGTTGATTCTACCAATGTGTGAATATTCTTACTTTTAGGAAATACTAGCAGAATAGTTAATGAAGTATTACAATGAACTTACTTTCAAATGGCTTCATGAGAGAGAGGGATAGGTAGATAGATAGATAAAACAAATTTTCCAAAATGTGAACAATTGATACAACTACATTGTATATCTAACAATATTTACTGAGCTACTCTTTTCATCTTTTTGGTACATTAGAACATTTTTCATAATATAAAGATGAGGTTTAAAGAAAAAATATAGTGAGTATAATTTGTTAATGTAACAAACAAGTAAGTAGCCACATTAATCTGTCAAATTTTGGAGACAAGAGACCAGTGATTCAAGAGAGCTAAAGTTCAAGCCTCTGGGAATCCTTCTGGAACATAGTAAAAATGAGATTTCTAGTGAGGATTAAAATGAGCAAGTTCTGTAGAATTTCACAGGCTGGACTCTAAGGCCTACATTACAAAGATAGACACATCTCTAGTTCTGACAGGTAAATAAGTTTTGTAGGCTAAGTTTGCCTAGGAATATGTGCAAGTGAGTATGTAAGTTGTATGTTGAATATATGTATTGTAGAGTATTTTTATTAATTACTCTTTTTAAAAGAAACTTCTGAAAGAATGCTTATTATAAAAATTTGAAATTCCTAAGAAAAATTAGGTAGGTAAGATATACCAGTCAGCAGTATTTTCTGAAAATAATTACCTTAAAAAAGTTATAGAAATGTGTTTGAATGCTACTGAATCTTTGTCCCCAGAGGAAATAAGTATACTTGATAGAAATTCATTGACCCCAAAATTCATTTTTTATATTCTCTAATTTTTTAATGTTTTATTATTTGGATTTCTTTGGGAGGACTGATGATGTAGGCTTACAAAGACATTCATCGTTCATTATTCTGGAAATAAAAAGTTGTGAATATGAGCTTTCCATTGTTCTCTGTCCTATTCTGGAATGCTCTTCCATATGCCCTTGGGACTTGCTTTGTTAAAATGGGTATTGGAACCTCCAATCCCACAGAAATCATTGCGACACTGTTAAGTGGACATGGCTCTCTAGCTCTCCCCAGCTAAGTTATGCTCCATCAAACCAGGAATATGAACTACAATTGGGAAGAATCAGAGAAATTTTCTTGGATGGTTGTCTGATCAGAATATCAAAAATATGTGTCCCACATTACCATCCTCTCTTGAGAAAGTGGAAGACAAACACATAAATATGGAATTGAAATGTTCTGGGAAAAATTTGATACCTACATAAGCTAATCCAACCCAGGAAGCTAATTCCTTCTCTTTTGATTTCAAATTTACGATATATATATATGGAAGAGTGAAATATATAAGCTTCCAGTGCTCAAGGATTTTTTTGCATCTTCAAGCTCTTTTGGCCCAGAATTTTATAATTAGTTGACCATAATGGTAGCTACACATAACTCATTTCCACAAAATAGGAAATGACCCCATAGAAAGACTATAGGTCCACCACACCTATGCTAGTGTTTGTGAGGGTTATTAGCCTGGCTTGCCATTTATTTCCAATGGCCAGTTCCCTATTTTGAAATGTGAGATTAAGCAGACTTTCAGGAACTTATCTGAGGCCCAGAGCAAGGAAAACAAAGTTCCTGTTTCCCAAATAGTTTCCTTTGATTACACTGTAGTTCAGTAAAAACAATGACCAATATGGAGGCTCCTCAGTTTTGCCATAATGGAAAGAAAAATGTGAATAACTGTGAAGAAGTCATTAAGGGTTTGTCCTACAAAACAAAATGTCTTTAAAGTATGCCTCTCAAAACCACGTTAAGATTCCACCTCACTTCTGTTAGTATGGCTACCATCAAGAGTACAACAACAAATGTTGGTGAGGATGTGAGGAAAAAGGAGCCCTCATACACTGCTGGTGGGAATGTAAATTAGTACAACCACTATGGAGAACAGTGTGGAGGCTCCTTAAAAAAGTAAAAATAGAACTTCCATATGATCCAGTAATACCACTCCTAGGAATATATCAGAAGGAATGTAAGTCAGGTTACAATAAAGGCACCTGCACACCCATGTTTATTACAGCATTATTCACAATAGTTAAGCTATGAACACAGTCAAGATGCCCCACTACTGATGAATGGTTAGGAAAATGTGGTACTTATATACAATGGAATTTTATTCAGATGTAAAGAACAAGGAATTTTTGTCATTTGCAGGTAAATGGATGGAACTGGAAAACATAATATTGAGTGAAGTTAATCAAGTTTAGAAGGCCAAACACCACATGTTTTTTCTCATATGTGAAATATAGACCTAATACAAATACAGCAGTATTATGAAAAAAAGTCACATTAAGGGGAGGTCACATAGGAGAGGGGTAGGGTAAAAGAAGGAAATTAAGAAGGTGAATATAGTTGATATACTGTCTATACAAGAATAAATATAAAGTTTTTAAACCTGTTGAAACCATGATAAGAAAGGGACTAAGGTAGACTGAAGAAAAATAGAGATGAATCAATTATAATTATAATTATATATTATAATACATATATACAAGGAAATGTCACAAGGAAACTCCCTGTATAGTTATCTTAAGCCAAAATGTCATATTTTTTTATTCCTTCTACAAAATTGGAGAATAGGAGGGCAGAGCAGGTCCTGTCCAGGGAGGGAACTGGTACCGTGGGATGGGAGCAATGGTGGCAAAATGGTGTAGGAGGGTGAATATAGTGCAAATATTGTGTATATATGTATGTGAATGTAAAAACAACACCTGTTGAAACTCTTCCAGGAATGGGGGGGTTAAGAAGAGTAGGGGAGGGGGTGAATTCAAGTTTGATATAGTTAATACATTGTAAGAACCTTTGTAAATGCCACAATGCACCCCCACCCAGCACAACAATAAAAAAAGTGAAACTTTCTTTAAGCAACACATTAAACATTGAACACTAAAAAAAAGTATACCTTTTCTCCATGTTTCTGCTAGGTCCTTGTCCAATACCAGCTCAGGGAGTTAGTCCTTATTCATTTTTCATAGCTTCCTCTAATTCCCCTATTTCCCTTTCCTACATTCCAGATGAATTTTAGTCTACTATTTTAGAAGTTATATATTCTAATTTTTTCTTAGAAGATCCATATTCATGTTCACATACCCCTATTGCTTACTTAGTGTATCAATACTTTTATCTTGCTGCTAAAATATACTTTACTGGAGACTTCCAAGATGGTGGTTAGAGGGAGCAAGCAGAAAGCGAGCCTCCTATAGTGAAATCTTGGAGAGATGCTGGAGACACACTTTGCAGGCATAATCACTGAGAAGAGGCATAAATTTGACCCCTCCACACCTCCAGCCGGCGCAGAGAATCTCCACTTCATGTTAAACAGAGAAACAAGGAGGGCCCCCGGGCCGCCAGTCACTGCCACCCAGACAGCTTGGGAAGACACAGACCAGGTGAGCTTCGTGGTACCGTGGTACTCCCACAGACAAGCCTGGGCCAGAGCAGCATAGCCTCCTGGACAGACTGACCTCCTCGTGGGGAAAAAAGAGAAACTGAGTAATAAGCAATAAGAACAATAAAGACACGAGGGAAAGAGGGTGGGGCTCACTGAGCGCCGAAGATTGGGGGAAGGGAATCCTTCCCAGAACTGTAAATAAACAAGCTGGGAGGGCAGGAGAGGCTCGAGCAGGGGCAGGGCGCTCACCCAGCAACCAGGAGCGGGAAAGCTGGTGAGAGTGGCAGAGGGATGAAAACTCCACAGGAGAGGAGGGAAGACCCACTTCCCATGTGAACTGTAAACAAATATGGTGGCTAGCAGGAGCAGCAGCACTGCCCAGTAATCAGGAGCAGGAAAGCTTGTGAGAGTGGCAGTGGGAGGAAAACTCCACAGGAGAGGGGGGAAGACCCACCTCCCACATGAACTGTAAATAAACATGGAGGCCTGACAACGTGGGTGCAGTGTCACCTTTCCCAGTGCTTGGAAAGGGGAAAGCCTGTAGCAGAGGCTCCCGCACAGGAGAACTCTGAACAAACAAAGCCTGTGGGGCCAGGTGAGTGCTAAGCTCACCCCAGAGATCTGCATAAACAATGCCTCCAGCAACAGCAGGCTGATAGCAGTGGGCAGGCAAGCCACAGCTGCAGATACCATTCTCAGAACTGTCTCCAGACTTTTTTTTCTTTTTCTCCCTACCTTTGATGAGAGAATAACCAAATTACACCTGCAAGCTGAAAAACTTACTGAAACTGTATTGCATTTGAACTTGGGACACTTGGTGGGTTTGTGTGTGTGTGTGTGTGTGTGTGTGTATGTGTGTAGTTTTGTTCTACTTTATGCATCCCCTTTGATGAGACAACTACAGAACAACATCTGAGGTACCATCTACAGGATTGGAGACTGAGATGGACACCCAAATTATTAAGACTGCAACTTCATTGCATTTGAACTTGGAGGGTTTTTTTTGTTTTTTAATTTACTATTTTCCATTTTATTTTAATTCATTATTATATATAGATATTTCTTTCATGTACTTATTTTTTATTTTTATTCTTATCTTTATTTTTTTTATTTTTGATTTTCAATCCACTCTCTGTCTCTCTAATGTCTATTCAGCTTACTGTCGATTAGTACACTCACACTCCCTGTTTATACCTTTGAAACTTTCTTGTCTGAAACCTTATTCTGCTTTCTCCCTCTTGTCTGTGTATTTGTTTTCCCCTTTTCTTTAACTTCTTGCTTTCCATCTCAGCTCATCCTTCCATTCTAAATATTACCATTGTTATTATTACAAGCTAGAAAATACTTAATTGCACACAGTACAGGGACAGTAACAACACCAAGGACAATGACGGGAAGACAGAAAAAACAGGGAAACCAGTTTCCCCACAGCAAAAAATTAGTACAGGAACCAGAGGGGAATGAAGAAAACAGAAACTCAGATCCAGACTCCAACAACATGAAGATAAACTATGCCAAAGGACCCAATGAAGCCCACAAGAATAATTTAAAAGAAGACATACTACAAGTACTCAATGAGAATTTTATAGAGATGATACTGGATAGGGTCAAGCAAAATGTACAGGAGACACTCAAGAAATTCCAAGACAACAAAAATAGAGAATTTGAAAATGCAAAAGAAGAAATAAAGGAAACCATAGAAGCACTGTATAAACACCAAAGTGAAGGAGTGAACATGATGAATAAACGGATAAATGAACTCAGGACAAAAATAGACAAAATTAAAGAGGAAACCATCCAGGATATGGAAAACCTCAGAAAAAAGAATGAAACAGAACTGCAAAACAAAATGGAAGGCCAATCCAGCAGAATAGAACAAACAGAAGACAGAATCTCAGAACTTGAAGATGAAATGGTAATTAAAGGAAAAACTGAAGAACTATTAATTAAACAACTCAAGACCTGTGAAAAGAAAATGCAAGAACTCAAAGACTCCATCAAAAGACCAAACTTGAGAATCATGGGCATTGAAGAAAGAGAATAGCTGCAAGTGAAGGGAATGTGTAATCTATTCAACAAAATAATAACAGAAAATTTCCCAAATCTACAGAAAGATATTCCCA
This sequence comes from Castor canadensis, assembly GCF_047511655.1. Lineage (NCBI taxonomy): Eukaryota > Metazoa > Chordata > Mammalia > Rodentia > Castoridae > Castor > Castor canadensis. Next base: position 89,609,958 of record NC_133396.1, on the reverse strand, counting down.
TACAGATGCAAGAGGCCTCCAGGACACCAAACAGACCAGATCAAATAGAACTACTCCACAACATATCATCATTAAAACAAGAAGTTCAGAAACTAAGGAAAGACTCTTGAAGGCTGTAAGAGAGAAAAAACAAGTAATATATAAAGGTAAACCCATCAAAATCACAGCAGACTTCTCAACAGAAACATTAAAAGCAAGAAGAGCGTGGGGTGAGATCTTCTGGGCACTGAATGAAAATAACTTCAACCCCAGGATACTCTACCCAGCAAAACTATCATTCAAAATAGATGGAGCAATAAAAGTCTTCCATGATAAGCAGAAACTAAAACAATATGTGACCACAAAGCCACCACTACAAAAGATTCTGCAAGGGATTCTTCACACAGAAACTGAAACCCAACTTAACCATGAAAAGACAGGCAGCACCAAACCACAGGAAAAGAAAAAGCAAGACAGTAGAGAGTAACCTCAACTTAGGTACACACAATCAAACCTTCAAACAACTAAGACAACTAAATGACAGGAATCACCACACACCTATCAGTACTAACGCTTAATGTTAATGGACTTAATTCACCCATCAAAAGGCACCACTTGATGAAATGGATTAAAAAGGAAGATCCAACAATTTGTTGCTTACAGGAGACCAATCTCACCGACAGAAATAAGCATATGCTTAGGATGAAAAGCTGGAAGAAGATTTACCAAGCCAATGACCCCCAAAAACAGGCAGGAGTAGCAATACTTATCTCTGACAAAGTAGACTTCAAACCTACATTGATCAAACGAGATAAAGAAGGACATTCCATACTAATAAAGGGGGAAATAGACCAAAAGGAAATAATAATCATCAATCTGTATACACCCAATGTCAACGCACCCAATTTCATCAAACATATCCTGAAAGACCTAAAAGCATATATAAATGCCAACACAGTGGTTGTGGGAGACTTTAACACCCCATTATCATCAATAGATAGGTCATCCAAACAAAAACTCAATAAAGAAATCCAAGATCTAAAATATGCAATAGATCAAGTGGACCTAGTTGATGTCTACAGAACATTTCATCCAACCTCTACACAATATACATTCTTCTCAGCAGCCCATGGAACCTTCTCCAAAATAGATCATATCCTAGGGTACAAAGCAAGTCTCAGCAAATATAAAAAAATAGAAATTATACCGTGCATACTATCTGATCACAATGCAGTAAAAGTAGAACTCAACAACAAAAGTAAAGACAAAAAACATGCAAACAGCTGGAAACTAAATAACTCATTACTTAATGAAGAATGGATCATCGATGAAATAACAGAGGAAATTAAAAAGTTCCTAGAAGTCAATGAAAATGAAAACACAACCTACCGGAACCTATGGGACACAGCTAAGGCAGTCTTGAGAGGGAAGTTTATAGCCATGAGTGCATATATTAAAAAGATTGAAAGATCCCAAATCAATGACCTAATGATACATCTCAAACTCCTAGAAAAACAAGAACAAGCAAATCCCAAAACAAATAGAAGGAGAGAAATAATAAAAACAAGAGCTGAAATCAACGAAATAGAAACCAAAAAAACCATACAAAGAATTAATGAAACAGAAAGTTGGTTCTTTGAAAAAATAAACAAGATTGATAGACCCCTGGCAAACCTGACTAAAATGAGGAGAGAAAAACCCAAATTAGTAGAATCAGGAAATGCAAAACATTAGATAACAACAAATACCATGGAAGTCCAGGAAATCATCAGAGACTACTTTGAGAACCTATATGCAAATAAATTTGAAAATCTAAAAGAAATGGACAGATTTCTAGATACATATGATCATCCAAACTGAACCAAGAGGAAATTAATCACCTGAATAGAACTATAATCTACATGTTTAATGCAATTCCCATCAAAATTCCAATGACATTCATTAAAGACATTGAAAAATCTACCATTAAATTTATATGGAAACACAAGAGGCCACCAATAGCCAAGGCAATACTCAGTCAAAAGAACAATGCAGGAGGAATCACAATACCTGACTTCAAACTATATTACAAAGCAATAACAATAAAAACAGCATGGTACTGGCACAAAAACAGACATGAAGACCAGTGGAATAGAATAGAGGACCCAGATATGAAGCCACACAACTATAACAAACTTGTCTTTGACAAAGGAGCTAAAAATATACGATGGAGAAATAGCAGCCTCTTCAACAAAAACTGCTGGGAAAACTGGTTAGCAGTCCGCAAAAAACTGAAACTAGATCCATATATATCACCCTATACCAAGATTAACTCAAAATGGTTCAAGGATCTTAATATCAGACCACAAACTCTAAAGTTGATACAGGAAAGAGTAGGAAATACTCTGGAGTTAGTAGGTATAGGTAAGAACTTTCTCAATGGAACCCCAGCAGCACAGCAACTAAGAGATGGCATAGATGGGACCTGATAAAGCTAAAAAGCTTCTGTTCATCAAAAGAAATGGTCTCTAAACTGAAGAGAACACCCACAGAGTGGGAGAAAATATTTGCCAACTATACATCAGACAAAGGACTGATAACCAGAATATATAGGGAACTTAAAAAACTAAATTCTCCCAAAACTAATGAACCAATAAAGAAATGGGCAAGTGAACTAAACAGAACTTTCTCAAAAGAAGAAATTCAAATAGCCAAGAAACACATGAAAAAATGCTCACCATCTCTAGCAAGAAAGGAAATGCAAATTAAAACCACACTAAGATTCCACCTCACCCCTGTTAGAATAGCCATCATCAGCAACACCACCACCAACAGGTGTTGGCGAGGATGCGGGGGAAAAAGGAACCCTCTTACACTGTTGGTGGGAATGTAAGCTAGTACAACTACTCTGGAAAAAAATTTGGAGGCTACTTAAAAAGCTAGACATTGATCTACCATTTGATCCAGCAATACCACTCTTGGGGATATACCCAAAAGACTGTGACACAGGTTACTCCAGAGGCACCTGCACACCCATGTTTATTGCGGCACTATTCACAATAGCCAAGTTATGGAAACAGCCAAGATGCCCCACCACTGATGAATGGATTAAGAAAATGTGGTATCTATACACAATGGAATTCTATGCAGCCACGAAGAAGAATGAAATGTTATCATTCGCTGGTAAATGGATGGAATTGGAGAACATCATTCTGAGTGAGGTTAGCCTGGCCCAAAAGACCAAAAATCGTATATTCTCCCTCATATGTGGACATTAGATCAAGGGCAAACACAACAATGGGATTGAACTTTGAGCACATGATAAAAACGAGAGCACACAAGGGAGGGGTGAGGATAGGTAAGACACCTAAAAAGTTAGCTAGCATTTGTTGCCCTTAACGCAGAGAAACTAAAGCAGATACCTTAAAAGCAACTGAGGCCAATAGGAAAAGGGGAACAGGAACTAGAGAAAAGGTTAGATCAAAAAGAACCTAGAAGGTAACACACACGCACAGGAAATCAATGTGAGTCAACTCTCTGTATAGCTATCCTTATCTCAACCAGCAAAACCCCTTGTTCCTTCCTATTATTGCTTATACTCTCTCTACAACAAAATTAGAAATAAGGGCAAAATAGTTTCTGCTGGGTATTGAGGGGGTAGGGGGAGAGGGAGGTGGTGCAGTGGGTTGTAAGGGAGGGGGTGGGGGCAGGGGGGAGAAATGACCCAAGCCTTGTATGCACATATGAATAATAAATAAATAAATAAATAAATAAATAAAATATACTTTACTATGTTTTGTCTTCATATTCACACGTTCATGTTGTTGAATGTTAGTTCTGAATCAAGTATTTCCACTTTTACTTCTCTTTTGTTTTAGATTTTAAAAAATAAAACGATAAACTTCACCAAGATATTTAATCACCTTGTTTCCTCATCTTTTATAGCAATTCCTGCATATGTTTCTCTTATTTAGAAATTTCTCCAACTGTGATTCAATGTAGTGTATATATGAGGCACACTTGAGGCTATGTATGCTTAAGAATATTTTTATTAAGCCTTTTATTAAAATTAAAATATAACGACAAAAATCTTTTAGTTCAAATTTTTTTTTCTTGCTGTGCATGATGGTGCTCCCATGTAATTCCAGCTCTCTGGAACCTAGGGTAGGATGATTGCAAGTTTGAGGCCAGCCTGGGCTACTTAATGAGTTCAAGGGCAGCCTGAGTTTTAGTGAGACTCTGTCTCTAAGAAACAAACGAACATCCATGTGGGGCGACTCACACCTATAATCCCAGCTAGCAATGAGGTAGAAATCATGAGGATCAGGGTCTAGGCCAGCCCAGGCAAAAAGTTAGTGAGATCTCATCTCAGTCAATAAGCCAGGTATTGTGGCATGCACCTGTGTTCCCAGCTATGCAGGAAGAGATAGTTAGGAGGATCAAGGTCTGAGACAAGCTGGGCAAAAATGTGAGGTCCTACCTGAAAAAAAATATATATCTAAAGCAAGTAAGGGGCTGCTGGAGAGGCTTAAGTGGTAGAGTACCTGCATAGCCCTGAGGTCAAATCCCAGTACCACCAAAAAAAAAGAAACAAAAAAGACAGTTATTTTCCCTTAATTAAAAAAAAAGTATTTTCTTTTCTTTTTGTAACTGTTATTGCTGCAGACAAAGGTGCCCATACTCTCTAGGTAATTTCATGGAGAAGGATACATTTAGGGGTTTCTGTCCCATCAACCAGACTGGGCTTCCAGTACAACCCATGTCGTTAGCTATTTTGGCCAAATCTGGGCTTTCACACAAATCCTGACACAGACTTTAAGTGCCTAACTTGTCCTCAGCTAGGAACTGTCTTAGGTTTTTATGTGAAAGTTCTAAGCTTGTCAGAGCAGGCTCAGGTAAGAGAAACTGACGGGCAGGGCTTGCTAATATAGTGCCAGAAAGCAGCATAAGGCTCACAACCAATCCACTGCAGCAAAGCTAGCATGCACACCCTAATAGAGCAGTCATAACCAAGAAAAGCAATTGGATTCTAATTCAGCCTCTCCTGCACACCACCCTCAGGGCTTCAACTGGGGTGATACAGGGGAAGTACAGTTATTTTTCAGACTGTCTTGTTTCTTGTCCTGTAAGACTGTCTGGGCCAGGGGAGTAAGAATGGTGCAATGCAAGTCAATGACTATTATCAAAAAGTTAAATAGTCAGAAGTTCTATTAGTATAGCCAAACTGCAATTGCCTGTCCATTCACTCATTTATCAAGTCCTTAAAATGTTCTCGAGCCCTGGCTACATGTCAAGTCCTGTCCTCACTGCATACTGTGGCTATAAAGGAGAGTTTGTTCATACAGAGCTGATTGAATGGTGAGGGGAAGATACTAGTCAAAGAAACTCACACCTTAAGAGGTAATGATGAACTAACATTTGAAGGATTAGCAGGAATTAAATAGGCCAAGATTGGGAGGGGAGAATGTTGTAGCAGAGGTAGAGCAAATGAAAAGAGTCTGTGGCGGGAGAGGTAACTGGGCGTACGTGGGTCAGAAGCAAAGCCAAGTTCACCAAGGAATATCACATTGCCCAAGGATGGAGAAGTAAGTAGAAGCCAGAATGTGTGGGACCTTCTAATCCATGTCGGGGATTTTGATCTTTAGCCTGTGGGCATGGGAAGCCTGTGGGCATGGGAAGGTCTTGAGGTTTTTTAAGCCTGAGTGTAGAGATGTGATCGTTGTTGCATGTGGAAATTTTTCCTTTGGCTATGACATGGAGGGATGTCACTGTGAGAAAGAACTGCCAATCACAACAGCTGCATAACATGTCCAGGAATTAGAGACGTGTTAATGATGTGTTTGAGTGGAAGCTAAGCTTTCTAACACCTGTTGGTCTAGCCTGCTTTGAAGTGTTATTATCAGTCTGCTACATGTACCACTGGCACAAATAAAATTTCCTATCCTTACCAAAGTTTTAAAATTTAGAAGCTTATGATTAGGCTGACTTCTAGAATAGGTCATTCAATCTAATTGCAGGCAAAGTTCTGAGAAGAAACTTAAAAAAAAAAAAAAAAGGTTGCATGGGCTGAGTGCCTGAAAATTGATGACACTATTTCTGATGATTCTGTGATGCAGTGTTTTTCAAACTTTAGTCTGCATTGAAATCACCTGGAGGACATTTGTTAAAACACAGACTGCTGGGAGTCACTCCCAGGGTTATCTGATTTAGTAGGGCCTTTTAACAAGTTCACAGGTGATGGTGATGATGCTTGCCTGAACTCACACTTTGAGAACCACTGCCTCTAGTGCATTGATCTTCCTAGGTGACTACACATTAAAAACACCTGAAAGCTCTAACAACACCTGAGCAGGTGTCTCCAAAGCAAAGAAATTCAGAATATCCCAGGTGGGATGTGCACCCATCAGACTAAGAAACACTCATCTGTTATGTCCTGGACACTTAATATTAAACCTAAAGTTGCATTGTCTCTTTCCTTCCTTTATGCCAACTACCTCATTAGCCATAAATAAACTTGGAACTTTTCAACAGAAGTAATTTTGAGGCATAAATTGTTTATAAAAAAATCTGAATTTATCTTTGTAAGGCCTATTAGCCAATATACATTCACTTCTCAACCACATATTTTAATGAAAACCTAGAATGTATTCTGTATACGAGCATCTTCCTCATCTCCAAAATTATTGCCTTTGTTCATATGTTGTGGCACAAGTTGGTGTTGAATATTTTATACCCTTTTATTTGTCTCCATCATCCACCTGTCATCTTCTTTTTCTCTTTCCTTTCTTCATCACCTTCTCCTCTTTCTCCTTCTTACTCTTCTTTTATGGTACTGGGGATCAAATCCAAGAGGAGGCAAGCACCCTACCACTGAGCTACAACCCATTCCCCCATCTTTTAATACCAGATGAATGTCCTAAAATTCATGTTCCTCCAAATATATCATCATGTAGATTTTTTTAAGTTAAGACTTATGTTCTAGGAGGTAAACAGTGTCAACTTCAATAACCTGAGTGCTGATGAAACGTCTATTACATAATTTCCTCCAGCACAGAATGCAATCAGCAGAGCAGGATTTCCCTGACTCGACTCTCCACTCCCTTCCTCAACTTCTTACAAAATAAACAGCTTTTTCCCTGCCATGCAGCAGCTCCTACTTTCTACTGTCTTTGAATCTGTACCTGCTTTAGAAAAGAAAACTTTTCCCTTCCTTCATGGTCTTGATGTTCAAAGACATAGGTAGGAGGAAGATTTCCTCTGGTCTAGCAGCCTCCTTCTTCCAGTTCATGAACTCCTTTCTAAACTGTTGCTGCTACATTATAAACCGTGCAAGAAAGGTCCAGGTGGCTCAAGGAGTGTTGTTTGGTAAGGGAAAGTATAGCTCTGAAATTTGGCTTGACTTCAAGAGAAAGAGGACTTGGCTTATGCTATGTCATTAACTGTTCCCAAACCCAAGTAAAGGGAAGCCTTCTTGCTATGACTGAATTGTAGCCTCAGCAGAAGTTGAGTGGTCCATCTCTGTACATGGCACTACTTAGAGCTTATGCCAACTTGCCTAAAAACGTTTAAAGAATTATGTTCAACATTAGAGATTTTCATATTTCTCTCATGGTGAAGAAATTCCAGGTTGAATAATTTAGGATTTGTGAAGGCATACTCTGTGCTTCTACTAGAAACACACTTTCTCAAGCTAGAGATGGTGCTTCTTTTTGTAAAATGTCAGGGAGGAGTTGGTCATAATTGCCCATCTCCATATGGAGCACATTTCATAGATCGATAGATGATAGATAGATATAATATGTATATATTGTATGTATATCTAATATGCCTACATACAGGTACATAGACACATATTTTTATTAATGTTATTAATTGGACAAAGTAGTAGGTTTCCCGTGACACCTATGCAAGATATTTTGATTGTATTTACCCACCTAGCATCCCCCTCCACTCCTCCACTCATCCCCTCCTAGTCTCTAATAGTTCACCTTCTACTTTATGTCTTTCATTCTAGATCCCACATAAAAGAGAAAAGATTTGATACCCATCTTTCTGAGTCTGGCTTATTTCACTTAACATGATGGTCTCCAGGTCCATCCATTTTCCTACAAATGACATGGTTTTGTCGTTTTTCATGGCCAAATAATGCTTTATTATGTATATATGCCACATTTTCTTTATCCACTTATTTGTGGTGGGCACTTAGGATGATTCCATGACTTGGTTATTGTAATTAGTGCTGCTATAAATATGGCTATGCAGTGCAGCTATGTCTCTTGAATGTTGACTTTGATTCTTTTGGATATATGCCCAGGAGTGGTATAGTTGCATCACATGGTAATTTTATTTTTAGCTTTTTGATGAACTTCTGTACTGATTTCCATAGTGACTGTACTAGTTTATATTCCTATCAATGGCGTATAAGTGTTTGTTTTTCCTATATCCTCACCAGCATTTGTAGTCATGTGTTTCTGTTGATGATAGCCATTTTGATTAGGGTAAGATGGAATCTCAATGTAGTTTTGATTTGTATTTTCCTTCTTAAAATCCCAGCATTTTAATCTAGAAGTGCCCTATTCAACTCTGTCCCTACTCCTGGTCCCAACCTTTTCCCTATCTTTTTATATCAGTCATGTTTGTTTTTAATAACATATAATTTGTCAGTGTATTTATTTTTACCCCCTGTTATTGTAAAGGGAATAAGTTCCATGAAGCATAAATTTTTGTCTATTTTACTTCTTGATAGATTCTCTATACTAGAATAGTCTCTGGCACATACCAAGTATTTGATATATATTTAATGAGCAACTGAATGATTAATTAAATGATTAAAATGATGGTGGAGAAATGGTAAGAGGCACTGAAAGATATATTCTTCCAAGAAATATTTTATTTTACTAGTGCAAACAAACCCTTTTTTGAATCTGAACACTTTGGACTTTATATGACTTAAGTTTCAAAAGCAGGTTCCCCTTTGAGTTTAGAAGTGGGATAGAGATGAGCGAAGAAGATTCAAATCCTGAAAACACCTGGCTTTGTTTTACTGGTGGCAAGTATTAAAGGGCCTGCAAAAGAAAGCACCTGAAATAACTTTATCATCAGTTGACACTGAAATATAAATTGAAAAAGGGGATAGTTTGGCAATACTGGCATCACATCGCTTCTTCTAGTTCTACTAGAAGTTTCCAAGAAGTATAACAGCTGTTGAACTAGTGAGTGACTGTCAGCTACTAATCTGGCCTAAATCCTGGATTACATATAACAGTAGTTCAAAAGCTAGGCTGAAATGTCTATGGCCAGAACAAACAGTCAAACTGAAACTTAGCACAAGGAAAGGCCAAAGTGGACAAGTTTGATAGTGTTTATACAAAACAAAACAGTAAAGAGCTCTTGGCTTTGGCCCAGGGAAGACCAAGAGAGTGGAGGACTGGTGAGAGATACAGGTTCACCAAGGTGAAGGGCACCCAGAATGTTTGTAGCATTTAATTTTCACTTAGGACTCTGGATTTCTGGAAGGCAAGCTACAGCTGGATCTCCCAAAGGCATTTGCAGAGCCAGGTGCCGCCTACACAAGCAGATTTCCAAAATCTCACTGGAGTCCTAAATCTGAAAGACCAAGAACAGAACAATGAGATGTAGAAGACCCTACTCCCTATGGAGATGGAGACTATCTCCAAAACAAGTTGAGCTTATGTCTAAGATTCTTGGCCATTGAATAAAATTTTTCCAAAGGGAATATATGTTAGCTGCCCAACCCTCTTCCTCTACAATTACAAAAAAGACATTTTGGCCAATAAGCAACTATAGAAATACTTCTATTCTTGGGTTACTGAATATATTTTGCCTGCTTTTATTATTCCTTCTAGACTATAATTAAAGGAGTCTAGACGTCATGGATCATCCATCTCTAATCCCTCCCTACCATCTCCACCTAGTCCAGTGCTTTCAACATGATAGGAACTTAATACTATTTTTAAATTATATGGAACTTCCTCAAATGTGTTAGAAATCATACTATCCTTAGGGTGAATGGAAAGTGTTCTCTGTCACAGGATTTCCTCCTGCCACATCAGCATAACTATACTAAACTGGTTTGCCCTCACTTCCTGCCTTCCTGTGTAACTAGAGATGACCATTTTTTAGGCCTTAAAATATTCATCACAATCTCCTAAGATAAGATCCTTGCATTTTCCACAGGATTAGTGGAAACCAATAAACTTGGGTTTATTGATAACTGATAATTAGACTCAGAAAAATCCGAGAGCCCAAGTATGCCCTCTAACCCTCAAACACCTCTCTGCAATCATGAAAAATAATCTACTTTGAAAATAAACAAACATGAGGATGCATTCTGGTGTTCAGTAATCATTTCCTACATCTGCTTTAAATTAGTCAATTCCTCTCAGTCATTTCTCAGCTATGAGTCAATGGTGCCCAGTTCATGGGCTGTCTGAGAAGAAATTAGTGGACCAAAGCCTCCGGTGTTGTTTCACAGTTGTCTTGCCAGCATAATTAGCAACATGCATCTTAGGCCTGATCCACTGGACTATGGTTTCCTTTCTGCTTATTGTCTATTTTCTTCTTTGCATAGACATTTTTTTATACTTGTATTTTATCCGGGTATTTGACAAGATGGGAGTAGAGGAGAAAGAAAATGAGGTAGAAAGTAAGCTTGGAATATTTAGAAAATTTCCTAAGATCACAGAATCTTACCTTGGAAAATGATTGAAAACACTGAAGAAACTGATGTGAAATGAATGTTTTCCTATTTTTGAATTTTAATAATTGATGCTTTTTTTCACATAGGTTCCTAGAGCTTTTTAAATAATCCTATTGCGTAGAATAAACAATATCATGTAACAAGTCCAAGAATGTATAATGTGGGGGTTCATGTCATGTGTCAACTTGGCTAGGCCACATTACCATACATTTGGTTAAATACCAGTCTAGGTGTTGCTGTGAAGCTAATTCTTAAATAAGATTGATTAACATTTAAATTAACAGAGTTTGAGTGAATCAGATTACCCTTCATGATGTGGGTGGGCCTCAGTCAATCACTTGAAGGCCTTAAGAGAAAAAGTCTGAGGTCTCCCCAAAAGAAGAAATTTTGCCTCCAGAATGCCTTGGACCTGAGTTGCAACAGCCATCAGCTCTTCTCTCCAGCCTGCTGCTCTACCCTGTAGACTTTGGACTTGTTAGTCCCCACTCTCTCTCTCCCTTCCACTCCTCCACCCCTCTCTGCACATACACATACCACACTACACATGCAACATATACATACAAACACATACCACACCACACAGATATCATACACAATGCACATACTATACACACACACACACACACACACACACACAAAGTGCCAATATATATTTTACTGTTTTGTTTCTCTGGAGAACCCTGACTGATATAAATACATTTTTAAAAAGTCAGTATTGGGGCCAGGCGCTGGTGGCTCATGCCTGTAATCCCAGCTACTCAGGAGGCAGAGGTCAGGAGAATCACTGTTAAAAGCCAGCCCAGGCAAATAGTTTGTGAGACCCTATCTTGAAAAAACCCAACACAAAAATGGACTGGTGGATTGGCTCAAGGTGTAGGCCCTGAATTCAAACCCTAGTACCACAAAAAATAAGTCAGTTTGGGCTTCTTGGGCCCAATTATACAGGTGTTCAATAGTTCAATATGAGTCAAGAATTGAATAAACTTCATATTACACACAGTCATTGTCTTGACTCTGAAAAAAATACTAACCTATTCAGTATTATTTCCTGAAATGTCCCTTTGATGAAATTTTGTTTGGAACTCTCATTTCAAAGAAACAATTTCTTAGATTGCCTTATAGTTAGACCCATATTGACCATAATTCAATCTGTAATACTGGTAACTACACATTGATACCTACTATGCACCAGGTATTTCCCATACATTCATCCTCAATCTTACAGTAATCCTGCAAGAGAATATTGCTCTACTCATTTCATAATAAAGAAATTCCCCTAGTAAGTATTTTGCCCAAGGAGGATCCTCAGTCAGTATTGAAAGGTTAGAGAATATCATTATGATGGAATTCTAGTTAATCACTTAATTAGCAAACATTCATTGAAAACATATTTATGTGCATATTTATGTGCACTTCATAATCCATTTGTATGGATTATAAAGATCTAAGACAAGTTAAGAGAGATATATTTTAGAAAGAGTTTCTAAAGTCATGAAGAGTATCTCAATTTTTCAGAAAAGTGAATGTATCAGAGCACCCCATTCACTAAGCATTCTAGTTGAGTTATAGTTATTTTTCCAACAGCTCATCACCAAAGACCTCAAATCTCTTATATCCAAATGCCTATTTGACATCTCCAGTTGATTGTATGGCATATTGAATCTCAGATTTAATTTTTCCCTTGTCCTCTCCTTACACACCACTTCTAATCCATCAGCCAGTCCTCCAAAGGTGCCTCAACTACACCAAAACTCATTATTTCTAAATAATGAGTAAAATTTTAATCCAAACCCCCATGACCATTCATTAGACTGCCATAAAAATAAAAGCCTCCTAGCTTGTCTTCTTGCCTCTATTTTTACTCCTCATACACAGAAGCCAGAATGATCTTTTAAAATGTAAATGAGATCACATCACCACCCTCCACACTTAACACAAATACTCTACTCTTACAATAAAAATCGAAACCTCTTCTTGTAGCCTATAAAGTAGTACATGATATAACTCTGTCTTCCTTTTGCTCATCACCTTGTATTACTCTCCAAGTTGTTCACTGGGCTTCAACCACACTGACTCTATCTCCATATACACTAGGCTCCTTCCCAATTCACTTGCTTTCTTCTCTCTAGAATACTCTTCTTAGCTAACAGCCCGTTTCTTCATCTCCAGTTCTCTCATGGAGGCCTTCTCTTAATCATTCTATTACAGTAGCTACCATTGTCAAAGCACACGCTCTCTCTCATTCGCTTTTCTTTCTCTCATTAATACTTTTCCTCCCTGATGCTTAATGTTATGTGAAATTATCTTAATAGCTACTTGTTTATGCATTCTTGTCTGTATGATCCCATTTAGGGGCTTTGCTGGTCTTACTCAAAGTTCTGAGAACAGAGCCTGGAGAATGAGTCACTCCTTAATATATTTTGGATGAATGAATGAAAGTCCTAAAATGAATGTTTCAGTTGCAGTGGGAAGTCACTCGTGGTTTTCTTTTTTTTTTTTTTTTCTGATTCTATCCCTCTTATGATGAATGGGCCCTAATCTTTCATGCATTTTTTCTGACATTTTTATAGTTTCTTCAGTTTGGGTGTTCTGTTCCATGTGACCATAGTTTTAATCAAGATATTAAACAAATACCAAAAGAAAAAATTTGTGTGGGAAGGGTGTTTGTCTGTTCCTGTTTCTGATAATTCCCAAAAGAAACCAACCCATCTGCTTAGGTATCAGTGTCTAGTTACTTATGCCAGAAGCAGCTGCTATTTGCTTATAAAATTCATTGAGGAACAATTTATTTTCCATTTGTAGAATTTTAAACTACTGAAAGTCAGCTTCCTTTGCTTTGGGAAAAGAGATGCAGTTTATATTCAGCACAGCAAGAAATTATGTTCTATAAGGAGTTTTCAAACCTTCTCCATATGAACTATGAACCAGGAACACATCATAGCACCTTCAAGATGTTTCTGACTGACAAGAAAATGTTCCATGAACTAAGTTGACATTTAGTCTATTTGGCTATGTTTAGTCTCCACAGTGATTATCAAGTTGTGTTACTGGGACCAAACTAACTTATTTGCCTCGAAATTTTCTAATTTTATGAATGTGGAAATTTTATTTTTAAATCCTTCACTTAGTTTTATTTTTCCTTTTGTAACGAGGTACTCTTGCTCAGTTTATTTTATTAATGCTATATAAATAATGGTTCTTTGCACCTATTTGTCTGTATTCCCTTCTCTTTTTTCTTTAGGGATTGACATGTACCTTCTGTTAAGTAATCAGAGTTTGTAGAAAACTTTCCTAGAAGCTGAGAATATATAAGGGAAAATATAAAATCAAATCTTTTTTATTATTTTATTTTATCATTTTTGCACTTACTTACATGTAAAATCAAATCATGAATGGAACCTTTCAACAAGGACATTACTTCCACTCTGTGTTCATTCTTTAATTCTGTTGTGTGTTCTTATTTGGTGGTAGATGTTTCCATTTCTCTCTTTCTCACTCATGTCTGTCATATTATATTTTATATATTATTTTCACTATATACATCATATATTATATAACCATCCTATAATATATTTTATATATACTATGTGGTTGCATATTTATATAATATCATATGAAGATTAACATATTAACTCTCTCAAGTCCTTTATATAAAATGGTGTAGTATATGAGTAGAGAACCTATACATATCTTGCCTTATGTTAAGTCATTTCCAAATTACTTATAACTACCTAATAAAAGAGAAATGCTATTTAAATCATTGTTATATTGTGTAGTTTAGAACATAGTTATAAGTAAAAGACTGTACATGTTCATTATAGAAGCAATTTTTAAAAATTTATTTTCAACCTGCAGTTGGTTGAATCTGTGGATGTTGAACCCTGTGAATATGGAGCCCTGGCTTTACTACTTACTTGTAGGGTAAGTCTTCCTCTATAGTCTTCTTTTTCTAAAATGATAGAATAATATTTTAGTTTCTTCAAAGGTCCAGATTTCTCATGTATGTAAATGGAAAAATAAGACCTGTTGAAACTCTTCCAGGAATGGGGAGGGGGGGAGGATAAAGGAGATGATGGAGGGGGTAAATTTAACTATGATATATTGTAAGAACCTTTGTAAATGCCACAAAAACCCCAGTACAACAATAAAAAAGGTTTATTGGATTTACATTGAATTTATAGACAAACATGGAGTGAATTGGTATCTTTATAACATTAAGTCCTCAAACCCAAGAAAATAAGACACTTCTCCAGTTCTCCAAATCTTCTAGAAATATTGTGTATGCTTAAGTAAGTTAACGTTTGATGTTTTGTGTTGAGAGAACATTTTTTAAAATTACATTTTCTATTTAATACTGATGAAGAAGCATGTTCTTTATTTTTGCTAAATAATCTTGAATCCAACAAACCCTTAAACTATTAGTAGTTTTAAGAGTTGACCTGTACTTCTGTTGTCTTTTCTATGTTGATAATCAAATGGGCTTCTGTGATGGTTGGTCTTGTCAACTTGGTTAGATTTAGAAGCATCTAGGAGATTGGTGAGGCACACCCCTGGTTCTGTCTATGAGGGTGTTTCCAAAGAGGGTTAATTGAGAGGAAATCCCCACGCTGAATGTGGGTGACACCATGTCATGAGCTGGGGTCCTCAATGGAATAAAAGAGGGGAAAAGAGAAAGTCAACCCAGCACTGGTCTTCCTCTCTCTCTGCTTCCTAGTCATCATGGTATGAACTACTCTGCTCCACCATACCTTTCCTGTGTGATGAACTATATCTGCTGTAACCACAAGCTAAAATAAGTTCTTCCTCACTTAAGTTCTTTCTGTGAGACATTCTGGATCAAAACTTTAGTACCATTATTAACTCTGCTATCTCTCTTGCCTCCCATATTCCTTGTTAAGTCAGGCTAATTCTTTCCCTAGCTTCTGACTAAAAATGGTTTTATTGTCCTTTTGCAAAATAAACATATTGAGATATAAGATTTTCTTTATTTTAGCAAGCATAAAGAAAGTAAAAAATATCAGTAATCTCACCATCCTTATGCCCTCTCTCAATATTGTTCCAGACACTTTATATATTTATTCTTAGAAATATATTTTCAAAAACTAGGCTTCTGTTATATATGCTACTTGTTAATCTTCTCTTGTTAGCACATTAATTATCATCTTTTTAATTGTGGGTATCTTAGGGCTCCTTTGCATTATAAGAAGACTGAGTCTTCAGGGAAGATTTAGACTGTATTACATTTTCAGCCAGAAAAGACTTGTTCAAATTCAGCACTTATTACTGTCTATATCCTATATCTTGGGAGGAGGGTGCTGGCCTTTTCACCTACTGTTTTGCATAAACCAAGAAGATTCATACTAAAAGAAGAATTTGCTACTGTTGTTGTTCAAACCCAGTTTAAGTATTTAAGGAATGGAAGCCCTAAAGGAATTTTAAAGCCATCTCTTGGTGAAGTCATTGTTTTTGCTTCTTTGTTGCCTATAAGCTTAATTACCTGGAGTGCCAAAACTTAGTGATAGAGGTGAACATGCAAGAAAAAGGAGTGTGTTATAAGTCCTATCTGGCAAAGTACCATCAGGAAAATGACTAAGATTCCCTTAATGTTTCAAAACCCTCAGTTTGACTAAACTTTAAATGGGTCTACTCCTAATTCCCAGCCCTGATCTCCCTTTTCTTAGAGCATTTACTTTAGAAAACCTGTGAGACATAAAAAAAAAAAATCCATTTCCCAGTTTTAAAACGCAAAAATGTCTTTGTCAAGATTTTGAAAGCCATCCTTTTGAAATGTGATCATCAAGGAAGGTAGCACCACATCTCCCAGTCATTTTGGAGGTTAGTATCCTAACCTCACTGAGTAGCTTGCTCATTTGCAAACCATCTTCTGTTTTGAAGACTGAAAAACTTATTTTTCTTTTGGATAAGGCCAAGCAACAGACACAGATAGCCTATAACTCCCCTCAAAATCCTCCATTGTTTTTCCACTTGCTCACCCCAGCACTTAACAATACTCTCACTCCTTGTTTCAGTATAATTGAGCACATACTGCATTATGGTCTCTCTCCCCTATTTCAATAAGATTTAAAGTCTTTGCTTGTTTAACTTTGGTGTGATTTCTGCTCTAACAGAAACAAAGATGGTTGAATGAAGTGTTTGGATGGAATTTGTGTTAGTATTTATGTTAAACTTTCTGAATTTCCTATAAGAACATAGTATAGTCTTATGAAGAGTAAGGTATATTTAAATGTCCCTGGTAATTGAGTATCTAGTTTTAAGTAAGATCTTTTTCTCTGCTGCATAGCTCAATCAAGTAAAGATCCTTGTCAGTCTCATGTGGATCCCCTAATTCCTTTTCCATTCCATGTTGATCAGGAAGGAAATGAATAGAACTTTGAGATAGCAAATGTGACTATCAGATGATCAAATAGCAGTCCTCAACTTTTCTCTGATGACATGCATTGGCTCTGAAAAGATGTTTCTGATTTAATATCTCCTTTGCCCCCCTTTACCAGCAATAAGAAAATAGTCAGAAAAAGAGGTTGTATATGGAAGAACATGTGAGTGAAAAAGGAAAATGGAGGCATCTCTAATCTTCCTACAGCCTGGAGTATTCTCACCCATCCCCCAATAATCTGTCCCAAATTAGCTTATCTCTTCTGTAAAGCTTTCTTAGAAACCTTACTCCTGACTCTATACCCCCCATGTGTACCCTTTTATCACTGTGTTGCAAATACTTCTTTATATATCTGCCCTGTGAGGTCAAGGACTGTATTATTAGGCTTTTAGTCTAAGCTCTCTCCATGGTGCTTGGCACATAACAGATGTTCAATAAATGTTGTCTTATCAAGTGATAAATTAATTTCACATCCTCATTTTCAACCTAAAGATCAAAAGGGTTGGGGTCATGCTCTGATGGTTTCATAGTTGAACTTACATTACAAAGTTACCTCCTCTTACTATGGCATTGTCCAGAAAAAGATACATAATACAATTTAACATTCTGTGTGGAACTTTACCACTACACCTTAAGATCCTTATAATGCTATAGCAAACTGCTCAGCAATTATAAAAAACTGAGAGCAATGAGTTCTGAGTGACCTTCAAGTCACTGAGAAACAAAAAAGGGATATGACCAACTTTCATTCTTTCATGAGTTGTTTCACTATAGGGATATAGGTTTGACCTAATGGAAGGAATTTGTGGAGTAACTGGAAGAAGATTGAAGTCAAAAGACAAAGACATTTCACTTGTTGGGTGATATTATCTTTCTTCTATGGTTTCTCACAGGTAAAACACACTGATGAGACTGAAATAAATATTAAGGACACTTTTGTTAGAGGTGTGGCTCAAGTGGTTGGGCACCTGCCTAGCAAGCACAATTTAGGACACCTTAAAAATTATTTCTTCCCTGTTCTCTGTTCTGTGGTTTTTGCCAGCCAATTAATATGTCAGAAATTATCATCATCCATAAGTATTTAAGTTAGCACCTATATAACCCAAGATTTAATAACACAATGTTCTATAAAATACGATCTTGGCCTTGTTAAGAAAGACCAAGGATGTGTACACCAGACTGGTCTCTAATTCCAGAGATGTTGGTCTTCCACATTTCTTCTTTTGATAATACCTAATATCCAATTTTCAAGAATCTCCAGATTTCTCTTTGTAATATTGAGATCGCAGAAGAAATCCTAAATATAGTTAGCATTCCAACAGTTTTCACATCTAGGTTTCATGTCCAAATGATTAGGGTGAGGCATGTTAAATTCCTGAGTTCACCCGAATCTGAACCCTACATATGAAGAAATGAAATAACATCTTCTTTCCCATGAGCAATCTGAAGCTAAATGAGAGAATTAGGTTTATTGACACTGATGTTAATGTGAATTTAGAAGTGCCTATATTTAGTTTGGGGCTGCCATGTGATATCCTGATACTTTCTCTGCTGTGGTTATCTACATTCCTTCCTCTCTGCACTTCTACCCTGTAAGTTGTGTCATTTACACCACAATGGAAGCATGAAAGGGAGGAGTGAGGCTGAAGAACGTGTTTCTTTAAGTCATTGTCAGCCCTGCTGAGACAATCAAGTCCAGGTTAAATTTCTCAATCCCCAAAGGAACTGATCATGCCAAATTGCACACAACTGTCTCAGGCCATCATCCATCTAGATGGAACTAGGCATTGTTCCTTGAAAGTGGCTCACTGGTGTTCCCTGAGCATGAAAGATATAAGAGATAGAGTAGAGAATATAAATACTATTGCTAAAGGGGAAACAACTGAGTGTGTTTATTTAAATATTGTGCCTATAAAATTCTCACAGCCCCTTGTTTCAATGCTTTTCAATTAAGAGGGTGCACTTCAAACAAACAATATTGAACCACACAAGTGGCCTATTCCATTTATGGTGCTGTAACACAGGTTCCAATATTGGTGTCTGATGAGGTCTGCTCATTTCTTCCAAAATGGTACCTTATTACTGAATCCTCACATGGTGGAAGATAGATGGGCAAGAGGGCCTCAAGCTATATAAACCTCTTCTAAAAAGGCCTTGGCTTCACACTCATGACTCAATTACCATCTAAATAGCCTATTTCTTAACAATATTACACTTAATATTTAACATGTTATGCTTAATTATCACCTCTTAATACCATCAATAAATTAAGTTTCAATATACAAGTTTTGGAGGGGCAGAAACTTTCAAAGCATAGCAATAATGTTATTGTCTTATATTTACTTTGTAATCCCCTTTGTCATTAATTCTCAATATAAAAATTGTCTTTGCCTCACATTACGAGTAGGAAAACAGAAAAGCTAGAGTTGGCAATATGTTAATGGTCAAGTGGGTAATGATTTCTAACTTTTTCTCCATCTCTGACTCCCATACTCATTCATCTACTTACTCAACAAATATTTAGTGATCCCTTATTATGTACAAAGCACTGATATCTTGACAATAGTGTAATAGTTAGCCATTCAATCTGATGTTGTTTTAACATAGAATTATCTTTGTTTTGCTTTTCCCACTGCAGTCTTCTCAGACCCTTCCATAGAGAAGGTGAGAAATGTTTTCCCATAATCATAGGAGTTAGAAACAGTCTTACAATTTGAAACCAGTCCCCTTGACTCCTCTCTCTACCAGGTCATGTTGCTACTAACTAACGTTAGCTCATCAAAACTCTTTAGTTCTTATAGCAAGTGTAGCTACATTAATAAAATTGGATATAGTTTTATGTTTTGAGGGATTTTTCTTTTTCCATCTCTTTCTTTTTTCTCCCTTTCTTTTTCTTAGGTAAAATGGATTTGGATGTCATGATCCAAATTTTTGTAAATCCTCATAAAAAATCTATCTAATTTACAAATTTAGCAGAACAATCTAATAAATTTATTCATAACCTTATTACTACCCTCTTAAAAATCCAATTGCTGAAAAATAATGTAAAGCAAAACATCATAGTAAACTTTCAAGTGATGGCCATTTCATAAACCTTAGCATCATTCTACAGAAGAGATGTTAGGGACTCAAACTGCCTAGTCTGATGCTAATGACTCACTGTTGTGTGTATTGTACTCAACTTATTATGAAATACTTCCACACATGTCTCATTTGAGAACATCATACAGCCCTTTGAGGAAAAAAGCCAAAGCAGAATTAATGCTCTCCATTTTGTAGGAAATTAAATAAATATGACTAAAGACCTAAGTTCACACAAGTTCTATCTGGCAAATCCAAGCTTTCTCATACTACTAATGCATTTTCCAAGAATAGCTTTTTTTTTCATTTATTCATATGTGCATACAATATTTGGATCATTTCTCCCCACTATCCCCCTGCCCTCTGTCTTCCTCCCCTTCTACCCCCCTCCCTCTCCCTCCCACCCCCCTCCCTCTCCTTCCCACCCCCTCACTTCCAGGCAGAAATTGTTCTGCCTTTATCTCTAATTTTGTTGAAGAGAGTAAACAATTGTAAAAGAACAAAGCAATTTTGCTAGTTGAGATAAGGATAGTTATACAGGGAGATTCCTGGCATTGCTTCCATGTACATATGTGTTACATTCTAAGTTGGTTCTTCTGGAGCTGACCTTTTCTCTAGTTCCTGATCCTCTTGTCATATTGGCCTCTGTCACTTTAAAGTTTCTGCATTAGTTCCTTTGCATTGAGGACATCAAATACTGTCATGTTTTTTGGGTTTCTTACCTATCCTTGTACCTCCCTTGTGTGCTCTCGCCTTATCATGTGACCAAAGTCCAATCACCTTGCTGTATTTGCCCTAGATCAAAAGTCCGCATATGAGGGAGAATATACAATTATTGGTCTTCTGAGCCTGGCTAATCTCACTCAGAGTGACGTTCTCCAGTTCCCTCCATTTACTTGCAAATGATAAGATTTCATTCTTCTTCATGGCTGAGTAGAATTCCATTGTGTATAAATACCACCTTTTCTTAATCCATTTGTCAGTAGTGGGGCATCTTGGCTGTTTCCATAACTTGGCTATTGTGAATAACACTGCAATAAACATGGGTGTGCAAGCGCCTCTGGAGTAACCTGTGTCACATTCCTGTGGGTATATCCCCAGGAATGGGATTGCTGGATCACATGGCAGATCTATGTTTAGATTTTTAAGTAGCCTCCAAACTTTTTTCCAGAGTGGTTGTACTAGTTTGCATTCCCACCAGCAGTGTATAAGGGTTCCTTTTTCCCCACATCCTTGCCAACACCTGATGTTGGTGGTGTTTATAATGATGGAAGAATAGCCTTCTTTTAAAGGAATGTGGTTGCATTAGGCAAAACCAGATTTGCTTATCTACCATACAAAGAAGAGCCATTTGTTACAGGTACAGTAGTAGAAAGAATTTCATATGCCATTTTCATCATCATTAAAACAAAACTTGTCCAACCATGAGCAAAAGTGAGATGTCCAGGATTTGTCATTTGGGAGCTATTATTTTCTTTTGTCCTCTCCTTTCTATTTGACCTCCTTCTCTCCTTTTTAGAAATAACTTTAGCCTTCTGCCTGCTTCATTCTCCTGCACTTACACAAACAGGAAAAATATTTCAAAGATCAATATGTACTTCTGGTTGTGTGAAAGCATAAGGAACAACCAGAGAGGACAGCTCCATTGTCCTTAAGAGGTAGCTCTAAGAGGTACTCCTCATTTCTCTTTTGAGGAATTATTGCACATATGTATCTCTGTGTGCATGTATTGAGAGGAAAGCTGAAGGAATGAAAGGATCAGTTGCGGGATGATTTGGACATTTAGGGAAAATTAAAAGCTTTAATATTAATTCTATCCCTGAAAAATCTCAGTAATTAATTTATTCAACACTTATTAGTGCAATAATTTATTAAATACCTATTGCGCTTATCCCTTGATTTAGGGATATAATAGAACTGCCCAAAGCTGTAAGAATAAACAGGCATATAAGTGAATAATTCCAACACAGAGTGATAAAACATAATAATGAGTATCATAGTGGCACAAAAGAGGGAGTAAGATAGCCAACCAGACATTTTAGGCAGAGAGGATATCACTAGAAAAAGCACAAAGGCCTGAAACAAGTTGGCCTACTGACTACCAGTAGTCCACTGCGTGGAGAGAAGTGATGGAAGAGGCAGAGATTAGTCTAGACTGTGGTCTGATATGTATGCCATAGGTAGTGTACTCATGTTGTTTTGTCTGACCTTTATCTCTCCCCCTTCAAGTGATAATAGAACCCTAATTTCCTTTGGGGAGCCCAATTTCCCTTTTCTTTGTAGCCTTGGATGGGCTATCTTTCATGACATGCTTCTAAGGATTGACAATGAATCAAGCTTCCCATTTTAAGGTTATATACCATTCCTACAGGAATTAGTTCAAGGCACATGACTCAGTTTGACTTATTAGAGCCTTTCCTAAGATTTGATTTATGGAAACTGAGATAAAGGATCATTATTCCGTTGGAATCCTGAAACTGTATGGATCATGTAGTTGTATGTAGTTGCCTTCTCTGGCTGCTTATAAGTTGTTTTCCAGATGAGTCAAACACACAGAGGAAAGTAGACTTTAGGAAAGGAGTGAGAAAGCAAGGGAAAAGGAAAGGTAGAGTGCTGGTGATGTCACTTGAACCCTGTGCCTGAAAATTTTGGTCAATTCCTAGACACTCAATTATATGGCTTTTCTTGAGCCACTTGGAATTGAATTTCTATTTCTGTGACCAAAAAAGTCACATGAGTGTTAGTGCTAAGTACTTTGTTATCTGGACAATGAGTGAGACATTGACATGTTTGAAGCAATGAAAACATTTATGCTGACAACAATGTAAAGAATGGTAGAAGTAAGGGAAAGATTGTGAGTGGACCTACTTATAATGTAAATGAGAGACCAGAACTTAGGAAATGGCAAGTGGGCTTAAGTAAGAAGACTTAAGAGGCAACTGGATAAGGATACTTTTAAAATGAAGATTTCCTTGGCACAGGCTTGATAAGTGGCTCAAGTGGTAGAGTGCCTGCCTAGCAAGTGTGAAGCCGTGAGTTCAAACCCCAGTACCACCTAAAAAACCCAAGATTTCCTTAGCACATGCACACTGTGATGTCTAAATAGCAGTTCATGTTTTTGTTCTGATGCTTAGGACAGATGCAGGCAGGAAATACAGAGTCAGAAGTCAGCACTCTGAGGATGGCTTGAGGGATAAAAACATCTAGCTATGACAGTACTTTTAGTACATTTAAATAGCTTTTCCTCTAACATAAAATAAGTGGAAAGGGAAGAAAAGAGAAGAGAAGTGAATAGACAGAATAGTAAAGAAGAAAAGAAAAGAAAAAGGGAGTCCTTGCCAGCAGAACATAGTCTTGGGATCTCATGTGAAAAAAATACCTGAAACCAAGGCCTTTACAACAGAAAGCTTAGCTGTAATTTGGAAGCTGCTCAGCTTCCAGTCTCTCTGGACTCATCAAGCATAGGAAAGTAAATAAATGGCCTTGCTGTCCTTTGAAACCACCTAGAGTCCTCATATGAGATTCTGAGCTTCCTAAAATCCTAGGCATAAGTATTCACCAGACCAGGGAAAGCATATGAAAGGATGAGGCCCTTGACCATTCTACATCATTTACTTTTTGATCTAGCCAATCAGCCATAAGACATGTGTTTATTAAACTGCTGAAGGCAAGCACTGCACAAGGTCCCATGAATACAGAAGGCCAAGAGTCCAGCCTCTAGAAGCTCAAGACCTATATTTACATTTCACTTATTTGAGCAGACATTGGAGCTAAAAGCCCACCTCTCTTACTTAGCATACTGTGTCCTTTGCCACTCCATACCTCTGTTCAGTTATCTGTAGAATGGCGGTAATATTCTATCTTGTAGATCCGCTTTGAAGATTGAATGAACTAGAATGTGTAAAGCACCAAGGTAGGCACCTAGAGCAAACTAATCACTCAATGAGCTGCTGTTATGTTACTATTAGTATCATCACCATCATCATTGTTATCCGGGATTTTTCTTGGAATTTTTGCCTGAGACCAGGATTTTATCTTGTCCAAGTGAATGAAATTGCTTGCAGGTACTATAACAATGTCACAGATCCTTGAGGAATCCTCAGCCTCACCATGCTTTGTATAACTTTACAATGTCTCAACCTTTGCACTCCCTATAGGAAATGAGAGAGGATTTATAGAATGTTTTCCCTACTTTTTCTAAAGATGGCTTTATTTTTTCTTGAGAAGGAAGTGCTTTCCGATATAATCACCCCTCTACTTTCACACAGATGCCAAGATAAATCATGCAGCAGGTCTTATTCTTTAGATGTGAGCTCCTACTTGGGTGGCTTTGCATGTTTGTAATCCATGTGACAAAAGTCTCATAATAAAAAAACAATAAAATGAACCACTAAAACCTTCATTTCCTGTCTCATTTGGCTCCAGGAATTTTCAGTAACTTCACAAGTATTTTATGGATTAAAATATGCTCCATTTCTTTGAAAGGTTTGCCAATATTCATGTGAATGAAGCACATTGACCTCATGATTTCATGCAAAGTGTTAGAGATACCAGAGCCAACAAAGGATGGAATGGGCCATTGAACAGGGAGGTACTGACAATCTGTATCTGACATCCTTGTTCATTCTTCTAACTCTCTGAATAGGACTTCCTTCCTTTAGCTATCTGATAAAATGGGAACTTCAACATGGTACCTACAAGCAATCTGTGATATGCACTCATAGTTAACAGGTGGCTTTCTGAGATTTCTTCCTATCATTACTCCCATCTTTGGATCTTCTTTCAGTCCTGAGACTCCATTCCTCCATACATTCTATTTATTATACAGGTCCCTTCAGAGGCAATCAAGGAAGCATCTACACTCCCCAGTTATAAGCCCAGCACTCTGCACCTTCTACTATGAGTATAAAATAATTTCATGACTTGTCCCTTTCCGTGAAGTTTGGAAAACAAAGTTCAGCAAAGAACTGTGAGGTATCTAAATAATAATGTAAATCTGCATGATGGGAGACCAGAAATAAAGGAGTTCAAGATGTGGTGGAGAAGACCTATGGACGAGGAATTCAGCTAAGCCTTGGAAGATTAAGGGGTTTAAAGAAAGAAGGGATGTTTAGAGGGTGTTCTAAATAGTAGAAACCCAAACCAAAACCAAACATACAAAAAAGCCAAAGTGTGAAGAGTAGTGTATGGGACTGGGGAAGGGAAAAACATGAAAGGAATAAGACCTTCCTTTCCACCCTCCCAAAGTTTTAGGAAATTAATTGTCCTCCCTCAAATTTTAGCCATACTTTATTGTACATTGGATGCCTTCTGTGAATCCCAGGGACCTTCTTTGGATGAGGCGACTGAAAGTACTGTTCATGGAACTGCATGAAGCCAGACAGAAACCAGAGAGAGATACATGCTGCATTTTCCTTCTTATTGTTAGGGTTGTAGGAAAAGGCTGGCACAGAAAGCTCTTACCTTCCTATACTCTTCTCTTTCATCCCATCTCATACCACTGTCACCACTCATCATCAAGAAGAGTTGCTCATACCAACAAGGTTGTGAGCAGATGGAGCTTGTGGCTAATCAGGAACAAGCAGTTGAGTGTCTACCACACTGGCCTCAGGCCCCAGGGGGAGGCTGCCTTCCAGAGACTTTGTCAACTGCTTTTCTGCCTCAAAATGGTAAAACCATTGTTTATCACATTGGGCTATAATTTTAGTTTCTTTTTGATACTTCTCAGACAAGGTAGGGAAATTGTCTTTCTCAAAATCTCCTCTTCCCAAGAAAAAAATACACAGGCCATTTTCCCTTCAGCTATCAAAATGCAGGTTTTCACTTACTTGGGAATCCTGGCACAATTCAAAAGTAGGGTTTATGTTTATGTTTATTCCTTTGGGCAGTAAGGTCTCTTAGGACATGACACTGTGCCACACATCTACATTCTTCTTTACATTCTAGAGATTAACAGAGTTGCTGATATACATTGGATATTTGACAAATGGAAAAGGAGCTGGGGTATAGATCTGTGGAAGAGCACTTGTCTAGCTTGTATGAGACCCTGGGTCCAATCTCCAGTACCACAAAACAAACAAAATAATGACATAAAAAGGAAGCAAGTGAAAAAGTAAGAAGACACCAGAGAATTTCTAGCCATTGTTCTGCAACTGTTTCTAGGACAAAGCAAATTATGAAGAAGGAAGGAAGAAAGGAAGAAGAGAGAACTTACTCCACACACCTAGTGCCACTAAACTCTTAATTTATGTCAAAGCTTTTGTTAAATTGAAAAACTTGGATGTCTATATTAAATCATTGTGTTCTTCAAAGTAGTAGCTAGGTCTTATGGTCACGAAAGGTAATTTTGCTAGAGAAGAGAATGGAGGTTAAAATGTAGAGCTTAGGATATTTCTTAAGAAAGCAGAAGATGGTGTTGTCCCACAATGAAAGGCTCTAAGTGCCTTATGTGATGGGCAAAGTGGGCTAAGGAAGGAGATGAAAGGGTACAAAATTAAGGAGGAAATTAATAGGTTCCTGGAAGTTAATGAAAATGAAAACACAACCTACCAGAACCTATGGAACACAGCAAAGGCATTCTTAAGAGGAAAGTTTATAGCATGAGTACATATATTAAAAGGACAGAAAGATCTCAAATCAATGACTTAATGCTACATCTCAAACTCCTAGAGAAACAAGAACAAGCATATACCAAAACAAACAGAAGGAGAGAAATAATAAAAATAAGGGCCAAAATTAATGAAATAGAAACAAACAAAAACATATAAAGAATCAATGAAACAAAAAGCTGGTCCTTTGAAAAAAAAAAACTGACTAAAATGAGGAGAGAAAAAAACCCAAATCAGTAAAATCAGAAATGCAAAAGGAGAGATAACAGCAAATACCAAGGAAATCCAGGGAATCATCAGAGACTACTTTGAGAAACTCTATTCCAATAAATTGAAAATCTTGAAGAAGTGGATAAATTTCTAGATACTTAAGGCCATCCAAAATTGAGCCAAGAGGATATTAATCACCTGATTAGATCTATAACAAAATGAAATTGAAGCAGCAATAAAGAGTCTCCCAAAAAAGATGTATTCTCTGTTGAATCCTACCAGACCTTTAAAGAACTAATACCAACTCTCCTTAAACTTTTCCACAAAATAGAAAGGGAAGGAACACTGCCTAACTCATTCATGAAGCCAGTATTATACTCATCCCAAAACCAGACAAAGACACCTCCAAAAAGGAGAACTATAGGCCAAGCTCTTTGATGAACATTAATGCAAAAATCCTCAATAAAATAATGGTAAACCGAATCCAACAACACATCAAGAAGATCATTCATCACAACCAAGTAGGCATCATCCCAGGGATGCAGGGGTGGTTCAACATATGCAAATCCATAAATGTAAAACAGCACATTAATAGAAGACAAAAACCACTTGATCCTCTCAACAGATGCAGAAAAACCCTTTGATAAGATCCAACACTACTTCGTGATAAAAGCTCTAAGAAAACTAGGAACAGAAGGAATGTACTTCAACATTGTAAAGTCTGTATCTGACCAACCTACATCCAACATCATACTTAATGGAGAAAAACTGAAACCATTTCTCCTAAAATCAGGAAGGAGACAAGGGTGCCCACTATCCCACTCCTATTCAACATAGTACTGGAATTCCTAGCCAGAGCAATAAGGCAAGAAGAAGAAATAAAAGGAATACAAATAGGTAAAGAAACTGTTAAAATATCCCTATTAGCAGATGACATGATCCTATATCTTAAAGACCCAAAAAACTCTACCATAAACAGCTGCAGCAAGGTGGCAGGATGCAAAATCAACTTACAAAAATCATTAGCTTTTCTATACACCAACAACAAACAAATTGAGAAAGAATATATGGAAATAATTCCATTTAAAACAGCCTCAAAAAAAAAATCAAATACCTAGGAGCAAACTTAACAAAGGATGTGAATGACCTCTACAAGGAGAACTACAAACCTCTGAAGAAAGAGGTCAAGGAAGACTGCAGAAGGTGGAAAGATCTCCTGAGCTCATGGATTGATAGAAAAACCGATAGTAAAACTGGCTATACTACCAAAAGCAATCTTCATGTTTAATGCAATTCTCATCAAAATCCCAATGACATTTACCACAGAGATTGAAAAATGTACATTAAAATTCATTTGGAAACACAAGAGACTGTGAATAGCCAAGGCAATACTTGGCAAAAAGAGCAATGGTGGAGGTATCACAATACCCAACTTCAAACTATATTACAAAGCAATAGCAGTAAAAACAGCATGGTACTGGCACAAAAACAGACATGAAGACCAGTGGAACAGAATAGAGGACCCAGATATGAAGCCACACAGCAATGCCCACCTTATTTTTGACAAAGGTGCCAAAAACATATGATGGAAAAAAGACAGCCTCTTCAACAAATGTTGCTGGGAAAAATGGTTATCTGCCTGTAGAAAACTGAAACTAGATCTATGTTTATCACCCTGTACTAGTATCAATTCAAAATGGATCAAGGACCTTAATATCAGACCCAAAACTCTAAAGTTAGTACAGGAAAGAGCAGGGAATACTCTGGAAGCAACAGGCATAGGCAAGGACTTCCTCAGTAGAACTCAAGAGGCCCAACAACTAAGAGAAAGGATGGACAAATGGAAGTGCATGAAATTAAAAATCTTCTGCACAACAAAAGAAATGGTCTCTAAACTGAACAGACCACCCACAGAGTGGGAGAAAATATTTGCCAGCTATACATCAGACAAAATACTGATAACCAGAATATACAGGGAACTTAAAAAACTAAACTTTCCCAAAATCAATGAACCAATAAAGAAATGGGCAATTGAACTAAACAGAACTTTCTCAAAAGAAGAAATTCAAATGGCCAAAAAATACATGAAAAAATGTTCACCATCTCTAGCCATAAAGGAAATGCAAATCAAAACCGCATTAAGATTCTACCTCACCCCTGTTAGAATAGCTATCATCAAAAACACCACCAACCACAGGTGTTGGTGAGGATGTGGGGAATGCAAGCTAGTACAACCACTCAGGAAAACAATATGGAGACTTCTTAAAAATCTAAACATAGATCTGCCATATGATCCAGCAATCCCACTTCTAGGGATATACCCAAAGGAATGTGACTCAGGTTTTCCAGAGACACATGCACACCCTTGTTTATTGCAGCACTATTCACAGTAGCCAAGCTACAGAAACACCCAAAATGCCCCACTATAGATGAATGGATTAAGAAAATGTACTTATACACAATGGAATTTTACTCAACCATGAAGAAGAATGAAATCTTATCATTCTCAAGTAAATGGATGGAACTGGAGAACATCATCTTGAGCGAGGTTAGCCAGGCTCAGAAGATCAAATATCATATGTTCTCCCTCATATGCAGACTTTAGATCTAGGGCAAATGCAGCAATGTTGTTGGACTTGGGTCACACGCTAAGGGGACAGTACATACAAGAGGAATGGAGATAGGTAGGGAACCCAAAACTTGAAAATATTTGATGTCCCCACTGCAGAGATGGTAATACAGTAACCTTAAAACGACAGAGATCAATATGGGAAGGTAACCGGGAAGTAGTGAAGAGGTCTGGTAGAGATGAATCAATTCAGGTTATAATACACTTATGCATGGAAGCAATGCTAGGAATCTCTCTGTATAGCTATCCTTATCTTAACTAGCAAAAATACTATGTCTTTCTTATTATTGCTTATGTCTTCTTTTCAACAAAATTGGAGAAAAGGGCAGAACAGGTTCTGCCTGGAAGTGAAGGGGGTGGGGAGAGAGTGACAGGGTGGGGGCAGGGGGGGAGAAATGACCCAAACAATGTATGCACATATGAATAAATGAATAAAGAAAAAAAGAGAATGAAACTCAAAAAAAAGTGTACAAACACTACATTGGTTCTTCCTCACTCTCACCAGAGTTAATCAATTTGCACAATTTTGCCACATTCAAGGAAGAGTCGTTCTGATTCTAAGAAAACCATTCTTTTCCCTCTTTTTTATGAACAAATTGAGAGTTTAATGAAGAAGAGAGAATTTCCATAGTCTAAAATTTCCTCCCACCAAAAAACACTAAACAATTACAATGTCAATGAACAGTGTTACAAGGGAGAAACCCAGCCAATGCCACCTTTAGAGATGAATGTTGACATCATCAGAATTGGGAAATTCAAAAATTTAGGTTACACATCATGAGAAAAACCATAATCTTTTTCATGATACTTATACCAAGAAAATGTTTGAATGCTCTGATTCTGGTCATAATGGAATATCAGAAAAATCCAATGGAGAGACATGAATTCTGCCTTAAAAGGTTCAAGATCACGAAGCTCAATGAAAGGCTGAGGGATGTTCCAGACTGAAAGATTCCAACAAGTAAGCAATTAAGTGCCAGCCATGGATCTGAATGGGATCTTTTGCTATAAAGGACTCTACAGATAAGTAACAAGACTTGAAAAAATGTGAGGATTAAATGGTTCCATGTCCTAATGTTAAATTTCTGATTATGAAGGTTGTACTATAGTTATGCAGAATGTTCTGCCTTATAGGAAATACACAGTAAAGTATATAGGGATGATGTCACATGTCAGTAAATTGATCTCAAGTTGTTCAGGGGGGAAAAAGTTCACTGTTCTAGAGCTTGGAACTTTTCTATAATTTTAAGACTGTTTCCAAAAAGTTAACCAAAGATAAATTAACAATCAGAAAGGAACCAAACTCTTGGGCAAATGCTTTTTCATGAGGAAAGAACTATAAATCAGTTAATGCTGAAAATTTAACATAAAAGATTATAATTTATAAGATGGCACCACAATGTTTACAATATGCTAAAAGACTGACAATGGCTACAGTATGAATACATCAAAATATTATCTGTCTAAATGTTTGTGTTCATATGTAGTGAAAAGAATTGGAAAATAGAAATAAGCCTTCAGTAAAGTGATATTTAATTCCATCAATGTATTAATGACAGCTTGGTTGTTTGGATGCCATTTAAAGAGCTGGCATTTATGCAGTTAGAGTGCATAAAAGTCCATAATACTGGATTTCACTTATAGGATTTACTTACATTTAGTTATTGATGCCAAGAAACAGTTCAAAATATATGATTTTTCATTCTACATAAATGATAGTTTTTATATCATATGCCAAATAGGAGATAATTAAAACAGTCCAACAAATAAAATGTTATATCTTTTTTCTTTAAAATCTCAGTTAATTATGAGGGCGATGCTCCAAAGGACCAAGGATTAACTTTAGCACCAACTTCTTCTACTTCTCTAGTTGTATGTTTTGCCAACTTCCACTGCCTCTGGAACAGGGGCTTCTGCAGGTCCTCACACAAAGGCCATGGGCTGCAGATGGAAACTGCTAAGTCTTCCTTTGAAGAAAAACAGGGCCATTGCCTTCCCTCTAAATACAGAATCCCATCATTTATCCAAGAGTTGAACACATTTGGCTGAGGTGTCTTCCCTCTTCCCAAGCCACCTTCTATGGGAGAGAGAGAACAATGAATATTTTCAAACCATATGGGGAGCTAGAGTAGAAAAGAATGACACTACACAGGTATATGGGTTTCTTAAGGAAATATGTGTCATTGAATAAATTTTCAAGAACCTACATATTATCTTTAAGGAAAATTATTCAAGGTCCTTTACAAGTAGCCAGAATAAAGTTGACAAGTGAGTCAACTTGTAGAGGACTATTGTGTAAACATTGAGAAAATAACCTCAGGTATTGTGTATCTTTCTCCAACAAGGTTAGAACCTTATTTTTGTTTATTTTTCTTTGTACCTTAGTACTATTTATAACCAATTTAGGAGCTAAATGGAATGAATTTATCCTGTCCAAACTTGTCTCAGAGTTTAGGTGGACATACCACAGTGTAATAGGTCAATTGGAAATTCTGCCTAGTAAAGAACAGAGGGATGACAAAGGAAATTCCACAGCACAGCAGAACTCTGAGCTTCTTATAATCCACTCTCCCAACTCAACCACCCCCAATACACACACACACACACACACACACACACACACACACACACACTCATACACCTTCATTGTTACTTCCTCTTAGAGCCTGTCTTGGCTAACATCTCTCACTCACTTCTCCTCTCTGTAAATACTTGTAAATAACAATCCCCACTTCACATTTTATAAGCATACAAATAGTTTCTCTCTTTTCCAAACTACAAAGACTTTCAGGATCAAGAATTGTGTTTGTGTAGCACCTCCCTTGGAAGAAATACATAGACCTTGTGTTGAGTTTGTTCTAACTACTTACAAAGTGATGGTTGATGGATTGTTCTAGATGGAGTTCCTCATAGTTTCGCATTTCTGTAGCTCAGTTCAGTTTTGCATTTTTATCTTGAAATATTTTCACATATAATGGGAGTCCCTAAGAGAAAAGAGATATTAGATTTCATCATCAATTTTGCTAATATAAGCAAAGAATGTGACAAAATTATATACAAAGCAATTTCTCCTACTTAATCAGTTGATTTTGTTTTTCTTCCTAGGAATATATTTCTGTGTCATGGAAAGGCTGTGTCATTAAGACACAAAAAGCCAAGAACATAGCCAAAGACAACGAAGAAAAAAAGAGAAAACAGATGTCTCTAAAAAATATAGTATTAAATCCAAGGAAGATGTCTTAGTGTCCACATCCTGTGGGAACTCCAATTTCTGGTGATTAGACACTCTTCATCAGTAGTAGATTTTCAAAGAATATATCAACCTCCTTGAGCTTCCTTTGAATTGCAAGCTGCTACAAATCAATGCCTGAAGTTTCCCATCATTGTTGTTGTTATAAAGTAAGATTTATTAATGAAAAATCATAAAATGCATTAAAATTTTTCACATGTCTTTTCTTCTTGTTCAATCAATATTTATTGGTACTGTAAAACACTGACACTTTTCTATGTATTTGGAATGTACTTTAATGGCAGGGTTTCTGTGACTCAATTGCTTTCATTTGACAGCAAGAAATTTTGTGAATAATATATGTTTAATAAATTATTTTTTAAAACTTCACATACTTATGACTTATTTGTGGTGAGAATACTTAAAATCCATAGTTTTAGCAATTTTGATTATATACCAAATGGTAACTATAGTCACCATGTTATACAATAGATATTTTGACTCTTCATAACTGGTATTTTGTATCCTTTGACCAATATTTTCCTATCCCCTCACCTTATTATTGCCTAGTAACCATCATTCTGTTCACTACTTCTATGAGTTCAACTTTTTTAGATTCTGTGTACAAGTGAGATTATATAGTAATTGTCTTTCTGTGTCTGGCTTTTTTACTTAACACACTGTCCTTCAGGCTCATCCATGTTGTTGCAAACAGGACTTCTTTCTTTTTAAGTTGAATAATATTCCATTGGGTATACATACAATTTCTTTGTTCATTCATCTGTTGAAGGACAGTTAGATTAATTCCATATTTTGGATATTATGAATAGTGTAATCCACACAGGGGTGCAACATACTGGTTTTATTGCCTTTGGATATATACTTACTAGTGAGAATGCTGGGTCATATGTTAGTTCTATTTTTAAGTTTTAAGAACTGTCATACTTCTTTCCATAATGGATGCACAAATTTACATTCCCAACAACAGTATGCAAGAGTTCTCTTTTCTCCACAACACTTATTATCATTCATCTTTCTAATAACACACATCCTAACAGGTGTGAGGTGATGTCAGATATATAGTTCACAAATAATTTCTCCAGTCAATTATAGGTTCTCTCTTTGTTATAGTGATTGTTTCCTTTGCTGTTAGAGGCTTTTTAGTTTAATGCAATACCATTTGCTTTTGTTGAGGGTACTTTTGTTGCCTCAGCAAAATAAAAATCATTGCCTGGCTAAGTATCATGGAATTTTTCACCAATATTTTCTCATAGTAATTTTATAGTTTCAAGAATTATACTTAAGTCCTTACTACATTTTTAGTTGATTTTCTAATATGGTATGAGATAAGGATCTACTTTTATGCTTCTGCTTGTGGATATTCAGTTTCAACACCATTTATTAAAGAGATTGGTCTTTCCTCATTGTGTGTTCTTGGCATCTTTGTTGAAAAATCACACAAAAATCACATAACAAATTCATGGATTTATTTCTAAGCTCTCTATTTTGTTCCATTGGTCTATATGTCTATGCTGTTTTGATTACTAGAGCCTTGAAGTATAATTTGAAATCAGTTAAGTTGATGCCGTTAGCTTTGTTCTTTTTGCTCAGTATTGTTTTGGCTATTCTGGATCTTTTGTGGTCCAGATGAATTTTGAATTTTTTTTCTACTTCTATGAAGAATGTCATTGAGATCTTAATGGGGATTACATTGAATGCATAGATTGCTTTGAATAGTATGGACATTCAACAATATTAATTCTTCCAATCCATCAACATCTGATATATTTCTATTTAATTATGTCTCCTTCAATTTCTTTCATCATGTTTTATGGTTTTCAGTGTGTAGATCTTTTGCCTCCTTGGTTAAATTTATTCCTCAGCATTTTTCTTTCATAGTTATTGTAAATGGGATTACTTTTCTTAATTGTTTTTTTAGATAGTTCATTGTTCATGTGCAGAAATTATTAATAATTACCATTCATTTTGTTATTATTAATAATTACCATTCATCTCATAACTTCACTGAATTCACAATTTCTGGGTAATCCTTAATGTTTTGTTTATGCAGCATCATGTTATCTGAATACACAAGTTAATTTTCTTCTTTCTTATTTGAATGTCTTTCATTTCTTTCTCTTGCCAGATTGTTCTGACTAGGACTTCTAATAGTATTTTGAATAGAATTGGCAATAATGGGCATCCTTTTCTTATTCCTAGAAATAGATACAAAGCTTTCACCTTCTCACCATTGAGTATGATGTCACCATGGGCTTGTAATACATTACCTTTATCATGAAAAGATGTTAAGTTTTGTCAAGTGCTTTTCCTTCATCTGTTGCAATGAGAATATGGGTTTTGAGCTTCATTCTGTTAATGTGGTATACCATATTTATTAATTTGCACAGGTTGATCCATCATTGGATGCCTAGGATAAATCCTAACTTAAGCATAGTGAATGGTCCTTTTAATGTGTTATTGAGATTTTTTGCACCTATCAGATATTATCCTGTAATTTTATTTTCTTTTATACTGTCATTGCTTGATTTGGTATCAGATAATACTGACCTCATAAAATTGGTTTGAAAGTATTTCCTCTTGTTCAGTATTTTGTAAAAAAAGAGTTTGATGAGGATGTTATTGTTCCAGTAGTGGGATTTGTCAGTGAAATAATCGGTCCTGGGCTTTTCTTTGATGGGAAACTTTTTATTACTGATTCTATGTCTTTGCTTATGATTGATGTGTTCACATTTTTATTTCTTCATGCTCATTCTTGGCAGGTTCTATGTTTCTAGGAATTTATTCATTTCTTCTAGATTTTCCAACTTTACCTATAATTGTTCATAGTAGTATTATATAATCCTTTGTATTTTTATGGTAGCAGTCATATTGGCTCCTCTTTCAGTTCTGATTTAATTTGAGTCTCAATTTTCTTAGGCTAGCTAAGTGTTGGTTGATCTTGTTTGTCTTTTCAAAAACTCAACTCTTAATTTTGGTGATATTTTGTATTTCATTTATTTTTGCTCTCATTTTTATTATTTCTTCCTTCTAACGTTGGAGTTGGTTTATTCTTCTTTTTCTAGTTCCTTGATTGCAACTTTAGTTTGCTTATTTGAGATCTTTCTTCTTTTTTGATGTGGAATTTATTATTGTAAACTCACTTCTTAAGATTACTTCTGCATTCTCTCAGTTTTATGTTGTGTTTCCATTTTTAATTATCTCAAGATATTTTTTAATTTTTCTGATTCACTGTACATTCAAGTTAATTTCCACATTTTTGTTAATTTTCAATTTTCATTCCATTATTGGCTTCTAGCTTTATGACATTATGGTAAGAAAATAAACTTTTATTGTTTCATTCTTCTTAATGTTGTTGAGGCTTGTTTTATAGCCTAACAAATCCTCTGGAGGATGCTTCCATACACACTGGGAAAAATGTGTATTTGATTACTCTGGATGGAATATTCTGTGTATAACAGTTAGATCCATTTGGTCTAAGATGTAGTTAAAATCTGATGTTTCCTTATTCATTTTCTGTTTGGATGATCTGCCTATTATTGAAAGTAAAATATTGAATCTGCTTCTATTATTGTGTTGCAGTATACCTCTCCCTTCAGATTCATTAATATTTGCTTTTGTGTTTAGATGCTCTGCTGTTGGATGCATATATTTTTGTAATTTATTTATATATGCTTGATAAATCATCCCCTTTGACATTATAAAATGACCACCTTTGTTTCTTTTTACAGTTTTTTTTAATTTAAAGTCTATTTTATCTAATTTAAATATAGCTTCTCCTGCTCTCCTTAGGTTGACATTTACGTGGAATATCATCTTCCATCCCTTCAATTTTAGTCTTTAGATGTCCTTAAATATAAAATGAGTCTTTTGTAGTCAGAATATATTTGGGTCTTATTTTTTAATCTGTTCAGCCTCTCTATGTCTTGACTGGACAATGTAACCTGTTGACGTGCAAGGTAATTATCGATAGGTGAGTTTTTATTACTGCCATATTGTTTGTTTGTTTCTGTCTCTTTGTAGATTCTTTGTTTCTTGTTTACTCTCTTCTGCTGTTTTCCTTTGTGATCAAATGATTTTCTCAGTGGTATTCTTTGATTTTTTTCTTTTTATCTTTTATATATTTTCTATAGAGTTTTTGCTTTGTGATTACTATGAGGATTAAATAAAACATATTATAGCAGTCCATTTTAAGTTGATTACAACTTAGCTTCAATTACATTTTCTAAAAACAAAACTTTATAATTTTACTCCATACATTTTATGTTTTAATGTAACAATTCACCTCTTTTTATATTGTTCCTTCTTTAGCAAACTATTATAATTGTTATTAGTTATAATAATTTTGACTTTTAACCTTCTTTATAAAGATATTTGATTTACATACCATCATTACAGTATTAGGGTTTTCTGAATTTGATTGTCTAATTACTTTGATCATTCAGTTTTATGTTTTCATGTCTCCACTTTACTACTTAGCATCATTTTTCTTCAGCTGAAAGTATCCTCTTTAGCATTTCTTGTAAGGCATGTCTATGGTAATGAACTTTTAAAACTTTTGTTTGTTTGGGAAAGTCCTTATCTTTCCTTCATTTCTGAAGAATTCTCTGCCAGGCATAGTATTTTTGGTTGACAGTTTTGTTTCTCTTCCAGTACTTAGACTGTGTCATCCTACTTTCCCCTGGCCTGCAAGGTTTCCTACTGATAATTTTATGGAGTTCACTTTGCTACTTTTCTATGACTAATTACTTTTCTCTTGCTGCTTTCAAAACTTTGTCTTTGACTTTTGAGAGTTTGATTATAATATGCCTCATTATAGATCTCTCTGTATTTAATCTACTTGGGGTTCTTTGGATTTCATGAATCTAGATGTTTCTTTCCTTCTCCAGAATTGGGAAGTTTTCTGCCATTATTTCTTTAAATAAGCTATCTTCCCACTTTCTCTTCCCTTTGTCTTCTTGGACACCCACAATGCATATATTAGTTCACTTAAGAGTTTCTCACTATTCCCACAATCTTTCTTCCCTCCCTTTTATTCTTTTTTTCTTTATGTCCTTCTAATTTCAAATGGCCTGTGTTCAAGCTTACTGATTCTTTCTTTTGCTGATAAAGTCTGTTTTGAAGTTCTCCACAGAATTTTTCATTTCAGTCACTGTTCTTGAGCTCATTTGGTTCTTGTTTATGGTTTCTATCTCTGTTGAACTTTTAATCTTGTTCATGTGTTGTTTTCTGATTTTCTTTAGCTCTCAACCTGCTTTCTCCTGTAGATTGCTGAGCCTCTATAAGATGATTATTTTGAATTCTTTGCCATGTAGTTCATAAATCTTCATTTTCTTTAGAATCAGTTAGTGGTACTTTATTTTGCTTCTTTAGAAAAGTCATTTTTATGAAGAAGAACGAAATGTTATCATTCGCTGGTAAATGGATGGAATTGGAGAACATCATTCTGAGTGAGGTTAGCCTGGCCCAAAAGACCATAAATCGTATGTTCTTCCTCATAGTGGACATTAGATCAAGGGCAAACACAACAAGGGGATTGGACTTTGAGCACATGATAAAAGCGAGAGCACACAAGGGAGGGGTGAGGATAGGTAAGACACCTAAAAAATTAGCTAGCATTTGTTGCCCTTAATGCAGAGAAACTAAAGCAGATACCTTAAAAGCAACTGAGGCCAATAGGGAAAGGGGACCAGGAACTAGAGAAAAGCTTAGATCAAAAAGACTTAACCTAGAAGGTAACACACACGCACAGGAAATTAATGTGAGTCAACTCCCTGTATAGCTATCCTTATCTCAACCAGCAATAACCCTTGTTCCTTCCTATTATTGCTTATACTTTCTCTACAACAAAATTAGAAATAAGGGCAAAATAGTTTCTGCTGGGTATTGAGGGGGTGGGGGGAAGAGGGAGGGGGTGGAGTGGGTAGTAAGGGAGTGGGTGGGGACAGGGGGGAGAAATGACCCAAGCCTTGTATGTACATATGAATAATAAAATAAAAAAAATAATAAAATTATTTTAGAATGATAAGAGTGTGATGGCGGAGAGGATTCCAAGATGGCAGCTAGAGGTAGGAAGCAAAAAGTGACCCTTCTATAGTGAAATCTTGGAGAGACGCTGGAGACACACTTTGCAGGCATAATCACTGACTAAAGCCATAACTTTGACCCCTCCACATCTCCAGCCGGTGCAGAGAATCTCCACTTCACGTTAAACGGAGAAACGAGGAGGGCCCCCGGGGCTGCCAGTGGCCGGCGCCCATACGGCTTGGGAAGACGCAGACCAGGTGAGCTTCACGGTACCGCGGTAGCCCCACAGACAAGCCTGGGCCAGAGCAGCATAGCCCCCTGGACAGACTGACCTCCACCCAGGAAAAAAAAAAAGAGAAACTGAGTAATAAGCAATAAGAACAGTTAAGACACGCTGGAAAGAGGGTGGGGCGCCCTGAGCGCTGAAGATTGGGGGAAGGGAATCCTTCCCGCAACTGTAAATAAACAAGCCAGGCGGGCCGGAGAGCCTCTGGCGGGAGCGGGTCGCGCGCCCAGCAACCCGGAGCAGGGAAGCTTGTGAGAGGAGGGAAGACCCACTTCCCACGTGAACTGTAAACAAACATGGCGGCCGGCAGGAGCAGCAGCACTGCCCAGTAAGCAGGAGCAGGAAAGCTTGTGAAAGTGGCAGTGGGAGGAAAACTTCAGAGGAGAGGGGGGAAGACCCACCTCCCACATGAACTGCAAATAAACCCGCAGGCCTGACAATGCCGGGGAAGTGTCACCTTTCCCAGTGCTTGGAAAGGGGAAAGCCTGTAGCAGAGGCTCCCGCACAGGAGAACTCTGAGCAAACAAAGCCTGTGGGACCAGGTGAGTGCTAGCTCACCCCAGAGATCTGCATAAATAACGCCGCCAGCTACAGGCTGAGAGCAGCAGGCAGGCAAGCCACAGTTGCAGATACCACTCTCAGAACTGTCTCCAGACGCTTTTTTTTCTTTTTCTCCCTACCTTTGATGAGAGAACAACCAAATTACACCTGCAAGCCGAAAAACTTACTGAAACTGTATTGCATTTGAACTTGGGACACTTGGTGGGGCTTTTGTGTGTGTGTGTGTGTGTGTGTGTGTGTGAGTGTAGTTTTGTTCTACTTTATGTATCCCCTTTGATGAGACAACTACAGAACAACATCTGAGGCACCAACTCTAGGACTGGAGATTGAGATGGACACCCAAATTATTAAGACTGAAACTGCATTGCATATAAACTTGGAAGTTTTTTTTTTTTTTTTTTTTAATTTTCTATTTTCCATTTTATTTTAATTCATTTTTATATGTAGATATTACTTTCATCTACTTATTTTTTATTTTTTTATCTTTGATTTTCAATCCTCTCTCTGTCTCTCTAATGTCTGTTCAGCTTACTGTCGATTAGTACACTCACACTCCCTGTTTATACCTTTGAAACTCTCTTGTCTGATGCCTTGTTCTGCTTTCTCCCTCTTGTCTGTATATTTGTTTTCCCCTTTTCTTTAACTTCTTGCTTTCCATCTCAGCTCACCCTTCCATTCTAAATATTACCATTGTTATTATTACAAGCTAGAAAATACTTAATTACACACAGTACAGGGACAGTAACAACACCAAGGACAATGACGGGAAGACAGAAAAAACAGGGAAACCAGTTTCCCCACAGCAAAAAATTAGTACAGGAACCAGAGGGGAATGAAGAAAACAGAAACTCAGATCCAGACTCCAACAAAATGAGGATAAACTATGCCAAAGGACCCAATGAAGCCCACAAGAATAATTTAAAAGAAGACATACTACAAGTACTCAATGAGAATTTTATAGAGATGATACTGGATAGGGTCAAGCAAAATGTACAGGAGACACTCAAGAAATTCCAAGACAACAAAAATAGAGAATTTGAAAAAGCAAAAGAAGAAATAAAGGAAACCATAGAAGCACTGTATAAACACCAAAGTGAAAGAGAGAACACAATGAATAAATGGATAAATGAACTCAGGACAAAAATAGACAACAATAAAGAAGAAAACTGAAGGATATGGAAAACCTCAGAAAAAAGAACGAAACAGAACTGCAAAACAAAACGGAAGGCCAATCCAGCAGAATAGAACAAACAGAAGACAGAATCTCAGAACTTGAAGATGAAATGGTAATTAAAGGAAAAACTGAAGAACTATTAATTAAACAACTCAAGACCTGTGAAAAGAAAATGCAAGAACTCACTGACTCCATCAAAAGACCAAACTTGAGAATCATGGGCATCGAAGAAGGAGAAGAGGTGCAAGCGAAGGGAATGCATAATATATTAAACAAAATAATAATGGAAAATTTCCCAAATCTAGAGAAAGATATTCCCATACAGATGCAAGAGGCCTCCAGGACACCAAACAGACCAGATCAAAATAGAACTACTCCACGACATATCATCATTAAAACAAGAAGTTCAGAAACTAAGGAAAGAATCTTGAAGGCTGTAAGAGAGAAAAAACAAGTAACATATAAAGGTAAACCCATCAAAATCACAGCAGACTTCTCAACAGAAACATTAAAAGCAAGAAGAGCGTGGGGTGAGATCTTCTGGGCACTGAATGAAAATAACTTCAACCCCAGGATACTCTACCCAGCAAAGCTATCATTCAAAATAGATGGAGCAATAAAAGTCTTCCATGATAAGCAGAAACTAAAACAATATGTGACCACAAAGCCACCATTACAAAAGATTCTGCAAGGGATCCTGCACACAGAAAGTGACACCCAACTTAACCATGAAAAGGCAGGCAGCACCAAACCACAGGATAAGAAAAAACAAGACAGTAGAGAGTAACATGAAGTTAGGTACACACAATCAAACCTTCAAACAACTAAGACAACTAAATGGCTGGAATCACCACATATCTATCAGTACTAACGCTTAATGTTAATGGACTTAATTCACCCATCAAAAGACACCGTTTGACAAAATGGATTAAAAAAGAAGATCCAACAATTTGTTGCTTACAGGAGACTCATCTTACCGACAGAAATAAGCATATGCTTAGGATGAAAGGCTGGAAGAAGATTTACCAAGCCAGTGGCCCCCGAAAACGAGCAGGAGTAGCAATACTTATCTCTGACAAAGTAGACTTCAAACCTACATTGATCAAACGAGATAAAGAAGGACATTCCATACTAATAAAAGGGGAAATAGACCAAAAGGAAATAATAATCATCAATCTGTACGCACCCAATGTCAACGCACCCAATTTCATCAAACATATCCTGAAAGACTTAAAAGCATATATAAACACCAACACAGTGGTTGTGGGAGACATTAACACTCCATTATCATCAATAGATAGGTCATCCAAACAAAAACTCAATAAAGAAATCAAAGATCTAAAATATGCAATAGATCAAGTGGACCTAGTTGATGTCTACAGAACATTTCATCCAACCTCTACACAATATACATTCTTCTCAGCAGCCCATGGAACCTTCTCCAAAATAGATCATATCCTAGGGCACAAAGCAAGTCTCAGCAAATATAAGAAAATAGAAATAATACCGTGCATACTATCTGACCACAATGCAGTAAAAGTAGAACTCAACAACAAAAGTAAAGACAAAAAACATACAAAAGGCTGGAAACTAAATAACTCATTACTTAATGAAGAGTGGATCATCGATACAATAAAAGAGGAAATTAAAAAGTTCCTGGAAGTCAATAAAAATGAAAACACAACCTACCGGAACCTATGGGACACAGCTAAGGCAGTCTTGAGAGGGAAGTTTATAGCCATGAGTGCATATATTAAAAAGATTGAAAGATCCCAAATCAATGACCTAATGATACATCTCAAACTCCTAGAAAAACAAGAACAAGCAAATCCCAAAACAAATAGAAGGAGAGAAATAATAAAAACAAGAGCTGAAATCAACGAAATAGAAACCAAAAAAACCATACAAAGAATTAATGAAACAGAAAGTTGGTTCTTTGAAAAAATAAACAAGATTGATAGACCCCTGGCAAACCTGACTAAAATGAGGAGAGAAAAAACCCAAATTAGTAGAATTAGGAATGCAAAAGGGGATATAACAACAAGCACCATGGAAGTCCAGGAAATCATCAGAGACTACTTTGAGAACCTATATTCAAATAAATTTGAAAATCTAAAAGAAATGGACAGATTTCTAGATACATATGATCATCCAAAACTGAACCAAGAGGAAATTAATCACCTGAATAGACCTATAACACAAAATGAAATTGAAGCAGCAATCAAGAGTCTCCCCAAAAAGAAAAGTCCAGGACCTGATGGATTCTCTGCTGAATTCTGTCAGACCTTTAAAGAAGAACTGATACCAACCCTCCTTAAACTGTTCCACGAAATAGAAAGGGAAGGAAAACTGCCTAACACATTTTATGAAGCCAGTATTAAACTTATCCCAAAACCAGGCAAAGACACCTCCAAAAAGGAGAACTATAGGCCAATCTCCTTAATGAACATTGATGCAAAAATCCTCAACAAAATAATGACAAACCGAATTCAGCAACACATCAAAAAGATTATTCACCACGACCAAGTAGGCTTCATCCCAGGGATGCAGGGGTGGTTCAACATACAAAAATCAATAAACGTAATAAACCACATTAACAGAAGCAAAGACAAAAACCACTTGATGATCTCAATAGATGCAGAAAAAGCCTTTGATAAGATCCAACATCATTTCATGATTAAAGCTCTAAGAAAACTAGGAATAGAAGGAAAGTTCCTCAACATTATAAAAGCTATATATGACAAAACTACAGCCAGCATTATACTTAACAGAGAAAAATTAAAACCATTCCCTCTAAAATCAGGAACCAGACAAGGATGCCCACTATCTCCACTCCTATTCAACATAGTACTGGAATTCCTAGCCAGAGCAATTAGGCAAGAAGAAGGAATAAAAGGAATACAAATAGGTAAAGAAACTATCAAAA
Source organism: Castor canadensis (assembly GCF_047511655.1). Classification (NCBI taxonomy): domain Eukaryota; kingdom Metazoa; phylum Chordata; class Mammalia; order Rodentia; family Castoridae; genus Castor; species Castor canadensis. The sequence continues at coordinate 89,566,137 of NC_133396.1, read as the reverse complement.
TATCCCTATTTGCAGATGACATGATCCTATACCTTACCCAAAAAACTCTACTCAGAAGCTTCTAGACATCATCAATAGCTACAGCAAGGTAGCAGGATATAAAATTAATATGGAAAAATCATTAGTATTTCTATACACTAACAATGAGCAAACTGAAAAAGAATGTATGAAAACAATTCCATTTACAATAGCCTCAAAAAAAAAATCAAATACCTAGGTGTAAACCTAACAAAAGATGTGACAGACCTCTACAAGGAAAACTATACACTTCTGAAGAAAGAGATTGAGGAAGACTATAGAAAGTGGAGAGATCTCCCATGCTCATGGATTGGTAGAATCAACATAGCAAAAATGTCGATACTCCCAAAAGTAATCAACATGTTTAATGCAATTCCCATCAAAATTCCAATGACATTCATTAAAGAGATTGAAAAATCTACTGTTAAATTTATATGGAAACACAAGAGGCCACGAATAGCCAAGGCAATACTCAGTCAAAAGAACAATGCAGGAGGTATCACAATACCTGACTTCAAACTATATTACAAAGCAATAACAATAAAAACAGCATGGTACTGGCACAAAAACAGACATGAAGACCAGTGGAACAGAATAGAGGATCCAGATATGAAGCCACACAACTATAAGTAAGTTATCTTTGACAAAGGAGCTAAAAATATACGATGGAGAAATAGCAGCCTCTTCAACAAAAACTGCTGGGAAAACTGGTTAGCAGGCTGCAAAAAACTGAAACTAGATCCATGTATATCACCCTATACCAAGATTAACTCAAAATGGATCAAGGATCTTAATATCAGACCCCAAACTCTTAAGTTGATACAAGAAAGAGTAGGAAATACTCTGGAGTGAGTAGGTATAGGTAAGAACTTTCTCAATGAAACCCCAGCAGCACAGCAACTAAGAGATAGCATAGATAAATGGGACCTCATAAAACTAAAAAGCTTCTGTTCATCAAAAGAAATGGTCTCTAAACTGAAGAGAACACCCACAGAGTGGGAGAAAATATTTGCCAACTATACATCAGACAAAGGACTGATAACCAGAATATACAGGGAACTTAAAAAACTAAATTCTCCCAAAACTAATGAACCAATAAAGAAATGGGCACGTGAACTAAACAGAACTTTCTCAAAAGAAGAAATTCAAATGGCCAGAAAACACATGAAAAAATGCTCACCATCTCTAGCAATAAAGGAAATGCAAATTAAAACCACACTAAGATTCCACCTCACCCCTGTTAGAATAGCCATCATCAGCAACACCACCAACAACAGGTGTTGGCGAGGATGCGGGGAAAAAGGAACCCTCTTACACTGTTGGTGGGAATGTAGACTAGTACAACCACGCTGGAAAAAAATTTGGAGGCTACTTAAAAAGCTGGACATCGATCTACCATTTGATCCAGCAATACCACTCTTGGGGATATACCCAAAAGACTGTAACTCCAGAGGCACCTGCACACCCATGTTTATTGCGGCACTATTCACAATAGCCAAGTTATAGAAACAGCCAAGATGCCCCAGCACTGACGAATGGATTAAGAAAATGTGGTATCTATACACAATGGAATTTTATGCAGCCATGAAGAAGAACGAAATGTTATTATTCGCTGGTAAATGGATGGAATTGGAGAACATCATTCTGAGTGAGGTTAGCCTGGCTCAAAAGACCAAAAATCGTATGTTCTCCCTCATATGTGGACATTAGATCAAGGGCAAACACAGCAAGGGGATTGGACTATGAGCACATGATAAAAGCGAGAGCACACAAGGGAGGGGTGAGGATAGGTAAGACACCTAAAAAACTAGCTAGCATTTGTTGCCCTTAATGCAGAGAAACTAAAGCAGATACCTTAAAGCAACTGAGGCCAATAGGAAAAGGGGAACAGGTACTAGAGAAAAGGTTAGATCAAAAAGAATTAACATAGAAGGTAACACCCATGTACAGGAAATCAATGTGAGTCAATGCCCTGTATAGCCATCCTTATCTCAACCAGCAAAAACCCTTGTTCCTTCCTATTATTGCTTGTACTCTCTCTACAACAAAATTAGAAATAAGGGCAAAATAGTTTCTGCTGGGTATTGAGGGGGGGGGAGCGGGAGGGGGCGGAGTGAGTGGTAAGCGAGGGGGTGGGGGCGGGGGGAGAAATGAACCAAGCCTTGTATGCACATATGAATAATAAAAGAAAAATGAAAAAAAATTATTTTAAAAAGAAATGTCTTTTTTTTTTTTCCTGATTTTGATCCTTTTGGCTATGTGTTGTTTTCTGCACATTTAAAGAAGTAGGCACTTATTCCAGGCTTCATAGACTGATTTTACCTGGGGAAGCTCTTCACCAATCAGCCTATGAAGAGATTCTGGGAAGGTCATCTGCAGTGGTCTGTGGGCAAGCTTGCTGCTGGTGTCCTCACACAAATTGATCTGTTAGGAGGGACCAGTTCCCATTCTTTTGCAGTTTCCTTATTTTCTTCTAGAGAAAAGCAATATTATTCTCAATAAATATTTTATTAAATGGCACATTTATTTGTGGTTTTCATGTCAACTATGATTATGTATTGTAACAGTCACTTGCAGTCTAGGCAATGCCTCTCCTTCTGTTAACATAAGATTTTATAGGGGTTTCATGCAATAAATGAGACATGCAATGAGCACTGACAAGTGAACTAATAGAGTAGAAATAAAAAGGAATTCAGTCTTGAAGTCAAACCAAAGCTGGCTTGTAGCCCAGCTTTGCTATTTATTTGTTGTGTAAATTTTGGTAAGTTCCTTATCTTTTCTACATGTCAGTTTCCTTATTTAGCATATATCTTATATGAGGATCAAATGAGATGCTTCACATAAACTACCGTAAACAGCACCTAGTACACTAATACTCAGTAAGTATTATTTATCATTTGTTATTCTTATTGTCTAGCTCCAAAGAATATGTCAGGTACTGGAAGCCTGGACACAGTATACATACTCACTCTCTGCTCCAAATACTTGAACTCCCTTTTGAAGCAGAGACTCTTACTTTGCTTTAAGTCCTTAAAAATAAATAAATATTGCTCCCTCTTTTATGGCCATGTGTAGACAGACAGTGAGCATTCTGCTGTGCTGAGGGGTTAGAGCAACAAGCTGTGAGTGTGGACCAGAGTTTTGACTTGCTTGAGTTTAAATGATTCAGGACATATTTCACGACTATATGACATCCACTAGCATTTGTTTCTTCTTTTCTTGCTGCTTCCATTTCAATAAAACATGATGATAAGCCAGAATATCATACAATAAAGAAATTTCCAGGGCCTTGCACTAATTTATTTCTTTCAAGTTATCTGATCAGACCAAGGTCCTATAGATCATTGGAATTGGATAGTACTTTGGAATGTGTTATGATCAATATGACTTGTGAAAATAGCTTGGTTATTAGGTCTTGAAGTCAGTGTCAATAAACAATTATCTTATTTCTATTTCTTATTCTGAAACTGCTCTCTGCAGAGCTTCAAGATAATAATTTCCTTTTCAGATTGGAATTTTCCCAGTATAAATTTTGAATAATGATATTCATTTCTACTCTGCTGTCAGAGAATACCTAAAAGTACTTTAAAAGTTTCCCCCAAATAACAGGTGAGTGCAAGAAAATGAAAGCCTTTTCTGATTTTATAGCTTCCCAAATGTATCTTTCTCTTTTTCCATAATAAACTAAATAATGAAGAAGTTAGTTGACTTTCTAGCATTAAAAAACAAATAAAAATGTATAATATAAGAAAAGATAGTCTTACATTCAAGATAGAATAACATTAGATCAGAATTAAGATGGCAAAAAGCAAATCTTGGAGTGATCCAGGAACCCTCATAAGAATGTCAGTGATTTTACAACACTCACTCAGTTCCTCTTGAATGTTTCGTTAGTCAGAATAACACAAATAGTCTAGCCTCAGAAGTGTTCGAGAATTCTAATATGAATATTTCTAAAGGAACTCTTTAGAAAAGAGAAAAACATAACAAAGAAAAGATACTAAGTTTAGTGAAAGAACAATAATAACAAGTGACATTTTAACATGCTTCTTTATAATTTAAAATTAAGTTTTATATATATATAAATATTATAATATATATATATATATATTCCCTTACTCAATCCTCACAGAAATAGCATGAAATAGCTATAAGAGATAAAATGGTCCCAATATTTATTCACAATGGGACAGAAAGTCAAAGAGGAATCAGTAAAGATGAAAAAGAATGGATGGTCACTCATTCATTCATTCAAAAACTATTAGTGAATACTTGTGCCAAGTTCCCAGAAAATAAAACAATATACAAACTCTTTACAAATCCTACAGCCTAATGGAGGTCAATGCCAGTTAAAGAGATAGCAAAGGTAGAATAAAATGAATTAACATTCATTTTATGTTATGGATCTGTGAACTGAAAGAACAGAGAACTCTAAAGATTGGAGACAATTTCCTTGAGGAATTTGCACTTCAGATGAAATAAAAAATAAGTAAGTATTCATATAAAGAGGAAGTGGTGTAAGTACTCCAGAGAGGGGGAATAGCACATCCTAAAGACTAAAGTTGAGTGAAGACACATACTAATTACCCAGAAAACAAAAGAATTTAGGCATGAATGAAAAATGCAAGATGGAAATGGCAAAGATGAGGCTTGAGAGTTAGACAAAAGACCAAAATCACATAGTACCTTATACATCTTTGAGAGTATCTTGAAGTTTATTATAAGGGCAATAGAAAGGCAAAAATAGGGCATCATCTAAAACTAGGATAATAAAATATGTTGAAGGTCAAGGGCCAGGGAGAGTTTTAGAAATACAGTCAATCACATTAACCCTGAAAAGAAGTCAGAATAAGAGGACTGAGAACAGGCCATTTGAGATGCCACAAATAAACTTAACATTTTAAGTTTGGTGGTTGATGTTAAAGATAAGCTCAATGTGTGACTAAAAAGATAAGAAAGTAAAAGCAAAAGATATGCATGGTATGGTTTGAGAAGTTCAATGTACCTTTTGCTGGAGTTGATATCAGGGTCAAAGGAAGTTTTATTCTAAGATTGGGAAAAGCCTAATCATGCTTGAAGACATAAGGGAAGGGTTGGGTTTAGAGGTAGAAATTAAAGATGTCAAAAAAAACCATTGAAGATTAAGGAAATGAGATATATGGGAAGAGTTGGAACAAAATGCTCAGATGAGCAAGAATACTCATAAAAAGATCTATGTGCATGTTTTTAAAATCCAAGTACCAAAGCCAATCCTACTCAATGTCACCTCCTTGGCTATTTAATCTACAATAACACTCTTTAAAAAAGCCTTGTCTTTTTATTAGTTGTTCTCTATCTAATAGGACAGTTCCATATTGGATCAATGTTTATACTTTTAGTCCCTAAGTTATCAAACAAAGGGCAATATCTAGAGCTATAAATGTTTCTGTGACAGACACTTCTATATGGCATATCAATCAGGTCAACTTATCAGCATATCAAGCTTGTAAGCATTGTAATCCTCTTTATTTGAATGAGGAAACTGAGGTTCTGAAGTGAAATACTCTGCTTGCACTTGAGATTTTTTTTTAACCAAGCCATTGTTCTATAATTTTACATGAAACTAGATTTTATGTCCAAAAGTTGAAAAGATGTGGTTGAAAATTCCTATGTTTAGTCACTTTCCTTTTTCTTTGTTTATTATATTATTGTTTTACTAGGGGAACATTGAAACATTTACAAATGTTCTTACAGTATATCATAGTTGAATTTACTTCCTCCATCATTCTCCTTTTCTCCTCTGTCTCCCCATTTCTGAAATAGTTTCAACAGGTGTCATTTTTTCCATTTTCATACTTCAGTACATAATATTTTCACTACCTTCATCCTCCTTCACCCTTTGCTTATATTCTCCCCCCTCCCACTGGTACCAACCCCCAGACATGACCTGTTTTACCTTTTGTTTTCCATTTTTGAAAAAAAAGCATTTTTGCTTTTTTTGGGGACCTCCTACATGTATAAATACATATTCTTCCAACTCTGAAGTGGAAAAGTAGGTTACAAAACTATGTCCTATGCATGTCATAGGCAAATGATATTGAAATCCTCAACATATCATGCATTGAGCCAAGACCTACAGTGCAAAATTTAACTATCATAAAGATAAAACTCCCACAACTGGGATAAATATCATGACTTCCTATGAATAAAATAAAGATGATATGAGAAGTTCTGGATGTTTCAGTTGGCCACAAATTTAAGATGAACTAACACGTCTACTGACAACAGCTAATGTCATTTTCGGCATACAGAAGAATGTTTTCATTAAGGGAACAAAATTTCTACTTATTATCCTCATTCTGAAGTGAGTTATCTGAGTTTGAGTGTAACAACTGGACTGTGAGCAGGGGCAGGACAGTCAAGATCGCATTTACATGCCAATTTACAGACTACAGGTCTTCGACATACTCTCTGATACTGATTTTGATCCCCATAATCATCCTGTGATATAATACTGTTACATTTTTAATGAATGGCAATGACAGACTTGAGAAGCATTAACTACCTTGATGAAGTAACATGGTTAATAAATGGCAAAGCCATATCCTTGACTCCTTGACCTCCATTCTTTTATCTGTACCATACTATAACAACTGTGATGTTCGCCTGGGGAAAGAAGGCAGTGATTAATGTTAATACTGTTCAAACATGCAAGGACTACTATGTAAGAAATGAGTTAAACTTACTCTGAATGAGAAAATAAACCAATGTTAAGAGAAATCGTATCAGCAAGGACTGAATATTTTTAAAGGAGTAGAAAACCAAAGAAGGAAACTGTAAGACAAAATCAATAGAAATAAAAGGGATTGTCTAACTAATCTTGGATTTTTTTTAAAAGTTCAAGAGAAAATTCCTGAACAAACATTTGCACAAAATTTTTCCTTTGCTCTCATTTTTTCCTATAAGCCTATTTTCATTGTGAAAGCAGAAGTAGAAAAACGAGAGAGGGTGCGTTAACAATGGCTCTGGAAAAGAAACCATTAATATACCATCCGCCTAAATCTTTAGGATTATATCAACCAAAACTTTCATGAAACATACCAATTATTCCCACTTCATTGAATGAAGACAAGAAATAAAAGACATGAGGCCCATCTTTTCCCAGATAACGTTTGGATCTAGTGATGCTATTTCCTTCAACACTTCTTAACGCTTATTTTGATCCTTCAAACTATCAGATAAAATACCCAGCCAAGTGTTCGTTTTTGCTCCCTGATCCAAAAATGGAGAATGTCAAGACAGAAAAATCACTGTACCAGCAGTCAGAAATTTCACTTCTAATTCCAGTATGTTAAGTACTACCTGAGTAGTGTTGAGTAATCTGGTATTGACTTACCTTAAGCAATGAGGAGCATGAGGCCTGATTTACCTTACACAGAACTTAAGATCATGTGTCATGTAGCATTAATTAAATGCATGTGCTTTATACTCATCTACCTCTGGTTTTAAGCAATTCCCCATCACTTGAAAAATCTTATATCTTGAGCACATTATTAAATTTCTCTAACTTCAGTTTCTTCATGTGTTAAAGTTATATATAGGAAAACAAAATTTTGGCAGCTTTAATAACAAAAATGTGTTTTTCAAAATCATTTAATAAAGTCAAGAAACTGGTTTTCAAAACTAGTTCAAATACCTTTCCCCTAGTACTTGGACCTCTTTGCCTTCCACAATCACAGAAGCATAAATAATGACCCTGTCTTTTGTATGACTATGGTATCGAACATACATTTGTGTTATGCTAAACACTTGTAAAACATTTCTTTCTCCTAAGCTCCTTGATTTTTGCGATGGGAGATAGATCCATGAGCAGCACAAACTATGAATCTTTTGCTTCTTATTTTTGTTTTGTTTTGTTTTGTACATCTACCCAACAAGTTTCAAAGAAGTTTTTGTACTGATGGAATGATGAAAGACAAGATAGACTATTGACCACTTTTCTTTAGTGCAAGTATGCTTTTAACATACTTGAACATTGACAGTGTTCCTGAGAACGGATTTTGATGGTGAAGGAGGACACCACTTGCCAACAGTAGGTGACGGGATGGGAGATAATGAGGAAAGGGGGGCTGAGGGCCTTTTCCTCTGGATTCTGTTGTCCAAGGCACACAAAATAATGCTATATTGACATCAATACTCAAATAAATTTATGATTCATTTATTTGTTCACTAAGCAGACAATAAAGACTATGAGCCAGGTGTTATTAGACTCTGGACTCTGGATTACCAGATTCCTGTTAGAGACTAGCTTTTCAGCCAAGATGTACAACAGAGGCAGGGAGAGAGATGAGGCTCCCTGTGTTTTCTTCTCGAAGAAACTGAAACCCTTCATTTTACCTTTGAACAAATGAGTCTAATTCAGACCCTAAGTCTGAACTTAGGGTGGGAGGAACATGCTGCCCCTATGATGTTCTAGGACAAGAACAAAGTTGGATAGAAACAATTACCCTGAATATTGAAACCAGAGATTCCCACTCTGATTGCACTATTTGAGAGAGGAGGAAACTGGTTTAATTTAATCATCTTATTCATTGAATTTTCATTTTTCTTTTGCCAAACATTTCCTAGGCTTTTGGGAGCAGATCACACAAACTCTGTGGTATGCTTTCCCAAATAACAAAAGGGCCCTAAACAGTATAATACTGCTGTGTGGTATTGGTAGATCAACTAAACTGTTTTGAACTCCTTAAAGTCATTAACTGATAGATTAATAGATTCAAATAAGATGAATGAAAGAGCCTATATTTTGTGGTCTAAAATGTCAATGTGGACCTGGTATCATCTAAACAGTGTGTTCTCTTTTAAAAGTACACAAGACAACTTTCTTTCCTGATTTTTAAAATTTCCTTGACTATGAAGAAATTAAAAACTATGTTTTATGTTTATTTGTAATCATGTTCTTTTTTTTACTCATTTGTTCACATGTGCATACATTGTTTGGGTCATTTCTCACCCCTGCCTCCTGCCCTCTCCCTCTGCCCCCACCCCCTCGCTTCCAGGAAGAACCTATTCTGCCCTCTTCTCCAATTTTATTGAAGAGAAGACATAAGCGTAATAAGAAAGACAAAGCGTTTTTGCTAGTTTGACATAAGGATGGCTATGCAGAGAGAGTCCTAGCATTGCTTCCATGCACATGTATATTACAATCAGAATTGATTCATCTTTACTAGACCTCTTCACTACTTCCTGGTCACATTCCTATAGTGACCTCTGTTGTTTTAACTTACTGTATTAGCTCCTCTGCAGTGGTCACATCAAACACTTTCAAGTTTTGGGTTTCCTACCTTTCCTTATTCCTACTGTGTGTGTTCTCCCCTTAGTGTGTGACCCATGTCAAATAATATTATTGCATTTGTTTTAGGTCTAAAGTCCACATATGATGGAGAATATACAATTTTTGGCCTTCTGAGCCTGGCTAACATCGCTTAAGATGATGTTCTCCAGTTCCATCCATTTACTTGCAAATGACAAAATTTCATTCTTCTTCATGGCTGAATAAAATTCCATTGTGCATAAATACCACATATTCTTAATTCATTCATCAGTAGTGGGGCATCTTGACTGTTTCCATAACTTGGCTATTGTGAATAGCGCTGCAATAAGCATGGGTGTGCAGGTGCCTTTCCTTTGGGTATATCCCTAGGAGTGGTATTGCTGGATCAGATGGCAGACCTATGTTTAGTTTTTAAAGAAGCCTCCATATTGTTTTCCAGAGTGGTTACACTAGCTTGCATTCCCCACATACTCACCAACATTTGTTGGTGGTGGTGTTTTTGATGTTAGCTATTCTAACAGGGGTGAGGTAGAATCTTAATGTGGTTTTGATTTGCATTTCCTTTATGGCCAGAGATGGTGAGAATTTTCTCACATGTTTTTTGACCATTTGAATTTCTTCTTTTGAAAAGTTCTGTTTAGTTCAGTTGCCCATTTCTTTATTGGTTCATTGACTTGGGGAGAGTTTAGTTTTTTGAGCTCCCTATATATTCTGGTTATCAGTCCTTTGTCTGATGTATAGCTGGCAAATATTTTCTTCCACTCTGTGGGTGGTCTCTTCAGTTTAGAGACCATTTCTTTTGTTGTGCAGAAGCTTTTTAATTTTATGAAGTCCCATTTGTCCATCCCTTCTCTTAGTTGCTGAGCTGCTGGGGTTCTATTGAGGAATCCCTGCCTATACCTATTACTTTCAGAGTATTCCCTGCTCTTTCCTGTACTAACTTCAGAGTTTTGGGTCTGATAATAAGGTCCTTTAACCATTTTGAGTTGATACTAGTACAGGGTGATAAACATGGATCTAGTTTCAGTTTTCTGCAGGCAGATAATCACTTTTCCCAGCAACATTTGTTGAAGAGGTTGTCTTTTCTCCATAATATGTTTTTGGCACCTTTGTCAAAAATAAGGTGGGCATAGCTTTGTGGAATCATATGCGGGTTCTCTATTCTGTTCCACTGGTCTTCATATCTGTTTCTGTGCTAGTACCATGCTGTTTTTATTGCTATTGCTTTGTAATACAGTTTGAAGTTGGATATTGTGATACCCCCAGCATTGCTCTTTTTGCTGAGTATTGCCTTGGTTATTCATGGTCTTTTGTGTTTCCAAGTGAACTTTAGGGTAGATTTTTCAATCTTTGTGATGAATGTCATTGGGATTTTGATGGGAATTGCATTGAACATGTAGATTGCTTTTGGTAGTATAGTCATTTTTACTATGTTGATTCTACCAATCCATGAGCACATAAGATCTTTCCACTTTCTGTTGTCTTCCTCAATTTTTTTCTTCAGATGATTGTAGTTCTCCTTGTAGAAGTCATTCACATCCTTTGTTAAGTTTACTCCTAGGTATTTGATTTCTTTGAGGCTATTGTAAATGGAATAGTTTTCATATATTCTTTCTCATTTTGTTTGTTATTGGTGTACAGAAAAGCTAATGACTTTTGTAAGCTGATTTTATATCTTGCCACCTTGTTGTAGCTGTTTATGGTGTCTGGAAGTTTTTAGGTAGAGTTTTTTTGGGTATTTGAGGTATAGGATCATGTTATCTGCTAATAGGGATATTTTGACAGTTTCTTTACCTATTTCTGTACCTTTTATTTCTTCTTCTTACCTTATTGCTCTGGCTAAGAATTCCAGGACAATGTTAAAGAGGAGTGAGAATAGTGGACACCCTTGCCTCATTCCTCATTTTAAGGGAAATGGTTTCAGTTTTCCTCTATTAAGTATGATGGTGGCTATAGGTTTGTCAGATATAGTTTTTATAATTTTGAGGTACATTCCTTCTGTCCTAGTTTTCTTGGAGCTTTTATCATGAAGTGGTGTTGGATCTTATCAAAGGCTTTTTCTGCATCTATTGAGATGTTCAAGTGGTTTTTGTCTTTGCCTCTATTAATGTGCTATATTACATTTATAGATTTGTGTATGTTGAACCACCCCTGCATCCCTGGGATGATGCCAACTTGGTTGTGGTGAATGATCTTCCTGATGTGTTGTTGGATTTGGTTTGCAATTATTTTATTGAGGATTTTTGCATCAATGCTCATTAAGGAGATTGGACTATAGTTCTTCTCTTTGGAGGTATCTTTGTCTGGTTTTGGGATGAGTGTAATACTGGCTTCATAAAATGTGTTAGGCAGTTTTCCTTCCCTTTCTATTTCATGGAACAGTTTAAGGAGGGTTGGTATCAGTTCTTCTTTAAAGGTCTGATAGAATTCAGCAGAGAATCCATCAGGTCTGGACTTTTCTTTTTTGGGAGAGTCTTTATTGTTGCTTCAATTTCATTTCATGTTATAGATCTATTTATGAGGTTAATACCCTCTTGGTTCAATTTTGGATGGTCATAAGTATCTAGAAATTTGTCCATTTCTTCAGATTTTCAAATTTATTGGAATATAGATTCTCAAAGTGGTCTCTGATGATTCCCTGGCTTTCCTTAGAGTTTGTTGTTATCTCCCCTTTTTCATTTCTAATTTTACTAATTTGGGTTTTCCCTCCTCATTTTAGTCAGATTTGCCAGGGGTCTGTCAATCAAGTTTATTTTTTGAAAGAACTAGCTTTGTATTTTATTGATTCTTTGTATTTTTTTGGTATCTATTTCATTAATTTCAGCCCTTATTTTTATTATTTCTATCCTTCAGCTTGTTTTGGATTTTACTTGTTCTTGTTTTTCTAAGAGTTTGAGATGTAGCATTAAGTCATTGATTTCAGATCTTTCTGTCTTTTTAATACATGGCTATAAACTTTCCTCTTAGGACAGCCTTTGCTGTGTCTCACAGGTTCTGGTAGGTCATGTTTTCATTTTCATTAACTTCCAGGAACTTTTTAATTTCCTCTTTTATTTTATCAATGACCCACTGATCATTGAGCAATGTGTTGTTCAGCTTCCAATTGTTTGCATATTTTCTGTTGTTTTTGTTGTTGAGCTCTAGTTTTAATGCATTGTGATCAGATAGGATGCAAGGGATTATTTCTATTTTCTTATATTTGCTGAGGCTTGCTTTGTTCTCTAAGATATAATCAATTTGGAGAAAGTTCCATGGGCTGCTGAAAAGAATGTATTTGTGTGGATGTTGGATGAAATATTCTACAGACATCATCTAGGTCCATTTGAGGTGTGATTTAGTTCTAGAATTTCTTTATTGAATTTTTGTTTAGATGACCTATCTATTGGTGATGGGGGGGTATTAAAATCTCCCACTACCACTGTATTGGAGTCTGTATGTGATTTTAAGTCTTTAAAGTATGTTTGACAAAATTGGATGCACTAAAATTGGGTGCATATAGGTTGATAATTGTTATTTCCTTTTGGTGTATTTCACCTTTTATTAATATGGAGTGTCCTTCTTTATCTCATTTGATCAATGTAAGTTTGAAGTCTACTTTGTCTGAGATAAGTATTGCTACTCCTGCCTGTCTTCCAGGGCCATTGGCTTTCACCTTAAACCAGTGTTTGTTTCTGTCAATGATTGTGTCTCCTACAAACAACAGATTGTTGAATCTTCCTTTTTAATCCAGTTTGCCAAACGGTGTCTTTGATGGGAGAGTTGAGTCCATTGACATTTAGTGTTAATATTGACAGGTATGTGGTGATTCCTGTCATTTAGTTGGTTTTGTTGTTTAAGGGTTTGATTGTGTGCAGCTAAATCAGTGTTACTCTCTGGTTCCTTGTCTTTTCTTCTCCTGTGGTTGGTACTGCCTGTCCTCTCATGGTTTTGTTTGCTTTCATTTTCTGTGTGCAGAATTCCTTGGAGAATCTTTTATATTGGTGGTTTGGTGGCCATATATTGTTTTAGTTTCTGCTTATCATGGAAACAATGTTCCATCCATTTTGAATGATAATTTTGCTGGGTAGAGTATCCTAGGGTTGAAGTTTTTTTCATTCAGTGCCCGGAATACCTCACTTCATGTCCTTCTTGCTTTTAAGGTTTCTGCTGAGAAAACTCTGTGATTTTGATGGGTTTACCTTTATATGTTATTGTTTTTTCTCTCTTACAGCCTTCAATATTCTTTCTCTGTTCTCTGTGCTTGTTGTTTTAATAATAATATGTTGTGGGGAAGTTCTACTTTGGTCAAGTCTATTTGGTGTCCTGGAGGCTTCCTGTACCTGAATGGACATAACTTTCTCTAGATTTGAGAGATTTTCTTTTATTATTTTATTGAATATATTACAAATCCCTTTTGCTTGGACCTTTTCTCCTTCTTCAATGCCCATGATTCTCAGGTTTGGTATTTTGATGGAGTTGGTGAGTTCTTGCATATTCCTTTCACAATTCTTGAGTTGTTTGACTAATAGTTCTTCAGTTTTTCCTTTAATTTCTATTTTATCTTTGAGTTCTGAGATTCTGTCTTCTGCTTGTTCTAGTTTGCTGAAGTGTCCTTCCATTGTAGTTTGTGTTTCTGTTTCAGTCTTTTTTCTGAGGTTTCCCATATCATGGGTCACTTCCTCTTTAATATTTTCTATTTTCATCTTTAATTCATTTATCTCTCTGTTTATAGTGTTCTCTGTTTCACTTTGTTGTTTATTTATAGCTCCTATGAGTTCATTGATTTCTGTGTCTTCTCATGTTCTTTATTTTTGGCGTCTTGAAATTTCTTGAGTGCATCTTGTTTGTTTTTGTTAACCATGTCTAGTATCATCGCCATAAAATTCTCAGTAATTACTTGCAGGATTTCTTCTTTGTGGATGTTTTTCTGGACATTGTTGGGTTCCTTGGTGTCATTTATCTTTGATTTGTTGGAGTCCAGAACTGGATATCTGTTTTCTTCATTTCCCTCTGAATCCTGTGTTAAATTATTTTTGGGGGGGGAGAATGTTTTCCATCCCTTTTTCTTCTTCCCATCACTCCACTTGGTACTGTGCAACTAAGTTCTTGATAGGCTATTTGGTGGTTTTAGTCACTTGTTTTATTTCCTTTGATTTAATTTTTGTTTTGTGGCTGTCTTGGATTTTTAGCTAGGTTGGTGTGCTATTTCTGTCCCTGGTCTGGGTGTAATTTAGTAACAACTACTTCATAGGTTTAATACCCTACCAGTAGTTTATATGTTATATAGAGGACCCCTTGGTGGTAATATCTATAAGCATTGGGAGTTGGCAGGGTTAATGTTGTAAGGCTAGCTATAGAAATTTGGGGATTTGGATAGGGTGGTAGCACTAAAGGGGGAGGTGGGAAGTGGGGTGAGTGAGAGGGGGAGGCAGCGCAAGGGCTGATGGTTTTTGTGGTCCTTGTGTGTGCTTGGGTATATTTCTATTGTTGTAATAGAGGCTGTTTGTGTTAGGGATTGCAGGGGTTTAGGGTTGTGTAGAGTTGGCATAGTAGGTTGGTCAGTGAGTGATGAGTGTGTACGAGTGAGGGGTACTCTCGTAGGGAGAGAATGGGAGGGGAAGGTGAGAGCTGGGTGAAGAGAGTGGATGAGAAGGGGCAGAATGAGTTGTTGGGGAGGGAAGCAATGGATTTTAGTACAAAAGAAGGAGGGAGAGTGAAGGGTGTGAGAGTAGGGATTAGAAGATTATGATGGTAAAGTTGATAGTACAGAAAGAAAAAAAAGATAGTAAGAATAAAAATAAAAATAGAAAACCCACAATAACAAAACAAACAAAAAAAAATAAAAGAAATCATTGGGAAAAAATGAACAAACAAATAAAAAACCCAAACAAACAAACAGAAAGAAAAACACCAGGTTCAGGAACAATACAATTTCAGTCTTAGTTTATGTTCTGGAGTTACTTCTCTGGCATCCAGTCCTGATATTAGCATATAAGCAGAAGCTCCGATGTGGTCTTGCTGGGTGCTTGGCTTGTGAGTAGTGTTTTATTCTTCTGTCTACCAGTTAAATTAGAATTGTAAAGTGAGGTAGCTTCGCCAGATCATGCAGTGTGGTCAGAGATATTGATTTCCTCAACTGATGGCTGTGCTAACCTTCAGCTGCAGCTGCTTGGTCAGCTCCTTCCCCAGTGAGGTGTGGCAGTTTAAGTTTGAGTGCTGCCCTCAGGTTCAGGAGATCAGTTCTGAAAGGACTTTTTGTCCTGCTTTGGAGGTGACTTTTTGCTGTGATTGTTTACTGGGATTTCTGCACTGGGGGCTTATTTCTTTGCCCTTCTCCCTTTCTCTGGGGCAGGGTCAGTGTTCTGTAAGCCCCCCATGCTGTTGGTGTGTTATGATGGTTCGGTGTTTGTTTTTCAATTTTGTGGGGCAGTTTAACTTTGGGTACTGCTCACTGGCTCAGGAGATGAGCTCTGGGATCTGCTACCTACCCTGATTTGGGGAGTGGCTTATTGCCTGCCTGCTCTTGGCCTTCCTGCCTTTCCAGCATTTGTTTACTGATAGTTCTCACTGAGATTAGCTCCTTGCCCCTCCCCCTTTCTCTGGAGCACTTTCAGTGTTCCTGCCCCCTCTGCTGTTGTGCTAGATTACAGTTCACTGTTTGTTGTTCAGTTTTTCTTGAGGGGGGATCAGTCTGCCCAGGGGCTGTGCTGGTTTATCCCAAGGGTGGCTGGGGGAATTCTGCATGACATGTGGAGCCGGCAGTGGCAGCTGCTGTGGCAGTAGCAGTCCTCAAGTTTTCTCAGTGTAATGTGTTGTGGGGAAGCTTTCAGGGTACCAAAGGTTTGATTCTGGTTGGTGCTTTATTTCTGCCAAGTGTGGCTCCAGTGTCTCAGGGAGGGTTTGGAGTCATGGGCTTAGGCTATCTGTTTCCATACCCTAGTCATCATCTTGGATTCTCTGTAATCATGTTCTTAAGTAACTTTTCTGAGCAATGATTTACCTCTCTCTCTCTCTCTCTCTCTCTCTCTCTCTCTCTCTCTCTCTTTCTCTCTCTCTCTCCTCTCAATGATGGCTTGGAATTTTTAATTGAGTCTGTGGTGATGGTTTAGAATTTTTTCAATTTCTGCATTTTATTATAAGTCCCCCATAATCCTTTTACACATATAAGAATAAAACTAGATGTTAAAGTAGGATTCTTCCTAACGCAGTTTCATCTGGCACAATGTGAAAGGTACCTAGATACCAAAGTGAGATTAAGGTAATTCCTTAATTTATAAAGAGAATCTGAGTTTATATAAATTATAGAAATATATAAATATAAATTCTTGCACTTATAAAGAGAATTGCCCTCATCTTGCCCACTTTTAGACACTTCATCCACATCAAGGACATGAAGTGAGGCCAGAGAAGGGAAAAGTAGAGATTGATGACAGCATTAATAAAGAGCTACAGCCATGGTGTGAGTTACTACCTACTCCCTTTCCAGAAAGATGGGGAACAATGGAGCTTTCTAAACTTAAGCCTGGTAGGAAAACTTCAAGAGAATCTCTTGGAAAGCTTTGAAATTAAGTTAGAATATATCAAGAATTGGCAGCTGAGAAAGTTAAAACAAACCATGTGCTAGAGTGACCCCACTCAAAAAATCTATCATAAAGAAAAGGACCAACTGTTTGGTAGTGGAGATAAGAGAATCTCGCTGCACTGAGGTGTGCTTGTTCTCTTCCGGCTTATTAGAGTGAACTGTCTTTTCTAGCTTCTACTTGAAGGGAATCATCTGATTGCTAACGTGTCAGTTGTCATATTTTTGTTTCTTCTTGCTAATTAAAAAAAAATGATGTATTCCCCAAATGAAATTGTCACATTGGCATAGAATGAAAAGGCAGAAATTTGATCACCAAGATGTACAGATGTACTTCATATAAGGAGTTTGCTCTATTAAATGCATGACTACATCACTTTCAACCAGCAGACATCTTCAGAAGCAGAGCCTGATCCACAATTCTATATAACACACTCTGGTTCAGCTTTGGTGAGGGAAAATGGAAGGCAAAAACCAATTAGTTTGAGACAGGTCAGTGATGGCTTTGATGAGTGACCATGAGCAGGGTGGAGTAGTTGAAGAGGGTACAAGTCAGAAAGTGGAACTATCTGACTAATGCATTAGGAATGGAGGTAGCTATGGACAAAACTAATTGCACCTAGCCCTCACTGTTACCTAACACTTGCTAAGAAGTGTTCATATAGGCAAGGATATCTCTGATGTAATTTTGTGTTCTCAAGATCACTGATTCTAGTTTGATAACCTAAGGATAAACCAGCTGCAGTCCAGTTACTAAAATACATTTTATTGTAGTTTTAAATGCACACAAAGAAACAAAGTATACATTGAAAACGAAGGATGGAATTATAACACCAGGAAAATTCAGATATCAGCTATGGACAGCCATCCCTCTGTCTGAAGTGCAGAAACCTGAGAAATCACTACTTTGGGGGGCTTTTGCTGGGAATGTGTCAGTTTTACTCTTTCTCTTAGCCTGCCTGGATTGTCCCAGGAATGAGGCAGGGACAGAGTAGAGCCATGAAGAAAAGTTTTACAAGCAGTGGTGTGCTGGTAAGATAGCTGTCCAAAAGAAAATCTCTGATTTGTAGTGTTTTCCAATTCCCCTGATATGAATATTCCCCCATAGCCAATTTCAGTGATGGCTCCACTGAATAATCAGAGTACAAAATTCCTAGAAATTTAATAATCACCTCTTATGAGCACACTGCTGCTTATAATAAAACAAAAATCAATACACCAAATTTCTATAAATATATGTGATACAATTTTAATTTCCTGAGAAGACACACAGATATAAAAATATCTTTGTATCCAAGTCATTAACCCTACAGCTACTGAGCAGATGTTAATTAAACAAGAAAATAGCATAGCCTATCCCAAGCAATTTTTGTTGCAAACAATACAAATATTTTAAATTAGCTTTATATGTAATAACATTAACTTAATGTAGTTTTTCACAAATATCTATAAATAGTTTGAATTGTTTTAAAATTTAATACTACATACATTTCAACAAGAACTTACAAGTAGCTACTTTAACAGACCCCAAAATTTGAAATAGAATGCTATTTATTACTTTTAGAAGTTAGCACATTTGACTGAGATGGGCTCTTCAAAGTAAGGAAGGGGTTTCAGTTGGAACGAGCCCTGAGCAGCACCCTGGGTCTCCCTGCTTCAGACAAGGAAAGGAAAGTTAGTTTGCTGGTAAAGGAAAGATCTGTTGTAGCTTCGATCTATCCACACCTTGGGGTGAAAGGGAATATATCTGAAAATTGAACTCACTAAATTTTACAGATGCATAGTGTGGTAACATAAATAGTAACTCTAAAACAGATTGTGTGATATGATTTAATCAATTCATCACTAGTTGAGTTGAGGCAAGACACCTATGTTCCTGCACTTCCATGTTCTCGCTATTGAATTTTTTTCCAAAAATACCTGCCGTATTAAGTTCATAGTTCCCATGTGATATGTGAAATCACTTTGCAAACTGGAGAAAACAAGCTAATATTATTAAATCATTACAAAACATAATCTAGCAATAATAATAATAATAATACGAATTTCTGGGGTTGAATCTAATGACTACTAATTTATCAAGGGAAATGTTTAGACACACACATAGTGAAGCCCTTGGTAAAGGTTCAGAAAGATCCCTTTACCCAATTGGCTTATAAAGCACCCTGTACCCTGAGAATGATAAAATTAAGGAATATTCCCAGATTAAAGTGCATTCTATTTCATGCCTTCTGCACCTCCGTACCTACGGTTCTCAGAGAATTCTCCATCCTCTAAAAACACTATATCTAACCTAAAGTGCCTTTGGCATATCTGGGGTCACTCTACCAGTCTGACTACTTTTTATTCAAAAGGTCTCAGAAGATAGAATTGTAGAAAGAGTAAAGTAAAGCTGCTCAAGAAAATGAGAACAAGGCCAGGCTACCACCCTACACCTTCTTTAAGACTACCATGGAAATAGGACTTCATTTCTATACCCGGGATTCAAGGGTTAGGGAAAGACTCTTTTGGGGAGGTTTTGTCCTCTGCCATTCATATTCACTTTGTCATAGAACATTGCCATTTCTTTGTAGACTGCATCAGAGGTAACCAAAAGTCTTTGGCCTATTCTTTGAGTATGACCTCACATGTAGAACAGTTCAGTTTGTGTTGACTTGTAAACCTGATAAACTACAGGCATTGAAAACCTGCCCCCTCCAACTCACCCTCCACCACCTCTGCATGCACTGAAGAGGATGCAGAGACCAAGTCAAATCTCTAGGCGATGAATTGAGGCTTTGCTACTAAAAAGATTCCCCAGTATGTATTATTTTTTAGAACCTGGTCTTCACTGTTGAATATCAAGTCTATTATATCTCCAGCATGAAATTCATAAGTCCCTCCTATAGTTTGGATTCTAGAGCTGTTTATTAGACTTTGTATGATGATTGCATTTTTACGTAGCTGCACGGCAAATGGAGCTACTCCCTTGTAGTTTGGATCAAAAACCACTTCACCAAAAATTGAATACAAGGCATTCTGAAGTATCTTCAGCTTCCCATCAGATGTATTCTTCATGCAAGGAGGTTCAGGAGATGCCATTTGCCATTTTGAGGGTAAAGGTCCTATAAGAAATTTATAAGGAACAAAAAATGGAAACCATATTTTTATCATTGCCTCATCCTCTTCCTGATTATAATAAATTCTTTACCACTTACAGGTTATTTCTTTACTTGTTCTACACTAGTTTTCTCCAACTACATTTTTAATATTATAACTATTCATCTACTCCTTGTTTTAGAGAAGTTAAAAATCCTAAGTGCATGTCTTGCTTGGGGTGCTCTAAGGAAATAGGTTTGCAATAGACAAATGGGTTAGCTGGCTCCTACATCTCATTAGTTAATATTTGTGGAAGGAAGGGAGAAAAGTGGGAAGGAGAAAGGAATCACGTACCAGAGTTGGAACAAGTACAGCTAGCAATCTATGATTTTTTTCTATCAAAACACTATTTTGTATGACTTTTCTTTTTGTAGTTACTGGAGTTTGAAGTCAGGACCTGGTGCTTGCTAAGTAGGTACTCTACCACTGTTTATGACTTTACTGATGACACTTTCCTTAATCTATTCATTTGAATATAACATATTTGAGAACAAGTACTTCTCTCTTTTCTCATTACCATATTACAGCACTTAAAAGAGTTCCTAGTACCTGTATGTGCTCAAAAACCTTTTTTAAAATATGGGTGTCTTTATATGTTGCCCAGGCTAGAATCAAACTCCTAAGCTCAAGTAATCCTCTCACCTCAGCCTCAGAAAATATTTCCTAATTGACTGGTTCTCCTACATTCCTTAAATAGGTTACTTCTGTCTAAATTATTGCTCTTCTCATCAGTTTGTAGGAATATATAATTCAAGCCCCACTTTCAGTATCATTATCAACTACCCTTCTTTCAAAATAGCTATTGGTAAATTCATGAGTTTATAAATAGAAATTACTTGACTATTTAAATAGGAGTATTCCTGCTTAAGTTCTAGAAATGCTCTCTTCTCAAATAAAAAGGTATGCTTGTGCAGAAACCCATAAACAACCAAAAATATATTTACTCAAAGGTTTGCATATATCTAAGAAATATTCTAAAGTTCAACTTTCAGGTTTTTTCGAAGAAAATAGCAGGTGACTATAAGGAAAAGTGACTCAGAAGCTAAGAGAAGAAAAGAGCAGAGGTAGTGGCCATTTCCCAAGCTCTCCTTTCCTCTTTTGTACATTTACTAACAGCAAGGTTGGTTCCCACTTACTCTACTAGACATCAGCAAATATGAGCAGTACTTTGAGGAAAGATTGTAGAAATCTAAAACATATTGTCCTTAGTAAAATGCAGGATTAAAAAATGGTTGCTCTATCTCAGATTCACAAGCCTCTAAATGTGATGTGCATTTGTGTCCAGAGATGTGATTTTGTTTTTATAGGACTGTGGTTTGATCCCAGGGCTTCACACTTGGAAAGCAGGTGCTCTACCATTTGAGCCACACCTCAGTCCATTTTGCTTTGGTTATTTTGGAGATGCAGTCTCACTAACTATTCACCTAGGCTGGCCTCAAACCATGATCCTTCCCATCTCACCCTCCCAAGTAGCTAAGATTACAGACATGAGCCACTGGTGCCCAGCTAGAGATGTGGTCTTAAATGTGAGGTTCATCAGAGCATGGGCTTGTTGACATAATTTACCTATGAAACCCTCAGCAACTAAGCAGTTACCAAGCACATTATAAATGATTGTAAACAGCAGCTGAAAAGTGAACAAAAGAGAAAATATAGGCTTTCTTGAGAGCACTAACTCCTGCCTTCTTGCATCAAAAACTAAGAAGAGTAAAAGCATACAAGGTGGGTTACTCACCGAACTTAGCAACACAGGACTCTTTAGCAGTCTGCTATGGAAGAAAGAGGCCTTGGTTAGGATGCTGACAGTATCACTTTACTTTATTGATTGAATTATTTAGGGCTTAAGATTCCTGAGGCAAACAACCATTCCAGAGCCATAAAAAAATCCCTCCCTCCATTTTGTCTCACTCTCACAGCTTCCTTTGTAGATGACTGGTTCTATCCTTTACCTTTCATTACCTAGCTCTCCTTCTGGGTCCTTTACAGGAAAGGTAATGTCTCATTCCATACACTGAACCTCTACCCATGGGAATACTATTGGATCTTGGCCCTCTCCCTCTAGTTTTCTGTGAACAGCAGTCTTTAATGGTGGAATAAAATAGTAAATATTCTATATATGTTTATTTCTATTTAAAATGATAAGAAATTCAGCTCTAGAAATATTTGCAACTTAGGTTTATGAAACCATCCTTATGTAATATTTATATATAGTAACCGAGATAGCCTCAGAAACAGATCCAATAGTTTCAAAGGATTGCAACATACTACAGTTTACATGCTAAAAGGTACAATTAATTTTACAAATGCAAGTATTTGAATGATAAATGCTCTAAAATACTTCATAGTAAGGCATAACCATAAAATTTGTGTACCCAAAGTTCATTGGTCTCCTTGTGACAAAATGCTTAAGAGATTTTTTTTAAACTTAAAGATTGCACATGTTCCTTTTTAGGATCTCCACAGCTGCTGTACTAGGAATAAATAAGAGGGCGGCAAAAGCAGTGAGATCAGATCAGAGGGCATTGTATTCATCTAGACAAAAGAGCATGGTGCCTCTGATCAAGGTACTAGAGGAGGAGATGAGTGCTTAGAAGAAAAGGTCAACTGGCCAGGCATGGTGGTTCATATCTACATCCCAGCTCTTGGCTGAGGCAGAGGTTTCTGAGTTTGAGTCCAGTGTGGGCTACTTAGTGAATTCCAGACCAGCCTGGCCTTTGTAGTGAGACCCTGTCCCAAAACACAAAACAAAAATGGCCAACAGAAGTTCCTAACATATGCATGAAGTAACAGAATAAAAGAAACAAAGATGACTCCAAGATTTTGGGTTGAAGTTATTGGAAAGATAAAATTAATCACTGGAATGAGCAAGATTAATGAGAAATAAATTAATAAGGGAAACAGTCATGAGTTTGGTTTTGGACATGTTAAGTTTGTGATGCTTATTAGATATCCAGGTAAGGTTATCAAGTAGATACTTGTATCTACTTGACTCAAATTTAAGAGTTCTGGTGACATAAATTTAGGCACCTACAGCTTGCTGCTTGAAGATATGAAATTGAATGAGACCATCAAGTCAGGGAGTGTAGCTAGAGACAAATACAGGGACACTGCAATGTTTAGAGACAATGAGAATAAGAAAGAACTTGCAAGGGAAACAAAGAAGGAAAGGCCAGTGATTCTGAAAGGAACAAGAAGAGTGTGATGTTTGGAAATGAAGAAAAGAAAAGTATTTGGCTTAAACCAAAGTGAAGTTACAAGAGCAACTGATCTTTCTAAAGTAAACTAAACTGATTGCTGTCTAATGCTGCAGATAGATCAAGAAACAAGATGTCAGAGAATTGACAGTGTTGTATATGATGTGATGCAGGCAGAAGCTAATTAGAATGGAGTAAAAACTAAATGAGAAAAGGGAAACAGGGAGTTTTGCAATGAGGTAAAGTGAAAAAATGAGTGAAATCTGGACAGATGAGAAGTCATAGATGTTTTCCTTTTTGTTCATTATTTTTTTGTTTTTGACTTTGGTTCTGTTTTAATATGACAGAAATAACATGTTTATTGCCATTTCCTGGCAGTGTTCTGGTAAAATGAGGAAGGAGTAATAGATGAGATCCAGGATAGAATTGTAACAATGTCTTTGAGTACCTAAGGGATGCTAGGATTTCCTTATAGATTGCCTTGGTAAGTGCATGGACAATTTATCCATAAGGACAAGGGAAATACAAGTATGCATGGACACAAACAAAGGTGAGTAGCAGATATATGGAGGCTTTGGATTTTCTGTCCTTCCTACTTCTATTTTCTCTTGGACCCTGGAGGCCAAGTTACCAGCTTAGAGTGAGAATAGAGAAGAGTTATTGGACCTTTGAAGTGAAGCCAATAGTATGCAATAGCCCAGTGGAGGAGAGTGAATAGACTGGGGAAATGTAGGCTATTTCCAGAGCAACACTAAAGTCCCACTTGAAGTTAGTGGTTGTGAATTTAAAGTAAGAACTTTCAAAAAGGTCTTGTGGTTTTTTTTTCAGAGACACAGCACAGTTGGATTTAATAAGTGCTGGTAATTTTCCATGGATGGATTTATTATTAGAGTTTAGCAAAGAGAGAAAGAAGCAAGTGAGTTTATGCAAGAATGGGTTATAATTAAAGACTGGAATCTAGTTGTATAAAGAGAGAAAAGCAAGAATGGCACAAGGGGCAGTGCTATTTTAATTAAAATAAGTGTGTCATCAAATGATGGATTGATAATTGAGCATCATGACATGCTAAGAATGTGCAAGATGCATTCTTCCATTTTGATCTAATGAGGTAACTTTTCAGTTATGACAGTCAAAATCATAGATAAAAGTAAATTAATTTAGATGTAAGCTTCAAGTTGCTAAATCACAAAAATGTTAATTAAGAGTAAGAAAATAGGGTCAGACATGGTGATGTTCACCTCTAATCCCAGCTACTTGGGTGGCAGAGATCAGGAGCATCGAAGTTTAAGACCAGCCCAGGCAAAACGTTAGCAAGACTCCCTCTAAGAAACCAGGTGAGGTGGCACACACCTGCAATTCCAACTGTGCAGGGAGTTATCAGGATCACAATCCAAGGCTGGTCTCGGGCAAAAAGTGAGACCGTATCTGAAAAATAACTAAAAAGCATAGAGCACTTGCCTAATAAGTATGAGACCCTAAGTTCAAATTCCAGTACTGCCAAAAGAAATTAAGAAAATAAGCATACTTCAAAAGAAATTCACAAAATATTGGAACTCACAACTAAATTTATCAAGGTCCTAAAAAAAAATAAAGAAACATATATATCAAATTATTCTGTTAGGGTTAGGGATTATAGCTCCATGGTACAGAACTTGCCTAGCAAGTATGAAGCCCTGAGTTTGGTCCCCAGCATCACCAAAAAAAAAAAAAAAACTCTACTTAAACATTATTTTAAATATTTTGTTATGCTTATATATTAATGTACTGTAGAACATAAAACAAAATGGTTTTACACTGTGAAAAACTGCATCAAACAATATTTGACTCCTCCATGTGAATTTCCCATTTTGTATATCTGTTTGGCATACATAGGACTAGGACTTGTGTATAACATGATACCTAACATATGTAAATTGGCAATTATAATGAAAACATCTTACTGATAAAGAAGTACAATTAAAAAGTCTGGAAGCCATTAATCTTAAAAATAAATTGGTGGATTCCCTGCGGTTGGTTTTGCTCTTGCAATTATTTCATTTTCATTTTGGTATTCCTTAGAAGAGATGCTGAAATTCAATTTAGTTCCATCCTTGATGGGCATGTAATGGGGACTTCCTTACTCCCAATTTCCTCATCTATAAAGTGGGAGAAGTAATAGCACAAAGCTCACTGAAGCTGTTGTTGGGCTTAACTGTGCTAATTCTTGTGAAGGGCTTCCCCGGGTATCTTGTCTGGACCTGCTTGATAAACATTACCTGTTATGTTAATGATGCTGATTATAATGAAGAATTAACAGAAAGTTTAAGTTCTTATATTCCCTATATTATACTAGCATTGGAAGTGAGAGAAACAAATTTAATATGTGGTTCTTGCCTCTTAATCTTGCAATAGATTGTGTAGATTGTGTACCAGCTGCTATCATGGATAAGGAGTGTAACCTAAGGCCATAACCAAATTAATTGTCAGAGCCAGAAATTTCGGATACTGTATTGCAGGCTGCTTTTGTGCCTATTTAAAGCTATAGAAATTGCCTCTGTGATAGCTTACAATTATTGCCATAAATGAAAATCTAACTGAAAAATTATCAATTGGCTGAAAGGTACCGTCTTTGAAGAATGGATGCACAAAAGCAAAGAATATCCATATTGTTAAATTTACATTCATTGTAATCTCTTTAATTGTAATGGCACAAATATTAATCACTCCCATCTATCGAAAGCCTATCACTCTTCACGCTTGTCAGGCACTGCTCAGCATCATTCATCCTTAAGGCAACTCTAAGAATGAGCATGCTCCTTTGCAGATGAGGAAATGAGGATGAGCAAGATTGAGTAACTAGCCCAAGGTCATGTGGCTGATAAGCGGCAAGGCTGAGATCCAAACTCAGCCTGTCTTATTCAAAATTCTCACACCTACGACTCAATGGGACAGTTTCTATTTATAATTCTGTTGATGTTTGGAAGGAGTAATTACCACTTATAAAGAAGAATATAGAAACTTTCAGTTTAGTTTAATTTAGCTTAGTTTAGGTTTTGTTTCATTTAGAAAAAGTTGTTCTTGTTACCTCAATTTGATTTAAGCCTAGACTTACATAGTTGGGCTCAAATTACCAAAATTTAATAATTCTTTCTCCAAACCAACCTCAATCAGATCATTCGGAAATAAAATCAACTCTGCTTTTAAGTACAAGTACAACTTCCCCTTCTGGAAGTATTCTTCATTTTACTGAAGCAAGGGACTTTCCTAAATAGTTGGTTTCTCTACAGACAACTTCTGTGAAGGTATTTTAACTGAGGACTGACCAACCTCTTTGACCTCATTGCCTATCCTTTTAGTTAAATCTCTGCTAAAAGAAACTGGGGGAAAAGAAAATAATTTTCTCCCAAGGAAAATTCTGTTAATCTAAAAGGAACCAAGTATTAGTGTCTAGAGAATCTGCAAAATAGAGCCTCCTATGTAAGAACAAGAGTAGAGAATAAAATTAAATAATGAAGTTTATGGGTACCCTGAGAAGGTGGAAATGGCTACCTCATAATGACTCACCATCCGCTAGCCACTCAGATCTCTTTTCCGAAGATAATTATTTGTGGTTAATAGGGAAAGGGAAGTGCAGGCAAGTGGAAAGTGGAATGCATGAGCTAATATCATTGCATTGTCAGCCAGACCATTGACTTTCCCACAGGAAGTAGTCTTCTAAGCATCCTGTCAGGAAAATGTCCAAACAATCTTTTTACCTCCCTAAATTTGGAACAAACCCTGTTTATAGGCAGAACCTTTCATTGAAAGATTCTTACAAGAGACTCCAGAATGAGCTAACCTGTGAAACTCTGGCCAATGCTCTACTTAGCCAAACTAAGCTAGTATATGAAGTGTACTGTTCCCTTCTACATCTTTTCTTAATTACTTTTCATTGTCTTAAGTGGTAGAACCACATCTTTGAAATCTTCCTTGGTCAGGCCCCTTAGAAAAATATTTCTACAGTTACCTAGCCTTTGCTTAAATGGGCATATACCTCTTTGTTCTCCCCAAGGCTCAGAGTTTTCAGATATACCCAGAAATGGATTAACTCCTGAATTATACAGTGTGTTTCTTTTCTTTCTGGTCATTGCTATGTAGTCAACAGGAAAAAAAAAAAAAAGAACTTCTAGCAAAGAACCCAACTTAACTTCAAAAAAAAAAAAAAAAGAACTTCTAGCAAAGAACATAACTTACCTTCATTCCCAGTGCAGATCCCATTCTCTAGTCCCACAATTTAGACTACAATTCAGTGGGAAATTCCTGATAAACACCAGGGGCTTCCCACATAAACATATGTTTCCTCCTTCCTCCATGAAGCCTTCCCTGATTATCCCAGCTCAAAGTCATTGCTCCCAGTTTTGAATTCCTAAAGCATTCTGTTCCATACCACTCTTAAATAAATTATTGATCACTGTATTTTATAGCTAGCAGGAACATTAAATAAACAAATCCATTCCTCTACCACCAATTTTTCATGTGGAAAAGCTAAGAACCAGAGAGAATAAATGATTTTCTCAAATATTACAGCTAGTGTTTGGGAAAACTAGAACTCGGATTCAGACCTTCTTCATCCTGATTTAAAACTGTTTTTCCCCTCAAAGGTATACTAGTCACCTATCACTTACCTTATTTTGTCTTCCATTATCTTTTGGCATCTTTTTTTCCTCAATAAGACCATAGCTTGCCTGCAACTCCTTAAGGACAGGCACCACATTTTATACTTCTTTTTATTCTATCAAGAAGGTATAGCAGAATTCCAGGAAGGGGACAAACATCTCCATAGGCATCTGTCCATTGGCTAATTTAACCAAATAACTTCATCTAGATCAATTTTGCAGCTAATATTTGACATTTTCTGTTACTTTTTATCTCAAAACACTTAGTTCTAAAGCCATGTCACTATAAGATTGGAATTCTATTTACACTATTTGTACTCACAGATATCTTCCTTTCAACTATCTCTAATAATATTCAGTGACAATGATAATAACTAAACTAGCAAATAAATAAAGGATCATAATCAATAGGAGCTTTAGGTTCTTTTTCCTCCTTACCTTGAGTGGGAGAAAATTAAAGATTAATATAATGGAGCAGAGCGATAGCATAAGAACTATTGCTGAGTAGAAGGGCCATAGCTTCCTGGATGATCTCTGTGCTCCTTGAGGACTTGGGTGGCTCAAAGGCATACTTTCCATGTGGCTCAAACTCATTTTCTGGAGAGGAATGTGAGCTGTGGAAAGCAGAAGTGATAAATGAAGGATGCACTCTTCTGTTTTGTAGTATTATGTTAATTAGTAATGGGTGTAGGAGGCTGGAAGGCGGAGTTTTCCTTCTGAAACTCTTGTGTTGGAAAACGATACTTCAAGGCTAAGTGCTGACTCTCAGTTGGCACCAGACCAAATGTACAAAGGAATAGAAGGCTTAAAGCCAACACACATACAGGAGGAGGAAAAAAGCCAATATAAGGGAAGTTCCGAGGGAAAAAAATTCTTTCCTGAAGCAAGAGGAAGTACAGTGTGTGTGTACTGTGAGCCTTAAGGAGAATAAGTGGCTTGTTCCCATCTAAGAAAGCATTCCAAATCATTTCCAGATAAGAAAATTACTTTTATAAGAGGAAATAAAGTTTGAAATTTAGCTTATCATACTGTAGATGTCATGAACATGGAAGGCAGGGTGCTGGAAAACTAGAGAGGCTAGGATGCATAGCTTAGAAAAAAAGAGTTTTAATGAAAGTCACCACATTATATGTCTTACACATAGATGACTTTAATTTGTCAGTTATACCTCAGTGAAGTTGGAAAAATCAAATCTATGGTCTCAAAAAAGCCTCATCAATTTCTAGAATACAAAATGTTTTTATTCTGAGATAGTTTCTAGAAAATGCCAAAGTAAGTTATTAGAATTTAATAAAAACTTATAAATACTATATGCTCAATTTTCTCATGTTTTACCACTTAAAAACTCTGAAACAATTTTTAATACAATGCTTGTATCAAATAGAAATAAAGTTACTCAAAAGTTATTTTCCTGTACCCTGCCCCCAACCTGATACTACACTCTATTCCAAAAAAACATGGGTTTTCTTCCTGGTATCAAAAATGCTGATTTACTACATAATTGAGGAAGTTCACTGGCTTTCTGTACCTCAGCCTGTCCATCTGTTAAAATAGGATGGCTACCTTTTTTTAAAATAAATAATGCCAGCATCATACCCAGAAATAACATGGGCTTTTAAATTAGACAGACCTGAGAGGATGACTTGGTACTACTCAGTCCTTACCTGCTCTGTGACCTGAGGCATGTAACTTGATTCTCTGAGCTTCACTTTCCTTAATTGTAAACTGGAGAAAATTGCCACTTCATAGTACTTTTGCAAAAATAAAATAAATGTAAAACATTTAGCTTATAAGAGTGGTCCCAAGTGTTCGTATATCTCATCTCCATCCTCTTTAGAAATGTGGTGAAGACTTCCCACAGGAAATAACTCAGCTGAGGTTCACTTAAATGAAAAGAGATGAAACGAAAATCTTTAAAGAAGGTACTTTTTTAATCTAAAAGAGAAACAAAGGTTTTTAAATTAGGGATAAAAAGAGAGATTTTCCATCCTCATTTATGAAAGGAAAAGCTAAAGACAATAGTGAGTGAGTATTGTCTCAAACCACTAATATCTGGTTAATGATGCAGCAGAAACCCAAGCTCAGAGATACTGTTTTGTAACTCAACCAATCTGTTTCAGTAGCAGAAATATTTGTCACTAAGTTGTCAAAAATTTAAGTTGGTTTTATTTTACCTTGATCAATAAACTATACCTGACGAGAGTAATCACAGAATAATAACTTTTGAATGTGTAAAATGTTCTTATAGTGCTATATAAGATAGTATGTAGGAATGAGTACCAAACTGACTGTAAAAGACGAATGATGTCCTGATCCTATAACTCTTACCCTCATATGATATCTAGAATTCATATACACAAGCTTAGAATTTAAAATTGGTGAGTGAAAAGTTAAACTATTTCCTTCTTGCTCTTCTGATCTGGTCCTTCTCCTATCTCCCCTCCAAATTTACTCACTTCACATGAGGCACTATTCCAAAGTAAATCCAGTTCCTCCTTCTGCCCTTGGCCAAGGTTAGGTTCTGACATATCCTAATTGATTATTTTCACCTTATGAAACTATCTGAGGAAAAATGACACACTTATCTCAAGGTAACTACATTCTAGGGCCTCTTTTCATTAGACAAGGTTGAGAAATGGAGAAACTTCAAGTTAGTACAGGTGACATTAAAGAAGACTTTTTGAAATTCTAAAGTAGTGAGTCATAATTGGTACCTTTTCAGTATAAACCATGAGAATTATATGTGATGTCTCAGGATTTGACAAAAGGTAAATGAATACCAAACTCACAATTTCATGTTTATAGTCTGTCCTGAGTCAGATTATTTTGGAATGAGATTTTTAAAAATTAAATCCACCTAGAAAATCTATTTTGAACATATGCTATGCCCAATATTGTGCTAAGAGTTTTGAGAGATATAAAAAAAAATCACAGCTGCCAAGGATTTGCAACCTCACCAGAGAGACAGATGCCCAATAAATACTACATTTAGGACAATACTTTAGTAAACAGAAAAATCTAGATAAGCTGAAATGTCAAGATGACCAGCTAGACATGGATTACTCGAGAGGAGAAAGAAAGATACTAAAGGAGTGATAACATATGAAGAATAAATATTCAGAAGTATAAACATTTGTAAGTCTTAGAAATTTAAAATAAGAACTTAATATAAACAATAACAAAACCCTTTATCTTTTTTTTTTTGCTGGGCAAGGGATCAAACCTAGGGCCTTGTGCATGCTAGGCAAGTGGTTTACCACTGCGCTATATCCTTGAATCTAGTAATTTTGATTTAAGAGCTGAAAAATGAAAAATCTTAGAAGACCCATAAAAAAGACTGAAAGAAAAGGATCCAAGATATATTTGATTAAGCAATTTAACTGTATTAATGGCTTCTTTTAATTCATAATGAATTCTTAATGTGGCAACTTTACTGTAGTTTAGTTATTGACTTAATTACACATTAGGCACCTACTACATGACTTTTCTGTGTCCACGTTACATTTGAATATCAAACAGCCTTGTACTGAAATCTCCTTCCATAAAAATGATGAAATTGACACTTGAGAGAATGAATAATTTCTACACAGAAGTAGAGGAAGGATTGAATTCTCATTTGTTTGACCACAAAATTCATTGTTTCTACTCCTCTGTGCAGAAATATGGCAAGTAGATCCCTTCTGGTGTAAATATAGCATGACATGAATGAAGATCTGCATCCTCCCAAATCCTGTATTACTCAGGTCTTCAATCCTTGCTATGTTCTCCCATGTTTAGTCACAGTTACCCAGCATGTCAGAATTCAGTGAAAAATATGATTTTTCCTACTCTGGATATGAGTATTCATTTGGCTTCAATATAGATTTAGCTAAATAGATGAAAGAGAGAGGTAGAGAGACATAAGAAGAAGAAGAAGAAGAAGAAGAAGAAGAAAAGGTGGGGGAGGAAGAAGAAAAAGAAATGCAGATATGATATAGTTTTAAACTTGGACTTATAAAAGCAATAATAGTATCTATTAAAATTAATAAATGCCTACTCTAAAAAGAATAATGTATTGCTCACTATATGTAAGTAAATATATGTGTACATCAAAGCATATGTGTATGCATGTTCATGTATATTAAATGACCAAGACATTCTAAAAGATATACAGGAGCTTCTCATATCAATCATCCTCTCTAAAGAACAAGTAACAACCCTAATCAGTGCGGTCTAGGAGATATTTTGAATTCAAACTGTTTTGATTTCACAATGTGGAGACCCTCTTCTATGTCCCACATTACTTTGCTTTT
This sequence comes from Castor canadensis, assembly GCF_047511655.1. NCBI lineage: Eukaryota > Metazoa > Chordata > Mammalia > Rodentia > Castoridae > Castor > Castor canadensis. Next base: position 89,533,990 of record NC_133396.1, on the reverse strand, counting down.
TGTTTGTTTGATGTTTTTGCACACCATCTTTTTTTGAATGCTTGCCAAAGTTCTTCATTGTTTGTCTATGTTTTACTAGCTTAAATACAGCCTTCAAGTAGCATGTTCATGAGCTAATTTCTGTGGAAGCCTTTCTGCACTAGCCACCTGTCTTACTGCTGATATTTTAGAGTAGCCATGTGCTATTATCTGTCCCTGTCTTTCCAGCCTGTGTCCTCTATGTCAGTGGCATGCTATTTTGGGGGTGTATGTCTATAGGTCCTCTCTAAGAAGCATTGCAACAGTATCCTGGCAATGGGAGGAGCATCTTAAACAGTTTTTGATGAGAAATGTGTGTTCCTGCTTAGAATCTGTAACAAAAATAGATTTTCTGTTGTGCAATATAGCGTGATACTACCTACCTAAAACCATCAGACATCACCTTAGACACTGTAATGAGTGACTTTGTGGTTAAATCATATCTTATATCAAATAGATTGCCAGAGAATTATGTATTTTGCCAATAAATCCAGTTGAAATAAAAAGATCTTAAGGCTCTCCAAATCTCCTGTATTTCCTTGTACATCCCGGAAAAGAAAAATAAGTAGAGTGGGAAACTACTTTTCTTTGACTCTTCTACTTGGTCTCTCCCTTTGACAAAGTTCTAAAATTTCTCCCTCCAAACCATTACAGCTCTAATGGAGAACAATCAGCACATTCATTGATCTCAACAGTTAACTCTGATGTGTTCATATAAAAATAAATACCTGAGATACTTTCTTACTTGGTTTTCCATTTTTAGCACTGATCCTGCACCATTCAATTTAGTCATTGTGGTTCATGGCTGGATTTGTTAAGCTTGACAACTAGAAAGCAAAATGAGCAAAATTTGGCTTTTCTACAAAATGACTCTTAAATACAATGGAAGGATATTATTTAAGAGATTTTATTGAATGCCTTGTCTGTACTGAGTACACTGTTAGGAGCTTAGATGTTGATAGACAGGATCAGTATTTATCTTCAAATCTGTTATTTTGTTTCATTTTGTTCTTAAAGGCAGCTGAGAAAAGAGACAAAAATATGAAGACAATACAGGGAGAAGTGTAGTAAGAGAGTGAGCACAAAATACCCGACATCCCTCATAGGAAGGAGAAATTTTACAAAAGAGGTAATGTCTAGACTGAGATATAAGTATGAATAGAGGTTAGCCAGGTAAAAAAGCCCCAGAATAATCCATTCTTCTAAGCAATCAATTACTGATTACGTTAATGAGTTTTTTGAATAATATGACATACAAATATATGGTATATGTACTAATGTATAGCATAATACATAAATAAATATGTGTGCACATGTGCTTGCATTTATAGTACTACAGAGTTTCAGGAATATCACGTGGAAATGGAGAATAAATTAACTTCTCTCATCTTAAGGAATTACTGTCTACGTATTGCTGGTTCTCCTACATTTGAGTTTTTCCAATGTTGCATTGAAAATATGTTTGTAATCACAGATCTTCTTTGGATGATCATATATAACTTCCCCAGAGTTACTAGTTAAGTCAATTCAGATGAGAATTGGCCAAGTATATAGAGTTGTTCAGGCCAAGCCATCTGTTTATCCAATTTGGTGATGCTAGCCATGCATAAGAGTAGCATGTTCCTCTATAAAGAGGAAATTTCAAGCTGGTACTAGTGGAAAAAAAAAAAAACATTGAATCAGGAATGCTGCTTTATTGAAATGCTGCCAACTGAAGGCAACAGGCAGTTTCCATTTGGTAAATAAAGAACACACCTAAAGAGTTACGTATGAAAATTATGCAAGCCCGAAATATTTCATGTCTTTCTTTACCCAACAAGCCTAAGGGAAATCTCTCTGGCTGAAAGGTAAGGATGTCTCCCCTCCCCACACGTACACAGCCTCCTACATCTCCTGGTCAGTCTCTAGTCCCATGGATTCCTAGAACATGTTGGGTGCCAGCCACTCTGATTGCAACACCAGTGAGTAGTGATTTCAAATGTCAACCACAAAAAAAAGGAAGATAGAAAATGATAGACTAACAACAGGGAAACAAATATGCGTTAAACCTTGGTCTCTTTCAGGCACCACATTTGAAGCTTAAACTCATAATATTATTTTGTTTACTTAATATTCACAACATTACAAAGAAAGTCTTTTAGGCCTGTTTTACAGATTAAAAATGGAGGTTAAAAAAATGTTTGACAACTTACCCAAAGTCACACAATTAGTGAAATTCAAATATAGACCAAATTAACTCCAAAATTAATTATTTGTGCCTTGATACATAAATGAGTATCTGAACTTGGCTTCAGTAGGGAAAGGATTTTTAAATGAGAAATAAGTGGCAATGTTTAAGGATCCTTATATATACTACTTCTTACATGGCATACTAGAATTTTATTTTGAAAGAAAAGCTTAGTAAGTGTGTGTATTTTCTAAACAGGCCTAATTTTTTGCTCCACGTTCAATTTTATGTTCTTCCTCTTTTTCTTCCTTCATCACAAAATGGCTCAGGTTTGCAAACTGGAGCCACATTTTAAGTCGAATTTTAGAATGAAGATAATAAATGTAGTGGGAATATCCTAAGAATTTCTAGCCATGGAAATTTTTCTCATGATGCTCAAATTTTCTTAGATGAAAATAATGTCAACTAAGAGGGGAAAAAATTTTATGCTCCAATACTGTTTATATAGCATCATTTATTTTTAATGTTATTTTTCATTTTAGTTTAAGGATGAGAATAATAATGGTAAAATTTGTGGGCAAACACTGAGCCAAAGGAAATATTAATAAAGAAATCTAGACCCAAGCAGACTTATGGAAACCAAATGGTGGAGTTAATTTTAGTAGTTTCATTGTAGAAGAAAATAGAGTTTGAAGGGAAAAGAGAAAGGCCAATAGTTATGGTAGGGATGACATGACTTCAACAACCACTGAAGTCACTTACGAATATGTTAAAAGCACAAGACTGGCAGGAATATTCCATTAATAACACTATTGGCAACAGTCACAGCAGCTCAACAAATAATATTCATTGAGCTCCTTCTCTTAATTAAACAAGCTTCAATCAGCCCAAAATAAACATTTGGCCATGCTGAATTGAAGTCAACCAATAGTTCATATTCAAAGCAGAAAATATGTATTTATTATGAATGGGTAATGTACGTGGTTTACCAGTGAATGGAGGGCCAAGAATACTAAGTAGCATGGACTTTTATATAAATGAACTAAGACAAGGAAAAATTAGTTCCAACTTCTTCCTTTCCTAAATCTAGCCTCCATTTACATCATTCTCACATAGACATAGAGAAGGAGGCCAGATCTTCTCTGCTTCTAGTGCTCGTTGATATTTTGAGAGAGTAGAAAGAACCCCAGGGAAGCACCTTGGTAAAGTAGAAAGAGTCCATGAAGGGGTCAAGTATTGCAGAATCTAGGTCTGATGATAACTACTTAACTGCTTAGACACCGTGTGACCTGAAGAATGGCAAGATCAATCAATCAATCAATCTCTGGATCTTAGTTTATCTGTTTAAAAAAATTAAATGCATTGCATATGCTAAAGCCCTCTACAAATGTGAGAGATATGAGTTATGCTTTCCTGCCTTTGCAATGAACTTGCTACTTTACCACTTTTTAAAATTTTTTTTACAAAATGTTTGATTTGGGGTACCCTTTGAATCCCTCCCTAACATACACACACACACACACACACACACACACACACACACACACACACACACTATTCCATGATGGAAAATGAACTATAACATAGTCAGATTTCATAAATATTTATTAATCTGCTGTGTTCACATGTCTGAAGAAATTGGCCAAATATATAGCATTTTTGGAGACTTGTTGAGTCTAAGATATAAGTGTACAGATAGGATCTTTAGGAAAAGCTGAAAAGGATTATTATAACTCCTTCATTCTCCTAATGATAGACATTCAGATTCTTGGTAAACTATTATTTTGTTAAGTAATTAAGTACTTACTTGGAAATTATTGCAATAGCATCATCCTAGTAATTGGTAAATTTGAACACAGTCAAGGTTTACTGACAAAATATTTGACCATTAGTTTTTCTCAAATTTTCAAGTAATAAGGTGTTGGTCTAAATACTTTGGAAAATTATGAAGAAAATGGTGTAAAATCTAGTCTATACCGTCAAAAGTGTGTAAGCCATTAAAGGAAACAAAAAATGAATTCTCTCAATAATTATTTTTTTTAAAGTCACAGTGTTTAGAGTATAACAATAAAAATTTTTGGAAAAGCTGGAAAAGCACAATGAATAATTAAAATCATGCATAATTATACAATCCATATATATAACCACTCTCATGCATATTTTATTTATTTTGTATTTTTATGACTATAAAACAAATATGACTTAATCCCAAACTCAGCAATGTACACACAGGGACTAATTTTTCCACTAACCATTGCCAAACTTTGCCCTTTTGACTCACCCTAACCTCACCCCATATATGAGTTTGTAGCATTTGAGTAAGTGGTGGTGTAGATATGACCCATTTACTCTACCTTTCATTTTGCCTGTGCCTTGGGCCACCTGTTCATCATAAGCAGTAGGAAGGGCACATGTGAAGTTGGAGTTAAAAAGAGGAAACTTCTCAGGTCAGTGAAAGCCACTAATGGAGGTTTGGAGTTACTTTACTGGGCCATGATTCTTTTGGATGGCCCATTAAGTGGTCTTATAATGTGTACCAACTGATTAAGGGGCTGTATTCATTCCCTATTGCTGTCATGACAAATCATCACAAATTCAGTGGTTTGAAACAGTGCCCATCTCATAACTCTGTAGGCCATAAATCTGATAGGCTCAACTAGGTACTGTCTGTTTAGAACATCACAAGACTGAAATAAGCATATTAACCAAGTTCACCTCTTGCCTGAAGGCTCTTGAGAAGAATCTACTTCTAGGTTCCTTCAGGAAATTGGCAAAATCCTGTTATTTTTTACCTTCAAGACAGACATAATGGGTCAAGTCCTTCTCATGCTTTAAATATGACTCCAAGTAGAGTTCTTGGCTTTTAAGGACTCTTGTGATTACATTGGGCCCACTAGATAATCCACAATAATCTCCTATTTTAAGGTACATAATCTTATTAAATCTGCAAAGTCCATTTGGCTATGTAAGGTAGTATAGTCATAGGTTCTAGGGATTAGGATGTTGACATCTTTGGGTGGTCTTTCTACCTACCACAGGAAGTCACCTGGCCTTCTGCTGGTTTTTGACATCACGGAGTCCTCAGAAGAGCAATGCTGTACCTCTCTCCACTCCCAGTGGATTATTTCCAGGGATCTTCTAGTACAGATTCACTGTTCCCCCCCAGACACTCTTTTGGGATAGGTAACTACACTGTCTGTTACTTCCTCCATCATATAGCCTAGACTAGGTTACATCAATGTCATGCCTGCCTCACTCTGTGGAAATGGGAGGCAGATGTGGGACATGAAGAGGAAACATGCCCTGTCTCACACACAACACCAGGCAACTCTACCAGTAGGCTTTTCCTCATAGATGTTCTTCTAATACTTACCTTTGCTGCCATGACCCCTTCTGCAAATTCTAGTCATTTTTATCTAAATGGGAAAGGGAAGTTGCTACATTTGATGAAATGCCCCTCTTTATAAAAATATGAAATAGGCAGTATTTTTACTTAAAATTCGACCTTAGAACATAACATTTATTTGTGTATCCTTGACTGTGAGCTGTCTCTGTAGTAATCCATGAACCAGCCACCAAGGTTTTCATGCACCAAGACATTAAAGAGGAAGAGGATAAATGCCATTTTATTTCTAAATTTATAATCATATTTTTCATACAGTTCCATAGACTGATTTTTCTCTCAGTATAGCATAACCACTATTGTAGTTAAATAGCCCACAAATTGATATTTTATAGATGTATAATACCCATATTAAATGCATATAGCAATATACTCATTTTGGGATTTTTAAGGTATTTTTTTAAATATCAAGGAGCATAAAGAGTAACATATTATCAGGTGCTTTTGCATGGGCAGGTCTTCTTTTCATTTGATGCTGAACAGTATAAAAAAATAATCCACATATCCAATGAGTCCTAACCTCTAGAAAAGTTATGAAGGATTGCTGCCTATATTCTCAGGCTTATTATATGAGCTCAAAACTTGACATAATTGAGAGTGTGAGATGAAGGTTGAAGTAGATGCCTAATCTCTATCTTTTGTTCCTTCTGATACACCATGAGTCTCTTTAGCTAAGGGACGAGATTGCCTAAAGGGCATTGCAAGGAGGACAGTACTATTCTGCTGCTGAGGGGATTCAAGCCACTGCAAGTTGTTGTTCTCCTTGTTTGTGTTTGAGGAGGGCTCTTAGTGTGCTTCTTTCTGGGTTTCCTATTCAAAGGAAGCCCTTATCCTAAATTAGGTTAATAAGAATCCTGCCTGTGACCTTCTAGAATTACCAATATAAGAGAGACCAGTATTAGACAAAGCTGCCTTTCAAACTATCTTTTTCTTAACCTGTTCTGACCATCTGTTCTCATACTCTAAAATTCAATCAGGCACTACCTCCTAGAGAAACCATTTTCTGATCTTTTCATCTTTAGTGAAGTACTTTTTTCCATGTGCTCTCAGATCCTACCATATTTATCCATATTTTAGTAATTAGTGTATCACAATATAATCATCTATTTTTAACCTCTATATTGGGATGTAGGTCTATATAGGTAAGGATTTTAAAAAATCATTTAAACATACTCAAAATCAACATAAGAAGATACTCGTAAACATTGAGTGAATGCGCCTGCTTTTACTAACATTAGGCTGTCCCCAGAGCAGCCACCAGGCCAGACTCAGTTTCCAAGGGTTGACTCTGTAAATACTCTGTTCATGCCATTCTACCTTTACTAATTGACTATGACCAGGGCCACATCTGTGTTGTTGTTTGCTTCACATTGAATACCATAGTTGTTTATTCCCTGAGCATAATAACATTGATAGCAACAACATATGCATCTCACAGCTAAGGTCTCCTAGTGGTAGTCTTATGCCTGACTTCAATGCTTCACTCTCTTTCTCTCCTGTGAGATTCCAGCTGCTGAGGGGATGCTGAAGAAAGGCAGCAAAGTAGTGTTTGTATTCATTCATGTTGCCCAAGCATGTTGTATAAACAGCATGACTCACACTGTTCTTGTCCATACTAGAAGCCCAGTAGCACCCTGCCTGTGGTTTGTAGTTAACAGGATCTTACCAAACACCCTGTAAGCCTTGAGTGATTACTCTGTATGTCTGTTTCCTGATGTATATCAAACCATGCTGTAATGTAAACCTTGCCACAAAACCACATCCTTGTCAAAGAAGTAAATACAGTGATTGCATTCTTACTAAGAGAAATGATAGTGATCGGCCCATCTAAACCGACTTAGCAGCTGACATGCCTCCTAAGCAATTCTTTAGTTTGTTGTCAGTTTGTAATTATAGTATTCTCATTCCTTCCTTTCACCTACTATAGTGTATTGTATGTGTCCTATAATAGAATCTAGAGCTGGTGGAGTGGCTCAAGTAGTAGAGTGCTTGCCTAATAAGCATAAGGGCCTGAGTTCAAACTCCACTACTGCAACACCCACCTATAATAGAATCTATGCCTCTGTATTAAACTAAAGCCTCTGGGGGGGCTGGAACTATGCTTCATTTTCAGATACAGAGTACCTGGCATAGTGTGGGTGTCCAATAAGTGTATATGGGAGGAATGAGTAAATGAATAATAATGAAAGCTTATAAATAAACCTCTTTTCTTTATAAAGTTATATGCAGTTTCAATATAATAATGGAAATGCCTAGTCAAGAAAAAGCCATGCTGGCAGGCAATTTCATAACATTTTTACCAGCCCTTCCCTACTTTCTCTCCATTACAGTATAGCATGATCGGGAGGAATCCACCAAAATCCTGGTTCCTCCTTTTGGACAGAACAAAAAAGTGGAACATGTTTGCATTGTTCCAGCCAGTAAAAGCTGTCCAAGAGACTGGCTTCTCTCTCGTATGACTCATATCTCAGGCAAGAATGGGGTCATAGATATTAGGGTGGAGGCCACTGAAAACAGAAATAAGCACTTCAGTGAGAAGTACAGGCCAATTACAGACCTACAGATTGCCGGGATAAAACTATGAGCATATATAATAAAATGTATTATAAATAATAACTATAGAATAAAAATATAAGTTTGTGAGAAGAAGTAGGGATGACTTTTAGGGGAATTAAAACAATTGTTTTTAAGTGAGATAGATGATATGGTAGAAACATGTTGAAGAAAGAGATCAATCATAAAAGAAGACAGAAAGCCAGAGAGCTGGATGGGGCTAGGCTTGCTCTTTTTATAATAATGCTTTCATGAGAACTATCTAGGAATCTGCTGAGGGCATCCCCCTCAAACAGGAGAATTGGGGAGAAAGTAACTATAAAAATCCAGGCAATGTCAATGTTCAGAAAAGGTCTAAGAAGACCTCACTTACATTTTTATGCCAGGTTGGTTGGTGGAGGTCTTTACCTAGATGAAGCTAGTTTGCAAAGATAAGGATAGCTAACTATTTTATCAAATACCTGATTCCAACCACAGGTCACAAAACATACTAAGAAATAGGATAATCTGCTCAAAGGAGCAAAATAAATCTTCAGAAACCAACCCTATAGAAATAGAGGCTTCAGAATAATTAGGTAAGAACTTTTTAAAACAATTGTCTTAATGTACTCAGAGAATTAGAGAAAAATTTAGGCAGAGCACTGAAGGAAGTTAAAAAAATGATATATGAACAAAATGAGAATTGAACACAGAGATAAGAATTTTTTAAAAAGTGGCCAAACAGAATTTCCGGAACTAAGAAATAGAAGAACTGGAATGAAAATTTACTATAGGGGATAAATATCAGATACAAACAGGCAGAAGATTGAATTGGTGAAATGAAGACAGGTCATTTGAAAAGACCAACTCAAAGGAACAAAAAGAAAAAGAATGAAGGAAAGTGAGTAGAGCTTAAGGGACCTACAGATACTGTCAAGCAGATGAATTCTAGAAATCTAAGGAAAAAATGAATAGAGAGAGAAAAGGAAGATAGTGTATTGAAGAAATAATGGCTGAAAACTTCTCAAAATCACAGAAAAATATGGATACAAAGATACAAGAAATTCAACAACTTCCAAGTAAGAAAAACCCAAAAAGACCCACACCACGATATATTATATTCAAACTACTAAAAGTCAAAGACAAGAATAGAATTCTGAAAATCTCAAGAGCAAAATTATTCATGACATACAAGGGATCCTCAGTAAGATTTCCAGCAGGTTTCTCAGGAAAAACCTTATCGGCCCAAAAAAGCAGTGCAACAGGGAGAAAAAACCAAACTGTCAACTGAGAATTCTGAGTCTTGAAAAAGGAGAGAGAAACTAACACATTTCTAGATAAACAAGAGATGAAATTTATTACCACTAGACCTGACTTATATGAAATATTCTAGAGAGTCCTTTATATTGAAATGAAAGCACACTAAGCAGCACCTTGAAGTCATACAAAATATAAAGTTCTCTGGCAAAGGTAACTATATGGACAAAGATAAGAACTTAGATTATTATAATTTTGGTTAGTAACTGTACTTTAATTATTTAATAAAACTGAAAAGATAAAAATAGAAAATCATTGTAAATCTTTCTTAGTAGGTATATACTATAAAAAAGATGTTTTGGGGACATCAATAACATAAAATGGAGGCAGATAGAACACAAAAGAACTAAAGTTTTTATATGTGATTGAAGTTGTTATTAGTGTAAAATAAATTATTATAATTTTAGAATGTTTCATGAATGTTTCATGTGATTTCCATGGTAACTACAGATAAAACACCTTATAGAACATACAGAAAAAGAATTGAGAAGGGAACCAAAATGTAATCACTACAAAGTAATCAGATAAACACAAAAGAAGGCAATAATGGAGAAAAGGAGGAACAAAGATGCTATCAGACATACAGAAAACAAATGAAATGTCAATAGTAAGTCCTTCCCTATCAGTAATTACTTCAAATGTAAATGGCCTAAACTTCCCAGTCAAGAATATAGAATAGCAGAGTAGATTTCAAAAGGATTTGAAAAGTAGATTTTCAAAAGTATATACTCTGATATACAGCCTATAGTATATACTAATTTAAATCTAATTATACACATAGGTTAAAAGTGAAAGAATGGAAAAATACATGCCATGCAAATAATAACTAAAATAGTAACTAAGAGCAAGAGTGGCTGTACTAATATCAGACAAAATATATTTTAAATTAAATTCTGTTCAAGAAACAAAGAAGGACATTATATAATGATAAAGGATTGGTTAATCCAGAAACTATAAACACATGTATACAAAATAGAGCTTCTAAATACATGAAACAAACATTGAAAGAATTGAAGGGAGAAACAGACATGTCAACAATATCAGCAGAAGATTTCAATACTTCATTTTCAACGGTGGCTAGAATAACCAGAGAGCAGATGAACTGGAAATTGAAGATTTGAACAACACCATAGGCTGATTGGACATAACACACATATACAGAACATTCTATCCAACAATAGCAGAATATATATTTTCTCAAGTGCACATAGAACATTTTCATTTTCCAGGATAGAGCATATGTTACACCTTAATACATTTTAAAGATTTGTAAAAACAGAAAATTCACAAATATGCAGAAATTATATATCACACTTTGTTGGTGGTAGTAGAGTTTAAATTCAAGACTTAGCATTTTAGACAAGCAAATTACCACATTAACCATATCTCCAGCTCTTTTCTCTCTGGTTTTTTTTGAGATAGGGTCTTTCTTTTGGCTCAGGCCTGCCTGGACTGATATTCTCCAGTTTTACACTTCCTGCCATAGCTGGGATGAGAGGTGGTCACCACCACACCCAGCTTTTTACGTTGAGATGGGGGCGGGTAGGGGTAGTCTCAGGAACATTTATTGCCCAGACTGGTCTGGAACTGAGATCTTCCTGATCTCAACCTCCCATGTAGTTGGGATGGCAGCTATTGGTTATGATGGGGTCTCAAGAACTTTTTGCTTGGGCCAGCCTCAAACCACACCCCTCCTGATCTCACCCTGCCAAGTAGCTAGGATTACCAATGCCTAGCTCACAATACACTCTTCAAAAAACCAGTGGGTCAAAGAAATCAGAAGGGAGAGAGCCAAAACAATCTAGAGCAATAATACAGGAGGCATTGTATTACCTAATTTCAAATTATATTACAAAGCAATAATAATATAAACAGTAGAATCCTGGCATATAGACACATATATATGTATATGCCAATGGAACATAATAGAGAAATAAGTCAATTATTTGAAATCCACACATTTGTGGTCAATTGATCTTCCATAATTGTGTCAAGAACACAAAATGGGGAAAGGTTAATATATTTATCAGTGGATTGAAATTTTACTCCTATCTCATAATATATTAAAAAAAAATTCAAAATATGTCATATAAACATAAGACTTAGAACTATAAGCCTATTAGAAGAAAACATGAGGAAAGGTTTCTTGACATTGTTGTAGGCAATAATCTTTTTATATGACCATAAAAGCACAAGCAATAAAGTAAAAATAAACAAATGTTTTTGCATAAAACTAAAAAGCTTCTATACAGCAAAGAAAACAATCAGCAGGGAGAACCTATGGAATGGGAGAAAGTATTTGCAGAGTATACATCTGATAAAACTTAATTTCCAAAATATATAATGAACTCAATAGCAAGAAAAGAATTAACCTAATTAAAAATGGCAAAGAATCTGAATTGACATTTTTCAAGAGAAAATATACAAATGGCCCTCCAAAATGGTCTCTGTCATTAATCATCAGAAAAATACAAATTAAAACACAATGGCTTATCACTTTACAACTGTTAGAATGGGTATTTATCACAAAGATGAAAGATAGCAAATATTGGCTTGAATGTAGAGAAAAGGAAACCCTTGTGCAATGTTACTGGAAAAGTAAATTAGCATAGCCATTATGGAAAATAGTATGGAAAGTCTTCAAAAAAGTAAAAATAAAACTACCATGAGATTCAGTAATCCTAATACTGGATATATATCCAATATACATTAGTATCTTAAAAAATATCTGCTCTCCTGTTTTATTGTAGCAATATACAGAACAGAATGCAACATTATTGGGCCTTGTCATTTGTGACAACATAGATGAAACTGGATAACATTAAGTGAAACAAGCCAGTCACAGAAAACAAATACTGCAAGTAAAATCCAAAAAGTAAATTCATAGAGGCAGAAATAGATTAGTGGTTAAAGGTGTTGGGTGGTGGAGAAAATGGAAAATGTTGGCTAAAAGTACAAAGTTTCGATTAGTCAGGCCTAGCGATCTATTGTACAACTTAATGACTATGGTCAAACATATTGTAATATATGCTTGAAATTTGTTAAAAGAGTACATCTTTATGTTCTCATACATATACACAAATGATAACTCTGTGAGATGATGGATATGTTAATTATCTTGATTCTGGTAAACATTTCATAACTGTATATGTATATAAAAATCACATTGTGTACCTTAAATATAATACATATTGTCAATTATACTAAAATAAAGCTGAAAAAATGAATAGAAGATGAGTCAGCATTGGCACAAAAGAAAACAGAGACACATGGAATAGAATACAGAACCCAGAAATAAGCCCTCCCATATATGGTCAAATGATCTTTGACACAAATGCTAGAGCTACATGATGCTGCTGGAAAAACTAGACATGAACAAGAATGAATTAGACACCAAACACCATGCCCGAAATTTAACTCAAAATGGATCAAAGACCTAAATGTAAAACTATGAAAATCTTAGAAACAAAAATGGGGGAAAACATCATGATTTGGGACTTAGCAATAAATATCTTAGACACAGCATCAAAGGCCTAGGCCACAAAAGAAAAAATAGATAAATTGAACTTGTGCATCAAAGGACTCTATCAACAGAGTTAAAAGGAAATATACATAAGGAGAGAGATTATTTACAAATCATATATCTGATAAGTAAATAATATCTGGGATACATAAAGAACCTCTAAAGCTCAACTGTGAAAAACCAAAAAACTAGTTCACAAATGGGCAAAGGACTTGAACAACATTTGTCCAAAGAAGATACATGAATAGATACAAGCATATGAAAAGATAGCATAGGAATGTTGAACATCACTATGGAAATGCAAACCAAAATCAAGAGATTCAACCTCATAATCATTAGGACAGCTACACTGAAAAAAAAAAAGTACAAATGTTGGTAAGATTGTAGAGAAATTTGAACTCTTGGGCATTGTTAAAGGAATAATGGGGAATTATTGTTTAATGAGTACTATTTCAGTACATTTGTGCTGCTATCATATAACAATCATTCACAGACTGGATAATTTATCAATAATATAAATTTATTTCTCATAGTTCTGGAAGCTGGGAAGTCCAAGATAAAAGCACCAGAAGGTTGGTGTCTGAACAGGGCTGCTCTCTGCTTCCAAAATGACATCTTGTTGCTGCATCCTACAGAGAGGATGAATGCTATGTCCTCACATTGGCAGAAGGGACAGGAGGGTAAAGGGGAGTTGAACTCACTCCCTTAAGACTTTTATAAAGGTGCTAATTCCATCCATGAGTGTAAAATCCTCATGACCTACTACCTCCTAATGGCCCCACCTCTAAGTACTTTTCATTGGGACTAAGTTTCAACATAAACTTTGTAGGAGGCACAAACATTCAAAACATACCAGGCAGAGAGTTTCAGTTTTGCAAAATGAAAAGTATTCTGGGGATGGATAGTTAAAATGGTAATGTTTATGTTATATGTGTTTTACTTCAATTTTTAAATTTTTTAGAATGTTTCTGTATGATTTTCCCCTTCCTGTGTCTTCAACCTTAATCATTCTTTCCAGAATTTGTCTTTTACACCTCTCTTCTATCTTGTTAAGCTTAGATTCCAAATTGACCATTGAAATTTTATAATCTGTTTGGCAAAAGTCCTTAAACCTAACCTGTTCAAACTAAGTGCAATTTTCCTTACCAACTTATTTCTGTATTCCTGAACTTCATCATTGGCTATATCATCCACCCAATTACCCTCCTTTACACCGTGAGTTCTACTTCAATTCTCCTCTCTCCCTCAGCCCTCAGATGCTATCAGTTTCCAAATCTTGTACATTTAACTCTTTCCTTTCATTCCCACAACTCTGCTTCACTACCTTCTACACTAAGGTATAAAATGAAACTTTCATTTTCTGTTTTCTGGTATATTGTAGCAATTTCTTCCCTGGTTCATTTATCACCATTTTTTCCTACTCCATTAACAATATATACTTGAAAAGCTTATCACATCACTTCCTTCTTAAAATTGATGTTGGCTTCCTAGTGCCTAAAAGATTGAGTTTGAGGTCCTTTATGAAGAGCTTCCTAGAGTCAGTTATTTTTGAAGCCTTCTGTTTACCACTGATCTACAGCTCTTCTCAGCCTACAGGCCATGGAGCATTTGTTTCCCTCAAATATTGTGTTTTCTGAAGTCTTTGAGTTCTTTTTTCTGAGTGGAAATCTCATTCCTTCTCCATCTAGAAGACACAAGTTCCTTCTCGAAGTCAAGATAAAAAATTTTTCTCACCTTTGAAACCTTTTCTATGTTCCTAAAAAGATAATAATTAGACATATTCTACTCTCTACTGTATCTGATCCTGTCTCTACTCTAGCATATCAGGGATGCCTGGCAGTTGTTTGTCTGCATGTCCATCCCTCCTGGTCTGCAGGGCAGGACTGCATGTTAATGACCTTCAGATTCTCAGAGCTCATTATAGCACCTAATGCACAACAGCAGGTGCTTAGATGATCTTAGTTCATTGGAAGAATAGGGAAAATGAGAAAAATGCTTTGTAAAAGTGAGAACTGTATTATGGTAAGAGGCCTTGTTGATTTTCTTGAAAACTTTTTTTTCCAGTGCTAAAGATGGAATCTAAGGCATAGCACATACTGGGCAATGCTCTACCACTGAGCTACATCCCTAGCCAGACTTTCTTAATATTTACAGTTTGTGTTTACCATCAGCAAATCTTCCTGATTTATAAGGCACAGATAGTAAACGGTGACCTTCTGAAAGAGATTAATTGAATTCCAATTGTGTGTGTATCACTTGCCTCTGATAATGTTTGGCACATTATAGGGATTCAATCAGTGTGGAAGAAGGAGAAGGAGGGAGTGAAGAAAGGAAGAAACATGAATATGACTCTAGGATGCATACCCTATGCAGTCAACTTGATTCAGATCCTTAATTATCATGGAATTAAAGGGACCATCCAGTTTTTAATAAATCTATTGCCAGGAAATACTTGCTAGGTGATCCCTATCCCTCCTGGTGTGCACGTAATCTCCTTAGGCCAGCACTAACTACTTTCCTGAGAGACTGTCAAGTTCCAGGTGCTGTGCCAGGCCATTTACACAGGTTAGCTCTAACCTTCACAATTCTGCAAAATGAGTACTAAGTTTATTATTCAAATTGAAAAACTGACTGGTTCAAATCTCAAGCAAGTGGTCAGAAAACCAAGACATAGAGAAACTGAGTAGTTTCTCCAAAGTCAAACTAATAAGCTGGAGAGCAAAATTTATATCTTAATAGTCTGGATTCAGAGTCTGTGACTTTAAGCTTTATATTAAATTACCTCTATCTATAGTCTATTTACAAAATAAATTCACTGGTAAGTTCAACTATACTTGATTCTTACTGATCAAGAGAGTGATAATATTTGTCTCATGACCAGAGACTATCTTGAATTTCTCCTGCAGCCATTTAAAAATGATTCTATAATTATTGTCTGAGTCAGGTAAGAGTGTAAAAGAAACAATATGAATTTCTGACATATTCTAGAAAAGAAGTTCATAAAGACATGTCAAGAATTTGAAGTGACAACATAAGAATGCTAAGTGAATTTGTTTTTCATACTAACTCCAATCTATTGATGGTGGCTTTCCTCAGCCATGGTTTCTAAAACCATGTTATACCATAAATAATTACAAATACTATAAATGATTACAATTTTCTAACCATGCAGGAAAGTGTATCAACTTTCTTGCTTCCCACACAGCTTTTTTCTCCTCTGTATGAAAGGCCTTTCATACAGCAGGAGAGATCAATAGTACTTTCTCTTTCTAGCCAGTTTCACCATGAACAAATTTAAACTCATCTAAGCATTTAAGAAAAAAAACTCAAGATGATCAAGAAAGTTAGCTTTCTTTAGGTAAATTAAGTAACCTTGAGTTCCAACTGGGGACCACAAAATAGGTTTTCATTTAATTTTCACAAATGCCTTGATGAAGTAAGGATAAGTTTATTTCTTTTTTTCCACACAAGGCACATATAGGTCAAATGGCTTGCCAAGTTTACACAAGTGGCAAGAGGCAGAGCTGAGAAGTGAACCTGCCATTCTGTTTCTAGTACTAGAGCCACTATGATACCATACAGAAAGGGTAAGCATTCTCAGGTAAATGACCAACTAGCTATGGCACCTGAGCAATATATTTGACTCTGAGTTCTAAGCTATTGAAAAAGGAAAGCAAGTATGATTAACAGTGAGATGCTTATTCTCTAATTTAAAAAAAAAAATCACTTCATCAGCATGCAAAGTATTTCCTGGAACTATGAGTGACATGAGGTAAAATTTGATAATATCTTCTACTATGGTTTTGCATAAGACTTAAGCATGCTGTCTAAATGTCCCAAGTGATCCTGTATTAAAATTAAGATGGAAGCCATTTTTGTAGAAACAAATATTAATGGAACCCAAACAATTTAATTCTTGGATGAGGGGAAGGGAGGAAAGAATGCATACACTCATACAAGCCAGAAAATTTGAAGGCCTCCTCTATGCCAAATAATTATTTGGGATCTTTTTATAGTCAATGCTATGGTTTGGATAAGTGTCCCTCAAAGGCCCATTGATAAAGGCTGAGTCCAAAGAATGGCACCATTGGGAGGTGATAGAACTATTAGGAGGTGGAGTCTAGTGGGAGGTCATTGGGCATTGGCCTTGAAGGGGTTTTTGGGACCCTAGCTCCTCCTTTCTCTCTCTTTCAAATCCAGGCCATGAGGTAAATGTTTTTGTCACATGCTGCCATCATAATGTATGCCTTGCTTCATTATAGCAATTGCTTCTATCAACTGGCCACGAACTGAAAACTCCAAAACTGTGAGCCAAAATAAACCTGTCATTTTAAATTGATTATCTGGAATATTTTGTTACAATTACCGAAAGCTAACATATTACCTAAAAGTGAGAGAGAAATGTAAAAGAGTAAGAATTAGGTTTTACTATCTTCTTTATACATAATATAACCAGGAAATGATTTCTAACTTTTACTTGAGACTGAATTTCTCAGCACATAGTGAAAGTGAATGGACCATATCCTTCTGGGGCTAGATTTTGAGCTAATTCAGTATTGTATAACAGCTACTACCAGCTGAAGAACCTCACCAGCTGGGCTCCATTTCCTCTTATGAGAGGTGTAAGTATGGCTACCAAAGCCACAGATTGTGATCAAAATTAGCTCAAAAGCAAAAACAAAGTAGTAAAAACAGTTTCCAAGCACTCACAAACTTGAGAAGATAAATTTCACACCAGAGGAAATCAAAGATTTTTTATTCCCTTTTTTAACTACAAGAAATATTTTTCCAAACTTATTTTTCCTTTCTCTGAGTGGTTGATGGGATCCTATTTCCAGAACTGTGACCAGACTTGTTAAAGTCTACTGATTCAGAGTGCTGCTGAGCCTAACTGAGGACTCTGGGAAATACAAAAGCAAGCATTCATGAATCCCTACTACCAGTTCTAGCTATTTTTGTAACACCAGCCACCCTTTGCAGTATACAGTCTAAAGTATCAATGCCTTACCAAACAAACCACAGCTCCATTTCCCATATTTATTACCAAAAAATAAAAATAAATTATTTAATGTTCTTAGTTGCCATGGGGAATAAAGAGGCTCACTCAGAAACCCTCTGTAGGCAGTAGCCAGTAAAACAGAAGGTTAAGGAAAAGAAGTCCCTTTCTAAATCACATAGTATTTGCCATATAATGAGATACATGCCAAGAGATTAATTAATGCCATATTTATCTGTACAAAGAACTCAGCCTCAGACTTTCTAAAGTTTTTATCAAGAGAGTGACCAGTTTTTCTTCTGAAAGGAAAACAATATCTGTGTAATCAGAGGAGAAAGGACTTGGAGTATTTGGGAATATGGGGAAGCACATATGTTGTCAGTCAGGTGGTATTTATTAACTACAAATGTTAAACTCAACAATAGCACAGAAGTTTGTGATCAAATAGAGGAACCATAACTCACAGAAGCACCATTTCCAGAACACATTCTGAGCTTTGACAAGAGTGACTACTCTCTCCTTCTTAAAATGCTCCTATCTTGGTTTCTTTGTCTTTTTCACCTGTTTTCCTTTTAAGTCTTATGGTGGCCACTTTTTCTTTATCCATCCCTAAAATGTTGGCATTAGTGGACATTTGTTCCATGGTCTTTCGCTGTTCTTATGTGGTCACTCTAAGTAGGTAACATTACCCACTCCAGGGTCATCCATTGCTACCTATTTGATGACAGATCTGAGCTCTGTATCTCAAGACAGATAAAACTCGCCCAACAGATGCACATATCCAACTTCTTGCTGATAATCTCCATTTGGAAATCCTATTACACATGTCCAAAATTAAATTCATTAGATGCCCTTTCAACTAGTGCCCTCATTTGTTTTCCCTATTCTAGTAAATCCATTGCTGTGCCCCAGACCCATCTAGCAGCCATTCTTTATGCCTTTCTTCTTCAACGCACCTCCCCCATCAAAACCCTGAAGGACTCTTGAATCTGTCCACTTTTTTTCTGGCCCCAGTGACATTACCCAAATTGTTTCAGCCATAATATCCTTTCTTGCTTTCTCCATGCACTATAGCCATCATGAACTTTCTGAAAGGAGGAAAGAGGGAGAAAAGGAAGAAGGAAAGAATGAAACTTCAATTATAATGGCCTCTCCATAATCATTTTCATGGATTTTTTCATTGTCTTCAGATCAATTTTGATGCCTTAGTCTGTCTGCCATTATTGTGCTCAGTTTTCTTTATCTGTTGCTACTCTCTTGCTCAGTCTTTAATCCCTAAGAGCACAAAACTGCTCTTGGTTCTTAAATGAGCAGTCTTTCATCTTTGGGCTTTGGGTTAAGCTTAGAATACTTTTACCATTCCCTCTACCGTTTTTTTTTTTTTTTATAAGATTTCGGTGTAGACTTATCACCTCTGCTGGTTATCCTCTCTACCCATCCCCATGGTCTAGGTTGGCTGCCATCCTATTTGTTCCCACTGCACTTTGTAGTCATCCCTAACTAAGATAGTGTAGAAAGAAAGACTGCCTATTTAAAACAAGAATTGAGTGGCCAAGTGGTAGAGTGCCTGCCTAGCAAGTATGAAGCCCTGAGTTCAAATCCCTGTACCACCAATAAATAAATAAATAAATAAATAAATAAATAAAATAAAACAAGAATTGACTGTAGCAACCTTTATACACTAGGACAGTAGAATGATACATAATAAGAGAAGTAGCTGTCAAAGAAAACGTTTAAAATTTCTTAGCTATGAAATATGCTCTTTGTTCATTTGTCTGCCAGGTCAATTAGTAGATTGGGTTGGGGAATTAACAAGCAAAGGTCCCAATTGCTCTTCATAGGAAACCAAATAGGAATTAAGTATTTAGAAACTTGCCCTCTGCAAAAGAGTATTTAGAAAGAGAGGGACCTCATCATCTGGCAGAAGAAAGCTGGTACTAAGTGTTCACACGAATTTTTGAGGCAAAAATGTCAAATACTGTTTGTGCTTGTCCTGAGCTTATTTGCAGACTCCTCCTCCCATTAATTCTAGGAGCTTTAGTAAAACTCTGCTGCAAATATATTTTGCAGATAGTCTTGGGTGGAAGAAAGTGAAGGAGGTGGCAAGGAACAAAAGAAATGGATAGTATTTAATTCCAGATTGCCATGATCAGAGAAAAGACAGCCATGTTCAGAACTGAGTTCAGAAAAGGGAAGTTTGCTGTAGCACCAAGTGACCAGGAGAATATAGATTTGTCTACTTCTCCTTTATCATGGGAAGTATACCAGACTCCCTATAGTCTGTAAAATGTCCAAGAGATGTCTAATTTTTATATATTTATATATTATAAACAAATATATATGAAAAATACAGTATTGCATCTGGTATTTAGACATTTCAAATTTACTTGTATAAATCTCCATATGAATTAATTTTTTGTCAATACCCAGAGAAAAGCATACAATTTGTCCTCCCTAGTAGGACAAATCTGAAAGACTATGACAGAATGTCAAATTTCCAATTAAGAAGGCAAGATGAGGTGTTCTGTAAAGGTGTTCACAGGACATGAATGATGTGGCTACTGTCCTAGCCTGGCAGGAGAACATAGACTTATCTACTTCCCTTTATCCCTAAAATATTTATTAATCATGAGAAGTATACAAGACTCCCTATGGTTTCTGGGATGGGGATTGAACCAGCCCATTCAATAATAAAGTAAAAAGTAAATGGTAAATGTCAACATAAGGCATGGAGGGATACTTACTTAACCAATGGACCTGAACCTCTAAAAGAATGTGTGGATTTATACTGAAACATAAAATTTCAATTGGAACTATTAAATGTTGCTGCTGATATTCTGTGCTTACAAAGAGGGGCTAAGTACCACAAGGGATAGGGGGTTCTGGAAAAATAAATGTCATGCCCCTAGGCATTGCACTGAGGTTCAATAAGCCTCAGCTCTTCTCAGCAAAATAATAACTGAGAGGCCATCATTATTATCACCTAGAATTTTGTAGGCTTATAGTCTAGAATTACTTCAATTACATAGAATCTAGTTGGAGTAAGGAGAGGCCAGAGAAATTGTTTCTTTGTTTTCCTGCTCTCATGAAATACTTGTAGGCCCCTCTCTGCTACTTCCTGGTTTTGTTTCATTCATTTCTGAGGTTGAACTTGCCTCTTTGGAAAGTTCACTCCAGCTCAAAAAGATGCTATTGTAGGTGTTCCTTCATGGGCTGTTAATCATTTAGAGCCCAAGTGAGCCTCACTGCACACATATAGACAAACATAATGCACTGTGGTAGCTTTCCCACCTTCTTTTCCTGTCAGAACACCAAGCCTTCTTCCAAAGTTTTCCATTCAAATTAATTTTGAGGCTTCAAGACAATAGTTAAGCTCCCACCCCAGCAGATAATGCCAGACTCTAAGCCCAGAAGGCTACTTTGAAGGCCACAATATCCAGGACAGGATTATCACCACCTCCAAATATGGCTCAACTAATATTGCTAATACCTCGACGTTGAAGTTTCAGCCTCCAGTTTGGGATTTAAAAAGAACTGCCTTTGGAGTTATTTGAAGGTATAAATTAATTAATGATATTGTAGGGCTCTGGTTTTTTAGAAAAAAAATAGTAACTCTAGGAGGTATTAAGGGAAATCCCAGACAAAGGATGGAAATTTACACATGAAAATCAAAATGTGGGGGGTCTTAAATATTTTCAAATATGATAACGTAGCTAGAAATCCCTGAAAAGAACTGTGACCAACAGGTGAACCAGGGAAGGATATGACTCCAGGGCAATGTTATGTCTAAGTGAGAGAACATTTTAGAACTGGGTCTCCTACACTGAGAAGAATCATGAAAGAGGTATATAAATTATTTAAGAGTGGACAGGCAGAGGGAAGGGGCTGTTAGAAAGTCCAGGAGGAGAGTCAGGGAAGAAAAGAAAATAATCATAGTGACAGGACCAAACAACAGTGTGGTATGAGTTTGTGCTTATGAGTTGGCATCTTTGGCTATAATTTGACCCTTTATCCTATCATGCTATTGAGAATCTGCAAAGACTGTGCTTCTTGAAATATGACAGAGAAAAAGATTATTGCTAAAAAGAATGGAGAATGATCATGACTTACAGAGCACTGCTCCTCCTTTACTTAATCCCCAGGTGGTATCTGTGGAATAGTGACCAAAAGCTGAAACAAGAAAGGAAAAACTCAGAGATTTTAATCCTTCTAGAGTTAGGAGAGTGTGTAGAAAAAGGTCCTGTTGTACTCTAGTCTAGAGGAAGGAAGAGAATGCTGTGGAACAAGAAGACAGGGCAAGAAAGGAAAACCCTGTGTGCTCTCATATTTTCTTTCCATGACACAAACTCTTCTCTGAAGAACAAAGGAAGGGGAAGAGAAAGAGAAAGAGGCAAGAGCTGAAATTTTACTATCTATAGTGAAGTAGAAAAGCAGTAATTAAGTAGTTTTGTTCTGATCCAGAATTTCAGTTCTACTTTGGAGCTTTTTTAGTCAACAGGGATGCTCTGAAGCCATTCAATCCACCAGGACACCTATTTATTCTCACCCCTCTGTGGGACAAGTACTATGGATAGACAGACACAACAGAGACTATCAGGTACCCATTCTAGTGAGCGTTCTCTGCTTGAAGAAAGTAAGTAAATCTTCCTGGTTTTGGCTTGCTCAGAGCACTTAAGCTCCTTGATTTGCTCTTTCTCAATGGGATTCCTGGTCTGACTGATAGACTTTCTACATTCCACATCCATCCCAGTGGAATTAATTAATTACCCAGATAGTTTGTCAGTCAAAATGTACTACTTTACAAAATGGTACAGATCAGTTGCAATGTTGGAACTAATAGTTCCAACTACTTTACAAAAGGTACTACTTTACAAAATGGTACAGATCGGTTGCAAATGTTGGAACTAACAGTTCCAACATTTGGCGGCAAGAAGCAAGTTATAAATTAACTTAAATGGTATTATGATCTGACTTTGTCAAAATGGTCTTCCTCTACCCAATGGCTGTTTGGTTGTTTTGTTATTATCATCATCATTATTAGTGTCACCTTTGTTTTCAGAAGTGGAAAGGAATTACTTCATTCAACAGGTGTGGCTTTATATTATCAAGTGACTGCAGAGAGAAACTTAAACTCACACAGAGATTAAAAATGTGGATTTGAAGGATTATCAGAGAAGCTGGCAAGTATAAAAGTGAGTCTGACAAATTTGCTTTCCCTGATGCTCCTCAGTTTTTCCTTCCCTTGAGTCCCCAGATATCTAAATTCAAGCAGAGAAGATATCACTTCACTTTCAAGATTGCTGCTTTTCTATGACACCCTGGGGGCTCCTCCTTTTTCTACGATGACCCCCCCATGGCTTTCCAGACCTACCTCAATGCACAATCCATGAAACCTTCGTAATGCCTCCAGGAAAAAACCTTAGTAATTGTGATATACTAATACTATGCTATCTGTCAGTTTGACTTGGAAGAGTTTATGCATAAAGTTCTCTAACTGAATGGTGAGTGCTTTTAGAGAAAAGGCCTCGTCTTATTCCCTTCTGAGAAATTTCTCTCTTCTACCCCATGGAAGCACAGGCAGACAAGCAGACCAAAGCAGGAAGGAGGAAATGCCCCCGACTACAAGATTTCATTTTAAAACCCCAGATATCCTGAGCCAATGATTACAATAATGACCCTATATCCTTATGGAGCCCACTCCCCATGTCAAGGTAAAACTGGGAAAGATAAGGGAGATCAAATGGGAAAGGCGAACACATATGCCTTCTCACATCAGGGCAGCCTTTTGCACAATGACTAAACCATTTGAGGGGGGCGGGGCCACAAGAGGAAATCTTTCAGTTTTATACTACCTAGTAATCCACCCTATTGGATAAAACCCCAAGCCCAGACAGCTTCCATGCAATCAATCCTTTCCTAAAGTACCCACCTCACCCTTTGAGGTATACTATCCCTGTTTAGGCAGTTGACTCTAATCCATCTGCTCACATCAGCCTTTGAAGCATACTTTTGCTTTGCCAATAAATCACTATTATGTTCTTTCACTGTACCCCAGGCAGTGTCCTAATCTCAGATATTATATCCAAAAACCAAGAAACATCTGCAATACTCAACCATTGGTAGCAATAGAACATAGCAAAAGTTTGATATTTGTGTGTGTGGAATAAATAAATGATATGAATTGCAATATTTTACTTAGATGTAGTACTTTAAAGTTTTATTTACAATAAACAATTTTCTGGTACTTTAAGAGCCATCAGAGTACATTCAGATGCATTATCTTAGTTGGAACTCAAAATGTTGTACAGTAAGCCAAGTATTGTTGGCAACCCTTTCTACAGAGCCAACATTCAGATAAAAAGGTTCTAGAAATGGGTAGTGATTATGAAATAGTTGCACAACATTGCTAATATACTTATGTCAGTGCATTGTACATGTAAAAAAAAATAAAGTGGTCAATTTTAGGTTATGTACATTTTACTGCAATAAAAAGAGACAAGAAGAATTTCATCTTTGTCTTTAAGGAATAGGATGTTATAGCCTGATTAGAACTGAGAATCAGAAAGAATACAGCAAGAGAAAAGCAGTCTTGGAGGCATGGTGCTGACTAAAAGGAAGCTGATGACATAAAAGACAGAAATTCAACCATGATGGAAGGACAGGGTGAGAAGAAGTGAGCCATGGTCCAGTTAACTGGGAGGAAGAATTGGACTTTATTAGAGAGGCAACTGTACAGAGGACTTTTTTGTTTGGGTTTAACGGGAAAGTCACGACCTTTGATTTTGGCTTCAAGACTAATTTGTGTGTTTTACAATTTGCTTTGGCATGATTTTTATCAATCCCAACCCATGCCTGAGCCTGAATTCCCAGTAGTTTGCTATCATAACACTTTTTTATAGAGCAGATTTATAATTCTATAATTTTCCAGTAGTTAAAAAGAAACAATTTACAATTCCTTTACATCTAGATTTCTCAAATGATGCCTTACTTTAGGACATGTGTTCCTGCTCCTCTGTAGTATGCTTCTTAGTTGTTTGGCTTTTGTTAAATAATTGCAAATATCTGGAAAACCAGATCACCTCTAATATGTTCACATATGTTTTCTCTGCTTCTTGTCTCCTGTGTTTTCTTTCCCATCCTCACTTTTAATTAGGTTATCACATCTAAATCCTTAAATGTAAAGTTTCAATTTCCATGACCTTTTAATCAATACCAATAACAAAATGCAGCTTGTATATGACTATGTTTACATGCTGCTTTTTCTACTGTCTTTTAGCATTTCTGTTAGAAAGTTGTTATAGGTAAGTAAACATTCATATTTCACAAAGTATATTTTGCAGAATGGTAATAGCTTGAAAAAGTTATTCTGTGATTAAATAAGTTAAGAAATACTTAATTGAAAGGTTTCTCTGTGTGACATAGAATGAGAGTTCAATGAAGTCAAGGCTTTTGTGTGACTTGTTCTCTGCTCTGTTCCCCATTGCAAGAGTAGTACTTGACACTTGGGAGGGAATGAATATTTGTTGAGTGAGACAATAACTTTTCAGAGACTTTAATAGTGTCACATCCATTACAAATTTCTAAGAAATGAATGCAATGCACAGTTTCCCAAATAGTTTTGACTATGGATTCTTTCTTTCTTTTCTTTCTCCCAGCCAAAACACATGACAAAGCTGATACTCCTTGATGCACAAGTTACATGAATGGCATGAGTGATATGAGTGAGGCCTTTTGTAACTTAGCATGTATTCAAGGTTTGTCCACATTTTATCATGCACCAGTTTAATTCCTTTTTATGGACAAATAATATTACATTGTATAGCTATATCAATGTGTTTATCCATTTATCAGTTGATGAACATCAGTGAAAGCAGTTGTTTTCACTCTTTGGCTACAAATAATCTTGCTATAAACATTCCTGCACAAGTTTTACAAGGACATATGTTTTTGGCCTTCTTAGGCACGTATGGTATCTCTATACATTAATAACTGTTTTCCAAAGTGCCTGCACCTTTTCCATTGTCAATAACAATGTCTGTGTTCTAATTTCTCCACATCCTTGCCATAGATGATGTTTTTTATTTTATGATCCGAGTGGTTGTGAAGTGATTATAGGTTGGATTTCTGCTTTACTAATGACTAATGATGTTGAGGACCTTTTTCTGTACTTGTTGACTATGCATATCTCTTGTAAAGAAATGTTTAGTCAAATCTTTTGCCTATTTTGCATTGGTTTATTTACTATTTATTGTTGTGTTTTAAGGGTTTTTTATGTATAATCAGGATTCAAGTCTCTCATAAGATATAGGATTTACAATTTTTTCAGTTGTTGATTGTCTTCACTTTCTTTACAATATTCCTAGAACTCCAAAAGTTTTTAATTTTAATGAAATTCAATTTTATCTTTTTTCTCTTTTGTCAATTGTGCTTTCAGTGTTATATCTAACACAGTGCTTTCTACTCTACTATCACAAAAATTTACTCCCAAATTTCCTTTTAAGAGTTTAATAGTTTTAGCTCATAGTTAGGTCCTTAACCCACTATGAGTTTTGAGGTAGAAGTCCAACTTCAGATGTTTTCATATGGACAGTCAGTCATCCCAGCACTGTTTGCTAAAAGAAAACTATTCCTTCCCATTGAATTATCTTCTCACCTGTATTGAAAGCAAATTGACCACAAATTTGAGTCAATATCTCAACTTTTGATTATATTCCATCGATCTACATTTCCATGTGACAGTACCATGCTGTCTTGAGTCTTGTAACTTTATAGTAAATTTTGAAATAAGAATACATGAGTCTTCTTTCTTGACTTTTTGAGATTGAATTCTCCAATTGGTTGTCTATCATCTTTCCCCAAATTTATTTAACTCTGTTACTAGGCACATAAAATACTTATAATTAATACCTTCCTAGTAAGTTGACAATTTATCTTTATAAAATGTCCTTCTTTGTTAACAATTATTGTCTTAAAATCATATTTATCAGATATTAGTATAACCACCCTAGCTATACTTTTATAACTTTTTAAATTATTATTGTGCTGGGTGGGAGTACCTTGGAGTATTTGCAAAAGTTCTTACAATGTTTCAAATATATCATACTTAAATTCACCCTCTCCTCTGCTCTATTAAAACCTAGGCTTTGTTTTTTGTTTACAGTACTAGGGTTTGAACTTGAAGCCATGGGCTTGCTAGGCAGGCACTCTATCGCTTCAGCCATACCTCCAGCCTTTCTGTAACTGTTTGATATATTTATTCCACAACTTTTCTTCCAACTTATATGTATCTTTGAATTTAAAGCTTATAATTGAGTATTTTTTAAATAGTCTGCCAACTTAGGCTTTTTGATTAGAATGTTTGCATTTACTGTAATTACTGACAAGGTAGGATATATGTATGCCATTTTTAAATTTATTTTCATGTGTTTTATATCTTTTTGTTCCTCCTACAATCTAGTTCAGGTCAATACTAACTTTATTTCAATAGTGTACAAAATATTTGCTCCAAAACACCTTTCTTTCTTTCCCCCTACTTTGTGCTATTATTTTCATGCAAATTACAATTTATACCTTGCAAGTACATCAGCCAGATTTTTACTTATTGTTTATGTAGTTGCCTTTTAAATCAGAAGAAAGGAGTTAGAAACAAAAATGTGATATTGTTTTTATGTTTATCTATGTACTTAACCTTTCTCTGTGCTCTTAATTCCCCATGTAAAATTTTAGTGACCATCTATTGTCCATTTCAGCTTGCAGTGCTTCATTTAGTATTTCTTTAGACAACACTGTTAGTAAGCAGTTTGTTTGTTGTTATTT
Organism: Castor canadensis; assembly: GCF_047511655.1. Taxonomy (NCBI): domain Eukaryota; kingdom Metazoa; phylum Chordata; class Mammalia; order Rodentia; family Castoridae; genus Castor; species Castor canadensis. The sequence continues at coordinate 89,506,218 of NC_133396.1, read as the reverse complement.
TTAATATAGAAATTTCTTAATTTGTGAAGAGTAGTTTTGCTGCATATAGAATTCTTGGCTGACAGTCTTTTTCTTTCAGCACTTTGAATATGTCATACCACTGTTTTCTCGCCTCCATGGTTACTACTGAGGAGCCTTTGTATGTGATCAATGACTTCTTACTGCTTCCAGGATTCTTTGTCTTTGCCTTTCTGAAGTATGATATATTGTGGTTTTTGTCTTTAACTTTATCTTATAGTTCATTGAGATTCTTAGATGTATAGGTTAATGTTTCTCAGCAAATATGGAAGTTTTAGACATCATTTCTTCAAGTATCCTTTCTACTCATTATCCTCTTCCTTTGGAACTCAGTTTGTATCTAGTCAAATGCTTAATTATAGCCACAGCTCCTTGAAATTCTGCTCTTTCCTTTATTCTTTTATTTTCTTTCTCTTCCTTGAACTGAATAATCTCAGTTGGCCTATTTTCCAGTTCATTAATTCTTCTGCAACCCTAATTATGCTTTTTGAACTCCTCTAAGTGAATTTTTAAACTTTCAACTATTGTACTCTCAATTCCAGAATGTTTTTTCAAAAAATTCCAGAATGGTTTTTCAAAAATTACTTCTACTCCTCATTGTTAAACAATGATCTTCATCCTTCATTTAACTGGGTAGTCAATTGGACATACTTATAATAGCTGACTTAAAGTTATTGTATGATTAGTCTACAGTCAGCTCTCCCTTACAGTCATTTTCTCTTGGCTGCTCTTTTTCCTACATATTTGTCATATTTTGTTTTTCTTTGCATATCTCATAATTATTATTTTTGCTATTTTCTTTCACTCTTTTTTGTTGTTTTTGTTGTTGTTGTTATTTTCCTTGCTGCTTCTCATGAAGTAACTTTTCTGAACTTATTCTGCAATATATGGTACCACTAATTTTCTTTTAAGTTTTAAGCTTGTATTTCTAGGGATCATATTTAAGTCAGTATAAAATTTAGTGACCAGTCAATGATTTCTCAGAAGGTTTCCTTAGATACTTTGTCTATGACTTTCACCTTTCTCCACGGGTGTCTGTATGTGAAGGCATGCTTCAACCTTCAGGCAATTTACAAGACAGCCCTAGATTTCATTTCCTGCTATGGAGGACATCAATGTCAGCCATACATGGACTAGTGTGATCAAAGCTTTCTCCCTCCCAGGTGCAGTACTACACATACATGCTGCCTTTTAGGTACACATCAATATGCCAGCACTTTTTGAAATTCCCTACAAATTGCCTATATCTCTAGAATTTCCCTTTAATTTTTGACAAGCTTTTGTTTGTTTCCATTGACATCACAGCCTTGGCATGGTAGCTTTGATGTTACCAACAGATTAGTATTGTTTAAGGCAGTGTCCTGGGAACAGGGTTTTGTCATTATTAAGTTAGATGAGTAGTCCCAACACCTAAAAAATAGAAGTTTTCTAGGTAGGTTCAAATTCAGATAAAATATTGATTATACTCTCTAAATGGACTTTTAAGTGAGTTCCAGAGGTAGTCAATCCTCTGTGTTGGCTGTGAGACTGCTGACTTTTCATAATTACGACATCACTGGGCTAGAACAGAAGAGAAAGATAAACCTAAGTTAAAATGACACTGATCCTGGTTTTCTTGCAGAGGTTTACTAGTTTCTCTTTGAAAAATTTCAACTTGTATTGAGGCTTTATTTTCTAAAGTTCTGGGATGGTTGATTTTAGTTGTTTTGCAAGTGTTTTCTTTGTTTTCATCCGCGGATAGTGTCACTGAAAGCCTTGCTCTTCCATTCCAAAGCACTTCTGTCATTTAAAGTTGCTTTTTTAAAATCATAGTTGTACTCCTGTGATTGAATTTGTGTGGACAGTAAACTAGTTTATCTTTGCTCCTTTATTAAGACTAGGCCTGGGAAACTCATAGTTTCTTCTCAAATTATAATCTCTCTCACAATGTGGACGTGATATTTCTTCCCTCTTAAGGAGAAAAGGTACAGATGTGATGTGAGGCATGTCTGCATCAGGAAGGAAAAAGTAGATCAGTTGCTCCTTCTGTTGTAGTAGATTATAGGAAAGAAAAGGGAGTAGATTAAATGCTATTGAGATATTGTTCATACACACATATCGCCCACTCAAGATAAACCCCCAGGGGAAGGGACCCAGTGGAAATATTCAGAAGCATATATCTGTGGATCATGGGGGAGGATGATAAGAAAGATGATTCCAAAGTATCTTTTCCTATTCCACAATCCTATGCATGATACTTGGCCATGTGACAAGATACTGAGGTATCAATAGGAATGACAGAGTAGTTAAGACCTACAGTCTGAAAGAAATGATCATTACATGTGAAACATCACGAAAATGCTTTAGACTGTGGATTCTAGTCATGGTCATTTAAACGTCCTCCAAAAAGCCAAGCGAAGCCATCTGCAGATGGATGATCACCAGTCCAGAGAACATATCTGACTGGTTGCCCCATAGAAGAACCCAAAGAAAACCAGTAAGTTTCCAGAGAATGCTGCATGAGTCCTAAATTCATTTGTCTTCCCTGTTTCCATAAGGTTATTCTTGGAGGAAAATCTAGGGTAGTAGGCAAGAGGAAAGATGGAAACAAGAAATCTGAAATTCAGAGAATTTACCAAAAAGAAACCAAGTTGAAGTATACTATTCAACCTGGAAGAGCTTATGATATAAGAAATAGGAAGTTGAAATTCTCTTCCTTCTTCTCCCAAAGAGGTGTAGGGTTATTGTAAGATCAGTCATAGAAAATAAAGAAATCAAATTCTCTTTGTACATTGAAGTGCAGTGTGAGTCAATTTGTGATCCAATTCTTTTTCTTAGGCAGATGGAAATATGCTACCTGAACATGAGTTTTTGATCTCTCTAGCTATTCTCTCCTATTCCCTCCTCTCCCTTTCCCCTCTAGTACATTTGTAGAAGTGGTAGGGTTACTACTTCATCTTGCAGAAGTAATTTTTCTGTGTTTACTCTTACCACTGGGAATTCTGAACAAAGCTTTATGGCCAAGTTTCATTAAGATAAGCCCTTTATGTTGAAACTATTCCAGGAATTGGGGGAGGAGGTATAAAAGAGAATATGGAGGGGGTGAATTTAAGAACTTTTGTAAATCTCACAATGTACCCCCAGTACAACAATAATACAAAAACAAAAAGGCCCTCTATGAGAACTTCATTATTTTTCTTCTTTCTGCCCCTTTCCCTTTTCCTATCTGTCCTTAAGGAATCAATTTGATCACCTGTACCACAGTTTTGAGTCAGAGACTTGACTTCTGGGCTACCAAGGCACCCTACCCATCTCCATTTCCACCTTCCAACAATACAACATGTATTTACCAACTTTTTTGTTTCCCTCACTGGACTTTGAGCTTCTAGATGCCTTTTTGTGTTAATTTGTGTTTTCATGGAACCTAATCTAATACCTGGTAAGCAGAAGGTACATATTTATTCTGGTACACATAGCATTTATAACTTATGATTCTGTGTCTCAAATTTTACTACTTTGTATTTTCCTATTCAGAAACATACTGAATACCTACCATAGATGTGGCACTACACTAAACCAAATGAAACTTATAATTTGAGGAGCTTATAATTGTGTAAGGCAGATAAACATACCTCATTGAAGTACAATGTGTTGAGTACCTTAAGAAAAAATGTTGTGGGAGCAGAACAGACAAATCTCTATCTTTCAAGAAAGGTCGGGATAGGCTTTGTAGAGAAGGATGCCTTTTCTTTGAATCTCAAAGAATGAGTCAAATTCTGCAACAAGAAGGTAAACTGGGGGATCATTAACCAGTATATGAAAAGCAGGGAAAGATAATTCAAGTTTACATGTTTAACACTCTATCCAAGAGCTAAAAGGATAAACATAGATTGACTAATAGTTTTAAGTGCACTTACTAGCTCGAATCTAGGAGACGTTCAAGTTACAATTGTCCTAGACCTAAATCAGGTTGATTTCTAAGTGGAACTACAAATTTAATCATTATTTTTAGATTACCAATGGCTTTTACTTGCCAGTGTCACCGTAGAGTAGGAAAGGATTTTCAATGTTATCTCCTCTTATTTTCTTGCAGTGTCAAATCATTTCTAGAGTATACATGTCAAGAGATCATCCCTAGTCTGGTCCATACAATGACTTTGGTTCCTTTCAAATAAAATGCTAAAGAAGAACATTTTCTGCTTGGTCCTAAATGCCTTCTTCAATCATAACCACTGGCATTAAACTGTATAAAGATTGTATTAGAAATACCTAGATTTCCTAACACTTGCTCTTGTTTGAGGAAGTAATAGGTGAGAGGGAAATAGTGATTTTCAGTGTGTAAAACTCTTAAACATTCATGTGTACTGCATCAAAACACTATCTTGCTTCTGTCTCTCTTTTGCCCTCCTTTTGTATGCTCATGTATTTGTGTGGCCTATACTCTGTTATTTCCCTTTTTCTGGTTGAATAAATTTCTGCTTCTTAAATGCTTTGATATAATTAGGTAATTATTCATGCAATAATTCATTGAGCACCTCTAAGAGCTTAGCCAGAAAAGTAAAATATGAACTGTAACAATATAGAATATAGATATCAAAAAATCCACTTGAACAGACAAAGATATCAGTAGCAAAGGCAAAATAATATAAGCAATATGAGAATATCATAAATATAAGTTTATAAAGATTCAGTATTATATTTGAGATGTTAAATGAATACAAAAGCACATAAGTGTTTTAAAGAAAAGAAAGCAAGAGATGAAGAGAGAAAGAGAAAGAGAAAGCAGGAGACTTCAGAGGACTATTTTTAGGCCGCAGAAAAAAAATCACAGAAGTGAGGTGAGGTGAGGTAAGGGATTGAGTGATTACATTGGGCATAAACAGAAAGGTATCTGAATAGGAAAGGGCATACAGAGAGCTTCTAGGAAGCCAAAATTATTATAATTTTTAAATTGGTGATAGTAATGAGAATTTATTTTATAATATATCAGTAGGCTGTTTTTAAATTTTTCTATATGTGTTAAATCTCAAAATAAAGTGTTTCTGAAGAGAGATTGATGGGTAGAAAAGCTTCTATTTGTTAAAAATTCAGTGAAGTTTAAGTCTTCACTATAAAACTGGGAAGTCAAAGATGAGTAACATGTAGTCATGGCTATCAGGACTAGTGACTGGAAATGAGCTCTGGAAGACAGACTGAGATGAGATCACAAAAACAAATCACAATACCAACACTCTTCAACTCTTTCCAATCAATAACAGAGAATATCAGAAGGTTTAAAGCAGATTTAAGTGATGAGACTTCCATTTTTAAAAAGATAACTCTGGTTATAAAATATGGATTGAGGGAATGAAGTAAAATCTAAAGTGTGACACCTGATAAAGTCTTATGCTGTTTTAACTTTCTCATACACGTTTCCTTCCCCAATGAGTTTTGCTCTTCTGAACAACTGTGTTACAACCTTCTTTTCCAGAGTAGTATACATAATTCTTGTTTATAAAGTAAGAACAATAAATTAATTCAGATGTTTTAATTCTTTTTGTTGCGATAGAAAGAACATACCAGTCAACAGAAAAAGTATTAGTCAAATTAAGGAATGGACTGCAAATTATTTTATGTCTTGAGACTCCTAAAACGTGTTGAGTTATACCCAGTTTTACCAACATCATTAAGTCAGCTCCTAAATTTTTATTTTCCTCTGGTTGCATCTGTTCCATCTTTATCTCCATCAATCCTTTCACTATATCAGGGAAATTTAAAGAGTTATCTATATAAAGTCCCCAATCTCTACCTAAGATTTTCTTGTTGTGTCGGCATTTGCTTGTTTATAGGGTTGCATTTTAAAACTTACTGCCCAGACATGGGTTTTAGAAAACATTGATGGGAAATAGGGAGAAGAGAAAGGACCAGAAATCATGTTATGGGTGTCAGCAGTTCCTGAACTTGCTAGCGGTTGCATCATGTCTGAAGGGGAATATGAGAATATGAGTTATTTTTAGAATTTTGTTTTCCTTGTTCTAACAAGAACACTTCCCTTTTTTCTTTTTTAAGGACTTTTTTTCTTTTAAGTCAATAGTCTTGAGTGGAAAATGCCCTAAGCAGTAAAGGAAGAAGGAAGCTTCAGAAGACCTCAGTGGTCAGAAAATGAGTTCCAGTTTTTATAGGAATCTTGTAAAATTTTACACACAGATGTGTACATGTGTTTTTGAAGTTGGAAAGTATTTTTGAGGTGAAGAGGAATGAAGAAAACCTCATCTTTCTCTGCTAATTGTAAACAAATCCAGAATAGAGGAAAATTTAAGGAAGGACCTAAGAAAACATGTAAGGTCAGGTACAAGTTAAGGTCCAATTTGAAAAGCTGTGTAAGACCTCCTTGCCTTAAAACAGCAAGAAAATGTCAACCAGTGTTCTGGTTTTTATAAATTTACCTTGAATAGTGGAGTTTATGGTGAAAACTTCACCGGGACTTTATCCATAAAGACAAGCATAGCTTCTGAGGGAAAAATAAAATCCTCCTGGGATGTTAAAACTGTAAGTCAATCTAAGAGATTGCTAAATGTTTTATCCTCTTACATAGATCATAATCCTTTGAAACACCTTGTAAAAATTCAGAATTTTCAGACCCTGCTCAGAGTCCTGTTCCTGAATATGGTATCATGAGAGAACTGACCCTCAGACTGCCCCTACCCCCACCTCCAGTCCACAGGCTGATGCTTCTTTCCATCTCTGGCTATGTTTAAGAATGTGATAAGCAGTGAACAGATGTGTGTGGGTACTCCATCCTGCCTGTGACAGCTCTGTCTACATTCCTACAAACAGCAAGCCAGCAGCTATGCTTAGACCTACAGACAGGTCTTCTTTCAGAAAGATAAACATGGAAAGATGGCCCTACAGGTCCTGGAAAAGGGCTTGGGACCATTTGGACAAGGAATTCTGTAACTGGAGACTCTCTGGAGAGAGTGAGGTGCTCGGGCTCTGAGTAGCCTGTACTTTTTCCCCATGAGTATCAGTCCTCCCCCCAACTCTCTCTCTTTCTCTCTTTCAACACTTGAGTCTAAACCTAGATTCTGAGTCTGGACCTAGATTCATTTTGTGCTTGTAATGCCATATTTTTTCTCAATCCCTAAATGGCATCATATATAAGCTGCTGTCCTACAAGTTTGAAGGCACTTAACTTCATTTGACTGAACCAATATGGAATCTCCAAAGTTTCTTTGAAACCTAGATTGGTGAGTAGTGTGTGGTCTATTAGAATTTTCTTACTCTCTTTGTGAAGAGTACTCTATTAGTTGGAATGGAATAGACTATGCTTTGATAACAAACAAAATCCCAATAAGTTAATATTAGAAAAACTTAATTCTCATTCATGCCAATCCCACTGCAGATGCAAACAACTCTTCCAGGGCTATTGTCCTCCATTCTGTGATTGAGTAATCTATATTGCTTCTTTCTCACTCTGCCATGTCAGTAGGAAGCCCATGGATTTGTTGTCATAAAGGAAGAGGAGAAGAAACAGTCATACACTAGTAATTAAATGCTGCAAAATATAAGATGACACTTATCATTTCTGTGGATTCCATAAGAAATTTCTAAAAATTTGGTGGATAAAAGTAGAAATCTATTTTCTCACAGTGTTTGAGACTAGAAATAAAAAGTCAAAATATCAGCAAGATTATACTCCATCTGAATGCATCAGGAAAGATTTTTTTTCCTTGCCTCTTCCTATTTTTTGGTGGCTCCTGGAAATCCTTGACATTCCTTGGTTTGTATGCATCAATCTAGTCTCTGTCTCATGAGCAGAGATTATGTCTTTTCTCTATGTCTCTGTGTGTCTTCTTATCTTCTTATAAGAAAACCGGTTGCTGGATTCAGGGTTCACCTAAATCCTAAATCCTCATCTAAATTAATTACATCTGCAACAACTGTATCTCCAAATATTGTCACATTGTAAAGTTTTGTGTAGCAAAAATTTTGGGGCTATACTAATCAACTCGACACATTACCAGAAATCAGAGCTAATCAGATGGCCCCCGCCTAATGCAAAAGATCCTGGCAATAAAGAGAAACACATAGAATATTCAGTGCTATGGACTAAGTGTATGATCCCCCCAAAAAATTTATGCATTGAAGTCCTATCCACCGATATGATTGTTTGAGGCCTTTGGGAGGTGCTTAGGTTTAGATGAAATCATGAGAGTAGGGATGCTGTGATGAGGCTAGTGTCCTTAGAGGAAGAGAAAGAGATCCATCTTGTTCAAATAAGAACAAAGTGAGAAAGTAGCGGTCTGTTAGCCAGTAAGAGAGTCCTCACAAGGAGTCAAATCTACCTGCACTTTGGTGAGAAATAAATGCCTGTTGTTTAAGTCACCCCAGTCTATGGTGTTTTGTTACTGAAGACCAAGCTAAGACAGGGAGCCACAGATACAGATTTTAATTTTCATAGAAAAATGGGGAGGGACTCTTAATCTTTACTTCTTTGTCTTTATACTGAAGAAACTCCATGGCATTCTATAATCTCAGAGCTGTAAGTAATTTTAAGAGATTTCCAAATTTCTTAAATAGGCATGAACTTCGTCATTGCTGGATATGCAGTCCCTATAAGCGTCCTTCCAGGGAAGCCAGAACCCCCACTTAGGAAACCATTTCAGTTTTAACAGCCTTGGAAAGTGTGCCTAATGGTAAATGAAGCTTACCTTCCTATGATTTCCATATATTAACTTTGTATTCTAGAGCCAAATGGTCCCTCCCTCTGCCACATGACACCCCTGCCATATTCTGGGCTGATCATCATGCCTTTCCCCAAAAGTTGTCTCCTCTCTGGGTAAGCATTCCTAGTTCCCCAACCATATCTCTTGTGACTAGGTGTCACTTTCCTTCATTGTTTTTACAGTCATACTGTGAGTGAACTTTAGCTTGCCAATTTCCCTTCTAAAGTTTTCTCAGAAGTGAAAGCAGTGCTACTGTTTGGGCACCATTGCCCAGAGTACTTGGTGGCTGCCTTCATCAGGACATTGTATTGAGTTCAGGTATTATTGATTTAAACTCAGTTACTAATACTGTTTACATAAGTCCCTACTAAGCCACAGGTTCTCCAGCCAATTAGTTGGTTTTTTTAGGGTTTACTATTGGTCTTAAACTCCATAGCTGTGCACTTTATCACTGTCATTTCACTTGCTTATGTTGTCCATAACCTTAGCTCTTAGAAACCTTTTTAGATCCCAATTCTGTCATCCAAGGTACCCTAAACTTTGAGTCAGGTTCATATTTGGTCAGCTTCTGTTCCTGTCCTCTAAGTCCTTGATGTATATAACTAAATTGGAGACTAAGTCAAAGGTTCTGAGATTTGTATAGTCAGCACTTTCTCTTTTGGCAGCTATGAACTCTTTCAAACTCTTTTTTTTTCTTTTTGTCTTTTCTTTTTTGGTGCTGGGATCGAACCCAGGGCCTCGCTCATGCTAGGCAAGGGCTGTACCACTGAGCTACATCCCAGCCCCTTTCAAACTCTTAATAGCAGAGCCCTTTTTCCAAATAAATCATATGTGAAACTGTGATATGCAAAACAGATAAAAGGGGAATTAGGATGAGTGACTCTGGAGTTCATGCACTTATCTTCCTCCTTCTGAGAATGACTCCTAATGTATCTCTTTGAAGCCCTACAACCCCTTTGGAACACAGTTTAAAATTTACTCCCATTAAATTAAGTATTCACAGACTGATGTCCTAAAGTGTTTAGTCCATAGGTGCAGAGGCTATAGAAGTGAATACTACATAGTTGTCCTTCTATCAAAAGCAGTACAGTGTCATGGTAAAAAGCAAGGCCTCTAGAACCAGATTCCTGGATATGAATGCTAGTTATACCACTAGTAAGTGGTATGTCTTCTCCAAGCTACTTTTCTGTGCCTGTTTTCCTAAAAGGGAGAATAAATACCTTTTTTTTCCCATCTTACATTCTTGGTTGTGGCCCCTATGGCAAAAGACAGATTATCAAGAGAAAACCAAATCTATTAGTCTATCTTATAACAAATATCTGAGGTTGCATAACTTATAGTGGTTTATTTGGCTCACAATTCTGGTGGTTGGAGGGTCCTAGAAGCATAGCACCAACATCCTGGTGAGGGGCTCCTGGCTGCATCACAACATGGTAGAGAGGCAGAAAGGGAAGCAGCAGGGTGCAGAGAGGTCAAGTACTTGTGGTAGCCTCGTTTTATAACAGACAGTTCTCACAAGAACTAACTGGGGTCCTGAGAGAATTACTTAATTCCTTATAAAGGCAGTACCCTTAAAACCTAACCATGCTCCACTGGACCCCACTTCTTAAAGGTTCTATCACCTTCCCATACCACCACACTGAAGCCAAGCTTTCAGCACCTAAACCTTTAGGAAACCCAATCAAACTATATCCAAACTATAGCCGCCTACAAATTTATTTCATGTAACTTTTGCATGACATATAAACAAGCCTTCAGAAGTGAAGACCCAAAGAAATGAGGATATATTTTGATATTATGCTTAATGGAAGTCAATAGTTGTGGGGAAGAGGATAAAGGAGAATGGTGAAGGGGATGAATTCAAGTATGATATATTTCATACTTGTAAGAAATTTTGTGAATGCTGCAATGTACCCCCACCCAGCACAACAACAAAAAATTGTTGTGGGGAAGTATGATTGAATGGCGATAAACTGTGGCGAGCTTAGCCAGGACTATTTCTTCAGATTCTCCTCTATCTCCATGCCTTCAGAAATAAGGATGTTCCTTTGCTCCAAGTATGGGGAGGGAACCTCTGTAATGAAGATTTCATTGCCTGCTTTAAGGAAAAGGGAGAGGAGAAGGTCTCTGACCTCCCTGTTTCTGTTGTTTCTCAAATGCAAAGGTGCCTATTTGGGAGTAAATCCTGAAGCCTATAAGAGAACAATAATAGTAGCAACTAAATGATGCTAATAGCAGTGACAACTTTGTAGAGTTGCTATGAAGACCATGTAGAATACTTAGATTAATACTGACAAATAGTAAGAGCGCGTAAGTGTTGGTTATTAGTAGGGATTTGTTGCTCTGGTTTATAGTCTGACCACCACAGTAGTCTCACAGATTCCTAAAATACATTGGGCTATTTGTCCCTATACTATATGTCCCCACATTGGTCTATATTAATTGGCATGCTTCATGGACATTTTGGTAAGAAAAGAAAATATCAGGGAGTGAATGGTTATTTTTTAACTGAACCCAAGAGGTGAAATTTGAAATGGTAGAGCAATTTTCCCTATAAAAATATATCTAAGAAAGTAAATGAGGTGATATTGTTGTTGTCCCTCCTGTGCTGTGGCTATGAAGAAGGGGATAAGAAATGAACCTCTTTCTCAGAGGTTGATATCCACCTCAACATACACATGCATCAGAGCCCAGTACACACACACACATACACACACATACGCACACAATTTCAGTCAAGCAATAACTAATAACACAAAGCATGCTTTCCAAGATTTTCTCTGAAGTTGCATAGCAGAAATATCCTTTTTCCCTCAAGGTAATTATGCAGGAATGTTCATGAAAAATGTGCTCTTTGGGTCTGTATCCTTTCAAAAGATTTAGAATTGGATGTTTTCCAGGCTGGGTGTGATGGTACACACCTGTAATCCCAGCTATTCCAGAGGTGAAGGCAGGAGGATTACAAATCAAAAGCAGCCAGGGAAAAAGTTATCGAGACCCTGTCTCAAAAACAAGCCAGGCAAACACAACAATGAGATTGGACTTTGAGCACATGATAAAAGCAAGAGCACACAAGGGAGGGGTGAGGATAGGTAAGACACCTAAAAAATTAGTTAGCATTTGTTGCCCTTAACGCAGAGAAACTAAAGCAGATACCTTAAAAGCAACTGAGGCCAATAGGAAAAGGGGACCAGGAACTAGAGAAAAGGTGAGATCAAAAAGAATTAACCTAGAAGGTAACACACATGCACAGGAAATTAATGTCAGTCAACTTCCTGTATAGCTATCCTTATCTCAACCAGCAAAAACCCTGTTCCTTCCTATTATGGCTTATACTCTCTCTACAACAAAATTAGAAATAAGGGCAAAATAGTTTCTGCTGGGTATTGAGGGGGTGGGGGGAGAGGGAGGGGGCGGAGTGGGTGGTAAGGGAGGGGGTGGGGGCAGGGGGGAGAAATGACCCAAGCCTTGTATGCACATATGAATAATAAAAAAAAAAAAAAAGCCAGGCATGGTGGTACATGCTGTTGGTCCTATCTACCCAGGAGGTAAATGTTGTAGGATCCCAGGGTGAAGCTGCCTGGGTAAAAGCAGAAGGAATGAAAGCATGGCTCAAATGGTAGACTGTTTGTTTAGCAAGTGTAAGGCCTTGAGTTCAATCCTTAGTAACTCACACAAAAACATCAAATGCTACCGCTGAGTAATCTAATCACTGCTGAGCAAAATGTACCAATTCTGTTTGACTCTGATCAACTAGCCCACAAATCTGGCACATAGAGCCCTTGGTAGAGGCTGCGTAGACATCGGCCTACCTGATGACATGTTAGGCCTTCATCTCTTACCCCTCAAAAACCCAACCCCCTCCTCCATGACAATGTCCAATATATAGGTACAGGTTAAATGCAAATATCCCTGAAAGGGGTAATTGTTGAGATGAACTCACAGTAAAGTAGCAGGTGTCCTGAGATGGATTGAGGTGTGGGGGGGGTGGGGGGGAGGGGCTGGGGCAGTAAGAGAGAAAGACAGCAAGCTCTTGTCTCATAGCACAAGTTCCTGGCACCTGGGAAGTGAAGGGTGAGATGAGCCCAAGTTCCTAAAACAAACTTAGCCTACGGTGAGCATACTTTCTCCAATCTCAGCCTCAAATGTCATAGCTCACCAACATAGTAAAACCAGAAGAAATGTAGGAAAAGCAGTTGCTTTTAGTAAAGACAAACCTGGATCATTAAGAGAGCTGAAAGAACTTTGACACAGGGACCCAGAATGCCCTCTGAATTGTGATCCAAGATCTGTCACTCACCAACAAGTCCACTCTCAAAGTCTGTGGAGCCAGAGGTAAGAGTACTCAATGGAGACATCTCATTCTTTGAGTGTGTGTAATACTAGGAATTGAACTCTGGGCCTCACGCTAGACAAGTACTCATGCTGTTAAATAAAATGAAGCTCTCCCTTTTTATTGACAAATACGCCTTTGTAATATTCTGGGAAGTCAGATACAAACAGAATTCTTGGCCTCCTCAAAGTTCATATAGAAAATGATAATGTCATGAGCCTGCCTCTGTCTTCCCCCCACTTGTTACCTTTCAATCCTTGGCTTATTTTTATACACTGAGGGATGTCACATTAACCTACTCTACACATCCAAGCTCCATCCTGCCCCAATGCAAACAACTGCCTGCTGCTGCTTGGCTGCTCTGAGGCCTAGAGATGTGCAAAACACAACTGTGGCTCACCTTTCAAGGATGGACCCAGGAAAGAGTCCCTGCAAGCCCAGTAAGCAGGTTAAGTACAAAGAGTTCACAATATCTAGACCAGCATATCCACGTGGCCATGCCAACTTCTCACCAGAATAGGATGCAGCTGAGAAGAAAATAGCATGGGGTCTTGGGCTGGCCACATTGGTCCCAGGGACTTTAATGGGATCATTGACAGCCAGCCCTACCTAGGCATGCATCTTGCCCCCAAGAACAACTTACTCTTGCAAAATTTCATTAGACCCTATTTTTTATCCCAAGGAGAAAAATCTTATGAGATGTTGCTTTGTCATCACTATAACTCAGCTTTCATGGCCTCTACACATGCTTTGAAGACTAACCCAGTTGGGATAGGAAAGTGGAGCTGGAAAGCGCATCCAATTTGGACCAGCTCGGAGGCAACAATTTTTAGCCACTGGGGGCTGTGTCCTAGATCTAAAGGCTAGAGTTCTGTGAGATTTTATCCTCAGGCAAAAACATATGGCTGTGATATTTTATAATACACACTAAAAGTGAAAGAGAAATTTTCCATCTATCATTAATGAAAACACAAATTTTGATCAACCATGTTAGCTGAGAAATTGAATTATCTTTCCATTTTCTCTTTAGAGAGTGTTGTAATACCTACCATAGTAAGAACTGATCAGAGTATGCAGCCATTAAAGGCACAGTGAAGAAGTACAAGACACTATTTCAATCAATCTATTTTTAAGAGATATCTGAGAAGAAAAATGCAAAAACACAAACATAATTTTTGCCCCACCCATTCCCACCAATTTCTATAGACTAATTCTTAATAGTTTGTGAGCACATACTTGCTTTATGTAGATTATCCCATGTAAGCCTCTTTATCCCCATTTGAGAGATGGGGCACAGAGAGGTCAAACAATATTCCAAAAGGCATGAAGTTAGTCCTTGATGGAACCGAGACTGGAGCCTGGGCATCTGCTCCACCAGTACCCTCCCTCTAGACACCGGGTCTCTCTGTCTTTCTGGCACCTCACTGGGCACAGAAGGAAAAAACTGCAAGCCCTGTAACCTCAAGTTAATATACTTAATCTCTCTCTCCTCACTTGTAAACTTAGGGTCAATAATACCTCCCTCTTAGGCTATTCTAAGGACTGGAGGAAATAATGACATTATGACAATATGACTCTGGCATTCAGTGAGTGCAAGCCCCTCCTTTTCCTCTTTCTTTCCTTGACTACTTGGCTTCTTTGGCTGCTTTCATTTGGCAACCTGGACATGCACTTCACAGTAATAATATCAGTTTTCTTCTTGACATATTTACTAACCAAACACCTCCGTCTCTTGTCTGCGAGCTTCCATTTCTACTGTGATCACGTGTTGCTCATTTTGTTTGTTTTGTAAGCCACCACACATCTTTCTTTTAGGAGCAGGCAGGGTGTAACTTACACATTATGTAAATGAAAGTATGATGATCCTTGGGTCATCACAACTCTGTCATCACTCCTGGAAATGATTTTGCAAAGCATGTGCCCTTTTTGTCAAAAATCAGCGGTTCTGTTTTGTGTAGGAGTCTCTTCATGAGGAAGTTTGTTCTTTATTTCCTGCCCATGCATTTTAAGGGGTGGCATTCATTTAGTCTGGGCTACCTTTTATGTTCTGTCATTATAAGCCTCCTAATTTTATATAGAAATATGCTGTGAGAAATCAAGGCGCTGGCACAGATCTGGAGGATCAGTTTCCTTCCTTGAGAACAAACTATTTCATTCTTTGCTTAAGGTGGCCAAGAGCAAAACCCTTCCACAAAAAGAGGAAAATAATCTACTATACTTCTAAAACTCAGATAATCAGCATGAACAGAAGCATGGATTTCCTCCCTGGGGTTGTGTCTCCATTCGTTGCAGGCATTCACCAAGAAAGCAAAAGTCTCAGTTGCTTGCTCCTCCCACTGGCAGGACTGCCAATTTTTATCCTAACTCAAAGAAAATCCCCCTGGGCTGACCCAAGCTATTTGCATCACAGCTGCTCCATCCAAACCCCAATTGCATCATAGAGAAACGGAAGCCCTGGAGTCTTACTGCCAGTTTCTCTGGCAATACTAGTTATTACTTTTAAAAGTGAAACCAAACCAGTGCTTCCTTCACTTAGCACATTCCTAAGGAGCTGCAGCTACTTGCTGGATTAGCCAAGCAGAAAGGGAGCTCTGAAACAGCTTCCTCCCTTAGGGACTCAGTGGGAGGTAGTTTCATCCTCAAACCTCTGCCTTTTACTCCCCCAGCTTCCTGGATTATTAATGGTCAGAAGAGGTTCACCTTCCTAATGTCCAAATAAAGACTCCCTCTGGAGCATTTGAAGCGCCTGGAATATACTGGGCCAGGGGTTACATACCCAGGTGATCTTGCAGACAGAAATTGACATGTGCAGCTAGGGAATGATAGCCAAGACACTGAAAGACTACAATCATTCTGAGCCTATAAACTGAGTATCTATGACAATAAGCAATGTGGAGAACTGTCACAGACTGGCTCTTGCACTCTTTTCACCTCTTTCTTCCAAGAACTCAGAGCACCTTAAAAATATTGCAGTTCCTGGGTGCCCAAGATTCCCACTGCTTCCTTCTTTCCCTGTGCCTTGCCTCCCCCAGGTATCCTTCCTATAAGTAACCCTGATTTCTTTCATTCTGCTGATGCTGCAAGTCCTGTGCTATTTCTAGAAAGCAGAATGTCACTACAATACTCTCCTGTGTTCCATATTGTTAATTAGATGAAATTTAAATTCTTCCATGGGCCATTATCTTGTTTTTGTGGATTCCTCTATTCCTCTCCCATGCTCCACATAGTCTTTCTTCTGCATAGTGAGGTCTCAACTTGCATGCTCTCCTTGGAAAGAAATCAAACATTTTTTTACTCCATGCTGCATTGCTGACTGACTCCCACAACAGCCAAGCTCATCTCCTCACTATGCGCTTGACATAGAGCATCTCAGTCTGACTCACTGTGGCCTTGGCTCCTCTCTAATTCTCTCCATCTCAGTTAGCAAAAATTCAGTCTTATCCTTCAAAGCCCATAGTAACACCTATATCTTATATGAAATAACATTATTGTCCATTGTTTTGTATGGTTTGTCTCTCTCCAAAGAAATGTATACTTTTGAAAGAAGTATAAATAAAGCAGAAAGCATAGCACATATCTGAGCACTGAATCTGAGTAAATGCCCCCAAGAAATATCAATACTCAAGGTTGTCGAACAAGATTGATTTCCCTGTAGACTGGTGGCTTCAAACATTTTACTGAATAACCTGTAAGAGAAATAGAGAAAGTTTGTAGAGGAAATAGATGACCATGGAAATGTTGACAGTGCTGTCTTCTGAGAGTTTCTAGGTTAGATATATTGCCAAGGAACTTAGTGAAAGTGATTTTATAAACAGAAAAGAGAAAAGTGATCATTGACAAAAAGGAGAGTATCCCAGAGGAAATGACATGAACAAAACAAAACAAAAAAACTTTGCTTGAAAAGAACTCTGAGATGTTGAAATCACAAATTGGAAGTGAACTCAAGCTTAAATGGGGTGGTAACTGTTGGCAATAATGGCGCCGATAGGTTTCAGTTCTTACTGCACCCTTAAGCTCCTGTTTTCCAGGGTCACAGTCCAGCCTCAAGTCTAGCTTGAACCCTCCTTCTGCCCCAACCTCCAATCAGCATGAACCATAAGATCCTAACCAACCAGATCATGCTAAGTCCCACTGAGGGGTATTTAAGCCCCTGCCCCTCTCTCCCTCACTCTCTTGGCTCTCTGCTCTCTTCCTCTCCCACCTGGCAATAAAGAATCTCTTGGCCAGATCACTCCTCTCCACGTGGTCATTTTGGGGCCCACATTTCCTTACAGTAACAATTCATCCAGACAAAGGAAAAGATGTTTACTCTTGTTTACTAGTTATTCAGCTGAAAGAAAGTTAGTACTCTCCAAACTACTCTTGCTGAATTCTCTATTTTTCTTTTTCTTTCTGTCTTTCTTTCTTTCCTTTCTCTCTCTCTCTCTCTCTTTTGTGGTACTAGGGCTTGAACTCAGGGCCTACAACTTGAACCACTCCACCAGCCCTTTTTGTGATTTTTTTCCCCCTGAGATCAGGTCTCAGGAACTATTCGCCTGAGCTGGCTTTGGATCTAGACCCTCCTAATCTCTGCTTCCTGAGTAGTTAGGATTATAGGCATGAGCCACAGGTACCTGGTCTCTATTTTTCAATGATTTTAGATTGTCATTGTTTCTTTTGTTTTAAGTTATAATATACTAAGTAAATAATAAGTTTATTATGTTCTTCTTTCTCTATACATTTATAACTGACAGTAAAAGAATATTTAATGTTTTTGACAAAAATCCATAAAGGTCACATAACAACCATGATTCTTTCCTTAATTATTAAGATTACATGTTTTCAGTTTGCCAAGTCACTTTTGACACCATATCACCCAGCAAAAAATGAAGACTGCCTATAGTGCTTTACATACTTTTAAGTTGATATATTTCCATCATGAATTTAAATAGTTGTAGAGGATACAATTTCCACTATGTTTTTCTTTGCGTTGTACAAAATATTAAAGTATTGACTAGTGTTATACAGGAAAGAAAAACTTTCTGCCCTCTGAAGTTTCAACAGTTGAGTCTATAAAAAAAACTGACAGTAGGTAGATTTGAGGAGCAAAGTCATTTTGTTACCCAAGTCCTATGCCAGAAACTTGACTCTGGGGTCCCAATAGACCAGATTCAGCCACTTGCCACCTTGATAGTCCAGAGAGATGAGTGGTGGTGAAACAAGAAAGGAATTTATTCAGTGTGGTCACACTGGGAAGAAACAGGAAGTCCAGCATCCCAAACTCTACTTGAAGAACTGACAAGAGTTTCATGATTGTGTAGGGAAAGATAAGAGCAGGGGGCAAAAATTATGCCTAGTAAAGTAGTCTTGGTCAAATTGTGGTCTCATTATCTTAGGTCTGGACAAATATTTATTTATTCCTTTATTGTTGGGCTAGGTGGGGGTACATTGTGGCATTTACAAAGGTTCTTTCAATGTATCAACAGGACTGGATGTGTGACTCAAGCAGTAGAGTGTCCATTTTGTAAGCATGAAGCCCTGAGTTCAAACCCTAGTCCCACCAAAAAGCCAAACACACAAATTAGGTCTTTCCTTTAAGGTCCTGCTGGCACTGAGGAAATCATCATTGCTTGAAGGGCATAATTTGGTTCCCATCATATGTTGACTGCTTCTGCTTGGTGGGGGCATCCCTGGGACTATTATAGGGTGTAAGCCTGCAGGACTCATTGTTCCTGGAATTTGAGATAAACTGAGACAAATTCTGTAAGGCAAATGTAGGCCTAAAGTGACCACATGGAGAGGAGTGATCTGACCAAGAGATTCTTTATTGCTGGGTGGGAGAGGGAGAGAGCCAAGAGAGAGAGAGAAAGAGGGGGGCAGGAGCTTAACTACCCCTCAGTGAGACTCTGCATGATCTGATTGGTTAGGATCTTATGGTTCATGCTGATTGGAGGTTGAGGCAGAAGGAGAATTCAAGCTAGACTTGAGGCAGGACCGTGACCCTGGAAAACAGAAACTTAAGGGTGCAGTAAGAACCAAAACCTATCGGCACCATTATTGCCAACATTCCTCCCTTTTTTGTTTGTTAAGGAAGGGGGGCGTTGTGTTCGCTCTGGCTTCTTCGAGCTGGCAAGGGGCGGCTTAGGGGAAGGGAGGGTTAGTTGGCAAACAATGCTGGGGTGCTGAGCCTCATAATGGCGCACACCCAGGCTCCAAAAATGAAGATTTCCTCTTCCCTGAAGTTGATGAAGGTCCCTTGTAGCCATAGGTCATAAAGAGTCTCGAGCCAATCCTCTGACCTCCGCATGGTGGGTATCACCTCGCGTTTTGGAGAGGTTGGTATCCCTGGAGGTACAACTGGTTGAATTTTTGATTAGCAGTAGCAGACATGTAGTATGATACAAGGGAGGAAGCTTAAGAATAGGAGAGCAAGAACACAGGCATTAGGATGGGCATTGGCCAGGAGAACCACTGTGAAATGTTCCCTAGACAATTTCAAGAGTCCTCCAACTACAGAGAGAGAAATGGGTGGCCACACATTATCTAAGACCCAAATAGGAATATTAGCAGGAACATAAAAAGGTGTCTGTTCAGGGACTGCATACCTAGGGATCTAAATTCTGCAAAATCCTATAACTGCCTGGAAAGCCCTAAGCTGTCTTATGGTATAGGGGTTGGGAAACGGAAGATTGGGTTGAAGCACTCATGACTCAGGGAGTGAGTCTGTCCCTTTAAGGCCACACCTAGGTAGGTGACCTGTGGGAGGCAGGGGCTGTCAGGATTTAAATGTAACACTCTTGGATAAAAGAGAGTTTTAGCTCATTATTTTATATAAATTGACACTTTTAACCTTTTAAATGTTTGTACCATATTTAGACAAAGTATAACATAACACTGTTACAAGGTGGTCATTTAAGACACATAAGCAAATATGTAAATGAACTCCGATTTAATAGTACTTAAAAGCTTGACAAGATCAGCATAAAACACAAATAATTTCTTTGATAAAATCTTTCTCTGTAATGGTTTTTTGTAGATGTTACTCAGAGTAGAACAATATTAAGATAACCTTGTTATTTCATAGACATAAAGGATTTTAGTTTGACATGACCCTAAAAATCTTTTAGGCAACTCTTAGATTATATCCAACTTTAACTTTATCACACACTGAAGCTTTTATTATACACTTTTCAAACTTACTCAGACCTTCACACAACATATTAAACCCTTTGATGGTTTGTCCTTATCCTTCCTATTTGAAACAATCTATAGGATAAACCCTTTTTTACAAAATCCTTTCTTATCCAAAAACATTTATTTTTTAAAAAATTTATTATAGGGGCTGGAGCAACTAATTAGTAGCCCTTGTTTTAAGGAATTGATAATAGTCATAAGGCCTCATTGTCCCTCAGGCTTGAGGGGATATTGTTTTAGGTGTGGAAACTGTGAGGGATTTTTGAGTTTTATTTGAATAGGGAGGGCCATCCTGGCTCACCCTACACTCATCTCATCAATCCACACTGTGGAATCTCTTTGTTCCTGAAGGAGGGGGCAGCAGAGATAGCTGCCTGGGGGGAGGAGAATTTGAGCCTTTAATTGAGATAGTAAATCCTGTCCCAGCAGGGACACTGGTACTATGGGGAAAAAGTGACAGAAGAGGAGGTCTCCCCAAGAGCAGGCCAGAGGCCAGGTAAACTAGTGCTCTAGGGGCTAGCCAGATTTGCCCCGAATGATAACATTTGTCATTGGACCGGGGACCAGGAGAAAAAGGTAAAACAGAGAAACGGGCTCCACTGTCTGGGAGGAAAATGACCTTTTGTTTTTGTGCCATTATGGCTCCTCAACATTGATGCCAAGAAGTGGAGTGTGGACAGGAGGCTGAGATCCATCAATCTATAGGAGGTGACACCTCACCTTCAATCTGGAGGCGGGGGAACTTAGACCTCCAGTGGTTACCCTTGCAGAGGGCAGGGTCCCGGTTGGGGGCAGGGCTGTCTCCCGGGCTGTCCCCCCCTTAAGCATTCTCTGCAGAAGTGCCTCTCCTGTCCACCATGGTAGCAAGTTCAGGATACAGGCCCAAGTTGGGTGGGGCCCTCTCTGAGAGCAGCAATGAGGCCATGGTGTCTCTTATCTTTCTCTCTCCTGTTAGTAAGGTCCCGGACATACAGACATAGCTATAAATACAGACATGGCTAGCTGTATTACTTGGTTCAGTGACTTTTCCCTTCAGCCACAGTCTGAGTTTTTTACGAATATCTGGGGCTGACTGTTAGAAATTTATCTTTGAGGAGAACCTCGCTCACCTGTGACTCTGAGTCCACCGTGGTATGCTTTCTGATAGCATCCTTAAGATGCTGTAGAAAGGTAAGAGGATTTTTTTTTGTAAGGTTGTTGCTGTAAAGTAAAGTTATTTTACATCGACACCTGACACTCTGGAGAGCAAGTCTCTGAACTGTTCTGGGCCTCAGTTTCCTCACTTGAAGAATGAGGGATCTGGTCTAGGTTAAACTATGTTTTTCTACTATGAGATGGCTGAAGTGACATTAATGCCATTTATCTTCTTTACCATTTTTAAATTAT
Source organism: Castor canadensis (assembly GCF_047511655.1). Taxonomy (NCBI): domain Eukaryota; kingdom Metazoa; phylum Chordata; class Mammalia; order Rodentia; family Castoridae; genus Castor; species Castor canadensis. The sequence goes on along the minus strand of NC_133396.1, from coordinate 89,484,624 downwards.
TTATTTATTTATTTATTTATTTATTTATTTATTTATTTATTTTGTAATGCTGGGGAATTAAACCCAGGGCTTTGCACATGCTGGGCAGACATTCTCCCATTGAGCTACTTCCTCAGCCCCAAATATTTTTTTTTTTTTTACTTTGGCTGTACTGGGCTTGAACTCAGGACTTTATGCTTGTAAAGCAGCACTCTACTGCTTGAGCCATATAATCATTTCCAACCTGAGTGGCCTGGGCCTGAACCTATTGCTTTTCTAATGAGATAAGAGTCTGGTATAGTAGAAGCAAAATATCCTTTCATGTCAGTTGAAAGGTTTGGATCACAGAGATAAAGACTTGGATGTATTTGGGTATCAGTACAGCTGTTTAGATGTTTTTAAATTTCCCTTAGATCTGGTAACTGGAAGGGGATATACAATCTGCCCTCTTCCTGCCATTGCCTGTTGGAGAGGGAAGCACTCATTAAGAGGTTCTGAGTATTGGGGTGGCTTAGAGGGTAGAAATTTGTATAGGGGACCTCAGTTTACTTTTTTACTTTTATAGAAAAGGTCTAATTGGAGTATGGTATTGTAATTTAAGGAACCCTGTGAAAGCCACTTCTCTTGGTCACCCAAGGCATACTGAGGCCAGGCCTCAGAACAAAGCTTCCAACATCTACCAGCCAGAAGACTGGAAGATGCAGATCCCATCTAGAAAGAACAAAATGTTAGGATCCTGTCTTTTAGCTAACAGCAGGCAGCCTCTTTAATAAAGGCTACCTTTTTAACAAAAATCATTTGTAAAGTTAGAGAAGGGCATTCAGAGGGCATTTCAAGCCAATAACAGTGCCATACAGGACAACTACTGTTAGTATTTGGAGGGAAAATTTAATGCTGAGGCCAAAGGTATAGAAAATTCTAAATGAGAAGTTTAGAGACCACAGTAATGTCTATTTTGTTATTTCTGGAACTATAACCTTGAGCTAATAATTGGCTTACAAGGGCTGGTTCTGATGCCCTGAGGTGTGAGGTGGGGCTAGGAGCAGGACTTGTGCAAGGCGCCACTCCCTCCACACACACCTGGGACAAATGACCCTGACTGCCTAGGCCTGATCCTGCAGCCCGTCACCCTTTCCCCTTTCCTGTGTACTCTGTGTGCATGTATTCTAGGGGAAGTGGCAGTGGGCTGCAGCCATCACCATGTGTGGCTGGTGGCCCAGGATGTGCTGGGTCCTCTCTATGGATTTTCTTAGCTATGGCAGGCATTTTTGCTGTGTCCAGAAGCCGGCATCCTGTGCACAGGTGCACCTGTTTGCTTTCCCTCCTCCCCTTGTCGGGGTGGAGTTACAGTGTGAGCGTGGCAGCTGCAGTTTTTTGTAAGGGCTTTGGTAAAGCAGCTGATTCAAAGTTACTTTAGACTGAGAGGCCTGGCAAACTAGTTGGAATAACTTAAGTCATAAGGTACCATGCTACAGGTTTTTTCATGGGAGGCATGGTCCCAGTAAACCCAGGGAGGGGAAGGCAGACAGAGACAAAGGACACGTGGTGAGACCATGGAAGAGGCAGAAAAGGTGAGCTGATATCTTAGGTAAGGGAGGGGAAGGCAGAGCCTGGAGGCATGACACATGCTTAAGGGATTAGCCATCACCTATGTCTGTAGGTTGTTCCCATTAATTGGTATTGGCAGGCTTTCAGCAAAACGAAACCTCCACTCTCTGGTTGCCAAATATATTCGGGGCTTGGTCTCAGCCCACAGGATGGGAGCATGAGCTCTCCCAGAGCTGGAATTGCCTTGAGGCCAGAGTTGGCAAGGAGTGGCTTGCTTAACTCCATGACGGGGAAAGTTTTTCAGGAAGATAGGAGGAGATAGGCATGGTAAGCAGTGCAAGAAGTCTGTTTACATGGGGAAGGAGGAGGTTCGGGAGAGGAATCGGCTGATTTAGAAACTGGTTTACAGGCTGATAGAATCTGCGCAGGGGAACAGAAAGTACAGAGGGAGGGTTTGAAGTCAGAGAGCCAGATTTAGACAGAGGTATGAAAAGGCTTGGACATAATGGAATCTCTCCCCATCGTCCTGATCGCTCACAGTAGTTATATGTCCTGTGAAAGGTTGGAATCTAAAAACCTGAAAAGGGACCAGTGACTTTGGTTGTCTAAAGGATAAGTGGGCCAAATTTGGGTGCAAAAGCGGATCAAGTTTTTTGGTTTTATAACTGGGGTCAAACCCAAGGTGTCCAAATTATTGAGGAGGCATCTCAATGGGGAGTCAGATGGCAGAGAAGATGTAGAGGCACCCATTATGAGGGACCCAGTCCCGGAATGGGAGAGGAGGATATTATGTACTGTGGAGCATCCCCGTGCAGCACAAATATCCGAGAAAACACAAAGCACACGAGAATCAGTCGTCACTGAATTCAGGTGGTTTGCAGGCCAAAAAGGCCCATGTAGGCTATGGGTCACCCGGCGCCAGGCTTTTCTTGGAGGGCAGCCTGCAAGGGCCAAGGACAACAAGAATAGACCCAAGCCCATGGCAAATAGGGAGATCTTCCCCCACCGTCTGAGTCCCAGGGATGATTAGAAAGGGGAAATGTTGAAACACCAGAGACACTGAAGGGAGAAAGGGAGCCCAATAGGGGTGTGTGGACTCACCAAAAGGATGTCCGGTGTTGGATGCAAGCGAGGGTGATCGGGAGGATGAGTCCTGGCCAGTCACGTCCTCAGGGTGGTCATGGGGTGAGTTGGAATGGGGGTCCCACCAGGATTAGTGGGGAGCCCCCATCCGAGTCACGGCACCAAAATGTTGGAAATGTAGGCCCCAAAGTGACCATGTGGAGAGGAGTGATCTGGCCAAGAGATTCTTTATTTTATTTTATATTTGTGATGAATAAAAGTATCTTGTTATGCAGATAGAGAGTCTCTTGATTAACAAGAGTTGTTGCAGTGGGTCCCTTCAAGAGACTAAGCCTGTGACAAAATCACTCTGGGAATGGTGCCTCCAACACTGTGAGTTAATCTTCCTCAATTGATGAGATTCCTGGGAAAGGAATACATGATAATTAAGTTCTTTTTTGGAGAATCTCTTTTTAGGCAGATAAAAGAACTGCAAAGACATCCCTGTACTTAGGGGAAAAGGAACAGCACAACACAGGAAGGCAGGAGGAGGACAGAAAGACCTTTCTGTTTAAAGCACTCAACATGCCAAAACACATAGAATTTTGTTTTCTGAGACCCAATAGCACCTAATTAAAGGAGGATTTACAAATACTAGTATTTCAAATCCTCCACAACATATTTCACCTACTCTAACCTCCATCCTGGAATTTCTTCTTATGTAACGAAGGAGAAGGAACTCCATTTTTTTTTTTAAAGTGAAGTTTGGAAAGGACAACCAAACCTGTTCTTAAGAAGGATTTTATGGAAATTTGAATCTGGAATTTGATTTCCCTAAAACTACCTTGGGCAGCAAACTCCTTAATCCTTGATATACCTTCAGGATAAGAGCTGGCCCAGTTTGAAGACCTCTGCTCTTAAGGTCCTATGACACTGCTACAGGGTCCCATCTCTCCTCCTCCTCTTTTACTCCCATTCTCTTTGGCTTTGGACTCTGACCAAAGTCTCTTTGGATTACTACTGGAGTCTTTTGGGAGCCCATTGTGCTATGTTATGAGCTTCCTGGCTCTGTTTGCTGACTTTGTACGGATTCTTTAGCTACTGCCTAGAAGAGTTGAGAGCTGAACCAAGTTCTTGTGAATGGAAAGGAAGGAATCATCACAGGACACACCCCACTGCACTGTGCCCCAAACAACTTCTCAGGTTTTGACTTGTACTGAGAATGAAAGGGAAATTTCTTAGGTAAAAATTTCCACACCCCAACTGCAAACAGCACAAGCTTGCTCAATTTTGAAGCCTAAAAGAAATGATTATAGATAATCAGTGTGTTCTAACTTAATTCTCGAGATTATTTCTTGCATTCCAAACATAGTTAGCCTATATTTGCACCTAAGGGATAGTTTACAGAAAGAAAACTAAATATTTAACAACCTGCATTTTTTTCCCACTGAATGTTCCAAATGTTACTTTTGTTACTTTTTTCAAATTCAAATTATCAGTTATTTTCATACAGATCCAGATCCTGTCTCATTACTGGAAAGAATTAGCCTCAAAAACAGGGGTCAAAAATGAGCTGTCAGAGTGGCTCAAATAGAGCCACTCTGGTAGAGGGCCTGCCTTGCAAGCATGAGGCCCCGAGTTCAAACCCTAGTTTCACCAAAAGAAAAATACACACACACACACACACATACACACACACATGCATGTATATATATGAAAAAAATTAAGAGAATTTAAAGACTTTCTTCAGGCTCTTGATAAGTCAAGATTTCCTTCTTAATGAGCAGTGAATTTTGACGTGTGCTTTAGATGAACTTGTCTAAAAAAATTTTTTGACAGAACTAGGGTTTGTACTCAGGGCCTCATACTTGTTATGTAGGTACTCTACCTCTTGAGCTATTCCCCATCCCTTTTTTGCTTTTCATTATTTTTCAGTAAGGTCTCATACTTTTTCCTTGGGGCTGGCCTTGGATTGTGATCCTCCTACCTAGTCCTCTCACAAAGATGCACACCACCATGCCCAGCTGTTGATTGAAATGGGATCTTGCTAAATTTTGCTCAGGCCACAAACTGTAATCCTTCCAATCTTTGCCTCCTGAGTAGCTGGGACTACAGGTGTGATCCACCACCTTCAGCAGAAATTTTGTTTGGACACAAGACATCCAGAGGCATCCTTATTGAACCTAATAGTTACCTAACATGCCAACAAGTGTGGATCAGCCTTAGTCCTTTACCATAAAGATAGCTGCATAAATTCTACAGTCCCTAGACTTCTGGGTTTTGTTCTTTAATAAACTCCATTTCTAACGGGGGAAAAAATGAGCATACAATTAAATTACAATAGACTTTACCTCAAGATTATTCTTAATACTTATATTCTCCAATAGAGTCCAATTAAAACATTGAAATAGCCTAATATTTTGGATAAATTACCCCTTCCTTCCCCAAAGTCCTTTTTTTTTAGTGAGTCAGTTGGCGGGGGGATGAGGGGGGAGGTAATGATGAGTCTTCAGAGACCAAAAACTACTAGATAGTGGGAACTCAGGACAAGCAACATTTGAGTGGATACTGGCTAAGCTTTTCAGAATCAATAAAAAACATCTATCAGATTCAAGAAGCCCAAATAAATGAAAGGAAACTGATATCTCTAAACCCAGTGGGCTGAATGAGGTCATATGCACTTGGCATTCACTTTCAGCCCCCTTCTGTTTTGGTTTTATGTTTTGTTTTATTATTAACATGGAATGCTCCGGACTCCTTTTCTAGGACTCTTTCTCAGACCAAGTATTAGGTGTGACTTGAGTTCCAAGTCTCTTTTATGAGAGTTGGAGGGCAGCAGCAATATGAGGCCATCTTCCTGCTGTGTTTCATCTGGCCAGTAAGATCCTGAGACATGAGTGTTTTCAGACAGTGATGATAACTGGACTCAGTGACCCAGTGCCCGGTAGGCACTGGCACTGGGAAAGTGGATGTGTGGGGCAGGATTGCACTGCTGGACCCAGCAGTCTTGTTTTGTCAGTCATCTTGTGGATCTTCCTGACTTACAAAGCACAACTACAATGGTAAGTTCTACACATGCAAATGATGCCAGCCCCCTGACACCAGCCTGTGTTGCATCTCACCTGTTCCCTATACTATCTCTCCTCTCACCCATAACCTTAAGAATGATAATGTGGGTCACCTGTGATCCAGACCCTCCTAGTACCAAGAGAAGAAATGACAAAGATACATGCATAAAATCATCACTCCTGAATGCATTGGGCTCACTCTAAGGGCCAGCTGCCCATCCCTTCTCTGTTTCTGTCTCAGGGGAGCTTCATATTCTGGGCTCATTCCTGAGAGGGGTCCAGGTTTGGCAAGAAGTCCAGAAGCTTTGCCATTCTGAGCCCAGAATGATGATTCACTGAACCTTCCCATAGGTTTCCTTCATCTTTGTTCAGGGAACCCTTGCTAACAATCAGCCTCTTATACATTGTTTGCTCTCCTTTTTGTTTAAATTCTTTCTTTGGTAAGGGCCTCACACATGCAAGGCAAGCACTCTACGGTTTGAGCCAGACCCCTAGCCCTTTTGTTTGTATTTTTTTTTTCAGAGACAGAGTCTTTCTAACTTTGTGGGGGGCTGACCTCAAACTCATGATCCTCCTGCCTCCACCTCCTGAGTAACTGGAATTACAGCTACTCTAACATGCCAAGCTGAGAATCACAGTTTTATAATTGTAATTATAGCTCTTATGTTGGTTAATTATACCTTAATATTTTTTGTTGATTAAATTATTTTGGAGACTTTTGCTTTACTTCATTCCTGATAATATCCTTAGGACTTTTACTGAGTTTTTTTTTTTCTTCCTAAAGAAGTTAAATTCTGGGCTAGGAATGTAGTTCTGTGGTAGGAGGCTTGATTTTTTTTGTGTGAGAGAGATTTTTTGTGAAGGAGAGGGGAAGAGGAAGTGGAAGGGGAAGGGAAGGGAGAGGGGAGGAAAAAGAAGGTAAGGAGAAGAAGAAGGAGGGGGAGGAGAAGGAGATGAGGAGGAAGAAGATGAGGAGAAGGAGGAAGGATGAGAAAGGGAAGAGGGAGGGAGAAGGAAGTTAATACTATATCCTCATTTTAATTATTAATAGTAAAAGCATGAAGACAATGAATCTGAGAATCTCTGTGACTTCATCCCCCAAAATTTCTATATTATGAGTTCTAATTTTTGCTATTTTCTCCAAAGTCTATAGTAACTAATCAGGTTATCTTTCATTTCAGTGGTTATATTTGAGAGTTTCAAGCATTTTCCACAAGGTTTTGTTGTTACTTATTTAAATTCTAACATCAATAACAGTAAAAAATAAAACATTTCTAATAATAATTTTTGAATTTTATTTTTTATTAGCATACATTGATAGTCCAAGGGGCCTTCATTGTGATAATTCTATAGAACAGTGTACTTTAAACAAACAAGTCCACCCCCTCTCTTATATTCCCTAACCTCTCCATTTTTTCCTCTTTGTTCAAACAGTGTTCGGTGGGTTTCATTATACTAGCTTCATACACACACACATACCAAACTTGTACCCTCTTCACACTTCCCTTCCCTTCCCTTTCCTCCTGTCCCTTCCTGTTGATCCCTCCAGACATGTCTTTTGGAATTCTAAATGCTTTCTTTATCTGGATGTCTTTCTCTTGCCTAAGATTTGGGAAATTTTCTTCTAATTGTTTCACTGAATATGTTTTCTTTGTCCTTAGCTTATATGTATACTCTAATCTGTACTGAAAATTCTTAAGTTTGGTATTTTAATGTAGTCCCAGAGTTCTTATATTTTCTGCTCATTTATTATTTTTTTCTTTATTACTATTTGAATGCTATAATTTGTCAACATTGTCTTCAAGCCCTCACATTCTGTCTTCTACTTTTTTTGGAGGGGGGGAGGTTTGAACTCAGGGCCTCACATTTGCTAGGCAGGTACTCAATCACTTGAGCCTCTCTGCCAGCCCCAGTTTTCTGCTTGACCTAGTCTATTGGTGAGTCTGTGAACTGAGTTTTTTATTTGATTTATTGAGTGCTTCATTTCCAAGGTTTCTATTTGATTTTTTTTCCCAATCTCTATCTCTTTATTGAATTGCCCTTTCATATTCTGCATTGTCTTCCTTATTTTGCTCAACTGTTTATTCATATCCTCTTTAAACTCATTAAGTATTTTTACAATCATTATTTTTAGGGGGTGGTACTGGGGTTTGAACTCAGTGCTTTGCACTCACGAGGCAGACACTCTGACACTTGAGTCACAATTCCAGTCCTTTTAGCTTTTAGCTATTTTTGAGATAGGCTCTCAACTTTTTGCCTGGGCCAGCCTAGCAGATCACAGTCTTCCTATTTTATGCTTCCCAATGTAACTAGGATGACAGGTGTGTGCCACTATGCCCAGCTTTTTCTCTTGAGATAGGGGGCTTGTAAACTTTTTGCCTAGGGTGGCCTTGAGCCAGGATCATCCTGATGTCACCCTCCTAAGTAGCTAGGATTAAAAGTATGAGCTACGATAGCTCATCTTACAATCATTCTCTTGGCATTTCACTAATTCCAGTGTGAATGAGATCAGTTACTGTTGATTGTTAACTTTTAGAGGAGTAGTTTTGCCTTCTTTTTCTAATATTTCTTATGTTTCTGCATTAAGATTTGCACACCTGTTAGAATGGAAAAATCTCTCAGACTTTTATTTGCAAGCCAAACTTCTCTTGGGAATGTGTCCTGGGATATCAGTCTGTTATGCAGTATTTAATTTCAAGTGAACTTCATTGTGTCATTTCCTGGTGGCTTCTTTGGCTGTGATTAGTTGAGTTTGATACTGCTTTTACTGTGTCAAAACCCAAGTAATATGCTTTCTCACAGGAGTGGGGCCCCTCTAGAAGTTAAGGCAATTGGGAACAGAAGAGTGTGTGGGGTATACACTCTGTGATGACTCCTCCATTCCAGTTAACACTGTACAAACACAACCAATGCTGAGGTCTTTTGTGAGTGCAGTATCTACACAATAGTTGTCTTATTTCTGTCTGTTGTCACCATGGAGGTGAATGTCTTGGAGTGAGACTTCAAGCCCATTTCTAGCCATGCCTACTTGGGGAAAGATCATCATCTGTGGGCTTGTATGTCTCCTATTATTTACATTGAAATATCTGCTTACTCAATATCAACGTACTCAATGGAGTAAGTTGTAACTGGTGTAAGGGGCAAATTCTCTGAACTGGGCCAGGGTACAGTTCAGTGGCAAGAATGCTGAAGGTACCAGGTTCAACCCCAGCACTGCTCAGAAAGAAGGCAAATAACAGTACAAGCCCCCATATATAAACAAACCAGAAATATAGTAAAAAACCACATTAGATATAGTAAAATAAACCAAAAACATAAGTAGGGATATAGCTCAGTGGTAGAGCACTTGACTACGACACATTAAAAATCACAGCCATAGCACCTATAAGAAAAGAAAAGAAGAGGTAAAGATAATGTACACTAAAAAGTTAAAAATTAATTTAAAAATATGAAACAAAATTAAAATATTGAATACATTGCATGTGTATATGAAGGCAGTATAATGAAATGCATTGAAAGCTGTTGAATAATTGGGGAGCAAGGTGATAGAGAAATGGTAAGTAATAGAGGGAGTTAATCAATTAAAATATGATATATCTAAGTGAGAAATATCAAGATGAAACCCCCTTGAATAATCAGTATATACTTAAAAAATGAAGAATCAGAAGGCAAAACAGATCCTGTCTGTGGATGGGTACCAGTGAAGGTAAGCAGAGAGGGTGAAGGAGGGTGAATATGGTGGATGTACTTTGTATACATGTATGAAAATAGAACAATGAAAACTTATTGAAATTGTTCTAAGAAGGGGGAAGGAAGACAAGAGAGAATAATGGAGGGGGTGAATCTAACTAAGATACATTGTAAGCACATATGTAAATGTCACAATGAAACCCCCGTGTACAACTAATATATGTTAATAAAAAAAAGATAGCAGAAGTGAAAAAGGAGGAAGAAAAGATAACAAAAGAGAGAAGGAAGATGTAAAAATATTAGGAAATGAAAAATAAATACAGAAAACAAGATAAAATCCAGGGGTGGGGGTCATGGCTCATGTTTGGTAGATACCTGCCTAGCAAGTACAAGGTCTTGAGTTCAAACCCCAGTACTACAAAAACAAAACAAAATGATAAAATCCAATTAATCCAATTAAAGAAGCAAAAGTAGGAAAAAGGAAATAAAGTAAGTTAAGTGTATTTTTTAAATGAGGAATAAAAAATAAAGATAATAAAATCTAAAACAGATGGAGAAAAAGAAGAAACAAAAATAAAAATAGAACAAAAACAATTCCTCCTGGCCTAGGAACTTGGATTGGAGAAGCTTCATTCCATAAAGAGTCCATGAAATCTAGACTTTATGTATGTAAAATGGGGAGAGTTTGGTGAGGGTGAAAAGGAAGAAAGAGAATGATGGGGGATGAATATGATCAAAGTACGTTGTATACACATTTGAAAATAGAGTAACGAAACCCATGAAAATTTTTTAAAGGGTGGAGGAAGGATAAGAGTAATAGAGGGGTGAATATGACCCAAATAGTCTATTTGCACATGTGGAAATTTCACAATGAAACCCCTTTTACAATTAAAAAACAGTAACTAAAAAGAGAGCCCACCAGGTATCAGCGGGTCATGCAATGCTGCTGCAGTCTCTTTTGATTCCTCTCAGCTTACATCAAGTCATAAAACTGGTTAGGGCCATATGCAGACTACAGGCTGCTGCAGTTTCTTGCTGGGCACATTGAGAGAATGTTCAATGTGTCTAGGATGTGTTTCCTTGAACGGCTTTCGAGTGTGCCCATGGGGACATGGCAAATGACAACTGCAGAGATGGTAAGCCTTCTCGCCAAACTAGTTTCCACAGCATTTGGACCAATGCTGGGTGATGAGTGTTCACTTTCTCCTGAAGCCCTTTTTCCCTCTGTCTATGGAGCCTGACAGCTTGGCCAACATTTGGCCACAGCAAGCCCTTTTCATCCACTGCCTTTAGGGGTTACATTGGCAACACTGGCCTGGCATTTTACCAGATGAGTGGCATGGCAAATATCCAAGGCCCTGTGGTAGCCCCAGAAACCTCAGAGGGATGGAGGCTATGAAACTACTGTGCTTGCACTAGAGAAGGGGTTGAGTGAGCCAAGTGCTCATTCATCCTTCTCTAGGTACTCTCAAATCTGGCTCCCTCTTGAAATCACATGGACAGGACCATCAGCCTGGACTCTCCGACTCCCAGAGACAGACCTTGTTCCCTGCTGCTCAAATCTTGTGATACAGCCACTCAGCCAAAATTATCTCACGTGACCCTCCCCCACTTTGTCAATGCAGTGAGATGTCCACAGGGACCCTGGATTGTGATCACTTTGTGTCTTCTGGTCCCCAGAGGGGATTAGTGCCTAATAATAGGATTCAAGAGGACATCTGGTTATAGTCTTCTGAGAGTTTGCTACCACATATAATGGATTTCTTCTCCAATGCTAACTTGCAGAGCAGGTGCAGTCACTCTCAGACCTAATCCTCAAACTGCACCCAAAGCTTGTTTGGACCACGGATTTTTTCCTGCAGACAAGACTGAGGTGTTCATTGCATTCTTCACTTAGGTTTTCAACTTTAGGTTCCCAGTCCCCAGCCAGGCAGACAGTATTGATACTCTGAATTGCTCCACACCCTTCTCTGCAGGTCTTTCCCAATTCTCTGTTCTGTTTTATAGATTTCTAGTCACTTCATTATTAGAGCCAAGAATTTTTCTCAGTTTCTTTCCATGGAATACAGTTTTCCCTTTATTGTCAGACTTTCTGAATTGCAGCTTCTCTGCCATCCTAGCTCCACCTAGCATTATTTCTGCACAGGATTTCCTACTCTCCTCCCCTCTGGCCTTTCCCTCTGTTCACTCTGCCCTAACTTGGGTTAATATAACTTTTTTAAAAAAACAGTACTGAGGTTTGAACCCAAGTTCTTGTGCTTGCTAGGAAGCTGCTGTACCACTTGAACCACACCTCCAGTCCTTTGTTGCTTTCCTTATTTTTCAGATAGGGTGTTGTGGTTTTGCCTGGGGCTGTCTTTGGACTGCAATCCTCCTACCTATACCTTCCACAAAGCTGTCACAAGTACATGTCACTATACGAAGCTTGATTGTTGAAATGGGGGTCTCTAACTTTTTACCTGAGTTGGCATCCAACTGCTGTCCTTATAATCCTCCTAAGTAGGTAGGATTACAAACATGTGCCTCCACACCCAGATGACTCAGCTTTCAAGTTTTGTTTTGTTTTTTTTTTATTATCATATTATTATTATTGTACTGGAGGAACACTGTGATTTCCAAAAAGCTCTTGCAATATAACATTGTTGAATTCACCCCCTCCATCATTCTCTTTATTGTCCCTTCATTCCTGGAATAGTTTCAACAGTTATCATTTTTCCATTTTCATACATAAGTACATACTATTTCCACCACATTCACCATCCCACACCCTTTCCTTATATCCTCCCCTCTCCCACTGGTACCAATCTCCCAGATAGGACCTGTTTGACCTTCACAGCTTATAAGTTTTAAGCCTCCTACTTTTTGAGGCCAGTATCCTGAGACTCTGATCCAAGGAAAATAATTCTACACATTAAATAATTGCTAGTGCTTGGCTTTTGCTTTCCCTGAGAGAATTTTAAACAAGCAAAAGTCTTACCAATATTCTTTGCTGTCAAGCAATTTATGTAGACATTCAAAGCCAAACACATTAGGCAGATACTTGAAGACATGAGGCTTTTGGGTGTTACTTGCAGTATAGGCTAAGATAAAACACCACAGTCTAAAACTGCTCTACAACAAACTGAAGGGAAATTACCTCCTTAATGAGCCAAATTTCTACTGTAATCATGTTTTTCAGTTTCAAGTTTTCCCATATTTGCCTATGAATATTGCTACCAAGTTTTAGGGCCAAAGTCCTGTCTCTAAAGAGTTCCAAACAAACTAGGCTCAGCCACCTGTCCCAGTATACCAAGTAATCTGATGCACAGGGGTAAAGGGCAGAGAAGTGACACTAAACCAAATATAGCCTCATCAAGAAGACACATGAAGGGGGTCCGTAAACCCAAGTCCATCTTAAAGGGGTTTCCAGAAACTTTAGGTATTATACAAAAAGGAGCAAAAGAAGAAGGCTGAGGTATGCCTAGCAGATAGAACAGACAATCCTGGTCAAGCTAGTGGTCGTTATCAATTATTATCTTAATTCTGATTCTGTGGGGGAGGGGGGTAGAAAAGTTGTTATCACTGTTACTTGAGTCCTTTGATGAAGATGTTCAATCATCACTCTTGTCACTCCTGGAATTTAAGGTGACTTCAGGATGGAGACGCAGGAGGAAAAGGTAAAAGAGACAAAAAGGGAAACAGAGAAGGACAAATTGAAGTCAGTTGAGCTAGTGCCCAGTGTCCTCCTTCAACATCACACATCTACACACTTTCCACTGAATTAACATAGTTTTCTTTCTCTTAATAATATCATTACACATTCTTTAAGAACCTACTTTTCTGACAAAATCATTACAACAGAGTGACTCATGGCACCATTTCTCCCTGACAATTACTTGTCTCCCTGCAATTACTTGTCTGAAATTATAAATTTGCTACACAGGAAGCAAGCACCATCTTTTATGCTTTTATGCATTTCTGCATCACCAATGACTATCTCACTATCTGCTGCAGATGAATGGGCTGAGCTCAGTGTGCACTTTATTTTCACCATACCTGCCCTTCATATCAAGATTTAAGGAAAGGATATTTGTCTCCTGTCTCACACATAGAAGTATTGACTTCCAGGGACTAATATATGGAAGAACTTAATATTTGACTACTATAGTTGAAAGGCATAGGAGTTTGGACTCTGATGAAAATCTCAATTCAAAATATGAGCTAACTATTTTAATGGCAGGGTCAGGACAAATGCAAGCATACTAAAGTCAGATGATGCTACTAGTTTATAAGGGCAAGGAATGGGGATGGAAATCATTGTGGGAAATGACCCACAAAATGACTTTTCTGGGTCATTCCAGGGTGGGGTCATGTTGGATGCCCATCTTACATACACACCTAAACAGCCAGCCAAATCCCAGCATCAAAAACCTGGAAATTAATGCTGAATTCCCAGGAAGGTACAAGTGACCATTCAGATTAGAGAAATGATGCTCAGGACAAGAAAACTGACATCCTGAAGACCTGATCATGGCTTCCAAAGAGCCATAAAAGTGCCTCATGAAAGTTTCTGCTTTAAACATCTGCCACATTTAAGCAGATCTTATTTGGTGAGTTCAATTAATGTTATCTCTTTTTCCACTCCCTATCCAGCAAATTTTCGGAGGAAGAAGAGAAGTTAGGGGATAAAGAAGCATTCAAATACATCCCTCTTCCCCCACAAAGGCTTCCAGGAGAAACAGGGTGATCCAGGAATGGGAGGAGATATGCCACTAAGTCACATTTTGAAATCTGTTTGATAATAATCATTATTACTGATTTCAGACTGTACTCATTAGCTTAAAATGGCCATATTTCCTGAATACAAAAGCCTTGTTATCCACCAGTTTTTATCTGCAGTAGGGAAGAATTATTGCCTCCGAATAAACAGTAAAGCAGTAGAAGGGGGCAAGGAACTTGTGCCTTGCCTTTATCACGAGTTACGCATGAACAGTCTACTGCTTTTAGTTCATGTAATTCACTTGATAATTAGTGAGAGATGAAGGTGTGAAACCAAGACTTACAAAGGTTATATAAAGCCAACAGAAAGTCATAAAGTCCTCTTATTTGCAAAAAGAGAACCCACTCTGGCTAGTTTAAGAAGACAAGGCATTTATTATTGGATATTAGGTAGTTTAGGAGGTTGGAAAAATAAGATTATGTCCAAGTTTCCAAAACCTTGCACATAACAGTGGTTCCTTTATTGATCCTAGAAGCAAACCACTGCCACCTGTACTCATACTATTATGTCACAGAACCCACTCCAAAGTTGTATATATGGATCTGGTTGATGGAATCTAGGCTATGTGCCAACAACATTCTACCCCAGAAAAGTAGTATTTCAGTCAGCTTTCTGTTACAACAAGAAATACCTGCAATAGAGAAACTAAAGCAGATACCTTAAAAGCAACTGAGGCCAATAGGAAAAGGGGAACAGGTACTAGAGAAAAGGTGAGATCAAAAAGAATTAACATAGAAGGTAACACCCACGCACAGGAAATCAATGTGAGTCAATGCCCTGTATAGCTATCCTTATCTCAACCAGCAAAAACCCTTGTTCCTTCCTATTATTGCTTATACTCTCTACAACAAAATTAGAAATAAGGGCAAAATAGTTTCTGCTGGGTATTGAGGGGGTGGGGGGAAGAGGGAGGGGGCAGAGTGGGTGGTAAGGGAGGGGTTGGGGGCAGGGGGGTGAAATGACCCAAGCCTTGTATGCACATATGAATAATAAAAGAAAAAAAAAAAGACCAAAGCTACAAAAAATAAATAAATAAATACCTGCAATAATTAAATTATGAAGAGAACAGACTTATTCTGACTCACAGTTTTTTGAGGATTTCTGTCTACAGCTGGTTGATCCCATTGCTTTTGGGACTGTTGTGGCCCATAGTAATAGAAGCATGTCAGGGAGCAAAGCAGCTCACCTCAAGGCAAAAGAGAGAAAGAGGAAAGGGCTGGGGTTGCATTATCCCCTTCAAGGGTATGCCCCAAATAATTAAAGGTTTCCCACTAGGCTCCACCTCTTAAAGGTTCCACCACCTCCCAATAGCACCAAGCTAAAGACCAGACCGTAAACACATGTGTCTTTTGGGGACATTCCAGATCCAAACTGTAGCAGGTGGGAATCATAATAGAATAATGATCAAAATATAGAATCTATTCAAAACATATTAGATAGCTACATGTGGCAGATGTCCTTGACTCAAGGTGTGTAAGTACTTAGCATGCCCCACGCTGTTTTCTCTTCCTGGGGTATTTCTTGCTTTTTTACAGAAGTCCAATAAGGAAAGTCTAGGTTTAATAACTCTTCTAAGAACAGGAGCTGTGTACCTGTTCAGAATCCACAAAGACTCCAAGTTGCAGGTCTGCCTGCCAATCTTTTCACTTTTTCTGCTACCCAACCAGAAATCTTAAAGGTCAACTGTGGCTCACCATATCCATGAAATTTTCTCATGAGTTTCAACTCACAGTGACTTCTGCTTCCTAATACTATAGCAGCTCTTGTCTGTACCATTAATTTGCACTTGTAACATCTTCACTGTATGATTATTTAACTGTTATATTATTTGTAAAGGCAGCCGGAAAAAGAAACTTCATTGGGATTATTTCTCATTCATATGTATTCCTCCCGTGATTAATATAGGATAGTCAGAAAAATCATTATAATTGTCACATTTAGAAATTAGTACGCCACTGAGTAGTAAGCGTCGAAGAAACAGTTTTTCACTTTCTCAGCATGTAGCCAGCTCTATCTGGTGATTTATCAGAGCATGTCCAAAGCATATACAAGATCAGTGTTTATCTGTCACCCCTCATCTCAGTATCTACCCACTCTAAAGTCACTCCAAGCTGTACTACTGGCTTCCAAGCTCTTCATCATAACTCTGATGAAACATTTCGTAACACAAAAGTATGACTAATAAGGACTTGTCATAAGTAAAACGTGTAACTTGTGATGTAGATTCCAGCTTAGTAGTTCTGGGAAAGCCTCTAGGACTTAGGTAAACTTTCACCTAAATCTAGATTAGCATCAAATGGATTGACAACTGATTTCAGAGGAATCTTCCACATGGACATTGCTCCTAACATAATGTTTTCTAACCAGAGGTTATAGTTCTGTTTGTTGACAGATGCCTTTATCAAGGTGTAGGTTTTCCTTAAATGTTCACTCATCTTTGTATTGAGGGACTTGCCTTGGGACCTTTCTATTCTGGTTACCCTCACCAGCCTCTGGTCTTTGTGGAGGAGGACCAGGACATGTGCCTTGACCTTAGCCTTGCCTCTCTGCTTATGGTTTCCACATGTGCTACCACTACTGCCCATGCTTAGTACAAGGGCCTAATTGCTCTAAGCACAGATGTTCAATCCATCACCCTGATGAAGGCTCCAGGGTCCCTTTGAATTCTTATATTGGTGAACATTAGGTTTAGAGGCCCCTCAACTACTCCTAACTTCACAGTCGTTTTCTCCTGCTTGTGATCAGGTTTATAACTATGGAGCACTGATAACTCTGTAGATTGACTTTGGTATGTTTTTTATCTGTCTAATAGGTCTCAAAATTTTGTCTCAGTGTTTGTTACAAATCAATGGTCTTGGGTGTTAGAGTGGCTAAAGCAGGAGAGTGACTGCCTAGCATGAGGCCCTGAGTTTAAGCCTTAGTACCACAAAAAAAAAAAATCAAATTAAATTTCCATAACATTTTATAATTTAGAAAACTCTTCTGATTTTCTCATGTAATTCTCACAGTAATTTTGTCATGGAATTTTACAAATGTGGACAGAGAAATTCAGAGAACCGTGGTGACTGTTACAAAAGCTATAAATGAAGGATAAGAGATTTGTGCACTTTATACCACAGATTCTCAGCTTTCCAGCACAAGGCCAAAAGCCCTCTCTCCAAACTTTCCCTACCCCTTAGAAAAACTAACCTGCATGCAGGACTCACATTCCAACTCAATTAATCCAACAATCCCGCTGTTTGGAACTTCTAATGTAAGCCCAATTCCATGATTATATTTTCATTAATTTTTAATTTAAGTATTACAAGTGCAACACTTCCATCTTTAACATTTTATTACCAAAGAAATCTTTACCTTTTTAATACCAATCAGTTTTAGCTGGAACACTGGGTTAATAAGAAATCTGAAGCTAAATCAGGTATGACAGAAGAGAATGTCTAAATCTATTAGTGATGTCTGCCAAACAGGGAAGAGAATGGTGACAGTCTCTGAAACACTAGAATCTATTCTTTCCCCACTCGCTATGCTTCCCTCTCTCCTTACCATCTTTTCTTCTCTCCAAGTTTCCATCAGTGGCTGTGTGATTGGAAGATATTACTTATTTCTGATTTAAAAAATAGTATAGCCTCCTTTCTACTTGACTTTTCAAGAGTGCCTCCCTATTTGTTCCAAAACAACTTTTAAAAGATGTGGGTGATAAAGGAAATGCAAATCAAAACTACACTAAGATTCCACCTCACCCCTGTTAGAATAGCCATCATCAGCAACACCACTAACAACAGGTGTTGGCGAGGATGTGGAGAAAAAGGAACCCTCTTACACTGCTGGTGGGAATGCAAACTAGTACTCTGGAAAAAAACTTGGAGGCTTCTTAAAAATCTAAGCATAGATCTACCATATGATCCAGCAATACCACTCTTGGGGATATACGCAAAGGAATGGGACACAGATTACTCCAGAAGTACTTGTACACGCATGTTTATTGCAGCGCTATTCACAATAGCCAAGTCATGGAAACAGCCAAGATGCCCCACCACTGACGAATGGATCAAGAAAATGTGGTATCTATACACAATGGAATTTTACGCAACCATGAAGAAGAATGAAATCTTATCATTCGCAAGCAAAAGGATGGAACTGAAGAACATCATCCTGAGCGAGGTTAGCCAGATCCAGGAGACCAAAAATTATATGTTCTCCCTCATATGCAGACTTTAGATCAAGGGCAAACACAACAAGGGGATAGGACTTTGATCACATGGTAAGGCAAGTACACACAAGGGAGGTTTGAGGATAGGTAGGTAAGCCAAAAAAAAAAAAAAAAAAAAGATAGCATTTGATGTCTTCAATGCAAAGGAACTAATGCAGAAACTTCAAAGCCACAGAGACCAATAGGAGAAGGGGACTAGGAACTAGAGAAAAGGTTAGTTCAAGAAGAATCAACTTGAAAAATAATATATATGTACATGGAAGCAAAACTAGGAATCTCCCTATATAGCTATCCTTACCTCAACTAGCAAAAACCCCTGGTCCTCCTTATTAACGTTTATACTCTCTCTCTTCAACAAAATTAGAGATAAGGGCAAAACAGTATTTGCTTGGAAGCAAGGGGGTGGGGGCAAGGGGGGGAGGGGAAGGAATGGTGGAAAGGGGGAGTAATGACCCAATCATTGTATGCACATGTGAATAAAGGAAATTTTTTAAAACCTAGAAGCACACACACTCACACAAAAATAAAAATGAAAAAATGAAAAAAAAAAAGATGTAGCTGACTTTGAGTAAATTTATAACAGCTCCTAAAAGAATCAAGATACACCATGAATTTGACTTGTATTTCATTATGCTGTTCAATTGGCCAGGGAGGTAAGTATAGGTGACTGTTGGGAATTTTTTAAAATCTGTATCTTCAGAATTTTTAAACAAGCACAAGAAGGGTTGATACATAAATCTCAGAAATGCAGCCCAGTTTTTACAGTCTAAAAATACCCTTTTAGAATTTCAGAATCCTATGTGAATATCTTCAAAGAAGAAAACTGAGGCAATATTTCTTCATTCAGTGACAGAAAATCAAGTCATGGAAATAAAGAACTGGTTTTCAGATTCTTAAAACTTCACTACTTTCTTAAGTTCCCTGTATATTCTGGTTATCAGACCCTTGTCTGATGTATAGGTGACAAATATTTTCTCCCACTCTGTGGGTGGTCTCTTCAGTTTAGAGACCATTTCTTTTGTTGTGCACAAGCTTTTTAATTTTATGAAGTCCCATTTATCCATCCTTTCTCTTAGTTGCTGGGCTGCTGGGGTTCTATTGAGGAAGACTTTGCCTATACCTATTTGTTCCAGAGTGTTTCCTGCTCCTTCCTTTAGTAACTTCAGAGTTTCAGGTCTGATATTTAGGTCCTTGATCCATCTTGAGTTGATACTAGTACAGAGTGATAGACATGGATCTAGTTTCAGTTTCTTGCAGATGGATAACCACTTTCCCCAGCAATATTTGTTGAAGAGGCTGTCTTTTCTCCATCGTATGTTTTTAGAACCTTTGTCAAAAATGAGTTGGGTATAGTTGTGTGGATTCATATCTGGATCTTTTATTTTGTTCTACTGGTCTTCATGTCTGTTTTTATGCCAGTACCATGCTGTTTTTATTCCTATTGCTTTGTAATATAGTTTGAAGTCAGGTATTGTGATACCTCCAGCATTGCTGTTTTTGCTGAGTATTGCCTTGGCTATTTGCAGTCTCTTGTGTTTCCAAAAAACTTTAGAGTAGATTTTTCAATCTCTGAGATGAAAGTCATTGGGGTTTTGATGGGAATTGCGTTAAACATGTAGATTGCTTTTGGTATTATAGCCATTTTTACTATGTTGATTCTACCGATCCATGAGCACAGGAAATCTTTCCATCTTCTGTAATCTTCCTTGATCTCTTTCTTCAGGAGTTTGTAGTTTTCCTTATACAGTTCATTCACATCTTTTGTTAAATTTATTCCTATTTGATTTTTTTTTGAGGCTATTGTGAATGGAATTGTATTCCTTCTCAGTTTGTTCATTGTTGGTGTATAGAAAAGCTAATGATTTTTGAAGGTTGATTTTGTATCCTGCCACCTTACTGTATCTGTTTATGGTGTCTAAGAGTTTTTGGGTGGAGTTTTTTAGGTCTTTAAGGTATAGGATCATATCATCTGCAAATAAGGATATTTTGACAGTTTCTTTACTATTTGTATTCCTTTTATTTCTTCTTCTTGCCTAATTGCTCTAGCTAGGAATTCCAGTACTATGTTGAATAGGAGTGGGGATAGTGGGCACCCTTGTCTCATTCCTGATTTTAGAGGGAATGGTTTCAGTTTTTCACTGTTAAGTACGATGTTGGTTGTAGGTTTGTCATAAACTCTCCTAAAATTAATGAACCAATAAAGAAATGGGCAACTGAACTTAATAGAACTTACTCAAAAGAAGAAATTCAAATGGCAAAAAAACACATGAAAAAATGCTCCCATCTCTAGCCATAAAGGAAATGCAAATCAAAACCACACTAAGATTCCACCTCACCCCTGTTAGAATAACCATCATCAAAAACACCAACAACAACAGATGTTGGTGAGTATGTGGGGGAAAGGAACCCTAATCCACTGCTGGTGGGAATGCAAGCTGGTGCAACCACTCTGGAAAAAAATTTGGAGACTCCTTAAAAACCTAAACATAGACCTGTCGTATGATCCAGCAATCCCACTCCTGGGGATATACCCAAAGAAATACAGCACAGATTACTCCAGAGGCACCTGCACACCCATGTTTATTGTGGTGCTACTCACAATAGACAAGTTATGGAAATAACCAAGATGCCCCAATACTGATGAATGGATCAAGAAAATGTGGTACTTGTACACAATGGAATTTTACTCAGCCATGAAGAAGAATGAAATCTTATCATCTGCAGGTAAATGGATGAAACTAGAAAACATCATTCTGAGTGAGGTCAGCCAAGCTCAGAAGACCAAAAATCATATGTTCTCCCTCATATGCAGACTTTAGATCTAGGGCAAATGCAGCAATGTGGTTGGGGTTGGATCACATGACAAGGGGAGAGCACATATTGGAGATATAGGAATAGGGAGAAAACCTAAAACATGAAAGCATTTGATGTCCCCACTCCGGAGGAACTAATACAGAAACCTTAAAGCGACAGAGGTTATCATGAGAAGGGGATCAGTAATCAGGGTAAAGATCAATTAGAAATGAATCAACATGGGTCATAACACGTGTACACCAAAGCAATGCTAGGAATATTTCTGTATAGCTATCCTCAACTCAACTAGCAAAAACACTTTGTCTTCCTTATTAGGCTTCTCTTTTTTCTTCAACAAAACTAGTGATAAAGGCAGAACAGGACCTGCCTGGAACTGAGTGGGGAAGGGGGTAGAGGGTGGGGGAGGGGGCAGGGGGGAGAAATGACTCAAATAATGTATGCACATGTGAATTAAAAAATAATAATAATAATAAAAAGAGTTTCCTGAAATACAAAAAAAAAAAAAAAAAACTTCGCTACTTATTTAGTCAGTCTTTGAGGGTGGGCATGTCATTCTTTAGCGAAATTACAAGAATTAGTTGAAGATATCTACATGAGGTGATAATATGTTAATTAGCATGATTGTGGTAATCATTTCATAAGCATACCTATATGAAAACATGTTGTACAGCTTAAATATATATAATTTTATTTGTTAGTTATGCCTTAGTAAAACTGGAGAAGTTCAAGTAACAAGAATAATTAGAAATTTATTCTTAAATAAAGCTAGCCTATGGTCATCTAGAAAAATATAATTGAATACATTTTTGTATATGTGTGTTTATATATATAATGTACATATATACAAACTATATGTATGTATTCATGCATACAGGGACTGCAGTAGTCTCTGCTTATCCATAGAGAATGTGTTCCAAGATTCTCCAATGGATGCCTAAAACCTTAGATGGTACTAAATCCTACATATGCTATGTTTTTTTCCTATAAATACATATTTATGATAAAATTTAATCTATATATTAGGCACAGTGAATAAATAACAATAATAACTAATAATAAAATGAAACAATCACAACATACAGTTTTTTAAAGTTATGTAAATGTAGACTTTCTGCTCTTTAAATATTTTATTGTACTGTACTTACCCTTTTATTTTTGTGATGATGTGACATGATATAGGACCTACATAATGAGGTGAAATGAAGTGAATAATAGCCATTGTGATTCAATATTAGACTACTGTATAAGGGATACTTGAACATAAGCCCTGCTATACTTTCTCAGTCAATCTGATAACCTAGACAACTAGCAAGTGAATAACAGGTGAGTGATATATATGGTGTGAATATGCTAGACAAAGGGATGATTCAGTATCAAATATTTCTCACCAAGTTTCAGTCTCCCTGTAGACACAGAACCCGAGAAAACCTTTGGCCAAATTATTACTTCTTTCAAAAAGAAAAAGGAGCATGAAAGTGTGAGTAACAATAAAAACCCAGGGAAGGAACCTCAAATTTGTGCAAAGGGATGATATTATCAGTGAAGCATCTGGCATGTGGGAGATGCTCCATTATTCAACCTTAAAAGAGCCAGACTGACTCTTGGAATTGTTTGATTTAAATTAGACACAACGTTTTCTCTAAAGAAACACTCATCCATAGCTGAATTTTCCTCGAAGCCAAGGTGTGTGGGATAGGGAAGGAGGAGACAAGGTGTGGAAGAGAGAGTGAGGAGGAGAAAGAGTGAGGTGTGCATATTGACAAAGGTAAATCATAGACAAAAGTGGAAATCTGCCATCTTCACTTACTTCTGTGGCACAGGAAGCTATGTCACATGGCATCAGAACAAAACTCTTTCACTGGAGCTTTTTACAGGTAAAATAGCCCAGTTAGAGGCAGCTAAATAGGATAAATCCATCATTTTCACTCTGAAGTAAGTTTGTCCATTTGTTTGTTTATTGTTTTTCTAGTCACCACACTGTACTAACTAGCTCTAAGATGACAATGTTCCATGTTTTCTTATATTATTTTCAAAATATTCAGTCTTATGTTTGCTTCATTTTGAATTAATCTTTGTAAAGAGCAAGAAATAGGGAGTCTGGTTTCAGATTTCAACATGTGGATGTTCAGTTTTCCCAGCATTATTTATGGAAGAGGCTGTCTTTTTTCCCATGTGTGTTTTTGATTCCTTTTTAAGAATCAGATGGCTGCAGCTGTGTGAATTTCCTATTCTACTCCTTTGATCTACATGTCTGTTTTCATGCCAGTACCAGGCTGTTTTTGTCATGTGGCTCTGCACCATAATTTGAAGTGAGGTGTTGGAATATCTCCAGCATTGTTCTTTTTGCTCAGGAGTCCTTTGGCTATTCTGGGTTTTCTCTGCTTCCATGTGACTGGTTTTTCTGTTTCTGGGAAAAAGGACTTTAGAATCTTGATGAGGGTTGCATTGAACCTATGGCTTGTTTTCAACAGGATAGCCATTTCACAATATTGATTCTGCCAATCCATGAACATGGCATTTTTCCATCTTTAGTGTCTTCAATTTCTTTCTTCAAAGTTTTATAGTTTTCAATAGAGAGGTCTTTCACGTCCTTTGTTGGGTTTATTTCTAAGTATTTAATTTTTTGAGGCTATTATGAATAGGGTTGTTTTCCTGATTTCTTTCTCAGCCTGTTTGTTATTGGTATATAGAAAATCTGCTGGTTTGAGCATGTTGATTTTGTATCCTGCCCCTTTGCTAAAAGTATTTATTAAATCTAAGAGTTTTTTTATGGAGTCTCTAGGGTCTTTTAAGTGTAGGATCATATCATCAGCAAATAGGGACTACCTCCTTTCCTATTTGTATCCCTTTTATATCTCTCTCTTCCCTTATTGCTCTGGCTAAGTATTCAAGCACTATATTGAATAAGTGTGGAGAGAGTGGACAGCCTTGTCTCAGTCCTAAGTTTTGAGGAAATAGTTTCAATTTTTCCCCATTTAGTACAATGTTGGCTATAGGTTGGTCATATATACCCTTTATTATTTTTAGGCACATTCCTTCTATTACTAGTTTATTCAGAGCTTTTATCAAGAAGGGTTGTTGAATTTTGTTGAAGGCTTTTTCTACATCTATTAGGAAAATCATGTGACTTTTGTCCTTTATTCTCTTTATGTATTATATTATGTTTATTGATTTATGTATGTTCAACCATCCTTGCATTCCTGAAATGAAACCAACTTGATTATGGCATATGATATTTTTAATGTGTTGTTGAATTAGGCCTGCAAGTATTTTTATGGACAAATCTTATATCTATGCCCATAAGGATATTGGTCTGTAATTTTTTTCTTTTTGCCATGTCCTTATCCAGTTTTAGTATCAGAGGTTTACTGACTTAACAGAATGAGTTTGGCAATGTTGCTTCCCTTTCTATTTTTGGAACAGATTAAGGAATATTTGTGTTAGTTCTTCTTTAAAGATCTTGTGGAGTTGCGCAGTGAATCCATCTAGTTCTGGGCTTTCCTTTGTTGGGAGACTATTCCTGCTTCAATCTCATTTCTCGTTATAGATGTTTAGGTGGTTTCTAGCTTCTCGGTTTAATTATCATAGGTCATATGTGTGAGAAACTTGGCCATTTCATCTAGATTTTCCAGTTTTTTAGAATATAACTTTTTGAAGTATTCCCTAATGATCTTCTGCATTTCATTAGTAATTGTTGTGGGATAGCTCCTTTCTCATTTATAATTTTATTAATTATGGTCTTCTCTTACTTTCTTTTGGTTAGTTTGGCTAAGGGTTTGTCAATCTTGTTTAATTTTTCAAAGAATCTACTTTTCATTTCATTAATTCTTTGTATTGTTCTTATAGTATCCATCACATTTTTTTCTACCCTAATCTTTATTATTTCTTTCCATCTACTGCTTTTGGATTTGTCTTGGTCTTGTTTTCTAAGAGCTTAAAGTGCATTGTTAGGTTATTTATTTGAGATATCTCTTCTTATAAATGAGAACACTTATAGCAATAAACTTCCCCTTAGCACTGCCTTTGCTGTGTCCCAAAGATTATGGTTTGTTGTGTTTTCATTTTTGATTCTAGAAATTTTTTAATTTTCCCTCTTATTTCTTCAATGACCCACTTATCATTCAAAATTAAATTTTTCTATCTCCATGTGTCTGGATATTTCCTGCAGTTTCTCTTGTTATTGATTTCTAGTTTTATTCCATTGTGGTCTGGTAAACTACAGGAAATTATTTCAATATTCTTGTGCTTGCTAAGACTTGCTTTATATCCTAAGATATGGTTTATTTTGGTGAAATTTCTGTGGGCTGCTGAGAAGAATGTATATTCTGTGGCTGTTGAATAAAATGCTCTAAATTTTCTATTAAGACCATTTGATTTGTAGTTTCTTTTAATTCTGAAGTTTCCTTGTTGATTCTTTTTTTGTCTGGATGACCTAACTATTAATGAGAGTGAGGTTTTAAAGTCACCCACTATTATTGATCTTATATATTTGGTGATCTATAAAGCCTCCTGACTATCTCTTCCCTAAGGTTTGGGGAGTTTTCTGTTGTTCTTTTTTTGAATTTTTTTTATGCCTTTAATTTGTGCCTCTTCTCCTTCTTCTATACCCATAATTCAAACCTTTGGTCTTTTAATGGTGCACCAGAAGTTTTGCATGTTACATTCAAACTTCTTTATTATTTTTCCTTTATCTTCATCTGAATGTTCTAGTATATCTACCTTGTCTTCAAGTCCTACTATTCAGTCCTCAATTTGCTCTACTCTAATTGGATCAAATTAGACTTTTGACTGAATGCTTCATTTGACTTTTGAGTTTTTCACTTCCAGGATTTCAATTTGATTTCTGTCAGCATTTCAATGTCTTTATTGAATACCTCTTTTATGTTCTGCATTGTCTTCTTAATTTCATTCAGATCTTTGTGTTCTCTTAGTATTGATTCAGGTATTTTTTCATGTCCTCTTTAATTTCATTTATCATGCTTATAATATTTAAAAAATTTTTTTGTCTGAGATTTCATTCACTTCATATTGTGTTTGTTATTTTGGAGTTGTTGAGTTTTGGAGAGGCATACCACCTTGTTTTTTCATTTCTCTTGTGTTTTTATTGGGATTTACACATCTAAGGCCAAGTTGTTAGCTGGAAGTTTTAATCATCTGTAGTCTTTCAGTTGAAATATTCTCAATGTTTAGGCAGGACAGAGTACTCACAGGGTTGATGTGATTTTTCTCACCACTTGGTTTGTGGTTCAGTTCAGTAGCCAAGCATTCACCCTTATGCTCAGGGCACCAGGTCTGATCCCCAGTATTGTTGAGATTGAGGAAAACTAGCTGGAGTCTCTTGTAGAAGGGTCACTTGTTAGCCTCTGGCATGCTTTCACTATAGAAGCTTTACTTTTTGAGTACAAGATGCCACTATTGGGTGCATGGAGCTTAACAGCCTATAGGCTGGGCAGGTTTCAATTGCTCCACAAGTCCCCCAATTTGTGTCCCAAGTGGCAGCAAGCATCCAAGCATAAAGATGTTTCTCTGTTGTGTTGAAGAGTGATGGCAAACAGAATGCTACACGGTCAAGCAGAGAACTGTGAGATCAAGGGCATTCTGGCTGCTGGTCTCAGTGCTTTCAGACCTTGCCCCACAATTCACATCCATATAGTAGGGAGGAGACTGTTTAAAGGGCCTGGTCTTAGTATTCTCAGCCCTGCCTGGCAGCAAAACCTCACTAGGCTATAATTCCTGGAAGTGGGTCTCAGTGCCTTCAGACCTCCACTCAGAATTCCCCTCCCTGTTTGGGGAGGAGGATGTAGGAAATCATGTGATTCAGAAGGCCTCAGCTCAGAGCTTTCAGTCCTGTCTTACAGCAAACACACACATACTAGAGTGGATCTCAGTGCTTTCATACCTCACCTAGCAGTTCACTTCCCTGTGTGTGGACTGGGCTTGGGGTTTTTAGACCTCTCTAGCAGCTAACACACATAGTCAGGAGGCAGATAAGTACTATGCCATTCTAGGCTCATGGGCTTTTTTTCTAAACACTGTGACCCTCAGAAAAAGAGAATCACTCCTTACTAGAGGGACAGGACCTCCTCCCTCTGTACTGTTCACTTCTTGAGTTGCCTACTGTTTAACCTTCTGAGCAGGACCACATCAGACCCTTTTCTTCTTCATAATCTCCTCTCATACTCATCTTTCACCCAGACTCCCTGAACCTTGCTTATTCCTTGTTTTCAAGCCCTCAGAGTATCTCTATCTCAATAATAAACCCCCTCTCAAGATGGTACCTTGCTATAGCTATCTAAGATAAGGGGAGTGACAAATGTCTCTTCACCAAGGTTTGCCTTCCATACCATAGCAATCATAATCTTAACAAATCCCACACTAGGCTTAAGATTTACAGGGAGTGTGGGCTTACCTGCAGCCAGAATTGCCAGTCTGTCACTAGGGATATCTGGCTTACCTTGTGATTGCATCTTCAGCTTCCTCTCTACCACTTCAAATTGCCAAGGATGGAGTTCAAAACTGTTTTACTTTTTCTCTTTTACCTTTCTGCTTTTCTGGTTTTCAGCTGTCCTGTCATCTCTTACAGGGAGATATAATGCCATTAATTATATAAGGAACCTATTGGGAAAGCTACTGGTTCTGACTTTGTTCTCCTTATCTTATGAATTCAAAATCCTAAGAATAAAAAGTCATAGATAAAGTTATTTTGAACTTTAAATGTCTGCCTTCTCAAAAATTACTGCACATTTGACCACTAATAAAATGAGGTTTATTTGTAAATGAAACAATAATTGTCACCCACCTAGAAGTGGTGCATTAACATCAATGTTCAAAATCATAGTTTAAAATACTATGAATGTGATATAAAGGGGTAAAAACAACATTACTGAGGCTGGAAACAGTGGCTCACACCTGTAATTCCAACTATTTTGGAGGCAGAGATCAGGAGAATTGTGGTTCAAGGACAGCCCAGGCAAAAAGACCCTATCTCAATCTCAAATAGCACAGGTGTGGTAGAGCATGCCTGCAATCCCAATAACATGAGAAGCATAGGAAGGAAGATCACAGTATGAAGGTGGCCCTACATTTAAAAAAGGGGGAGGCCCTATCTGAAAAATAGCCAAGGCAAATAAAAAGGGCTGGGCAGAGGGCATGACTTAAATGGTAGAGCACCTACCTAGCAAATGCAAAACCCTGGGATCAAACTCCACTAACATGAAAAAAAAGTTTTAATGAAAAATATATAAATAATTTGGTGTATTTCATCAATTTTTTTGGTGGAATAGTATTTTTAATTGTGTTTGGATAAGGATGTATGGTGAGAGTAGGGTAGGCAATAGATGGGTAGCAAAAAGTATTTGGCCTTGATAGTGGAAGGAGATCAATGGCCAATTTTCATCTCCCTCTGGGAAATAAAGTATCACCAATGCCTGACATGTAGTAGAAAAAAATCACTGATTGCCTGGCTATTGATTTATTTGAAATAGTGCATGAGGTTTTCACAAATTGAAAAGTTCCGGTTACCTTTCATGGTCATGGATTATAGAATTTTATATCTTAAAATTAATTATAAGGGTAGTATATAGATTAAAATGTCTTAGATATAGTATGTTTCCTTATTAATAGATAGTTCATCTAAATAAAAGTAAAGCACAGGACTGAAAGGCCCTTTAGAAATTACTCTTTGCCAATATTTCTATGATTTTATTGACCTTTTCCTTCTGTTATTAATGTTATCATTGTTGTTGCATTTGTCCTAACCTCAAGCCTCAGAAATACAAGCAATCAAGACTACATTAGTCAGGAAGAAAATGAAGGTCTGCTCTCTCCATCAGCAATAAAAAGAGTGTACATGAAAGCAAAACTATTTTCTCAGCCCTGGTGGGACTCATGTTGTCAGTGTGTTCTAGGTTCCACATACCTCTGAGTTCTACTGTGGAAAGGCCACAGGAGATGAAAAAAGTCAAGGAGTTCCATTAGCCAAAACTTGGATGGAAGTCCATGTTTTAATCAGGCTCCAGGGAATAAGTGGCTCCAGATTTGCAGGGCTGTGGCATGTGGCAGAATTCTCTGAGTGCTGCTGCTTCTTCCTCACGCAACTCCTTACCTGGTCTACAATGAGTGTTACCCCAATGCTCCCTCCCCCAGTCAAAACTAAAAGGCCTTACATCCCAGCTTTTTAAGGAGTCTGGGAGGAGATAAAGCACTAAAAGATTTCATGTGCCAGCTGTCCTGGGTAAAATTTACATTTATATTTCAAAACAACACACTTCCTGCTGTGGTGCCATAGAGGGAATGAGAGTTTATAACAGTTACTGTTCTAAGTAGCAGGAATGCTGAGGAGGCTCCAGCCATTCACCTACTCTGTGAGGGAGGCCACTGTAGGAGGAAGATGCCAAAGGGCTGCTCCAAACAATTTTTGGAATAGGATGTTTTATTTTTTTATTGTTGTACTGGGGGTACATAGTGACATTTACAGAAGTTCTTACAGTATATCATAGTTGAATACACTGTCCCCATCTTTCTCCTTTATCTCTCTTCCCCCATTCCTAGAATAGTTTCAAAAGGTCTCATTTTTCCATTTACATGTGTCTGTGCACAGTGTTTGCACCATATTCACCCTCTCCCCACATCCTCCCTCCTCCCACTGGTACCAACCCCCTACCTCCCCACCCCCACATGCACACACAGGACCTATTCTGCCCTCCTGTTCTTCATTTTTTTGTTTTTGTTTTTTTAAAGACATTTTTGTTTAAGTAGCTACACAAGGAATTTCCTTGTGACATTGGACTAGGATGCTCTTAAGTAATGAGTAATTTGTGTTTACAGTGGTTGAAATACTGAGGGATTATTTTTTAGTACTCATAACATCTCATTTGATATTTTTAAATGCTACTGAAAGTGACCCAGTATGGTCTTTATTAAAATTCACTCTAAATTTAATAATATCTTTAATCAAAATATTATAAAGCTGGATAGCATAGCCCTCCTTTTTCTTATTCTCTTCTAGTAAAAATAACTTAAAGTTCATATTCAGCTGACAGAAAATAAGATATTCACATGAATTGGATCAAAATTTTTTAAATGGCCATGGCAAGAACTTAGACTCCCTAAATTATGTCAAGTTATCTTTATTGGAAAACTTTCATTGTCCCCCTGTGTAGGATATGGTCCAAAATTCCCAGTTGAGCCTTAATCCCTCCAAGATTTTATCCTCAAACTACCCATTAGTCATTACCTCCAACCATGACCAAACATAAATTTCCATGTTAGAAATAAAGTAAGGAATGAATAATTGCAATGACCACAGAGGAGAGTCCTTGTTTTCAGAAGATGCTGTGAGAATTCCTACTTCTTCTCTTTCCTTCTCCCATCTAAATCCTACAAAGCTCTTCCATCATCCTTTTGTGATTTAGCTTAAATCCCCAAAATTGTGTTATGCATTTGACCTTTATTATGGCATAGATAACTTGTGTAAATTATTGTTTTTTTGAGACCAACTATTTTCAGGCACTATACTAGGTATTCTGTAGCTGTTATCTCTTATGTTCATAATAACCCAGAAGATATGTACTAATATCCCCATTTAACAGATAAAGAAAGCAAAACTCTAAATTGTTTTTTAAAAATTGTTAAAGTCACTTAGCTAATGAATAGTGGGATTTAAAACTAGACTCCCAAAACCATGATCTTTCTACCATGGTACCCTGCCATATTTTGTTCATCATTCATTGAACTAATATGTATCCTTTTTTTTAATTTTTAATAGTACTGGGAATTGAACTCAGGGCTTTGTGCTTCTACCACTTGAGTCACACCCTAGACCTTTGTTTTTAGGGTTGGTTTTTTTTTTTTTCAGGTTGGATTTTGCTCTTTTACCCCACATCACCCTCAGACTGTGATCCTCCTATCTCCACCTCTCAAATTGCTGAGATTACAGGTATGAACCACCACACCCAGCTGTATCACCTTCTTTATCACAACAGAAGCCATTGAGGCAAGTAGGCCTGGTGGGAGCTTACTGCAGTAGTATAAAGGAGAGTTAATGAGGAGAGTAAGTGAAGTTACAGTGCAGAAGGTATTGGGTGGAAACAGAGTAAAGAAAGGAAGCAGGCAAACACTAAGGCTTCCAGATTCAGGAGTGATTCTCATGCTTTAGCAAACACCATGAACCAGGAGGAGGAGCTCGGCAAGGAATACAGGGTGTTCTACTGTGAACATGTTGAAGAGACATGCTATTACATGCACATGGAGTTTCCCAGAGGCAGAGTTCATAGAGGTTAAGAGCATGGTCTCTGGTGTCAACTGTCTTTGGTTTTGAATCTAAGCTGCATGAGTTTGACCAAGTTTATCTCTTAGAGTCTCAAGTTCTGATTTGCAAAGGAGGAATTCCTACCCAAAAGAGTTTTGGGGAGGACAGAATTAAATAATTGTTATAAAATTACTAATACCATGCTTGGAATAGGGTGGGTTCTCAATATTTGGTATTTTATCACTACTAATAAGAATGGTTACAGTAAAGATGATACTAGAATGGAAGCTCTCTGGGCTGAAAAGAGTTTTACATATTGTTGGTATACAAGAAATGATTAAAGGTGTAATAACCAATGAGATGGTAAGTGTGTAGAGTAGAGCTCACAACCCAAATGCTTCAGGGCCAGGCAGAAAGTGAGTGCAGTGAATTGGTATAAACACATTTGCACATTGTGTGGATGGTGGAACTCTGGGGAAACAGAATGCAAACTATCCCAAAAGATGGGGGTGACTTCTCTGCTTTAGATAGTTTTTACCATTCAAAAATAGAGACTTGTTTTGTTTTTGTTTTCCAAAGAAGCCAGAAATTTGTCATTGTTTAAATGTTGGCAACTAAATTAAACTTAACAAAGAAATAAGACACATACATAAGCCAGGCTGGGGATTATTGGCTGTCAAACTATGGCCTATGTCATGGAGATAGAATAATACTGAAAGTAGAACATTGAAGAACATCAGCATTAAGTGGTGGACAGAGAAAGAAGGGTGGTAAAGACCATGAAAGGCAGAGAACAGGAAGGAAAAGAGAAGACCAGAAAGGGTGAGGTCAGAGAAGCCACCAAAGAGGAGCACTTCAGAGAGGAGAGAATCATCAAAGCCACCAAGGTAGCACAGGGATAACTATGGCCAGAAAATACCACTCAAGCCCATATCATTGTGCCCTCTTCATGAGATAGCCAATGTAACTACTACTAAGGAAAATGAACATAATACTGAAAGAGATTAGAAATGAGTCCAGTGGGAAGTAAGATAAGTGTTCTATTTGACTCAATCCCTTGAACTATGAAGAGGGGTTCTGAGGACTTCCAGTGAGCATCTTTTCAAAAGCACTGATGGACTCTGCCACCTCAACCATCCCCCTGGACATAGCTCTGATGGTTAAAATTGGAGGCAGGCAGGAAATTAGAAAGTTTATTCCATCCTCCCCTTATCAAGGGATTAGCTCATCAGAACATGGAGAAGAGAAGGATAAATAAAAATTCCAGCACTCTGACCAGAAGCGAATTCTGAGATTTTAAAAATTTATTTCCATGTAAATATCAATATTATTAGCTATATTATTAATATTCATATTCTCCAAAAGCTAAGAAAGCAGTAAGTACAAAAATATGGCTCAAAACAGGGGACCTTCCCAGGATGCTTAAGAACAAATTATGATTTGGATCAAGATTGGAATCCTTTAAGCATGCTCTAAACAGGAGGTCACTAAACAGCAATGGGTAACCACTCTGGAAAAGAAGGCTGAAGGAAGATGTTTAGCTTGTCCAGGAAGATAAAAACAATTCCATATAGTAAAATAAAAGTTACCCCTTTTGAGTCATAACAACCAGTATAAAGACATAGCTAAGATGATAAGCACAAGATTCTAAAATTAGATATTTAGCATTCCTCACATTTTACAAGAGAAAAAAAGCTGGATACAGAAATGGTTTGTCCAAAGTCACTTGGCTAGTTTACTGACTCATTCTAATTCAAGATTACCATCTTCTGATTCCTCACTCAGTTCTCTTTCCATAAATCTTTCCCATGTACAGGGTACAAGGTTCATTATCCCTTTTAAGGAAAAGATTTACAGAGATGAAGACACCTAACATGTATATTTTGATGAGTAGAAGGTACGTGAGTGAGGATGGTGCACAGCAACAGTATCCCTGTGTGGCTGAAGGACGACAGCAAGGGAAGAGCAGGCCAGGTGGAACCAAAGGAAGTGGCATCAGTAAGCAGGAACCATGGCATCAAAGGCAGCAACCCACAGAACATGGATGCAGAGCCCTGGCATGTGCACTGCATGTCAGACAGAAATTCCAAACTTTAAAAAGTAAACGTACATTTTCTTAAATATTACCTGTAGTCATAAACTTTTTCAGAAATCACTCATTAAGTAACTACAACTTTGTAAGACATAGTCAATAGCAAAAAGTAAACTATACAACATGAACACACATACTAAATCTTCTGAGTCATCAAGAAAGATATCACAGAACATCTTGCTTAGAATAATTCATGTAAAGCATTTAGCCCAGTGTGTGGTCCACACTTCCATAAGTGTTTAACTATGATTGTGGCTATGTGAGTCCCTTGACAGTCATTCAGGGCTGGATTACTCTTACCTTATGTACAAGTTCTTTATATAGCATTTTAATTTAGCTTCTTTCCATAACAGATTGAAATAGTGGGGTGAGAATATAATTGGAGATAGATATTTAAGACAAATTTTAAAACAGACAAAAAAAAGTCCAAACATTATTGAGACCACTTAGTGTAGGAATGAACAGCCCTCCACCTTCCTGAAGGTCCTAGAGATAGTCACTGTATTGCAGCACAGTATAATCCCTAGAGTAACACAGAATCATCCAGCAAGTTTGTGTGATTCTTGTATCCACTACTTAAAATAGCTTGGAAATGCTTGCTACAATTAAATCAAATTTTACATTTGTAAACATTTTGCCACAGAGAATTTACAAATCATCTGGAAATCTGACCAAAAAAATCACATATGCATGATACATTAAATCAAGTTAAGGGAGGAAATTTAAAGTAAACATAAGGAGATCCTATTCCCTTGAAGCCTTGGTATTAGCTGACTATAGGTCTTTCTAGTTACAATTATCAGTGTACAATCATATGTGATGTTTTGGTATTTCTAGACAGAGATCAATGTTTTTCGTAAACCATGGTAACTTCCTAGTGCTGTTTGGTGTAAAAGTGTACTTGATTATAGCATTGCTTCCTCTTTTTGAAACAAACAATTGGTTAGGAATACAAGTGGGTCTCAGCATAGTAGGGGAATAAGCATGTACTGCTTTGCCTTAAGTGACAAAGAACTGATTTTCCTCCCCAGACTGTTAAAATTCTTATTGACTTTTACCCTGAGACATTCAGTTCACTTCTACTCTGTGTGGTAAATTATCTCACACTTCCTGTATAAAAAAATAATCTGTTAGTTTTCCTTAAATCCCCAATTAGATTTTTCACAGCACACTATACCCAGGATGGTTCTTTGAAGGAATATTTCTATTCCTAGTTCTATTAAATTTGTTTGGAAGCCAGGAAAGCAAAGTGGTGAAGAAAAATTCCAACAGACAGAGTATTTCTTAGACAGCTCTTTTCAAGTCCTGATTTTCACAAGTTGATTTTCCTTTTAGAGAGGCATTTAAACAATATGCAAACATCAACCAATTTAACCTTGGAGAGGTCACTTTGTCTCCTAGTGGATGGTAGGCACCACCTTTTGCAGATTCATAATCTCAGTCCATGCTCTTCATTTTGACAATGGCACAAACATATTGAACTCCCAGCAAATGGTACTCAAGTGCCTTTTTCAATGATGTAAGTTTATTGTAACAATTGCCTGATCAATAGAAACAATGTGTCTTGAAGAAGCACTTATTTTT
Organism: Castor canadensis; assembly: GCF_047511655.1. Taxonomy (NCBI): domain Eukaryota; kingdom Metazoa; phylum Chordata; class Mammalia; order Rodentia; family Castoridae; genus Castor; species Castor canadensis. The sequence continues at coordinate 89,449,569 of NC_133396.1, read as the reverse complement.
TCATTCTCACAAAGCTTCCTACTGGGCTCAAGGTAATGGTGGGGGATGAGAGGTGCTTTAGAAGATAGAAGGATAAATAAGGTTAACTGGTATGTAAAATATATTTTAAATATCCCTGAGTGAAGGTGGAGTGGGATGTGCTTCTGGGTACATCCGATGTGGCTGAGCTGGAGCTAAAGTGACTCCTCCACTCACAAGGAAGAATCCATGTCCTGCCCATTCCCAGTCTGACATTTGCACTGGCGCCTGGTTTGAAATGCTGCCATCAAACCCTCAGGAAGCACAGAATCCACCAGGATTTTGCTGGATGAGAATCAGTTCCCCACCATTCATCTGAAGGTGTTCACAGGAGGTATTGTGAGTGTTCACATTCAAGTATACTTTGTCTTTGAAAGCCAAAAAGATCACTGTGGTAAAGTTCACCCTCCTGTCCTTGCTTGAGATGAGGATGGGCTTCCGACCCCTCCGGTAATGAAGGTTGATCTCCACCTCCTGGAAGAAGAAGCCCTTCAGGGAGATGAGGTAAAACCCATCACAGCTGATGATGATTGAATTGTTTGTCACCTTCATGGTTTCAGCCTCGTTTGGTGCAGTGATGAGGAAAACTCTCTCCTCACACCCTAAAGAGGCTAGGACAGAATTTTTAAAAAAGAAATTATTACTAAAACATAGCAAGAGGCAACGATCTTCCAATACATCTAGAATCAGGTGAAAAGAAAGTGAAAAATAGAGTGAAAGCAAGACAGCACCATGTTTCTACATATCCTGTGGACTGGAAACTGCTTTACCTGTGGAATGGAAGAAGTAGCAAAGCCAATACCAGTGTCCAAGATAGCATCACATAGGGCTGGGATTCCAGAGCTGAGAGACTACAGCAATTGTCACCTTAGATCTATGGCAGAAAAGTTAATGGAGGTTTTCCTGATTTTTCATCATAGGAGGGATTGGCAACTTTGGTGCACAGTGGATGAATTGTTGCAAAGGATGGCAGCAGCACCCCTGGCCTTGGACGAACACATGGCTGATTAGCTTGACTCAAAGCAAATGCTGTTGTTTCCTATTTCCTCTCCACCTGAGCATGAACTACAAATTATTTACATGCCCTGGGATAGCAGAATTAGTGTCAGCATTTACTGTTGGCCTTTGCCAGCAGTTCCTTAAACTTGATAATACAGGTAAGCACAGGAACCCTGTGGGATCCAAGTGAGCTCAGTCAGATACAGTGGAAAGAGCTCAAGGTCAAAGACTTCTCCATTCTATATCCTATTGCTAGGTTTTCCTGGAAGGTGACTTGGGAAGAGTTACTGCCATAGGGAAGAAAAAGAGGTGGAGGGGGAGAAGGAGAAGCATCAGATTTGGCAACTTTGTTCAGGAACAATCCATGTGCAAGCCCAAAAGCCTAAATTTCTTTTATTTCCCTATCAGCCTGAATATCATCCTGAATGACCAAGCAACTACATCTTGAACAACTAATTTGGCTTATGTCCTGGTAACTAATTTGGCAATAGCTCTGGCCAAGACCTATTGTTTCTGTAATTCTTGCCTTGTACCAGGCTCAGGGGGCATATTTTGAATTGGAAATAAGCCCCATGTATGGAGGACAAATTGTACTTCCCTTCAGGTTCACAGAACTTAATAAATACATGAATATTCATATAGAAACCACTAGTGGTTGACTGTAATTACAGACCCAAACATGTATTCCTGATAATCAGAGTATCACTTTTCTTCATATCTAGGGCTTCCCCCAACACTCATTATGATATAATCTTGTCCCAGAATAGAATTAGCAGAAAATTTGTCTTACAGTCAGACAGACGGATAAAAAAGTAAAGCCTTAGTCTCCTGTGCTGAGAAAATAAGCATAGTTCCTATTCAGAATTCCTAGGAACATTAAGGGAGGCACATAAACCTCAGAGCCATGCCTCCCCCACCTCCCATTTGGCAACTAGTCACTCCCTTTTTTTTTCCTTATGCACTTTCTTTGTCCCTGATGAAAATAATATCCAGGCTTCCACAATTCTAGGATGTAATGCTTCCCCAAGGAAAAGAACAAATCATGTGTTACAAATGAAATTAAGACCACAACAAAAATTCTTTTAAAAATTTAAACCAATTAAACTTTTGACAATACTTACGTGTAAGTTGTACTCCAATACTTTGAATTGGAGGATATTGTACCTAAGGGAAGAAAAAATATGTAGTTTTTAGGGAAAAAAATAAGTAAATGGAATTGGCAAGTCATACACAATGAGGCAGAAATATAGTAATCTGTAGAGAAAAATGCATGGCAAAAGAGTTGACTTTTTCTGTAGGGGTTAGACCCAGTCATTTTTCTCTGCCCCTTTGCTTTTCTGCACCATCTCTTAAGAGAAATTAGGATTATTCTGCTCTTTCATGCAAGCAAGAATCTGGGAGCTCTCCTCATTTCTGCCAAAGTCTTCTTTGGTATACTGTTTTGGCTTACAGAGCCCTAATTTTTCCATCTAAAATAACAGTGCACTTAACAGTCATTTTGTTAACAAATACATTCATAGAGTTCCCTCAGAGGAGTCTGTGACCAGTCAAGCCATCAAGGTCACAGATGCCCAGAACACACTGGGAGCGAGTCCTGGAGCTTCCTGTGTGCTTGTTCTTCCACTGCAACACAAGAGTGTTGTCATCCTGTTTTCAGGAGACACTGACAATACAATCTGCTTAAATCCTTCAGAGTCCAATACACTTGAAAATAACTTTTTTTAAAACATTGGGTGTTTCCCTTCTCTTCAACAACTTGAAAAATCTAACTCGAACCAAATCAGTATTCAATAGCAAGAAAAGAAGTTAAACAGTGAAGGGAGACAGACTGGTAGATAAAATTTCCACAGTAATTTGTAGTTAAAAAAAACCAAAAACAAAGAACTTCAAGATGGAGAAAACTCTAAGATGTATTAAGTGAAAATAACAAAGGACAAAGTCATAGGTAAAGTACATTGACATTTGTTAAAAATAGTATCACTTCTGGGAGCACTGAGTATATGTAAAAGAATGCACTAGCAACCCGCTGCAGATAGATGTTACCTGCAGAGAAAGGAATTAAAAACCTGAGGTCAAGAGAAGTAGGGAGCCTTACTTTTCCTAACTTCTTGTTTTTTGTTGTTGTTTGGTGTTGGTGTTGGTGTGTGTGTGTGTGTGTGTGTGTGTGTGTGTGTGTGTTTGAGAGAAAGAGAGAGAAAGGATCTGGATACATATTTTGACTGGAATCTTGTATTTCCTACTAAAAATGAAATAGAAAAAAAAAAAAAAGAATGCCTATTGTCCCTGCCAAGAACAACAGCCGAACAACTCGTCCCACAAGGTTATTTTTGGCAGGATGTCCTGATCAGGTGTGGGGAGAGATCTGTTTTTGTGCCCTGACAGTGGAATCCCTGCTTCCCAGTCTCCTGGCAGACTAGTAGCCTCAGACAAGCAGATTGCACTGGGGCCTCCCCACACAGCTCAGGAATCCCCTGCTTCCCGTATAAGTACACTCACAAGCTGAAACCGACAGTGTAGGAAGAAGGGAGAGCTTTTCTGACCTCTGCCAGTAGCTGGGCTGAGGAACAGTATTAACTTAGTGTGCTCAGTGTGTGGACACAGGTGTTGAGTTGGGTAGAAACGGGAGTCTGTCTCCCTCCCCTCTATGCACTGTTTGTAGTAGCTTCATTAATCAATGGTCTTTGTGTTTAAGGCAGTACTCTGGAAGAAAACCTCTCAAAAGGCATATTATCCACCACCACAACCATAATCCCTAGGTAAGTAAATGCCCCCGTTCTCTGGGGCTGGTTGATACCAGCATGGATTGCCAGCTGTTAGAGCCAGAAATGGACTATAGAGTAGCACAAAAGGCACAGGGCTCACAGGTAGCACCTGGGTCTAATACCAACCAGGCAGATAGGTGCTGGCTCTTCTCAGACAAGTATCAAAATCTCCCCTAGATGTCAGTTTTTCATCTTTAAAAAATCACTAGAGGACCGGGGACATCCCTTTCAGCACTAACTTTCCATGATTTGAATTTTATTTTATTTTATTTTATTTTTACATGTTATTAAGGAAATTCTTTTTATTTTCTTTTATTCATATGTGCATACAATGTTTGGGTCATTTCTCCCCCCTCCCCACCTCGCTACCAGGCAGAAACTATTTTGCCCTTATCTCTAATTTTGTTGAAGAGAGAGTATAAGTGATAATAGGAAGGACCAAGGGTTTTTGCTAGTTGAGATAAGGATAGCTATATAGGGAGTTGACTTGCATTGCTTTCCTGTACATGTGTGTTACCTTCTAAATTAATTCTTCTCAAACTGACCTTTTCTCTAGTTCCTGGTACCCTTCTCCTATTGGCCTCTGTCAATTTAAAGTATCTGCTTTAGTTTCTCTGCATTGAGGGCAACAAATGCTATCTAGTTTTTTGGGTGTCTTACCTATCCTCATACCTCCCTAATGATTTGAATTTTAAAAGTTGCAACTCTAATTCAATTGTAATAAGAGAGAAAAAAAAATGAAACTTCCTCATTTACAAATTTACTTCAAGCTCTCTGATCTCAGAGCCCTTGTGATTTGAACATCTTGAGTGACTTTGCAAGAGTCTCCAAAATGTTCGTTCGAATCAAAGAAGTTTCCTGAGTTTTTGAAGTACCCTGATACTGTAGGGGTAGTAGTGACAAGAGAACATCCTGGGGGACTGAGATGTTGAGAAGCAGCAAAGAAAGGACATGTGACTTCCTCCCTTGGGTTGATCTAGTGGAACTCCAGACTCAGACATCCTGTTTCTGCTACCAAAGTTCAGCCAGGAGTAGAAATTTGCATATTCTCAGATGACTCTTACAAGCATCAATACAGTCAATGTCATGAAGTAGAAAAAGATGGTCTTTCCTCTTGCCCTCTGCCCTTCTACAACTTCCTTCCTAACCCCCATACCTGATTGATTCATGCTAACAGCCCCACTGCACAGAGACACCTCCACAGTGCCCAAGTAGTCAAGGCCCTCTTTGGCCTTGCCAAACTTTACTGCCACATATTCTTTCTGTGATCTCATCCCCTTGACCTTGAATAGAGAGTATGGTCAGACAGGAAAAAGAGTATAGGCTGTGGAGTTGGATTTGGTTGAAATTGTGGCTGCTCTAGCTTTGTGAATTTGGAAAAGATACATACTGTTTCTTAGCACTAACTTTTACACATGTGAAAATAAGGCATTATATTGTCATTGGAAGGTTGCAAGAGATAACTGTGCAGTTTAAATAGGATAACTTAAAGCATCCAGAAATTTGCCTGGCACATGGTAAATATTCAAAAATGACTCTGCCATCAGAATCTTACATGTTTAGGCCTAAAACAAATCCTCAATGTTTGGTATTTAAATTCCCATATCAAATATTTTGAATCATCCTATTCACACAAATGTTTATAGAGGCTTTGTTCATAATTGCCAAAATTTAGATGCAACCAAGATGCTCTTCAGTGAGTGAGTGCATAAATAAACTAGTACAGCCATAAAATTGAACATTATCTTCAGTACTAAAAAGAAATGAGCTATCGAGCCATGAAAAGACACGGAGAAACCTTAAATTGCATTGCAATGTGAGAGAAGCTAATCTGAGAAAGCTACATGCTGTACGATTTCAACTGTATGATATTCTAGAAAGACAACACCATGGAGACTAAAAGATCCATGATTGCCAAAGGTTAGAAGTGGGAGAGGGATGAACAGGTGGACCAGAAGGGCTTCTTGGGTAGTGAAACTATTCTGTATGATATGATAATGGCAGATATATCTCATTATTCATTTGCCAAAACCCTAGAATATAGAAAGCACAATATTAAGAGTGAACCATAATATTAAAAAAATCACTCTATTGACTAATAATACCACAAATACAAGTCTCATCTATCCTACTGAGAATATTTAGCTATATGGCCTTAGGAGAATTACATTTACCTTGGTGATTTTCAGTTCCTATATCTGTAAAATGAAGATAGTGAAAATATATTTTCTCAGAAGGTTGTTGTGACAATTTTTTTGAATGAGATAATGTATGCTAAAAGTCAGCATCTGTCATGGAATATTGTAAGGAGTCGATGAATGTCAGCTACTATTCTTGGATACATACTGCAAAAAAGATCCATGTCATTTTTATAACTTATTCCATGTGATACTATATAAGTTTTTTGGGGTGTAGGGCAGTATTGGGGTTTGAACTCAGGGCCTCAAAAAAAAAACACTCTAACATTTGAGCCTCACCCCCAGTCCTTTTTGCTTTAGGTTATTTTTTGAATAAGGTCTTGAGTTTTTTGCTCTGGCCAGCCTAAACCTATGATCCTATTTACACCTCCTGCATAGCTGGTAACTTTTTCCCCAGGCTGATCTTAAACCACGGTCTTCTCAATCTCCACCTCCTGAGTAGCAGGAGGTATAAGGCACCATTTCTGGCCCTATATAAGCTTTATATATGATAACAGAATGGAAGAATAAACAAAAAGGAAAAAAGTCATCATATGAACTCCCTGACAATCTGTAGTCCAGATAAATAGCACCACAGAACCTGGGCTTCATAAGAAAGATCGCCAGAAAATAATCAGAAGATATTTAGTCTACCCACTTACAGAAACACAGTGTTTTGAACATTAAGAAAAACAAAATCCCCAGAGCTTCTCCAGATACTAAAATAAAATGGAAACTATCAAAAGGATAGGAGGGTATCCATGCAAGTACAGTCTACAGAATAAAGTTCCTTTAATCTGGAAAGTGTGAAGAGCCCACATCATCTTCAATGGTTAACTGAAAACTCCTATATGGGCCAGAATTTAAATTCAGCCCTCAAATTTTAATGGAATGATCTTGGAAGCATGAACAAATACAAAGATGTCATCTTCTATTTGAAGGTTATGTTTTACAGATGAGGAAATTAAAGCCCACAGAAGTGAAGAGACGTGACTTTGCCCTCCAATTACAGTACAATTTTTATTGTACCACATGAGGAATCTTTTTCTCCCCATGCAAATATGAAGTGAGGAGAAGTTACTATGAAGATTGTATTAGTACCCCATTCCTTATGTCCTTGCATCCTCTTCTGTACTGACCTTGGAAAAGAAAAGTTCCCACATAGCAGATTGCTAATGACATCATCATGAGAGTACCCAGGGAAAACTCGGAGGCCAAGCTTCCCCCTGCAGGGTTTCAGCACTACCATAAGTGAAACAAGAAAGAAAAGTAAAGAAAAAAAACTGAAACAACAGAGTACCCACTTGGTAAATGCGGGCTATTTGACCTACTGTCTGAATAATGCATGTGTCATGCCTGGGAGCAGCTGATGATGCAACAGGAGGCTCTACTAGCCCAGTCCTGTTTAAATGCTACTGTACATTAGAATCACCTGGAAAATTGTCAAAAATTTTTTTGAAAATTACAGATGGGCAGTTTATTTGCAAAGACCCCTATTCAAAAGGTCTGAGTGGACCAAGGAGTATGCATTTCTATAAGCATCCAAGGGTCACAATTTGAAAATCACCTCACTAAACTTCTGAAGGTCTAAATCCAGAGACTGTATCTTCAACCATATCCCGTGCAAAAAGCATGCCTGCCCCCAAACTGGTACTCAAGATATGTTTGCTCCAGTGTAAGAATTATTCAGTAACTAAAGAGTAATGTGATTGTTATACTATTTGGTGGTTTGTTTACAAACAGCAGCAACAATTATCAAGTACCATCTGTTAGGCATGATACTCAACTCTCAAAATTCAAAGGGATAGAATATAGAATCTTTCTTTTGCAAACTTGCATTCCAGCCAGATAAATAGTTCCCTCTTTATAAAGCCTTTAGGAAATACCAATAAGCCATAAAGTTCCAGAAAATAAAAAAAATATATCACAGGCATTGGTAACAAAAGGAGAAAAGATTTGGATTTAGGCCTTGAAAGAGAAAGAAGGCCAGATAAACATTAAGTCATTGAGAAATTCTATAATTAGCTAAAGGAAAGGTCTACAAATGAGGCCATTATTTGTATATTCAAGAAAAAGCATAAAAACATATTGAGAACTTACAACATGCCACACACTGTGTTAATCTTGTTCAAATTCATTACCTCTTTTGCTGCCCAAAATAACCCCGTGAAGTAGGAATAAGAATTACCCATGTTTTTCAGGTAGGAAAATGAGAATCAGGGTTATTAACAACTTGTGAGGAGTTAAAGGTATTAATGTGAGTTCTCCCTTTCTCTTTATCCTACACTATCATAAGAATAAAGAATTGCTAGAAAAGCATTTATCTGGGAATTCAACATTAATTTGAACTATTTTCATCATCAATATTGAGATTAAGATTTTAATTTTTAGATAGTTGTCAAAATATTCAGATGTGTTTCAAAACACCCAACAGTTCTCCTCCTAAACAAGCCCCTCAACCAATGGGCAGTCTGTGTAGTTCAGTTGGCAAAATCATTAGCTAGGCCTTGATTAGGTGCAATTATCTTGGCAAGATGCAGCAGACCCACGGAGCAGCACACAGTGGACTGCAGGCAGGTTCAAAGAAGAGTCTGAATTAGATCCTTTCCTGGCCTCTCAACACTGGAGCACTGGGCTGTCTAAGAACATACATAAAAGAATCTGATGCCTGATATTTATTAGCAGATTGCGTCATGTTCTCAAGGTGATAATGGTGTCAAGAGCTTGTCTTTGGAGAGAATGTGAGCCTCTGACTCTGACTCACTAGGATGTGGCATGGGGCTATTGACCTTATACTCATTTGGCACTTATCTAGTAGAAGGGTGTCTTTGGCAGATGCAAATGGTACTCATTAAATATGAAACCAGGAAGTGGGCTTTGTGTTCACTATCTGGGCCTTGCCATTCCTCACTTGATATCAAAATCACAATGTCAAGATCCTGGGGGAGAGTGTGAGTGAGGTATGAGTCAGTACAGGACAGTGGGGAAACGGATCTGTTAGAGGGACTCAGCTCACCACACCACCTCCACTGGAATGGAACCACTCCTCCCCCATCTTGAGTTTCATGTCAGTCTGAGATCTGAGTGATCATAAAAGCACAAACTCACAAGTCCTCAGGGTGTTTCAAGGAACCTCAAAAAAGGAAAGAGGGATTTCCATGCTTACCAACTACAGTAGACTGAGAGGGTAGACTTTCATCCTAGTGGATTTAGTGTATGCTCCATGCAAACAAAAAGATGGGCCCCCATCTCTGATCAAGGAAATTCAGAACCTCATCCACAGAAAGGAATAAGAAGATGGGTAAAAACTGGTTCTTGGTTAAGGAGTCTTATGTATTTAAAAAAAGTAAAAGTAAAAAAACCTATCCCACAGTGTTACATTTCTTAGTGACAAAATGTGTAGCTTTGAAAATTTTTGTTGAATAGTTTACTGAGACTTAATGAACCCAAAGAAAAGCCATTTAAATAGTCATCCAAAACTTTCTCTTCGTGCCCAGTCTGCCCATCACTGCCACCCCCTTTTCACTACAAACTCCACCTTTCCTCTTTCAAACTCCACCTTCTTTCTCACAACACAGCCTGAATCACATCCTACTAGCCTCCTCTCTCTGACCATTTATACTCTACTCATCTATTTAGTAATGGCTGTATGGTCTAGTGGAGTGGCTCAAGTGGTAGAGTACCTGCCTAGTAAGCATGAAGTCCTGAATTCAAACCCCAGTACCACCAAAAACAAAAGTAATAGCTATATGTATCTCCCCTAAGAGAAACATCCCTTCCCTTCTTTCTATCTTAGAAAACATGAGCCATAGTTTCATTATCCCTGATACTTTGTAACTGGTAGATTGCTAAGAGTAATCCTAGATAGTCAGGTAAGCAACAAAATCATCTATGTGACATGAACATACCTACAAAATTATGTGATTGACTTAATGCACTAATTTTTGTATTCTTATGGGGAAGATTTTCTTTTAACTGGGTTTCCTATTCCACATTAACTAAGGAATTCCTCAAAGTACCATAACATTCCTGAGAACTCCCTTCCTCATCTCAGTTATCAAGAAAGCCTCCATCATAATTTCCTTGTACCCTCTTAGTTTCTAAGCAACTGAGATGGTAAGTTTACAGTGTAAACTGTATTACATACCTTCTACCATATCCCAAACATAATGACTCTCAGTAAACAAATATCTGCTGAACTAAGGTGGAACTTAGCCTCTTGGGCCTGGCTGGACCTGTCAGTGACTTCTTGACCACATAATATCTGACACTAGTTCTAGTCAACACCATACATGCTCAAGGTCTTTGAAATTTCCCTTTTCATATTTGAGTACAAAGAGAGCAGAAGCATTATTACAGCCAATATAGCTATTTGAAATCACTGATTCCTATTCACTTACTATATAAAAAGGAGGGATTTTTACCTTAAGAAGGCAACCTGGTAGTGTGGACTAGATATTGGGCTGGCAGAAGATGGTCATAGTTTCTGTTCTTGGTCTAGAACAACTCTTTTTCCTTGCTGAGCTTCTAATATCCTCATCTCAATGTCCAGTCTCAATTTAAATCGTTATAATAAAGTTCCTCTGGACATTTCCATTTTAGAAATTAAGAAAATCATAATTTTCAAAAGTGAAATCTCAAGAGATTAAGTGATAAGAAAACCTTTTGATCAGCAGGTCTTTTGAACACAACAGACCCCTCTGCTATAACAAAAGCAGCAGCCTCTTCCTCCACAGGTGACTCCCTCTGACAGGTGATGAACAATCAAGATTGTGTTTAGTGTGTGTTTGCAATGGAGCCTTAGCCTCCATTGGGTGGGGCATGTGCTCTGATGTATACTGAGCCCAGTGATTAGGAGAACAGTGGGATGAGGATGATGGTGGTGACAATAGTGACAATAGCATTTAAACTGAGGCTTTTTTATTAATTCATGGAAGAGAAACCAAATGCCTAATGCAAGGGAAAGCATATTCCCTTTATAACCCCAACTGAAAAACTGAATACCTACCAGCTGAAGCCAATAGGTAGCTTTCTATGAAATCACTTATGGAAGAATTGTAGCCTGCCTGGTTATCCAATGTTTATCACACACTATGCTGTTGCTTGTTTAACTGCCTTCTTACCCACTGGGTTACAACTCTTGCAGAATAAGAAGGACCATGTCAGTAAATGATTGGTAACTGGTACTCCTTAAACATTGTTGAAAAAATACATGAATAAGTAATCAGCAGTGGGTTGAATAATGTCCCCTCAAAATTCATATCTATCTAGCAATGTGACTTTCTTTGGAAATAGAGTCTTTACAGATATAACTTGCTAAATTTAACATGAGGTCAACAGGATTAGACCAGGTCCTAAATCCCTAAGACTGAGTCTTTAGAAGAAGATTAGGGAACAAGGAGATACACAGAGAAGAAGGCTATGCATGTGAAGACAGAGGAGAGCTTGATATGATGCAGCTATAAGCCAAAGAAGATGAAGGATTGTTGTGAGCCACCAAAATCTAGAAAGCAGTAAGGATTCTTCCCTAGGACTCTCAGAGGGAGTGTGGCCCTTCCAACATGTTAATTTTGAATTTTTAGCCTCCAGAACTGGGAGAATAAATTTCTGTAACTGTAAGCCACCCCATTTGAGTAGGTGTTTGTATATAGTGTACAAATCACATTAGAGTCATTTTTTCAAACTAGTGTCTGACAGAATTAGAAAGGGTCAGGATTATATGGCATATCCTCCTTATCAATCTTTAAGAGAAGATGAAACAGTGTGAGCCCTCTTTCTACTCTGTAAGTGTGTCACACATGCAATGCCTTGATTGTCTTATAAAAATGTCCTCTAAGGTATTATGGGACTGTTAAAACTTCATTAATCCCATTATCTCCACCTATGTAACTAGATTTCAATCCCCTTTCAAAGAGTCTTTCTTCCTTTTGTGACAGAGAGCAAATCCTTCCTCCAATTTTTCTTCAAAAGCAACTGGTACCAGAAAAAGAAGACAATTTTCTCAAATAGCCAGCCAACATTCTTAAAGCTCAGAGTTATGGAGTAATAACCAACAGTAACAGAAAGAGATAAGACTAGAATTTGGACCTGATCTTAATTTCTAACCTGAACCTTGCCTTAAATTTCTTAGTAAAACAGTCCATAGATTCCTGCCAAATGAATACCTTTAGGGGCCTTGGAAACTGAAAACATTAAGCATGCAGCACAGAAGTAATCCAAAATACATTTATATTACTAAACTGTAAGATACATGTTTTATAATTTATTTCATAATCCGACAGGGTTCCCTCATCTTGGTGGCTATTTTGATGGGTTTTTTATAATTTTATAATATTAATTGTTACTCTGTCCTCACCTTTGATTGTCTCACTGGCCTTCTAGGCTCATGCTCTGACTGCCTGCAGTGAAGCCAGCTCTGAATATACAACACTAGCACTCAGTGGAACCTCAGTTCCTCACTCATACAGTGCAATACTTTGGGAATGAGGCTTTCTGACCCCAAGTTCTTAGTTAAGAAGTATTGGAAAAATTAAAGTTTAAATCTGTCTATCTTTCTGTCAGTCAACACATGTTCTTAAATAGTGTTTTTATATTATCAATGGTAAATAAATTTATATAAATTAACCCATCAAAGGTGTGTTTTACAATGAAAGGTCTACTGGAAAAAAATTTAGTTAGGCCAGTCATATCTCCATTGTTTCTAGTATTGTGAACCAGACCACATGTCTCTTGCATATTAATTTTCTGCTCTATTTAACAGCCAAGTCATTGGAGAATTGGATGAAATGTATCACAGCAAAAGGTAATGGAACCAGCCTGGTCCATGTGTTCTAAGTGTGTAATATTAGATCTCTGAACCACTTTCAACCAGACATTGAACCTAATAACACTTCATAACCGCATAAATTCTCTCCTTCCTTCTTTTTTCATTCTCTAATAACAAACATAAACTCTAAATTAGAAAGTTATGTTCAAAACTAATAGAACTATTTCAAGGCGGGTTTTTTTAAAATCCCAAACATTACAATAGAGAAACCAAGGCCATGAAGCTAAGGTTAATCTTAACTAGGATATGTTTTCTGAGATTTGAGTTATGGGGTGTGTGTGCATGCTCACATTTGTTTCCACACCTGCACTCACACAACAAAGTAAGCATTTTAGTGGAAGCATGCTTAGGGAACCATGTTCATGAGTCACAGTAAAAATAATTTTAGCATTTACAAAGCTCTGTAATGCAACATTTGATCCCTACAACAACCAAATTCCAAGTTTGATTATCATTAAACTGATGTTCAAGAAATTTACTCAGTATCATGAAGCAAAAAGCCTGAAACAAATCAGAGTCTTCTGGTTCCTGGTCTAGTGTATGCTCTGTTACACCTCAATGACTCTCCCCAAAATCTGAGCTGTCCTATGTTTTTACATAAAGAAATGTTTTAATTCCTTAATTTGAAAAGATGTGACTACCAAAGTGTAGGGAACTACAAACAAAATATACAAGACATAGGACGTTGAAGACTTTCACTTTTGACTCATCTGTGACTATGGGAAAATGTTTTTTCTACTTCATAACTCGAGTTTTTTTTGTTGTCATTGTTTTCTTTGCACTTGTTAAATAGTAGTAACACTGCACATGGCACCTCTAACCCCCATGACTCCAAAACATTAGTGTTCATTTTCCGTGGATGAAAAATTCCTGAAATGAGGGGAAAGCTGTAGGTAATTATACAAAGGTAATCACTACTTAAAGAAACAGAATAAGAAGGCCAGGGTGGCCCCTGGACAAGAATGGGCCTCCTCTGTACTAGTAGCTAGGGATTAAGGTCAGCAAATAGGAACAGAAAGGTTATATCCCTAGGTCTATACCAAACGCCTTTCCACTCATTTCCCAGTTCTCCTCTATGAGTGTGTATTTGTATCTATATGTGTGTGTATGTTGGATATGTTCCTGCATAATCCCCATCCAAAAGTTATTCTGTCCTTTTTAAGACTCGGGTCAGAACATATATGTACCTAGATTGTTCATTTAAAAATATCATCACTGTGTACACAGTGAACAATATTGTCTCCTTGATTTGATTTTGCTCATCTCTTCTAGGTGGATGAGCACTTGAATTCCTGAAAAAAAAAAATTGTTCATCTCAGCTCTTCAAGAAAAGAGGGTAGGCTGTCAAGATGCAGATGGTTAGTTTTACTGTGGTGCCCCCTAGTGCCAGGTCAACATGTAGATCAAACAAAAGAGGCAAAATTTGGAGAAGCAACAATTTTGGTAATTGTGCCTGTATTCTATTTGCATAGAATAGAATGAAGTACGTCCCTAGCACGATTCACAAACCCTGTGCAATACACCTTGCCTAGATTTTCAGCTCCATTTTCTGCCACCCTTTCCCATGAACACTGGACTTCAATAATTCTGAGTAACTTGCTCTTCCTGCCTAGAAAGTCTTCTACCTCCCCACGTCCATTCCTTCTGTGTAGGAAATTTCAATCTTCCTTGAACATCAACTGAAGAATTATCTCTTCCCCCAGTTTCCCTGACTCTCCAGAAATCTCAGGCAGTCCCTTCTTCCTCCCCTCCCTTCCCACTATCCCTTAAGTGTGTCTCCACATACTGGTACCCTTTGAACTAATCTTGACAATTAGTTCAAAGAGTTCAAAAACCTTCTCCAACTTCTGCAGTTTGTGTTTCTGAAGCTTCAAACAGTACCTGGAGCAAGTAGACACTTAGTGGAATGAATTTGAATAAGGATCAAATTGACATCAGTCAATTGACAACAATTGACTATCAATTGACAACAGTCAGACTTTTCTGGTTAATTAATTAGCTGAGTGATAATAAGCAATTTATCTGCCTTCTCTAGTTTTCTTATCTGTAAAAAGACTATGTCTAATACCTGCTCAAAAGCTAGTGTTACGGATAGTCTTCTAGAGTATTTACTTCTCTCTCTCTCTCTCTCTCTCTCTCTCTCTCTCTCTCTCTCTCTCTCTCGTGGAATTTAAATTAGGGCTTCCCACTTGCAAAGAAGTTGATCTAAGGCTTGAGCCACACCTCCTGTTCCCTTCTTTTCTCTTTCTAGAAGTATTTTGCTCAAACAGAACAGGTTATTTAGATAAGTACAAAGAATATACAGTTTCTCCCAGTCCCTTTTTAAGAGCACAACAATCACATTTTATATAAATCATATTTTGTATAACACTCACATTTTATATTTCTCAAATTCTCAAGCCCACTCTGTGAATACATGCACAACATACTCATAGGATGTTAAGCAGGAAGACATCTTACTGATCCTCTAATCCAACTTCCTCTCTTATGGATGATAAAATCAAGGCCCAAAGAGGAACATGAATATTTTTCCAAATATCTCTAAAACAAAAACTTCTGCTTTTTATGTATGTGAATGAAATTTAACCCAGCCACGAAAAAAGTGTCTAAGTAAACCTCGTTGAAGAAAAATTGACTGTCAAATGGAGTCTAGAAGCTGTATCTGTATTTTTACAGAGCCATGCATATAGTCAATCATTTTTCTAAGGCTAAAAATTAAATCCAAAAAATAAGGAAAGAAGCATGATTATTTTCCAAATACCTTTCTCCTACCAAGGAAGAAAAAGATCCAATTTAACTGGTTAAGTGATGTGCATTTCAGCTATTTCACCTCCAGTAAAGATCGCTGAAACATTATGTCTTACAAAAGTAGAGATTTGATTGCATCACTGCCTATTCCATCCCCAGTCATAATTCCAAAAACACACCACACACACACACACACACACACACACACACACAATCTACCACTGTTGCCACCAATACTATTTGACCAGATTCCAAAGAAAATCCTCACCACCTACCTAAGCTCCGCTTTCCGTAATAAAGTATACAAGACTAAATATAAAAACTGATTGTGCTACCTGGGTCACATAACAACATAAGAAATTACATTAGCTAAAATAAACTAGCTAGAAATAAGAAAAAAGAATTTTGGCAGTACTGTGGTTTGAACTCAGTGCCTTGCTTGGCAGGCATTCTACCACTTGAACCATGCTCCCAGTCCAAGTAATAAGAAAACATTTAAAGTTAATGTCAAGTGAAGAATTTAAAATATCTGAGACTTGAAGTTTTCTATATCCAGAGTATATGGGATCAAACAGCTCAAATGTACCTACGTTTTTGCTTCAGTTTCTGTGCCAAAACAAAAAGCCAATACTCTCCCAGAGATAGGCTCACTGTGAGTACTACTGTCCTAGAAGCCAGTGCTCAGTTTTACTTACCAACTCTGTCACAGAGTTTCTGGGCGGCTTGCAGAATCAGGACCCTCTCCTTACCATTCCCAAGATAGTATGACTGTGTTTCACCTTTTGCTCTTCCCTACCCGAGCATTCTGCAGTTAATTATTCTTGACTGAGACCAAGTGTCCTATCTTTTTATCATCCCACAGAGTAAGAAAACACATAGCACTGTGGTTGCTTAAAAAGCACTATCAGGGCTTCCAGACCTGGTGAACGCACTCAGCGGTTCTATTTTTGGTTGCTCTGTTTGCTTTCTTCTCAGAAGAGCCTGATTCCGGTCTGTGCCTTGGGCATCCTGCCATGGACACATTGCTCTGCCCCCACACCCTCTCCACAAAGCACCTGCTTCACCCAAAGGGTTCTGCACAGAGAAGTAAATGTGTGGGGTAGTGAGGAGAGGACAGGTGTGTTGTGGTGTTAACTGGTCTGCAGGCTTGAGTACCACACTGGCTACACTTCTGGAATTTGGGGACACAAGCACTCTCCATGCTTCAGCAATCACAACCACACACACTCCCACCAGCCTCTGTGTACTGAAAACCCCCATTTCCTGTAGAAAGAGACAAGCCCAGGCATTTTCTAGAGCCTCTTATCTTATCCTGTTTAATTGAAGTTGCTAGACTCTGACATGACCTTTACCTGGGAAAGATTTTTCTAACCCAAAGCAACCAGCCAGGGAAAGAAGAATTATCAAATCAGTCCCAACAAAGGAAACTGTAAATTTATTTTCTTTTCATTGTCATCTTCTGCAGTTAAGACCTAATAATGTTTGTATATGGGAATAGACAAATAAAAAAATAGTACAATGAAAGGAGAGAATGCAATGAGAATAAAGAGATGGAAAAATGGACAGAATATCTTAAGTGGGGAAAATACTAGAAAGATGGTCCCTCTACTACATGATGTATTTGTAGGAAAAAGACAAATGTCTTCAATTTGTCATTGGTAAAGATGGACTGTGAGAAACAGCATCTGATTAAATTACTGGGGTGGATGTGTGTGCACGTAGGCACACAAATATGCACTCAGATACATCGCTGCCTTTAAAATGCAAGGTTAGCTATTTAAAAGAACATTGACACCCTCAGCAATTTTTAAAAAGCAAATCTCCTTGAGTGTCTAAAGAATTTATGAATACAATAGGAAAGTAGAACTGGTCTGTTTCTTATCTCCTTTTTATACTAATTCCCTGATCCATTATTGGCACATTACTACCAGAATGGATAGACTGATTATACATCAGTGACTCAAAAACTTCAAAGTGACACATCATCAAGAAACACCAGGATTCTTGCATTGCAAAGAAAAAGAAAAAACAGAATCAGCACCTCTGTCCTACCTCCACTCTGCCCCTACCACTGCCTCTGCTGAAAAGAAGGAAGGAAAGGAGAAACAGAAGGTGTTTGACCACACTTTACAATCACTAGGTGGTACAGGAGACTCAACAATTTTGCCATTAGATTATTTCCAAGTGACTGCAGCTGTTGCAATGCCATCAACATGAGCTGGAGGGGAAAAGCATCCAGCAGTGCAAGTCATCTTACCTGAGGGTAGTAGAAGTGCAGGCAGATGTAGGTGAGGCACAGGACCAGCCCCAGGCCCTGAATCCCGGAGGCTACCAGCAATAGCTTGTTCCACTTGCATCTTGACCTTGGTACGTTTCCCACATTCTCATTTAGAGGTTGAACCCCTTCCATCTTCACTATCAGGGTATAGGGAAGATGCAGATGTGGTAAAGGGGAACCTGGGGGAAGACTGAGTCTTCCCCACAAAGGAGGAGATGAAGGCAAAAGGAAGCCTATCAATCAGAAGATAGACAAAGGTCCCAGGACCTGAGACAAAAGGCAATTGAAAGAGCAGAGCAGACACTCTCAGTTTTAACTCTGCAACTTTGCAGGCAGGCGGGGGAACTTCTTTGTGACTAATCTGAATTTCCCCTTTACTTTCTTTCTTTACTTTTTTTTCCTCTGGGCTAACAGGGAGTTGTTTTTGTGGCATTCCAGTTCTGATTTGAGTGACTGTGAAATGACAGTCATAAAAGTGTGCTATTTTTTTAATTTCTCATTGCACCAGTAACCAATTTGTGGGTCAGTTGGTAAAGATAAAGATCATTATCCGTTGAGGTAGGAGCTCACATATCCCTTCTTCAAGGTATTTCAAATCATAAAAGAGATTTAAGGAAAATACTACCCTAAGGTCCTGTGTCTATTATACAACTAGCACCAGTCTCGTTTTACAGCTCAGCAATAAAGCATGCACAGACTGTTCTTGACAAAATAAGGAAATATGATGGTGGGTTATATAGCAATGAAGGAGAGATCCTCTAGTTATGTAATCAATTACATTAAATAAACTATTATCTATTGAGCATCTAATATGTCAGATGCCGTGTTTGATAACTTGCAATCTTTTCTTTTTAATTATTATTATTTCAGTCAAATTCAGTAAATAATTACATAATTAATTTTCTGCATACCAGGATAGAAGCAGAAAATTCTGGGTTTTTTTCACACTTCCCTCCACTTTATATTGCCCCCATACATAATTTCACATGAATGAAAAATGTACAGATTCAAATAATCCTTGAAGGCTCTTTCTTTCTTTGAGTTTTTTGCTAGACTCAGAACCTGGAAAGTAAAAGTTTTCTACCAATGTGCTCTACTTACCCTCTATCACTAAAATAAACAATGAAATTAAATTAAATAAGTGATAAAATTATAATGTCAAGTTCAAATTGACAAATATTTACAGAGTAAGTAATATGAGCCCAGTGCTATACTAAATAAAGATGCTAGGCAGGGGTCTATTTAATACAAAATCCTGTTTCTCTTCCATGGAAAAGTGTGTCTCTCTCAGTTTCCCATGGAGCATTTAATGGATATTTAGAGAAAGAAGGGAGGAAGGAATATTTTGGATGTTAGTCATATGAAATGGTAAATGCAACTCTATTTTAAAAAATGGACATGAGGGTATATTCAAAAGAAAAACAGTTTTCAGGCAATGGAAAGTAATGTATCACAGTATTAATCAATTAAAATGAATTAATACCTTCAGTATAATAATTGTGCTTGCATTTGGAGAAAATACTGATCTTCAGAAGTTCAAGTTTTTAACTGGAAGATGAGTTAACTAAGTCACTGTATCAAGACTTCAAGCCAAAACTAGAAATTAAGTTCCATTTAAGCTGCTCTGTAATAAGTTATTTTCCTGAGCAAAGTGTGAACAATATATAGAGTGTGAAGACAAAACTTGAAAGAAAAATCAGTATATAACTCTCAATTCTTGTGTCATACCTAATAGTTACATCAGTAACTGTTTACTCATCCACTTTCAAAAATGACTAAAAGGGACAATAGAAAAAAACTTAAAATACTATTAGAAACTAGAAATAAACTGGAAAATTAGTAAAAACTACTCATGCTGAAAATCAAAGAGAATATTTTTTGTTACTACCAAAAGGATGAAAAAGATTGTAAACATCTGCAGGACACAAACTTGTGTCTCTGCAGCATTCCTTCTTACTGTCAGCATGGCTTCTATGAGGAAAAATCTACAAATGCTTTCTAGACAATAAGAACTGTGCAGCAGAATGAGTTTTCAATCCTACATTGTCTCAAGAAAGCAGTCAACTAAACCAACAGTTAGGCCTGCACATTTTGGTACACTTCTCACCTCCCTTGTCTCAGCCTCATCCTGCTATATTTTGCTTCATATAATTTTTGTTGAAGTTCAAGTGATGATTTATACATAATTCTTTTTTATTGACCACATTCACTCAGCTTCCTCACATTCTTTGTGGAAAGGAAAAAAACACACACATGTGCACACGTGCACATGAAATAATAGAAACTGGGCTGGAAGTTTCAGGGGAGACCTTTTGATATACTATGTGAGTATTTCAAAGTTCATTTTTGGGCTGCTTTAACATTTGAACACTACTGATGAAACCACCAGCAGAGATATAATTAGTGGCATTTCAGTCTCTCTCAGATGGTCAAAGCCCTCCATCTTGAAAATGTTTTGCTTTTTTTTTTTCTAAAAAAGAAAGGTGAAAGATTTGTAAAAGGGGTCAAGCATGTTACTGAATCTATGGGCAATTTATTTTAAAGCATCTCACAAAGATCAAACACACATGCCAGAACAAATTCATCTTGGAATGAAGCCTCGAGAAGTAAAATAAGCTAAAGCGATGGTCTTCTCATAGACCATCAACCTCCCACAGGAATTGCCATTTCAAGACTACAGGAAGATATGGAAAATAAAAAAGCTTCAAGAACTGACAGGCTACCTCATGTTCAGAAAGCAGTAAAAACTTTTTTGGGGTTTTTTGTTTGGGGGATTTTGTTGTTCTTTTATGGTTATTAGGGGGGTGGTTTTTTGGTATTTTTTGTATTGGGGGGGTTTTGTTTGTTTATTGGTAAAAATATGCATCTTGTCATCATTTGTCCATTTAATAAGCCTGGGCCAGGTGCCTGGGGGAAAAGACGTGAACAAAATACGCCCTCAGTTCTCGAGGTCACAAGTGGGAAAGCATGATGTCCACAGCCTGGAAAATTCTGAGGCCAGTGTCTGAGCAAGAAGGAACACGGCAGGGTTAGTCTCGACAGGAATTAAGGCAGAGACATCTTATTTGAGATGAGTCAGGTCAATCTTGTAGAAACCAGAAGCAGTCTGGTCACTGAGGGAGCAGGAGGGGCAGAAGGGCAGGAATAGGCAGTGTAACTTGAACAAATCTTCCTGGTGCCTTCAGGAAACTACAGCTGGAAAGAAGAAGGGTAGAGATGAATGGCTGCCCTGGAAGACTTTTCGAAAAGGACTTTTGTTACAAGTCAAGAACTTTGAACTTTTTCCTGAAGGAACTGGGGAAACATGAAAAGGTTTGAAATAGGAGACGATACGATTACATTTTAGAAAATCATCCAACTGAGTGCCATGGAAATGGAAGAGTGTCATTGAAGTTACCAGCTGGGAGACATTTCCAGGATGTTCTGTGCTAGCTGAGGGAAATCTATAATCCCACCTCTGCACTCAGCTCTTCAAGCCCTTCATCAGGAAAGGGGGGTTTCTTCCTACAGGAAAGACCACCTTTGTCTTCCCACAAAGGATTCTCTGCTTGCCAATCCATGAAGAAATGTCCACATTCATTCAAATTAAAGCTCTAATCCCAGAGAGGGCATCACGCTCTAATTTACACAAAGACAGCAGTATGAACTAAGGCTGCCCTTGGGTTTGCAACAATTTTAGTGAGAAATAATAAGGTTTTAAACTAAAGTTAGGTATATCATGATTGGAGGAGATAATTACAGTGGCTCTTCATTCACTAAACATTTTGACAGTATCTTTGTGCCATCCTCTGAGCATACACAGGTAGTTACATGGAAGCTGACAGAGTGAGGTAGGAAGTGATGGAAACAAGTGCATTTTCAAATATCATAAACCTGATTTGTCTTCTGCCTTCTCATCCTGCTCTGAATCCTAATGTTACTATCCTGGTTAATGTTTTTACCACTCAAGAGCCACATAATCTCAGGATTGGCTTTGTCTCTGCTTTGCCCCAATCAAGCTTTGCAGGACTATCCCTACAGTGTGGTTCATAATGTCTTATTTTCTGTTTGCCATTCCTATTGTTTTTAATCCATGTCCTTATTACTCATCACTTGAACTTCTGAATCAGACTCTCAACTATTCTCCCTGCTTCCATTCCATTTATTGCCAATCCATTCTGCTTTGGCAGACTTCTTTATACTCAGTCAGATCGTGGTCCTGTCAAGGGCTTCATCACATAGAGGATAACATAGAAATTCTCTAGCTCTATATTTTTGTCACTACATGATGTAGCCCCAAATCTCCTCTTCAAACTTATCTCCCTCTGATTATTTCTGGGATTCACCCTGCCTCAGATATATTCACTTTCCATCTCTGACCATCAAAACCTCACATACTTCCCCATGAAGAGCTGCCTTGTGAAGCAGTAAGCTTGCAGAAGAAGCTAAACAAAAACCTTGGAAGAATACTATTCAGGGAACTCTGAGTTTGGATGAAGGGTTGATAACATCCATGGTTCTCAAAGCCGAGTTGATCATCAGAAAGATTCAGATATCTAATTACTTCACTCTAGAATTTCTGTTTCAGTCCATTTGGAGTGGAGTCTTATGAGGGAATATTTCTGAAAGACTCCATAAAAGTCAAATTTGTGAATCTTCCTAGATGACCACGGAAGATCTCTTTGCCATTATACTTCTATGAAAGGAAGCCTTCTCCTGGGAAGGCAGCTGTTTTGTTTCTACAGTTTAA
This sequence comes from Castor canadensis, assembly GCF_047511655.1. Taxonomy (NCBI): domain Eukaryota; kingdom Metazoa; phylum Chordata; class Mammalia; order Rodentia; family Castoridae; genus Castor; species Castor canadensis. The sequence goes on along the minus strand of NC_133396.1, from coordinate 89,427,032 downwards.
TAACTATTTAAAACTATTTCAGTTTCCTGATATCAGGAGTACTACATTATATTCTCATAGGCCCAGAATAAGCTTTCTAGAAATATTTGCCAAATTGAATTGAACTTATTTGCATTAGATCTAAACTGCACTATTTACAGGCCCAGAAAATAATAACAATCTGAATGATACTGAAAATGGCACTGTTAAATACAGAAGTCTGCTAGTTGCTTGACTTTGATCTTAGATTTGAAAGCTTAGCAAACCTGAAATGTGTAGTTTTCATTGAAACCGGAGTTTCAAATGCAAATGTGAACTCATATGATAATATTCCATTGGGTTTCAGAATCATTAACCCCTCATTTAAAACTCCTTTTCTGCCAGTGCTGATTTTCCTTTTCATTCTTCACATTCCTTGGAACATTTTTATAGCTTGAATTGACCACTGGCAGTTATTTTAAGGCATGATGATACATTCTAAAACTCAGAGGCAAAAAACAACCACAGAAATTTTTCTCTGTATGGAACTATGCCCATTATGTACCGTACCTAATTATCTAGACAGACTTTTGGCACCCACAAAATTACACTTTTAAATTGTGCATTTAAAGCACGTATGCAATGCTGAGACTATGTAAAAATATGTACAAATATTTTAACTTCTTACAGAGACAATTTTCTTTTCTAAAGAAATTTTAATATAATGAAGTATAATTTTGTACAATAAACTACACCTATCTAAAATATATGATAGATGGATTCTAATATTCATATACACTCATGAGATCACCATCACAAATTAAGATACAGAACCTTTATAAATCTTCAAAAGATAATTTTCTTCAAATATTAATTGTAAAAGCAAATCTACACTGAGTACATGAAATACTTGATAGACACTAGAGAATAGATTTGCCCCCTAGGGATCATTTGTCAATATTTAGAGACATTTTTGATTGGACTGAAGATAAGGTCCTATATCGTGGGATGCTGCTAACCTTCCCACACAGGATATCCCCATAACCTCCAACATACACAACAAAGGATTATCAGCCTAACGTGTCAATAGTGCTGAGGTAGAGAAAGCCTGGTACAGGGGGTGTCCATGTCCATAACTGATCAGGAGCAAGGCAGTACAATATTGTCTTTGAGTATTTGCATATAGTTATTGACCTGGCGAAACATTTCCTTCATTGTCCAAGAACTGCCCTCAGAGAATAATACTATTGTTCTACCCATTTTTTAGTTAAGATACACTGAGGCTTACAGAAATGAACGAGGTACATGGCAAAGCTGAGATCTGAATCAAGGTCTTTCTGCTCAGGAACATGATTTTAAACAATCAATACATATGAGCAGTTATGCACACATCACTAATTCAATAAGAGAAAACATCTTCCTCTTAGCACTTAGATTCCACCCTTTCTTCCCCAAATTTTTAGTAAATGAAGATACAGCTTACATTAATTGTGTGCAAGCACAGAAGCCTTCTTTCTTTCATTCAGTCCTCTTGGGAACACTACATGGTTATTACAAACCACATCTAACAGAAGGAACCAGAATCTCAGAGTAAGTTAATCACAACACTGTTGGGATTTAAATCCAGATCATCTGGGTTTGTTGGTTTAGCTGTACCATAGCTGGTGCTATGGACTGAATGTTTGTGTCCCCCCAAAAATGCATATGTTGAAGCCCCAACCTCCAATGCAATAGTATTGGAGATAAGATCTTGGGAAGTAATTAGGCCATGAGGGCAGAGCTCTAGTCTGATGGAATTTAGTGTTTTTATAAGAAGTAACTTCAACTCCAGAAACTTGGGCTCTCTCTCTCTCTCTCTCTCTCTCTCTCTCTCTCTCTCTCTCTCTCTCTTTCATTTCCATAGTATATCAGTACCATAGTATATCATCATCTATTCACTCATTTCTGCCTCTCTAGACTGTGCTTAGACATCTTTGGGATATGACCTCTCTGCAAAACACACACACACACACACACACACACACACATCACACACACATGAAATGCCGTACTGCTTTATGAAAATTGGCTTAGGGAATTGATCTGGGCCTTTTCTTTATTCTTTCTGCTGTGATCCTCCAGGCTGTCTGCACAGTTCCTGTTCTTATCATCCTAATTAACTGGGAAAAGATCTCACCTTTGTCCTTCATCTCTGACCCAGAAGTCCCAAAGGATGCCCTGCTAAGAATTCCCCAGACTCAAGGACCACCAAATCCCTTTTTCCTAGTGTTCAACTAGACTCTCTATCACAACCTTCCCTCTGCTCTATGTTCTGTCTGTAGAAAATAGATTAGGTCCTTCTTTTAGCACAGATCACAGTCTCTCTAGCGTCAATTACACACATGCAAGCCTGTCTTCCCTTTGTGGAGAGATTCTAAGCCCTGTCATTTTCATGTGCTCCTGCACACACCTAGAACCAATCCATGGATGAACTCAATACAGGAACAGAATTAGATTAGAACATGGATTATAGCTTACTCTCATTTTTTCAGACCTTCCATCTTTCTTTCCTACTATCCTTCCAGTTCCATGGCTACCTGCCCTTCTTTAATACCACCTTGTTTTTATTCTTGCAACTTGGCCAAAGCCAGGGTTAGGGTGCCTCCACAGCTACTAGAAATGACTAGTGTCAGCCTCCCAGAATCAAACAACTCATTTCAGAATCACGTTCCACTTCCTCACAACATTCAGGTGGCAGTGGAAGATCCAACTCAATTCCTACCAGTAAGAAAAAAATTCCAAGGTTCCTTATACTCAGAATTCCCTCTTATTTTACATTCTCTGTACAGTTACTAAAACCAATCTTCTACTTCTGGCCCAAAGTGACAAAATCCCCCTTACATAGAAAAAAATGAAGGAAATATTCCTTGGAAGTTTCCTAGCTGCCCTTACCTCTAACCCTCACAGTATACCTTATATTAAAGTTCATTCATAAAGGGTAAAGTGTGAAGTTAGGTTATTACAAGGTTAGCAAAGAAAAAATAATCTGAATTTGCAGCAATATTTTACTCTTTTACTTAGAAAAATAAAGGAGAAAGTGTTTATTCGTTTTCTTTTATCGCTTATATAGAAGATAGATGGATACTGAAAACTTTCCTAAGCAGTAAGAAATGTGTATGTAAGAGACCACATTCTAAACTAAGAAAGTGCCACCAAGTAATCATGAAGTAGTCACTTTTTAACCTCCCTCCACCTTTCCACTGCTACCAAAAAAGAAGAATTTGAGTTGTACCTTTTCCCTTTGGAGAAATAGTTGGTCAGAGGATGGTAGACAATTAAGAATAATATATCTGCATCCTCTAGTACTTCGTAGTAAGCATAGTTATCACAGGGTTTTCACGGAAGTAAATAGAATCCTCAAGAGCCTCATAAGAAATATTTGCTTTTAGTTCATTTCACAGCACTTGGGTTTCCCCAAGGAAATGAGTGGTTATTTACCTTTAAAGACCATCTGGGCAAACTTCCCTAAACAAAGGGGTTCGATTCAAAGTGACTCTTTGCCGTAAAAACTGCAGCAACCTTTACATATTGTTCTCTTAGAAGAAGAAAGTTGAAAAAAATAAGTGAAATTTCTTCTGCTACACTGGGCACCCACATAAAACACGTTTTCCTGGATTGGATCCAAGGAATCAGAATATTTCTCCTAGAAAAACTTAAAAAGATAGTAAAATAAAGGATGTATCCTGTTTTAGAAATAAAGATAGGTGCTACACCTAAGCTGTAAGTTTTTCTTATTTTGTTCATTTCATTTCATTCTTAAAAACTAATTACTTAGCTCCTACCAAAGAATAAATGCAGCCTCTGCCTTATTAGAGTTTATATTGCTAGAGAAAACAGTCAAAAAAGGCTTGTGAACAGACAATGTTAGTGCTGTGGACTAAATGTGTCCATGTTAATTAAGGGGTAATTACGTTTGGTGGGTAATTAGAGCATGAGTATAGACCTTCGGGGGGGCATTAGTGCCATTCTAAGAAGATACACACACATACACAAAGATGATCTCTCATCCATGTGAGCCTACAGGAGCGAGCTACAAACCAGGCACCAAATCTGCTGACACCTTAACCTTCTTCACAGACACCAGAACTATGGGAAATAAATGCTTGTTGATTAAACCATCCCAGTCTATATAATTTCATTGTAGCAGCCCAAGCTATCACACACACACACACACACACACACACACACACACACACACCCCAAATGTACAGGGTACTGACAAAGACAGTGACAAGAGGAGACATCATCACTTTGGTGATTGTGTCATCAAAGGCCTCTCTGAGGAAGTAATAAGTGAGCAAAGCCATGCATCAGCCACAGAAAGAGCTAGGAGAAAGTACATTCTAGACAGTATTACCAGAGTAATACTAAATCTAAGACCCCTAAGATGAAAACAAGTTCAGTGTACTTGAAGAAAGTGTCTATAGCAAGGTAAAGCAGAGTTGAAACACAATGAATGAAAGGCATTAATTGGTAGTCAGCAGCCAGACTGACTAGAGCCTGTGCAGCATGGATTTTATTGAAAGCCATTGGAAGGTTTCAAATGGGGAGTGATTTCAGAGAATTGGTATCAGATTTGTGTTCTGAAAAGCTCTAGCTTGTGAGTGGCAGATAGCCCTGGATGGGACAGGAATGAAAGCATGGAGATGAGGGTATGGCAATAGAGGAGACAAATTGTGAGATTCAGGGTATACTGTGGAGGTTAAGCAATAAGACTATTGGATTAAATATGAGGAAATAATTGAAAAATTAATAACTTCTCGGTCACTGGACTGACTAACCATGAGGTAGGGCCATTAGCCAAGACTCAGGAAAGACTGGAACAAGCAGAAGGAGTGGTAGTTTGCAAATCAAGAGTTCAGTTTTGCACAGCTCCTCATTTAAGCACCATGATAATTCTCTAAGAGTCATTTTCTTTTTCCCATTTTACAGATGCAGAAGCTAAAGCACAGAGAGGTTATGTAACTTGGCTGAGGTCACTTGACTAACTCATTACTCATTCCCTGTTATATTTTCCTTTATACAGCAGCATAGAGGTTAAGATGGCTGAATTCTAATTCCAGGACTACCATTTACTAGTTCTGTGGTCCTTTAGCAAGATCCTTAATTTCTCTCTTCTTGAAACTGGAAATTTTCCTGTTCAGGGTTTATATGAGAATTAAGTAGAGCTAGGTAGGCAACATTCATGGCCTAGTATGTAATAAATATAAATATTCGATAGAGGTAGTGATAATTGTAATCATTTATCTCCAAAGTAAAGAATACAGTAGCATCATATTCTTGAATTTATTCTAAGAACTCATTTATGAGGTATATTATTTCCCTCCATTTAACCTTAGCTTGTGGTCCTGGTCTTATTTCTCATTGTTGTGACTGCATACCAGAATAAGAACCTGAATGCCTACGATAAGTGCTCTCCCATGGATAGGAGGATGGGAAGTACTGATTACTATCTAAATAAAGCCTGACTAAGTGTAGGAAATACTAGAGGCAAAAGACAAGATATGAAAACTCCACCAGAAAGGTCTGAAATGACCAAAGGAAAAAGTCCCAACCTTAATCAGGGAAAGTTAGTTGCATCAGTGAAAAACATGATACAATCAGGCTGTAGAAATCTTGAAACTGGAAAGCCAGGGTTAAGGAGTATTCAAGAATATCTCCCCCAAACTGACCTCAGAGGACAAACTGGTTCAAAATTAGCAAGATTGAGAGGCTTAAGCTTAAATGCCTGGAAAATTCCTTCCCTGAGCACACATAGATTCTGCCCTTCCAAAAGTGCACCCTAACATAAGAATGCTTTTAACAGTAGCATCCCTCCTCCACCATGGTGCATTCTTTGGCAAGAGTAAACAACATTGAAAATGAAATGCCATCTGAGGTGATAGGGAGGGTGAATCTTCTGAATGGTCATCAAAGTCAATGTCTTAAAGATAAAATAAAATGTAACCATTAAAACGGGCACAAAAAGCTATGATAGGAAGCAGATAAAGGTTAAGAGCATGATGAAGAATGTAGAAATGGTGAGTCAAAGTGTCCTGTCTCCTTTCAGAAATATAGGGTCCACTCCATCTCAAATTCAGCACTATCCCTAGCAGGCCTTTTCCTGGTCCCATCCTGGCTACATTCTGGTTAGAGTCTCTGGTTCCTGCAATCTGGAGAGACAGTCTAATCCAACAGGGTTAAGAACAAGAGCTCTGGAGACAGGCTGCCTGCATTTGAATCCTAGCTTGTCTCAAACTTTTCAGTCATAGTGGAAGAATCTTTGGAATAATCGCTTTGGTTCCTTCATCAGTGAATGTGGAAAAGCATATAATCAATCTCTCTCTCTCTCTCTCTCTCTCTCTCTCTCTCTCTCTCTCTCTCCCCCTCTCTCTCTCTCCCTTCCTCCCTCCCTCCCTCCCTCTCTCTCTTTGCATACACAGTGGAGAAATTGTGTGAAGTCACAGTGAGACAGCATCTGCAACACAGGAAAAGAGGCCTCAGCAGGAAATGACCATGCAGACTCCATGCTGTTGCATTTTCCATCTCAGGAACTGAGAGAAAATAAATTTCTGTTGTTTAAGCCAAGAGAGATTGAGAGAGAGAGAGAGAGAGAGAGAGAGAGAGACTAAGAGAATGACTGTATCTAGTAGCTAATCTCACAGAGTTACTATTAGTTGATGAGATAATGCCTGTGAAGTACCTGGGACACAGCCTTTAATAAACATTGACACTTGCTGTATTATTATCTGGAGTTTCATTCTGACTGGATGAGGGTTTCTTTTTTACTGGGAATGAACCTTTTTTAAAAACTCCATCTCAGTCCATTTCTCTTGCTTACTACCACTCTAGATAAAACCATCCATCAGTCAAGTTCAAAAAAAAGTTAAAGAAAATAGTGAAGGAAGTTATTGTATAGATTCCCAATGAGAGAGAGAGAGAGATTAAGGTTAGGATAACTTCTAATATGTCATAAGGGTGTGACTACCCCTTATACATTATTTTGTTCCCTATTCTCCCTTTTCTGAGTCATATCCTAAAAATAAAAAATAAATTAAAAAAAGACAAACAGGAAAACTGTATTGGCTGGAAAAAATAGGAAAGAAAAAATAGGATCTTGTTTTAGTGAGTGCTTGAGACAAAGGAGACAAACCCTAGGGACAGGAATATGTGATGGCCAAAGCAGAAAGCCAGCCAATTGAGCCTGGGGACCACCCCCCAAGTGGAGGAAGAAGGCATGAAAGAGGGGCTTGCCTGGGGGAATGCCAGTCAACCCAGCAGTGACTGCACAAGAATATGAGCTAGCCCAAAGCCTCCTCCTCAGAGGTGGAAGCCTGGGGTCATGCTAAACTGCTAGACTAAAAGGCAGAAAGCTCTAAGCAGTGTTGGGGTTATTTGTTGTCCAAAGCCAGGACACCTTGAGTGAAAGGAAAGTATTCCTAATAACTCTGGGTCAACAGGTTCACACTAGACTTGTCCACGCACCCTGGTCAGTGCACATTATTCTGCTTTTTGCACAGATGCAAAACCAGAAGACTAGATGTAGTCTGGGAAGCAAAGAAAAAGCAAAAGGTAGATAAATGATAGGAAGAAAATAAACATTTTTAAAGCACTGGTACACTGGTGTACCAGACCTGTGTAGAGCATGTTTTATTCATGATTTTATTTAATCCTTTGGAATTAGAGAGGAAGTGATATAGGTAGAATGTGGATTCAGAACTGTCTGACACTAAAACACTTCATCATTTTTTTGTCCCTTGCTGCCACATTTGTCCCAGCACTCATCCACTCTTGGGTAGACCTTAATGATAATACCTTCTCTGATTGAGATTTTTAAAACTCTGCTGAACATTTTGCATATGATAGCTCACTAAGTCATCAAAAATCTTCAAGACATTGAGGAAACTGAAGTTCCAAGAGATTAAATAATTCCCCAAGGTCACACACTATTAGGGCAAAATTCAAACTCTGGTCTGGCTGACTGCAAAGCTAGTGTTGTCATTCATAGGCTGTAGTGAAGAGCAATTGATTGAGTGCATAGGGGTGGGCTTGCAGTGCAGTGCAGCAGGGGCACGTGGAGAGACAACATGGCCAGGGGACAACTTTCCCCCTTAACCTTGACCCCAGTCAGGTCTGTTCTCCCTGCCACCTAGACCTTCTGTCAGTCAAGCTACCTACTACACCTTTGCAATACAATTGACCACAGTACTCTCCCATCTTATCATCATATCCCCTTCCTCTCTGCCTATCCATAAATTAACTTTCTTTGTGGTGTGGCCTTTCTTTTCTTTTTCCTTCCTTCCTTCCTTCCTTCCTTCCTTCTATCCTTTCTTCCTTCCTTCCTTCCTTCCTTCTTCCCTTCCTCCTTCCCTCCTTCCCACCTTCCCCCTTCCCCCTTTCCCCTTTTCCTCCTTTCTTTCTTTCTCCTTCCTTCCTTCCTTCCTTTCTTCCTTCCTTCCTTCCTTCTTTCCTTCTTTCCCGGTACCAGGGATTGAATTCAGGGACTCATGCTAGGCAAATGCTCTACTGCTTGAGCCATGCCCCCAGTCTAGTTTGGCTTTATTTTTGCTATTGTGTTTTAATTGGTACAGTTTTGTTCTCTTCCTGTTCTGACTATAATTTGTCTTTGCATAAAAATTTGAAGCAACTTTCTGAACTGTGGCTCTTACTCCCTTTGTTATCCATAGCAACCAGGAAGTGAAGGTTCTGTGGTGAGAGGTTGACTAAATACCACTGGTTAGGTTGAATGTTTATAGAGATCACCTCCCCCCACCCCCACAATGAAAGAGGAATTCATCAGGAGAAACAGAAGTCGCTGCTTCTCACACATACACATCTCCTTTTCAGACTCCTTTGACACCTAAATATCACCAACTCTCAGTTTTCCTAGCTTAATGGTAGGATGAAAACTTCATTGAGGGCTGCTCTGTGTTTCCAAGATGGTGCCTTGTTGTGCATCCGCTAAAGGACACAAACACTGTTCTCACCTGGTGGAACGGATGAAAGAGTAAAGGGGGACCTGTTTAGATCCCTCTAGCCCTTTTATATATTCACTAATCCAGATGTGGGGAAAGAGCCCTTATGACCTAATTATCTTCCAAAGTCCATGCTTCTTAATCCTGTTGTACTGGGGATTAAGTTTCAACATGGACTTTGGGAGAAACAACAAACATTACAACCATAGTACCTGGTATATACCAAATAAGATAATGAACAAAAAGTACTTACTACAATAACTAGCATATAGTAATTATAATAATTGCTCAACTAACAGTAGTTATTACTACACATTTTATAGCTCTCCATTGTAGACACACACGGACCACAGCAAGACTAACAAATCTTATTAATACAATACTGTCCATTTTTTCCTGCCTTTTATCATAAATTGAATAGTCAACACAACTGATAGCTGAAATGATAAACTGGAACTAAAGGAAAAACAAGGAGCATTAACAGAAGTTAAGGGAAAATGTTAAGTATTTTAGGAGTTGTTATGGTTTGAATATGAAGTGTTAAAGGCTTGGTCACCAGCTGGTGGCGCTATTGAGAAGTGATTGGATCATGAGGTTGCTAACTTTATCAATGGGCTAATTCATTGATGAGCTCATAATGAATGGGGTAGTAAGAGGTGGATCAGATTGGAGGAAGTAGGTCACTGAGGACATGTCTTTGATGGGTATATTTTACCCTTGACTCCTTCCTGTCTATCTCTGTTTCCTGGATCCTGTGAGGTGAGCAGCTTTCCTCTTCCATGCCCTTTGCCCCACCTCACCCCCAGGCTTCTGCAATAGAACCAACCAACCACACACTGAAACCATGAGCCAAAATAAATTTCCCATCTTAAGATTGTTTCTCGCAGGTATTTTGTCACAGTGATGAAAAACTAATACAGGAGTGTACAAATTTCCTTCCTATGAACAGAAAGGCATAGCTTATTGAACAAGCATAAATCTAGCTATTGGAAACTGGATCTTAGCTCCAGATTTGTCTTAAATTAATTAGTATCCTTAGACTTCTCTGGACCTCAGTTTCTGCATGTTTCAAATGGATAACATTGAGTTACATATTATATCAATTTCCTATTGATAAAATAACGTGTGACAAATAACCATCAAATCTCAACCACCGCATGGCAACGGGCATTTATCTAGCTCATGAATTTGTATGTCGGCTGGAGGTCAGTTGACCAAGGCTTGATTTAGCTGCATGTATCTCTCATTCTCTTTCTGAAACTAGCAGAAGACTCTGGCATTTTCTGTTCATGGCAATGACAGAAATGCAAAAGGGCAAAGCAGAAATATGCAAGGGCTCTGTGATAGTCTGTTTCTGCTGCTGTGGCAAAATGCCTTAGACTGGCTTACATATAAGCAGCTCAATTTATTTCTCACAGTTCTGGAGACTGGAGTCCAAGATCAAAGGCACTGGCAGGTTTGGTATCTGACAAAGACCTACTCTCTGCTTCCAACATGGTGCCTTGACGGTCACAGTCACATGGAAAACTGTGTGGTTACAGGGAAGAACAAGGGCCATTATGTATAAAGAGTCATGACTTATCGTGGTTCAACTTAAAATTTTTCAGCATTATGATAATGTGAAAGCCATACACATTCAGTAGAAATTGTACTTATATTTTGAATTCTTGCCTTCTCCTGGGCTAATGATATATGGTACAATACTCTGTGGAGATGCTGGGTAGTATCAGTCAGCCACAAGATCATTAGAGTAAAATCTGACACTGTGGTATACTGCATTGCTAAGCTATGATGTTCAGTAGGTTGGGTATATTAAATACATTTTTACTTACAATATTTCCTAGTTACAATGAGTTTTTTGGAATGAAAACCCATCTTAAGTCAAGGAATATCTGTGTGACAAATTATATCTAAGAGCACTTCTCTTTCTAATAACAATTATAACATACTTTAAATTCAAAGAATTACCTATATGGTTTTGAAGACATTAACACTCTTATTTATTTATATGAGTTTTTCAAATTGAGTTGGGCCAATGAAAGGAAAGAATGAAGGACAGGAAAGAGCAATGGTAAAAATATGGAAATTAGAAGGAAGAGTGGCATGGATTGGAAGGTGGGGGGGTATGAAGAAGAGAGAGGACTAGGGAAAGGAAGGAGGGGAAAGGAAAAGGGAGATATGAGAGAGAAGGGAAAAGGAAAGGACATTACAGGGAAAATGAAAAGAAGGGAGTGAAGAAATTAATGACTAAACTAGTTCTTAGAGAATACCTGAACCAGCAATGTTGTCTGGAGTCCATAAGACAAAAACGTAGCTCATTCTTAGGAATTGGGTTTAAAAAGCTATCTATCTCTTAGGACTTGAGCTATAATAAGCTAGATAGGACCTCAAGCTTAATGCAAATTTATTCTTTAATATTTCTATAAAGATGATTTAGTATAGAACATGCCTTATTATTTTAAATTTTGAAAAACTTTCATTCTAGAACAAATCTAATTTCTTAGATTACCATGTCAAAAAATTGAAAGTGAGATTTTATATCATACTTTTTTATATTATGAACTTATTTTCTACCACAGTTTCAAGTCATATTCATAGCTTCACCTCATCTTTTCACATTTACTGACTGGTGTTGGCACTTTCAGATTCATAGTCTCTGATTTGATACTAAGTTTGACAAGGATTTTAAAATCTTTCCAGAATTTTTTCTGTTATTTTCATTTTGAATTTGTTTCCCCTGTGTTATATGTTTTCTTCTTAAACTACTTTCTAAAACATAATTTTAAGCCTAGAAACAAAGAAAATTTTTAAGTGATCATCTAATTTAGCAAGCAAGAAAAATGTCTTTATTAAAGTTTATTACATCACATTTATTAATAAATACCTTTATTAAAGTGCCATTTTGACAAGAGATGTTTATAACTAAAAAGTTAGAAAGCTGCTTAACCTCCAGAAAACAGCCAAGAATCTGAGACCAGAATGATTAATATTTTCCATCTGTTCAGTCTTTAAACCTTGACAATGGTTTGAACCAGTTTGTGTTCGGAGGCATGAAGTGTAGGAGGTTAGAGCACAAATCAAGATAAACACATGTGGGTTCCAGCCCCACCTCGCTGTCAAATACGTGGAAGAGATCAGAAAACCAAAGACCTCTAAGCTTTCTCCCATCACCCATATCTAACAAAATATTCCTCACTGATTTTCACTGAGTCTTTTCTCCCTATTGGCACATAATCCATTAAAGGAATTGAGATTTCTTTTACCTTTTGTATCATCAGCAGGTACCAACTTAATTATCTCTCAGTGGTGCAGAACCTGAGCATTCTTTAGATGAGCATTGTAAAGGAATCATTTTTCACCAGGGAAAGGAAACCAGAAGTCCTGAGTGCATGCAATGTGGCAGGCACGGTGCTAGGTATGTGTAGATAGTATGTTATTTAATCTTTACTGCAACCCTTTGAGGAAATTTTAATTACCTTTTTAACCAAAAAAAAAGAAACATCTTCAGTGAAATTTACTGTTTCCCAATGTCACTACCTCATTCATTTATTCACCAGTCTGAAGATTTTTGAACATCAGCTACTTACCAGGTATCATTTTAATGGAGACACAGACAATAAAAGAGTTCTCAAAAATGGCCAAACTGACAAGTAATGTAACAGGTAATTATAAGAACTATGAAGAAAACCAAATGCAATAGGAAGTGAGGGAGTGAACAGACAACTGTCTGATAGGGAGGGAAGATTCAGGTAAAGATATGGAAAGAAGGAACAGCAAGCATAACAACATTGAAGCAGAAACAAAATCAGTATTGAAATTCAGGCCTATAGCATGCAGACCTGTGTCTTTCTATGGAGCTCCCCCAAACTAAGGTACTTTTATTTCTGTAGAAAGGTGGTGAGGGTAAAAATCTCAGAATATCTTCAACAAAAACCATATTTGTACTCCATCATTACTGAAAACAGTGATCTAGAAAAGGAGGCTTTGAAGGCTTCTGGTTACAAGTGAAGAAATTTTTCAGAATGGTCTATAGAGAAATCTTATAGAAGTGTCTTCTCTTGAAAGGAATTTCAAAGTACAGACTCACAAGTGGTGTAAGTGAGTAAGAATGTACTCCACCCTTGTGGCTTAGAGACTCATTCTTTAGTGGAAAAAATCAATCTTTTCTAGAAGTGTTCTTATTGAAAAGGATGCAGTAAGTAGAGTAATATATTATTTAGCTCTTCAATAATCACAGGGCTATTAAAGCCATACTTTTTAACTTTTACTTTTAGAATCAGAGAATCACGTCAGTTGAACTTTATTCTGTGATATATCCCATCAGAACCCATCATCAGTCCTACCACCTCTCCACAAAGACCCACAGACTCACAGCATTGTTCAGTAACTTCAGAAACAATCTGCTGAAGTTTAATGCATTTATTACAGACTTAACCAGTAGCAAGTCTGCAAACCTGCTAGCCACCACGTTCCAGGTACAATGAACCCGATCACCTCCCTCCCTGTCAGTCAACTTCCCTTAATGCATACAGCTGCCCCCATCCTATACTTATCCTCCCCAGAGTCTGGCTATGGAATTTGCAACCCTCCACTTGGTCTTCCTTGCTCTGTAATGTTACCTGTCTGTCCTCAGAATGAGTGATTTATCTCACACTGACATCTTTTTCCCCAGACTCTCCTCACATTCTCTTTTGATCAATAGAAATTTCCTCTTCCTGGAAATTTGTATCTCATCCATTTCCTCTGACAAAGGAGGCTAGTTGAATTTTACACAGTAACTAAAATATCATGTAATCCCAAAAGAAGAGCCTGAATTATGAAAAAAGGAAGAGTGAGATTGGTAACTTGAGATCTCTTCTGACAGTAGAGTCCATGGCTTTAAAGCACAGAAGCACAGAATAATCACTCAGTGCCTGAGAGTAAAGGAAACAAGATTTACACAAAATACAGAATGGCTTATTGGGACTTGTAGGAAACATTGATATATTTATTCTTCTGCTTGAGAGCTATTTTTCCCTATGTAATTTAAATTCAGATTAGAAACTGAGTATAAGCCATATAAAGTGTGATCAACTGACCAACCTTCCATTCATAGCCCCTATTTATGTTTCAATCAACTTTGACTTGTTCCTACCAGCTGATCTCCCAGTCTCAGTTTCAACAAACTCAGTTGTCATCATCATCCTGTAGAACCAATTCCATCCACGGATTTCTTTGTGGGAAACATTCTTCATACAATGCCTTAAATCCAGCCTCTGGTCCCTGATTCTTTTATTTTTGTAGGTTGAGTGCCTAGGAACATCCATCTGTGAGTGCTTTCAGAAGGTCTTTCTATGTAGCCACAAATATTTAAAAAAAGAAAGGGTGGTGCAGGGTCTCATGATGAGGCTAAAAGAGTTAGAAAAAAAGATATTAATAAATACCTTGAAGCAAAAAAAATCACTTGCATTTTATGATCATAAATAGGTTGTATATAATCTAATTTTGTAACTATGGAAGCATAAAATAGTAACAGATAATAGGATTTATACACTCTAGTTCCAGTGCTAGCTTTGTCATTACCTAAGTATATGAAGTAAGATAAAGCAATCAATCTCTGGGGACCTCAGTTTTGTCACCTGAAAATGCAAGCAGGAGTGTTGGAGAAGAAGGGTATTAGATGAGCTCTAAGATCCCATGGAGGTAAAGGACAAAATAATGGAGTATAATATCAACCAGGTTCAAACTTCTATTTTGCCACTTGGTCTGTATGATAGTTTGCCATCGAGAACATTTTGAGCCTCCCTGAGCCTTTTTCCTCATCACTAATATAAGGATGATGGTCATAGGATTATTGTACAATTAAATGATGTCTCAAATATCAACTCTTGGCACTCAGGAAACAAGTACTCTTTTTTCCTTCTTTCAGTGATTTACTTCTAGTACTTAACATGCTAAATTTGCTCAGGACCCATGCTTGCCTTCATCCCAGAACATAACAAAAACCTACTAACTCTGGGATCTAAATGCTGGCAAAATTAACAGCATTAACTTTAAACTTTCAAAAGGATGCAAATAACCCACATCGGAAGGGCATTTAATAAAAACTCTCAATAGTTTATAGGGTTTTGCTCTCTCATTCTTTGGGGGCCACAGCCCAGATAAAGTTCATGGCAAAAGAAACTTAGTTCTACCCTCCTTCCTTCAACTATAATCATTTGTGCACCCCATGTCATGATAGATAAATCATCTGCCTTTTTTGGAAGTTTAGCAAAGGTTTATTTAGTAAAACAGGGAGAAATAGAAAGGGATAAAGGAACACACACACCCCCAATATGCAAGGGATGGGACCAGAGAGGTTCAAAATGATGGTCCTTGTCCCAGGTGTAGTTACGCCTTTTGAGATTGGGAGATTCCATCCTGAACTCTTACCTAAACTAGTGGTCATGTCATCCAGCAACCTCTAGTCATTTTTCTAAGTTTCCAAGCATTGAGACCATGGGTTTTGGGTGTATCTATTTGTTATCCTAAGACATGGAGACAAGGGGCCTCGGGTGGTTTTTAGTATTATTCAAACCATGGAAGCAATGGTTTTAACATTTAAGTTCTAAATCCATTCAGCAGACATGCCTTTTTATTCTTATGTCTGACATTTATGAAAAGCTTTCGTTTTTCCATCACATTTTCATCTTTATAAAAGATTCTGCAGCATGTGTAGGGTAGATCCTATTATCCCTATTTAACAGAGGAGATTTCCTATAACTTACCAAAGATTAGTCAACCAGCTTATGACAGAGCTGAAAGAAAGTCACAGGTTTCTTGTCTTCCATTCCAACTTCCATTCTACTAGGTTGGGATGCCTTCAATACCTATTTGTCCTCACTAGGAGAGGAATCCAAAGAGCTACAAGAGATTTGGCTCAGTGGTTTGAAACCCACCCCTGAAATTTATTTTCCTATAACCTGGTCCCCACATCCTGCTCTATCCTCCTTTCCTTCCTTTCCTCTCTCTTTATTCCTTTACAGTCAAGTATACAGAATTGAATTATTCATAACTTTCATTCTATGACACACTATCATTGTCAACCAAAGTAGGACACCTCATGTGTTGTATCTTACTTTACTATGTTTCATCTTCATTCCCATTCATAATCTCTCCCCTTTCTGCAGACAAATATTTTGTTTCCAATACATCTTTCATACATTTACTTAGAGATACATGTATTTTTAAACATGTGGCATGTTTTGTGTTTGTGTTTTTGTTTAAGAGGGATTATCTATAGTTTTATCCAGTTTCTTAAGTTATTTTTTATTTCTATGGTACTAAATGTAAATATAAATTATACTTTAAATTACTGCCGAAAATCCAATCATTTCATCACATTTTATTTATCCATTTCCTTGGCAATAGATAGCCATGTAGTTTGCTTCCAGATCTTTCCTTCTACAAATACCACTTGGCTAAACACTTCTCCTTGAGGACTTCTCTGAGATTTATTCCCAGGAACAAAGGTGCTGGTCACAGAGTATAGACATGCATAATATACTGCTTAAGTGAGATTGTACTCCAGAATAACTGCACCAGATTTTACTGTTCCCAAAAGGGCATGGAAATCTCAGGTTTTCCACATCCTTACCAGTATGTGATATTATCTGATTTTTACTATTGCCAAATGGTTAGATATGATAGTATTGTTATTTTAATTTGCATTCCCTTGATTACTAATAAGATTTAGTATCTCTTCAAATATTTATTAGCCATCAGTATTTCTCTAATTGGGTTTCTGCCAATTGCCTAGCCACATCCTTTCCTGTGTTTTGCAATTGAATTTCCTGTCTTTTCTCTGTGGATTTGTGGGCGTTTCTTTTATGTTCTCCACTTTGTTTAGTGCGTCAGAATGGGTCCTTGTCTTGCCAAAAACTTATCCTTTTCAACACTCCAGTGGCTATTAACTTAGTTTCAGGTCATATTATATCCAGTGAAGTTAAGGAATTGTCTGTGAAACCAATTTCCTTATATTCTGTCCCCTGCCACACTTCAATAATGTTACTGGAACCCCCTAGAAAAATCCTGAGACCCTCGGATATGATTATATCTTGGGATTTTTCCCTTTTTCATAAAGAAGACTGTGCCTTTGGTTCTTAGCAAGGGACTAGGAGTGTAATGTGTCTTTTTCTAGAGGATATACTAGATACTTGGCACTAAGGAAAGCAAACATTTGCCCCATCCCTTCCTATCAACCTACTTGGTGGAGAAGAGTTTTCTAGCCCTAGAAGTAGTACAGTATGGATCTACCTGTAACATCTGACACTAGACCAATGAGATTTGAGATTTAAGTGAGTATAATGCATACCACCACAAAGGGCCATACAGCACTGCACTCCAGAGCAGAGTCAGCCATAAGGGGTGTTGAGAGGCAGGCTTGTAGTGACAAAGAAGGTGAGGGCAAACCCTTGGTTTTGGTGGGAGGATGTGATTTGCTCATTTGAATCATTTCAGGGGCTGGCAGTAAGGTGAAACCCACTAGGTTGAGAATCAGGTGGGGTGCAGGTGGTCTGGCTGTTAGAGGAACTAAACAGGTGAAGAGCCTTTCACTTTGGGTGGAAAGTATATCTAGCAAGGACAAGAGAACTCTCAGCCTGGTCTTAGAGTCCCATGAGGCTCAAAGATGCCAATGCGGTGCTTGAAATTTTAGGCCTTATGGTAATGTGATGCTCACAGTTTCACAATAAGTTCCCTTTTCTACAAATCACGCTTGCTTGACTTTAAATACAGTCATGTGTTGCTTACTGATGGAGGCACTTTCTGAGAGATGTTTTGTTAGGCTATTTAGTCATTGTGAGACCATCATAGAGTATACCTACACAAACTGAGATGGCTATGATATCACTAAGTGATATACTATTATGAGACCACTGCCATATATGTTGTCTGTTGTCAACCATAGCATCATTATACAGTGAATATATTTATAAGACAGAAAAAATGTACCTCTCACAGATTGAAATGAGTGTTGTGACTAGATAGCACTACAGCTTACAATGCCTTACCCGATGAAAAAAATGAATGGTCAGAATACTCATCTCCTTTTGGATTGATCACTTAGTTGTGCTAACAGATGGCTGCTTACCAGCCACAGGTGCTCTTGTTTCGTAAACCATCTGCAGGGAACTAAGCCAGTACTGGGGCCCTGGACCTTTCAAATATTTAGAAACCCCGTTCTTTAGGTAGGGAGAAAGGGGCATAGATAATAGTAGGGTATTTCTTGACAATGATTTTACAGAAAATACAGAGCAGAATCTTTTGACTAGTAATAGTGTTTTTATTTTATGATTAAAAGAATTAAAGGAGAACTGAGGCTAGAGAAGGAATTATTCTCAGATAGACAGAATAATGGGCAGTGAGTACATTATCTTACATGACAAAGGAAATTTGCAGATATAATTAAATTAAGGACCTTGAGATGCTAATCATATTGAAGGCAAAGAAACTTTCCAGAGGGAGATACAACCATGGAAGAAAGGAGGGAGGGAAGGGGAAAAGGAGAGAGAGAGGTGCAGTGTTGTTGGAGGAAGGGGCTGGAGTTGATGAATGTGGATATTCTGTAGAAGCTAGAAATTTTTCCTAGAATCTCCAGAAGGAATGCATCCCTGTTAACTGATTCCCTGATTTTAGCCTTGTGAGACACGTCAAACTTTCCACTTTGTGCTGTGATAGAAGCCATAGAAAACTAAGATACATCCCTAATTTTAGCAGTTCTAAAAATAAGTAGGCATCTAGTCACTTCTCAAGCAAAACATGGAAAACCAATCACAACTTCCTCCTGATAAAAATCTTTCCATATCCTTAGGACTTCCCCTTTATATCACCATTCTACTGTCTTCTGCCTTTTCCCACTACTTTCTCACACCTCACCTACCAACTCACAGTGGTGGCATCTCTCTACTTCTTCTCTCCTTTGACCCCATGTTCCAGGGGATCACTAATTTGTGGTGAGGCTATTTTGCAGTCCCTCCTTTATATCTCTGCTGTTTTGTTTTGTTTGTCCCCCTGTACTCCACAACAATTTTAATCATGTCTGTTTCTCCTCAGAGTAGTCTCAGTAAAGTAAGTCTAGTTAAGTCATTGGGAGGAGTTTTCCAGAACTGGGAGCGGCCACTTGCAACTTCCAAATTATGTCAGTGCATTACCATAATCTTCTGTGGGGGAAGGAAATGGGTAACAATTTGATTTTACCAGCCCTATAAAAGCCCTCGTCTTGTAAATGTTTGCATATTAGTGAATAAAGACTAAACATTGGAACCACAAAGCTCCGTAAAACTTTGAAACACTGCATTTGACAGACTAAAATTATCTGTCATTATGGGAGGTATATTAGAATCACACAAAAACATTCCAAATGTAATGGATTATTTACTATGTCTTAGACTAAATACCACGTTAGAATGATAAGTGGCTAGACAGTGCAACAGTTCATAAATACAGCTAATTCTATTGAAGCTTCGAGTCAGAGGTGACCATGAAAACCTAAGCTCTGGAATTAGTAAAACTATTGGGGAGCACTTAGAGCTTTTTGTAAGGGGCAAGGAAACATTTGGATATGTATCCGCAGTAAGTTCCTTTGTACTATATACTATGGTATATTCCAAATACCTTTAATAGGAATATCTATATCATTGTGTGTGCATCTAGAAAAGTAGTACTGTTCCTGTGTAATTGGATCTTTTCTTGCCTGTGTTACTTAGAAGGGCATCAATATACTGAGATACACCTGAAATGATCTTAACTTAGTACATCATGACAAGTATGAGTTACTCTGCATCAGTTCTGTTAAAGTTAAGTTTCAAATTGCCCTCAGTTCCTACAGAAGACACAGGAAATAAGTGGACAGAGTTTAGAGGGTTCCACTTCAACTGTAGTCAAAGCAACTACACTTTTAAATGTTTCTTATGTGATTTTGTCAGATATTTTCATTTTTAAAGTAAAAAAAAAAACAGTGAGGGTGATCTCACCAATGTACAATGTAAGCCATTTGAAATTGTCACAATGAATTCCCCCTGAACAATGAATATATCCTAATAAAAATGAAAAAAACAGACATCACTTTTCTCCTTAAAAAGTTTTTAAACACTGCAACCTGTGAACTATATGGTGCTCATGCATAAATTTGTAGATATAAAACATTTGTGGATGATTATAATATTTTTAAATATAATTTTAGAATATTAAAATTTTCATTGAGATAATCTGTTTTTAGAGAGATCATTCTGGATTCCCTGGTTTTCTTTATCATTCAGAATGTTCAATTTATTACAAACTGCCAACTTCTTTTTTGTTTTGTTTTGTTTTTAGAGAAAAGATCTTTTTATTTCTGAACATTATTATATAAACACATATGTACATACATACATACTCTATGCATGTGCAAATGCTCACAAGCACACACACACACATATTATTTCTCTTAAACATCTTTGTATCTCCTTAATACTCCAATCATCTGCAGTTCCAGTTTGAGGCATTTTTGCTTACTGTTGACATGAACTGATTTCATTTACTATTTTTCTTGTTTGCTGCCAATAGGATCTTTTAAACAGGCATCTGCTGCAAAAGAAATGCTGTGCACCTATCCATACATTTTTATGGAGGCAATGAAGGAAGGCAGAAAATAGGAAATTACTTATAAAAATAGAAATATTTAGATAGTTGGATAAGGCATGTAAAGTAAGTCATTGGTGAATTTTTTAATTATTTATTCACATGTGCATACATTGTTTGGGTCATTTCTCCCCCCCCCCACCGCCCCCCTCCCCTACTCTCTCCCCCTCTCCCCCTATCAGTTCCAGGCAGGTCCTGTTCTGCCTTTATCACTAATTTTGTTGAAGAAAAGACACAAGCCTAATAAGGAAGACAAAGCATTTTTGCTAGTTGAGTTGAGGATAGCTATGCAGAAGTATTCCTAGCATTGCTTTCATGTACACATGTATTACGACCCATGTTGATTCATCTCTAACTGATCTTTACACTGGTTCCTGATCCCCTTCTCATGATAACCTCTGTCGCTTTAAGGTTTCTGTATTAGTTCCTCTGGAGTGGGGACATCAAACGCTTTCATGTTTTAGGTTTTCTCCCTATTCCTATATCTCCCATATGTGCTCTCCCCTTGTCATGTGATCCAACTCCAACCACATTGCTGCATTTTGCCCTAGATCTAAAGTCTGCATATGAGGGAGAACATACAATTTTTGGTCTTCTGAGCCTGGCTGACCTCACTCAGAACAATGTTCTCCAGTTCCATCAATCTACCTGCACATGAGAAGATTTCATTCATCTTCATGGCTGAGTAAAATTCCATTGTGTACAGGTACCACATTTTCTTGATCCATTCATCAGTAGTGGAGCATCTTGGTTGTTTCCATAACTTGGCTATTGTGAATAACGCTGCAATAAACATGGGTGTGCAGGTGCCTCTGGAGTAACCTGAGTCTCATTCCTTCGGGTATATCCCCAGGAGTGGGACAGCTGGATAATATGGCAGATCTATGTTTAGATTTTTAAGTAGCCTCCAAATTTTTTTCCAGAGTGATTGTACCAGCTTATATTCCCACCAGCAGTGGATTAGGGTTCCTTTTTTCCCAATCCTTGCCAACACCTGTTGTTTGTGGTGTTTTTGATGATGGGTATTCTAACAGGGTGAGGTGAAATCTTAGTGTGGTTTTGATTTGCATTTCCTTTATGGCTAGAGATGGTGAGCATTTTTTCATGTGCTTTATGCCATTTGAATTTCTTCTTTTGAGAAAGTTCTGTTTAGTTCAGTTGCACATTTTTTAATTGGTTCATGATTTTGGGAGAGTTTAGTTTCTTAAATTACCTGTATATTCTGGTTATTAATCCCTTGTCTGATGTATAGCTGGCAAATATTTTCTCCCACTCTGTGGGTGGTCTCTTCAGTTTAGAGACCATTTCTTTTGTTGTACAGAAGCTTTTTAATTTTATAAGGTCCCATTTGTCCATCCCTTCTCTTAGTTGCTGGGTTGCTAGGGTTCTATTGAGGAACTCCTTGCCTATACCTATTAATTTCAGAGTGTTTCCTGCTCCTTCCTGTAGTAACTTGATGGGAATTGCATTAAACATGTAGATTGCTTTTTGTAGTATAGACTATGTTGATTCTACCAGTCCATGAGCATGGGAGATCTTTCCATCCTTGATCTCTTTCTTCAGGGGTTTGTAATTCTCCTTGTAGAGGTCATTCACATCCTTTGTTAAATTTACTCCTAGGTATTTGATTTTGGGGGAGGGCTATTGTGAATGGAATTGTTTCCATATATTCCTTCTCAGTTTGTTTGTTATTGGTACATAGAAAAGGTAATGATTTTTGTAAGTTGATTTTGTATCCTGACACCTTACTGTAGCTGTTTATGGTGTCTAAGAGTTTTTGGGTAGCGTTTTTTGGATCTTTAAGGTATAGGATCATATCATCTGCAAATAAGGATATTTTGACAGTTTCTTTACCTATTTGTACTTTTATTTCTTTTTCTTGCCTAATCGCTCTGGCTACAAATTCCAGTACTATGTTGAATAGGAGTGGGGATGGTAGGCACCCTTGTCTCATTCCTGATTTTAGGGAAAATGGTTTCAGTTTTTCACCATTAAGTATGATGTTGACTATAGGTTTGTCATATATAGCCTTTACAATGTTGAGGTACTTTCCTTCTATTCCTAGTTTTCTTAGAGCTTTTATCATGAAGTGGTGTTGGATCTTGTCAAAGGCTTTTTCTGCATCTGTTGAGGTGATCAAGTGATTTTTGTCTTGGCTTTTATTAATGTACTGTATTACATTTATAGATTTTTGTATGTTGAACCACCCCTGCATCCCTGGGATGAAGTCAACTTGGTCGTGGTGAATGATCTTCTTGATGTGTTGTTGGATTCAGTTTGCCATTATTTTATTAAGGATTTTTGCATTGATATTCATTAAAGAGATTGGCCTGTAGTTCTTTGGAGGTGTCTTTGTCTGGTTTTGGGATGAAAGTTATATTGGCTTCATAAAATGTGTTAGGCAGTGTTCCTTCCCATTCCATTTCATGGAACAGTTTAAGGAGGGTTGGTATTAGTTCTTCTTTTAACGTCTGATAGAATTCAGCAGAGAATCCATCAGGTCCTGGGCTTTTCTTTTTTGGGAGACTCTTGATTGCTGATTCAATTTTGTTTTGTGTTATAGATCTATTCAGGTGATTAATTTCCTCTTGGTTCAGTTTTGGATGATCATATGTATCTAGAAATCTGTCCATTTCTTTAAGATTTTCAAATTTATTAGCGTATAGGCTCTCAAAGTAATCTCTGATGATTTCCTGGATTTCCGTGGTGTTTGTTGTTTATCTTCCCTTTTGTATTCCTGATTTTACTGATTTGGGTTTTTTCTTTCCTCATTTTAGTCAAGTTTGCCAGATGTCTGTCACTCTTTTTTATTTTTTCAAAGAACCAGCTTTTTGTTTCATTGATTTTTTTTTATGTTTTTTTTTTGTGTGTTTGTTTCTATTTCATTGATTTCAGCCCTTATTTTAATTATTTCTTTCCTTCTGCTTGTTTTGGGATTTGCTTGTTCTTGTTTTTCTAGGAGTTTGAGCTGTAGCATTAGGTCATTGATTTGAGATCTTTCTGTCCTTTTAAGATATGCACTCATGGCTATAAACTTTCCTCTCAGGACTGCCTTTGCTGTGTCCCATAGGTTCTGGTAGGTCATGTTTTCATTTTCATTAACTTCTAGGAACATTTTAATTTCCTGTTTTATTTCATCGATGACCCACTGATCACTGAGAATGTGTTGTTCAGCTTCCAATTGACAAACTGCCAACTTCTTAAGAACTTCCTGCCGAGTGCTGGTGGCTCATGTCTATAGTCCTAGCTACTCAGGAGACAGAGATTAGGAGGATCGCGGTTCAAAGCCAGCCTGGAGAAATGGTTTGCAAGACCCTATCTTGAAAAACCCTTCACAAAAAATATAGGGCTGGTGGAGTGGCTGAAGGTGAAGGCCCTGAGTTCAAGCCCCAGTACTGCAAAAAAATTTAAAAAAAAGACTTCCTAAGAAATGCTGAACATAAATTTTCTGAAATATTTAGCAGCAGTGTTGACTTGCAAAACATTTTAATACATTTATTAACACACATATTGAAATATTGGATGCAAAAATCTTTTTCTCCCAGATCTTAATTGCCACCTAAGTATGTGTAAAACTAGTAATACAACTTTACAACCTCTTTTCCCTGTATCTCTTCCCTAACACTCCGCATAACCACACCACAACAATCTGTCAGTGTTAGTCTCTTGGTGTCTTCTTTCCTCCAGTGTCCTCTCTCGCTCTAAGAATTCCTAAGTCTAAGACAAGCATTTGGCAATCTTGGGATAGCCCCACTTTCTATCTCTGTATCCTTTTCCCTATTTCTATAACTCTTTCTTCCAAACTTTTCCTAGGGAATCTAACACCTTAATGTGGTCTTTTCTCATTCATCACCAAACCTGGTCTCAGAAGAAGATGGATAAACTCTCTAAGTTTGCATTGGCAATGAAGTCAAATATGACTTCACTCTCAGCAATGGGTGTCCTTTTAATCCTTTTAACAAGGGCTGTGAGCAACTGCACTATCCATATGGGTCACCTCTACAGGTAAGAAGTTCCCTGTCACTGACTATCTGGGAAACTGGTACTGGATAACCCTTAACATGAAGATAAAAAAGAAGGCATGAAAGCATAAATGATGAGTTAGACCAGATATGGTGTGAGATTTCTTCCAAACCTATAATCCAGTGGCACCATAATAAAACAGAAGATAGAGTCTGTTGTGGAGGAGGAAAAAAAGGATACAGCTGTGATGAGTTTCAATGAGATTTTGTTTTAAGATTAATAGGAAAAAGTTGCCAATTCTGGATGGAGGGCAATTGGGCCTATTGATATTCTCAGTTGAGAGCACTAGACAGAAGGGAAAGAAACCTGAATCTCAACCACTTCATGACCATGAAATTCATTTTCATTTTTCCATTGCAGTTTTGCCTAGAGCTAAACCCGGGTTTTAGACACCCTGACCCAGTTGTTTGTTTGTTTTAAATCATCCAAAAAAAGCATAGTATGATATAGGTAAAAATGCTGCATACATGTTTTTAGTGACTTAAGAAGGATTAGACAAAATACACTACTTATATCACTCATCATATTAATTAAATAGCTATTTATTTTTCCCCCAACCAAGTACCAATCCTGTGATACATTCATGAGCTCCTAGATTGGTCTCTGCCATCCAGTTTATAAGCTAACAGATATGATAGACTATTTAGGACTTGTAATAAAGTGAACAAGTTTTATATCAGAAAAGTTCAAGACTCTTATAGCATCAGACCTTAGTTAGTTGAGAAGAACAGAAAGTTTCCTGGAGAAAGAAATATTTAAGCTAATAGGTAGAAATTGAAGGAAAGGTATTCCTGATAAAGTGCACAGCGTATGAAAATGCCCAGATGGGAGACAGCAAGTGGCCTTTTTAAAAAGCAAAGACAAATTCATTGTGGTGGGAGTGTAAGTGTTCAAAGATTATAGAAGAGAGGTAGATGTGGGCTTGTGATGGAGTATCTTTCGTAAGCCATGTTACGAAATTCAGAGCTTACATTAATAGCAATAGAAAGCTTTTAAGTAAGAACATGACATAATTACTTAAGTTTTAGAAGGATCATTGTTTTGACCACTACATAAATAAAAGATGAAAAAGTAGTAAATGAGTAGGAAAGAAGACCAGAAACAGATACAACAGCTAGGGGAAAAATAGATGATCTTTTAGAAAAAAAGTGTTGACAAGAAGGCTAAAGAGGAAAACAGTTATGGATGAATCTCTGGCTTGGACAACTGTGCACATGACAGGGCTATTCTTTGCAGTGAGGAACACTAGAGGATGAACATGCTTGCAGGGCAAGAAGATGGTAAGTTCGGTTCAGACATATTAAAATTGAAGTATATTTAAAAGTAAAAAGAGTGTAAATGCTGAAAAATTAATCTAAATATCTAGATAAAGGTCTTTGTTGATTTCTGAGGGACATCCTTTACACTATCAAAATGCAAGGTGAAGGGCATTATAAGATAAAATTGTCCATTCCATTTCATCTATAAATATCCTAACAAGAGGAACTATACTCTTGGTGTCTTTGGACAGACTGCATGTCCTGTTCCTTGTGATGTCACTCCTGTAGTATGCTACATCCAACTTACCATGGGGTGGGGGACACAGGAAAGAGCAAAGATCATCTGGGTTTTAAAGTCTTTTGAAGGACTTTTGACTGCTGGGAAGTAGCCTGAGTCCACCCACTCATTTCACAATACATCCTTCCCACAAAGTACAAGCTTGTACACCTGGACAACAACGTTTCCTGCCCTTAGCAACAACACCACTTAGTACCAATCCTTTGTATTAAATCTTTCTAAATCCATAGCAAAATGGAGATAATAAGAGTACTCTGTTTCATGGATTTTGTGAGAACTAAGAGATGTTTCATGATTAGCACTAAGCACAATACTTAACACTTAGTAAGCACTCCATGTATATTGGGTGGTGTTGGCTCTACTGATAACTCATAATCCTGATCCTGAAATTCTTAAATCATCAAATACTCATGTCCTTTCAAAAATAGTTCCGTACTCCCCCAGTACCACCCAAAAAAATTTAGTACTGAGCATACTTCCTCACATTTTAAACACTTACAAATGGACAATCCTTCTACCCATGTATGACTACTCCCTGTCCATCAATGTGGCTAGTCATTCTATATATAGCTGTTCATTCCTATATGGTATCTTGTGGCTAAATTGAGATTTTTATTTTAATCTACCTAATGGTACTTTTTATTTCTTTTTTCTATGTAAATTTTTAAATTATCATTTTACTATGGCTATGCTGAGTCATAGCATCCTAAAAATTGTAAAATGCCAAATGCATGAAACCACAGTTGTGGGCCAATTAGTCATTAGTACATTGAGATGTCTTATTTAAGGGAACTGTGGAGGATATTAAGTCCATAGCCCTGAGTTAGGAACCAGATGCCAGTCATAGTTTCACTCTAGAAACCCCCCAATTTTAATGGGCCTGGAGTGAGAAGATGGACACTTCCTAAGTGGTTTGCTGGTTTCATGGAGGATGGTAGATTAAGGAACCAACACTGGATGAGGATATCCATGTTGTTGTGGGTTGATTTGACTTAATGTGCTATGTACTGTTAATAACTTTATGTTCTTATGTAAAATTAATAATTTATATTTTATGTGAATATTGATGTTGCTAAGAATTTAATGCACATTAAAACTGCATTGTATTGTAGTCTAATTATATTATTTATGTTCTTGCTTATATGATTAGGGTGATAAATTTAATGTATATATGCATGTATAATGTACTATTGTCAAATCAAATACTCAAGCATTGCTAATGTGGAGAGTCACATGGTAGTATGAAAAATAATATCATAATTTACTTAAAATTAGGAATTTCTAATTCAATTACATATCAGGGAATAGTTTAATACATAGAATTTCAGCTTTGGGTGCTGATGGCAGAGCTTCAGTTTCCTCCCTGAATTGCCCTAAGGAAAAATGGTTTCTTTATTTTTGGTTTATAAGACCAAAGTAATGTTATACTATAAGGACTCTTCATTTAAGTATGTTTTTTCCTCCTAAGCTTGTAATTGGTATTATAACTAGGATAATGAAAAACTAGAGGATGGAAGCTAATTGGCTGATAATGATAAATGAGTGTTCACCTGGTTGTCCACCAAGTCATGATAGGGTAAAATAGGTCTGCTATTAGAATTCAAAATAAGCACTGGCTTAGAGGATGGAACATTAGACTTCATTGTTTTGATGAGAGTAAAGGGATAACAGATATAAATAATCAGAGAAGAGATTAATGCTAAGACCCCTTCAAGTTTGTTTGGAATTGATTGTAAAATTGCATATACAAATAGGAAATATCATTCTGGCTTAATATGTGGAGGCTTGTTAAGGAGGCTGGCTGGTGTACAGTTGTCTGGATTGCCTAGAAAGTTAGGGGAGAATAGGACTAGCATAAGTAGTAGTAGTATTTGTAGAAGAATTCCTAGAATATCTTTAATGGTTAATAAGGGTGAGAAAGAATTTTGTCTGACTCTGAGTTAATTCCTGGAAGTTATTAGGTCCTGTTTCATGTAGGAATAGTATGTACTATTGCAAGGGTAACAATAATAAAAAGTAAAATAAAATGGAATGCAAAAAATTGTGTTATGGTAGCTTTATCAACTGAAAAACCTACCTCAAATTCATTCAACTAAATTTGAACCAATATAAGAAATAACTGATAGAAGGTTTGTGGTAACTGTAGCTCCTGAGAAAGGTATTTGTTCTCATGCAGAACATATCCTATGAAAGCAGTGGCTATCACTGCAAATAGTAAAATAATGTCAATGTTTCAAGTATCTATGAATATATAGGATCCATAGTAGATTCTTCATCCTACATTCAGGAATAGACAGATGAAAAATATGGAGGCTTCATTTGCATGTAGGTAATGAATGATTCATTCCTCATTGCCATTTCAGCAAATGTAAGTAACTGGCGAAAATGTGATTATTGTGTCTGATGTGTAGTGAATGGCTGGAAATAGTCCTGCTGTGAATTGCAAGATTAGGCAGGTCCCTAGAAGGGAACCAAAGTTTCAGCATCCTGAAATATTGTATGGAATAAATAAATCAATAAATGAGTGATAAATAATTTTAATGAAGGGGTGAGTTTTTCAGATGTTGGTCACTAGTAGTCTCTACAATTGAATTAACAATGAATATTTTTCATGTCATTGGTCATGGTTTAAACCCACATGGAAATTATGACATATACTATTTATTTATTAAGTATTATACTTGTTTTAGGATTGTAGGGTTTTCTTCTATTTATGGGGGTTTAGGGTTAATCATTAGTGGTGGAATTGGGACTGGAGGTATGGCTCAAGTGGTAGAGGGCCTGCTTTGCAGGCATGAAGGCCTGAGTTCAAACTCCTGTCCCACCAAGAAAAAAGTGGTGGAATTGTATGTTGAATTGTGTTAAATTTTGGTGGGTCTTTCATAGGTTTAATAATATTTTAAATCTATTTAGGTGGGATAATAGTATTGTTTGGTTACATTTACAGCCATGGCAATTGAGGATTACCAAGAAATATGATATTCAAATGTGATAATTTAAGGAATATTAGTGTTAGGTTTATTAGTGGAGTAAGTTTTAATGGTATTATTGGTAAAATATGATAAGGTTAATACTGTAATTGATATGTATAATATGGGGGATTGAGTGGTTTATGATGGGGAGGAGACAGGTTGTCTTAGTGAGGATGCTAAAGTGGTGGCTGCATTGTATAGTTATGAAATAAGATTAATGGTAGTAGCTAGTTGGTCATTGTATTTTTATTGTAATTGGGATTCTCATGGGAATTAAATAATAATAGTTATAAAATAATTGATAATAAGAATGCAAAGATATTAAGTTTGATTATTCCTTCTTGGTTGGAGAAGGTAGTGGAAACTGTTATTTGACTATCTGAAATGGTTTCAGGGTAGATTTTTGTAGTCAGATTAAATCTAGAATAATTGATGCTGTTCTTTGGCTTATTGAGAGGACATTTATAGGGGTGTTCTGGTATACAACTTGGGAAAAATTCAAGTATATTTGAAAAGTTAGATGAATAAGAGTTAAATATGGTCTTCAAATGACAAGTTATGTTATTCAGTTCTATTGCAATTGTAAAGCCTAAAATAGACATGCCCAGGGCTATAAGCTTTAGGTAAACTGCTATGGTTAGGTGTGGAATATTCAGAGGGGTGATGTTGCTTAAGAACAAGAATTCATCAAAGACACTGCCAAATAATAAACGTTTGATTGGGTTAATAAGTTGTGTGTTATTTTCATTAATTTTGGTAAAGGATAAGAATCAGGGTTATTCTAGTAGAATAAAATACAATGTGTTAGCAGATTCAATGATGAGATCTATAGAAAGGCATATCTGTTAATGCTAGGCTTCCTTTAACAAGGGATGGAGTAGTAAATGGTATAGCTTTGACTAGGCCTCCTTTTTTGCAGATGTCTTGTTCATCATTGAGGTTGTAGATAATGGATCCAGAGCATAATATATATATTTTAAAAATTACAAATGTGAAGGGAAGAAAGATAAGATTGATCAATCCCTAAGGTTACTATTATTAACCCTAGTTGACTTAAAGTTGAGAAATCAACAATTTTTAATGTCATTTTGTGTTGGTGCTCAGATAAATGTAAATAACTGTCATTAGGGTGCCTGAACAAAGTATAGAATTTAAAATAAACTGGTCATCTTGTACAAGTAGATGAAAGTGGATCAGAAGAAAAATTCCAGCAACTACTATAGTACTTGAGTGGAGGAGGGCTGAAACTGCTGCTGATACTTCTTTAACTGCAGGAAGTCATGGATAAAGTCCAAATTGAGCTGATTTACCTGTGGCTGCTAATAAAAGGCCTATTAAAGGAATGATACTTAGGCTTTGATTTTAAAATAATTGTTGAAAATCTCATGTGTTAAAATAGATGTGAAGTCATTCTACAGGCAAAATAAATCCAATGTCTCCCATTTGATTATATAAAATTGCTTGCAGAGCTGCTGTATTAACATCTGTCTGTCTGTACCATCATCTAATAAGTAGGAAAGATATGTCTACTCCCAATAAAAAGTTGGAACAGTTGTCTTCCTTATTATGCTTATGTCTTCCCTTCAACAAAATTAGAGATAATTTTTGGGGGAGAGGGTGGGGGCAAGGGGCAGGGGGCAGAAATGATCCAAATGATGTATGTACATGTAAATAAATGAATTTTAAAAAATTAAAAAATAAACACTGAAAAAATTGTTCTGTTTGGCTACCCCATCATGTAATAATAAGGTTGAGATTAAAGTGATTTCAAACAGAGCATACAATAGAATAATTTCTGTGGATGTAAAAGTTATACTTAATCGGACTTGAAGGACAATAAGCATTATAATATATGGGGTGGACATTTTTTCATGTGACAGGTTCTTTAGCTATGTGATGTTGGCTAGATATAATTATTAGTGGGAGGAGTCAGGCTGTAAAATTAAGAGTGTGGTTGATAGTGAATCAGAAGAAAATATCAATGAAAAGTTAAGGTTATTTCATCTGATTGGTTAAGGGTAAACAGGCATGCTATGCTAATTAGTAGGCTATAAATGGTTATGTTAATTCATATTATATGACTTTTGAGTATCATGTTGTAGGAATAAGTATAACTGTAGTAACAATACTTTTTAGCATTAGGAGATTCAAGTTTTGCACATATTCAGTGCCATATAAGTTTGACATTATAACTAAGCCCACAACTGCTTCACAGGCTACAAACACTAAAATAATAGTTGGTAGCATGAAAGATAAGGTGAAATGTGAATTTAGGATTCATAGGGTACCTGTGAAAAAAATGATAGTATTATACCTTCAAGACAAAGGAGAGATGATATGAGGTGTGATAAATTAGTACTTCTAATAGGGATGCTGTGAAGGCTATAAATAAATAGAATAGAGGACAAATTAAATTATAAGTTATTTATAATTTAATGAGTTGAAGTCATTTGTTTGAAATTAAACTAAATACCATATTCATTTCATTCTCATTCTTTTTTAATTTATTCATAAGTTAGGTGTAGTGATAAGATAAAACTTAGAATTAGGGCTATTGTAAGAATCAGATAAAGGTTATTAATTTGTGAATCTCATAGCAGAGGAAATAGAGGGCAATCTCAAAGTCAAATAACAGGAATATGCTGACAACAGGAAAACTTCTATGGGAAACAGCAATCATGCAAGTAGGATCAAAGCCACATTTGTATGGGCTTGATTTTTTTCATTGTAAATATTTCATTGAG
Source organism: Castor canadensis (assembly GCF_047511655.1). NCBI lineage: Eukaryota > Metazoa > Chordata > Mammalia > Rodentia > Castoridae > Castor > Castor canadensis. The sequence goes on along the minus strand of NC_133396.1, from coordinate 89,395,148 downwards.
GAACTCAGAATGCAATAGTGATAAGAGAAGAGGCTAAAATGGGATTTAGGAATAGCATAATAATTAGGTTAATTATTCTCTTTGGTGATTTACCAAAACTAATTGATTGAGGTCACCCTGACCGAAAATTTTAAATCACTTGTTCTATTAGGGATAAATAATATTATTATGGTTTAGTAAATTAAAGCTCCATGGGATCTTCTCGTTTTATTATTTTATCCCTGCTTCTTCAGAGGGAGGTCAATTTCACTACTCAAAAGCAAAAGACAGGTAAGCCCTCGTCAAGCCATTCATACAAGCCCTATTAAAGGAACGAATGATTGTGCTACCTTTGTAGAGTCATTATACTGTGACTCTCTAACACTTGTCACTGACCAACAGTGCCTCTGATACTGATTATGCTAGAGGTGATGTTTTTAGTAAACAGACAGGCTTTTCATTTGCTGAGTTATTTTTACTCTTTTTAGTCTTTCTTTATTGCACTCCTGTGTTGGGCAAACAGTTTAATAATGTTCTTGTATAAAAGTTAAGTTTACAGAATTGTTAATTATCAGAAAAGTATCTGATATGATACAAGCTTGTGCTAAGAGAAACAATTTCTTGTTACTTATGTTAACAGTATTTCATGTATAAAATAATAGATTTGCTCAGTTGTTAATAAATAGGAGGTTATATATTAATTACGGAGTTAAGGAACATTTACTGTTGAGCTTGAATATATTCTCAATTGATGACTGCTTCTAGGCTAATCATGGAGCTATATATGTAATTATTTACATATTAATAATTATATAATCTATCATATTATACATGTAATTATACATATAACTTTACTCTTTATTTAAGGTTGGATCCATATCTAAAGAGCTGTCCTTCTTTGGATTATCAGTTAAATTTACATTTTAAATTATTGGTTCTTATGGTAAATTTAAAGTAGAACTAAAATTCTGTTCTAAGTAACCAGCTATCATCAGACTCAGTAGGCTTTTTACATCTCCCTAAAAATCATCTCATTATTTTGCTACAGAAGGTAAGTTTGTCCTTAAAACTGTTCTTAGGTAGCTCATCTGATTTCAGAGTATTTAACTAAATTCTCTCTGTTAGGTTTATTATAATTTATTCATTATGTAAAAGGTAGAAGTTTAAATCTTTGCTTCTTTATTCTTTAAATTTTTCTTTCATCTTTCCCTTATGGTACGATCTCTATTGCTCCATTAGGGGTATATTTTTATTATCTACACTAAATGATTTAATTTACATGTAAATATAATTTTGTTAATTCTTTATGGGCTAGTTTTTGTTCAAAGTGTTCATTTATGTGAAATCTTCCAGGTGTAGGCCAACCAGATGCTTTGTAGTTAAAATACACTTTGATTAATGCAAGCACACTTTACAGTATGTGTACCTTGTTGCAACTTATCTCCTCTTAATTTTAATTCTTATTCATTATTTATAAATATATATGTGGGAGTAAAATATTGAGGAGGGTGGCTGGCTGTCAGTGTGTCCATGCTTCATTGCTCAGTTCAATTAAGTTGTCTATATTTAACCTACTACTAAATCCTCCTTATCCTCTTAGGTTTCCTAAGATTTTCTGTAGAATTATCTTGAAAAGTAAATGTAGCCCATTGCTTCCCATATCATAGTCTACACCTTGACATAACATTTTTATGGTTTATGTTTGTGCTTACTATAGCTCTTTTGTAGGGTTTGCTGATGATGGTGGTATATAGGCTGAATTGGCAAGAGATGGCGAAGTAAATCCAGATTTATCAACTATGGAACAGGCTCCTTTAAAGAAATATGAAGCACCCCCAAGTCCTTTGAGTTTTAAGTTATTTCTAGCAGTACTCTGGTGAATATTTTTGTTAAGAAAATATGTTTATAAGGGGATTGGACTTTGAGCACATGATAAAAGCTAGAGCACACAAGAGAGGTGTGAGGATAGGTAAGACACCTAAAAAATTAGCTAGCATTTGTTGCCCTTAACACAGAGAAACTAAAGAAGATACCTTAAAAGCAACTGAGGCCAATAGGAAAAGGGAACCAGGAACTAGAGAAAAGGTTAGATCAAAAAGAATTAACCTAGAAGGTAACATACACACACAGGAAATTAATGTGAGTCAACTCCCTGTATAGCTATCCTTATCTCAACCAGCAAAAACACTTGCTCCTTCCTATTATTGCTTATACTCTCTCTACAACAAAATTAGAGATAAGGGCAAAATAGTTTCTGCTGGGTATTGAGGGGGTGGGAGGGAGAGGGAGGGGGCAGAGTGGGTGATAAGGGAGGGGGTGGGGGCAGAGGGGAGAAATGACCCAAGCCTTGTATGCACATATGAATAATAAAACAATAAAAATAAATAAATAAATAAATAAATAAGAAAGTATGTTTATGGCTAAGTGTAGTAGGGTATCTAATTCCAGTTTGGGTTTTAGCTGTTGTGTTTTCAGATTAGGTAAGACTACTTTCGTTATTTATTTTTACTTTATCTTAAATTTTAACAACTTAGCTAAAGTTTACTCTGACTTTTTTTTACCTTAAACCCACTTTACATCAAACTTTATTAATTTGGGTTAGTTCGTATGTCCATGGTGGCTGGCATGAAACTTACCAATCTTTATATCAGTATAATTTAATCAGACTTTCCTATATTGCTTAATTTTTGTCATTGCTATATTACATGTGGGTGTGGTTAAGCAAGGCATTTTGAGCTACAATGTGTGCTTGATGTGTGCTCCTTTTGGTCTTTTAGATTTAGAGGGCTTATTCACTGTATTAATATTTGCATGTATAATCACTTATAATTAATAAAAAGTCTAGGACCAAACCTATAATTGTTTATGGGACTGTCTGACCCATCTAGGCATTTTCATTGCCTTGCTTTAGATATAAGCTGTATTAACATTTGGTGTAAGTTAATTACTAATAGGTAATCAAGAAAATCTGGTTGAACTCTCTAAACAAGGGGGCCTAATCAAACTACCTTACTAGTGTGTCAATAATTTGATAACCTAATAGGAGTGGAAAATACCTTTAATTTATATACCATAAATTTTTTGCTAGAAAACTATTTTAAATTTGTTTTGAGAGATTGGCTAAAAATGCTTCTATTTGTAGTTCTTATTAATAGATTATGACTCTTACTTAAATTATGTATATTATATGTTTCTTGTTCTGGGGATTTGGCAAGAGTAAACATGTACATACATATATACATATATATATATATATATATACATATATATATATACACACACACACACACATATATATATAGTTCTTCTGGTAAGCAGAAGATTTATAGTAAAGGGCAGGGGAGTTTGATAAGAAAATCTATAATTGATACGCATATATGTGTTAAATTTATTTATGTCTTCCGTGCATGAAAAATTAGCACCTCACAAATTTTCAGTATAATTTAGATTATCATCTCGAAACAAATTGACAGCACTACAATTTTAAATTTTTAACAGATTACTCTGATAGTTAAAATAAAATAGAGGTTAAAAGATAGAACTTTGTGCCTTATACACATAAAACTTCAAGGCAAAGGGTGTTATTTACTTCAGTGTCTATAATTTCTTAACATAGATCTCAACAAATATTTTTTGGAAGACAGAGAAAGAGACATAGAATGAGATCTAAGTTTTCTAAGAAAAAATGCTCATTGAGAGACTAAATTCACTAGGGATCCTACCAAGAAGAATTTTTTTCATCATATAACTAGGAAAACTAAAATTATGCATAGGTTGTCTGACAGGAGTTCTCAAAGTGTGGTCCCTATATCAAAACCATTCATGTCAACTGGTAATTTGTTAGATGTACAAATTATGGGGCTTTACCTAAGACCCACTGAGTCAGAAACTCTAGGGAAGGGCCTAAGCAACCTTGCCTGAGTTCTGTAGGTGATCTGATGTACCCTCAGGTTTGGAAACCTTTGAAAAGGAAAACACAAAGTGGGTCCAAAGTGGGTTTACAGAACCATGGAGTGCCTCAAATAGCAAAAGCTAGGCAAGTGTATGGAACAGGCCAAAATACAAGCAGGTTTGGTCCCAGAATTCTACATTCACTCGGCGCACTTCACATGATTTAAGTATGGCTCCATAAAGGCAGCTGAGTTTCCACTTGCTCATTGCCCAACAAAGAGATCTGAAGAGAAATTTGTTAAAGAACAAAAAGGGGATTAATTAATCAATGAACTCCTTAAGGGCAGAGGTTGTTCTTATTCCTTATTAAGTGTCCATTTTCTATGAGAGTACCTGGATGAAATAGCACTGATATTCAAAACCTATTTGTTGAATGAATGGGGATATTGCACACATGAGAAGGGCTCACCTGGGCTGTCCTTCAAGATGATATGAATGGAGTGATAAAAAGAACTGGTTTGAGTTGCAGCTCCAGCCATTGCAGGTATGTGACCTCATTAAAGTATGCAATGAGGATGATAACAGTGTCTATGCCATAGATTTATTTTGAGGATTAAAAGAGAAAATATATGTAAAGGGAAATAGCAGAGTGCCTAGGATATAATTTTTGTTGCTATTACAACAGTACTGTTCAGGGGGAAGCAGTGCTTAGGACTAAGGCCCTGTATCATTCAATTTACATTATACAGACTTAAGCCTACCCCCTTGGCAACCTGCTTTCCCCAAAAAGAACCTGTCCTTCATTAAAATTCATTCTTGAGGCAAAGAATTACAATCAAAGAATAATGTAAGTTCCTATTACTTGTGTAGTTCTTGAGTTTAAGGCAGGTTTTAGACAGCTAACAAGGTCAAATGTTTTATGCTTATAGAGGTAGCTCTGCCAAAATACTGCCTCTTCTACTCTTTGTGATAGTCCTTAACTCTCATGATAGAAAGGAGAATTGTAAGGAAGGTATGACAGGAAAAAAAATCTTCCTGAAATTCTTACCTTAAAAGATTAAAGTCCATTTTAATAAGTATGTTAGAGGATTCCAAGATGGCGGCTAGAGGGAGGAAGCAGAAAGTGTGCCTCCTACAGTAAAATCTTGGAGAAATGCTGGAGACATACCTTGCAGGCAAGGCCACCAAGAAGCAGCAAAACTTTGACCCCTCCACACCTCCAGCCTGCACAGAGAATCTCCACTTCACGTTAAATGGAGAAACAAGGAGGGCCCCTGGGCCACCAGTCGCCTGCACCCAGACAGCTTGGGAAGACAGGGACAAGGTGAGCTAAGCGGTACGCAGTATTTCCGCAGACAACCCTGGGCCAGATCAGCATAGCCCCTGGACAAACCAACCCCCACTCGGGGAAAAAAGAGAAACTGAGTAATAAGCAATAAGAACAATAAAGACACATAGCAAAGAGGGTGAGGCACCCTGAGCTCCGAAGTGAGAGAGGAGAATCCTTCCCAGAACTGTAAATAAACAAGTCAGACCTGGCCAGAGAGGCTCCAGCAGGAGCAGGGGTGCGCACCCAGCAACCAGGAGTGGGAAAGCTTGTGAGAGTGGCGGAGGGAGGAAAACCCCACAGGAGAGGGGGGAAGATCCACCTCCCACTGAGCTGTAAACAAACACACCGGCAGGCAGAAGCAGCAGCACTGCCCAGTAATCAGGAGCAGGAAAGTTTGTAAAAGCAGCGGTGGGAGGAAAACTCAACAGGAGAGAGGGGAAGACCCACTTCCCACGTGAACTGTAAATAAACACACCGGCCTGAGAAAGTGGGTGCAGTGTCACCTCCCCCAGTGTGCTTGGAAAGTGGAAAGCTTGTAGTAGCAGCTTGTGCACAGAAGAACTCTGAGTAAACAAAGCCTGTGGGGCCAGGTGAGTGCTAAGCTCACTCCTGAGATCTGCATAAATAAAGCCTCCAGCAACAGCAGGCTGACAGCAGCGGGCAGGCAAGCCACAGCCTCAGATAGCCATTCACAGACCTGTCTCCAGACTCATTTTTTTCTCTCTTCCCTACCTTTGATGACGAAACAACTGAACTACACCTGCATGCTGAAAAACTTCCTGAAACTGTATTGCATTTGAAATTGGGACACTTGTGGGCTTTTTATGTCTGTGTGTGTTCTACTTTATGTCTCCCCTTTGATGAGACAACTACAGAACAACATCTGAGGCACCATTGCCAGGATTGCAGGCTGAGGGACGAACACCAAAATTATTAAGACTGAAATTTCATTGCATTTGAACTTGGAGGTTTTTATTTTTCATTTTTTATTTTATTTTATTTTATATATTTTTTTCTTTCATTTACTTATTTTTTATTTTTATTCTTCTCTTTACTGTTTTTATTTTTTAATTTCAATCCTCTCTCTGTCTCTCTAATGCCTTTTCAGCTTACTGTTGATTAGTACACTGTCTCTCCCTGTTTATATCTTTGAAACTTTTTTGTTTGTTTCTTTGTTTTGTTTTTTTCTTCTACTTGATTGTTTGTTTTTCCTTTTCCCTTTAATTTCTTTGCTTTCCATCCCCTCTCACGCTTCCATTCTAAATATCACTAGTGCTATTGTTACAAGCCAGAAAATACTTAATTGCACACAGTACAGGGACAATAACAATATCAAGGGCAATGATGGGAAGACAGAAAAAACAGGGAAACCAGTTTCCCCACAGCAAAAAAAATTAGTACAGGACCAGAGGGAAATGAAGAAAACAGATACTCAGATCCAGACTCCAACAAAATGAAGATAAACTATGCCAAAGAACCCAATGAAGCCCACAAGAAAATTTAAAAGAAGACATAGTAGAGGTACTCAATGAGAATTTTATAGAGCTGATACTGGATAGGGTCAAGCAAAATGTACAGGAGACACTCAAGAAATTCCAAGACAACAAAAATAGAGAATTTGAAAAAGCAAAAGAAAAAATAAAGGAAACCATAGAAGCACTGTATAAACACCAAAGTGAAACAGAGAACATGATAAATAAAGAGATAAGTGAACTCAGGACAAAACGACAACATTAAAGAGGAAACCACCCAGGATATGGAAAACCTCAGAAAAAAGAACGAAACAGAATTGTAAAACAAAACAGAAGGCCAATCCAGCAGAATAGAACAAACAGAAGACAGAATCTCAGAACTCAAAGATGAAATGGTAATTAAAGGAAAAACCGAAAAACTATTAATTAAACAACTCAAGACCTGTGAAAAGAAAATGCAAGAACTCACCGACTCCATCAAAAGACCAAACTTGAGAAACATGGGCATCAAAGAAGAAGAAAAGGTGCAAGCAAAGGGAATGCGCAATATATTCAGCAAAATAATAACAGAAAATTTCCCAAATCTACAGAAAGATATTCCCATACAGATGCAAGAGGCCTCCAGAACACCAAACAGACCAGATCAAAATAGAACTACCCCATGACGTATCATCATTAAAACAACAAGTACAGAAACTAGGGAGAGAATATTGAAGGCTGTAAGAAAGAAAAAACAAATAACATACAAAGGTAAACACATCAAAATCACAGCAGACTTCTCAACAGAAACATTAAAAGCAAGAAGAGTGTGGAGTGAGATCTTCCAGGCACTGAATGAAAATAACTTCAACCCTAGGATACTCTACCCAGCAAAACTATCATTCAAAATAGATGGAGCAATAAAAGTCTTCCACGATAAGCAGAAACTAAAACAATATGTGACCACAAAGCCACCACTACAAAAGATTCTTCAAGGGATTCTGCACACAGAAAGTGAAACCCAACATAACCATGAAAGGACAGGCAGCACCAAACTACAGGAAAAGAAAAAGCAAGAAAGTAGAGAGTAACCTCAACTTAGGTACACAAAATCAAACCTTCAAACAACTAAGACAACTAAATGGCGGGAATCACCACATAACTATCAGTACTAACACTTAATGTTAATGGACTTAATTCCCCCATCAAAAAGCACCATTTGACAAACTGGGTTAAAAAGGAAGATCCAACAATTTGTTGCTTACAGGAGACCCATCTCACTGACAGAAATAAGCATAGGCTTAAGATGAAAGGCTGGAAGAAGATTTACCAAGCTAATGGCCCCCGAAAACAGGCACGAGTAGCAATACTTATCTCTGACAAAGTAGACTTCAAACCTACATTGATCAAACGAGATAAAGAAGGACATTCCATACTAATAAAAGGGGATATTTCCTTTTCCTTTTATTTTCCAAAAGGAAATAATAATCATCAATCTGTATGCACCCAATGTCAACGCACCCAATTTCATCAAACATACCCTGAAAGATCTAAAAGCATATATTAACTCCAACACAGTGGTTGTGGGAGACTTTAACACCCCATTATCACTAATAGGTCATCCAAACAAAAATCAATAAAGAAATCCAATATCTAAAATATACAATAGATCAAATGGGCCTACTTGATGTCTACAGAACATTTCATCCAACTTCTATACACTATACATTCTTCTCAGCAGCCCATGGAACCTTCTCCAAAATAGATCATATCCTAGGGCACAAAGCAAGCCTCAGCAAATATAAGAAAATAGAAATTATACCGTGCATACTCTCTGATCACAATGCAACAAAACTAGAACTGAACAACAAAAGTAAAGACAAAAAACTTGCAAACAGCTGGAAACTAAACTCATTACTTAATGAACAATGGGTCCTTGATGAAATAAAAGAGGAAATTAAAAAGTTCCTGGAAGTCAATGAAAATGAAAACACAACCTACCAGAACCTATGGGACACAGCTAAGGCAGTCCTGAGAGGAAAGTTTATAGCCATGAGTGCATATATTAAAAAGTCTGAAAGATACCAAATCAATGACCTAATGATACATCTCAAACTCCAAGAAAAACAAGAACAAGCAAATCCCAAAACAAATAGAAGGAAAGAAATAATAAAAATAAGAGCTGAAATCAATGATATAGAAGGCAAAAAACCATACAAAGAATTAATGAAACAAAAAGTTGGTTCTTTGAAAAAATAAACAAGATCGATAGACCCCTGGCAAACCTGACTAAAATGAGGAGAGAAAAAACCCAAATTAGTAGAATCAGGAATGCTAAAGGGGAGATAACAACAACCACCTCGAAGACCAGGAAATCATCAGAGACTACTTCGAGAACCTATATTCAAATAAATTCGAAAATCTTAAAGAAATGGACAGATTTCTAGACAAATATGATCATCCAAAACTGAACCAAGAGGAAATTAATCACCTGAATAGATCTATAACACAAAATGAAATGAAGCAGCAATCAAGTCTCCCCAAAAAGAAAAGTCCAGGACCTGATGGATTCTCTGCTGAATTCTATCAGACCTTTAAAGAAGAACTGATACCAACCCTCCTTAAACTGTTCCATGAAATAGAAAGGGAAGGAAAACTGCCTAACACATTTTATGAAGCCAGTATTATACTTATCCCAAAACCAGGCAAAGACACCTCCAAAAAGGAGAAGTATAGAACAATCTCCTTAATGAACATTGATGTAAAAATCCTCAACAAAATAATGGCAAACCGAATTCAACAACACATCAAAAAGATTATTCACCACGACCAAGTAGGCTTCATCCCAGGGATGCAGGGGTGGTTCAACATATGAAAATCAATAAATGTAATAAACCACATTAACAGAAGCAAAGACAAAAACCACTTGATCATCTCAACAGATGCAGAAAAAGCCTTTGATAAGATCCAACATCATTTCATGATAAAAGCTCGATGAAAACTAGGAATAGAAGGAATGTACCTCAACATTATAAAAGGTATATATGACAAACCTACAGCCAGCATTATACATAATGGAGAAAAACTGAAACCATTCCCTCTAAAATCAGGAACTAGACAAGGATGCCCACTATCTCCACTCCTATTCAACATAGTACTGGAATTCCTAGCCAGAGCAATTAGTCAAGAAGAAGGAATAAAAGGAATACAAATAGGTAAAGAAACTGTCAAAATATCCCTATTTGCAGATGACATGATCCTATACCTTAAAGACCCAAAAAACTCTACTCAGAAGCTTCTAGACATCATCAATAGCTACAGCAAGGTAGCAGGATATAAAATCAACATAGAAAAATCCTTAGCATTTCTATACACTAATAATGAACAAACTGAAAAAGAATACATGAAAACAATTCCATTTACAATAGCCTCAAAAAAAATCAAATGCCTAGGTGTAAACCTAACAAAAGATGTGAACGACCTCTACAAGGAAAACTATAAACTTTTGAAGAAAGAGATTGAGGAAGACTATAGAAAGTGGAGAGATCTCCCATGCTCATGGATTGGTAGAATCAACATAGTAAAAATGTCTACACTCCCAAAAGTAATCTACATTTAATGCAATTCCCGTCAAAATTCCAATGACATTCATTAAAGATATTGAATAATTTATATGGAAACAGAAGAGACCACAAATTTATAAATTGAAAATTTATATGGAAACAGAAGAGACCACAAATAGCCAAGTAGCCAAGGCAATACTCAGTCAAAAGAAAATGCTGGAGGTATCACGATACCTGACTTCAAACTATATTATAAAACAATAACAATAAAAACAGCATGGTACTGGCACAAAAACAGACATGAAGACCAGTGGAACAGAATAGAGGACCCAGATATGAAGCCACACAACTATAACCAACTTGTCTTTGACAAAGGTGCTAAAAATATACGATGGAGAAATAGCAGCCTCTTCAACAAAAACTGCTGGGAAAACTGGTTAGCAGTCTGCAAAAAACTGAAACTGGATCCATGTATATCACCCTATACCAATATTAAGTCAAAATGGATCAATGATCTTAATATCAGAGCACAAACTCTAAAGTTGATACAGGAAAGAGTAGGAAATATTCTGGAATTAGTAGGTATAGATAAGAACTTTCTCAATGGAACCCCAGCAGCACAGCAACTAAGAGATAGCATAGATAAATGGGACTTCATAAAACTAAAAAATCTTCTGGTCATCAAAAGAAATGGTCTCTAAACTGAAGGGAACACCCACAGAGTGGGAGAAAATATTTGCCAGCTACATATCAGACAAAGGACTGATAACCAGAATATATAGGGAACTTAAAAAACTAAATTCTCCTAGAACTAATGAACCAATAAAGAAATGGGCAAGTGAACTAAACAGAACTTTCTCCAAAGAAGAAATTCAAATGGCCAGAAAACACATGAAAAAATGCTCACCATCTCTAGCAATAAAGGAAAACCACACTAAGATTCTACCTCACCCCTGTTAGAATAGCCATCATTAGCAACAGCACCACCAACAGGTGTTGGCGAGGATGCGGGGAAAAAGGAACCCTCTTACACTGTTGGTGGGAATGTAAACTAGTACAACCACTCCAAAAAAATTTGGAGGCTACTTAAAAAGCTAAACATTGATCTACCATTTGATCCAGCAATACAATTCTTGGGGATATACCCAAAAGACTGTGACACAGGTTACTCAAGAGGCACCTGCACACCCATGTTTATTGCAGCGCTATTCACAATAGCCAAGTTATGGAAACAGCTAAGTTGCCCCACTAACGAATGGATCAAGAAAATGTGGTATCTATACACAATGGAATTTTATGCAGCCATGAAGAAGAACGAAATGTTATCATTCTCTGGTAAATGGATGGAATTGGAGAACATCATTCTGAGTGAGGTTGCCCTGGCCCAAAAGACCAAAAATCATATGTTCTCCCTCATATGTGGACATTAGATCAAGGTCAAACACAAGGGGATTGGACTTTGAGCACATGAGAAAAGCGAGAGCACAGAAGGGAGGTGTGAGGATAGGTAAGACACCTAAAAAATTAGCTAGCATTTGTTGCCCTTAACAAAGAGAAACTAAAGCAGATACCTTAAAAGCAACTGAGGCCAATTGGAGAAGGGGACCAGGAACTAGAGAAAAGGTTAGATCAAAAAGAATTAACCTAGAAGGTAACACACACGCACAGGAAATCAATGTGAGTCAACTCCCTGTATAGCTATTCTTATCTCAACTAGTAAAAACCCTTGTTCCTTCCTATTATTGCTTATACTCTCTCTACAACAAAATTAGAGATAAGGGCAAAATAGTTTCTGCTGGGTATCCAAGGGGTGGGTGGGAGAGGGAGGGGTGGAGTGGGTGGTAAGGGAGGGGGTGGGGGCAGGGGGAAGAAATGACCCAAGCATTTTATGCACATATGAATAATAAAACAATAAAATTTTTTAAAAAATAAGTATGTTAGAGGAATGGTGGACTAAGATTTGAACAGCTTGATTTTGGAGCTCTTGATAAATTTTCATCTAGACCTTATGCAAATCTAGTCACGAAGCTCTAATTTTTGAAATTACTGAAATACATAATTATTCATTGAAATTAAATGTAGGTAATTAAGGAGCTCTTCCACCATTGAACTCATTTTTCTCTCCTTTAGGATACTGTCTATACAATATTAGGTATTAAACGGTTAAATACTCACTAGGCCTGAGTCTAGGTAGGAGGAATGATTATTTGTTTTGCCTAGGAAGCTTCTCAGCTTCTGTTTTCTAACTGCTGCCGGATGGTTAGGAAGTAGCTCTTTCAACCAGAATAGGATGTCTCCTTTAGCATTGTAAGCAGTCACACAGACTGACAGAAAGCAGAAACATTAAGAGAAAGTACTGATCAGGAGTGAGACAAATGAGTTTTACTGGGTTAACAAGAAACTTTAGCAGGTTGGGATTGGGGTGTGGCTTACTGATAGAACTCTTGCCTAGCATGTACAAAGCCCTGGGTCTGAACCCCAACACTGCCAAAAATAAAAACAAACACAACTACAGCATATATTTTACAGAACCTCCTGGAGGTAGCAAACCTATGCAGATGTTTTTGATGAAAGTTCTCTTTACAGGTTGACAGAATGGCTCGAGTGGTAGAGCACCTACCTAGCAAGCATGAGACCTGAGTTCAAACTCCAGTACCAGCAAAAAAGGGGGCCTCTATTTATATATTTATAATTCTAGAAGTTGTAGATGACATGATTACAAGCTTCCAGAAGGAGTTTCAGAACATTCCTGAAGTCTTCCTTTCATTCCTTCTTTCCACTGCTTCTTCCATAGGCAGCTGTAAAAGACTCCCATCCTCTGTGCTTCCTTGCACTTACTATCTAGATCGTCAAAGTTTCTCCAGGACTCTTTAGTCATGGGTAAACGTTAGTTGTAGAAGGTGAGTGTGGTAGACAAGAAGGCCTTATGCAACCAGGATCTATCTGCCCAGATCTTCTGAAAGACATCCCAGAATGACAGATACAGAACTAGAGACATTGAGGTTCTAGATATAGTACTGAGTTTAGGGTTATGGTGGGATGACTTTCTGCATAAAATCTAAAACTGTTGAAGAATCAAATTCTAAATGGAACAATTTTAACAAATCAATGCAATGCAAAGGCAGCCCTAGGACAAAGTGTGATGAATGCAAGAAAATCATTGACTCAGACTCTTTGCATGAGGCCTTGTGCCTGAATGGAGATTGTTCATTACCTTTGTCAAAGACAGAATTTCAACAAGTTTACTTATAGATCTAATTGGCTTTTCCGTGTGATTGAGGAATCAATCAGGGTTGCATCTATCCTACAAAATAGAATGAGCAGTCCCACTAAGCAATGGCAGAACAGAAGCTCTCGTAAGGTAGAAACAATGAAACAGGAGAATAGGAAATAAGCTGATTAGTTAACATCAACTTACTTCATGTCACTTTTTTTTTGTAAGGTTAAAACAGAGGAGACTTCCTTAATAAGGCTAACTCAAGTAGACTGGAATCTTCTGCTTTCAAGGAAAAAATGGTCTGGTTGAGGATCTACCTGCTTCTTCAAACTTTCATTATGATTATATGGCATTTAGTCTGTGACTCAGTTTGGGTTTGATCTGATCTGTTGGGGCCTACTGCAGGAGATCAGTCCAAAACAGTAACCTTGCATAATTTTTGTTTTACCCTTATTTCTAATAAACAAGATTGGTGCTTCTGGGGGAGTAGAAATTTCTAGATAAGGATGATGGTCAAACCTAGAATACCTCAGGTTTATGTGCAGTGTAGTGGCATCTATTGAGCAAAGGTTGAAAGGAAGTTGTGAAGAAGAAAATAAGATAGACAAAATTAAAATATAATGGATATCAAAAGAGGAATTGCCTGAAACAAAATGGACCCATAGCAAAGCAAATTGTAATATATAAAAGAAAAATACACATCTCATGAGGAAGAAAGTAGATTTGAAGTCTTTTGCCCTAGTGCACTGGTTCTTAAGCTTGGCTGCACATTAAAGTCACCTGACAAATTTTCAAAAATACTGATACCTAGCTCCCATCCTCAGAGATCCTGACTTAATTGGTCTAAGGGTAAAAGTAGCCTTTCTCTTTTTCATGCAACCTTTTCATGAAGTTGCAAATCAAGATGAGTAGGACTTGGACACCCCAGTCTATACCAGGATGCTTTTAACAAGGGTCAAAAAGAATGGATATACAGTTATAGTAGGTCTTATACCAACTCAGGCCCTGTGCCTTATTTATGCTTTCTTTCTATTTTTAATTACTTTTATGCTCCCCAAAGTTGTCAAAATATTTTGGCAGGATAACTGTTATACGAAAGATTTATATAAGAAAATAAAAGTTTATAATTTAGAACCTAATTTATGGAAATGTTGCTGCTGACCTCTAGGGGGAGCTCAAGTCTCCTTCTGCCCACCTCCCCTCTTTCCAGTCCCCTTGGAGAAGTGTTTTAAGTTTAGGACTGTACTGGTGATTCCTACTAGACACAATATGGACGTGGCCTGTTTGGGATTCCTTTCTTAAGAAACAAAGTAGGAAAAAAAGGGTAAGACCGTATATGGACTTTTGTTTGGGAGAGAAGTAGACAGTTTATACTGTTGGCTAATTAGGCACATATTAGCATAGCAACAAGTTCTTCACAGGATCTGTTGAGACTTCTTAGAGTTCTAAATTAGGCTTAGGTACTAACCTTATAACTGAGGAATATTTTTCTCTTTGCTTTATTTTGTCTTGTATCATCTTCATCATCAGCCAAGTTTTTTTTTTCCCTCACCCAGCATCCCCTCCCCCAAACCCAAGTCAAAGGCTCCAAAGAACCTCCATTGAGGGCATGATGTAGGTCATGATTTAGGAAGTATTCTAACAAAATGCACCATTTCTGCATGGGTGTTACTAAAAGAAATAGGGAAAAGTGGAAATATAAAAGAGAGAGTACTTCTCACAATTTGACCTTGAAAAGATGAAGGAAGTTAAGCCAAAAACTTCTTGTCTGAATAGTAGAAAGATATAACAGTGCCTGGTTTTACCCCATTTGTCCATCAACATTTCTGTGAAGACTGAAAGAAGTACACTATAGGAACAGAAAAGGAGGTGATCCCTTTTCTGCATATCATTATGGATAAAGTCTAACATACAACAACAAAGACAGGTTAAAAAGAGAAAAACATAACAAACTTATTTGATCATAGTTTTGCTTGACATAGTGACCTTCAAGTTGAAGACTCACAGAACCAGGGTGAACTATCCATTTCTATGCTGAGGTTCAATGAAGCATGGGCAGCCATGTCCATGATTGGACAAAAAGAATAAATCTGATAGTGATAAACTGAAGGGAAAACTCAGGAAGGCCTGTCCAGATTCTTCTTAGCCTCAGTGCACAGCATTTCTTTCTTCCAGGTATGGGGGTAGAACCTTTTCTGGAATGTGAGTTTTATGACCAACAATCAAACAAGGTAGGTCAGAGAATTTCTTTATGGTCAACTCTTACAAGAAAGGCAGGAGTCAGTCTTTGGCTGACTTTGGGGGGAAAATGATTCTGGTTTCTATATCCTGCCTTGGGGAAGAATACTAATTTCTCTAGCTTCTCTGGTGGAATGAGGATTAAGAGACAGAAGGACAGGAGAAGTTCAGAGAGAAACTTTGTTTCTGACAACTTTACTTTGGAGTATCATTTTCTTGGCTTCAACAAAACAAACTAATATGACAACATGAAATATAAAAAGTTCACCAGAGTCTGAGCAAAATTACCATTAACCATTGTCTAAATATGCTTGAACATCTATAACAAAATACCATGGACCAAGTGACTTAAAGACCTGAAATTCTCACTGTTCTGAAGACTGGGAAGCCCAAGATCAAATTGCCAGCCAATTTGGTTCCTAGGCTCTCTTCCTGACTTACAGGTGACTGCCTTCTTGTTGTGTTCTAATGTGACAAAGTTCTGATGTCTAATACACTAATTCCACCAAAAGGACCCCACCTTCATGACTTCTTTAGAACTAATTATCTCCTAAAATCCTCTTCTCAAAATATTCAAGGTCCCCAGTACATTGGTAGTTAGGACTTCAACACAAGTTCAGTCCATACCAAACAAAGAAGAGAGAGAAACAAATTGGGAAACTTCCATAGCTTGATCTAAATTCTGGCCTTGGAAACAAAAATAAACTTGGATAAAATGAAGGTAGGATTAGATTTCCACTGATCTCTTATGTATTATTCTACCTATTACTCTACCTTGGAAGCATGACTTGCAATGGCCAAAAATCAGATACTTTATCAATTAAAGTATCAATTGTATAAGACCATTTGAGGCAACCAGGTCTCTTCTCCTGCTCTATTTTTAGCTATACAATTACCTCTAAAGGGCACAGAAATATTTGAACACTTTTGAGTTCATAACTCCTAAGAGTTTCAATATGGTTTAAATATAAATTGATTCTAAAGACAAAAATGGATCACATTGAGACTGGTGGTGGTTGAGCAGGGTGGTTGAGCAAAGGGATTAAAACAGTCTTGGATATCTGTTATTCTTTACATCACTTCTCACTATTAAACTCATTGGCCATGTGGCTGGTGTGATTTGATAAGTTCAGATTTTCCTGTCACCTGGGAAGAGGCACAATCTAACACCTCTACTTTAAAAACCTCAGAAAGAAACCCCGATCTCTCAAGGGTTATTCCAGTCTATTTTAAATAATTCCTTTGCACTGATATCTGCACTTTAATTTCAATATAAGTAATTCCACAAAACACTGTATGGTAGCATTCTGATGTTAATCTAGACCCTCTTTATTAACTTGCATTCTTAGCATCATTGTGGCTTTACACATATAACATCTGCACAGAAAGGAATAAGACATATTTCAAAGCATATTATTAATAATGCTGAAACAGAACTAATTGAAGAAGAATGGACATTGCAAAGATTTTTTATACCAATTACCTAGAATTAGGCCAAACTTCACCTGTTAAGGGTACAGGACTGCCTTCATTTCAGACATCAGCTACAAATGAAGGGGTCCCCAGGCCATCCTTTGGAGGTTCCCAATACTCCTTCAGTTTTCATAATTTACTATAACAATTCACAGAACTCAGAAAAGCACATTTATTACTATTATAGTTTTATTGCAGCAAAAGGGAGAGGTGCATAGGGCAAGGTCTGGGAGGAAACTGAAAACTTCAGTTGTCCTCTCTCCAGAGTCAGGTCACATTATCTTCCTGCCACATCATGTATGGGAGTAAGCAGGAAATTATCAATCAGAGAAACTCACACATGCTTTGGTGTCCAGAGCATTACTGTAGTTTCATTATATGTGTATCATTGATGGAATCATTACCCAATATGTGAATGCAATTTCCAGCTCTGCCCTCCAGCGATCAGGGTGGTATCACTGTGGCTCAAAGCTCCAATCCTCTAATCATGTGGTTGATGGTTCTGATGTGATGGACCCTATATCCTGAGTCATTTCCCTACTATATACAATCAAATGCCACACCATGAGTCAGCCTGTTAAAACCATCAAGGACAACCATGATTAATAAAGTCACGCTCCTATCACTCAGGAAACACTAAGACAGAAGCATCGTGTGCAGAGAAGATCAACTCTTAGTCAAAGTAAATGTCTCTTCCCATAAGAAGGAAATACCAACCCTTCCATGACAGAAGCAGCCAATAAAATCAACCTGCTCCCCAGTTAACTGTCTGCTTACTTCAGGAAATGATATTATATTGGTGGCTCAAGTTTAGTCTCTGCTACTGGCAGATTGGGTATTCAACAGCATCCATGACCAGGTCAGCCTTGACCAGGAGTACATGCTACTGAACCCCATCCTAGGGCTGGTGGAGTCACTCAAGTGGTAGAGTGCCTTCCTAGCATGTGCAAGGCCCTGTACTGGCAAAATAGGTAATAAATATAAATAATAAATAATCTCCATACTGCCATCATGACCACCTTGTTCATGAGCCCATTGGCTGATGACAAGGGTGGTTGGGAAAAGAGAGTGACTAATATCCACAGAAGGACTCTTCATGGTCAGTTGATTACTAAAATCCTCCTCTGCTGAAGCAACACTTTGATGAGCATTCACACAAGACACAAATATGTTCATGTTTGTTTGCCCATTCAGGAAGATCTAGTCACATACCCAAATTCCCTTGCCAACCCTTTTCAATAATGTTCCTCTCAAGTTGCTGACCACCTAGTCACATTATTATCCACAGGCCACAAATTAGTGTAGTCGTATGTCTAGCCACATCTTCTCCCAGGCAAAGTGAACAACGAGTTCTGCTATTCAAACTTTATCCTACTGAGAGGATTTCCCTTCACCACTATCCTTCATGTGTGCCCCAAGAAGGAGCTATAATGTTGCAACAGTCAATTTCAAGCAATGCCTGCAAACTGTGCAGAATTATCTGTAAAACAGGTGACATCTTCTCTTACTCCACCAGCTTATCACAGGGACCTCCCCATGAGGCCATGTGGTAAGAGATCACAGGAGTAGAAATCATGACATTTGAGCCACTTCTTCGTTGTGCCCAGCTTTATGGCTTGGTAAGTCAGATAACACCCAGTTCTGAGGTTGCATGGTTCCTTGGTGGCTAATAGTAAACCATTTAATTTCTACTACTAAGACCCAGTATCAGGCCAAGAGCTATTTCTTAAAAGGAAAGTAATGACAGTGCTTTGGTCCAAAATCCTAAGGTCCTGGGCTACAACTTATCCATAAGGGCTGAAGGATCCAAACATGCTTTCTATCTGCCAATGACACATCAAGGATCATTGGTTCTGCTAGACCATATGGTGCTATTAGCATAACAGCTTCTACAGCAACCTAAAATTGTAACAAAGTTTCCTTTTGTTCTGAGCCTCATTCAAAAATAGTAGTTTCCATGGTGGAGGGTGCCTCTTGGTAAATGGGTGTGTGTAATGCCCAAATGAGGAATATATTACCTACAAGATCCAAAGAAGGCCACTAGCATTATGGCTCTTTATTGGTTATAGTTGATACCAAATGCATCCCTTGGGATACCTTGATATTCCCCACACTACTATACCCCTAGAAAATTCACTGATTTAGAAGGACTGGGAACTTTTGTTTTGTTTTGGTTTTTTTGGTTTTGGTGGTATTGGGGTTCAAATTCAGTGTTTCACATCTGCAAGGTAGGTGCTCTGCCATTTGCGCTACGCCTCCAGCCCAGAACTGGGAATTTTTATAGGAATTATGTCATACCCTCTGATGTACAAATGTCTTATCAATAAGTCTAGAGTATTAAAAATTCTTGCTACTAGGTTTAATCAGCATAATGTCTTCCATGTAATGGGCAAGTATAACATCTTATAGAAGGGTAAATGTCTTGTAGAAGGGTAAAGCAATCTAGACTTCTGCAAACTAAATTATGACATAGAGCTGGAGAACTGCTATAGCCCTGAAGAAGGTCAATGAAGGTATATTTCAGACTTTGTAAACTAAATGAAAACTTCTGGTGATTTTTATTAACAACTCAAGAGCTGTAATTAACACAGAAAATGTGTTAATTTTCTCAAGCAATAAAACCACATCTGGTGCAGCAGCTGCAATTTGAGTTAACATCTTCTTAAGCATACAATAATCCACTGTCCATCTCCAAAATTCATTTGTCTCTGCACAGGCCAAATAAGCAAGTCAAATAGGAATGTAGAGGAGCCACCAGACATGTATTGTCCTAGTCCTTGATGATAACTAAACTCACAAGATCTCCAGGGAATGCTGAATTCCTGAGTTAAAGACAGTTCCCATCATAATATCATTCCCTCCATAGGTCAGATAACTGAAGTGGGGATTCTGTGAGCTGCTGAATATGTTTACTCCAATTATTCATCCCAGAACTGGGGAAATAAGCACAGGATGGTTCAGGTACCCACTGTGTCCACTATTATAAGACTTGGGCTAACTCTATCAATTGCCTAATTTCCATAATCCCCTTCTCTAACAGTTGGACCATAGTAATGTTTTTGGTCCCCTAGATTCATGTCAGCTAAAAAAAAAAGAAAAACAGTGCTCAGTAGTCCCTGGAAGCTCTGGGTATTTCCTTTCCTCAGTGCACAGTTACCTTGGTAAACGCCTAGGATCTCTTTGGGCAAGACTAGGAAAAATATTTAATACTACAAATTTTTACCAGTATACTAGGTTCCTTCCTCAAGGGGACCCAGCCTTATCTTCATTCAAAGGGCCCATGATTTACAAATGGATTTAAGTCTGGGAGTTTATTGGAAAGCTATGATTCCCTGTTTCTTTGATTCAAGTTAGACTTTTGCTTATTTCACCTAAAACATTTCTGCTTATCAAAATCAAATAAGTATTTAGTAGATTTCCTGCATGTTTCACTTTTAGGAACACCATGGTCAACTAGTCAACACCATAGGTCTGCTTGAGTCAAACTATTTGTTGCTTTGACTCTAACGTCCATTACAGTAATTGCTTTGGCAATTTGCCACCATGTGGCCCCTGCCACCTTAGGATGCCATTGCTCCCACTGCATTTAGTTTTCCAATTCAATGATTAAAAGTTCCACTGGAAGGTCTGACCTACTCTAGAGATCAATCAGAGCTTACCAAGAATGCTAGGGGTCCTCTCAAAAGTTTATTTCTCACTGACAGGGTGAAATAGGCATCTTCTACACCTCCCAAGTGTGGTTGAATAGATCTTAACAAATCCAATCTAACATTCCAATCTATTTAAGTCTTTGAATCTCTTACTCTACATTAAACTAAGGCAAATCTGGCACTTTTAACCCACACACTGTGGGCTACTCCACTGACTTGTGTTTGCCTCAATCAAAACAAAAAAACTTAAACAAAAACTGTTAAATTCTAACTCCCCAAACTTAACCCTAATGCAGAATCTCTGCTTAGTTGGCCCATATCAATAAACTCAGCCTCTTCCAATTTTATGTTACTATCAACATTATCCCATACCATTACTATCCATTCCAACACATTTCTCATATTTCTATTTGTATAAATTAGAATACTCAAAAAGTTCTTTGGGAGTATAGTACATCTCTTTGCTGGTTATGCTTTTCACATCACCTTTGAAGGCCAGCTGGGATTAGTCTAGTTGTAGGTATCCAAAGAAGTGACGGTCCTGAAGGATTCAAGATGGCAACTGGGACACAGACACAGACTGTGTAAGATCCATGAATCAGGGACTTTGCTGAATGCTGGAGACACCCTTGGCTGAGGTAAAACACCAGGGAGAGCTGAAACTTCGGCACTCTGAACCCCAAGCTCATGGAAGGCTTCTCTACGCCACAATTTACTAACAGAATAGCTGGCACTGGACACCAAGCCTCACTCCATAGGCCCATGGAGCTGCTGCTCCTCAGGCCATGGTATCTCTGACCCTCCAGCCTGCTCCTCAGCCCCACCAGGCCCGCGATCCACAGGCCCACACAATCTCCCCCAGGCTCCCACCCCTCAGTCCCACCAAGCCTACACTCCGCAGGCCCCCCTGGATCTCCGCAGGGCCCACACCCCTCAGGCTTGACAGGTCACACTCCACAGGCTGGCTAGATTGCCTCAATGAAAGGCGTCTGCCTGCGGGGGCCCCTTCCACCTGCCACCCACCACAGGAGGGCTCCAAACCTGCCTAGGAGACACAAACAGACAGGTCTACATGCTAAAGGAGTAACATCAGAACTGCTAAAACTGAAATAAAACTGTTCCTGAACTGGTGATTTTCTTTTCTTTTCTTTTTTTGCCTTCCTTTAAAGGTTTGGCTATCTGGTTTGCTGTTTGATCATCCACCATCTGTCCCTGCTGTTTTCCTTGATTCTCTTTTTTTTTTTTTTCTTCTATTTCTCTTTCTCTCTCTTTTTTCTCCTTCCTCCTTGGTTTTGTTAGTTTCACTATTGTAACAGAGCTAACACTAAATTACACATAGCCCAGGGACAGAAATGGTACCAAGTGGAAATATGGGAAGATGAGAATGGGATGGAAACCATTCTATGCCTCAAGATAGATTAGTATAAGATTCCGAGGGAGATGAAGAAAATGGATACCCAGATCCAGACTCCAACAAAACAAAGACAAACTATGCCAAAGGATCCAACGAAGCCCACAAGAACACTTTGAAAGAAAAAATCCTGCAAGTAATCACTGAGAACTTCATGGAGATGTTACTAGACATGGTCAACCAAAACGTACAAGAGGCATTCAAGAAATTCCAAGAGGAAAAAAAATAAAGAATATGAGAAAATACACACAAAAAAATGAAATCTAGAAGCCACAAATAAACACCAAAATGAAACAGAAAACACCATAAATAGAGACATAAATGAATTAAGGGCAAAAATTGTCAAGATTAAAGAGGAAGTCACCCACAATATGAAAAACCTCAGAAAAAAGAAGGAAACAGAAACACAAAACAAAATAGAAAGCCATTCCAGCATAATAGAACAAACAGAAGACAGAATCTCAGAACATGAAGATGAAATTGTAATTAAAGGAAAAACTGAAGAACAATTAATCAAACAACTCAAGATCTGTGAAAGGAATATGCAAGAACTCACTGACTCCATTAAAAGACCAAACCTGAGAATGATGGGCATTGAAGAATTAGAAGAGGTGCAAGCAAAAGAAATGCAGCAACATACTAACAGAACATTTCTCAAATTCAGAAAAAACTATGCCCATCCAGGTACAGGAGGCCTCCAGAACACCAAACAGACTTGACAAAAATAGAACTACCCCACGACATATTATTATTAAAACAACAAAACACAGAGACTAGAGAAAGAATTCTGAAGGCTATAAGAGAGGAAAAACAAATAACATACAATTGTAGGTAAATGCATCAAAATCACAGCAGATTTCTCCATGGAAACCTTCAAAGCAAGAAGATCATGGAGTGAGGTATTCCAAACACTGAATGAAAATAACCTCAACCTTAGGATACTCTACCCAGCAAAACTATCATTCGAATTAGATGGAGCAATAAAAGTCTTCCACAATAAGCAGAAACTAAAACAATATATGACCACCAAGCCACTACTACAAAAGATTCTTTAAGGAATTCTGCACACATAAAATGAAAGTAAACAAAATCATGAAAGGGCAGGCAATACCAAACCACAGGAGAAGAAAAGGCAAGAAAGTAGAGTAACATTGATTCAGCTACACACACTCAAACCCTTTAACAAAAAACACAACTAAATGACAGGGATCACCATATACCTATCAATACTAACACTAACACTAAACATTAATGGACTTAATTCCCCCATCAAAAGACATTGATTGGCAAACTGGATTAAAAACGAAGATCCAACAATCTGCTGCCTACAGGAGACCCACCTCATCAACAGAAACAAGCACTGGCTGAGAGTGAAAGGCTGGAAGAAGATCTACCAAGTCAATGGCCCCCATAAACAAGCAGTAGTAACAATACTTATCTCAGATAAAGTAGACTTCAAACTTATATTGATCAAACAAGATAAAGAAGAACACTCTATACTAATATAAGGGGAAATACACCAAAAGGAAATAACAATTATCAACCTATATGCACCCAATGTCAATGCACCCAATTTCATCAAACATATTCTGAAGGACCTAAAAACATATACAAATGCCAACACAGTGATAGTGGGAGACCTTAATACCCCCCTATCACCAATACATAGGTCATCCAAAAAAAAAAGTCAACAAAGAAATCCTAGAACTAAGTCACACCATAGACCAAATGGACCTAGATGATGTCTACAGAATATTTCATCAAACTGCTGCACAATATACATTCTTCTCAACAGCACATGAAATCCTCTCCAAAATTGATCATATCTTAGGGCACAAAGCAAGCCTCAGTAAATATAAGGAAATAGAAATAATCCCATGTCATCTATCTGATCACAATGCATTAAAACTAGAAATAAACAACAAAAACAGCAGTTAAAAAATATGCAAACAATTGGAAGTTGAACAACACATTGCTCAATAATCAATAGGTCATTGATGAAATAAAAGAGGAAATTAAAAGTTTCCTGGAAGTTAATGAAAGTGAAAACATGACATACCAGAACCTATGGGACACAGCAAAGGCTGTTCTAAGAGGAAAGTTTATAGCCATGGGTGCATATATTAAAAGGTCAGAGAGATCGCAAGTCAATGATCTAATACTACAGCTCAAACTCCTAGATAAACAAGAACAAGCAATCCCCAAAGCAAGTAGAAGGAGAGAAATAATTAAAATGAGTGCTGAAATCAATGAAATAGAAACAACAACAAAAGAAACCATACAAAGAATTAATGAAACAAAAAGCTGATTCTTTGAAAAAATAAATAAGATTGACAGACCCCTGGCAAACCTGACTAAAATGAGGGAAAAAAAACCCAAATCAGAAATGCAAAAGGGGAGATAAGAACAAACACCATGGAAATCCAGGAAATCATCAGAGACTACTTTGAGAACTTATACTCTAAAAAATTTGAAAATTTTAAAGAAATGGACAGATTTCTAGATACGACCATCCAAAACTGAACCAAGAGGATATTAATCACCTGAATAGACCTATAACACAAAACAAAATTGAAGCAGCAATTAAGAGTCTCCCAAAAAAGAAAAGTCCAGGACCTGATGGATTCATTGCTGATTTCTATCAGACATTTAAAGAACTACTACCAATCCTCCTTAAACTGTTCCATGGAATAGAAAGGGAAGGAACACTGCCTCACTCATTTTATGAAGCCAATATTACTCTCACCCCAAAATCAGACAAAGACTCCTCCAAAAAGGAGAACTGTAGGCAATTTCCTTAATGAATATCCATGCAAAAATCCTCAATAAAATAATGGCAAACTGAATCCAACAACACATCAGAAAGATCATACACCATGACCAAATTGGCTTCATCCCAGGGATGCAGGGGTGGTTCAACATATGCAAATCTATAAATGTAATACACCACATTAATAGAAGCAAAGACAAAAACCACTTGATCATCTCAATAGATGCAGAAAAAAGCCTTTGACAAGATCCAACACCACTTCATAATAAAAGCTCTAAGAAAACTAGGAATAGAAGGAATGAAACTCAACATTGTGAAGGTTATATATAACAAACCTACAGCCAACATCATACTTAATGGTGAAAAACTGAAACCATTTCACCTAAAATCAGGAATGAGACAAGGGTGCCCACTATCCCCACTCCTATTCAACATAGTGCTGGAATTTCTAGCCAGAGCAATTAGGCAAGAAGAAGAAATAAAAGGAATACAAATAGGTAAAGAAACGGCCAAAAATCCCTGTTTGCAGATAATATGATTCTATACTTTAAAGACCCAAAAAACTCTACCCAAAAACTCTTAGACACCATAAACAGCTACAGTAAGGTGGCAGGATACAAAATCAACTTACAAAATTCATTAGCTTTTCTATACACTAACAACAAACAAACTGAGAAGAAATATATGGAAACAATTCCATTTAAAATAGCCTCAAAAAAATCAAATACCTAGGAGCAAACTTAACAAAAGATGTGAATGACCTCTACAAGGAGACTTACAAACCCCTGAACAGAGAGATTGAGGAGACTACAGAAGATGGAAAGATCTCCCATGCTCATGGGTTGGTAGAATCAACATAGTAAAAATGGCTATACTACTGAAAGCAATCTACATGTTTAATGCAATTCCCATCAAAATTCCAATGACTTTCATCACAGAGATTGAAAATTCTATCCTGAAGTTCATTTGGACACACAAGAGACCATGAATAACTAAGGCAATACTCAGTAAAAAAAAAAAAAAAAAAAAAAGCAATGCTGGAGGTATCACAATATCTGACTTCAAACTATATTACAAAACAATAGCAATAAAAACAGCATGGTACTGGCATAAAAACACACATGAAGACCAGTGGAACAAAATAGAGGACCTGGATATGAATCCACACAACTATACCCACCTTATTTTTGACAAAGGAGCCAAAAAAAATATGATGGAGAAAAGACAGCCTCTTCTACAAATGTTGCTGGGAAAAGTGGTTATCCATTTGCAAGAAACTGTAACTAGATCCATGTCTATCACCCTATACTAGTATCAACTCAAAATGGGTCAAGGATCTTAATATCAGACCCGAAACCCTGACGTTAGTACAGGAAGGAGCAGGAAACACCCTGGAACTAATAGGTATAGGCAAAGGCTCCCTCAGTAGAACTCCAGCAGCCCAGCAACTGAGAGAAAGTATGGACAAATGGGACTTCATAAAATTAGAAAGCTTTTGCACTGCAAAAGAAATGGTCTCTAAACTGAAGAGACCACCCACAGAGTGGGAGAAAATATTTGCCAGCCACACATCAGACAAAGGACTGATAACCAGAATATACAGGTAATGTAAGAAACTAAACTCTCCCAAAATCATGAACCAATTAAGAAATGAGCAACTGAACTAAACAGAACTTTCTCAAAAGAAGAAATTCAAATGGCCAAAAAACACATGAAAAAATGCTCACCATCTCTAGCCATAAAGGAAATACAAATCAAAACCACACTAAGATTCCACCTCACCCCTGTTAGAATAGCTATCATCAAAAACACCACCAACAACAGGTGTTGGTGAGCATGCGGGGAAAATGGAGCCCTAGTACCCTGCTGGTGGGAATGTAAGCTGGTGCAACCACTCTGGAAAAAAAATTTGGAGGCTTCTTAAAAATCTAAACATAGATCTACCATATGATCCAGCAATCCCACTCCTGGGGATATACCCAAAGGAATGTGACACAGGTTACTCCAAAGGCACCTGCCCACCCATGTTTATTGCAGCACTATTCACAATAGCCAAGTTATGGAAACAACCAAGATGCCCCACTACAGACTAACAGATCAAGAAAATGTAGTATTTATACACAATGGAATTTTACTCAGCCATGAAGAAGAATGAAATCTTATCATTCAGAAGCAAATGGATGGAACTGGAGAACATCATTCTGAGCGAGGTTAGCCAGACTCAGAAGACCAAAAACCGTATTTCTCCCTCATATGCAGTCTTTAGCTCTAGGGCAAATACAGCAATGTTGTTGGACTTGAGTCACATGACAAGGAGAGAACACATACGGGAAGTATGCGGACAGGTAAAAAACCCAAAACATGAAAGCGTTTGATGTACCCACTTCAGAGAAACTAATACAGAAACCCTAAAGTGACAGAGGTCAACATGAGAAGGGAATCAGGAACCAGTGTAAAGATCAGTTAGAGATGAATCAACCTGGTTTGTAACACATTTGTACATAAAAGCAATGCTAGGAATCTCTCTGTATAGCTGTCCTCATCTCAACTAGCAAAAACACTATGTCTTTCTTATTATTGCTTATTTCTACTCTTCAATGGACCTGGAGAAAAGCGCAGAACAGGTTCTGCCTGGAAGCAAGGGGGAAGGGGAGTAGAGGGTTTGGGTGTGGGGCAGGGGCGAGCAATGACCCAAACAATATGCACATGTGAATAAATGAATAATAAAAAATAGAAGTGAGGGTCCTAAGGTGAATCAGCATTGTCTTTCAAGGCAACTTCTTCAAAGGAAATCATTAAAATTTTCCTCAGGAAATGCACGTTCCATGCCCTCAGATGGTGGAGAAGCTGCTTGGTGGAGGACATGGGAGGCTCTTTTCACTGGCAAAGAAGACCATCAGAATTTAGGGACTAAGTGTACCTATTTCATTAAAGTCTTCTCACACATCTCCATTCTACCTATCAGGATCTTGTTTCTTCCCAGTAAATGCCCTCACTTAACAGTAGACAACCTAAAAGCCTACAGGTTTAACTTGCATTTTAATTTGGCCAGTTGCAGGAAGAGAGTTGTTTGTTTGTTTCCTGAAATTCATCCCTTCAGCTATCAAAGATAAAATTCAAGGGATGTATACAAGCTTTCAGGCCATTTATGTAGTACTTGAGCTGGAAATTGAAATTCCTGAATTCATTCTTTCTTTTTCCCACTTTAGGCAGTGGCATTAAGAGCAACTAGTCAGACACACTGTGCTCACTAGTTTACAAAAATGTCCAAATTTATCAATACATAGTCACCCAAATACTGTTTGCAAGTGTTTTCTTAGGAGTATCCAGTACAGATATTTTGTGTATCTCTATTGCCAGGTCACACCCCAGACTATCAGTATTCTCTTTACTACGGGAAATAAAGTCATTAGAGTGTTTAAATCTAATCAGATTAGAAGTACAATTCCAGAAGTCCATGATCCAATTCAGATATTTCATCTTTAGAATTCTATTCCTTTAAAACTCGACTTCCAGTACCAAAATATGTATTTAGTGAAGATCCTCCACAGAAACAGAACCAATAAGAGATATGTATGTATTATATAATATATAATTAAAAAAACAGTTATGAAGAATGACAAGTCCCAGGAACTGAGCCAAGTCCTCAACACAGTATTTATTTCCATGGCACTTCTGTTCAAAGAGAAGCAACCACTTCACATAAAGTCTATTCAAATATGTCAATTTTCATAAAATGATTAACTTTAATTCCCTCAGCCTTTGTATGGTTAATTACTGTAACCTCTGCTTAGACTTCAATAGATTTTTATTTTATAATATGAGGTAGAAGAAATGTTCCCCAGTCAGACATAATATCCTCTCCCATAAAACATTTATGTTAAAGACACAAAACCATTTTGTATAAAACTTTTTAAGAGGTCTTACAAGATGGCAGGTTCAAGACACCCACCACATTCCTGCATCTCCATGAATCTAACATAAAACCTCAAATACATGGCTACTGAGGAGTGCACCAGTAAAAGAATAGACAAAGACCAAGAGAGATTCAGAAATATTGAACTTTAGCTCTATCTATAAAGGAGACAAAGGGAAAACTTTGTTTAGTGGAGTGAACACCACACCATGCAATGAGTTCCATGGCCCACTGCTAGTCACAGGAGCAGGGAAACTCTGTGGACTATATCCCTAGGCTCATCTCCCTACATATTCTTGTGAAGAGAGCTAGCAGCACACCAGATGCCGCTTTGTGAATGGAGCACTGATCTAGCAAACAATTGTTCCAGACAAGCCAGATCTACCCAAGGCCCTGAGTCTCAACTTTGGGCTCAAAGAAAGCTGTAGAAGTGGACAAACTTTGCAGAGTGCACCCCACCCACTAACTGTGCATGGAGGCCACTCCAGCACCCACAGCTGTTGACACACATGTCTGCAGATACCAAATGCCAAAGAAAACTAATGCAGTAGGCCAGAGCCATCCAGCCCCCCAAAGGTGTCCCATCTCCTAAATTGCTGCAACTCAATGGGACCTGCCCCCCTCCTCAGCCATTGCCCTAGCTAGGAACCTTAGTCAACCACTGACTACAATATCTAGTCTGCACCTAAAGTGGAATCACAGGGAATCCAGGGCAAAGAGGGGAACCAGGAACAAAAACATCCAGAAAGCCACTAACAGAATGCTGAGGGCCAGAGATTGGAGAAAAACAGTTCTGCACTGATAGGCAGCAATTGGTATACACTTTCCTCCTCAGCAAGGAGAAAGTACTGACTTTTTTAAATCTCTTGATTATTTTATTGCAATTTTTTAATCCTCTTCCATTCCATGATTTCATTGTCTTTGGAGGAGTAATGTTGTAAAATAATTATCTTTTTCTGCAAAAAAAAAAGAAAAATCTTTTCTGTGAGATAAAGAGATCAAACTTCATTTCTTATACCATTATCCAAAACACTTCACCCCACCTTCCTTCTTCCTTTTTCCTTCCCTCACACTACCTTCTTTTTATTACTTAATTCTTAATCCCGATACTATTAATACTTTTAAACTTCTTAGTATACCCGCTAATTACCCTACTTCCTTTTTATAACTTTATTGGGAGTGTGGATAATGTTTCCAATTGTTTTTGCTTCATTCAGATGTCTGGTTTGGTTTTGAATTGGTGATTTCATCATTGCCAAGCTATGCCCCAATTCAGTGGTCAGAAACTTCATCAACTCTGCCACTACTCAGTCCTGCCTGAACATTGAGAATACTTCAACTGAAAGACTATAGATGATTAAAACATGAATCAATGACATGGCCTGAGATTCATAAATCCTAATGCAGAAACACAAGAAGAATGGAAAAAAAGACAATTTTACTCCTCCAGAAGTCAACAATTCCACAATAATGACAGTGAAGTGTCATGAACTCTAATGACAGTGAAGTGGATAAAATCTCAAAGAAATCAAAAGAATGATTATACAAATGATCAAAAAATTTAAAAGGACAGGAATAAATACCTGAATGAATTCCAAGAGAATATAAGTAAACACTGAATGAAATAAGGAAGACAATGCAGGATATGAAAGATGAATTTAATAAAGATATAGAAATCCTAAAAAAACTCAAGTTAGAATTCTGGAAATGGAAGCTGAATAAACCAGATAAAAATCTCAGGTGAATGTCTCATTAATAGACTGGATCTAGTTGAAGATAGAATATCAGGGTTTGAAGAAGACATAGATGAATTAGAGCATTCACATAAAGCATGGGAAAAGTAATAAAAAAGCAAAAACAGAACATAAAAGACCTAGAAGACATCATTAAAACACAAAACCTACAAATCATAGTTACAGAAGGAAATAGGTGCAGGCAAAATGTATATAAAACATACACAATAAAATAATGTCAGAAAATTTCCTAAATCTTGAAAAATGAATGACCACCCAGGTAGCAACAGGGTTTAGGACACCAAATAGACAAAAACAGAAAGGATCTTCTCCAAGGAATATTAAAGTGAAAACTTTAAGTGCAGAACAAGGAAAGAATATTTAAAGCTGCAAGAGCAAGATGCCAAGTCATGTATAAAGGCAAAGGCATCAGAATAACAGTAAATTTCCCAACAGAAACTCTGAAAGCAATGAAAGTATGGGATGATATATTCCAAGCCCTGAAAGAAAACAGATGCCAAATTAGATTACTAAATCCAGCAAAGGTATCCTTCATAATTGAAAAGAATTTTTTTAAATGTCCATGATAAACAAAAACTAAAGCAATTTATAACCACTAAGCAAGTACTGCAGAAGATATTTAAGGAAATCCTACACACAGAAGAGAAAGATAAGCATAACCATGAAAAAAAAACAGGAAAGAATAAATCTCACTACCTGAGCAGATAAGTAAATGAGGATTAGGAAAGAATCAAACCCTACAAAAACAATAAAATAAAGGAAATGACTACATACCTGTCAATAACAACTCTGATTGCTAATGGTCTCAATTCTCCAATCAAAAGACATAAATTGGAAGATTGAATTTAAAAAATACTTAATTATTTCTTGTCTAAAGAAATGCAGTTCACTGATAATGACAAATACACAAAGTGAAACAACAGAAGAAGATATTCTAAGCAAATGGAGCCCCAAAGAAAGCAGGAGTAGATATACACATATCTGACAAAGCAGACTTCACACCAAAATTAGTCAGAAGAGACAAAGAGGTCACTTTTTATTGATAAAGAGACCAATCCATCAAGAAGATATAAAAATTATAAACATACATGCACTGAAAAATCAGTGCACCCAATTTCATTTAAAAAACACTACTGCCCAAAAAGGCACAGACAGAATGTAACACATAATAGTGTGTGGCTTCAATACCCTATTCTTACATACACAAAATGAGCAATGTTAGATGTATCACAATATCTATAGAGCCATAGTAACAAAGACAGTAGGGTACTGGCACAAAAATAGACATGAAATAGAATAGAAAACCCTGAAGTAAGCCCACATAGCTACAACCATCTGATTTTTCACAAAGGTGCCAAAAACGTACTTTGGAGAAAAGACAGTCTCTTCAGCAGATGGTGTGGGAAAACTGGTTATCCATATGTAGAAGACTGACGCTAGATCTGTAGGTCTCACCTACAAAAATTACTGCAAAATGAATCAAAGTTCTTAATGTCATACCTGAAAGTTTGAAACTACTTCAGGAAAACACAGGAAAAACATTTTAAAATATAGTCATAGTCAATATTTTTCTATATAGGACTCCAATAGCTCACAAAATAAGAGCAAGAATTGACAAATGATATTGTATGAAATTTAAAAGCTTCTATACATCAAAAGGAGCAATTACCAGAATCCAAAGACAACCTTCAGAATGGGAGAAAAATCTTTGCCAGCTATTCAACAGATAAAGGATTAACAAAGAATATGCAAAGAGCTCTAAAAATTAAGCGCCAAAAGAACAAACAGTCCAATTAATAAATGTTCAAGTTAATTAAACAGCAAGTTCTCAAAAGAAGTACTAACAACCAATAAGTACATGAAAAAATGTTCAACATCTTAGCCATAAAGGAATTGAAAATCAATTCCATCTCACCCCAGTCAGAATGGAAGTCTTCAAGAATTAGCCAGATCAAGTGATATGGGGGAGTCCTGACAGGCCTTCTTTTACATATGAAACAGTAGGTGTCACCTGCTTGATCAAGATGTTTCAGTGGTCATATAAATGGGTAAGAGCATTTGAATAAGTGTTGCTTTATAGCTATCATTTCCACAGAGGACTATATGCTCCTATTTTCTTCTTCCTGCCTCTCAATCCATCTGTCTTCTCAAATCCTTCCACTCTCCAAAGAACAGCTGAAATATAACTACATGGCTTCCTTTGTCATCTCTATCTTTTCATTTCCATTCTATTTGGGATGTATATTCTGTTCCACTAAATTTTCTAGCTGGCTTTGTTTATTCCCACTCATTACTTTAGTCTGTGCTACGTAAATAGTCTCCTGGCAGTCCTTTCTGTCTCTAATACTGCTCCATCTACTCAACCCTCCCTATCACAAATGTCATTTTTCTAGATGGCAAACCTAATCATGAAACTTCCCTCCTCTGAACTTTCACTCCTTGCAACCTATGGGATACCTAAATATGAAAGCTATTTAGTCTGGTATAAAAGGCCCTCTTCTGTGAACAACTCTAGCTTCATCTCTCCTAGATTTTCTTCTCTTCTCCCATTCTCCATTGATATACTGAATTACTATTGCTTTAGTAATGCCCAAATGGCTATTCATACATTTGCATATAACATTTGTTTCAACTGAACTCTTCTTATATTTCAAGAGCAATCTCAAGTGTTATCTCCTACTTAAAGTCTCCTATGAACCCCATTATATTTTCTTATACTATCACAAACTGTCATAATTCTTGTATCTCTTACTAAAATATAATGTATGTTTATTCCTCTGTTAAATTATGGACTTTTAAGGGCAGTGACCTTACTTAATCTTTTCTGTATTCTTAGTGTCCAGTACATAGTAGGTTTTTTGTGTTAGTCATCTTGCTGTCACTGTGACACAATATCTGAAATAATCAACTCATAAAAGGAAAGATTCATGTTGGTTTTATCATTTCAGTGGTTTCAGGTCATAGTCAGTTGGTTCTGTTGCTTTTATATCTGTTACAAGGCAGACCATCATGGTGGCAGCCATGTGACAAAGGAAACTGATCAACTAATGCCAGCAAGAGACAGAAAAACAGAGAGCAGGGGTTAGGATCCCAATATCTCTTTCAAGAGCCTGCCCCTGGTGATCTAACTTCTTCTTACCCGCCCCATTCTCCTAAATATTTTACTACTTCTCAATACTGCCACTGGCTGGGGACAAACCCTTCATACATGGGTCTTTGGGGAATATTCAAGATCCAAAGTATAGCATTCTTGATGATTTTTTTATTGAATCAACAAAATAGAATAATAAAACCATCTTAATAGGACATAAGTCTTGTCTTCCAAAATCTAAAACTATTTGGAAGCACATGCACAAGGAAAACAATTAATGAACCTAAAAAGTATGCAGAAGCATGGAGGGAAACTATCCAGTTTTCTGTATATTTTTTTCTAGATTGGAAAATATCCAACCTACAGTAATGGGAAATACTTCTCTTAGGAAGTGACACAGGGTGAGCATTTGAAGGATGTGTGTGAATTAGTTCAATAGGTAATGTGTAAACAATATTAAAGATAACAGCTTTTGCAAAAATACAGTCTGAGGAAACAAGGCAAATAACTTCAAGTAGGATGCATAAAATATAATAATGTGTAACATATAATATTAATATTGTATTAATAATATATTACATATAATGTGCTATATATCCCATCAGAAATTATAGCCTAACTTTGTAGAGAAATAGAATAGCTTTCCACCAAGAGAGATTCCTGGTTGAGCCCTTCAAAACAGGATGAACACCTGATTGCCTGACTTCTAAAATACGTAGGGTAAACAAATCAAGCCTCAACCATTAACAGATTTTGTTATCCCTCTTCTTTTCAGATTCTGTTCAAATATATTTCTTACAGGAAGCCTTCCTTGCCACCAATCCAAGTACCTTCCTGTTCTCTGTGAATTCCTCCTGCATAGAAATGCCTGTATAGTGTCCATATGGTTCCTTTACATACTTTCTTCCCTTCTCTAGACTTCAATTTCCTTGAGAGTCACATTCATTTTTATATTTCTAGCATCCATCACAGTGCCAAACATTTGGAGAATTTTAAAAATAGTATCTATTAAAATAATGTGCTAACTGACATTTATGTTTTCCATGTGTCAGGTGAATGTTACTTATATTTGGGGGATCCAGGAACTAATTAATGAAATTAAAACCATATGCAAGATACCTTAAAAGCAACTGAGGCCAATAGGAAAAGGGGACCAGGAACTAGAGAAAAGGTGAGATCAAAAAGAATTAACATAGAAGGTAACACACACGCACAGGAAATCAATGTGAGTCAATGCCCTGTATAACTATCCTTATCTCAACCAGCAAAAACCCTTGTTCCTTCCTATTATTGCTTATACTCTCTCTACAACAAAATTAGAAATAAGGGCAAAATAGTTTCTGCTGGGTATTGAGGGGGTGGGGGGGAGAGGGAGGGGGCGGAGTGGGTGGTAAGGGAGGGGGTGGTGGCAGGGCAGAGAAATGATCCAAGCCTTGTATGCACATATGAATAATAAAAAAAGAAAAAGAAAAAAAAAACCATATGCAATCAAATAGTCATTACTGACATTCTCAGTACCACAGGATCATTAAAAAATGTTAACCCAGCTATTATTTTACAAATTCAAGGAGCAACTTTCATAGCTAATGGTCTCAATGTGGAAAAGGACAGACTTAAATTCACATATTATGTATTTCTTTACATAGCACTGAAAAGATGCATATGCAGAGACTGTTATCTGATTGCATCTACAATTTCCACTATTACCTTTAATCATAAATTAAGGTCAAGAAGCATATTATTGATCAGCTATGCTCTTAGTGAAAAACTAAGATTTGGAACAGAACTAAGATTTTGGCCCAACCTCCTTTATCAGAAGGGCAATATTCATTCTTGTTACATATTAGGTATCTTATAATTATGTATCCCAACATACCTTTGCCAGGCTACATTAAGTTTTATGAGATGATCAGTAACTAGACAAAACATATTTTCTCCAATAACAGGGATTTCAGTGAAGAACAGAAAAGCCATGAGCCCTTCTTCCTCATATAAGTGCAACACAGATGGTAAAAGCTGATTCCTACTCTGCATACCAGTAAGTTCATCCAATTTTAAACTCCAAATCTCTTTTATATTGTATGTATGATAGTAATTACTCACATTGAGGAGCCTTAATCTAATTTGTTGGATTTTGTATTATTGTATATCACTGCATAATCAATTACCTCTAAATTTAATGGCTTCAAAGAGCAAGAATTTACTAGTTTGTACTTTCTGTGGGTCAGGAATTACCTAAATGGTTCTGACTCAGGGTCTCTCCAGAAGTTGCAGTCAGGCACTCAGCCAGGGCTACAATCATCTGAAGGCTTGACTGAAACTGGAGGATCTTCTTCCAAGATTACTCACCAGTCAGACTCAGTATAGTAGAATCTAATATTCAAAGGGAAATTCTTTAATTACATCGTATGGTTGATGCAAAAGTTATAAACCCATGCAATGTGGTACTCAATCTATCTAGAGGAAATATTTAAGTCAATTACTGTTATAAAAAAAAGGTCTAAAGAGACCTAAAATGGGGCCTAAAATCTATACTTAGATTACCACTAAGCCATCAATACCAGTAGGCTAAGTTGCATATTTATACATAGAAATATCATTACATATACAGAAATACCTAGAACAACCACTAAGAAAACTACACAAAATGGCATAATCAAAAACATTTAAATGAAACTCTAGGAAAATGCATACATAACCCACAAGAAGGCAAGAAATGAAGAACAAAGAGCAGAAGGAATAAACAGAAAATGAATAATAAAATGGCAAGCTTATACAAACTAAGAGAAAGAGATTAGCAAAGTAGATTTTAAAGACATAACCCAGATGTATACTTAGTTTACAAAACACATCAAACATATGGTATTGGTTGGTTGAAAGTAAAAGAATGGAAAGAAATTTGTCACATAAATAACCAGAGAGGACTATATTAATATAAGACAAAGGAGACTCAGGCAAGGAAGACATAGCATAATGACAGCTACTATATTTAAAATCTTCAGTGGTAATGATTGATAAGAAGGCCAAATCTGTCATGAATTAAGTGAAGTCAAGTTTCTCAGGCATTGTGTGCCTTATGGATGAAACAAATATGCTTTTGACAAGGTCAGGGTTGAGTGCCAAATTTACACGACTCATGAATTTTGAAATAACAAAAAGTAAAAAAGCAGTTCTCACCTCCATGTGCCCTATTGCTTTGTTGAAATTACCCTGGCCAGTACCACCTCTCAGAGGGGGAGGTCAAACAAGAAAAAGTGTGGATCCCAGGAGCAAGGCATTGAAGTTGAAGGCCGGGCTTGCCCACATGTGTCCCACACAAGAAGGCTGCAAGAGAGACTAAAAATATGCAATGTAGCTCAAGTTGGCTTCTTTACCAGAAGAAAAGGAAATAGATGGACAAATGGATGGATGGCAGGGTGAATGGAGGCACTGCTAAAAAGGAAGAATAAAGAGATATCAGTACAACAGAAAACCTCTAGGGGAGAGGAGAAAGACAGTCTCCACGGCAGCCAACTGGCAAATGCCTCTCAACTAGGTGGAAGTCATCCATCCAGGCTTCCCTGGAGTTGAGAACATAGTATGTTCTCCAATTTTTAAATCTAAACCAAGGCTGTGCCATCAGAGTTGTAATGGCTAACCATTCAAAGGCAACCTTTCTTATGTGGGGGGATAGGGTCTGGGAAAGTCCACGCTAACTCTACCCTGAACTAAAGAATGACTACTTACTTTCAGGACAGGGACTAAGAGAGATGCTGTTATGCAGAAAGATTAAAAATGAGACCAGAGATACCATGACCACAAAAAGACAGACAGACAGAGAGAGAATAGAGATACTTTAAAATGAATACCCACTTGCTTTCATATGAAAAAGTTTAGTAAAAAAGTGTTAGTGTTGTTAAGAAGGCAATAAATCCTTTATTGCCTCTAAGAACCCCAGAACTAAACAAATATAGTTGGTTTTCCTTTCTTCCTAATAATATGATTGTTGTGAGGAATGGTAGGTGTTGAGGACATGTTCTAACATGAAAAACAATTTGCTTAACGTATATAATTTGTTATCAGAAGTGATTTGTCTATTTCTTTTGTGGTTTGTTCTGTTTCATTTTGAATTTGCTTCAGTTGAGCCAACTTGAATTGTGATGATATAAAGTGCAAAGAGATGGACTTTGACACCTCAGGAAAATTCCACCTTTCTTCCTTGTCTTTTCCCTTTGTAATCTCCTGCCTCACTGCTCTACTTTGGTGCCACTCATTCTTCACTCTGCCCTACCCTCAAGTTTCAGAATCTCCTCATGCTGAGATCCTAGCCAATCAAGGACTCCCACAACTATAGCATCTCCAGCTTTCACCAGCAGTTTGCAAAGGGTTTTGACAAATATCTTTTTTGTTACTGTGTACAGCAAGCCTGGGAAAGAGTCACTGAAAATATCATCATTGCCAATTTGCAGATGAGGAAACCAAAGACAATTTTCAGATATGGAAACTGAAACAAGACTTCCTGTGTGAATGGGAAGTGGCAAAGTTCTGACAATGACCAAGTTCTTTTTAATTCAAGTATCAGAGTTTCTCGAAGTAGGTCACTTTGAATAAGTGAAAGAGAATATATAGAATATAATTCATATTGAAACCTACTAGCTATATAACAAGTAGTAACTATGTAACAACTTGGACCTAAAAAAATGATACTTGTTACAATATTTACATAGAGAGAGAGTCTGTGTCTGTGTGTAATTTAAAGAAAACAGTCATTTGGAGAAATAGCTGGACTATGATATCATTTACTTAATAGTACTTTTTGTATTGTAGTGGATACTGTGGTATGTTGCCTAGATCCCTGCATTCAGAACTGAAGCAAACTCATTTCCCCCCAATTTTGGGGAGTATTGGTAGCAGCTGACAATACTCAACTAAGTTTTACTCTAGGAACTTCTCTCAACCTATGTCTTACCCAAAGTTCTGTCTCACTTCTAGGGTCACCCTGCATCTAGCGAGTGAGGAATAAAGGCCCAGTTCTCTTGTTGCAAGGTAGGAGGATTCTGAAGTGTTAACTAGTGTTAACCAGGGTATCTACAGGATCAATGATAGCCTTGTTGTGACTATTTCACATTTCAGCTCTTCCCTCTGCTAATCCTACTGCCTTCATTCTCCCACAGGTATTGTTCTTGAAAAAATTCCTGCACATAAATTTCTGTCTCATGCTGACTTTTCAGTGGTATCCTATCCAAGATAAGCATAAAGAGTGAGACTGGCACCATGTGCAGCCTTTAAAGAATTTGCCAAAATCAGAGAACAAAAGGGTGGAACAGGTCCTCCCTAGGGAAATTGGTATCAGTGGGAGAGGCAGGATGTGGGGAAAGGGTGTGGGAGGGTGAATATGGTACAAATACCATGTACACATGTATGTAAAAGGAAAAAGGAGACCTGTTGAAACTATTCTAGGAATGGGGGGAGGGGAAGATGAAGGAGAATGCTAGAGGGGAGTGAACTCAAGTATGATATATTTGATATACTATAAGAATTTTTGTAAATGCCACAATGTATCCCCACCCAGTGCAGCAATTGAAAAA
Source organism: Castor canadensis (assembly GCF_047511655.1). NCBI lineage: Eukaryota > Metazoa > Chordata > Mammalia > Rodentia > Castoridae > Castor > Castor canadensis. The sequence continues at coordinate 89,355,847 of NC_133396.1, read as the reverse complement.
AAAAAAAAGCAAAAAGAATTTGCCAAGTGAGGGCTACAGAGCAGAAAAGAGGTAATTACAGAGCAGTGTGGCAAATGTAAAAGAATATAGCAGGAGAAAGAACTGTAATAGTGAGTTTAAATTCAAGTCACAGGAAATAGCATATCCATTCTTTAGTTATGAACTATAGATATCTTTAGCCTTGTCCCAAAGAACTGGATTAATGATAAATTTGATATTTTACTTTTCAAAAAACTAAGAATTTTTTCTGCATATTTCCTTGATTCTTTAAAAAACAATCTAAACTTGTAATCATAAATGAAGGGTTTATTCGTTTGTCAGACTGTGGTGACTAGATAAATTAAAATTATCATGTCCCAGAATATGGGGTTAGGAGGAGGCATGCAGGGATAGGAATGAGGGAAGACATTTCCTGGTAAGAAAGAGGCTGAGGGGTCAGAGGTCCTTAACTACAAGGAGTAAGCACGCACTCAAACACCCACATAGTCAAATAATTGATTTTTGGTAGATTTATCCTAATCTCTGGAGGATATGTTTAACTGATTTTTTTTTTTTCTGAGTTTAGTAAGTTCCTGTACTTCATTGGTTGGTTGGTGATTATTTGTTATAATCCCCCACCTCCTCCAGAATAGATTGACTGATGACAGATAGATAAAATAAAAGCTGAACTTGGTCTTTAAGCCCCCTGGGGAACACCAAATAGCCTGAGAATTCTTTATCTTCAGCCCACCCATACTAGGGTTTCTCCGGCTAAAGAGCTTTCTATGAGGAAGAGGAGAGAAGAACTATCAGAGGCAGAAGTCTTCAATCATAATGAGAAGACGTGAAAGATAGTATCTGCCATGGTGTTGAGATTTCACTTTATCAGCTCTTAGCAGAATCTCAAAGGTCCCTGGGGCACTTTGTTGTCACAAAGGGATTTTCTTCTTTTAGGGATTTCCCCATGAGTCTCTGTCAAGTTATCATCTTTGTAGCTGTCGAAAGCCAACTGACTGCCCAAATGGAACTGGATTTTATTATCATTGAATACATGATGCTATAGGAATTAATGGAAAAACAAATTAAGAAATGTTTCCTAAACATTTTTGCTTTTGAGGGGAATGTTTCTCTCCTGCCCAATAGCTAAATCAATATAATTTCCAGTGCTCTGGAATGAATAAAAACTTAATCCAAACTGCTAAAATTTCTATGATCAAGCTTAAAATATTTTCACTATGAATTGATTCTATTGAGGGCATAAAAGCATGGTACATTAGAGGAGCATATGTGACTTTGAGCCCCAGGTCCACCATTCTGTCAGTATGACCTCAAACAGGTTTCCTAGGCCTGTGAGCTTCAGGTGTTTTATAAGTAAAGTAGGGATTATAATTTCTGTTCTATCATTGTTTGAAGAACAAATACTAGGGGTGGGCCCAGTGGCTCACACCTGCAATTCCAGATCAAGAAGATAGTGATTCAATACCAACCCAGCAAAAAATTAGTGAGACCCCTATCTTCAAAAAAGCTGGGCATGGTGGTTTGTGCCTATCATCCCAGGTGTGTGGGAGACAGAGTAGGAGTATCACAGTTCAGGCCAGCTCAGACAAAAAACATGAAACCATACCTGAAAAATAACTAAAGCAAACAGGGCATGAGACCCTGAGTTCAAAACTCAATTCAGCTAAAAAGAAAAAAGAACAATTCTTTTTGAGAACCATGTGATTTGTACACTTAACAAGTGGTGAACAGTTCACTCCTAATGCTCACTACAAATATCTAGTCATCTGAAAAAGAAAAAGAAAAAGATTCATTTCCTTTCTTGATGCCTAAGTCTCTTTATAAAATACTACTATTGTTGAACTCTTTGAATTCCAGGATTACATACAACTCAGACTTTCTTTTTTTCCTTCTTTTTGGTTAGTTTAGCTAAGAGTTTGTCCATCTTGTTCGTCTTTTCAAAGAACCAACTGTTTCATTGGTTCTTTGTATGTTTTTTAGTCTCCATTCCACCAATTTCTGCCCCAATCTTTACTATTTCTTTCCATCTACAGCTTTTGGAGTTGGCTTGTTCTTGTTTTTCTAAGAGTTTGAGGTGCAACATTAAGTTATTTGAGATCTCTCTGATTTTTTTCATATAGGCTAGGTGCTCAGCACTATAAACTTTCCTCTTGGCAATGCCTTTGCTGTATCCCAAATGATCTGCTAAGTTATATTTTCATTATTGTTTGATTCTAGGAATTTTTTGTTTCTTTCATGACCCACTGACTATTCAGTCTCCATGTGTTAGAATATTTTCTGTAGTTTCAATTTCTGTTGATCGCTACTTTTACTCCATGGTGATCTGATAAAATACAGGAAGTTATTTACATTTTCTTGTATTTGTTAAGACATGCTTTAAGCCCTGAAATAAGACTTATTTTGGAGAACATTCTATGGGCTTCCGAGAAGAATGTATATTCAGTCACTGGTTGAATATTCTGTAAATGTCTGTTGAGTCTATTTGATCTAGACTGTCATTTAATTCTGAAGTTTCTGTATGGATTTTTGTCTACATGACCAATCTATTGATGACAGTGGGATATTAAAGTCACCCACTATTACTGTGTTAGGGTCTATCTGTGCTTTTATGTCCAGTGGTGTTTGCTTACGAAGTTGGATGTGCTGGTGCTCAGTGTGTATATGTTTACAACTGTGAACTCTTTTTCATACATTGTTCCCTTTATCAATCAGAAGTGATCTTCTTTTCTCTTCTGACTAATTTTGTTTCAAAGCTTACTTTGTCAGATATGTGTATAGCTACTTCTGCTTACTTTGGAGCTCCATTTTCTTGGAAAATTTTTTTCTATCTTTTCACTTTAAGCTGATATTTGTCTTTGCCAGTGAGATGTGTTTCTTGTAGGCAAGAAATGGTTGCATTTTGTTTTTTAATGCTATCTATGTCTTTTAATTGGAGAATTGAAACCATTATTATTGTAAGTTACATAGCAATTCCTGTCACTTTGTTGTTTTTTTATGTTTGATTCTTTCCTAATCCTCATTGGTTTATATACTTATCTAGTGAGATATATTCTTTCTCATATTTTCATGGCTGCATTTATCTTCCTCTTTTCTCTGTAGAGGATTCTTTTAAGTACTTTCTATAATGCTGGCCTGGTGGTCATGAATTCCTTTAACTTTGTTTAGCATAGTTTTTTATTTCTCCTTCAATTATGAAAGATAGCTTTGCTGGTTACAGTAATCCAAGTTGGCATTTATTTTCTTTCAGGGCTTTCATGCTCTTCTTGATTTTAGTTTCTGTTTAGAAATTTGCTAGTATTTTATGAATGAATTTGTCTTTATATATGATTTGGCATTTCTCTCTTGCTGCTTGTAATATTCTTTCCTTGTTCTGTATGCCTAATGTTTTGGCTATAATATAAGCTGGAGAGGTTCTTTTCTGGTCTTGTCTCTTTGGTGTTCTAAAAGCCTTCCCGTACCTAATGACCATCACTTTCTCAAGATTTGGAAATTTTTTTGCTATTATTTCACTGAGTATGTTTTCTTTGCCTTTACTTGCACCTCTTCTCTTTCTTCTATGCCAATAATTCATAGGTTTGGTGTTATAATAGGGTCCCAGAGGTCTCTATCTTTTCTTTAAATTTTTTCTTTAAGTTTATGTAAATATTGTAATTCACCTACTTTGTCTTCCAACCCTGATATTGTATCTTCAACTTGATATAGTCTACTGGTTAGCATTTCCATGAAGTTTTTTATTTGACTTATTGAGCCTTTCATTTCCCAAATTTCAATTTGCTTTTTTTTGGAGGGGGCAGTACTTGGATTTGAACTTAGGGCTTCCACTTTCTAGGCAGGTGCTCTATCACTTGAACCACTTGTGCTCTGGTTAATTTGGAGCCTGAACCAAAATCCTCCTATTTTACACTTCCTACTGTTTCTGCGGTGACATATGTGCCACCATGCCCCAATTTTTTTTTTACTTTGAGATGGGATCTCCCTAACTTTTTGATTTAGGATGGCCTGGAACTGTGAACTGCCCAATCTCAGTGTCCCCCTAGCTTGGGATGATAGGCATGTCATCCCCACCCACCCAGCTATTGGTTTAGATGGGGGTCTCACAAACTTTTAGCCCAAGCAGGCCTCACACCACAATTCTTCCTATCTCAGCCTCCCATGTAGGTAAGATTAGAAGCATGAGCCACCGTTTCTTTGCCAATTTGATTTTTTTTTTCAGAATTTCTATACATTTGTTGACTCTCTCTTCCATATCCTGTATTTTCTTCCTTCTCCCTTTCTTCTTTCTTTTGTTCTTTTAAGACCAAGAGATTTAACTCAGGGTCTTGTGCTCACTAGAAAAATACTCTACCACTTAAACCATGCACCAGTTCTGTCTATTTCAATCAGTTGTTTATTTAATTCTCTTTGAATTCACTTTGGTGTTTTTATGATTTCACTTATTTCCATGGGTATAGATTTTTAATCATTGTAATTGCCCAAAGTAAGGCATCTCATTTTGACATTTTTACATATGTATAATGAACTTTCATCTTCTTCACCCCTTTATTACTTTATCTTATCCCCCTCTATCACCTTTTTTGTTACTGTTGTTTTGCAGCATGAGCCACACCCCCAGCCCTTTCATGTTTTGGTTTTATTTTTGAGATAAGGTCTCACTAACTTTTGTCCACCTGGCCTCAAACTTGCAATCACTCTGCTTCTACTTCCCAAGTAGCTGGGATTGTAAGTCTGTACCACCATGCCTGGCTTCCTTTATTATCTTTTCTGATTCCCCATCTCCCCTTTTCATTTCCTTTTCAACATCCCTAAGAGTCCCCTTTTACTTTCATGTCCTTCCTAACTATAGTCCATCTAGATTCTACATATGAAAGAAAACATGCAATAGTTCTCTTTGTGAGTCTGGCTTATTTCACTTAACATCATGATCCCCCCTTCCATCCATTTTCCAACAAACAACCTGATTTCATTCTTCTTATCTCTAAATAAAACTCCATTGTGTGTATGTGTAAGAGTGTAAGTTTCTAAACAAAGTTATTTTACTGTTTATTGCTGCACTATTCACAATAGCCCATTTATGAAATCAACTCAGACTTTGTATGATGCAATTATAACTAACACATGAACTGAGCAGAGAAACTTGTTTATTTTTATAAAGAGCTTTAACAAATACATTTTGATAGAAAATTAGGCGAATCGGAACACCACCTTTCCCATTATATGAGTAATTCACATGTAACCAAATGTTACATGTTATGTTGTTCTTTCAGTGCTTGAGATAAAAAGGATTAACAGGAACATTAAAAAAATTAAATATAAAGTCCCATTCCTCTTATCACATATGTCACTACAGTCTTAACTGGAAAATGTAGTAATGTTATTAATTCTTTGGGTTGTGAAGTTTCAACTCTTACATGAATATAAATCATTAAGTGTGGTGCCTAGAACATAATCAGAGCAAAAATCAAGACAGCTATTAGTGTTAACTATTATAGCAAAAGCATTTTCAGACACTTGCTCCCACAGCTCCTGATTTTGGCATGAATAGCTCATCTTAGTAGATTATCTACCGAGCGTGAACTATTTCCTGGCACTGTTCTGGTCACTGGGGACAGGAAGGCAAAGTCCTGGCCCTTTTTTTTGTTTCAGTTTCACTGCCTTTTCCTTCCAGAGCCCCTCTCTGATTACTAAGTGTTGGTCACACCTCTTCATCCAGCATCACCACATGGTCATCCCTTCATATCACTATGCTTTATTTGATTTTTTTTAAAAAGCTTATTACTACCTAAAACTATCCTGTTCATTTACTTGTCTGCTTTTATATTCTGCTTGTCACCCACTATCCCCTCCCCTGCAGAGTACATGGTACTTAAAGGTAGGGACTGTGTCTTCTCATTTACCACTGGGTTCCTTGTACAATATCTGGTTTGCACAGACTAGGAGCTCACAGAATTCAATCCAGCTTTAATCAAACTTTCCCTATTTGAACATAATTTAAAAATTTTATTTTCTTTGCATTGTTGGTTCTGTTGATAGGTAGAATTTATGAACAAATGCTAAAAAAAAAAAAAAAAGCTTGAGACCATTCCACTTATAGAAAAGAGGTAAACTTTTTAAATTGTCCAAAATGTAGTGCTGCTAGACCATTCACAATTCACAGCATCTCAAATGAAGTACTTATCTGTAAAGTAGAAAGGATGAACCCAGGTGTAGTGGTTCACACCTGTAATCCCAGCACTTGGAAAACTGAGGCAGGAAGATTGTGAGTTGCCCACCAGCCTGGGCTACACAGTAGGACCCTGTCTCAAAAAGACAAAACAAAATAAAATGGGAACAACAATCCTCCTTCAGAAAAACCAACTCATCGGGCTCTCGTATTGGCAAAATACAAATAAAAAGTATGAGAGTCTCTTCTTTAAAACATGCTTAAACTTATATATTTTCCAACTGAGTCCTACAAAAGTGACCTTCTGACATGCAGAACAGTGGGCATTATTTCCTTTTTCTATTTTGCAGAAGAGGATACTGATAGTAGAGTTCTTGTATTTCCTCCTCACAAAAGAAGTAAGAAAAGAAGTCATGGGAAAGAGTGGGGAAAACCAGCATATTTGCAAGATATTATTGTTTATCACACCACTTTTATATCTCCTGTGATCCGCTCAAGGGTGTCAGGTAGTGACTCACCACAGACTGACTACAGGTGAGTGAAGACAATAGGATGAGGTCAGTTCCTCTGACTTCCAATCCCACACTTTTCATTACTTCCATGTTGCTTCCAAGAAAAGACCAAGGTCAAGATTATATCTGATCAAAAGACAATTTTAAATGACTTGATCATTTTTAAACAATGGAGAATTATCAACTCTTTCTTTTATCCCAGGAGAAAATTATGGGGAGAGACATGAGGATTAGCAATGAGTAAGAATTTAATAATAGGTCATGTTTTCTCCACTGATAAAATTATAAAGAAGATCTTTGGAAAGTGGTTTAAAGATGTGACCAAGCCAAATCTTCTATCATCTACAAGAATTTAATGAGCGTCTACTTGAAGACAGATCTACATTAATTTAAATTTCCTGGTCTATGTGATCCTTCTTCATTATAAAATTACACAAACAGGATATCTTTTTATAGATTTTTAAGAATTTATAAGTGGATAATGTAGAAAGTATCCCACAGACTCCCCTCAAACCTCTTCCACAGAGATATTCGTGAATTTTGTAGAGAATTTCTGCACAATTTGTGTATGCATATATCAACTTTTACCTAATGTGATTGTTCTCTACACAGTGTTCTCTAGCCACTTTTTTTCTACATGTGACAGACAATGGTCCTGGTCAACAATATAGAACAGTCTTCTCCTTTTCAATAGCTACATAATGGATATGTGATTTTTTTTTCTTTTTTAAGAATGTAATATAGTAATATATTCAGAAGAAAGATATATTATTCTACCAATATCTTTTCATTCTTCGGTTCAACTAGAACAGTCGTTTTTATTGTTTTATTATTTATATGTGCATACAAGGTTTGGGTCATTTCTCCCTCCTGCCCCCATCCCCTCCCTTACCACCCACTCCACCTCCTCCCTCTCCCCCCCAACCCCTCAATACCCAGCAGAAACTATTTTGCCCTTATCTCTAATTTTGTTGAAGAGAGAGTATAAGCAATAATAGGAAGGAACAAGGGTTTTTGCTAGTTGTGATAAGGATAGCTACACAGGGAGTTGACTCACATTAATTTCCTGTGAGTGTGTGTTACCCTCTAGGTTAATTCTTTTTGATCTAACCTTTAGAACAGTTTTATTTGTTCCTACTTTATAGGTCTTTAAACAGACATTTTTTTCTTCCCCAAATGCTTTGGTCACTGACCCGTAATTCTGTGTCTAAGGAACATTGACATGACATATTCATTTCTAGAACAAAAAGTCTCCAAGTAAAGGTTATGATAGCTTCTACTTCTACATCACTTGTGGAAAATAGACTTTATTTTATGAGATTCAAAATAAATATCCCAAGGCCAGAGAAGTGTCCACAATCTCACATCATGGCAACATTGAGAGTTCCTATAAACCAGGTGTGCATGTTTTGTGATAGTTTAAAAATATCTGAGGCTGTGTACTTTACAAAGAAAAATTTATTTACCTCATAATTCTGAAAATTGTGACTAGAAAATTCAAATGGCATGGCATTTGATATGGATCCCCTTGACTGTATCATAATATGGTAGAGAAGTGAGACACCACAGGCTAAAGGGTGTATCTGAGCAATGAAGCCTCACTTTATAACTTTCTCCCTAACTAATTAATTCTGTGAAACCAGTCTTAATCCATTCATGAGAACAGATTCACCTTGAGGTAACTGCCTCATAAACATTCCACCACTTTAACACTGCCACACTGGGAACCAAGTTTCCTGCACATGAACCTTTTTGTGGGAGGGCAGAAGGCGGGGGGACACACATACTGTATGCAAACCATAGCACCAGGTAAAAGAGAGATTTCATCCTGAAGGCAGTCAGAATGGGTAGGGTGTCAATGCATTTTTTTAATGGAGGGAGACCGTGATCAGATAGATAAGAAAGGAAAATCTCACTTGCTAAAAAAGAATGGTTTAGAAAGTGGGCATTTGCGTCTAAGAAGATAGAATTGTTCATGAACAGAAAGTCCTTCAGTGTTCAGTATCTTTAGGGAAAAGTGACTCTTGGCCTTGATATAACCATTGCTGACAGAAGCATAAATTCAATACTGTAGAACTTTCTTCTACAGTGTTCCTTGTCCTCAAAAAATTGCCAAAGAAACAAATATCCCTATCTATTAGGATGGCTTAATTACTTGGCTGTTGATGAAGGCCTCAGTCCCTCTCCACACAAACCTCTTCTCTTTAGGGCTGCTCAAAGATCATCAAAACTTGGAAGTTAGGGTCAGACACAGTGACTCATGCCTATAATCCTAGCTACTAGGGAGTCAGAGATTAGAAGAACCATAGTTCAAGGCCAGGCTGAGCAAAATATTCACCAGACCCCCAGACCCCATCTCAACCAATAGCTGACACACGCATGACATCCCATCTACTGGGAATGTGTAAAGAGGGGGATCATGGTCCTGGCTGGCCTGGAAAAACAGCCAGACCCTATCCCAAAAAATAACTAAAGCAAAAAGTACTAGAGGCAAGGCTCAAGCGGTAGAGCACTTGCCAAGCAAGTGCAAGGCCCTGAGTTCATATCCTATTCCACCAAAAACTAAATAAATAAAACATAGAAGTTAATACCTAAAGGCAAGCAATCCAGGGGCGAGGCCAGGTGCTTCCTAACCTAATGTCAGATGCAACACATTGTCCCTTCTACCATATTAGAAGCAGAAGTAGAATTAATTCACTCAGTCCATCCCACACGCAAGGGGAGAGGAGTTTAGTGCTATCTCTTGAAGAGGCATGTGTCAAAGAATTTTGGACATATTCTAAAAACACTATGGGCATCAGGTTTCAAGTCAAGATTGATGTACATGAGATCCAGAGGCTGAAGGATCATAAAATACAATTCTCCCAGAGTTCAGAATTGCAAAAGGAAGTTTTTCAGACTTTCCCATACCACAGAATTGGCAGGGTACTTGTAAGTTTATCTAGATATCCAAGAGTCAGAGAGACCAGATGATATTTTATTTATTCTACCAAATTCTACATGTTATCAAACATGCTAGCGATAACATGAGACATACAATTTTCAAGGATAGTCACAATTTTGGAAAAATTCTTTTCCTGTCATAAATTATGCAAACATCCCAAGTATTTCAATACTTTCATGTATCCCTATTTTTAATCCCAACCAAGAAAATTTAGCACCTAAAATTACATTCAGGGAGTGTAATTTGAGCAAAATTAAACATGCAAAATTGGAGAAGGAAAGCCTTCATAAAAGCCCTGAAACACCTGAATCTTTTCTGTCTGGGAATTTAAGAAAGGCAGGTTTGGCTCATAAACTCATTTGAGTGAATGTAGACTGGGAAATTACATTGTTTAACCAGTTTATGGAACCAGTTGTACTTGTACGGAACAAGCAAGAAGCAATTCTACTTGTTGTAATCACTGTGCCCCTTTTAAAACCTCTACATTAATTCATTTACTCTCTCCTGGGTGAAATCTCAGGCAGATTTTCCAACCACTCTCGGGTAAGAGAAAATGTTCTTCTGCGCTAAGATGAATGTGTTTTTCCATGTTAACATTTCCCTTCTGAAAACTAAGTCTCAATGGCATCTTATATTTGTAAGTAGAAGGGTTGTTTTTTTCCTGTTTTTAGTGCTATATGAAAATAATGAAACATCTTATAAACATAGCACCTTAGACTTAATAAAATTTAGTAATCTCTTTTGTCCAGATATTAAAAGACCTAATCAAGTAGACTAATTGAAATTCTATTCTCATCAGGTTGAAAATTTCTCTGAGCTGTCCTACTTCAAGCTTGGAAGCCTAAAATGAGAAAAGATGGGTGGAATAAAATTCAGGTCTAGCTCTTGTTCCACCTCCTTCACTCCCTGGCTAATGGGGGTTGGAGCAGGATGGATGAAAAGAGATAAGGGAAGTAAAGGGTATTATACCTTGGTAGAAGCACCCTCTCTGTGACGGGTGTTATAAATGTCAATTGTTTCCTTCCTCAAGTGGTTTTGTGACTTTTTCAAAGATGACCTCCATTGTTGGGAATCTCTTGCCTATAGTTCCTTTGACGTAGGCTGTGCCTCCTCCAGATGCCCACTTACAACTTCCCCTTTAGCCACTGGTTCGTGTGGTTCACCCCCTACTAGGCTTACTCTTCTCATCTGGAATATCATTTAAAACAACTTACAGGAAATTCAAGCATCCTTGCTAGAACCTGTGATGAATTCTACAGAGCCTTCCCTCACTCTGCTCCATCAAAAGAGTTCAAGCCACTGACTCTCACCTTTACACTATGCAGGTGTGAGGCAGATGAAAATCCCTGCATCCCTCCAGCTTCATAGAACATATGAAACCTTCTCCAAATGTTTTTCTTTTTTTTTCTGAAACAGCCTCCCTGAGTCTGAGAACACTACTTATTAATTGCTTCTTAAAAGATCAGTTTTACATAATCTCACTTCAGTTTCCAGTTTTATCAACAACTTTAAACCAAACACACTTATTCATAAAGATGTGGATTTTAAGGTTCTATTTAATAAATCACTTTATTCCCTACCTTTCTACCCCAAATACTAAGAAATGGCTTATAATAAAAGTTATAACAATAAGTTGTGATATAGTGGCAATCTGTGCCAAATTCTGAAAGTTATATACTACCCATATATTGAGAGGTACAAAGTATTTGGGTGGTAGTATGCCTGTCAAGAATGCATAACCTAAATCTAACTGTGAGGAAATAGCAATCAACCCCAGGTCAAGAACACCATATAAAACAACTGGTTTATATTTTTCCAATATGTCAATCACACGAGTGACAATAAAAGAATCAGGAACTATTTCAAATTTAAGGAGATGACAGAACATAACTAAATGCAATGCAAGAATCTTGATTGAATCTTGGATTGGGGAAAATTTTTTTTCTGTTAAGGATAATTGGAAATATTGAAACATTAACTCTACACTAGATAGTGATCATAGATCCATGTTAAATTTTCTGTATTTGATAATCATACTCTGGTCATATAAAGAATATGATTTTCTCTTAGGAAATATTAAAATATTTAGACAAAAAGGGACATGATATATAATACAACTTTTTTATTTTTTTAGCAGTACTGGTGTTCGAGCTAAGGGTCTCACACTTGTTAGGCAGGCACCCTACTACTTGATCCATGCTCTCAAGCCCTTTCTTTCTTTCTTTTTTTTTTTTGCCTTAGTTATTTTTCTATTTTTTTTATTATTCATTTATTCACATGTGCATACATTGTTTGGGTCATTTCTTCTCCCTGCCCCTCATCCCCATCACCTCCCTCCCACAACCCTCGCTTCCAGGCAGAACCTGTTCTGCACTTTTCTCCAGTTCCATTGAGGAGTAGAAATAAACAAGATTAAGAAAGACAAAGTATTTATGCTAGTTGAGTTAAGGATAGCTATACAGAGAGATTCCTGGCATTGCTTTCATGTACAAATGTGTTACAACCCAGGTTAATTCATCTCTAACTGATCTTTACACTGGTCCCTGATCCCGTTCTTGTGTTGACTTCTGTCACTTTAAGGTTTCTGTATTAGTTCCTCTGGAGTGCGGACATTAAATGCTATCATGTTTTGGGTTTTCTATCTAACCCCGTACCTCCCATATATGTTCTCCCCTTGTCATGTAACCCAAGTCCTACAACATTGCTGTATTTGCCCTAGATCTAAAGTTCACATATGAGGGAGAACATGCGATTTTTGGTCTTCTGAGTCTGGCTGACCTCGCTCAGAATGATGTTCTCCAGTTCCATCCATTTACCTGCAAATGATAAGATTTCATTCTTCGTGGCAGTAAAATTCCATTGTGTATAAATACCACATTTTCTTTATCCATTCATCAATAGTGGGGCATCTTGGTTGTATCCATAACTTGGCTATTGTGAATAATGCTGCAATAAACATGGGTGGGCAGGTGCCTTTGGAGTAACCTGTGTCACATTCTTTTGGGTATATCCCCAAGAGTGGGATTGCTGGATCATATGGTAGATCTATGTTTAGATTTTTAAGAAGCCTCCAAATTTTTTTTCCAGAGTGGTTGCACCAGGTTGCATTCCCACCAGCAGTGTATGAGGGCTCCTTTTTCCCCACCTCTCCAACACCTGTTGTTGGTGTTTTTGGTGATAGCTATTCTAACAGGGGTGAGGTGGAATCTTAGTGTGGTTTTGATTTATATTTCCTTTATGGCTAGAGATGGTGAGCATTTTTTCATGTGTTTTTTGGTCATTTGAATTTCTTCTTTTGAGAAAGTTCTGTTTAGATCAGTTGTCCATTTCTTTATTGGTTCATTGATTTTTGGGAGACTGATATATAGCTGGCAAATATATTCTCCCACTCTGTGGGTGTTCTCTTCAGTTTAGAGATCATTTCTTTTGTTGTATAGAAGCTTTTTAATTTCATGTAGTCCCATTTGTCCACTCTTTCTCTTAGTTGCTGGGCTGCTGGAGTTCTATTGAGGGAGCCCTTGCCTATACCTATTAGTTCCAGAGTGTTTCCTGCTTCTTACTGTACTAACTTCAGTTTCAGGTCTGATATTAAGGTTCTTGATCCATTTTGAGTTGATACTAGTACAGCGTGATAGACATGGATCTAGTTTCAGTTTCTTGCAGATGGATAACCACTTTTCCCAGCAAAATTTGTTGAAGAGGCTGTCTTTTCTCCATCATATATTTTTGGCCCCTTTGTCAAAAATAAGGTGGGTATAGTTGTGTGGATTCATATCCAGGTCCTCTATTCTGTTCCACTGGTCTTCATGTCTGTTTTTGTTCCAGTACCATGCTGTTTTATTGCTATTGCTTTGTAATATAGTTTGAAGTTGGGTATTGTGATACCTCCAACATTGCTCTTTTTGCTGAGTATTGCCTTGGCTATTCATGGTCTTTTGTGTTTCCAAAAACTTTAGGGTAGATTTTTCAATCTCTGTGAGGAAAGTCTTTGGGATTTTGATGGGATTGCATTAGACATGTATATTGCTTTTGGAAGTATAGCCATTTTTACTATGTTGATTCTACCAATCCATGAGCATGGGAAATCTTTCCATCTTCTGAAGTCTTTCTCGATCTTTTCTTCAAGGTTTTGTTGCTCTCCTTGTAGAGGTCATTCACACCTTTTGTTAAATTTAATCCTAGGTATTTGATTTTTTTGAGGCTTTTGTAAATGGAATTGTTTCCATAGAGTCCTTTTCAGTTTGTTCTCTGTAGATGTATAGAAAAGCTAATGATTTTTGTAAGTTGATTTTGCATCCTGCCACCTTGCTATACCTGTTTATGGTGTCTAAGACTTTTTGGGTAGATTTTTTTTTGAGTCTTTAAGGTGTAGGATCATATCATATGAAAATAGGGATATTTTGACAGTTTCTTTACCTATTTGTATTCCTTTTATTCCTTCTTCTTACCTAAGTGTTTGGGCTAGAAATTCCAGTACTATGTTGAATAGGAGTGGGGATGGTGGGCACCATTGTCTCATTCCTGATTTTAGGGGAAATGGTTTCAGTTTTTCTCCATTAAGTATGATGTTGACTATAGGTTTGTCATATGTAGCCTTTACAATGTTGAGGTACATTCCTTCTATTCCTAGTTTTCTTAGAGCTTTTATCATGAAGTGGTGTTAGGTCTTGTTGAAGGCTTTTTCTGCATCTATTGAGATGATCAAGTGGTTTTTGTCTTTGCTTCTATTAATGTGGTGTATTACATTTATAGATTTGCATATGTTGAACCACCCCTGCATCCCTGGGATGAAGCCAACTTGGTCATGGTGTATGATCTTTTAATGTGTTGTTGGTTTTGGTTTGCCATTATTTTATTGAGGATTTTTACATCAATATTCATTAATGAAATTGGCCTGTAGTTCCCGTTTTTGGAGGTGTCTTTATCTGGTTTTGGGATGAGTGTTATATTGGCTTCATAATATGAGTTAGGCAGTTTTCCTTCCCTTTCTATTTCATGGAACAGTTTAAATAGGGTTGGTATTAGTTCTTCTTTAAATGTCTGATAGAATTCAGCAATGAATCCATCAGGTCCTGGAATTTTCTTTTTTTGGGAGACTCTTAATTGCTGCTTCAATTTCGTTTTGCATTATAGATCAATTCAGGTAGTTAATATCCTCTTGGTTCAGTTTTGGATGATCATATGTATCTAAAAATCTGTCCATTTCTTCAAGATTTTCAAATTTATTAGCGTATAGGCTCTCAAAGTAGTCTCTGATGATTTCCTGGATTTCCGTGGTGTTTGTTATTTCCCCTTTTGCATTTCTGATTTTACTGATTTGGGTTTTTTTCTCTCCTTGTTTTAGTCAGGCTTGCCAGGGGTCTGTCAATGTTATTTATTTTTTCAAAGAACCAGCTTTTTGTTTCATTAATTCTTTGTATGGTTTTTTTTGTTTGTTTGTTTCTATTTCATTGATTTCAGCACTCATTTTACTTATTTCTCTCCTTCTGCTTGCTTTCGGGTTTGCTTATTCTTGTTTTTCTAGGAGTTTAAGCTGTAGTATTATATCATTGATTTGCGATCTTTCTGACCTTTTAATATATGCACTCATGGCTATAAACTTTCCTCTTAGGACAGCCTTTGCTGTGTCCAATAGGTTCAGTATGTTGTGTTTTCATTTTCATTAACTTCTAGGTACCTTTTATTTTCCTCTTTGATTTCATCAATGACCCATTGATCATTGAGCAATGCGTTGTTCAGCTTCCAATTGTTTGCATGTTTTTTACTGCTGTTTTTGTTGTTAATTTCTAGTTTTAATGCATTGTGGTCAGACAGAATGCATGGGATTATTTCTATTTTCTTATATTTGCTGAGGCTTGCTTTGTGCCCTATGATATGATCAATTTTGGAAAAGGTTCCATGAGCTGCTGGAAAGAATGTATATTTTGCAGCAGTTTGATAAAATATTTGTAGATATCAGCTAGGTCCATTTGGTCTATGGTATGATTTAGTTCTATGATTTCTTTATTGGTTTTTTGTTTGGATGACCTATCTATTGGTGATGGAGGGTATTATTAAGGTCTCCCAGTCTCTATGTGTTGGAGTTTATATATGTTTTTAGGTCCTTCAGAGTATGTTTGATGAAATTGGATTGTTGACGTTGGCTTGTATAGGTTGATAATTGTCATTTCCTTTTGGTCTATTTCCCCTTTTATTAGTATGGAATGTCCTTCTTTATCTCATTTGATCAATGTAAGTTTGAAGTCTACTTTTTCTGAGATAAGTATTGCTACCCCTGCTTTTTTATGGGGGCCATTGGCTTGGTAGATCTTCTTCTAGCCTTTCACTCTCAGCCAGTGTTTGTTTCTGTTGATGAAGTCTCCTGTAGGCAGCAGATTGTTGGCTCTTCCTTTTTAACCCAGTTTGCCAATCAGTGTCTTTTGATGGAGGAATTAAGTCCATTAACATTCATTGTTAGTATTGATAGTTATTTGGTAATCCCTGTCATTTAGTTTTCTTTGTTGTTTAAGGGTTTGAGTGTGTGTAGCTGAATCAATATTACTCTCTACTTTTTTGCCTTTTCTTCTCCTGTGGTTTGGTATTGCCTGCCCTTTCATGGTTTTGTTTGCTTTCACTTCCTGTGTGCAGAATTCCTTGGAGAATCTCTTGTATTTGTGGCTTGGTGGTCATATATTGTTTTAGTTTCTGCTTATTGTGGAAGGCTTTATTGCTCCATCTAATTTGAATGATAGTTTTGCTGGGTAGAGTATCCTAGGGTTGAAGTTATTTCCATTTAGTGCCCAGAAGACCTCACTCCATGGTCTTCTTGCATTGAATGTTTCCATGGAGAAATCTGCTGTGATATTGATGGGTTTACCTTTGTATGTTATTTTTTTTTTCTCTCTTACAGCCTTCAGTATTCTTTCTCTAGTCTCTGTGATTGTTGTTTTAATAACAATATGTCATGGGATAGTTTTATTTTGGTCAAGTCTGTTTGGTGTTCTGGAGGCTTCCTATACCTGGAAAGGCATAGTTTTCTTTAGATTTGGGTAATTTTCTGTAAGTATTTTGTTGAATGTATTATGCATTCCTTTTGCTTCAATGCCCATGATTCTCAGGTTTGATCTTTTGATGGAGTTGGTGAGTTCTTGCATATGTCTTTCACAGGTCTTGAGTTTTTTGACTAATAGTGCTTCAGTTTTTCCTTTAATTAATTTCATCTTCAAGTTCTGAGATTCTGTCTTCTGTTTGTTCTACTCTATTGGAATGGCCTTCCATTGTGTTTTGTATTTCTGTTTCATTATTTTTTCTGAGGTTTTCCATATCGTGGGTGAATTCCTCTTTAATGTTGTCAATTTTCAACCCTAATTCTTTTATCTCTCTATTTATGGTGTTCTCTGTTTCATTTTGGTGTT
This sequence comes from Castor canadensis, assembly GCF_047511655.1. NCBI lineage: Eukaryota > Metazoa > Chordata > Mammalia > Rodentia > Castoridae > Castor > Castor canadensis. The sequence continues at coordinate 89,338,840 of NC_133396.1, read as the reverse complement.
TATTTAGGGTTCCTATGGGTTCATTTATTTGTTTTTGTGTTTTCTCATATTCTTTATTTTTGTCCTCTTGGAATTTCTTGAGTGCCTCTTGTACGTTTTGGTTGATCATGTCTAGTAACATCTCCATGAAATTCTCAGTGATTACTTGCAGGATTTCTTCTTTCAGAGTGTTCTTGCAGGCTTCATTGGATTCTTTGACATAGTTTATCTTTGTTTTGTTGGAGTCTGGATCTGGGTATCCGTTTTCTTCATTTCCCTCTGAATCCTGTACTAATTTATTTGGGGCGGAAAAGTGGTTTCCATCCCTTTTTCATCTTCCCATATTTCCACTTGGTACTGTTTCTGTCCCTGGACTATGTGTAATTTAGTGTTAGCTGATTTACAATAGTGAAACTAACAAAACCAAGGAAGAAGGAGGAAAAAAAGAAATAGAAGAAAAAGAAGAAAAAGAGGGCTCCAAAGAAAACAGCAGGGAGAGATGGTGGATGATCAAACAGCAAACCAGACAGCCAAACCTTTAAAGGAAGGCAAAAAAAAAAATCATCAGTTCAGGAACAGTGGAATTTCAGTCTTAGTAGTTCTGGTGTTGCTCCTTTAGCATCTAGACCTGTCTGTCTGTGTCTCCTAGGCAGGTTTGGAGCCCTCCTGTGGTGGGTGGCTGGTGGGCAGGGCCCCACAGGCCTGAGGGCAGAGGACTGTTGTTGAGGCAATCTAGCCAGCCTGTGGAGCACTGGCCTGGCAGCCCTAATGGGCATGCTCCCTGTGGAGATTGTTTGGGCCTTGGAGCATGGGCCCAGCAGAGTTCATGCAGGCCTGTGGATTGCATGCTTGGTGGGCCTTAGGGGTAGAAACTTGGTGGAGATAGTGCAGGCCTGTGGAGCATGGGCCTGGCAGGGCTGAGGAGCAGGCTGGATGATCAGAGATCCCACGACCTGTGGAGCAGTGGCTCCGTGGGTCTATGGGTCAGAGCTTGGTGTGCAGCACCGGCTATTCTGTTAGTAAATTGTGGCGTAGAGAAGCCTTCCATGAGCTAGAGGTTCAGAGTGCCAAAGTTTCAGCTCTCCCTGGTGCTTTACTTCAGCCAAGTGTGTCTCCAGCATCTCAGCAAAGTCCCTGGCTCATGTTGCTCATACAGTCTGCGGCTGTGACCCAGTCACCATCTTGGATTTTCCTCCCTTTGTTATTTTTCTAATAGGGTCTTATACTTTTTGTCTGGGGCCAGCCTCAGACTTCAGTTCTCCTCCCTATACCTCCCACATAGCTGGGATTATACACAAAAATATCATACCAAGCTTGCTAGGTGAGATGGGGATCTCACTAACTTTTTGCCTAGGCTGGTCTCAAATTACATTTCTCCTAATCTCTGCCTCCCAAGTAACTGTAATTATAGGCATGCACCACCACATCTGGCTAAAACTTACTTTCAAATGGTACACACACACACATATGCATGGTACTGGAGCTGGAGAAAGAGCAGAAGAGGGAGAGTGGAAGGGAGAGAGACAGAGAGCACAAAGAGGACAAAATAATAGTACTTGGGTAATAGGAGCAGAGTATATAACCTCTTCTATAAGATTGAAATTATTTTGAAATAAAAGTTGAAAATTATTTCCTGCGTTCTTTACAAACCTCAAAAGTATGCATGATAATGCACATTTTACAGAAAAATTAATAAAGCTCATAGATAAAGGCAGAAGAGCTTGCTCTCCAGTAAATTTAGCCCTTAACTGTTTATCAACAAAGTCCACACTCTTTTTATCAAACTACATTGTCTCCCAACAGCATAGGACTAATGGAAAATAAAGACCAGTGAGAAAAAGAAAAGGGAAATGTAGGAACCATTTGGGTTAGAAAAAAGTGCAGTGGATCACCTTGAAATGTGACCCTTAACAGCTAGGATGAAAATTCAAAAAGAGTAGATTTAACTCAATATCAGAAAATCAAACATAAAGAAGCTTCTTTGAAAGAACTTTGTTTTATTTTGGTACTAAATTCTAAACTACTTAAGTGACATTTTGTGTAGGACATTCTAAATGATGCAATGGGCAAAGTCCACAGGCACTGGGACTGCATTGAAGAAAATGTCTATGTTTAGGCCCAGAAATTGGGAATAATAGTTTATTGTTATTGAATAAAATTATGAGTATAGTTTTTTGCTATATTTCACCAAGACATGATAGCTACCAGACTTCAGATGACAATTCTTATGCTCCCTTTTATTTTCTCTTACCTCCTTTTTGGGTGAGAGAGGGTAGGAGAAGGGGCATCCTGATTTCTTTTGCCTCACATAATATTTGTTAAAGTTATTCATGCTGTTACAAATAGCATTCATTCATGTTTCATTGTTATATATATGAATATTGTTTGAGACTATTAAAAATAAATAATGCTGTTGTGAGCAATCTTGCCCATATTTCTTGGTGCACATGAATTCAAATTTGCATGAAATATATTTCAAGGAGAAGAACTAGTGTGCCGTAGGGTAAAATCATTCAATTTTAGAAGATAATGATGCAGTATTTTCTAGTACAGCTGTATACTCTGATTGACAGCATATATTTCTTATTGTGTCCCATCCTTACCAAAGCTTAGAATTATCAATATATTTAACTTTATTCATTCTAGTGAGTATGACATGGTATTGAATTATGGCTTTAATTTGAATTCACTTAATGACTAACTGTTTGATCACCTGTTCCATGTTACTGGACTGTGAATGCTCCTTTAGTTAAGTGCTTTGTTCAAGCTTCTTCTGCATTTTGACTTAGGTTGTCTTTTTGATCATATTAGTTTAATCATATTAGTTCTTTGTCTGTTCTGTCAGTTATATGTGTTGCAAAGATCTTTTGCTTTTCCATGCATTTCTAACAAACAGAAATTCTTAATTCGAATGTAGTCAAATTTATTAATGGACCCCTTTCTTCTCTCTCCCTCCACCCCAACCCTCTCTATGTGTGTATAAGCAAGAGTGTATGATTGTGTCCACATGAGAATTTTTCCCTTCATCAGGTCCTGAAAATAGTTCCATATTTTATCCTCTAGAACCTTTATTATTTTGGCTCTCACATTTAAATCTACACTCTACCTAAATCTGTATGCACTGGGGATAGTAGTCAATTTTCATTTTTCTATATGGATGAATAGCAGTTTTTTGAGAAGGCAATCCTTTTACCCCACCACATGGCAGTACCACCTTTTTGTGTAAATCAAACATATGTAGGGGCATGAGTTTATTTATGGATACTCTAGTCTGTTCTATGTGTCTATCCTCACACATTTCTAATTAATTCTGCCTTAAAATAAGTCTTGATATCTCCTAGAGAAAGTCATCCCTTCTCATTCTTCGTAAGTTTATTTTTTATTTCTAAATGTTTTATAAAATACTATTATTTTATGTTAACCTGTATCGGTTACCTTTTTCTGTTTAACAAACTGCTCTAAATTTAGTGACTTAAAACAATATCCATCATTTTTTATCTCAAGGTTTCTGTGGATTAGCAAGTCAGAAAAAACATGGTAAGGATAGCTTGTTCCTGCTTCATGATGTCGGTGCCTTGGCTGCGGGAAACAATGGTAGATAATCAAAGAATTATCTGAAGTCCTATTCATTCACAGGTCTGGTCACTCAGGCTACAGTCAACTTGGAGCCTTGCTGGGACTGAGGGTTGAGACACTAATATTGTGGCCTCTCCACACAACCTGAGTTCCAAAAGTCAGCATCCTGACAGAGCTAGGAACAAGCTGATTTAATGTGGACAACCTAGCCTCAGAAGTCACACACCATTACTCTCTCTCTGCAAGCTAGTGGTTGATGTAATTATCAAGGTCCACTTAGGTACAAAGAGAAGGACCACAGATCCCACCACTTAATCGAGAAGTGTCAGGGCCACAGGGTAGAACTCACAGGGTGGGAAATGTGTTGGTGTGATCATCTTTGCAAAATACAGTCTGCCGTAGCTCTTACATCCAGAAACCTAACTAAACTCACTTACTTTTTCTAATAATTTACCTGTATATTCCTTTAGATTTTCTGTGTACGCAATCATAGTTTTTGTAAAGGACAACTCTATTTCCTCATGCTCTTCACTTATGCACTTTATCTTATTCCACTGACTACAAGCTCCTTTAAAATACAGAACAGGTTCTGCCTAGAACACAGTAAGTAAATGTAAAAACTATATAATAAAAGGAGAAAAACAAAGTGCTGAATAGAAATGGTAATGAGAGCATCTTCACTTCATTCTTGATTTCAAAGAACTTTACACTATTAAGAATGATCACTTGCTCCAGTTTTTTAAAATATGTATTCTTTATCAGATGGAGGAATATCCCCTTCTAGTCAGAGTTTACTGAGAGTTATTTTTTGAATCATGAATAGATATTGAATGTTATGAAACATTTTCCTACATCTGTAGAGATAATCGTAGTTTTTTTCTTTTTCACATGACTGGTTTTCAAATTAATCATCTTATATTTCTAAAATAAATGTAACTTGGTGGTAATGTAGTATCCTTTTTAATATATTGCTGAATTTCATTTGCTAAATGTCTTAGAATTTATTGCACATATAGGAATTTAGCTTGTGATTTTCTTTCTTTTAATGTTCTTAAGAACATTTTGCTCTGAAGGTTATGTTAGCCTCATCAAGTGAGTTAAGATGTTCTTCTTTATTCTCTCAAAGAGGTTGTATAAACCTGGCATTATTTCTTTTTCAAACAGTTGAAAGGATTTAGCACAGAAGCCATTTGGCCTGAAATTCTCTTAATGGAAAGATTTTTATTGATGGACTCCATTTCTTGCTCTAGAATTGATCTGAATAATTCAGACTTTCCATTTCTTTCAGTATAAAGTTTTGTCCTTCTATTTTGCTGATAATTTATCCTTTCCATATATATTTTAATTTATCAATTAAAAAATCATTCATACATCATTTCAAGTGAAGTTAGCCAGGTTCAAGGTCAAAAGCCACATGTTGGGTCTCATATGTGGACTATAGACCGAATACAAATACAGCAATCCTATGAAAAACAGGTCACGCTAGGGGCAGGTCACATACGAGAGTACAAGGATGTTAAGAAAGTGAATATGGTAGATACATTCTCTATATAAGAATGAATATAGAATTTTTAAATGATTAAAACCACCATAAGAAAGGGACTAAGATAGAAAGAAGAAAAATGGAAGAAACAAAAAGGGCTATAATACATATAAACATGGAAGTACCACAAGGAAATTCCCTGTGTAGCTATCTTAAACAACACAAAAAATGTCATTTTTTTTCTTCTTCTTTTCTTATATAAAATCAGAGAAGAGGCATGCAGAACAGGTCCTGCCTGGGAGGATTGGTACCAGTGGGAAGGGGGAGGAGGTGAGGAAATGGTGAAGGAGGGTGAATATAATACAAATACTGTGTACACATGTATGTTGATGAACAAATGAGACCTATTGAAACTGTTCCAGAAATGGGGGGAATGAGGATAAAGGAGAATGATAGAGGGAGTGATTTCAAGTATGATATGTTTGATATATTGTAAGAACTTTTGTGAATGCCACAATGTACTCCCACCCAGTGCAACTATTAAAAAAATAGTTTAAAAAAAGAATTCCCCCCAAAATAAGAAGTTGTTCATCGTATCCTCATATGAACTTTTAATGGCTGTAAGCTCTGTACTACTGTCACCTTTTTCTTCCTGTTTTTAATATTTTGTTACCTCTGTCTTCATCAATCTCACCAAAATTTATTAATTATAGTAGCCTTTGCACAAAAACATCTTTAACTTTATTGATCATTTCTATTGTTCATTTTCTGTTTCATTGGTTTCTATTTTTTTCCTTCTCTTTACTTCCTTTTTACTTTTTCTATCTTATTTATTTTTTACTTTTATTATTGTTGTGCTGGGGTACATTGTGACATTTACCAAAGTTCTTACAATATATGATAGCTGAATTCACCCCCACCCCATCATTCTCCTTTATCTCCCCACACCTGTTCCTTTAGTTGTAATTTTCCATTGTTTTTCTAAGATCCTGAGATGGACACTAAGTTTATTTTGAGACTTTCTTCTTTTCTAATGCATGAATTTAAGTCAAAAACTTTCATCCAACCACTGTACTAGCAGCAGGCTTTGAGATGTAGTATTTTCATTATCATTCATTTCAAAATATTTGCTAATTTCCACTGTGATTTTTTTAACCTGACCCCAGGAAACTCAGAAGAGTACTTCTTAATTTAAAAACATTTGGAGATTTTTCTAGCTAACATTTTGTAATTGAATTTTGGCTTTAATTCTGCTATGATTACAGAACACATATTTCAATCCTTGAGTTTTGTTTTATGACCCAGAAAAAGTCAATTATTGAAAATTTTTATGTGTGTTTGTAAAGAATGTGTAGTGTTTTAGGTCAATTATCTTACTTTTTTTATTTTTATAATCTTGCTGTTGTTTTCTGTCATCTTTGGTTTACTTACTCCTTTATTTATTTTGACAGCACTGGTGTTTGAACTTAGGGCCTCATACTTGCTAGGCAGACACTCTATCACTTGAGTTGTGCCCCCAGCCCTTTTTGCTTTAGTTATTTTTTTGGATTGGATCTCACACTTTTTGCTGGGGCTGGCCTCAGACTATAATCCTCTTACCTATATCTCCCCAGTAGCTGGAATGACAGAGATGAACAACCATACCTGGCTTGTATGTTGAGATAGGGTCTACCAACTTTTTGATTGGGCTGACTTCAAACTGCACTTCTTTTAATCTTTGCTTCCCAAGAGCTGCAATTGTAGGCATGAGCAACATGCCAGGATCCTATTTTATTTCTTAAACTTTTCTTTGGTCTCCTTATAACAGCAGCCATTGACAGAACTGAGACATGTATGTAAAAAATCTCCAAAGAGGCCATACATGGTGGCACATACTTATAATCCCAACACTTGTGAAGGCAAAAGCAGCAACATCAAGAGTTCCAGGCCAGCCTGATGTACATCACAAGTTCCCAGTTAAAGTGCCAACAGGAAAATGCAATTTAAAAATTATTCTAATATCCATACAAAAGAATATATAGGCATTTGTAGTATTTTGAAGAGTTATCCTTAAAAATAAGAAATATAAAGAGAAATTAGCCCTATCAGAACAAATTGAAAACATTATAATTGAGAATAGTGATAAACATCACTGGGATAGATAAATGGGTCAAAAATACACACCCACACAAAGTTTATAAAGGAAGGATCAAAAATCACCAGGAAGGAAGTAGATCAAAACATAGCAGCTGAACAATGAGTTAGATATTTGTAAACACCTCAAAAATTTCCAGTCCTTGTTTCGGACAAGTAAAAAATATCACCAATTATTGAAAAAATCATTATAAAATGTATCAACACTTTTGATGTTAAGACATAAATTTAAATCTCTAAATTGTGTCAATTTCTCATTTTTTAAAGCAATGGAACACTCAACCTCTTCCTTCCTTTTCTTCCTCCCTACATAATTCAGTCCTGAAGCCTCTGAGTAGCTCACTACAGAGCAGAGCAAGACAGAGCACTTCCAAAGTCAGGGTGTTGGGAATGAGAACGGAAAAATTTAAATTTTCAAATTTTTCAAATTTAAGCCCCATCAACTGAAAAACTGTAATGGGGTTATCCAACTCTAGCAAGGGTAAAGAAGCAAGAATTTCTTATATGTAGTTATAGTCTTTCAGGAAGCAGTTTGACTACATGTATCAAGACACAATAATATTGTGCCTATGACACAATAACTCCACACATGGAAAGCCATTTTAAGGAAGGATTATGAAATATCAAAGAAAACTGCCTTATACATAAAGATGTTCATAGTAGCTTTTCATAGCATTAACATCTTAGAAAGCAACATAAGCATCCAATAATGGGTAAGCAGGTACAGAAATTATAGGTTATCTACTAAATGAACATAAAAAACAAAATGCTTATGTTTTTATATTAAAGTACAAAAGCAGAATGAAAATAGAATACAATACAGTTATAGCAATGTGCAAAATAAAACAAAAAAGACTGAAAAGCAAGAGAAAATGAGATAATTACTTATTAGAACAGTATTTTCAGGGACTTTTTTTGTATGGCAAGTGGTTAATAAACAACGGCTGTATCAAACATGTTGTAATGTGGCCAATTTGTTCAGAACAGTAACTGATTACTTATCGTACTTACTGGCATGAAATAGGCTAGGAGCTACTCCTTATAAAAAGCATTTTGGCATATGGCATGCACCTGACATCCCAAGCTATGCAGGAGGTTGAGAGCTGGAGGATTGTAGCTCCAAAAAAAAAAAAAGTTTGTGAGACTTCTATCTCAATAGAAAAAATCTGGGTGTGCTTGTGTGCGCCTGTCATCCCAGCCACAGTGAGACGCTTAAAATAGGACCACTGTCCAGGCTGACCTGGGCAAAAAGCAAGAAACTAACTAGAGCAAAAAAGGCTCAAGCCACTTGACTTGCAAGCTCAAAGACCTGAGTTCAAACCCAAGTACTGACAAAAAAAGTTTCAAAAAGAAACATGACTCTTAACCACAAGATATGTGAGTCTTGACCACAATAAAGAAGGAACATTTTACTAAGATATCTCAGAGTTGCAATTTAGGTCTGTACTTCCTCAAAAATGTATTTCCTCATCACCTATAGCCCAGATGTTTTTTCCCAAAATAAGTATATAATTGTTGATGCACAAACTGTTCCCCATTGCTCCAATGACATTTGTTTCATATATACAGATCAGCTCTTGTCCATGGGTTTGTTAGGGGAGTTAACACTGACACTTCCAAAATTAAAAGTATAAAAAATATGTAATGAAACCCATTATCTTGTACAATTCACATACACAAATAAAAATTAAACTCAATTTGGAGAAATATATAGAAATCCTCAAATACCAAGCCACTTTGTTTATCAGGAGTGTTTACAACTAACTGTTCAAAAACAATCCAGCATACTCAAAAATAGTTATTACTATCGATATTAATCAATAATTAATGTTTATATGAATAATGCCTTCACATAATTTTCATTTCATATCCTGTTAATACTATATGTTATTAGTGACACTAGTGCTATATTTTGCGACAGTTTTATTAATCATTAATGTTAATACAAATTTAATATTAATATGGCTTCACTTATTTTTTTTTCACTTCATTTAGTCTTCACAACATAAGGTTCATGCTATTACTGAATTTTAAAAACGAGACGACTATGACTAAAAAGGCTACATAAAGCTGGGTGTGATGGCACTTACCTGTAATCCTAACTACTCAGGAGGTGGAGGCAAGAGGATCACAAGCTTGAAGTCAGCCCAGACAAAGTTAGAAAGACCCTATCTCAAAACAAAACAGAGCTGGGGACATGGCTCAAGTGGCAGGGTACTTGCTTAGAATGGATGAGGCCCTTGGTGCAATCCCCATAATTTATAGACAGTCCAAGTTCTGCAAAAGGTCAAGGCATTTTCAATACATAGAAGAGACAGGTCTTGTGAACGCTCCAGCCTTGCCCCGTGCTTCTGCCCACTTCCTCTGTGCAAAGCCGAAGGTCCTGGAACACAGTGGTAGAATACAAAGTAGGCCCTCATTTAAACTAACAATCATAAATTCTAATTTGGGATATTGTTCCAAAATTATGAATTTAAAATCTGGTATCCAAGCATAGTTAAACAGAATTTCAAAGGAAAAGAAATATATTTTGATGGGAAATAATGTGTTTCAATTTAATTAAAATCTCAAGTTGAAATATATTCTTACTCCAACTTAGCAAAGTTTAGTTCTTTAGCTTCAGATACCAATTAAAAGTAATGATCTTTGTTTCTTCTTTTTAAAACACAGAAAGTAATTATTTAGTCTGAGAAACATTGTGCCTTTCAAACTCATTTCAGTATTTCCAGCTTTCTGATCTAGTCTCAATAACAATTACGGCAAACTTCTGTTTTTAAAAGCAGCATTGTATTTTGGTTTTCTTGGAAACCACCACTGGGAAGGTTTCATACACACTGATATCACCAGATGCATCTCTTAGAGGAACTAAATAAGTCTTATTAAGACCTTCCTCCTCATCATAAAGGTTTGGAAACACTCAGACTCAAAAATGAAACTAGGCACTTCAGAAAGGAAATTTAACTTCTTCCCCTTCAAAGAAGGTACATGAAAGTTCATCTAAGTAAAATTAAGAAGTGAAATCTGAAAAGAGCAACGGTAGGTAGATTTTTGTTCTTCAACTCAAAATTGACATCTCCCACAACATAAGGTCAAGATGCTATTTCTATTCATTACTTACTTATTCCCTACGAGTTTTAAGAGAAAGTGCATAAGCTTGCAGTCAGAAGATGTGAATTTCTTTCTTTTCTTACCATTTGACAATCTATGTAAAATAGAGGAAAGAACAGTTTCCTTCCCAATTTAATACCTTTGACCCACAGATGTAAGAACATAGGTGAAGATACTTTGCAAAGAACAAAGCCCAAGAGTGGTGGCTCTCAAATACTTTTGAACTCCAGGGGACATTGACTAATACAAGGAGACATTTTGGGGAGTCACAACTAGGGGTGCAGTTGCCTCTTCGCATCTAGCAGGTCTAGGCCAGGGATGGTACTAAATATCCTACCGTATACAGAGCAACACCCCCCTCAACACAAACATGCACACACACAACAATGAATTATCTAGCCCAAGTGACAAGGTTGAACAACCTTGCTCCAAACAAATTCAAACTACTCTTAGTTTCCCAACCAATGTGTTAGACATGGAGAAATCTCCTAGGTGTGCTAGAATGACTATGGTCTTGACATAGAGGTCCACTGTCCTCAGAACCAGTTCTCCTTATTTACTGAGCGTGAAGAAGCAAAGCAGTTCTTCCCTTTCTTCCCTAGCCCGGCCCCAGGAGTGGGTTTTTGCACAGGGCTGAGGAAATGACTAAGAAACCATGTGAGGTTCCAGCTTACTAACACTAGCCTTCCCTAACTGCTTTCTTGAGAAAACAGTTGTCAAAAACATGCTTTCCAACTGGATTGAATGTATGGCACTAAGTTCTTCTTGAACAACCACCTGCTTGCAATTGAGAGGAATACAGAAAACATACCTACACATCTCCTGTTGATAAGTGAAATCCCTGCCATCACCACTGAAAAGTTTAGAATTTAGTGGATGGCATAACACAAACAACCACTAAAGAATCTCAGATAAGTTTTTACTTTCATAATTACATGTGATGTCATGGAGTGGGTAGGATGAATATATACATCAGAAGGGATGGAAAAGCCTTCATGGTACAAGAGGTAACAAAAGAAGGATAGCTAAGGTAAGTGTGGTTAACTTTATGTGTTTGGACTGGGCTCCCCAACATTTGGTCAATTATTCTGTGTATGTGGAAACGTCACTGGATAAGATAAACATTTGAATTATTAGAAAAACCAGATTACCTTCCCTAATATTAATGCATCCCATTCAATCAGCTGAAGGCACGACTAACATGAAAAGGCTGACGCTTCCATGATTAAGAAGAAATTTCTTGCCAGGTGCTGGTGGCTCACGCCTGTAATCCTAGCCACCTGGGAGGCTGAAATTGGGAGAATCACAGTTCCCATTCCCCTTCTCAGTGGAAAAAAGCTAAGCATGGTGGTACATGCCTGTCATCCCAACAATGGTGAAAAACCTAAAATAGGAGGATTCTAGTCCAGACCCTATCTCCAAAATAACCAGAGCAAAAAGGGCTGGAGGCATGGCTCATGTGGTAGAGCTTTTACCAAGCAAGCATGAAGCCCTGAGTTCAAATGCCAGAACCACCAAAAAAAAAGAAGGTGGGGGATTCTGTCACAGAAAGAGGAAATTTCTGTTTTCCTGCCTTTGGGCTAAATGTTTGTGTCCCTCCCTAAAATTCATATGTTAAAGCTCGAACCCCCAAATTGACATTTTGGAGGTAGGGCCTTTGGAGGTAATTAGGTTTAGATACAGTCATGTGGATGGAGCCCCCATGATTTATGGGGATAAAAGTGAAGCCTAGAATTCTCATCTCTCTACCATGTGAGGACACAGCTAGAAGGTAGATATCTGCAAGCCAGGAAGTGATCTCCCCCACCAGAATCAAACCATGCTGGAATTCTAATCTTAAATTTTCAGATGCAGAAACTGTGCAAAATAAATTTCAGTTGTTTAAGCCACCCAGACTATGGTTCTTAAGGCAGCCTGGGGTGATTAAGACTCAAACTAAATTAGAGGTTTGTCTTATGTCTCAAGTCTCCTGGCCACTGGACTCAAACTAAAATATCAACTCTCCTGGTTCTCTAGCCTTCAGATTCCATGGCATGATCTGGCCATAGCAATATGTAAAATACTAACATTGGATACTTCTAATCAGCCATACAAGACACAAGAACATAATAGCTACACATGTGGTACTTATCAAACATCTTTCTCAAATTAATGACTATAAGGATATTGGTCAATTGATCTTAAAGTCTGAGATCATGGATTTGAATTCCCATCTCAAGTACTGAAGGATATCCTTATCTCCAATGGTTATATGGTTGAGACTGATGAAAATCAAACACAGAATCTCATATTGCAACTGGCTTAAGTACAACACAATTTGAACTCCCAGGTCTATAGAGTATCTACTGTTAAAATGAGGACAACTGGAAATAGAACCCTAATAGTTTACATGGGGAAATGTGAAAGGTCATAAAGAGACTAGAGACACTATGCCACTAAAATAATGAGTCTTCTTTACCAATAGAAAAAAGGATCTCTATCTTAGTCTGAGGGGATGAACTCTTGAATTTCCTAGGAAATTGTAATACCCTATGCCAAGGTAGTTGCCTTACAAGACAATGATGAGCCCCAGGACCAACTTCCAACTCCTCCTTGATTCTAGACCTACTCCTGAACTCATCCCAGCAGACCCCTAAAGATGAAAACAAAATGTGACCTAAAAGGAGGTGTACTATACTCCAGAGAAACTATTTGAATTTTCTAATTTATGCAGACAGAAATTCAGGGATCATACGTGGGAATGGATACTAAGATTGTGGAATAGTAATGGGAAAAATATGTAGTTAAATTGGGCTGAATTTGTCAATATGAGCTCACTGACAAAGATTTCTGCATTTTATGTTGCGTTTAGAGACTCACAAAAGTCATTTAACAGTTGATTAGTTTGTTGACATGGACAAAAGATGGCCTTCTGTGAATGAATTACAAATTCCAGACTTGTCTTGGTTTAAGATATACTAAGGGATTCAAAGGCTAAAGACATTGGAACATTAAAGTGCATCTATCATTTACAATCTAAATACCCATCCTGGAATGGTTCAAAGACACACATTTTACCATGACAGTAAAAAATAAGTTTATGACAGGAATTCCAATATCCTTAAAGATCTCATTTATGTAGGTCATACACCACAATGCTAACTTCAGTCCTTGAATTTAGAAAGCTAAATGCAATGACACCAACTAGATTTGGAGGTGACAGGAGCCAATTGGTGGCACACAACAACTAAAGGTCAAATGAATCTGATTACATGGAGCAGAGTTGAAGCAGCAATCAGAATGGTCTGACTTAGTCAGATCTATAGTACTGGCTAGCTGATCATGGTGTTTCTAGAAATAAAATAAATAGGAAACCTACCAAATTCTTACTTGATCTATATAAGGAGAACAGTTCTAGGTCTAATAAGCAAATGTCTAATTTGAATCATCAAAGGAGACAGTCATGGCTTCTCTATCATTTCTAGACTTCAGTTAGTTAGCAGACCAGAACCATTTAATGGAAGACCAGGTTTCTTTGAGGAATGACCCCATAGACTGCCTAAAATTTATATTGTCAATATTTCTCCCAACCTTCTCTAAAGTAACCTATAGTCTTTTGCCAAGGTAACTACCTACTGGGGAAAAAGGAAATGACCAGATCTTTTCGGATTATTGGACACTGGGTCTGAACTAGCTCTAATTTTCCAGGTGATCTTAAAGTCATTTTTGTCTATCAGTCACAGAGAGTGGGTGATCAATGGAGGTCAGGGTATCAATGAAGTTTTAGCTCAGGTCCTTTTCACAATGGGCACAGCAGTCCCCAAAGCCATCCTGTAATTATTTCCCTGACTCTGAAATGCATAATTATAATAGACATACTGAGCAGCTTGTAGATTCTTCACATTATGTGGAATGAGGACTATTATAGTGGGAGAGTCTGGAAATGTCATATTTTTGGAGTATTACAGAGACTAGAACCAGTATTAAAGATGTGAAAACCCAGAGATGATGATTCCCACTGCATCCCCATTTGATTCACTTATTTGACCTGTGCAGAGACAGATGGGTCTTGGAGAACAATTGTGGGTTACTGTAAAGCTCAAGCAGATGGTGATTGCAGCTGCTGCAATAGATTTGGGTTTACTGCTTAAGCATATTAGCAAATCACCTGGCAGCTGGTACATAGCCATAGAGTGAGCACATGCCTTTTTCTCTACACCTGTCAGTTAGGACTCCAGCAACAGTTCTCTTTCAGCTGGCAAGATCAGCTTTACACCTTCACTTACCTACCTCAGGGATACAGAAACTCTCTAGCCCTATTTTATAATTTAGTTCACAGGGATGATGATTATCTTTCCTTCCACAAGATATCACACTGGTCCATTACATTCATGAAATTATGCTGATTAGACGTAATAGATTAGAAGTAGACTTTTTGTTTTGTTTTAGCAGTACTGTTTTGAACTCAGGACCTCATTCTTGCTAGGCAGAAGCTCTACTACTGGAGCCATGTCTCCAGCCCTTTCTTTGCTGTCATTATTTTTCAGGTAGGGTCTCACGCTTTTTGTCCAGGCCAGCATCAGACTGTGATCCATCTTCTTACCCGCAGCTAGTCTGTGATGACTAATCTTGATTTTCTTTTTTTTATGGAGAAGCACCAAGGAAATTAGCAAAGCACACTTTTTGGTGTGTCTGTGAGGCATTTCCAGGGAGGATTAACTAAAGAGGAATGACCCATCCTAAATGTGGGCAGCACCATCCAGTGGGCTGGGGGCCTAAATGGAATAAAAGGGAAGAAAGGGAAAGCTCACAGTTCAGGCCTTCTTTCTCTGTCTTTCTCCTGGCTATCATGAGAAGCATGCTCCTGCTGTCATGCTATTCTGCCTCACCTCAAACCCAAAGCCACGGATCTAGCTGAACTTAGACCGAAACCTCTAAAATTGTGAGCCAATATAAATCTTTCCTCCTTTTAAATTGTTTCTCTCAGGTATCTGTCATGGCAACAAAAAAAAAAGGTAACAAATGTAAGTAGCTACTATTCTAGCCTTATTTGTAAGACATTTTCAGAAAGTAGGAAAAAAATCCAACAAAAAATCAGAGACTTTTACTCAGTGAAATTTCTAAGGACACAAGTAATGAAGAATAAGCTATCATATATTATTCTTCTATATGAAGAAGAAGAAGGAGCAAGAGTAGGGAGGAAGGAGGAGGGGGAGGGACGGGAGAGGAGGGAGAGTCAGGCATAGTGGTTCATGCCTCTAATCCCAGCACTTTAGAGGCCGAAGCTGTAGGATAACGAATTTGAGACCAGGGTGGGCAACATAGTAAGCTCTAGGCCAGCCTGGGTTACATAACAAAAATAAATAAATAGTACTGGAAGCATGACTCGAGCAGTAGAGTGTCTGCCTAGAAAGCTCGAGGCTCTGAGTTCAAACCCCAGTACTACCAAAATAAATAAATAAATATTTTAAAAGAGAAACATCGGGCCTCTGGTTTCTTAAAGCAACATATTCTTCATCTGGGTGTGTTATTCACACCCATTTACCAAGTAACCCAAAAAGCTGCTCATTTTGAATGGGACTCTGAATAAGAAAAGACCCTGCAATAGATCCAGGCTGCTGTGGAAGCTGCTGTGATACTTGGGTCATATGATCCAGCAGATCCAATGATGCTTGAAGTGGCAATGGCAGACAGAGATCTTTGAAGGCTATCAGTACAAGCCCTTTGAATTTCAGAGAAAAGCTCTGAAATCCTCTGCAGATAACTTCTCTCCTTCTGAAAAACAGCTCTAGGCCTGCTAATGGCCTTAATAAGGACTGAATACTTAACTATGGACCTCAAATTACCATCTGACCTAAATTTCCCATCATGAACTAGGTATTATCTGACCCATCAGGCATGCCCAGCAGCAAAACAGCATCAAATGTAAGTGGTGTATGAGACTGAGACCAAGCAAGACCTGAAGTTATATGAAGAAGTAAGTCATGATCTCCACTTCCACTACAGTGACTTTTCTCTTAGTTGGCACCTATGCCCTCATGAGGTGACCAGTCAACAGAGAAAGAGAAGAATCAGCCTTGATTTACAAGTAGGTCTGTACCATATGCAGGTATTACTCAAGGGTAGAAAGCTGTAGCAATATAGCCCCTTTATGAGGCATCCCTGATGGACAATAGAGAAGAGAAATCCTCCCAGTAGACAGAACTCCAAGCATTGCACCTGGATTTACCTTTTGTTTGGGTGGAAAAAATGCAAGAGTTTTGATTACATACCAATTCATGGTCTGTGACCCATCATATGGTCAAATGGTTAGCAATTTAAAAAAAACTTGAATAAGGCAAACACATGAAGAAAAGGATGTCCCGTGTGAATGTTCACCAAAGGGTGACCTCAGCAAAGTAGAATCTTAGTAATTAGTTGAATGGGATGGCCATACTGTGGATAACAGTCAGCGTCTTTCCCAGCTGTCCCTGTAATTCCCAATGAGTTCACAAACAAGGCATACATGGTAATGGAAGTAAAAATTATGCGTGAGCTCAGTAACATGGACTTCTACTCACCAAGATCTCCTGGAAAGCCACTGCTGAGTTCTCAATCTTCCAATACTAAGTTCTAAAATTACCACTATATCCTTGGATTGATGGTGGTAAATTAATTACATAAGACCACATCCACCATGGAAAAGGCAGCACTTTGTCCTTACTTACTCTGGATATGGATTTGCCTTTCCACACACAATGCTTCTGCCCAAACTACCATTCCTAGACTTTAGAATGTCTTATCTGCCATGATGGCATTCTATACAGCATTCCTTCTGGTCAAGGAACTCCCTGCACAGAAAATAAATTGTGGCACCTGGCCCATACTGGCTGTATGATGTTGTCCACCATCCAGAAAAAGTGGCCTGATAGAATGATGGAATAGCCTTTTGAAGACTTAGTTACAGCACCAGCTAGGTGGTAATACCTCAGAGGGCTAGGACAATATTCTAAAGAAAGTCACGTATGCTCTGACTCTGTCCAATATGTGGTTCTATTTCTTCCATAGCTGGGGTTTGGGATTCATGAGTCCAGGAATTACATGTACTAATTACATGTATTAATTACTATTACCACTAATGGCCAACTAGCAAATTTTTGCATCTTTATGATTGGCTAGCCTGAAAGTCTTAGTCTCCAGGGAGTAATGCTTTATCAGAGACACAACGATTCCATTAGATTGGAAGTTAAGACTCTGCCCAGTTATTTTGATTTCCTCATGCCACAGGCAAAGAAGGGTGTTAGAGTGCTGAATGATATAATTAATCCGGGTTACCAAAAGGAAATTAGACTACTACTCCACAATAGCAGTTTAAAAAAAAAAAGAGTATGTCTAGAATACAGGAGATCTCTAAAAGTCTCTCTTTGCTGTGCAATGACTGTGACTAAAGTCAATGAAAAATTACAACACCTCAAACTAGGCAGGACAACCAATAGCCCAGATTCTTGGGAATAAATGTTTGGCTTTACCCGACTAGGTAAAGAATGACAACTAGCTGAGGTTCTCATTAAAGACAAGGGGAATATTCCTCCTGGCTGACTGCCATCAAGCTTGGACATGGCAGTGGGAGGGGTCCCCTGCCTTCAGACTCAAACTGAAACATCAATTATTCCAGGATCTTGAGCCTATTGACCTTCGGAGTGGAGCTACACTGTCAGCTCTGCCAGGTCTCCATCCAGCATGTCTTTGGACTTGTCAGCTTCTATAATTTCAGGAGCCAATTCCTTATGTATAACCTCTTTGCATACACACACACACACACACACATCCATATTGGTCTGATCCTCTGGAGACCCCTGACTGATACAGTAGGGAAGAAGAAAGGTACACCAGAGTACAGGAAGCAGAACTAAGGGTGGCCCATATAGATAGGAAGCTCTCCCCTCTTCATTTTACTGGGGGAGGAAGTTTGTTTTTAGAAGTTTATAGCCCTAAGCAGATCCTTAAGGCAAATATGTCTGCAAGAGAAAAATGAAGAGAGATTGGAGCAGACCTCAAAACATGCATTCTTCAGGTAACAAATGAGGAAGCAGACACAGGAGAAATCTTTGGCTTCTCTGGAGGTCTCCTCCCCCAGCCAGGGCCTGATAGTTCCAAAGAAGGTTTTCAAATGGGGACAGGAGGGAAGGGATAGAACATATGGGTTGATGTTCCCTCTCCCTCTGTTTCTCCAACTTTGCTAGCAGTGAGATCCTATGTCTCTTAATGCTACACAACCTTGACAAACAGAAGAAATACCTTTCATTCTTATCTGCATGGGGAAAACAGAGTTCACAGCGTGGGAAAAAAACACCAGGGGCCAGTGCACTATGAAAAAAGACAGGAGGCTCAAATGATGAAAAGAATCTGGAAATTTAAGAACAAACACAGATCTTGGTATCAATTTTATCAATAGATAGTAAGTGTAAATTATGTAGGTCACTAGCCAGAATATGACTAAGTAACCCTGTGGCTTGGCCACCACTACCTCCTACCCAAGTACGATGAGCCAATAAGAATTCTGAATTTAGAGTCAGGAGACTGAAGATTAAATCTCAGTTTAGTCATTGACAAGCTTGTGGTCCCGAATATTTTCTGGGCCTCAATTTTGTCACATGTGGGATGGAGCTATTATAATACCTTCACAGAGCTGCTATAAGATATTAATGTTATGTACTAGTGTATGTGATAAGCATTAGACAAATACCAGTTGAATAGTGGGCACCCTATAAATGTTATTTTTCCTTCCTTTTCTGTTGGTATGGGTCTGCATTGTCCCTCTGGCATAGATTGCTCTGTGTCCACTGTAGAGTGCTCCTACCATTCTCTACCCCAAAATGTCTAACCCAGTCCCCAAGCCTTGGATCCTAACAATATTCCCTCACCCCTTCCGTTGGTCTCAATAGCTCTTAGCCAACCTCTAAAATTCCTTCTTCTCTTTTGACTGGATTCCTAGTCTAGTCCTATTCTGCTTGTCTAGAGTATGATCATAGTACACTATTGGAGTCCCTGCTAAGTCCAAGTTTTTGATTGGAAAACAAATCTCAAAACTGAACTTTAGAGTGATCAGATGAATATATAAACCAGGGCATTTGGTCCTCTCCTTCTGCCAGTGGGAGAGGACTTGTATGATTCTATTATTGTGGATATTCTTCTAGCAAGCTTTGCCTGGTAATAGGCACAGCTCCCACAAGGAACCCTTGGTAAGCCATAGCTGTGGTATTAACAGTTAATCTCTCTGAGACTAGGGAATGGCCCAGGGTTCTTATAGGGCTGCCCCTTATCCATACACCTGCTGAATGTCTGATCACTTGATAAGAGCTGGTGATTTGCCTGTCTAGGTTAAACAGCTCCTATCATTTGAGGTAATAAGGATCTCTACAAGCAAATTACATTGCATTATTATTACTGTTGCTGCTGCTGCTGCTGCTGTTATTATTAGTATCACAGTCCTGGGGATTGAACCCACGGCCTCACAGCTTGGTAGGCAAGCACTTTACCACTTCAGCTATACCACCAACCCTTTTATGAGATAAAAGGGTTAACTATTAACTTTTTCAGGTTGGCCTTAAACTTGTGATCCCTCTACCTCCACCACCTGAGTAGCTGGAATTACAGGTGTACACCTCTGTTACATTGTTACTTCTTGCTTGTTACCTTCCCAAAAGTGGGAATGAATCTTGAGTTTAATTCATTCTTTCTTCTTAATAAAACCACATTAATAATATATTATGCAAAAAATACACATATAAATACTATTTCCTAAACACTTCATTTGGCTCACGAAATTTTTGTTTTCTGACCTAATGCTACATCTCAAACTCCTAGAAAAAGAACAAGCTAAACTCAAAACAAGCAGAAGGAGAGAAATAACAAAAATAAGGGCCAAAATCAATGAAATAGAAACCAAAAAAAAAACAAAGAATCAACAAAACAAAAAGCTGGTTCTTTGAAAAACTAAGCAAGATCAATAAACCTCTGGCAAATCTGACTAAAATGAGGAGGCAAAAGACACAGATTAGTAGAATCAGAAACAAAAAAGGAGAGATAATAACAAGCACCAAGAAAATCCAGGGAATCATCAAGGACACATCCAAAAAAGGAGAACTATAGGCCAATTTCTTTAATGAACATTGATGTAAAAATCCTCAATAAAATAATGGCAAACCGAATTCAACTACATATAGGAAACATCATTCACCATGACCAAGTCAGCTTATCCCAGGGATGCAGGGGTGGCTCAACATACACAAATCAATAAATGTAATACACCACATTAATAGAAGCAAAAGACAAAAACCACTTGATCATCTCAATAGACATAGAAAAAGCCTTCGATAAGATATAACACCATTTCATGATAAAAAGCTCTGATGAAACTAGGAATAGAAGGAATGTATAATTCCTTTATAATACATAATATATATAATTCCTTTATAATGCCTCAACATTATAAATGCTGTATATGACAAACCTACAGCCAACATCATACTTAACGGGGAAAAACTGAAACCATTTCCCCTAAAGTCAGGAATGAGACCAGGGTGCCCACTATCTCCACTCCTATGCAAGACAGTCTTAGAACTCCTAGTCAAAGCAATAAGGCAAGAAGAAGAAATGAAAGTACTACAAATAGGTAAAGAAGTAGTCAAACTATCCCTCTTCACAGATAACATGATCTTATACCTTAAAGACCCAAAACACTCCACCCAAAACTCCTAGATACCATAAACAACTTTAGCAAAGTAGCATAATACAAAATCAGTTTACAAAAATCAGTAGCCTTTCTATACACCAGCAATGAACAAATTGAGAAAGAACATGTGAAAACAATTCCATTTACAATAGCCTCAAAAAAAAATCAAATATCTAGGAATAAACTTAACAAAGAATGTAACTGACCTCTACAAGGAGAATTACAAACCATTGAAGAAAGAAATCAAGGAAGACTACAGAAGGTGGAAAGATCTCCCATGTTCATGGAATGGGAGAATCAACATAGTAAAAATGGCAATACTACCAAAAGCAATCTACATGTTCAATGCAATTCCCATCAAAGTCCCAATGACATTCATCACAGAGATTGAAATATCAACTCTAAAGTTCATTTGGAAATATGATCTTTTCCACAATTAGATAGCCAAATCATCAAATATTATTAGCTCTAGCAGGAGCCTGTGGCCTATAATCCTAGCTACTTTGGAGGCTGAGATCAGGAAGATCAAGGCAAACTGTTCATGAGACCATACCTCCAAAATAACCAGGACAAGCAAAATTCCAATGACACTCATCACAGACATTGAAAAATCAATGCTAAAGTTCATTTGGAAACGCAAAAGACCACCAATAGCCAAGGCAATACTGAGCAAAAAGAGCATCACTGGGGTATCACAATACCTGACTTCAAACTATACTACAGAGCCATAGCAATAAAAGCAGCATGGTACTGGCACAAAAACAGATATGAAGACCAGTGGATATGAACCCACATGACTGTGCCCACCTAATTTTTGGCAAAGGTGCCAAAAACATATGATGAA
Source organism: Castor canadensis (assembly GCF_047511655.1). Classification (NCBI taxonomy): domain Eukaryota; kingdom Metazoa; phylum Chordata; class Mammalia; order Rodentia; family Castoridae; genus Castor; species Castor canadensis. The sequence continues at coordinate 89,317,024 of NC_133396.1, read as the reverse complement.
GAAAAAACAGCCTCTTTAACAAATGTTGCTGAGAAAACAGGTTATCTGCCTGCAGAAAATTGAAACAAGATCCATCCCTGTCACCCTGTACAAGTATCAACTCAAAATGGATTAAGGACCTTAATATGAGACCTGAAACCTTGAAGCTAGTGCAGGAAAGAGCAGGGAATACACTGGAAGCAATAAGCATAGGCAAGGACTTCCTCAGTAAAACCCAAGCAGCTCAGCAACTAAGAAAAAAGATTGACAAATAGGACTACATGAAATTTTAAAACTTCTGCACAACAAAAGAAATAGTTTCTAAGTTGAAGAGACCATCCACAGAATGGGAGAAAATCTTTGCTAGCTATCAGACAAAGGACTGATAACCACAATATACAGGGAGCTCAAAAAACTAAACTCCCCAAAAATCAATGACCCAATAAAGAAATGGCCAACTGAACCAAACAGAACTTTTTCAAAGGAAGAAGTCCAAATGGCTAAAAAACACATGAAAAAATGCTCACCATTCCTGACCATAAAGGAAATGCAAATCAAAACCACACTAAGATTCCACCTCACTCCTGTTAGAATAGCTATCATCAAGAACACCACCAACAACAAATGTTGGCAAGGATGTGGGGAAAATGGAACCCTCATACATTGCTAGTGGGAAATGTAAGCTAGTACAATCACTATGGAAAACAATATGGAGTCTCCTTATAAAACTAAAAATGATCCAGCAATACCACTCCTAGGGATATACCCAAAGGAATATGAGTCAGGTTACTACCAAAGCACCTGCATATCCATGTTTATTTCAGCACTATTCACAATAGCTAAGCTATGGAAACAGCCAAAATGCCCCACTACTGACAAATGGATTAAGATCTACATGATGGAATTTTACTCAGCCACAAAGAAGAATGAAATTTTGTCATTCACAGGTAAATGGATGGAACTGGAGAACATCATCTTAAGTGAAGTTAGTCAGGCTCAGAAGGCAAAAAAATCCCATGTTCTCCCTCATATGCAGATTATAGACCTAAAACAAATGCAGCAATATTATTGGACATGGGTCATACTAAGAGGAGACCACACACAGGAGGCATAGGGCAAGGGAAGGGAACCAAAAACTTAAATGTAGTTGATGTGCTTACTGTGTAGGAATGAATACAGTAATATTAATCTGACTGAGGCCATTATGGGAAGGGGACTAGGGAGTAGTGAAGAAGAATGGTAGAGATGAACCAATTTGGGTTTTAATACATATATGCATGGAAAAAACATAAGGAATCTCCCTGTATAGATATTTTTATGTCAAACTAGCAAAAATGCCATGTTTCTCTTATATTTTATGTTTTTTCTTCTACAAAATCAGAGAAAAGGAGGGCAGAACAAGTTCTGCCCGGAGGTGTGGCGGGGGGGGGAGGTGGCAGGGAAAAGAGTAGGAGGATGAACATGATGCAAATAGTGTGTATACATGTAAGTAAATGCAAAAACAACATCTGTTGAAACTGTTTCAGGAATCAGGGGAGGGGAAATGAATGAGAGCAGTGGAGGAGGTGAATTCAAGTATGATATATTTGATACATTGTAAGAAACTTTGTAAATATGCCAATGTACCCCACTTACCACAATAATTTTTTTAAAAAAAAGAAATCTTTGTTTTCTCACAACAGCTGGTTTCTTAATGATAGTTCCAAGTTTCATCATCCCTACCCTACCTCTCAACCAATGACCTAGTGTCCTACACACCAATGAAACAAAAGTCATTGACCAAAAACTCCAACTTCCCTCTCTTCTACCTCTTAATGAAACATTATAATGTGACAATGAACAGGAATCTGGAAATCTAGATCTCTGCAGAAGAACTTTGTGTCTTGGCCAGAGGGAAAAGCCCTTCCAAGAAAACTAGAAGTGATCCTTTGGTGGTGGTAAAGGCTCAGAATATTACCTAGGAGGGAGAGGGAAAGTTAGTTGTTGCCACCACCCAAAACAAAACATTTCCTTCCCCTTAGTAAAATCAGCACTCAACAAGAGTCAAGTAAGGGGTGCCATAATACTATGTCCACAACTTTGTAATGCTGCAATAAGGGATCACACAAGGAATCAGGCCAAATCAGAGTTTTGGTATTTCATCTAAATTTCCCACATACTTGTCTTTACATTTCCTTTTTCCCAACCTTTCATTCATTCAATTGACCAGTAAGTATCAAGACTTTCTATGTCCCAGTACCCACACACAACTGAAGACAACTGTGACCAAAAAATGCCCCCAATTCCCTGTTCTCATAAAGCTTACATTCTTCAGAGGAGTAAATTAAATATGCACACACATACAATAGAAGGTAATATTTGCTAGGCAATAAAAGGGATTGGAGAGTTCTGGAAGGGAGGGGAGTTGCTTCAACTATAAATAGGTAGCCAGGTAAATCCCTTCTTATAAGGTGATATGTGTGTGAGTTTTGAAAGACAAGAAGGAGTTAGCCATACAGAGATCTGTGAGACCAACACAAGCAGAGAAAACAACTGCAGAGACCTTGAAGCAAGAAACAGTCTAATGAATTCAAGGAACATGGAGAAAAGTAGAAATGGAAAGGAAATGGCGATGCAGCATGGGAAGGTAACTGTGGATATTTTTTCCTTCTCCATCTTCTATGCCTTTCTAATCTAACCAACTCTGTAAGACTCAATTCAGATGATACTTATTTCACAAAGCCTTCTCTGAATATCTCTCCCCAAATTGGGTAAGAGTAACCCTTTCTGTATTCTTGTAGCACTCTAAACACTTACCACACCATATGGTGATGATCTGTGTATTATGTCTTTCAATAAGTGCTCACGAAATGCTTGTTGAAGATATGAAAAAAGGGGTGAATGGTGGATAGAAGGATGGATGGGTGATGGAGTTAAAGAGAAAGTGAATGGAAATAGTGAAGACAGTCCCTGAGGCTAACTGGAATAAGGATTGTTACAATGGAAAAATAAAGGAACAGACAGTTGTTACAGAAGTCAAATGACAATATCTGACTTTATGAATGTTAAAGTGGCCAAGAAGAAAAAGGATTTTAAATGATCCCACAGGATATAGTAACTGGAATGCTTAAGAGAAATAGAAACTCTTAAGAGTTTAAAAAACTAAACTCTCTAATCTTGACAAAGAAGCAAAGAAATACACTTTGTGAAGTTGTTGAGAAAATATAATAGTATAATATATGGGAAATACCTAGAATAATGCTTTGGAATACTAAGAGCTTTATCAATATTATTTGGCTTCTTTCTCTCTTAAAGTTCAGGAAGTGGCAAGAAGCATAATGTGTCAGCATTTGCATCAATTTCACTTTCTGACATGCATTTAGTATCACTCATACATTCAGTGTCTTCCATATTATAATCTCTATTGACAGAAAATGTGACAAATACCCAACAAATAAATAAATAATGCAGTCAATAGAAACTGACTCTGAACAATGTTGGTTTTACAAAGTATAGACTGCAAAGCAGTCATAATAAATATGTCCAAAAAGTTCAAGGAAACTACATTTAAATAATTAAAGGAGCAGGCACTGGTGGCACACACCTGTAAACCTAGCTACTTGGGAGGCTGAGATCAGGAGGATGGCAGTTTGAGGGCAGCCCAGGCAAAAAGTTCATGAGACTCTATCTCAGTCAATAGCTGGACAAGATAGCAAACACTTTTCATCCCAAGCTATTTGGGAAGCTGAGATCAGAAGGACTTCATTTCCAGGTCAACTTGAGCAAAAAAGGTAAGGAGATACTGTCTCAACAAAAAGCTGAGTATGGTGGTGTATGCCCATCATCCCAGCTATGGTGGGAAGCATAATATAGGAGGATTGCAGTCCAGATGGATCTGGGCAAAGAGCAAGATCCTATCTCCAAAATAACCAGAGCAAAAAGTGCTGGAGGTGTGACTAAAGCAGTAGAGTGAGTACCTGCCTGTCAAGCTGGAAACTCTGAATTCAAACCCCAGTACTGTCAAAAAAAAAAAAAGAACTAAAGGAAAAGATAGTGGCAATAACTGAACAAATAAGAATCTCAAGAGAGAAAGTAAAACTATCCAAAAGAAACAACTTTAATTCTAGCCACTTGGTAGATGGAGATAGGGGGGATCATAGTTCAAGGCCATCCTGGGAGGAAAACAAAGTTAGCATGACATAATCTCAACAAAAAAGCCAGGCATGGAAGCACACAGCTATAACCCCAGCTATGTGGGAGGCTGAAGTTGGCTATAACAAAAATGCTAGACACTATCTAAAAATAACCAAAAAATAAAAAAGGCTGGAGGCACAGCTCAAGTAGTGGAGCTCTGGCCTAGCAATCACAAGGTCCTGAGTTCAAACTATAATTCCATCTAAAATATAAATAAATAAAGAGGAAAAGCAATGAAATGATGAATTACTGACTTCTCATCAGAAATTATCAAAGCCAGCCATGAAATGAAATATTCAAAGTGCTGGAAGGATTATATAGTAAACTACCCTTAAAAAATAGAGAAAAAGATATTTACAGATAAATGAAGTCAAAGAGAATCCATTGTTAGCATACCTAACCTCTAAGAAGTAAAAGAAGACATTCAAACTGAAAGGAAAGGACATTTGACTGCAACAATATTTATATATATATATACTATACTTCCTAGAGTAACTACTAGAAAAATAACTTTTAAAAATAAATAAAAGAATTTAAATAGTACACAAATATATTTTTAAGCACAAAAGAAGGTAGTAAAAGTGGAATATAGGAACAAACAAAAAACTACAAAATATAGAAAACTAAATGCAAAATGTCAGACTGAAATTTAACCATATTAATAATTATATTAAATGTAAACTGACTAAATATTCCAATCAAAAGGCAGAGATTATCAAATCACATATTAAAAAGCAAGATCCAAACATATGGTGTCTATAAGAAACACACTTTAAATATAAATACACAAATAAGTTAGCTAATAGGAAAAGAATACTATGCAAATAGTAACCATAAAGTAGCTAGAAAGGCCATATTAATATCACACAATAGACTTCAGCAAGAAATATTATTAGAAAAAGAGGGACCCTTCATAAAGAAGATGTAATAAATGAAACATTTATGTACCTAACATGAAAGCCTGAAAATATGTTAAGCAAAAATTGACAGTTATAGAAAATTGTAACTAGAGAGCTTAACACAAAAAGGCTATTTTCTAATTTGAAGTTTGCTGGAGGGCCAGAGGTCTTAAGGGCAACTTCTCCACATAGAAGCTAAGCAATCCAAATACCTGGTGTCTCCACCCACATCTAAAACATGTAACCTCTCTGGTTGACACAACAGGAGAAAAGAATGCTGGAGGATCTCACACTGGCAATTAAAGATGTCAGCCCAGAAATGACACGTTACCTTTTCTTACAACCCACTGGTAAGAAGTAGTCACCTTGTCCTACTTACCTGCAAAGAGATAGAGAAGTGAAACATGCTCCCATTCCTGGAAGATGGGAAGGGGGTATGGATAAGTTCTTAAATGACTCTCCATCTACCTAAAGACTAGACAGACTATTCAGCTCTGTCATCCAGCAACCCATAAAAGAAACACTCTGAGTGCTTCCTATGGTTTTAGAAAACAAAGTCCAGCTGGTGAAGTGACAAGTAATACAGCATCTGCTTAAAAAATATGGGGCACTAAGTCCAAAAACCCCAGTACTGCCAAAAAAAAAGTCCAAAATCTTAGCATGAGCGTAATGTGATCAGCAAAGCCCTACATTATCCGGACCTCTATACCTCCACAGCATCACCTCCCTCCTCTCTTTCCCACAGCCTCAGCATGCCAGTTACACTGTAACTACTGCCTCCTTGAACACACCATGTTAGTTCACTCTGGGTCTTTACCCATTCTGTTGCCTGTGCCTAGAACACTCTTCCAGAGCCTCCATTAGCAATGTGACCAGCCTAGGTTTAGTGAAACCTGTGTTGAGCTTCTGACCTTTGGAACCCTAAATTCCACTCTTGATAAGAAAGCCTATTAGAATGAGAAGAAAGACTATCTCTTCTATGGAAAATCTTACAAACCAAAATTACAGAGGAGAGAATTGGGTTCAGCAAACATAGGCAAAAGCTCATAAGGTACAATTGTTTTAATAGAAAAACTGCCTTTTCATTTTTCATAATTCCTTGCAGAAATCATTTATCAGTGTGATGTGATCATTTGACTTTTCTGAAGAATTTTTTTTGTCTGGTATCTGATTTTTATCCTCATAAGCAACTTAAGTCCAGCTGTGTGCTTTTTATACTCTACTCCTTCCAGTACAAGAGAGTTCACATCCTGTCCCACAGGGTTTTTTCCATGGTCCAAACTATATATATTTTTAATGTTTTACACCCACCCTCAATGAGATGTTTCACATTTCTGGTCTTGTCTGGTTGCTATTTGCATTTAAAAGAGTTTTTCTAACTCATGGGTCTTTCGATAATTAGCATAGTTGTTTGCTGTGTTTTCTGCACATTAAGAAGAGGCAAGATCTGCCTACAAATGAATGGGAGTATGAACCCGTAAGTGTAAGTATAAGTATAAATATAAATATAAGAATAATAGCATGCAAGAACTCGTAGCTCACTGGAGTCTTGGATGTGGTGACAGGACAGGGTTTCTGTGTGGGTAACTCTCATTTATAGCTGATTGATAGTGTAGCTATAAGGACCTTTCAGTCCTTTCATTTCTCTGTTTTTCCCAGAGGAGAAGCAGGGATAAATTAAATATTAGAGTCATTAGAACCAGGAGAATTTAAATGATTTTTTTCAAGACCTCGCTGCTACTTAGAAGCAGCTCTGTGACTCCTATGTATGCTAACTATAAACACTATTGTCTCACATGGGATCCACAAAGATAAGAATAGCTCACATCGGACATAAGATGAGGCTATCATGTGAGTATAGTAGGCTGAGAAAGGGCCTCCAATAGATGTCCTTGTTCTAATCTCTACAACCTGTAATTATATTACATTACATGACAAATGAACTTTGCAAATATGATTAAAGATTTGAGATGGGGAAAGTAGCCTGGATTCTCCAGGGGGCCCAATGTAATCAAGGAGGGTTGGAGCCAAAGAAAGGGATATGATGACAGATGTCAAGGTTAGAATGGTGTGAAGCCAGGAACCAAGGAATGTGTACAGCCTGTAGATGTTAGGAAAAGACCAAAGAATGGATTCTTCCCTAGAATCACCAGAAGAAACAGATACCTGCTGATCCTTGATTTTATCCCAGTGAAACTGATTGTGGACTTCTGCCCTCCAAAACATTTAGTTGTTTTAAGCCACTAACCTTACTTTCACAAAATAGCATGATAGATAGATAGATAGATAGATAGATAGATAGATAGATAGATATAGGTATATAGCTATAGTTATAGCAACAATAGGAAGCTAATACAATGATCTTCATATTGGTTGTAGAACCATTCAATTCAACGAGGGCATATTTGCAAAGTATCAAATCCCATGCAAACCTTGTGCTTACAACATATTATATGGAACTACCAGACAGTCCTTTACTTAAAAGTTCATGTCATTTCTTTTTATATACTAGTTTCTAAGAAGCTCAAGCTTCTCCCTAATAAAGTTATTAGTTGATATTAAGTTGTACTGAGGCAGGCAAGAATTAGGGCAAGTTCCAGGACTCTTAGAACATATACAACTTAATATTTATATTTCAGGTTGAACATTCCTCTCATTTTCTGAGCCTTCTTTTCAATTGCAAATGTGTGTAGGTTATTCACACCCTAGCTCATGGACAACTCAATCCACCCTCACCTGGCCCAGGGACCACCCATGCCCCCCCTGCCATTCATTGATTATTTGTTGGGAATCACCAGGTTCTTTCCTTCCCCTAGGTTAGCATACATTTTAAAAACACCTGGAAAAGAGAAAGATGCTCTCCATTTCCAGCTTCCACCTGGTCCCATCATGTCTCATTTTAATAAACTCTGTTATACCAAGTGTCCTGCCATGAATTCTTCCACATGGGACACAGAATGTGGAAATCTTCTGATCAGAGACTGTGCCATTGCTGTTAACAGTACTATATATTAGATTGGACAAAAAGAAAATTAATCTTGGCTGAAACAAAATAGAGATTGATTTCTCTGTGGCTGGTATGGTGGCTCCATTAAGTCAGGCATTCAAGTTCCTTTTGCCATCCGCAGCATGACCATTTGATCATTCAAGATGGCTACTCAGGCAAAAGTCATCACATCTCATTCAATGATGAGATCCTAGGAAGGAGGATGGAGATATAAGGGTACACCTTCTCCCTGGTAAAGACAATATCCAGCAGTGGCATATAATATTTACACTTCTATTGCATTTGGCCAGAATTTAACTATAAGGACACTTGGAAATATAGTCTTTAACTGTACATATTGACAATAACCCCCTCTAACCTAAAACCAGAGGTCTGTTACTAAAATGATGGACATAATTGCTCCCTTGGCAGTTAGAAGATGTAGCTACATTACTAAGTAGTATGATAAATTCTAGAAGCTCTCAGAATGAATTGTGTTAGATACATACTCCTTATTTCTCCAGACAAACATCTTATGGGCAAGTCCCCAGTGGAGCATCACTTTTTTGTCATGTTTTCTCTTTCACCTGTACTAATATAAAAGCCACTTAGGTCACAGAGATATCCATTTGGGGTACCAACTATTTAGCTCTTCCTTTCAGGGCTGGAATTCTGCAACTGAGTTTGACTCATCAGCATTGCCATAAAGCCCATTTCCACTACAAACCCTTTGCAAGCAGAATTACTGGAATGAAAAGACAAAAAATATTAAGTGTCACAAGGAAGTAAAGCAACATGAACTTTCACATATTGCTTCTTAGAATATAATTTAGTGCGAGAATTTTGGACACTATTTTGAATTATCTACTAAAGCTGAATACAATGTAAGAATGAACAATTGCACTCCTATGAATATGGTCAACAAAAATGCATATATATTTTCTTTAAAACATATGTATAAGAATTTCATAGCAGCACTATTTGGAACAACCAAAAATTAGAAATATCCATCAAACAGTAGGATAGGTGAATGGAGGAATGAATGAATGAATATTTATGCAATGGAATATCATACAACAATGAGGGTGAGTGATCCTTACTTTATACACAATAATATTGATGAATCTCACATACACGTTTGTTGAAAGAAGCCAGACACGAAAGAACACATATTGAATGGTTCCTGTTACACAAAGCACTCATCACAAGCATGAATGCTCTATAGTGTTTAAAATCAGATAGGTATTACTTCAGGAAAGTACTAGCTGGGAAGAAAAAGAAGGGATGTTTCTGGGGTGCTGGCTTACATGGTACATTCAAATTTCATTAAACTATACATTTACTATGCAGATGCTCCTCAACTGACAATGTTATTATGTCCCAGTAAACCCATTATAAATAGAAAATATCATGACTTGAAATGTATTTTGAAAAGAAAGTATTTAATACACCTAACCTACTACACATCATAGCTTAGCAAAATATTACACTATAGAGTATGTGTTGTTTCCTCTCATGATCTCATACCTGCCTGGGAGCTGTGACTTGCTTCTTTTGACCAGCATGGTGAGTGAGTAGCATACTGCATATTGCTATCCCAGAAAAGATCAATATTATAAATTTGAAGCATGATTTTGACCAAAAGGATATTGTTTTTGTACCATGGTAAAGTTGAAAATCATAAGTTGAACCATCATAAATCAGGACACGTATATTGTATTTCAATCAACTTTAAAAAATAAGCTCAGTTAAGTATCACTTCTGGTTTCCTAACCACTCCCAAGAGAAAACTGATCATTCCTTTCTTGGTGTTTAATTTTATCTTCCATGGCCTCTGTTAGGCCACCTGCAATGATGTTTATTGTCAGTTTGCCTCTTCTTCTAAACTATGGATTCCTTGAAAAATGTGGCATTTCTAACTCATCTGGCTATACAGAGCCCAGCACATAATAATGCCTCTAAAATATCTGTTGAATTGTATGAATACACAAATTTCCTTTTTCACAATAACTTCATGTCTGGTCTTTTCAACAAACATTTGTTCAGTAAATATTTATACATGATAGGCACTATGTTAAGAGTATAGGATAAAGAAGATTTATAAAACACAGTCTCTATTCTCCAGAAATCTAGAGTGTAGTGGAAAAGACAAACAAATGCTGGTCAGAGTCTATAAGTTATGTTTCTATAAAGAAAAATTCAAGGACTTTCTTTTTTCCCCTGCTTAAAAAAAAAAAGTCTTTCTTGGCCATCCCATGGGTTCTCCTTTCTCTCCTCATTCTTCTTGCATTAGCATATTGCATTACATTGTTCTGGTCTCATTGTCCTTCATTTTTTTCTTTTCATGCTAAAGCCTTTAACTTTTCTGGCCTTTAAGGGCAGTTCTATTTCCAGTATTTCTACTAAGGACACATGGAGAAAATGATGTTATTTGTACGACACATTGGGGAAAATAGAAGATTACTAAGGCCAGAGATGAGTGGCCCAGGTGCTGCCAGATGTGCCAGGTCCTGCCTTCACTCAGAGAGTTAAAAGGTTGACATCTCAGCATCTCTATAATTCACTCTCCACACACCAGTATTCCATAAAACACTAGTGGGAAGCTTAACAATCAAAGGGCATCAGTTAGACCATTTGAGTCCGGGGTCAATGACATATTTACCATGTTGTTCACCAGACTATGACGACCAGCCCACCCTTGGCCTCTCCTTAATCCAATTAGCCTAAGTAATAATAGTCAGCTCTGATTTTACTCTTGGAAATAGACATATGCTTCCTTTGTTTGGAGGCTTTTTTTGTTAAGAAAGTATCTGTTGACAATTAAAGGATACCTGGTCATGAAAGACACTCTCAAAAGTCTTCTGGATGTACATTTTAAAATCTGTGCCCTGTTTAATGGGGGCTGTTAGGACCAAAATTGCACTTCAGAAGTTATTTGCCTAACAGCTCACTGCTGAGTGTGGCAGAAAAGCCTTTCAAACACTTCAAAAAAACATTTTCTCCCACACATGGGCAGCAATAGCTAAGCATGTTGGTAAAAACAAATATGACAATTTTCAAGATCAAAGATTGTCTTCAAAAAGGATATGGTTAATTCCACTTATCATGCTTGATCTATACTTACCAAAGAGAGCTAGAAATCTTGAGATCGACTGTGAAGATCCAACAAGTGTGTGACTTTTATAAACTTGGTTTTTACTTTTGAATTACAAAAAATGGATAGCTGGGGATAGCAGAGGATAGCAGACCTAGCTATGTTATTGCCATTGACAGAAAGAGGAAGAGGTCCAAAGACATGGAAAAGGACTTACCAAAAAGCAAGTTTGGGAGTCCCCTTGTGGAAAGGCAAAGTCAAAGCAGGATGCTCTGGGCAGGGAAGGAACCCAAATGTGAGAAATAAGGGGGTTGACAGGAAGTAAAAACCCACTTAATTTATTATTTAACCCACATAATTTATTAAAGTCATCATCCGAACAAGAACAAGACTGTAAGGAAAGATGTGAAGCAACACAAACCTACACTATACATTGCTGATAGGGCAAGGGGGTTTTTCCTGCAGCCTGCTATGATGAGTGCCTTAACTCGTATGAGAATTTATGGGCAGAAAAGATGAAGGTCAGTCAATCTATTCACCAGACAACAGTCTGGGAAAGATAAGGAGATGGAAAAATGATGTGCATTACAACTTATTTCACAATGCTTACTGAATGTAGTTATAAGAAATAATTGGATAATTTCTTAGAAGGAAGAAATGGGAAGTAAAATCCCCTTAAAAGCATGATTAATAAAATCAGACATTTATTAAACTGTCTTTTAAGATAGGTGGATCAGTTAACTGGAGGGTTTTTTTTTTTAATCTACTCAGTAGCTCTACAAATTTGGATCAGAACAGAATTGTTCAGGATAATGGGGAAAAAAAGCAGAGCTATGCCATAGTGACCCTAACTCTCTGTCCTTTCCTCCCACTCCACTAAGCTACCCCTCTCCACACGACTATGGCCAAGGGTTTTCGAATGCAGAAGTGTTACATTCTTAGCCTGTTGAAGACAGCCACATATCTCAAGCTAGCCTTATTCAGAATAAGAGTTTCTAACCATATGGAAACTAACCTTTTTTTGGAGTATGATTTTTTTTTAAGCCCATTGTCTTTGATGGAGACATTCAATTTCTAGGATTCTACTCTCCAGAAATACTCATAAATGTTACAACAATATTTAGTATAGAGAATCCTGGAATAAGATGGCAGATTAGAGGCTCCTTCCATGCAACTCCATGAGTGAGAAGAGTCAGGGTAACAAAGGGAAGACGATATTCTGAGGAAAGAAAGAGCGGGAGATTATTGGGAATCAAAAAAGGAAAGAGGAGAGAGGTAATAGGACAGCCTGAAAAGCATGGAGAAGCAAAGACAATTCCGTGAAAAATAGGAAATAGTCCACAACTCCAACCCTGACTCTTCAACTTGAAGCTTCCACCACAGGATAAGCTAGGCAGCCCTGTGACAACAGACTAGCAGTCCTAGTCACAGGAGAGATTCACAGTTCCCAAAGCCTTATTTCCAGAAACAGGATTTGGTGTGACAGAGACTCCTCCTGCATGGCAGGCTAGCATTGGAGAAGAAATATATCACTCTCCCTATCTCAGAGTGCTTTTGCCAGGCACCATCTTGAGAGAGGGGCTATTGTTTGAGATGGAGTTACCTGAAAACAGGGAGCAATCATAAGTCAGGTAGCCTTGAGTATACCCTGTCACCGTGTCTGGTTGGGAGATGGTCACAGAGACTGTTGTGGTGAGGGAGAGGGTTGGACATGGACCCATTAAGAAGTTTAAACATCAAGGATCTTAGGCTATGGAGAGCATGGTGGCTGGTACCCTCCTTCTCCACAGCCAAGATTGAGCCCCACTACCTGTGGATTACTATGGAGGCAGAGATCTCAGAGCCCATGGAATGAGCAGCCTCCAGGTCTGCCTCCTTGCCAACTTATGGTTTGCCACCAAGTAGGACTAAGAGCTCTGGACCAGGTGCAGCAGATTGCTGGATTTCCTCAGCCTCCTCCCTCTTGCTGAATGGTTTACTGCTGGGCAGGGCCTAAAATTACTGAGACCAGCAGGCAGCAGACTAGGTTTCCTTGGTTCTTCCCCTCCAGTGAAACAAACTCTGTTTGCTTCTTCCACTATCAGATGCAGTCTAGGAATATCCATCAGCCTGGATATTTGTCCCTAGATGCACAAAATGGGGTGTGCCCTCTGGAGCAAGTGAGAACCTGTTTGGCCCAACAGCAGAGGGGAGTTTCTAAAGTGAAGTAGCCCTGGTGCTGACAACATAACCTTGACAAACCCAGCTCTCAGCCCACATACAGCAACAACCTATACAGTGGGAACAGAGAGGAACTACAATAAACTCAAACTGTGTCCCACCCATCCCCAGAACTTGGCAGATTTCAATATTAGAGGACACAGAAAGAAGCTTCTTTGTCTTTTTTTAATGATATTTTTAATATTATCTTTATTTTTTAAGTTTTCATGTTTTTATTCCTCTTTGAACCTTTATCTAACTGCATTTGCATACTTTTTATTTGTAGATACTTTTATCTCTTTTTTCTTCATTTTTTTAATTTTTTTATTGTTGGCTGGATGGTAGTACATTGTAGCATCTACAAAAGTTCTTACAGTGCATCAAATATATCATACTTGAATTCACCCCCTCCACTTCTCCTCTTTATTCCCCCTTGCCACATTCCTGGAATAATTTCAACAGGATTCACCTTCTTAGTTTTCTTCTTTTACCCTATCCCTCTTGTGTCTGACCCCCCCCTTAGTGTGACCTGGTTTTCATAATATTGCTGTCTTTTCCTTTCCTTACATTCTTTTCCTTTTTTGCCTTCCCTTTGTTTTTTTATTTCCTTTTTCTTTCCCTACTTTATTTCATACTATTATTTTTACTTTTACCTTTTTTAATTTATAACTTCATTTTTAGTCTATATTATTTTTGCCACTTTCTTTTCTATAGCTATTGGTGGTATAGTAATTGTCCTTAATTGCTTTTTATTTCTATACCTAGTTTATTTTGATGTTCTTGCTGTTATAGCAGTTTGCTTTCTCCTCTCTGAGCACTCCTGGGAACTGAGTCCACAAGAGAAGGATGCTCACAAAGAAAACCTCCATATAATTATAACTGAAAGAGATATCCATTGCAACAGATGTGCAAATCACAATATAGAAACACATGAAATATGAAAATACAAGAAAACATGACTCCTCAAAAGTTTGCAACTCTTCAATAGATGAGTCTAAAGATTGAAGTGGTTGAAATGCTAGACAAAGAATTCAAAAACATAGCTTTTAAAATGATCAATGACCTCAAACAGGAATCAAAAAACACATGAATAAAGTAAGGAAGTCATTGCAAGACTTTGATGAGAAATTCAGCAACATGGATGAGAAATTCAACAAAGAGATAGAGATTATCAAAACAAAAGGAAACTTAGAAATGAAAAGCCTAATAAATCAAATTTAAAAAGTCAATGGAAATCATCACCAATAGACTAGATCAGGCAGGAGAGAAAATATTGAGGATTAAAGACAAGGTTGAATTATTACATTCAGATAGTAACAGTGAAAAAATAAGCAATCATGACCAGAACATTCAAACCTCTGGGATACAATTAAGACACCATACCTAAGAATATATGGTATAGAAGAGGGAATGGAGAAAAAGAAAGGCATGGAAAACCTGCTCACTGAAACTGTGGCAGAAAATTTCCCTAATCTACAGAAAAAAATGGACATCCAAGTATATAAGGCATTTAGAACCCCAAATAGATATGACCAGAAAAGAACTTCTCCATATACTATTATAGTTAAAATACCAAGAGTACAAAGAACAAGTTACAAGAGTACAAGAACAAAGACAGAACACTGAAATCTGTAAGAGAGAGGTGTCAAGTTACTTACAAGGCAAACCTATCAGAATAATAGCAGACTTTTCCACAGAAACTCTAAAAACCAGGATAGCATGGATTTATGTATTTCAAGTACTGAATCAAAATAGCTGCCAATCAAGATTACTATATCCAGCAAAATGAGAGTTGCCCACACAGAAACCTTGCCCTGTCACTGCACCCGAGACCCCAAAATGGTTAAGATCGCTGCATCTTTCCATACTGACTCCCCCTCCATCACACTTCCCTTTTGCATAGCATAAACAATGGTCAGTTTTGAGATGTAGGCTGAATCAGTCAATGAAAGTAGAACTCTGCCATAATTCCACCATTTTATGACCAGAAGAGTTTGCCACAGACTAGCTTCCATTCCCACTGGGAGACTCCAATGCTTATTTGCCTTCCTTGAGTGAATGTTTATATATGTCATGATAGCACAAATTCATCTGACAACACAATATCTGGGCCCCGACCTTGTTAACAGTGTCAGATGAGTCCACATAATTAGGGAATTCAGCATTCCTGTAAACCATTCCCATGCAGGAATGTCTAACAATAATTAATAACATAAATGACAGAAAAACACATAAATACATCCCACCAAAACTAAGTGAATTCTCAACTCACCTTCCCAAAAATGCCCACTTTGGTCCCATCAGCATAAATGACTCTTGACCAAGGAGAAGTTTGTAGAGTTGTGAGAGAAGGATCTTATGGTATAAAAATACCTTTGCTTTGAAATTTTTGCAAAAACATAAAGTCATGTGAGCCCACTGCAGGTATTCCTCTAAGGAATCCATGTTATGAGAGACTCTGAAGTTTAAATTTCTTTAACTTCATGGAAAATCCTTCTCTAAACAGAAGACATTGCTGAGGAGGAGACTCAGAGGGAAAATAATCATCCTAACAGTCCACCAAGTCATTAATGGGTCAGACAAAACCCTTAATGTGGCCTGCAAGCAATGCTTGGTGGACTTCCACCTGTCTTTCCTGCCTCATCTCTGTCTGAAAATGAAATCCAGCCTTCTCTATACTCAGCCACTCTGGCTTCTTCTCTTCCCCCTATGTATTATTACTATGTATTACTCTGCTTAATGAGTGTTTTGCCTACAACCATGGTTGTAGAACCTTCTGAGGTCTGTATGTTTTATGCATACAGGTGCCTGGACCCCTAGGTCCCTCCCTAGGCCAATTAAATCAGAATTTCTGAGACTGAACCCTAAGGATGAGTATTGAAAAATTCTCCCCAAGTGATTGGGGTGTGAAGCCAGGATAGAAACCCTGGCCTACAGTGCATCTCCTAAAATTGTCTCCTATTCTTTCTTTGCATTTCAGAGTGATCAACATTTCCTGAGCCCACCTGGATTATGTCATATCCACCATATCACCTACTCTCTCTACTCCTTTATGATAATGATAATAGATAGCATTCATCAAGGGCTTATTATATGCCAGCCTTCCTTCCAAGAGTTTTACTATTGTCAAAAGAAACAAAAGTATCTAAAAACTAAGAAATAAGCAGCTAAAGATTCTGCGTATGTTTCTGAAACAAAATCAATGGCACTTCCCTGTTTTAAATACAATCTTGAGCTCTGGTTCTCTGCTTCAGACCTCACTTGACATGTTTCATGCTTTTATCTTAATTGTCCCCAACATAGGTTGGGGGATGATACCTTGTCATTCCAATTATTATGTGGAAGAGGTCAGGAATTGGAGGGCACTATTAGCTTTGGGTGAGTAGAAGCTAGGTATGTCACTAGCATCCTATAATTCACAGGAGAGCACCAGTCATTAAGAAAAGTATTCACTGCCTAAAATATCATTAGTTCTGAGGTACAAAAACTATATATATATATCTTATACTATTAAATACTTACATGTATATATGTTCCTCTTATATATAAATGAATATGTTCATACAGAGAAATAGGACTTTTTGTCAGTATATATTCCTTTTTTTTAAAATTTTTATTCATTTATTCACATGTGCATACATTGAATCATCTCTCCCCCTTGCCCCCTGCCCCCTCCCTCTCCCCACCACACCCACTCACTTCCAGGCAGAACCTGTTCTGACTTATCTCTAATTTTGTTGAAGAGAAAACAGAAGCAATAATAGGAAAGACAAAGTGTTTTTGCTAGTTGAGAGAAGGATAGCTATACAGAGAGATTCCTAGCATTGCTTCCATGTACAAATGTGTTACAACCCAAGTTGTTTCATCTCTACCTGACCTTTTCACTTGTTCCTGATCCCCTTCCCATATTGACCTCTGTTGCTTTAAGGTTTCTGTATTAGCTCCTCTGCAGTGGGGACATCAAACAACTTCATGTTTTGGGTTTCCTACCTATCCCCATTCCTCCCATATGTGCTCTCCCCTTAGTGTGTGACCCAAGTCCAACAACATTGCTGTATTTGCCCTAGATCTAAAATCTGCATATGAGGGAGAACATACAATTTTTGGTCTTCTGGGCCTGGCTAACCTCACTCAGAATGATGTTCTCCAGTTCCATCCGTTTACTTGCGAATGATAAGATTTCATTCTTCTTCATGACTGAGTAAAATTCCATTGTGTACAAGTACCACATTTTCTTAATCCATTCATCAGTAGTGGGGCATCTTGATTGTTTCCATAACTTGACTACTGTGAATAGTGCTGCAATAAACATGGGTGTGCAAGTGCCTCTGGAGTAACCTGAGTCTCATTCCTTCGGGTATATCCCCGGGAGTGGGATTGCTGGATCATAAGGTAGATCAATGTTTAGATTTTTAAGAAGCCTCCATATTTTTTTCCAGAGTGGTTGCACCAGCTTACATTCCCACCAGCAATGTACAAGGGTTCCTTTTTCCCACATCTTCGTCAACACCTGTTGTTGGTGGTGTTTTTGATGATGGCTATTCTAACAGGGGTGAGGTGGAATCTTAGTGTGGTTTTGATTTTCATTTCCTTTATGGCTAGAGTAGGTGAGCATTTTTTCATGTGTTTTTTGGCCATTTGAATTTCTTCTTTTGAAAAAGTTCTGTTTAGTTCAGTTGCCCATTTCTTTATTGGTTCATTGATTTTGGGAGAGTTAGTTTTTTAAGTTCCCTGAATTTTCTGGTTATCAGTCCTTTGTCTGATGTACAGCTGGCAAATATTTTCTCCCACTCTGTGGATGGTCTAATCAGTTTAGAGACCATTTCTTTTGCTGTGCAGAAGCTTTTTAATTTTATGAAGTCCCATTTGTCTATCCTTTCTTTTAGTTGCTGAGCTGCTGGGGTTCTAATGAGGAAGTCCTTGCCTATACCTATTACTTCCAGAGTATTCCCTGCTTTTCCCTGTACTAATTTCAGAGTTTTGGGTCTGATATTAAGGTTCTTGACCCATTTTGAGTTGATACTAGTACAAGATAGACAAGGATCTAGTTTCAGTTTCTTGAAGATGGATAACCAATTTTCCCAGCAACATTTGTTGAAGAGGCTGTCTTCTCCATCGTATATTTTGGTGCCTTTGTCAAAAATGAGGTGGGAATAGTTGTGTGGGTTCATATCTGGTACCTCTAATCTATTCCACTGGGCTTCATATCTGTTTTTGTGTCAGTACCATGCTGTTTTTATTTCTATTGCTTTGTAATATAGTTTGAAGTCAGGTATTCTGATACCCCAGCATTGCTCTTTTTGCTGAGTATTACCTTGGCTATTCGAAGTCTCTTGTGTTTCTAAATGAACTTTAGGGTAGATTTTTCAATCTCTATGATGAATGTTATTGGGATTTTGATGAGAATTACATTAAACATATAGATTGCTTTTGGTAGTATAGCCATTTTTACTATATTTATTCTACCAATCCATGAGTGTGGGATATCTTTCCACTTTCTGTAGTCTTCCTTAGTCTCTTTCTTCACAGATTTGTAGTTCTCCTTGTAGAGGTCATTCACATCCTTTGTTAAGTTTGCTCCTAGGTATTTGATTTTTTTTTGAGGCTATTGTAAATGGCATTGTTTCCATATATTCTTTCTCAGTTTATTCATTATTGGTGTATAGAAAAGCTAATGATTTTTGTAAGTTGATTTTGTATCCTGCCACATTGTTGTAGCTATTTATTGTATCTAGGAGTTTATGGTATCTAGGAGTTTTTTGGGTCTTTAAGGTATAGGATCATGTCGTCTGCAAATACGGATATTTTGACAATTTCTTTAACTATTTGTATTCCTTTTATTTCTTTTTCTTGCCTAATTGTTCTGGCTAGGAATTCCAATACTATGTTGAATAGGAGTGGGGATAGTGGGCATCCTTGTCTCATTCCTGATTTTAGGGAAAATGATTTCAGTTTTTCACCATTAAGTATGATGTTGGCTGTAGGTTTGTGATATATAGCCTTTAAAATATTCAGGTACTTTCCTTCTATTCCTAGTTTTCTTAGAGCTTTTATCATGAAGTGCTAAAAAAAAAAGTGGATCTTGTCAAAAGCTTTTTCTGCATCTATTGAGATGACCAAGTGGTTTTTGTCTTTGCTTCTATTAATGTGCTGTATTACATTTACAGATTTTTGTATGTTGAACCACCCCTGCATCCCTGGGATGAAGCTGACTTGGTCATGGTGAATGATCTTTCTGATGTGTTGTTAGATTCAGTTTGCCGTTATTTTATTGAAGATTTTTGCATCAATATTCATTAAGGAGATTGGCCTGTAGTTCTCCTTTTCGGAGGTGTCTTTGTCTGGTTTTGGGATGAGTATAACAATGTCCTCATAAAATGAGTTACCCAGTGTTCCTTCCCTTTCTATTTTATGGAACAGTTTAAGGAGGGTTGGTATTATTTCTTCTTTAGTGGTCTGATAGAATTCAGCAGAGAGTACATCAGGTCCTGGACTTTTCTTTTTTGGGAGACTCTTTATTGCTGCTTCAATTTCATTTTGTGTTATAGGTCTATTCAGGTGATTAATTTCCTCTTGGTTCAATTTTGGATGGTCATAAGTATCTAGAAATCTGTCCATTTCTTCAAGATTTTCAAATTTATTAGAACATAGAATTAGTAGTTTCTGATGATTTCTTGATATCTGTGGTGTTTGTTGTTCTCTCCCCTTTTGGATTTCTGATTTTACTGATTTGAGTTTTTTTCTCTCCTCATTTTTGTCAGGTTTTCCAGGGGTCTGTCAATCTTCTTTATGCTTTCAAAGAACCAGCTTTTTTTTTTCATTAATTCTTTGTATATCTTTTTTTTTCTATTTCATTAATTTCAGCCCTTATTTTTATTATTTTTCTTTCTGCTTGTTTTGGGATTTGCTTGTTCTTATTTTTCTAGGAGTTTGAGATGTAGCATTAGAACATTGATTTGAGATCTTCCTGTCCTTTTGATATATGCACTCGTGGCTATAAACTTTCCTCTTAGGACTGTCTTTGCTGTGTCCCATAGGTTCCGGTAAGATATGTTTTCATTTTCATTAACTTCCAGGAACCTTTTAATTTCCTCTTTTATTTCATCAATGACCCATTGATCATTGAGCAATGTGTTGTTCAGCTCCCAATTGTTTGCATGTTTTTACTGTTGTTTTTGTTGTTGGGTTCTAGTTTTAATGCATTGTGATCAGAATGAATGCATGGGATTATTTCTATTTTCTTATATTTGCTGAGGCTTGCTTTGTGCCCTAAGATATGATGAATTTTGGAGAAGGTTCCATGGGCTGCTGAGAAGAATATATATTGTGTAGAAATTGGATAAAATATTCTGTAAACATGAGATAGGTCCATTTGATCTATGGTGTGATTTAGTTCTTTATTCACTTTTTGTTTGGATAACCTATTTATTGGTGATAGGGGGGTATTAAATTCTCCCACTACCACTATGTTGGAGTCTATATATGCTTTTAGGTCCTTCAGAGTATGTTTGATGAAATTGGGTGCACTGATGTTGGGTGCAGATAGATTGATAACTGTTATTTCCTTTTGGTTTATTTCCCCTTTTATTAGTATGGAGTGTCCTTCTTTATCTTGTTTGATAAATGTAGGTTTGAAGTCTACTTTGTCCAAGATAAGTATTGCTAATCCTGCCTGTTTTCAAGGGCCATTGGCTTGGTAAATTTTCTTCCAGCCTTTCACCCTAAGCCAGTACTTATTTCTGTCAATGTGTTGGGTCTCCTATAAACAACAGATTGTTGGATCTTACTTTTTAATCCAGTTTGCCAATCCATGTCTTTTGATGGGGGAATTAAGTCCATTAACATTCAGTGTTAGTATTGATAGGTATGTGGTGATAAATGTCATTTAGTTGTTTTTGTTTTTTAAGGGTTTGAATGTGTGCAGCTAAATCAATGTTACTCTCTACTTTCTTGCCTTTTCTTCCCTGTGGTTTGGTATTGCCTGCCCTTCATGGTTTTATTTCCTTTCATTTTCTGTGTGCAGAATTCCTTGAAGAATCTTTGTAGTGGTGGCTTGGTGGTCATATATTGTTTTAGTTTCTGCTTATTGTGGAAGACTTTTATTGCTCCATCTAATTTTAATGATAGTTTTGCTGGGTAGAGTATCCTCAGGTTGAGGTTATTTTCATTCAGTATCCAGAATACCTCACTCCATGGTCTTCTTGCTTTGAACGTTTCCATGGAGAAATCTGCTGTGATTTTGATGGGTTTACCTTTGTATGTTATTTGTTTTTTCTCTCTTACAGCCTTCAGTATTCTTTCTCTAGTCTCTGTGATTGTTGTTTTAATAATAATATGTCATAGGAAAGAACAATGCAGGAGGTATCACAATACCTGACTTCAAAATATATTACAAAGCAATAACAATAAAAACAGCACGGTACTGGCACAAAAACAGACATGAAGACCAGTGGAACAGAATAGAGGACCCAGATATGAAGCCACACAACTATAAGCAACTTATCTTTGACAAAGGAGCTAAAAATATATGATGGAGAAATAGCAGCCTCTTCAACTGCTGGGAAAACTGGTTAGCAGTCTGTAAAAAACTGAAACTAGATCCATGTATATCACCCTATACCAAGATTAACTCAAAATGGATCAATGATCATAATATCAGACCCCAAACTCTTAGGTATAGGTAAGAACTTTCTCAATGAAATAAGTTTTTCCTTATAGCATAATTTCAACTAATAAATATTAAATGAATAATTAAATAATAAAATCTCTAGTATCATTCATAATAATATTGATTCAGACAAGTCTCTTTAATGAATGCTAAAGATAATGTTTGATACAGAGTGGGATATTAAAATAGTTTCAATATACCTCCCACAAAATAATTGTGGGAAAATGATTTAACAATAAAAAAATCCTGGCAGACACCTCAACCTAGTGATTAAACTAAACCACCACTATTCATAATACAAATTTGAATTGTATTCCCTTGCTCTGGGTACACAAGTTGAAATGTGTGCCACCTGCAGGACGCAGTGAGAAGAAACAGCACTGCTTCTGTGATCTTCCTGCCAAAAGTAAATTCATTTACTTATAATGAATCAATGTTTGTTCACTGGTGTTGATGGCTGTTTTATTTTTTTGTAAAATACCCTGTGTGCAGGAATTATACACATTTAAAGTATGGGGAAGGGTAATAGAGAATCACATCACAACTTCTGAAATGGTCAAGGAAAAAAAATATTCTATTCCTGCAATTTTTACATTCAAAATTATTTCAAAATAAAAAGACAAATTAATTAGAAAATCTTCAAAGTTTTATAGGTAAATCCAAAATGATAGAATTTGTACCTTCCCTGGGGGACACTTGGTTTTACTGATTTGAGATACTTTAAAGTGAAATTTTTTTTCTGACGTAATGAATATGGCTCCCAGAGGCAGAACTAATCTACAGCACAAGAAACAAGGTAATTTGTTTTCCTGGTGGAGGAAGGGGGGAAAGCAGTAACTGGAAGGTGGCCCAGGGGCTTCTGCTGCTCTGGTTTCATGTTTCTTGACCTCAGTGCTGGGTACCTGGGTATGTATCCTTTATGGATATATTTATGCCCTGTACATGGAGGATTTTGCTCCTTTCTGTGTGCATGTTGTATTTCAATAAAATTTAACTTTAAAATGAAAACTAAGGCACAATGTTTGGTCTTTAAAAAGTCCACAATCCACCATAAACACAAGATAATGGTAATTTTGTCCAGGCTTTATATCTTAGCACCCACAAATCAATAGTGAATCAAGGTAATCTACAATGAAGCTGTAAGTCTGTATTTCAACAGTAAGTAATTCAAGAAAGATGGTCAATGGGGCTCAGAGAAGTAAAAAAAACACACTCCCCAGTTATTCCTGTTATCTTCTCATGCAAAAGTGGTGAATGGATAGATATCAAGATCCAATTTTACAACCACAATATTACTGCCTTCCTTTAATAATGAGAGGGAAGTTCAAAAAATGTTTATTATAAAGGGGCTTGGTTAGTAGAAAAAACTCATGCCTTATCAGCTGTGACCATGTCTATGTGAGCCCCCGTGGCCTGGTATCTACACAATCACCAGTATTCCAAAGGATACGGGTAAAAATAAAACACAGCACATCTATTGCTGCATGATGAAGGTAGCAGAAATGTACTTCTGATGGGAATTCCAATCTAAGCATTGACAGTCATGTTTCCTCCTCACCTTGGATAATTTTCACCTTGAAATTCCAACTCCCACAATCAAGAAACAGAAATACACAAGCACATGGACCCCTGCTCTCTGGATCAGGCTCTTCACTCTCTCTTCTGCCTCCTCTTTCTGCTTCTCAGACTTTAACCTGAGCGATTCCACTTTATTCACTGGTTGAACCAGTGCTATTCACAAGTGGCCTGACCTTATGAGAAAGGTGTTAAACTCTAGCCCTGGGTGCTTTCATTTGCTTCCCCTTTATGGGGAAGAGTTGAATTGGTAAAATTTTGGACCAAGGATTTTGCTAAACTTCTTTACAACTATGCAGGCACTTGACAATCACTTGCTTTATAATTATGCAATTTATTTAATTATTTTATGTAATTTACTTCTTTATGACTCTGGATACAAATGTTCTTCCCACTCATGTGCAGTCTCTCACCTCTTCCCTTCTTGGCTCAGAATCCCACAGCTCTGCATTTAGATCTTGGCTCTGGCACTTCCAAGCTATGAGATTTGTGGGCAAATTACTTAACTCCTCTGTACCTCTTTCTTCATCTATAAAGCCAAACTAACAATATGTACTTTATTCTGTTTGTATTAAGTAAAATTTAGGCAGATTTAGTTAACAGAGCAATGTCAGTATATAATCTGGCATTTTAAAAAGCCAGAACAGTTGTAAAGGACAGTGAAAGAGACATACAGTTTTCATGATAATTATGATAATGGAAGTTAATATTATCTTGATCTGTGGAGCGCATCACTTCAGCTTTATTTATTTTATTTTATGTTTATGTTTTTTGGCACTACTGGGGTTTGAAGTCAGGGCTCTTGGTAGGAAATTACTCTACCACTTGAGCCATCCCTCCAGCCCTTTTGCTCTGGTTATTTTGGAGATAGGAGTCTCACTTTTTTCTCAGGCTGGCCTGGACTGCAATCCTATTCTATGCTTCCGACTGTTGCAGGATGACAGACATGCACCACCATGCCCAGCTTTTTTCCATTGAGAGGGTCTCATAAACTTTTTTGCCTAAGCAGGCCTGAACAGTGATACTCCCCATCTCAACCACCCATGTAGCTTGGGATTACAGGCACGAGCTACCGGTGCCTAGCCCACTTCAGTTTTTACAAGCTGATGCTTTGCATCATCTCATTCTTTCTATTCTACACAATGAAAGAGATATCACCAGTATCCCTTATTTTACAAACAAGAAAACTGAGGACTCAAAAGGCTATTTGTGGGCAAGACAAAAGAATTGTTAAGTGGAAATACAGAGCCCAAACTGTACCCCAGGTTTCTCAGAATCCAGGCTGTAAATGGCAACATGAATTTCAGAATCAGGCTTGTTAAACTCACAGATGCTCAGACCCACACCAAAACCTACAAGTTTGGGTCTGGCACCAGACGACCCATCTGAATTTAGGAACAGTGGCCTAAATGTGCTGCCTTCCTTTGATAATGTGAGGGACTGTCCCAAAGGTGTGTATTGCAGTTGACCTGGTCAGTACAGAGGCCGTAATGATCCCTTAACAGTTACGGGCATGTCTCAGTGAGCCTGCATAGGTCTGGTTCTTACAGTGGGTTGGTGAAGAGACCAGCAGAGGCCTCAAAGTCACAGTCTCACCATGGCCCTGACCTCCAGGCCTTCTGCCACATGTCTACCACTTCACATCTGCTTGCGACAAGACGATCCTGGTGCTCCTTGGACCTGAACCTTGGCTGGGGACTTTCTAGAACCTGTGTGCATCCAGCTTCAAATACCAGCTTCCTGAGATGACTCTGGGTCTTGGGATAAAAATCCAAACAGTAGTAGTCTGACTAGCAAGACACGTACCCGGTCTGGAATAGTCCTCGGTGTGTTATTTCTTCCTTCACAAAAACCTTTTGAAGGTTCTTCCTTTGACAGGAAGGACATGGAGGGGAATCCCTCTGATTTCCCCACTGCTAACACTGGTCTGCTTTGCCCTTGGCTTCTGTGGGCTTCCTGAAGCCTCTGCCACCACAGACCAGGGATCTCACTTTGCCCAGGGTCAAAATAGGAGAGGAAAACTCCTCGCACCTGAGGTGGGCTTAGTCTACCACCAGCCAGAGGTGAAGTGGATGTCACTCCTTACCATCTGTCATCAGACCTTGTTCTGCTGGACTGGTGGCGGGAGCGGGGGGAAGGGAGGGGTCAGTCCAGGAGACGTAGATTTAGTTGTGTTTCTGATTTAGATACGGTTCTGGTTTAGCTGTAATTTTGTCCTAGGCATGTGCCAACAAGCAAATTGTTTATCATTCAACACAATGGTTTCTAACCTGAACTATAAAGAGTTATTTTTGAGTAATTTCTAAAATCCTCTACGATAGATCCATGAGAATAAGAACTTAGCTAATACTTCACAAAAAATAGTTAAATGAATCTTTTTAGAGGCTAATTGCCAGCATGGCATATCCTCTTGGCCTGCCTCTGATTTCAGCCACAATCACAGTGGACAGCTCCTGGGAAGCTCACGCTGGTCCACATAACAGTGCCCCACATCGAGGCCAGCTCTGCAAGTCTTTCTGCTTTTTGCCTCCATTTCTGCTTCATCCTCACCTCATCACAACCTCAGAGGCAACAAAAAGGAGGAAACATTTACTTCTGTATCACTTAAAAATTAGGTCCTGATTCATAATTTCAGCATGAGCAAAGATTTCATAGACAGAACAAGTTTAAAAACATTGTACAAAGAAAAGATTAACATATTGAATTTATACTCCTAAAAAGACATCATTAGGAGAACAAAAATACAAGCTATGGGCTGAGAGAATATATCTGCAATATGTGTATCTCACAAAGGTCTTGTATTCAAAATGAAGAATTGCTAAAAGTCAATAAGAAAAAGACCCAATTATTTTAGAAATGAGCAAAAGCTGGAAGAGGTACTTGAAAAAATAAGATATCCAAATGGCCAACTAGCATATTTTAAAGCATGCTAGGCAACATTAGTTGTCAGGGAAATACAAATTAAAACCATAATTCAATACCATGATACTTGCTGAAAATAGCTAAAATTAGAGACTTTCAATAGCAAGTATAGGCAAAGATATAGCACAATTACAAGTCTCATATATAAGTTATAGGTGTGTAAATTGATACAATGACTTAGGAAGACTTTTTAGCAATATCTACTAAAGTTATATAGTTTTCTTTATGGCCTAAAAATCCTACTTCTGATCTACCTAAAGAAATATTTGCATTCACAAAGATATGTACCACAGTGTACATATCAGCATCATTTAGTAGCCCCAAACCAGAAACAACCCAAATGCCCATTAACAGTAGGATAGATAAATTTGTGATATAATTCATATAATGGAGTATTGTACTGGTGGGTTAAAAATGAATCAAGGGTCCATTTTAACAAAACAAAAAGAACAACATGAAAGAATCCCATAGACATAATGCTTGGAAAAGAGCCAGGCGCCAAAGATTATATACATGATTCCTTTACATAAGGTTCAAAACAGGGTAAAGTGGTTATTATGATAATAGAAGTCAGAACAGTGATTACCATGGAGTGGAATGTTATAGGGAGGGTTGCTTGAGCAAAGATTTCAAAGACAGAACCAGGAATTCTCCCAGCTGCTGAGAATGTTCTTTATATCAATCTTGGTGGTGATTCCACAGATGCACACTGTGCACTTAAGATTTGTGCAATTTGTAGCATCTAAAATCTTGTTCAATTTTAAAGAATGTCTTGTTCAGTTCTGCAGCCAAGGGAACACAGTAGTCTGACTGACTGGTTGGCTTGGGTTGCGGTCGTATGCTCCATACCTAATGCTGAGGATGGAGCCTACCAAGACCAGGAATGGACAGAGAAAACAAAAGTCCTAAAGCAGATAAACAATTTCCAACAACAAGGACAAAGAAGGCCCCTACCTTTAGAGCTGAGAAACATAGGAGAGCAAGAGAGAGAGAGACAGAGTGACAGAGAGACAGAGACAGAGATACAGTGATACAGAGAGATACAGTGATACAGAGAGATACAGAGTAGCCAGTTGTTAGCTTTCCAATTCCTGGTTCTCACTCCTATGAGTGAAGCTCCACCTCCCATTTGTGGGTTCCATAAGATTCCCCTATATCTGTCAGGGAACTTGTCCTTTTTAGCCATCTGACATTTTGAACCTCATGTTCATCATTTGGGGAAGTTCCCCACCTTATGAGTCTTGGTGAAAGACAGAACCACTTCCCATTCTCAATGCTGAAAATACCAGTGCTCATGTTCTCAGCCTTTCTTATAACATGGATGCAGATGGGTGACGTAGACTCTGCCATGGAGCTAGGACTGCTCCAGAACCAAAAAGACCACAGGCACATTTGTTGTGGAGGGACCTAATGTAGGAGAATCCAGCTCAGCAGTACTAAATGCCTTCCAGTGTCTGTGGTGTCAGAGAAGCAAGTGGCAGAATTGATGACCAGCAGAGTAGCCCTGTAGATCTCGTGCACCATTCTATGACATTTAGCCCTTTTGTACAGCTATGAGGCCCCAAGCCTTATTCTCAGGCTTCCTGAAAATTCTGTGCCTTTTTTATTCTATGTATCTTCAATGCCTGTTGTTTTGGGTTTTTTTTAATCAGCCAGAGTTCATTTAAGCTGCTTTAAATGAGGAACACTAACTGATAATAGCATTGCTATTGTTTGGAAAACAAATGACCTCACCCCCACCCCAAAGACCCAAGAGCTGAAGGCTTGATCCCCAGCTTTGTGAATTAGGAAATGGTAGGAACTTTAAGAAGATGGGTCTAGCGGGAGATCTTAAGTTACTGGGGGTGTGTGTTGGAAGGGGATATTGGGACTCCGACCCCTTTCTCTTTCTCCTTCACCTTCTTATTATCACCATCATCATCATCATCCTTTTCCTCCTCCTCCTCCTCCTTTTCATTCTTTTCTTCCTCATCACCATGAAGGCTGTAGCTTGCTCTACCATACACTCCCCACCATGTTGTGCTGCATCCCCACAGGGCAAAAGTAATGTGTCTTCCTGATAATAGACAGATACCTCCAAAACTATGAGCCAAAATAAACCTTTCCTCTTTTTTAAATTGATTGTCTCAAATATTTGTTACAGTAATAGAAACTGAATAATTTAAGCATAATCCCCCCTTTGGTTTATACTAGTTGATAAAGATTCAGTTTCTTGCAACATGGGGAAATAAAGCCTGAATCCAAAAAAATGACTGTCCTATGTGAATTTCCCACATCGTCATGTGGCCACAAGAGAGTTGTCTGGTGTCAAAAGACCCTTTATCACCCCACAAATTACAGAAAAGGGAATAATATGTATGAATTACTATCAGGTCCTCAACAAACAGTGGTTCCCTTCAGCCATGATATATTCTAAGACCCAGAGTGGATGCCTGAAATGTAAATAGTACTGAGCCCTATATATACTATAAATACTACGGAAGTTTTATTCCTATACATACAAACCTATGATGAGGTTTAATCTACAAATTAGGCAGAGTAAGATGAACAGTTAACAGCAATTAAGACAATGGGATACAACATAAAAATTATGTGGTATCATGAGCTTCGCAATTTGACAAAACAATAATAAATCTAGCATGAATTTCTTTCTCCATCAAAATTTTACAGAGAGATTTATTCTTGCCGTAGATCTCAGTATCTCCAGCATGCAATTTTTTTCTTTTCTTATTAAGTTGAGAACTTCTACCTTTTCACTTAAAGACGTACTTTATGGCCTCTCTTTGGCATATTCAATGACCAGCATCACTATTCCTGTGCTTTGAGGGTATCATTAAGTAAAATAAAGACTACTTGAGCACAAGCACTGTGATATAATCTTAACCAAGATGGCGACTAAGTGATTAATGAACAGGTAGTAAATAAACAGGTAGTATATAAAGTCCTGGGCAGGACTGCAGGACCTAATGAGAGTTTACCATGCTACTCATAACAGCAAACAAGTTAAAACTTACTAATTATTTGTTTCTGGAATTTTCCATTTAATATTTTTGGACTGCTGTTCTTGGGTAACTGAAACCACAGAAATTGAAACCGTGAATGGGGTGAGTGGTAGTGCAATGCTATGTTTAATTTGCATAATAAACCCATGAGATAAGTATTGTGTTGGTCTTCTAGGGTTAACATTAAAAATGCCCCACACTAGAGGGTTTAAACAACAGTACTGCATTTTTTTACAGTTTTAGAGTCTAAGATCAATAGGGCAGAAAATTCACTAATCCTACCGGATTAGGGCCACACCCTTATGACCCCATTTAACCATAATTACCTCTTTAGAGTTCTTATCTGCAAATCAACTATATTGAGAGTTAGGGCTTCTATATATATGAATGGGGGAAAGGCACAATGTAGTCCATAACAGGTATTGTCTTAATATTAAAGAAGAGAAACATGAGGTCAAAATCCCTTTTCAAGGTCTAAATGAAGTTCTTGTATTTGGTTGTATTAGTATCAAATCCCTAGAAACTCAATCTTGCAAAGTACTAGAAGAAAAGTATATTGATATCACAGTTTTTAAAAATGAATGAACATGAGATGAAGCCATTGTGACTGTCCAAAAATCAGTCCTCAGCCAGAAGGCTGTAATAACCCAGAAAAACCCACTGGTTCCTCTCTGACCTATATCCCTGGCTGCCACATCACTGTCTGTCATTGCTCTAGGTCCTGTGTTCAGGTCCTGACTCACACAACTTCAAGAGTGCTAACAAAGACTTCCTCCTTAACCAAACTTGAGTCCATTTCCTTCAATCCCTCTTCTCAACTAGGCCTCAACCTTAGTCTGCTGAGTCCAGTTTTAACAATGAATCCTGCTCAGCCAGTTTGAGAATCCCCACCCCTAATATCCAGTCACGCTCTTTCTCCTCCACCTGATATCTAAGCACATTCCTCTTAGTAATTTTCTGTCCATCCCCTCACTCTGACCATTGGCTAGAAATCCTTACTCATTCCTGTTGTGTTTGAAACTGAACTCAATCTCTCTAATCTACTGCAATCATATTGGCCCTGCTGCAATAGTCTTGAACAAAGTACCCCTTGCCATTTTTAACAAGTGTCAGAATAATTTTTCTTCAACAGTTTACTAAGGGTAAGACCACACCTCTCATTTCTCTTTATGTATATCCACACCACCTCACATGTGGTTCAACTGGTGCTCTGTCAGGTGGCAAGTTAGTGGGAAGGCAACTAGTTAAGAGTAAAATGCCCAATAAATCAGCTACAGAGATAAGCCAAAAACAACTGGAGATCAGAAAGATAGAGCAGGGTATTTATGATATGAATATGAAATGTCCCCTACAAGCTCATGTATTGGGGGTTTGGTTGTCAGATGATGTGCTTTTTGGAAGGGATTAGATCCTGAGAGCTCTAATCTGATCAATGCATTAATCCCTTGATGGATTTGTAACATGATGGCACCACAGGGAGGTGGTAAAAAGTAGGAAGTAAAGCATAGTTGGAGAACATAGGTCACTGGGTGCGGGTGGGGGGGCTTGGGAACTATATCTTTCCGGCCTTTTCCTGTATTCCCTTTGTTTCCTATATTACTTAAGATGAGTAGCCTCTGCTACATGCTCTCTCAGGCAGGATGTTCTGCCTCACCACCAATCCAGAATCAATGAAACCTCTGAAATTGTGAGCAAAATAAATCTTTCGTCCTTTTAAGGTGGTTATGTCATGCATTCTGTCCCAGCAGAAAACTAACAAACACAAGAAAAAAGGGAAGAAAACAAAAAGGCCTAGCATGTATCTCAAACTCTCTAGAACCACCTTTAATTTTCACTTTGGACAAGTCAAGGAGAAAAGGGTCCTTGATCTCCAGGGCAGCATTTCACAGAGAGACAAATAATGGATGATGGTTCTAGCCTGGCTTTGTTATTCTCTGTTGAGTGAAGTTGGGCCTCTTTGACTCTTAGTTTCTCCATGTGTGAAATGAAAGCAACAATGGTTTCCACACAGGTGTAAGGTGAGAATATACATGAAAGAATTTTCTTTTCTCTTTTAGTAGTGTTTGATATTTATTGAAAACAATCCAAATGTTTTTTCCAGGTGCTATTAAGAAGCTGGGCTGAGTGACTGTTTTTGTTTACTTGTTTGTTTTACTTATAGTGTGTTTTGTCTAAATGTACACGTCTGTGGGACTGCTGAAATTTTGAGCAAAAAATGACTGCTGTGCAAAACTGGAGCATGGGGGAAAAAGGAATGGTACCATCTGACTGCTAGTATACCAGGCCCTTTCAGCACACTTATAAGGCAGGGTAAGATTCTGGGAGGTGGGAAACTAACCACCTGAAAGATTGGCCCCTTTGAAGGTCAGTGAAGTAAGAATATCAACATCCAAGGAGATGTAACTAACTCAGACATCTTCTAGGCTGGGCCTTACTCTGGAGGCAATGACCTATTGGTAAGATGGTCAAGAAGAGTGACAGGGAGGTCTCTGGGAAGATGTAGGCCTGGCAGTCAGATTGCACCAGAAACAGAGTTGTGGGTGGTCTGCCTAATTTGTATCAGTGGCCTGGCCTAAGGTGGGGGCTCAATCCAAATATGCAGAGGATGGTTCCTGGGACTGGCTTGGGTAGGTAGCAGCATGCTCCAGAGCAAGGCCCCAGCTTTGGGTAACTTGGGTAACTAAAGTGTTAGTCCCAGAACAGAGAAGCATTACAGAGGAATGAGGGAGATATAGGAAAGCAGGAGAAGGAAGGGAATCAAAGGAGTCATCACTGGGGTTGGAAGGCAGAATATAGGGCCTTCCTTAAAGGGCCCAAGGATCTCCTGGCCTAGCAGCTATCATCTTCACTGATATCCTATCCAAAACACTTCATTCCATTAAAGACATTGCAAATGTTGTCTTTAAAACACACACGTTCCTGGTGGAAGGTAAGTAACCTCAGCACCCATTTTTCAAATCATCTTTTAGTCATTGCAACACTGAGATTGTATTATTATCTCTAGTTTACAGACAAGCCAATGGATTTTTCCTGGGGCAGAATTTCCCAAATTGTGTTCCATGAAATGTCAGCAATAGTACTGGAACATAAAGGGTGCTCAATTTAAAAATTGTTTCTGATCCAAACATACTGGTGCATGCCTGTAATTCTAGCACTTATGAGGCTGAGGCAGGAGAATCATAGGTTCAAGGCCAGCCTGGGTACATAAGGAGACCCTGTCTCCAAAACAGTGTTTCTGTGGCCAGGTATATTTGAGAAATTATGCAGAGAAGTAGCACATTCATGAGCACAGACCAGATCGTGACAGACCTGAATTTGAAACCAGGCTCTACTAATTATTTGCTATGTGGCTTGAGCAAATAATAATCCGGGTTTCCTTATCGGCAAATGTGAATCATGAAATGCTGTTGTGAAAATTGATGTTATAAGGTAACAAATGTAAAGCTCTTGCCATGTACCTAGTACAAAGAAAATCCTCAATAAAAGTGAGCTCTTATTAGCATTGTAGCTGGTTAAATATTGTTAACATCTTAAAGCTGGACCTGTAATTCTATGGGGGAAGTGATCAGTTCTGTTTAGGAAAACTTACATTTATGAACCGCTTAAAAGAGTGAGCAGAGATGAGACTCCAAAGGTATAAGACATAACTAACCAAGACCAAAACCTGGAAGACCAGGTTGGATAAACCAGAGTCCCACACAGGATAGATGTCCAGTCAATAGCTGACTGACTTCTCACCCTGACTGCAGTTAAAGAGGTCTGCTCATAGAGACAAGGTCTCACCTTAGAGTCTCCTTCCTCTTCTCAGCACTACTCCACCCCCTTACACACACACGCACACATGCACACACGCACACGCATGCACACACGCACACATGCACACACGCACACACGCACACATGCACACGCATGCACACACACGCACACGCACACACATGCACACACACACGCACACACACACGCACACACACATGCGCACACACACGCACACACACACGCGCACACACGCACGCACGCACACACGCACGCACGCACACACGCACACACATGCACACACGCACACATGCACACACGCACACACGCACACATGCACACGCATGCACACACACGCACACGCACACACATGCACACACACATGCACACACACACGCACACACACACGCACACACACATGCGCACACACACGCACACACACACGCACGCACGCACACACGCACGCACGCCCACACGCACACACATGCACACACGCACACGCGCGCACACGTGCACACGCACACACGCACGCACACACGCACACATGCACACATGCACACACGCACACACACACACGCACACGCGCACACACATGCACGCACGCACACATGCACACACACGTGCACACACACACAGGCACACACGCACATGCACACGCACATGCACACACACACACACACACGCACACACACACATGCACACACACACACATGCACACACACACACACACGCACACACACACACACACGCCTCCCTTTTTAGGAAGAAAGCTACAAGCTCCAATTGATTAGAAATCCTACTGTCAAGTTTTCTTGCTTTATTTCCCTTCCTGAACTTTAAAGGAATATACTCTGTAGAGTTTAAATTATTTGCAATGAGATTTATTATCTTTTTAACTAGGAGGGAGCGCTTTTTAGGAAAACGTTAAAGACTCCATTCAATCGTTCTGAGCTCAAGAAGCCTTCCATGACTACCCGTAAGTTAGGCCACCACCACCACCAGAGCACCTTCTTTACACCTGTGCTGTAAACACACTGCCAAGGTCAGAAATTATCCAAGAGGTCGTGCCTGTTGCCTTCCTAGGCATTCAGATCTAGATGTGTGAGGGGTCCTGACTTGCTCATCTAGGTATTCCTGCACCTCCATCCGCAGTGGACAGGCAATAGAGCTGTTGCTACTGGGCTGTCCCCCCTTCCCTGGTGCCAAGGGACCTATGCCTGAATCTGGACACCTCCCTGGGAGAAGAGTCCTTGCTTGGCGACAGAGGGCTGGGAGTTTGAAGTGATACCCGTGTCCTGCAGGATAGGCATACACATTGTGCACCTCCCAAAGTTCACAGCAGTATTGTTTTGAACCCCCAAAATCCCCTGGTCGGGGGCTTTTGGGGTGACATCCAGTATGCAAATGCCCTTGGTTCAGACCTACCAACTGGCAGCAATGTGTCCACAGAGTCACAGTGCCAATTGTGAACGTTCCACTAGCAGCAGAGGTTGTTAGTCATTTCAGCGCACACAGCTGTAAGGAATCTGGTAAAGTTTGAGTTGGCTGGTGGGGGGAGAGCATTTTCCACTTGTAGGCGTCTTGAAAACTTTCACACTAAAAAAAGAAAAATTCAAGAAAGTCATATAGTCTGAAATGAAACCAAAAAATTGAAGGCAGTGAGCTAGGGCAGCAAATAAAATAGAGGGAATATCCTAGTCTTGAAATCAAAGACCCAGACTCCCACCAAGATCCTGCCATTTCTTTACAGGTATGTGAGGGACTTGATCAAGTCAGCCTCTGCTCTCCTCATACCCCCTATGGAAGCGGGAGGGGGTCTAACAGGCAGCACTCCAACATTAGGCATGATCTGAGTGACAAAGAGATTGACAGATCATAAAAGAGAGAAGAGGGTGGAAACTGGCAAAGAGGCACTAATGGAGCCAGCTCCCCTCCCTGCAGGGTCTGACCCACTGAGAAGAAGAAAAAAAAAAAAAGAAGCAGCCTTTCTTGTTTCAGGTTAGGAGGCTAGGACTAGACTCTGCTTATATCCCTGATGTAATGGACTTATGGATTTGCTATGACTTTCTAAAGATAGAAATGTACTATGAATCCTAGCTGACTCAACTGATAACTTTACCCTGCCCTGATTGTTTTTTCCCCACAGTTCTGGTTATCAAACCCAGGACCTTGCACATGCTAAACAGGCACTCTACCACTGAGCTGCATCCTCACCCCACCTCCCTGATTTTAACATCAGCTTGTTGGCGTGTAAGAAAAGAAGCCAGGATCCAAGTGGAATTCAAGTTGCCTGCTCTTTGTCAGGTCTTTGTACTCCCTCCCCACTGATTTTTACCTCATGATATGTTTGTACATTTAAAACACACTTATTAAATGAGCTGCATGTAATGAGATGCAAATTAAAAGCTCCTTATTTTCTTTGTTCCTCCTCTCTTTGGATTTACCCTGTCCCAGTGCTTTGGATGGAAGCTAAGCAACACCATGAATTTTCTACTGACCTTCAGCCATAAAAGAGGCCTTTTGTCTTGACCTGTAACAAACCAGTCAATGTAATGTTCAATATTCTACCTAACCTAAAGATTCCCTCTTCTCTGCTTCTCCTCTTTAGGTTTGGAAATGCACAGTATAGAAGAAGAGGAATGGACTTCATCATTTTACCTGCTCCACCTCCTTTAGCCAGCTGCTAATTCTCAATCACCAAGCTTAAGAGAGAGTGAATTGATGGGGAAAACACAGCATTCATGACTATACATCGCAACACAGCCTTGGTGCCCACTGGATTTGGCAGTTCAAACGCTGACTTTCCTCTAGGGTTGTTCTTGAGCAAGTCACATTAGCATTCGTGGACACCAGGGGTCAGTAAAGGCCCTTTGCTTTGCCAGAAGACCCTGCCATCCAGTTTAACAGGGCCATATTTAAGATATAGTTATATACGGTTTTCCTTCAGTTTCAAAACAAAACAAAGAAAATAAACACCTAAAATCACAAACTGGAGAACTTAAATAGCATAAATTAAGTATAATTTAAAGGTAATATCTCATGCAACAAGTTCTTAAAAGGATACCTCTCAATAGCTAAATAATTATATAATTACATAATTAATTTACTAATTGTCTTCCTTCCCCTAATTATCACTGTATGATTCTAAATCTTATTCCCAGACTTTGATTATAATTCACCTTCCCCTGTTTAGAGTTTAAAACTTTTCCTCTAGGCTCCCTGTATGGAAAATTGTTGATAGATCATGAAATGTCTTTGTAACTAACAAGCCATAAATGATTCAAGGTAAGAGAGAAGAAATGATGCTACCTGGAGAATAAAAAGACAAGACTGGGAGAGAATGGAAAAAGTTCATGCATTCATGCAACAACCACATAATGATTGATTGCTATGTACCAGTCTTGAAGGGCTAGAGAGCGTAGGGTACAGTATGGTAATTTTGCAATAAAATACAATGCCCAGAGCAGATATAAGCCAGTCTAGGAGGTCAAAAAGGGTCAGGCAACTTCCTATAGTGACACCTCAACTAACACTTACTGGATTGACCTAGTAAGAAGATGGTACTTACCAGCTAGAAGAGCCACTCTCTCTCTCTCTCTCTCTCTCTCTCTCTCTCTCTCTCTCTCTCTCTCTGTATATATATATGTATATATATATATATATATATATACATATATGCAGACTTAAAACAACAAAGTATGTGCAGAGGAGATAGAAAAAATTCAGTTCTGATTCCTTTTCAAACCAGTCAATTACTGAGCAATCTATATATAGTTCTTAGAATAATGGAACACCCACCTGTAGCACCTGTAGAAGGAAAACCACATGGAAAACTTCCATCATCAGCAAGCAAGATGGCAGACATCACAAGATGAGAGAATTAGTGACAGAGGAAAAGAAGAGGTTTATCAGCGTCATACACTGAGTACTGAAGCTGTTGTTTCATGTAGTGTCATAATTAACTTTATTAATATCATTTGCAACCAAAAGAGTTGTAGACAGTATACAAGGTTTTAAGATTAATCTTTATAACCACCCTATTACATAGCTCTATTTCCATGTTATATATAAGGAAATTGATTTCCAAAAAAATGTTTTCTCAAGATTATATACCCAATAACAAGAAGAGTAAGAATCAAACTTCACTGTCATGAGTTAGTTTGTACCCCCTTCCTTTCCACTTTTTTTATTAAAGCACAGTCTTCAAGACCCTGAATCCCACCACCTCTACAAAGCTTTCTCTGGCCACCCCGACTATACATGGCACAGTGCTTTCATATACACAATAACAGTTTGATGATTGGTGGGTTTTTTTTTTTGGAGGGAGTTTGAACTCAGGACCTCATGCTTGTTAGGCAGGTGTTCTACCACTTGACCCACTCTGCCATCCCTGATGATTGGTGATGATGATCTGGGGGCAGTTGTCACCCTGGGAGGGAACACTTTGTGACCACTGTGTAAAGGAGCAACCACAATGGTCTAGACTCATGAAAGTAGTCTTCTAGAAAGGGCTACGCTTTGAGCCAGATCTTGAAGAAATGGGCAGCTCTGAATTGGTGGAAGCATGCAAGGAAGAAGGATATCCCATGGGTGATGGAGAAGAAATAATTTGCACCAAGGCACAGAGGCCAAGTAAAACAAAACTACACCTACTTTCCATATCTTCAGCCTTAGTAGAGTCATTTGTAACTTATTGAAGGATATGCTCTGAAAACTTTGTTGTTAGGCAAGTCTGTATATACAAACCTAGATGGTACGGTCACTCAATGTAGCCTCATGATACAATCAAGAGAGAGACGTATAAGGCTCTGCCAGCATAACACAGCATATTGTTTACAGTAAGCTTTTGTAGGTAGTAGTAGGAGTGAAGGCTAAAATAATGATCAACCATGTGGTATAGTAAACACTTAAACCAGCAATATACTTATTATCATTATAAAGCATTATGTACTGTACATGACTGCATGTGCTGTACTTTTACATGGCTGGGAGCACAGTAGATTGTTCATACCAACATAAGCAATGTGTTTCACTCTGATGTTATGATGGCTACCACATCACCAGGTGATAGGAACTTTCCAGCACCTTTATACTCTTATGAGACCCTGTCATATATGTCCATTATTGACCAAAACACTGTTGTGTGGTACATAGTTGTAATACTTGAGGAAATCCTTTATAGAGTGTCTTAGTTCATTTATGCTGCTGTAACAAAATATCTGACTCTTATAAACAATAGAAATGTATTTCTCTACTCTGGAGTTAGTAGGTATAGGCAACAACTTTCTCAATGGAACCTCAGCAGCACAGCAACTAAGAGATAGCATAGATAAATGTGACCTCATAAAACTAAAAAGCTTCTGCTCATCAAAAAAGTGGTCTCTAAACTGAAGAGAACACCCACAGAGTGGGAGAAAATATTTGCCAGCTACACATCAGAGAAAGGACTGATAACCAGAATATATAGGGAACTTAAAAAACTAAATTCTCCCAAAACTAATGAACCAATAAAGAAATGGGCAAGTGAACTAAACAGAACTTTCTCCAAAGAAGAAATTCAAATGGCCAAAAAACACATGAAAAAATGCTCACCATCTCTAGCAATAAAGGAAATGCAAATTAAAACCACACTAAGATTCCACCTCACCCGTTAGCATAGCCATCATTAGCAACACCACCACCAACAGGTGTTGGCAAGGATTTGGGGAAAAAGGAACCCTCTTACACTGTTGGTGGGAATGTAAACTAGTACAACCACTCTGGAAAAAAATTTGGAGGCTACTCAAAAAGCTAAACATTGATCTACCATTTGATCCAGCAATAGCACTCTTGGGGATATACCCAAAAGACTGTGACACAGGTTACTCAAGAGGCACCGGCACACCCATGTTTGTTACAGTGCTATTCACAATAGCCAAGTTATGGAAACAGCCAAGATGCCCCACCACTGATGAATGGATTAAGAAAGTGTGGTATCTATACACAATGGAATTTTATGCAGCCATGAAGAAGAATGAAATGTTATTATTCGCTGGTAAATGGATGGAATTGGAGAACATCATTCTGAGAGAGGTTAGCCTGGCCCAAAAGACCAAAAATTGTATGTTCTCCCTCATATGTGGACATTAGATCAAGGGCAAACACAACAATGGGATTGGACTTTGAGCACATGATAAAAGCAAGAGCACACAAGGGAGGGGTGAGGATAGGTAAGACACCTAAAAAAATTAGCTAGCATTTGTTGCCCTTAACGCAGAGAAACTAAAGCAGATACCTTAAAAGCAACTGAGGCCAATAGGAAAAGGGGACCAGGAACTAGAGAAAAGGGTAGATCAAAAAGAATTAACATAGAAGGTAACACACATGCACAGGAAAAACCCTTGTTCCTTTCTATTATTGCTTATACTCTCTCTACAACAAAATTAGAAATAAGGACAAAATAGTTTCTGCTGGGTATTGAGGGGATGGGGAGGGAGGGGATGGGGAGGGAGAGGGAGGGGGCAGAGTGGGTGGTAAGGGAGGGGGTGGGGGCAGGGGGGAGAAATGACCCAAGCCTTGTATGCACATATGAATAATAAAATTTAAAAAAGAAATGTATTTCTCACAGTTCTCAGGGCTGATGAGGACACAAGCTCAAAACACCAGCAGGTTTGGTAGTGGTGAGGGCCTGGTCTCTATTTCCAAGAAGTTACCTTGAACACTACATCCTCAGCTGGCAGAACAGAAGAAAACAAATCCCCTCCCTCAAGCCCTTTTATTATTTTTTTCCTCAATCCCTTTAATTAGGGCCCTAATCCAATCCATAAGAGCTCCAACCCCATAATTTAATCATCTCCTAAAGGCTCAACCTCTACCATCCAAGTATTAACCATGCTGAACCCTGATTAGCTACTGAATTCAGACAAATCCCATGTGTTAAGAGTAGTATGACCATAGATGGGCCCAATCTCTTAATACTGTCACATTGGTGATTGAGTTTCAGCACATGAACTTTGGGGAACACATTCAGATCATACCAGAGAAATAGGTAATTCTGGTCAGAGCATGTCTTCTCTGTACTTGCTTCTTTGTACCAGATGTTAGGGTACGAGGCCAGCCACCTTCTGAGAGGACAAAGGATACTTGAGACAAAGGAAGTCACAAGGGAAGGTTTATTTCTAGCCGGCTAGGGTTCGAGCATCCGCCTGATGCAGCAGGTTTCAACAAGGACCCTGAGAGCAAAGTTTAAGCAGGTCTTATACTCTTTAAAGCATCAATCATCATCACATAGGAATTCCTCATGCCCCTGGGGTCACATTTTCCTGATCTTGCCCACATCCTGATCTTGCCCACATCCTGGTGGTGGGGTAATATTATTTATTGGGAACTGGGGAAACACCAGAGGTTTACTTATCAGGTTACAAGGAATGCATTCTCCCATAAATTAGGGGCTAGTAGTGGAATAGAAACCTAAGGTTTAGATAAGAACAGCAGGGGAGTCCTGCTTTGGAAAGTTTATTTACAAGTGGGGACAAAGAAAGGCAGGAATGGGTGCTTATCTCTGCATGGTGCCTTTCATCTTGGTCCCGAACTTTTGCATGGCTCTAATGAGCAATTCCTCACAGCTCTGTCCAAGGTTACAGCTTTTAATTGACAGTTTACCATGTTTTACAACCCTGTTTCAAGGCTATCTTCCTCTTCACGAGGTTACCCAAGGGTCATGCCAGTTAGCTGATTTCTAGGCTAGGTGGGCTGCAAGTTAAAGTACCCCAACATTCCTCCCTTTAGATGTTCATAATGAGGAATCATGCTCATTTGGATGATACGCATAAACATTTTTAGGGCTAGGTAGCCCTTTATATTGTTGTCTCAGGACCATGAGTTGGACTGTACTAACTCAATCCTTTTCGAAGGTCACTAGCTTATTCAGAATGCATGGGCCGAAAGTTAGGATAAGCAGCAGTATAACCAAGGGACCCACCAGGGTGGAGACCAAGGTAGTAAACCAGGGGGACCTATTGAACCAAGCTTCAAACCAAACTTCTTGGGCTTCTCTTTCCCACTTCCTTTTTGCCAGTCCTTCCCTCACTTTAAACATAGACTCCCTAACTATTCCTGAATGATCAGCATAGAAACAACATTCTTCCCCTAAGGCAGCACATATTCCCCACTGCTGAAGGAATAATAAGTCTAGCCCCCGTCTGTTCTGGAGTACTACCTCAGATAGGGAGGTAAGGGATTTTTGTAGGTGACTAATGGAGGCTTCTATTCTCTCTATGTCCTCATTGATGGCCGCACGCAGTGAGGACATCCCACTATGTTGAGTAGCCAGGGATGCTATGCCAGTTCCTGCTCCGGCCACTCCTAGGCTAAGTAGAGTAGCAATGGTTAATGCAGAAATAGGCTCTCTCTTCCAGTGTCCATATTTCTTACAATAGGCACACTGTCCCTGGCCTAACGGGGGCTGATCTCTTCAGGGATGGGGGGGCCAGTCCATCCAGAGCCTGGTCCAGCCAAACCTTGGACCCCTGCTAGCAATATTTTAGCCATTTTCTTCTGCTGTTTCTTGTTTTCCTTACTCTGGTGTTCCCTGTCCTCCCTCCGAATCTTTTCTTGTAGTTCCTGATTTTCTTTCCTGATTCTATCCTCTCGCTCTTCCGGGGTTTCCTGGGTGTTAAAAACTTTTTCGGCTACTTTCATCAGATCCCGGATAGTCATTTCCCCAAGTCCTTCCTGCTTATATAGTTTCTTCCTAATATCAGGGGCAGCCTGATTTATGAAGGACATTATCATGGCTGACTGATTTACCTCCGCTAGTGGATCTAGGAGGGTATACTGTCTATAAGCATCATAAAGGCGCTCAAGGAATGTGGCCAGGCTTTCATTCTCCCCCTGTACTACCATCTTTACCTTAGCCAGATTGGTAGGGTGGCGAGCTGCTGCCCGGAAGCCTGCCATAAGAGTCTGGCAGTAGACCTAGAGACACTCCTTACCTTCTGTGTTCCCATAGTCCCAATCAGGTCTGTTTAAGGGAAAACGGTCATCAATCAGGTTTGGCAGGGTAGTCGGTCATCCGTTGTCGCAGGGGACATTCTTTCTGTCTTCAGTGAGAATCTGCTTCCATTCCTCAGTGGTGAATGGAGTCTTAAGGAGCTGCTGACAGTCATCCCATGTAGGACTGCGAGTATGTAAAATGGACTCGAACAGATCGGTCAGGCCTCTAAGATCCTCAGAGAAAGGAGGATTCTGGGCTTTCCAGTTGTACAGGTCACTACTTGAAAAGGGCCAATACTGATAGACGTGTCCCCCATCAGGACCAGCACTGCCCGGAACCCGCACCGGGAGGATGGGGGGGCGGTGGAAGTGGAGGAGGGCTCCTCCTCCGGAATTTCTTCTCGCTGCCTACGGGGCCTGAGTCCCCTCGCTGGTCTGGAGACCGGGGCAGGGGGTGCAGATGGGGAGGCTGATGAATGGGGAGGCTCAGGGGGGCAGCTGCCTCTGGCTGGAGCGGCGCAGCAGCGGCATACAGTGGGGGGCTTGCCTCAGAATCTAAGTCTATCAAGGACGGATGGGAAGTCAGTTCTTCCTGCAGAATAGGCTTCTCAGGGGAATTAACAGGAGTGGGGGCATTTCCCAACACGGCCAGTATCGTGGGCCGGTCTGTAGGTGCCTCATGGGTAAACAGCTGCAGCCAGGATGGGGGGGTCCTCTACTAAGGTCTGCCACATAAGGATGTAGGGATATTGATCAGGGTGG
This sequence comes from Castor canadensis, assembly GCF_047511655.1. Taxonomy (NCBI): domain Eukaryota; kingdom Metazoa; phylum Chordata; class Mammalia; order Rodentia; family Castoridae; genus Castor; species Castor canadensis. The sequence goes on along the minus strand of NC_133396.1, from coordinate 89,274,039 downwards.
CCATGAAGACCAGGTTTATTAATGACATCATGGACCTTCTCAATTATGTCCAAGGAGAAGGTACCCTGAGGAGGCCAGCCTACATTAAAGGTTGGCCATTCCACTGAGCAAATCAAACTTACCTTTCTTAATTTTCATGCCATAATTGTGGCCCTTAGCATGGATTTCTGAAAAATGACTCAGAAGAAGGGTTTTAGGAGTTACCTGGGCCTGTCCCATGATGATCAGAAGAGATGGACAAAGGAAACAACAAAGAACAAAAGAGACAATTCCAGCGACAAACAAATTCACACAGGACTCTCCAACATACACAAGTACTGGCCGGTCAACCAGACTACTCTCACAGGCACACTTCCATTCACACCAGATTCAGGATCCTTACCCAAAGACCACCCAAATGGCATCCACTGAGGACGTTGGTGCGGCTCCTGACTGTTGGGGATGTCTCCCACAACTTCCAATAGTGAAGCCTCTAGGGCTGTGACCCCTTCCTTCCACTCAACGAGAATTCTCAACCAAATTCAGATGGGGACTCTAAGTCCCTCCAAACGGAGGTGGCCAATCCGCCTTCCGCGGTCTTTCCCAATTAAACCTCGGTATCGGAGGCCATTTGTTCCTCTCAGGGAGGGGCCAATCTCACTGGGGCCTCCAGCTGTTAGGGTACGAGGCCGGCCACCTTCTGAGAGGACAAAGGATACTCGAGACAAAGGAAGTCACAAGGGAAGGTTTATTTCTAGCCGGCTAGGGTCCGAGCATCCGCCTGACGCAGCAGGTTTCAACAAGGACCCTGAGAGCAAAGTTTAAGCAGGTCTTATACTCTTTAAAGCATCAATCATCGTCACATAGGAATTCCTCATGCCCCTGGGGTCACATTTTCCTGATCTTGCCCACATCCTGGTGGTGGGGTAATATTATTTATTGGGAACTGGGGAAACACCAGAGGTTTACTTATCAGGTTACAAGGAATGCGTTCTCCCATAAATTAGGGGCTAGTAGTGGAATAGAAACCTAAGGTTTAGATAAGAGCAGCAGGGGAGTCCTGCTTTGGAAAGTTTATTTACAAGTGGGGACAAAGAAAGGCAGGAATGGGTGCTTATCTCTGCATGGTGCCTTTCATCTTGGTCCCGAACTTTTGCATGGCTCTAATGAGCAATTCCTCACAGCTCTGTCCGAGGTTACAGCTTTTAATTGACAGTTTACCATGTTTTACAACCCTGTTTCAAGGCTATCTTCCTCTTCACGAGGTTACCCAAGGGTCATGCCAGTTATAGCTGATTTCTAGGCTAGGTGGGCTGCAAGTTAAAGTACCCCAACACAGACATATATTTTGAGTAACTTCTATTGGCTAGGCTCCATGGGAGGCATAAACATGAATCGGACACAGATCTCCCTCACAGACCACATGTTTACTAAGAGAGAAAGACCACACATAAATGCCTATAATGAAAGGTACAAAGAAGAAACTGCCATAAACATGGTATAGGTTGCTACTAGTGCTCATTGGAAGAATCCATCCCTTCCAGGTGGGAATCTTTGCTATGGCTTCTGGGCTTTCAAGAATAAGATTTTTAAGAATTAAGATGGGTTCCAGGTCATTCCAGGCAGAGGAACTATAGATGAACAGACACTAATGTGGGAAAGTTCAAAGTCCAGCAAAGAAGAGTGAGGAATTTGTTTTTATTACAACATTGAGATATAAAAAAAAGAATGGGAAATTAAGTTGCAAACATGGATGAAGATAAATCATACTGTGGAAAGAATAAGGAAGTTTGAATTCCTAAAATATAATTCTAATTCTGCTACTGATTGCCTACATGACTTTGGCTAATTACTTAAACCCACTGAACCTCGGTTGCCTTATCTGAAAATGGGATCAGACAGTAAGTAGATTTTCAAATATGCAATAATGTCATGCCCTTCAATCAGATATTCTTGAAATATTTGCACAATTTTTTAAAGAAAAAGTTGAGCACCAAATCAGGTAGAAATTCCCAGACTTTCCTCTACTGTCCTAAGCAATTTCAGTATTCCACCCAGCTGATCGTATTCCACCCAGATGAACATTACCCCATAGTTGAGCTCATTAATCTGAGTCATCTCCTTATTTTGAGCTTGATACAGAATCCTTCAACAGGCATTCATGGTGAATTTGATATATAATGGTGTCCTGTTATCTCTTATAGGTTGTGACTTTGAACTGCCTTCTGCCCTGCCACTTGGCTCAACTCAGCCCATAATGGTTATGAGGATTAATGCAATTACATATGTAGAATGTTCCACTAAAATAACTACTGTTACAACTGATAGAGGATTGGAGCCAGGCAGACTGACAGGGGTAATTGAGGAAGACTATTGCATAATCCAAGAAAAGAATCTAAAGTTCTGAGACAAGAGAATGGCTCTAGGAATAAGGAAGAAAGGATGGATTTTAAAACTCTCATGGAACTGATGTGTGAGAAGAACAAAAGGATGAAGTTGAAACCTGGCTTGAGGCAGATGGTAAGGCCATTAACACAACTGATCAAGAGGAAGGAGCCCATGACTCCATTCGAAACATGGAATTTCAGGGGCAAGAAACAGAGCAATGAGAGCAAAAAATGGCACAAGGCAGTAAGGAATTCAGTCCATTCAAGAGAGAAAGTGTAAAGAAGTCCTTAAACTGCTTTTGCTGAAAAGCACTGACTCCTTACTTGGGCCCATCAATTAACTAAAAACAGGAGAAAAGTCTCCTGTTTGTACCTGTTGCCCTTTGCTCTGAGCCGTTCTCTCCAGCAGCCACCTTGGAATCAAGGAATAATAGGGCCAGGGACTGAAACTTCCCATAAGGAACAGTTGAGCCTTGCAGAACAGACCACTCCTCCAAATGAGGACAATTACCTGTAATGACGAGTCTGTACCCTGGAGCAGGAATAATCAAGTCTTGGAAACCAGATGGTTCCCTTCAAGTGATAATAGAGATAACAACTTCTTTGGAACCCTTCTCCAGAGCCCTTGAACTGAGATAATGGTGAACCAGATCATACCTGTGACTGGGACATGTAACTATGCATACCTTTGTCCCCTGAACCCAGTTCGTTTGTCTGCTTAAACCTATAGCTATAGCTCATGTGTGTACCCTGAACATGGCTGAAAATTGGCTGAATGCTTACTCTGCCTCTTCCCATGGCATGTCCCAAGCTGTGTAATAAACCTCTTTTCTCTGCCTCCACATGCCTCTTTATCTGGTGTATAGGAGCAAGTGGCCAGATCTGGCATGTGGAATCCCAGGAGTTTGGGCCTTGGGGCCAAAACACCAGTTTCAAAAGGAGAGAAAATAAATGGTTAATGTACAAGCAGTGTTTGTCTGAACTGGCGGACAAGGAGACCAAGCCTCGGGACTGTGACCAAATCATGGACTGTTCCCACATTCTGCACAATTCTTTCTCTGCTAAAATCTGTAAATCTCTTGATGTATTTTCCACACTTTCTGACTTTCAGTTATGCAAATATGGTAGGCAGAACAGTGACTCCCAAAAGTGGTTGATGTCCTATCCCCAGAATTTGTGAATGTTCTACTCCATCCCTGTGGCTTTTAAAAACCAGAGCCCACAGCGTGGACACACTGGACAAATGCATGCTGCACCCTGTAATAAAAGCTACATGAAAAAATAAATAAATAAATAAATAAAAACCAGAGCCCAAAGAGGAACTGATCTCCAAAAGACCCAGACCCAGTACTCAGCACCTACTATGACTACGCCACAGTAGCTATGAGGAGAAAGACCAAGCGGCTGCTTTATCTGGCATTACCATCACTTAGCCTGTGGCTGGCACATGGTGGGTGCTCTACAAATGCTTAGGAAAGGAAGGAGGAAGCTGATTTGGTAGGTTTAGTTTTTATGGGCATGCACAAACTGTTCTATAGAGCGTTTGCAATATTCTCTAATCCTCCTCATTGAAACTTCCCCTTAAAAGAGAATGTCACAGACAAGACTCCTGAAAGTATCATTGAGTAGGGTCTCCCTGTCTTAGCAAAAACTTTCTGGAGAGGGACTGGACAGAAGCCATCAGCTGCTGCTTTGTAAACCAAGCCCTGTAATTAAATAGCTAGTTCACTGGAGTGCTCTACTTTATTTTTAACCTTTCTCACAGTCCTGGAGATCGAGTGAGGAGGGTCTCACCCTGGAGAGCTGAGTCAACCCTGGCTGCCTTGCCCCTCCTGCTCCCAACAGCTTTCCCTTCCAAGGCTGTGGAGCTAGCTCTTTAGCTCATCCCTGTTGCTTTTGCTCACTGATCCTTTTTTTTTTTTTTTACTTTGCATGGTTAGTTTAAATAACTTTATAAAGTCTTCCATTTTCTCTGAATCAAGTGAAGATGTTACAAGCCAATGATTAGTAGCCTATGGGTTAGGAGGGGGAATTGCCAGAGGGACACTTTTAGCAAAGGCAGGGAAAAGTACTGGGGTGGGGGTGAGGGAAGCAATGTAAAATGGGTTTTATTCTACTTCATTGCTTTCCTCTTGTTGCTCATTATAAGAAGAATTAACTTGGTGTTCATGTTCCCTACCAAATTCTTTGAAAAACTGTTAGGATAAAGAGACTATGGAGTTGTTCTCTGAAGTAACCAGTCATACTCTGTATGCACAAATTTTACATTATTAATAGAAGATATGTGCAATTCTAGCAATTATATAATTTGTGTCATGTGTAGATGTAACTCTGCGGCTGTGTACTTAATCCTAGGAAAAGCCTAAAATAAGACACTTCTGCAGGACCCAAGAACTACCCTCCCACCCCGCCCAGCCATCTTCCATCCTCTAGTTCTCCAATCTCTGCTGGGGTCAGGATAATTGTTAGGCCTAGGGCTGTGTGGAAGCTTTTTGCAAAACAAGGAATCTGTTTATACTGTGAATGTGCAGTTTCAAAGGACTAAATTTGAATTTTCAATGTTCTCCCTTTATCTTGCCAGATCTTAGAGTAGGGTTCAGCAAGTAACTGCTAGGTCATTATTTTTCAGTTTTACCAGTAGTCTTCTTCCAAAGAGTTAAGGGGCATATTGTTTATATTGCTAAATTAATATTTCATCTTTACAAATTTAAAATGAATCATTCACTGTAATTAAGTCTCCAGTTTTCTTTAGAAAATACTTCCATATTGTGCATATCTTCTAATGCAATTATAAATTTAAGACAATATGGCCATTTTCTTAAATAATAACCTTCAGGTTAGGGTTGAAATTTGAAAGTGCTGTGGTTCCTTCCATGTTAAGGTCCTTAAAGGTCTTGCCATCCATTCTTGGGTAAGTTGCTGGGCAGTGGCAGGTGCTCTGAGTACATTACCACAGGACTTGGTAGCATTGCACCAAAGAGGAGTTCTGCCCTGATCTCTGAGGATGGGATTCTGCTATGGCTCCAGCTATAAAGAAAAAATCCTGCCTCTCTGTTCCTCACTGGCCCTCAACTACAAAGGGCCCACTCATCTGCATGAGTGAGCCAGCCTCCACTGAGCTTCCCAGGGGAGAGGTTGGCTTCTAAAAAGACTTTTTTTTCTCCCTCTATAGTACTGCTTTCTGAATAAAGTATTTGAAAAAGAACAATTGCTTTCACATGCATTACCTTGCATGCTGTCTTCCATTGATAAAATTCCATGATCCAGGATACATATAAAGTGTTCAGGATTAGAACTTGATTTCCATATGTGATAAGGTTTGGAGTTGGGCTTAGATCTCAAACAAGTGCTTACTCCTGGGTGACCTCAGGATGTCACCTAACCTTTGGACACCTCTGACCTTCACCAAACAATGGGCTATATGAGTATTAAAGTAATGTGTGGTAGGTGTTCTAAAAATGTTAGCTTCCATCTCTGTTTTATATACAGGGGCTTCACCATTATCAAGAGCTAGAAAGGTAAATTTTGGGCAAATCTCACATTCTATCAAGTCTAAAAAGTCATTGGTTATAAGACACATGATTACTATATTTGCTACTCAGAGAAGAAAATACTAACAACCTAATAATATACACCATACATTGTGACACATCCATGTGTTCAAAGATGTTTAACTGTGAAAATATGCCAAGTGTGGTGGTGAAAGGAATAGGAGGTCTCAGCGGGCCCCAACCCCCTTGTTGGAGAAACCAGTACCAAACATCCCATGTAGATAAGATAAGCAATGAGGCAGGGCTCAGTTAGGGCATATAGAATGTGGGGAATGTGAGCGGGGGGTACATGCAAGATGTGAAGTACGTGCAAGATGTGAGGTACGCGCAAGATGTGCTCTGCCTGCTTGCCCAATGTTGATAACGAAAATATGCATGCCACCGCGGTCTATATAAGATTTCCCCTAAAGAGGCTCAGGGTCGTGTTTTCCTAACCGGTCCTGCGTGTCCGTATGGGAGCTCGACCCTGGCTAGCCAGCCCAATAAACTCTGCTTTGTTGATTGCATTCACGCCTGGCTCTCTGTCTCTCGGGGGAATAGGATTCTGGGTCCTAACATTTGGAGGTCCCACTGAGATTTCATTTTCTCGAGAGACAGAACCTGCCTGCGAGAAAGCAGGGGCGATCCCAAGTCCTAGGCATTGGGAGGGGATCCCAGACCCTCATTTGGAGGAACTTGAGTGTTCCATTTGGGCCGCGGCGGGGATTCGGCCAATCCCCAGGGAGATTCATTCTGGGAATCTCGCAAGGAGGACCACAGGGTCCTATTGGGAGAGGCTTTCCTCTCATTTGGGCTCGAGCATTTTAGGAACCCTGGCACCAGGTGAAGAACTAATTGAGCTAGTCGACCGACCACCCGTCAAGTGGACGCCTTTCAGCCTGATATCCCAGTTGGACGGTGAGGAGGTTGAATGGGGTGCGCACCAGTGTGAGAGAAGGACCGGTCCGAGCGAGTGCTGGAGAGTGTTGTGTGTGTGTGTGGAATTATTGTTGCCTTTACCCTTTTTGTTCTATCTCTCTTGGTGTTTGAGTCTCCTTCCACAATGGGACAGGGACAAACAACCCCAAAGTCTCTGATCCTTTCTCACTTTCCAGAAGTTAAAGAAAGGACCTTAAATGCGGGTCTGGTCATCAAGAAAGGTAAGTTCGACACCTTTTGTTCTGCAGAGTGGCCCACCTTTGGAGTCGGGTGGCCCATTCAAGGTTCCCTCTCCCTAGACCTGATCACTAAGGTTAAAGCAGTCATTTTTCAGCCAGACAATCGAGGCCATCCAGACCAAGTTCCTTACATTTTGGTTTGGGAGGATCTGGTGAGGAACCCTCCCCCTTGGTTAACAGTTTTTCTGACCCACCCCTCCAGTTCGGCCCCCGGGGCTAAAACCCCAGTCACGCCCGCCTTGGTCATAAAGGAGGAGGAAAAACTTCCTCTTCCCACCTTGACCGGTCCTCAAATTAGGGCATCTCCTTCACCATCTCCGGTCTTACCAGAGAGTTCCCCCCTTTACCCATCCCTCGCAGGGGCAGAGGAAGATCGGCCGCCTCCATACGTGACTCCCCCTGGCCAAGCCAGTGCCCCGGAGGAGGAAATTTCCTCATCCTCCTCAACAGGACTGGCAGCAGGAGGAGGAATGGGTCGAAGACTTCACCCCCGAGGGATCCGGGAAAGGGAGGGAGAAGACGGGCCCCCCTCATCAACACAGGGGGAGGAAACTGTCCCTACACTTCCAGTCCGGATGGTGGACCAAGGGGGACCGGGAGGAGGGCAACAGTTTCAGTACTGGCCCTTCTCCTCCAGTGATCTATATAACTGGAGGACGCAGAACCCGCCCTTTTCTGAAGACCCCAAGTGTCTCATAGATCTCTTGGAGTCCATCATGCATACACACCGTCCCACTTGGGATGACTGTCATCAGCTGCTCAATACTCTTTTTACAACGGAGGAACGAGAGCGCATCCTCAACGAAGCAAGGAAGAACGTCTTGGGGGATAATGGGAGACCCACAACTCTCCAACCGGCCATAGACGAGGCTTTTCCCCTACACCGCCCTGATTGGGATTTCGGGACCGCAGAAGGTAGGAAGCGTCTTCGGATCTACCGCCAGACTCTTATGGCCGGTCTCCGAGCGGCCGCCAGAAGGCCCACCAATTTTGCAAAAGTGAAAGCAGTCGTTCAAAGGGAAAACGAAAGCCCAGCCGGTTTCTTAGAGCGCCTCTATGAGGCATACCGTCAGTACACCCCTATTGACCCTGAGGCGGACCTCCACCGGTCTGCTGTGGTACTCTCATTCATTAATCAGGCAGCTCCAGATATTAGGAGAAAACTCAATAAGCAGGAAAACTTAGGGGAGATGACTATAAGGGAAATGCTGCAGGTAGCGGAAAAGGTCTTTACCGCTAGGGAAACTCCAGAAGAAAGGGAGGAAAGACAGAGAAAGGAAGACAGGGAGGCCCAGGAGAAATTGAGAAAGGAGGACCGGGAGTTCCAGGCTAAGGAAAACCGAAAGCAACAGAGAGAAATGGCTCGTATTTTCCTAGCGGGTGTCCGGGACCAACCCAGGGGAGGGGGCCACGCCAGGACCCCGGATAAGGAACACTGTTTTTACTGTAAGGAAACGGGGCATTGGAAGAGAGAATGTCCTAAGTTAAAGGGAAGAAGAGGGTTTGGAAGGAGACCAGGGGAAAACAGGGAAAGGGAACAAGCAGTAGAGCAGGCCAGAGTCCTCCTAGCCGGAGAAGAGGACTGAAGGAGACGGGGCTCAGACCCCCTCCCCGAGTCCTGGGTAACAATGCATGTGGAGGGGAAGCCGATGGGGTTCATGGTGGATACCGGCGCCCAATATTCGGTTTTAAACAAGGCACATGGACCTTTGAACAAGGCACGAACAAGTGTTGTTCAGGGGGCCACCGGTACGCAGTTATGTACATGGACTACCAAAAGAAAGGTGAACTTAGGAAAACACCAGGTCACACACTCCTTCTTGGTCGTCCCTGAGAGCCCCGCTCCCCTGCTCGGACGGGACCTACTCACCAAAATAGGGGCCCATATCCATTTTGAACCAGATGGAATAATTGTGACTGATCGAGAAGGGAGCCCGATTCATGTCTTGTCCCTATCATTGGCTGACGAGCATCGTCTGTTTGAGAGTCAACAGGAACCAGGAGGGGACATGACTCATTGGGTAAAAAGATTTCCCACGGCCTGGGCAGAGACTGCGGGAACCGGCTTCGCCAAACACCTCCCGCCCGTAGTTATACAATTGAAGGCTTCTGCTCTCCCCATTCGGGTGAAACAGTATCCTATGCCTGAGGAGGCCCGAAGAGGCATAGCCCCTCATATCCACAGGCTAATAAAGGAAGGAGTACTGAGGCCTTGTCAGTCTGCCTGGAATACTCCTCTGCTCCCCGTCCGAAAGCCGGGAAGCGGGGACTATAGGCCTGTGCAAGACCTATGAAAGGTAAACGAGCGGACGGAGGACATTCATCCCACCGTTCCGAATCCCTATACCTTGCTCAGCCACCTACCCCCCTCGCAAGTATGGTATACAACCCTTGATTTGAAAGATGCTTTCTTCAGCATTCCATTGTCAGAAATTAGTCAGCCGCTATTTGCTTTCGAATGGCAAGAAGATGGGGGCCAATCCGGACAGCTCACTTGGACCAGACTGCCGCAAGGATTTAAAAACTCTCCCACCCTGTTTAATGAGGCCCTGAGCCAGGACCTGGAACCTTTTCGTCGGAGCCACCCACGAGTCACTCTATTACAGTATGTTGATGACTTACTGTTAGCGGCAGAAACCAGAGAGGAGTGCATCAAGGCTACTGAACACCTGCTAACGGAATTAGGTGAGCTGGGGTATTGGGCAAGTGCCAAGAAAACTCACATCTGTAAAAGGTCAGTGACATATTTGGGTTATCGGATTGCAGATGGGGCAAGATGGCTGACTGATGCCATGAAACAGACTATTCTGGCTATCCCATCCCCGACATCCACTAGGGGGGTGAGAGAATTCCTGGGCTCCGCGGGGTTCTGTAGACTCTGGATTCCAGGATTTGCGGAAATAGCCAGACCCCTATATGAGGCCACCAAAGAAGCTCCAGATTGGAGTTGGGGAGAGAGAGAACAACAGGCCTTTGATCAGCTAAAAGACGCTCTTTTGCAGGCCCCTGCCTTAGCCTTGCCAGATCCTACAAGACCATTCACTCTGTTTGTAGATGAGAAAAAGGGGGTAGCCAAAGGAGTCTTGACCCAACAGCTAGGTCCCTGGAAGAGACCAGTGGCATACTTTTCCAAGAAATTAGACGCAGTAGCGGCAGGATGGCCCCCCTGCCTCCGCATCATAGTGGCCATTGCCGTGCTGGTGAGAGAAGCCGATAAACTAACCTTTGGACAGGCCCTCTGGGTAAGGGCCCCTCACCCGGTGGAGGGAATCCTTAAACAACCCCCTGGGAAATGGATGACGAATGCCAGGCTCACCCACTACCAGGGGCTCTTGTTGGATTCCCCTCGGATCACATTCACAGATCCCGTAATCCTGAACCCTGCCACCTTGTTGCCTAACCCGAAACTGCAGACACCTGTCCATAACTGCAAAGAATTCCTCTCCGAAGTTACACAGGTACGGGCTGACCTAAAGGATACCCCCCTGTCTGGCTGCAAATTAAACTGGTACACGGATGGAAGCAGTTTTTTCCAAGATGGAGCCCGAAGGGCAGGGGCAGCTGTAGTCGACCAAGAAGGAAATACGGTATGGAGCAGCGCCCTCCCACCCGGAACATCAGCCCAAAAAGCGGAATTAATTGCCTTGGCAGAGGCCCTGGAGAGGGCAAAAGGAAAGCGAGTCATTATCTACACCGATAGCCGCTATGCTTTCGGTACCATCCATGTCCACGGGGCCATCTATCGCGAAAGAGGATTCCGCACAGCAGAAGGAAAACATCTAAAGAACCTAGCCGAAGTCCAGCGTCTATTAATGGCAGTGGAAAAACCGAAGGCAGTGGCAGTGATGTATGTCCCAGGCCACCAGTCTGCCAAGACGCCGGAAGCTGTCGGTAACAACAGAGCAGATCAAGAAGCAAAGAGAGTAGCAATGGTGAGTCCTCCCATGGAGACAGGGCAACCTTCCACGGTTGCGGCGATAGACGTGCCGGTCCCAGAGCTCCCTCCGCTACCCCCCCGACCAGAATACTCCACAGAGGATTTCACTTGGATGAGAGCCCACTCCCCCTTTAGAGAAGGGGAAGACGGATGGAAAAGCGACTTGGAAGGCAAGTTAATTCTGCCTGAAAAACTCGGACGATTCCTGTTGGCTAACTTACATAAGTCCACCCATTTGGGGCGGAGAAAATTACTAGACTTGTTGACATCTGCGCAGCTCCGATTTCCGAACCAGACCATAGCAGTCCGCCAAATTGTGGAAGATTGTGCCAGCTGCACAATCATGAAACCAGGACAAAGGGAGGGGCACCATACAGGTACTCGGGAACGGGGGAGGGCTCCGGGAAGAAGTTGGGAAGTGGATTTTACTGAGGTAAAACCGGGAAAGTTTGGGTACAAATATTTGCTGGTATTCATAGATACCTTTTCAGGCTGGGTGGAGGCTTTACCTACAAAGAAGGAGACGAGTCAGGTAGTGGCAAAGGCTTTGCTAGAGGAAATCATACCCAGATATGGGGTGCCCGAGGCAATTGGGTCAGATAACGGTCCGGTTTTTGTTAGTAAAGTCCTGCAGGGACTAGCCCAGACTATGGGGGCCAATTGGAAGCTACATTGTGAATATAACCCCCAGAGCTCAGGGCAAGTAGAAAGGATGAATAGGACACTAAAGGAGACTTTAGCCAAATTGGCCCTGGAGACTGGCGGTGATTGGGTGACGCTCCTTCCCTTGGCTATCTTCCGAGTCCGGAACTCCCCCTATGTCCATGGGCTAATTCCCTTTGAGATCCTGTATGGGGCTCCACCCCCCATCATTCAGAGGACCTTAAGCCCAGAACTAGGTGATCTGGCCCCAAATTACCTGACCATGTTGCAGGCTTTAGCTAAAGTGCAACAACGGATTTGGCCCTTAATTCAAGCATACCACGCTGTTAAGAGGGACCCGGCTCCAGAACATGGCATAGTCCCGGGTGACATGGTATGGGTTAAAAGGCATCAGTCCAAAACCCTAGAGCCTAGATGGAAAGGACCTTATGTTGTACTGTTTACTACCCCTACTGCCCTCAAGGTCGACGGGATTGCAGCATGGGTACACCATTCCCATGTAAGACAGGCTCACCCTCCGGAGAAAAAACAGGAAAATTGGTCCGCACGGAAGCATCCAACAAACCCACTCAAGCTCCGGCTGATACGGGATGCTCCGAAAAACGAGAACACTCCAGATGCTCCGCAGCCCTCCTAGAATGGGATTATCACCTGGGTCCACTACACCCACATCAGACCGGCAGATCCGGTAGCTATGAAGAAAGGCTTCCTGCCAACAAGAAGGGTGTCCCACCACAAGGAAAATTTTTTCAAACTCAAACTTCATACTGGACCTCGGTAACTTTATTCCTTTTTCTAACCCTGTCCACCACTTGCTGGGGGCATACAAATCCACATCAATCTTTTAACCTGACCTGGATGATTGTAGATGTATCCACAGGAGACATTCTTAACCAGACCTCCAAGGTGACCCCTCCCAGCGCCTGGTTCCCAGAATTATACTTTGACTTAAGGGCCTTATTCACTGGCAGGGGACAATGGAATTTGCACCAAAGTTACTTCTATGTCTGCCCCGCTCCCCAACCCAACCACAGAAAAAAATGTGGAGGAATCGCAGACTATTATTGTAAGTCATGGGGTTGTGAGAGCTCAGGGGATATATGGTGGCCACCCCCCAAACAGGGGGACCTTATTCAATTAAGTAGAGTCTCTCAATCTGGCATTACATACCACCAACCTAGACCTATAAATAAGGGTTGCCCAACTCCCCCCAATTGTAATCCCATTATGATAAATTTCACTGATTTAGGGAAAAAGGCAACGAATTGGGAATTGGGTAAATCCTGGGGAGTCAGACTCTACAAAACAAATCATCCAGGAGCCCTTTTTACTTTGTGGCGTGTGCAACAACCAGTCTCTACTCTAACAATAGGCCCTAATAAGGTACTTAGGCCACCCTATGTAAAGCCACCTCCCCGACCTTCCACAGCTCATCACCTTCCCTCAACCATAGCCTGGGCTAATGTTACAACTCCAAGACCATCAGAAACCAGCCCTCCCCTGGTGAGGCCCAGTCTCATGACCGGATCTAAAGACCCCCTCTGGGAGCTAGTGGGTGCTGCCTTCCTGACGTTAAACCACACCAACCCTAACATGACTAACTCCTGTTGGTTATGTTATGATGTGAGGCCCCCATTCTATGAGGCAATAGGGCTAAACACCACTCACGATACCTCATCTGAGGAAAACCCTACTCAATGTTCCTGGGGAGACCGTAAGAGAGGTCTGACCCTACAGCAGGTAAGCGGCCAAGGAACCTGCTTAGGAAAAGTGCCAAAGAACAGACGGGACTTATGTACTGTTATTAACGCCAGTTCTACCTGGGAAAATGCTATTAAATGGGTAATTCCAAAGGACAATGGGTGGTGGCTATGCTCGCGGTCTGGACTCACCCCGTGCCTATCAACTAAGGTGTTTAACAGCTCTAAAGAATTCTGTGTTATAGTGACTGTGCTGCCCCGCATCCTCTATCATTCGGAAGAGAGTCTATATTCATACTGGAATACAAAAATGGTTGAAAAAAGGAAAAAGAGAGAACCTATTTCCACAGTAACTATTGCTACCCTACTCAGCCTAGGGTTAGCGGGAGCAGGAACCGGCATAGCTTCTTTGGCCACCCAGCAGAAAGGGATGTCTTCGCTGCGTGCAGCCATAGACGAAGATATAGAGAGAATAGAAACCTCCATTAGCCACCTAGAAAAATCCCTCACTTCCCTGTCTGAGGTAGTACTTCAAAACCGACGAGGTCCGGACTTGTTGTTCCTCCAAAAGGGGGGACTATGTGTTGCTCTAGGGGAAGAATGTTGTTTTTACGCTGACCATACCGGAGTTGTTCGTGACTCCATGTCTAAACTTCGAAAGAGCCTGGAACAAAGAAAACGAGAAAGAGAGGCCGGGGAAAGCTGGTTCGAGTCTTGGTTTAACCAGTCCCCATGGTTGGCTACCCTTTTATCTGCATTGGCAGGGCCAATAATAATCATCCTATTACTTGTTACCATAGGACCCTGGATTCTAAACCGACTTATGACTTTTGTCAAAAGTCGAATTAATACTATCCAACTTCTGGTCCTCCGCCAACAATATCAGGCTCTTCATCTCCTTGAGAATGATTCCTCAATTTAGGCCGTAAGAAAAGGGGGGAATGAAAGGAATAGGAGGTCTCAGCGGGCCCCAACCCCCTTGTTGGAGAAACCAGTACCAAACATCCCATGTAGATAAGATAAGCAATGAGGCAGGGCTCAATTAGGGCATATAGAATGTGGGGAATGTGAGCGGGGGGTACATGCAAGATGTGAAGTACGTGCAAGATGTGAGGTACGCGCAAGATGTGCTCTGCCTGCTTGCTCAATGTTGATAACGAAAATATGCATGCCACCGCGGTCTATATAAGATTTCCCCTAAAGAGGCTCAGGGTCGTGTTTTCCTAACCGGTCCTGCATGTCCATGTGGGAGCTCGACCCTGGCTAGCCAGCCCAATAAACTCTGCTTTGTTGATTGCATTCATGCCTGGCTCTCTGTCTCTCGGGGGAATAGGATTCCAGGTCCTAACAGTGGTACATGCCTGAAATCCCAGCACTTAAAAGGGTGAGATAAGAGAATGGCAAGTTCCAAGACAGCCTGGGCTACATAATGAGATCCTGTCTCAAAAAAAAAAAAGTGAAAATATGTGTACCTACAGCTCTTATGTATGTATACACATAGATGATGATGATGATAGATTGATAGATAGACTGATAGATAGATAGATAGATGATTGATAGATAGATAGTTCAATTCAATGCTTATTAACCCATTTTGCCAGAAACTTCATGCCTATGCTAGGCTGTTGGAAGACAAAAACAAGTGAAACAAAATTTTGACCCTCCAGATGTAAAGTCTTTAAGGAATGCCAATTTATTCACCCTCTGAAGGCATAAGAATACAAATGTATTGCTGCAATTCCCAAGACTCCCGATATTCCCACTGCTGACACAAGTCATCAAAAGCAGTCATAAAAAGAAGTATTGACTCAAATGCCCCAAATACAGTACTCTTGGTTTGAAAACTACTCATATACAGCCTTGCATTATAATCATAAGATTGGTAGCTGGGTCTCACTATCTATCCTTAAACAAGGAATAAAAATCTCTTAAGACACTGACTCTTATTCAACTTTTGATCTACCAAAAAGACTCCAAATTTGTTGTGGGTTGAATTGTTTCCCCAAAACTGATGTATTGAAGTCCTTACCACCTAGTACTTCAGAACGTGGACTTAGTTGGAGATGTAGTTAGTTGAGATGAGATCAGGCTAGAGTAGGATGGTCCCAAATTCAATATGACTAGTGTCCTTAAAAAATGGAAAATTTGTACACAAACATACACACATAGGGAGAATTCCATGTTTATACTGGAACTGTATTTCCACAAGTTAAATGATACTGAAGATTGCCAGCAAACTACAGAAGCTAGAGAAGAAGTGTAGAACAAATCTCCCCCACAGCTCTCAGAAGGAACTAAACTAGCTGAAACTGATTTCAGACCTCTACCCTCCAGGACCATGAGTCCTAATTTTTCCTGTTGCTTCACCTACTGCATTTTTAATACTTTATTTTAGTGCTTCAGTACTTTATTACATTTTTAGTACTTTATTACAGAGTCCTAGAAAACTAATATACAATTTTAATGGCTTTATCTTCCCTTGTATTTTCTTGTCTTATATTAAAATATTGCACATGCATCATAACTGCTATCATAATGATCTAGGTGCTCTTTAGTCCTCGTTGAACCTCATTTAATTTACCTGTGGTGGTGATAGATAGGTAGATCACTTAGGAGACCTGGCATTAAAATTGGGTAAGTGAATTAGAGTACCGCAACAAAACAAAATATTTTGATGTGTAAAATTTGATCATCTACCTCTCATCATTTTTTTATTACCATGTGCTGAACCAGAAGAAGCCAGTGAGGTTCAGCATGAGAGTGGGAATGAAAGATGGGACAATGTAGAAACAGAATATGAACAGGTGTGGAGGGGGTATTCACAGTATGCAGTAGTTTTCTAAATGTTATCATTTAATGTTTTGGAGGTTTTAAGGTCATGAAATGAGTGTGGGTATAAAAGCGTTCAAGATATTCAGTATCATGAGGACAAATGCCAACAAAACACTCCCTAGCACTGAGAGGGGCACCAAAAGAAAAAAAAAATGGTGAATATAAGCCTGGATCACACAGGCTTAGTTCAGAAAATCTAATCTGGCACACATAAGAAAACCCAGGGAAATTCTCAGTGTCAAGTGACATATGCTTTTGGCCAGGGGAGCATTAGTTCCATGGAAGGAAATAGTGAAACACAGGAACCCTAGCCAAGTGGCCAGGAATTCATCTCTGGTGAAAACCTAGGGAGCTAGACATTAATAACACTGAAATTCCACCTATAAACTGGACCACCAAAGCAGGACAGGATGGAGACAGGAAATGAAAGATTGTAGGGACTGTTGCGACTTTAAACTTCATGGGAACTCATGGTCATGTCTTGCTGGTAGGAAGTAAGACCAGGTCTTTTGGGTAACAACATCAAACACTTTTATTTGGATGGACACAGAAAGTGATGGGAGATAGGGCTGTACCTACTAGAGATATTCATTAACAGATACAACTCAGGGAGCAGAATAAGGACAAGGCAGAGCAAATAAGAAAGTTCTGAAATTTACTTAAGTAACTGAGCTATTTGCTAGAGTATGCAATGGACTAAACTGTGTCCCACCAAAATTCCTCTGTTGGATTGTGCCCCATTGTGGCAGTGTGTGGAGTAAAAAAGTAATTAATGTTAAAAGAGGTTATAAAGGTGGAACCCTGATCCATTAGGATTAGTGTTCTCTACCACCATGTGAGCACACAATGAAAAAGTTACCATCTGCAAGCCAGGAAGACAGTCTTCACCAGGAACCAAATTGGCTAATGCTTTTACTTGGACTTCCTAGCCTCCAGAACTGTGAGAAAATAAATGTCTGTTTCTATTGTTTAAACTGCCCAATGTATCATATTTTCCTTCAACTGCCTGAAAAGTTTAATACAGTATACAATAAATTTTAATTTTTGTCATTAGTAGCTGTTCAACTAAATGAAATCTACCTCTCAGGAAAGTTTTAAAGTTGATAGTTGTGAAAGAAAAATTATAGTAAAAAACAGACCAGATCAAAATAGAACTACTCCATGACATATCATCATTAAAACAACAAGTTTAGAAACTAAGGAAAGAATATTGAAGGCTGTAAGAGAGAAAAATCAAGTAACATACAAAGGTAAACACATCAAAATCACAGCAGACTTCTCAACAGAAACATTAAAAGCAAGAAGAGCATGGGGTGAGATCTTCCGGGCATTGAATGAAGATAACTTCAACCCCAGGATACTCTACCCAGCAAAGCTATCATTCAAAATAGATGGAGCAATAAAAGTCTTCCATGATAAGAAGAAACTAAAACAATATGTGACCACAAAGCCATCACTGCAAAAGATTCTGCAAGGGATTCTGCACACAGAAAGTGACACCCAACTTAACCATGAAAAGAAAGGCAGCACCAAACCACAGGAAAAGACAAAGCAAGACAGTAGAGAGTAACATCAACTTAGGTACACACAATCAAACGTTCAAACAACTAAGACAACTAAATGGCAGGAATCACCACATACCTATCAGTACTAACGCTTAATGTTAATGGACTTAATTCACCCATCAAAAGGCACTGTTTGACAAAATGGATTAAGAAGGAAGATCCAACAATTTGTTGCTTACAGGAGACCCATCTCACCAACAGAAATAAGCATATGCTTAGGATGAAAGGTTGGTAAAGTTTTACCAAGACAATGGCCCGCGAAAACAGGCAGGAGTAGCAATACTTATCTCTGACAAAGTGGACTTCAAACCTACATTGATCAAACGAGATAAAGAAGGACATTCCATACTAATAAAAGGGGAAATAGACCAAAAGGAAATAATAATCATCAATCTGTATGCACCCAATGTCAACGCACCCAATTTCATCAAACATACCCTGAAAGACCTAAAAGCATATATAAACGCCAACACAGTGGTTGTGGGAGACTTTAACACCCCATTATCATCAATAGATAGGTCATCCAAACAAAAAATCAATAAAGAAAGCCAAGATCTAAAATATGCAATAGATCAAATGGACCTAGTAGATGTCTACAGAACATTTCATCCAACTTCTACACAATATACATTCTTCTCAGCAGCCCATGGAACCTTCTCCAAAATAGATCATATCCTAGGGCACAAAGCAAGCCTCAGCAAATATAAGAAAATAGAAATAATACCGTGCATACTATCTGACCACAATGCAGTAAAAGTAGAACTCAACAACAAAAGTAAAGACAAAAAATATGCAAACAGCTGGAAACTAAATAACTCATTACTTAATGAAGAGTGGATCATCAATGAAATAAAACAGGAAATTTAAAAGTTCCTGGAAGTCAATGAAAATGAAAACACAACTTACCGGAAACTATGGGACACAGCTAAGGCAGTCCTGAGAGGAAAGTTTATAGCCATGAGTGCATATATTAAAAAGACTGAAAGATCCCAAATCAATGACCTAATGATACATCTCAAACTCCTAGAAAAACAAGAACAAGCAAATCCCAAAACAAATAGAAGAAGAGAAATAATAAAAATAAGAGCTGAAATCAATGATATAGAAACCAAAAAAACCATACAAAGAATTAATGAAACAAAAAGTTGGTTCTTTGAAAAAATAAACAAGATTGATAGACCCCTGGCAAACCTGACTAAAATGAGGAGAGAAAAACCCAAAATAGTAGAATTAGGAATGCAAAAGGGGAGATAACAACAAACACCATGGAAGTCCAGGAAATCATCAGAGACTACTTTGAGAACCTATATTCAAATAAATTTGAAAATCTAAAAGAAATGGACAGATTTCTAGATACATATGATCATCCAAAACTGAACCAAGAGGAAATTAATCACCTGAATAGACCTATAACACAAAATGAAATTGAAGCAGCAATCAAGAGTCTCCCCAAAAAGAAAAGTCCAGGACCTGATGGATTCTCTGCTGAATTCTGTCAGACCTTTAAAGAAGAACTGATACCAACCCTCCTTAAACTGTTCCACGAAATAGAAAGGGAAGGAAAACTGCCAAACACATTTTATGAAGCCAGTATTAAACTTATCCCAAAACCAGGCAAAGACACCTCCAAAAAGGAGAACTATAGGCCAATCTCCTTAATGAACATTGATGCAAAAATCCTCAATAAAATAATGACAAACCGAATTCAGCAATGCATCAAAAAGATTATTCACCACGACCAGGTAGGCTTCATCCCAGGGATGCAGGGGTGGTTCAACATATGAAAATCAATAAATGTAATAAACCACATTAACAGAAGCAAAGACAAAAACCACTTGATCATCTCAATAGATGCAGAAAAAGCCTTTGATAAGATCCAACATCATTTCATGATTAAAGCTCTAAGAAAACTAGGAATAGAAGGAAAGTTCCTCAACATTATAAAAGCTATATATGACAAACCTACAGCCAGCATTATACTTAATGGAGAAAAACTGAAACCATTCCCTCTAAAATCAGGAACCAGACAAGGATGCCCACTAGCTCCACTCCTATTCAACATAGTACTGGAATTCCTAGCCAGAGCAATTAGTCAAGAAGAAGGAATAAAAGGAATACAAATAGGTAAAGAAACTGTCAAAATATCCCTATTTGCAGATGACATGATCCTATACCTTAAAGACCCAAAAAACTCTACTCAGAAGCTTCTAGACATCATCAATAGCTATAGCAAGGTAGCAGGATATAAAATCAACATAGAAAAATCATTAGCATTTCTATACACTAACAATGAGCAAACGGAAAAAGAATGTATGAAAACAATTCCATTTACAATAGCCTCAAACAAAATCAAATACCTAGGTGTAAACCTAACAAAAGATGTGAAAGACCTCTACAAGGAAAACTATATACTTCTGAAGAAAGAGATTGAGGAAGACTATAGAAAGTGGAGAGCTCTCCCATGCTCATGGATTCGTAGAATCAACATAGCAAAAATGTCGATACTCCCAAAAGTAATCAACATGTTTAATGCAATTCCCATCAAAATTCCAATGACATTCATTAAAGAGATTGAAAAATCTACTGTTAAATTTATATGGAAACACAAGAGGCCACAAATAGCCAAGGCAATACTCAGTCAAAAGAACAATGCTGGAGGTATCACAATACCTGACTTCAAACTATATTACAAAGCAATAATGATAAAAACAGCATGGTACTGGCACAAAAACAGACATGAAGATCAGTGGAACAGAATAGAGGACCCAGATATGAAGCCACACAACTATAACCAACTTGTCTTTGACCAAGGCGCTAAAAATATATTATGGAGAAAAGACAGTCTCTTCAACAAAAACTGCTGGGAAAACTGGTTAGCAGTCTGCAAAAAACTGATACTAGATCCATATACATCACCCTATACCAATATTAACTCAAAATGGATCAAAGATCTTAATATCAGACCACAAACTCTAAAATTGGTACAGGAAAGAGTAAGAAATACTCTGGAGTTAATAGGTATAGGTAAGAACTTTCTCAACGAAACCTCAGCAGCACAGCAACTAAGAGATAGCATAGATAAGTGGGACTTCATAAAACTAAAAAGCTTCTGTTCATCAAAAGAAATGGTCTCTAAACTGAAGAGAACACCCACAGAGTGGGAGAAAATATTTGCCAGCTACACATCAGAGAAAGGACTGATAACCAGAATATATAGGGAACTTAAAAAACTAAATTCTCCCAAAACTAATGAACCAATTAAGAAATGGGCAAGTGAACTAAACAGAACTTTCTCAAAAGAAGAAATTCAAATGGCCAAAAAACACATGAAAAAATGCTCACCATCTCTAGCAATAAAGAAAATGCAAATTAAAACCACACTAAGATTCCACCTCACCCCTGTAGAATAGCCATCATTAGCAACACCACCACCAACAGGTGTTGGCAAGGATGCGGGGGAAAAAGGAACCCTCTTACACTGTTGGTGAGAATGTAAACTAGTACAGCCACTCTGGAAAACAATTTGGAGGCTACTTAAAAAGCTAAACATTGATCTACCATTTGATCCAGCAATACCACTCTTGGGGATATACCCAAAAGACTGTGACACAGGTTACTCCAGAGGCACCTGCACACCCATGTTTATTGCGGCACTATTCACAATAGCCAAGTTATGGAAACAGCCAAGATACCCCACCACTGACGAATGGATTAAGAAAATGTGGTATCTATACATAATGGAATTCTATGCAGCCATGAAGAAGAATGAAATGTTATCATTCGCTGGTAAATGGATGGAATTGGAGAACATCATTCTGAGAGAGGTTAGCCTGGCCCAAAAAACCAAAAACCGTATGTTCTCCCTCATATGTGGACATTAGATCAAGAGCAAACACAACAATGGGATTGGACTTTGAGCGCATGATAAAAGTGAGAGCACACAAGGGAGGTGTGAGGATAGGTAAGACACCTAAAAAATTAGCTAGCATTTGTTGCCCTTAACGCAGAGAAACTGAAGCAGATACCTTAAAAGCAACTGAGGCCAATAGGAAAAGGGGACCAGGAACTAGAGAAAAGGTTAGATCAAAAAGAATTAACCTAGAAGATAACACACACGCACAGGAAATTAATCTGAGACAACTCCCTGTATAGCTATCCTTATCTCAACCAGCAAAAACACTTGCTCCTTCCTATTACTGCTTACACTCTCTCTTCAACAAAATTAGAGATAAGGGCAAAATAGTTTCTGCTGGGTATTGAGGGGGTGGTGGGGAGAGGGAGGCGGAGTGGGTGGTAAGGGAGGGGGTGGGGGCAGAGGGGAGAAATGACCCAAGCCTTGTATGCACATATGAATAATAAAACAATGAAAAAAAAGAAATGCCCTTTTGAAATAAACAAGACATATCAAGGAAAAGGTGAATAGAACTGATTATACAGTAATTTTAAACCACAAGCTAAATTAATAGGCAAATGATTACAGAGCTTGTCTGTGACCAGGTTTGTTGATAATTCACTAAAGAATGACTCTGAAATCAGGAAGGTACCACACTTATGGCTACAATTTTATGATAGTGAAAAGAAATAAAGTCAGTAGAGGGAAGCCACCCATAGAGCAGAGTGTTGGAGGGGCTCAAGCATGACTTAGGTTTTCCTCTCTTCACACAATTATGGACTGCCTTACTTCCTGACCCCAGTCTGAGACAATACAAGAAGTATTGCCAATCAAGGACACTCACTTGAGCATTTGGTGTGCAGGGTCAAAGCCCCTATCATAAAACACAGCATTACACTGCTAGCCAAAGTCAATAGCCAAGGGCAAAAGTCAGAGGTTAGCTCTTCACTATATAGAAACTTGTCATATTTTGCCTATCAAGTTAACAAAGTGTTGCAAATGCTCAGTGGGGGACATGTCCCTAGGCAGGCCAGTGAACTTCTACTGCCAGTCTGGTGACTTCTTTTATTTTTAATTACTCCCCTGAAGCAGACCTATTTTTTTTTTTAGCAGCTGGTGTGTATGTGTGTGTGGGAAGGTGTTTTCTTACCTCTCTTTTCTAAATTAACATGTGTTAATTGTACAAAGGGGTTCATTGTGATTATTTCCATATGTGCATATGATGTACTTTGAATTCACCCCCTCTTAATCTGACTCTTGGAGTTGGCATATAAATATCTTCCTCCATAGGTGAGCTAGTTTGAGGCATCTTACAGCATTTCCCAGACTTTCCCTTCAAGATGAAGCTCCTGTTGTCCATTATGATAGCTGACCTAGTAACATGCTCATTATCAGCTGCCTTTGCTTCAGGATATCACTTACTCACTTCCTGCATTACTCAAATAAACTTCTTGCACTTGAAACAAGGTCTGTATCTGGGAGACACCAAACTAAGATATGAAAATTTTAACTGCATTCAGAGGTGGCAGAAGTATGCAGAAATAGACATTCTCATCATTGTGGAGTATAAATTGGGTCACCATTTTTGGTGGGGATTTTGGAAATACATATCAAGTAGCCTGAAGTATGCCTAGCTTTTATGTTATCAACTTTCCATCACTATAACGAATACCTGAGGTTTATTTTGGTTCACAGTTTTGCAGGTTTTATTCCATGGTTGGTTAGCCTCATTGCTTTTGGGTTTGTGGTGAGGCAACACATCATGGTAGGGAGTGGTAAATGGTGGAGAAAGCTTTTCACTTCATGGCTGGGACTCAAATAAGAAGACTGGGTGCTGGTGGCTCATGCCTGTAATCATAGCTACTCAGGGGGCAGAGATCAGGAGGATTACAGTTCAAAGCCAGCCCAGGGAAATAATTCCTGAGACCTATCTCAAAAAAAGTGCTGGTGGAATGGTTCAAGGTGTAGGCCCTGAGTTCAAACCCCAGTACCAAAACAAAACAAAACAAAAAAAGCAAGAAGAGGAAGGGAAGGGAAGGGAAGGGAAGAATTTTCCCCTTCAAAGTACAAACCCAATGACCGAAAGACCTCTCACTATGTCTCACTTCTTTTATAATGGCTTCAGATAGGATTTGCTGTGTAATCTAACCTGGCTTGGAATTCAAATTTAGCCTAGGCTTGCCATGAACTCATATCCTGCTTTAGCCTCCTGAGTTCTGGGATTACAGATTTGAGCCACCATATCTGGCCTTTAGGCCTATTTCTTTAAAGGTTCCATTACCTCCTAATAGTTGCACAGACTGAGGACCAAATCTTTAACACATGGAAATTGGGGGGGACATTCCAGATTCAAACTACAGGAGTCTTCAGCTTATTAATTGTACTTTTGAGGATGTTTCTTGAGAAAAAACTAGGAATGTTTACAAGGTTTCCTTCCTAGGTTTATACCTAGGTATTTGATTTTTTTTTTGAGGCTATTGTAAATGGAATTGTTTTCATACATTCTTTTTCAGTTTGCTCATTATTAGTGTATAGAAATGCTAATGATTTTTCTATGTTAATTTTATATCCTGCTACCTTGCTGTAGCTATTGATGATGTCTAGAAGCTTCTGAATAGAGTTTTTTGGGTCTTTAAGGTATAGGATCATGTCATCTGCAATAGGGATATTTTGACAGTTTCTTTACCTATTTGTATTCCCAAAATGGCCTTTCTTACTACAAAATCATATTAGCACTCTCTGTGTTTTTGGTTTAGTTTCTGGGTTTTCTTTTCTTTTTCTATTATTGTCATACTGGGGTACGTTGTGACATTTACAGGAATTCTTACAATATATCATAGTTGAATTCACCCCCTCCATCATTCTCTTTTATCCCCTCTCCCTTCCCCCATTCCTGGAATAGTTTCAACAGGTCTCATTTTTCCATTTATATACATGAGTACATTGTATTTCCACCATATTCATCCTCCTATACCCTTTCCTTGTATCTTCCTCCCACCCCCACTGGTACCAGTCCCCCAGACAGAATCTGTTTTGCCTTCCTATTCTGTGTTTAAAAAAAAAAAAAAAAAAACAAGACCCCCCTGAAGGAATGTAAGTCAGGTTACGTGTACACCATGTTTATTGCAGCATTATTCACAATAGCCAAGCCATGGAAACATCCAAGACACCCCACTACTGATGAATGGATTAAGACAATGTAGAATTTATATACAGTGGAATTTTATTCAGCCATAATATATTTGCAGATAAATGGATGGAACTGGAGAACATCATCTTAAGTGGATAACTTCACTGCATGTTTTCTCTCATCTCATGTAGATCCTATATAACTACAAGCAACATTATGGAAAACAGGTCATGCTAAGGGGAGGTCACATAGGAGAGGGAGGGTAGAACAGGGAAGTTAAGAAGGTGACTGTGGTTGATGTATTTCCAGCGCATTTCTTGTTAGCGTCAAGGAAAACTCTTGGTATCTGCAGGTCTATGTTTCCCAGGAGACTGCTGTTGCGGAAAACAAGTGCATGCTCGGGTCGCAGAGTCCAGTGCTGTGCCGCAAATGCTTGATTCGTTTTTTTCCCTTAACACTGCCCAATTCTGCTGAAGACATGTCATCTTTCAAACAAATTTAAAATTTTCACTTGATCACTTAAATTAAGCACAGCACCTGCGCTGTTAACTTGAGAGGATTGCCATAACTTTTGCCTTGATTTTGAGGTATCATTTGCTTTTTGGGAGCAGATTTTCACAAAATTAAGGGCGGGAAAGCACTCAGCAGACCACACGATTTAAACACAACTAATAATAATGTGTCCTGACTGCGTGCTTCTCTGCATCAGCTGAACTGTGTGATGAGCATGTAGGAATTTAACATTTTGTTTTTGAAATTTCTTTTGATTTTTAAAAACTTTATTACTTTTTTATCTGGGTACCAGTGGCTCACACCTATAACCCTAACTACTCAGAAGGCTGATATAAAGAGGGTCCCAGTTCCAAGCAAGCCCAGGCAAAAAAGTTAGT
Source organism: Castor canadensis (assembly GCF_047511655.1). Classification (NCBI taxonomy): domain Eukaryota; kingdom Metazoa; phylum Chordata; class Mammalia; order Rodentia; family Castoridae; genus Castor; species Castor canadensis. The sequence continues at coordinate 89,248,356 of NC_133396.1, read as the reverse complement.
GAGTACCATCTCAACAAATAGCTGAGCACAGGGTCATGTGCATGTCATCCTACAGGGATGGAAAGCATACACAGGATGATCATCACTCAGGCCAGACTCAGCAGAAAGCAGACCCTATCCCCAAAATAACCAGAGCAAAGAGTGCTAGAGGCCATGACTCAAGTGGTAGAACACCTGCTCATTAAGCATGAAGCCCTGAGTTCATACTGCAGTACCAAAAAAATTTGGGGGGGATTTTGCTTGGTCAAATCCATGTGTGATAAGTCTGTGAACAGGTGGATTTATGGTGAGCATTTTTATAGCTCATAATGTACATTAATGTACTATCTCCAGGAAATTTTCACTTGCACAGGCATCAGATCAGACTAAATATCAGCCGGGATGGTAGTGGACCTGTGAGCCCAGCTACAAAGGAGACATAGATAGGAGAATCATAATCTGAGGCCAGCCCTGTGCAAAAAATGTGAGGCCCTACCTGAAAAATAATTAAATCTAGGGACTAGGGACTGCAAGGCCCTGAGTTCAAACCCCAGTACCGCCAAAAAAAGTCAATATGGAATAGGTTTCCTGACCAATTTGAACAGGTAAAAGTGTCTTTGTAGATTTGATTTGTACTTCCTTGACTTTTTGTGAGGTAGAATGCTTATACATATATTTATTGGCTAGTTGTATTTCTTTCTTTGTGAACATCATCTTTTGCCTATTCTTTGTATTAAGAATACTTTAACTTACTAGATAGAAAGGTTTTTTTCCTCAGATGTAATTTGTCTCTTCTTCTTGTTTATAGTGTTTCCTGATATGCAGAATTAAAATTTTTTCATCTTTGCAACTTTGTTCTCTAGGGTTTCTTCAATGACATTTGTATTTAGAGAGTCTTCCAATTGAAATATCATATAATATTTGTGTATGCTTCTTCTATTTATTTAAATGTTCTCCAATTTGTTTTATAACTCACATTTAATTTTTTTAAATGTTTAGCAAGAATTTATTTTAGCATAACAGGATAAAGTAGAGAGAAGTGAAGGAAAACAAGAAAAATATTTTCTGCTTCCCACATAGGAAGTGGAAGGAAAGGCTCCCACATTTAAATTTTAGTCTCCTTATCCACATGAGAGTCATAGAATTTATATCAGTTCATGGTATATTAAAAGACTAGGCTTTGTTCAGAATGTTGAATGTGGATTGATTTGTCTGTCAATTGAATAGTGGCCAGCATTTTTGGAGTTTATTCTATGTCAAAGCTATTTGGTTTACTCAACAATTTTTAATGACAGAATTTCTTGGCACACTGCTCAGTGGAGTAATAAATGTTCTCATTATGAGAGGAATTTAAACAATTACAGCTGAAAACCTCTGACTGGTTGTTATAGCTTAGATCTGGAATGTTCCTCAAAGGCCAAGTGTTAATGGCCTGGTCCCCACCCTGTGGTGCCATTGGGAGGTGATGAAACCTTCAAGATGTGGAGCCTAGGAGAGGTCTAAGGTCACTGGGAGTGTACCCTTGAAGGAGATTGCAGGATGCTGGTCTCCCCTCTCTTTCATATCCTAGTCACAAAGTAAATGGCTCTGCTATGCCACGCCCTTCTGCCACGATCTGCCACCTCAATGTAGACCCAAAGCAATGAGACCAATTGGTTATGAACTGAATCCTCCAAAACTGTGAACAACAATTACCCTTTTCTCTTTATAAATTGATTTACCTTGGATATTTTTCACAGTAACAGAAAGCTGACTGATACACTCATATATCTGACAGGTACATTGCAGTTTAAAGAATGATGAACTTAGCCAGCTAATGTCTTTTGTGAGTCCTCTGAAAGTCCATGAAGAGTTAAACGGGCTATTTTACCCAGCACCATCTGTAAAAATGGGTTGCTACAATTCACTTGGAAGGATCAGTTCCCCAGAGGTACAATATTAAGAACCCACAGTCACAAGTTTGACATTCTTTTAAGAAAATTGCTAAAGCAAGGAGAAATATAACACAGAATTTCAACATATTCACAGACCTGATCCACGATTCCTAGCAACATACTATCTATACAGCAAAGCAGGAAATACAGCTCCCAGAATCAGTTATGGTTGGATATAAAGAACATATAAAGTTCTATGTCTGAAAACCTGGACTAAATTCTTGCTCCATCACTGATGGTTTGACTTTGACTAAACCACTTAATGGGCTTCAGTTTCTTCTCCTAAAGAGAAGGGTGACCTCATAGAATTGATGCAAGGACTATGAGAAAATCCATATGAATGTACTGTGTAAACTGCAAAGCGCTGTTCAAATGCTGGTAGTTAATTACCCTATGATATAACGCACAATGTTCTACTTCTCTTACAGAGGAGACGTGGCACCCACTGTCCTTGACTGAGTGAGCACTGTCTGGACACACACTGCCTCCTCTGCAGTTTCGCCTGCTCCAGAACCAACATGCCTCCTGCCTGCGTGTCCCCCAGGTTGATGTGTACATTCGCTTCAGAGTAGGGCCTTCAAGAAATTAGGCCCTAGGAAAATGAGGAATGACATTTTTTGAGCACCTACTATGTGTGATATACTGAAAAGTTATGCTAACAAAATAGAGATGGGTAAGGACTGTCCCAATCTGTTGGGTTTGGAGTTTTGGGTTTTTTTTTTTTTTTTGGTTTTTGGCTTTTGGTAGTACTGAGGTTTGAACTCAGAGCTGCATCCTTACTAGACAGGAATTCTACCACTTCTTGTCCTTCTTGCTCTGGTTATTTTTGAGATAGGGCCTTGCAAACTTTTTGCCCAGGCTGGCCTCTAACCATGATTTCCCAAATCTCAGCCTCTCATGTAGCTAGGATTACAGGCTTTAGCCACCAGTACCCTATTACATTTTTTTATTATAATCTTCTGCTTATACCAGTCTCATGAGGGCTTTAATGAACCAACAGTCAGCAGAAGCCAGGAGGGTGTTTGCATTTCCACCCTTGTGCAGTGTTGGCACAGGGAAAGTCTATTACAGGAAAACTGAGTGGAGTCCATGAAATACTTGTACAATGATTAAAAGGTCTAACTAGTTCAAAGATCTGTTTGTGCAATACATAAAATTTTAGCACTCTTTATATGAAAAAAATGAATTCCATCTCTTTTCATTCACTGTTGGTGCCCTATGTTCATCTTCTCTGCTCCCTCTTAGTCAGATTTTATCCTTCTAGCCTTTAGATACCAACACCTTCACAGGTCTTTGTTTTTAATTGACACATATAATTGTACATACTTGCACCAGTACAGCGCGATGATTTGGTACATGTATACAATATGTAATGATCAGATTTCCATCTCCTTAAACATTTATCATTTCTTTGTGTTAGGAAACTTCAAACTCCTCTCTTCTACTTTTTTAATAAAATATATAATAAGTTATGGTAAACCATAGTTACCCTACTGTGCTGTGGAAGCCGAGAACTTATTGCTCCTATCCAACTGCATTTTGGTGCCCATTATCCAACCTCCTATCCCTCCTCTCCTTCACAGCCTCTAGTGACCACTATTCTACTCTCCACATCCGTGAGATCTTTTTTAGCTTCCAATAGGAGTGAGGACGTGGCAGTATTGTTCTTTCTCCACAGGTCATTTTTATACTGACTTTGCTTCCCATTGAAAAAGCAATCAGACATATTATTTTAAAAATCCAGACAGTAAAGGCAGACATGTTGGCATACACTTGTGATCCTAGTACTCAAGAGGCTAAGGCAGAAGGATTACAAGTTTGAGGCCAGCTTGGACTACATAGAGAGATCCTGTTTCAAAAAAAAAAAATGATTAGACCGTAAAAAAAGATTATACAACAAAATACAACTCTTCCTTCCAAGAGCCACTGTCCATTTTTTTCTTCCAGAAATTTCCCCTGCATGTGTAGGGCATCAATTGAGTTTTTAAGGTAACAGTGAAGCTCTTACACATCAAAAGGAACACTAGCAATTTTCTGTCTTGTAATATGTACTTAATTAAAGTTGCAAATTTTAACAACTAGCTTGAAAAATCTTCAAGTTAAACTTAGTTTAAAACAGTCAACAAAAAAGACTTTCAAATTCAGGGCTGGGTGTGGTGTCTCATGCCTGTAACCCCTATAAGCTAGGTAGGAGGTAGAGACTGGAAGGACCAAGGTTTGAGGCCACTCCAGACAAAACGTTACCCAGACACTCATCTCAACAAGCAAGCCTCATGGTGGCACATGCATGTCATCCCAGCTAAGGGAGAGCCATAGGTAAGAGGATGGTGATCTGAGACCAGCTGGGGCAAAAGTGTAAGACCCTACTTAATGTATCTGATCATCTCAAACTCCTCTAAGGTCCTAGAAGCAGAAAACTGTGAAAGTCCATGAGCAATTCCTATAAATAAAAAAAAAAAAATCAAACATCAATATGGCCCATCAGGTTGTCTAAAACATGTAATCATTACTTATGAAACTAACATTTTTATGTATTTCAAATTAAACATAGGTCTAATATAAAATACTTGGAAACATTTAAAATTAAAATCATATCTCAATATGTCTGGTTATAATGACAACTTTTCAAACATTTTCAATAATTTACAAAACATTCTTACCAGAAAGATTATCAACTTGTTCCTGACAAGTTGTCCTGACAACATAGTACAAAATGTTAATGGCAAGGATTGGTTTTACTTCATCATCCCTATACTCACTGTGATAGTTTGGATCTTAAGTGTCCTCAAAGACCCATGTGTTAAAGACTTGGTCCCTAGCTTCATGCTATTGGGAGTGGTGGAACATTGAAAAGGTGGGGCCAAGTCAAGATGGCTATCATCAGTAACACAAACAACAACAAATACTGGCAAGGATGTGAGGAGAAAGTAACACCTTTACACTGTGGGTGGAAATGTAAATCAGTGCAAGCACTGTACAAAGCAGTGTGAGATCCCTCAAAAAACTAAAAATAGAACTGTCATATGATTCAGCAGTACAACTTCTGGGCATATATCCAAAGGAATGTGCTCCAGGATATGATAGAACCACTTGCACACCCATGTTTATTGCAGCACTATTTACAATAGCCAAGCTTTGGAAACAGCCCAGATGCCCCAGGACTGAAGAATAGATTAAGTAAATGTGATATAGATGCATAATAGAGTTTTTATTCAGCCTTTAAAAAATGAAATTATATTTTTGCAGGTAAATGGATGGAATTGGAGAACATCGTGCTAAACAAAATAAGCCAGGCTCAAAAAGTCAAAGGTAGCATGTTTTCCCTCAAATGTGGAAGCTAGACCTATAAGTTAAAGTATAAATAGATACACATATGATTATATATATACATATATATAGTAAGAGAACAAAATCACATTAGTGAGTCTCTGCAAGGGGGCAGGTAGGAGAGGTAAAGAAAATGTCAGAGAATGAAAAATATTGGAACAACCCATCTATATATGAATATAATATATTGTACTTTTAACTGTTGAATATTAGAGGAGCATGGTGATTTAAAAAAAAAAAAAAAGCAAGTAACAGCGGGCTTAATTTGATGAAAGCACCATATATACAGGCCTGAAGTACCAAGGCAAAACTTTCTTGAACCATAAATATACACTCAAAAAAATTAAAGCAGGAGGGTAAAATAGGTCTTTTCTGGGGATAGGTACCAGTGAGAAGTGTGTGGACATAAGTAAAGGGGGAATACAGGTGAATATAGTTGGGAGTGATCTCAGCTACACAGGAGACCAAAGGTAGCAGGATCCCATTCCAAGGCTAGTCCCCGTCAAAAATGTGAGAAAAAAATACCTAAAACAAAAATGGCTAGGGAAGGGTACCTGCCAAGCAAGTGTGAGGCCCTGAATTTAAACCACAGTTTTGCCAAAAGATAAAGGGGAAAAAAATACCAGTTTTCAGTCACCCAGACCTGGCCTCCTTCTACCCCTTCTGACTCACCTGCCCTGGACTCTAGCCCACCTGCCACCTTTCAGTTCTTCACCAGAAGACTCCTTTAGCCTCAGGACTTTCCCATACCCTGTTGTCTTTCCAGAATGTTCTCATCTCAGTTCTCTGCATGGTTGGTTTGTTTTCTCCCTCAGATCCCTGCTAGATAACTCTAATTGCTCCAAGTATGTCTCCTGCCAACCTTATCCCCAGCAAAGCAACTGATTTGCTTCCTTCCTAGCACTTACCACAACTTACAATCATGAGTTTATTGTCTGCTTCCTTGTGTTCTGTCTTCCTCACTGGACTGTAAGTCTTTTAAAAATTTCATCTGTGATTCCCTGGCATCTAACATAATTTGTTGAATAAATAAATTAGAAACAGCAGTAGCCAACAGAAATAAATATTGCACCACCTCTACAGAGTGGACCTCTAAACAGGACCTATGATAAAAATCTGTATTTAGAGCCAGGCACAACAGCTCACTTCTGTAATCCTACTATTCAGTAAGCGGAAATCAGGAAGGTTCATGGTTGGAAGGCAGCTTAGGCAAAAAGTTCATGAGACACCCCCCCCATCTCAACCAATAAAAAAGCTAGGCATGCAAACTTGGAGAACAGGAGGGTGGAACAGGTTCTGCCTGGGGGTGTGGGAGGGGGTAGGTGGCAGGAGGAAAGGGGTAGGAGGATGAATATGGTGCTAACAATGTATACACAAGTATGTAAATGCAAAAATGATGTTGCAACTGCTCCAGGAATCAGGAGAGAGGGGGTGGGGGAGAGAAGTGGAGGGGGGAATTCAAGTATAATATATTTAATACATTGTAAGAGCCTTTGTAAATGCTACAATGTACCCACACCCAGCACAACAGTTAAATAAATAAATAAAAAGCTGGCATGGAAGAACATGCCTGTCATCCCACTTAAGCAGTAAGCACAAATAGGAGGATCCCAGTCCAAGCTGCCTGAGCATTAACTCGAGACTCTATTTTTAAAAAAAATACCTAAAGCAAAAAGGACTGGGGGCATGGCTCAACTGGTGGAGTACCAGCCTAGCATGTACAAGGCCCTGAATTCAAACTCCAGGACCACAGGAAAAACAAAACAAACACAAAAAGTTCTGTGTTTGGGAAAACAGTCAAGAAACTTGTCTAAAGAAAGTGTGGTTACATGGGCTGGGGCAGGTCCAGGCTTAGGGCCAATCACACTATCTGGGCTCTCTCGCTTCTCAGGAGTGAGAAGTAAAGAACAGGGAAATTCTCACAGTGCAGTGATGGGCAGGTAATGATCTAAAGGTTGTGTGTGTTACAATTCTATAATAGTTACAGCCCACAGGAAAAAAATGACATTTTCCCCTGAATTCTTACACTAACCCAATAAAGCAGGCAGAGCAGAAATCACTGTTCTCTGGGCAGAGATAAGGAAGGTGAAAAGTCAGTGTCTTGTCCAAACTCATGTGGCTAACAAGTATAAAACTGAATTGAAGTTAGGTCAGCTGCCTCCAAGTTCAGAGATCTTTACACCCTGTTTCCAAATAGGATGTGTTTTCAAGCACCTACTATGTGACAAATGAAGATTCAAGGGAGAAATAAAACAGTATCCCTGATCTAATAGAGTTAAACAATTGCACCTATAAAACAATGTGAGACTGACTGCCCCAGCCCATCAGTGCAAGCTGAGCTGAACAGTGGTGGGCAGAGATGGAAAATAGCTGAAAAGGCCAACGGTCAGGAGAAGCTGTGACAGAAGGTGGGTCTGAGCTCTCAGATTCCATCCTGAGATCTTCCTGTGCAGAGGAGCAGATTGAGTTCACTATGTTCCAATTGAGCTTACCTCCTTGACTTTCACTGGTGAAGTCATTTCAGAGCAAAGAGTATCTTTTCTAATCAGTAACATGATATATAAGCAACTGCCTTACATTGTTGCAGCCGGAAGAACTCTCCTTGCTGCAATTATTCCATGAGCAGTTTTGTGTTCTCTTGTTTCTTCTGTTCTCTATTTTCTATCTACAATGTTCAATTCCAGGTAATTCAGCAGCACACAACACTTTCCTTCTCTTAGATGCCCTGTGTAGTGGCCTGTGACCACAATCCTGCCTATCAGTCACAGAAGAAGCAACAAAAGGAAAGCAGAGAGAAGTTGTGTGTGATGAAGGTTAAAGACCACCAAGTATTGCTGGAGGTGCCAGTCAGTTAATGACACCAAGAACACAGGCTTAAGCATCAACCAGAAAAGCTGCTGAGTGATATTTGAGTTTGTTTGTGACCAGAAGAGAGCATGACTCCTTTCCCTGCCACTACCACCAAATGCATGGCCTGTAAAGTATGAATGAAATAGACCTTCCTCCTGGGTGAAGAGCACAGTTCTGTCTACTCCTAAATTCACTTTGCTTGAAGAGGTTGCTGTTCTTCCAGGATAGAAGAGACAGTATTGTCTGAAGGCAGAAGCTTCAGAAGAAAAGAATTTTCATCCTGCTGGACCACTGGGCCTTTTTTATTTAAGTAAGAGCCAAGCATTTTGTTCAAAGCTGTTAAATAAACAGTATACCTGTGATGCCTCCTGTTCAAATGATTTCTCATTTTATTTGTTTGCTTTATTTAGTACTCATACCAAATCCTATATGGACAAAAAATTAATTTATTTTTATTTACTTAGAATGTGATATCTAAATCTCTCTTCAATATAAATATGTCCAAGGCATATACTCAAAGGAATGTAAGTCAGGTTACAATAAAGACACCTGCACATCCATGTTTATTGCAGCATTATTCATTATAGCCAAGCTATAGAAACAGCCAAGATGCCCTACAACTGATGAATGGATTAAGAAAATGTAGTATTTATATACAATGGAATTTTTCTTAGCCATAAAATAAAATGACAATAAATTTACCTGTCATTTGCAGGTAAATGGGTGGAACTGGAGAACATCATCTTACGTGAAGTTAGCCAGGTTCACAAAGCCAAAGACTGCATGTTCTTTGGCTCTCATGTGTAATATAGGCCCAATACAAATACAAACAAAAATATACATACAGAACATGTACCCAAAAGTGGGACTGGTAGAGGAGACTGGGGGGGGGGGGTGGGCAGGAAAAGAAGGAGAGAAAGACAGTGAATAATAATGAAATATGTCACATCTGTGAAGGAATAAGATATGAAACACACTGAAAACTGTTGAACAACATAGGATAGGGGAAAAGGGTGAGGAAGTACAGATTGACACAATATATTCACAGGTAAAATACTAAGGCAAAAATCCCACTGAACAATGAATAAGCACCTAAACAATGAAGGACAAGAATATGAAATAGGTCACACTAAAGGGAGGGCATTAATGGGGGGAAATGAAGAAAGCAAAGAAGGTGAATGTGGTTGATGTACTTTCTATACAAGTATGAATATGGAACATTCAAACCTGTTGAAATCACCATAAGAAGGGCACTAAGGTAGAAAGTAGAATAATAGAGGGGGTAAACCAATTCTGGATATTATATGTGTGTGTGTGTGTGTGTGTGTGTGTGTGTGTGTGTGTGTGTGTGTATGGAAATCTTAAGTAAAAATGTCTTTTTTAAAGAATGAAGGACAAGAAGGTAAAACAGTTCCTATATAGGGGTGAGTTCCAGTGTAAGGGGGGATGACATAAACAATGGGTGAAGGGAAAGAGGGAGAATATGGTGAAAGTATTATGTACTCATGTATGAAAGAGAGTTGAAACTAACAAGGGGGATAAAAGAAAATAATGTTGTGAGTGCATAACCACTATTTTAATAATTCTTTACACAAATGTGTGATGTCATATTTGACTTTGCTTATGTAGGTCATAAGTTCCAAAAAGATAATTTCCCAGCCCAAAAAAACATAAATTTGAAAAACTTGAGATTGAGTCAACATGCTTTAATAGGAAAAGGCCTCTAGCTTTTATATATTATCAATGTGGTGACTCTCTGTTCTAATAAATGAGGATTTTGTTTTCCTTTTCTATGATCTCTACAACCCCATCAGTAATGTGTGTGAATATTTTTCCTTTTGCATCTCCTGATGTTTATTGTCTGAGGCAAATTAAATTCCCACCAAAGTTTGCAGTCAGTATTTTAACACCTATATTGCTGTATAGGTCCAGGGTTATATCCCACTAAAATCAGTCTTATTAAATAAACTGTCTTGGGATTCCAAGTGCTTTGGTTTATTTCCTGATTACACTACACAGAAAAGTGGGACATCTGCCACCTCAATTCTGGGAAAATCAACTAATATACAACCATACAAAGGTCATCTTGACAGTCTTGACACTAATTTTTATGATGCAAATGTATAAACTGATTTTTGCAAAGGATAGATTTTTTAAATGCATTTAACTTATGTTTTCTACCAGCATAAATTAAAATGGCTCACTAATAGTCATTAAAAACAGTTGCCAGAGATAATCCACATGAAGAAAAAAAAACCAACCAGCAACCTGCAAATGTTGGAAGTGTTGTTTTGATAAGGAAGAGATACTCAGAATGCTTACACTGAGAAATACCTCAGCCTTTTAAAGAGTAAGAAACCACCTAGGCTTCTTTTTTTTTTCTTTATTCATTTATTCATATGTGCATGCATTGTTTGGGTCATTTCTCCTCCCTGCCCTCCCCCATCCCCTCCCTCTCCCCTTCACTCCTCTCAATTCCAGGCAAAACCTGTTCTGCCCTTTTCTCCAATTTTGTTGAAGAGAAGACATAAGCAATAATAATAACGACACAGCGTTTTTGCTAGCTGAGATAAGGATAGCTATACAGAGAGATTCCTAGCATTGCTTCCATGCACAGGTGTATTACAACCTGAATTGATTCATCTCTACCTGACCTCTTCACTACTTCCCGCCACCTTCCCATATTGACCTCTGTTGTTTTAAGGTTACTGTATTAGCTCCTCTGCAATGGAGACATCAAACACTTTCAAGTTTTGGGTTTCCTACCTATCCCCATACCTCCTGTATGTGCTCTCCCTTTAGCATGTGACCCAAGTCCAACAACACTACTGCATTTGCCCTAAAGTCCACATATGAGGGAGAACATATGATTTTTGGTCTTCTGAGCCTGACTAATCTTGCTCAGAATGATGTTCTCCAGTTCCATCCACTTACCTGCGAATGATAAGATTCCATTCTTCTTCATGGCTGAGTAAAATTCCATTGTGTATAAGTACCACATTTTCTTAATCCATTCCTCAGTAGTGAGGCATCTTGGCTGTTTCCATAACTTGGCTATTGTGAAAAGTGCTGCAATAAACATGGGTGTGCAGGTGCCTCTGGAGTAACCTGAGTTGCATTCCTTTGGGTGTATCCCTAGGAGTGGGATTGCTGGATCATATGGCAGATCTGTGTTTAGTCTAATGAAGAATGATGATGGAGTTTGGATTAAGTATCTTGGACTGGTTTAAAATAGAGCTTTGTACCGGAATTGCCAAAGCCTCTGTCCAGTTTAGTGTCATGTGAAAATTTGTTATTTTCCAGGTAGATATTCTTATAGAGTATTGTCTTGAAAATCAGGTTGTCTCTTCTACATCGAGAGAATTCTTATGTTTTCTAATTTCAAATTTTTTTCTTAGAGAAATTGTGCAATAAAGCTGAAGTAGAATGTGAGATTTTGCAAATGCTTTAACAACTTATAATACTTTACATTTGTAAAATTAATATATTGTACTGGTACAAAAAAGTTTTAAATTATATTTTGAGAAGCTCCCAAAAAAATAATGGAGGGGGTGGATCTAACTCAGATATATTGCAAGCGCTTTTGTAAATGTCACAATGTACCCCCCGTACATTGTGCTAAAAATGCAATGCTAAAAAAAAAGATTAATGCAATCTGTCAGGTTTAAAATTCCACCAAAGCAAAACACAAGTGATGTTTATATAACCTAATATTAATTACTAAATTACTAATCTAATAAGGTTACTAAATCTTTAAGTCTTAAATAATTTTGTCACAAGGTGAAGATGTTCAAAATCCCATGGGAAAATACCGATTGCCAAAACTAAACAATAAAGATGGGAAGTGAAAAACAAAGTTATTTCTCAGATTACAACTGCTAAAGCCTCTGGAGAAGTCAGATCAAGGGTCATGTCTTCTCCTCCTCTCCCACTCTGTTCCCCAGTGAAAAGAGCTACTGGACTCCAAAAACAACATGCACCCTTAAACCAACAGGCTCCTCACCTTTACACACTCCACCTTTTCCTCCTACCCACTTTCTCCAGATTTTTCCTCTCCATGTGTTTCCTTTACCTCTCACCCTTTTCATCAATTTTCCTCTCTCCTTTTCTTTTCCCTTTGCCTCATTCTCATTTCCTCCTCTCTCTTATGCTACCCCTCCCTTGCAGTAAAAGGCTGTACATTAAACCCAAGGATAAATCATTACTACTTGCTTTAAGAACCTTTAGTTTTCATTTTAAATGTGGGTGCTTTGAACATTTTCTACTTTTCACTGTAAGATAAAATTTACTTTTCACATGTGGGTGTACAAGGATATTTGTTTGTGCTTACATTGTTTATAACATTCCTACTGGAGATTAGTGGTCCTTGAAAGAAAAGAAAGTGACACCACTGTAGGATTATATTACTTTGGACAAGTCCTCTCAAATCTGCTTGAGCTTTGTGTACAAAGAATACACCTCTTCAGCCAGAAAAATATCTTCTCAGTGCCTGTGATGCACTGACCACTGAATCTACCACCAGTTCAGCTAATTGTCACTTCCAGTAACTTCTACTCTGCCCAGACTGACCTAAGCTTTGCTCCCAAGCACAAATCATCTTGGCTTCATTTATTCAGGTTGCTCTGATGCATTTTGCATCCTCTTTCTTTTTCTGCCCACATTTCAGGAACTAGCTTGCATCCTATTTCTTCCTTGAGGTCTCCTCTGACTTCCCATGGCTCAAATTTAAGTCCACGTACTTAATATATGTTCTGTGTGTGCATACCTAATATATACTTTCTTTCCAACCAGATTTTTAGTTCCTGAAGAAAAGGAGTATGCTAGTCAGCTTTTCATCATTAGAATGACATACCTGAGAGAAATTAACTCATAAACAGAAAGGTTTGTTTCGGTTCACAATTTTGGAGGTTACAGCCTATGATCAACTGGCCCCATTGCTTTGGGCCTGTGGTGTGGCAGAGTATCATGGTGTGAGCGCACAACTGAGCAAAACCACTCCTTGGGCCTGTGAGAAGACAGAATATCATAACAGGAGTGACTGGAGGAACAAAAGTACTCACCTCATGGATGGGAAGAAAAAGAGAAAAAAGGAAAGAGCTGGAGTTCCACTATCACCTTAAGGGGATACCCCTAATAACTTATAGACCTCCCACTTAGGCTCAGCCTCTTAAGGTTCAACCACTTCCCAATGATGCCACCTTGGGGACCAAGCCTTTAACACCCAGGGACAATTAAGATCTCAATCATAGCAAGAAGCTACCACTTTTATTCATGTTTATCAGCATTTAGATCCAGCTTCATCCATCATGAAACTGGACACTTACTAAGAGCTTACTAAATATCTTCTGATGGCGATCAATGGGTATAAAATATGTGGTCTCATTTCTAAAAAAGGCAGTGTGATAAGACAAGAGAGTCTCGGCCAGTTGTATTCCTAGCTTTACTCCTAACTACTCCTGAGGCAAAAAGGGCTGGAGACATGACTCAAGGGGTAATGTGCCTGCCCAACAAGCATGAAGCCCTGAGTTCAAATCCCAGGACCATCAAAAAAATTATTGTGTTGTGACAACTTTCAGAGCAAGGCATCGAGAATTCTTATCAAGACCAAGACTAATAGGGTCTGTCTTTCATTCAAGAAAAATAGATCATGTCCTAATGGAATTCAATTCAAGGGTTTCTAAGTGTACCTATTCCCTACCTCCTTCCCATACATCCTCAAAATGAAACAAAACATTTCTCCCACATACCTAAGAATTTCAGTCATTTGCTTATAAAACTTCTGTGTTGCCTTTAAAATGAAAATGTCCCCAAGAAGTCTAATCCATTGTTTCAAAGCTTATACTTTAGAATACATAATTCCAGACCATGGCCTATGAAATGGTAGAAAGAAAGTGAGTGATACATGGGCACTATAAGGGTCCACTTGCCTTTTCCCTTTGGGGCAGTACCAGGGGTTACTGAAATCAAATTGAGAATAAATTTAATGTGATACGCAAAAAAGATGAGCAGAAACAGGTCAAAACATTTTAAGAGCACCAAACAGGACTTTAAGATAATAAGTATGAGGAGCTGGAACAGTATGATTTTTTAGGAGAAAAGTGCACTATTATTTTAATAACAAAATGAACTGATAATAAATTAGTTATAAATTGAAAACAACCTAAAATAGATTATGGTTAAATAAATTATGATACTTGCATATGAGTGCAATGAATGGGATACACATGCATGCAATGGAATATAATGCAGCCATTAAAATGATAGACTATTTCTATACTTGATAAGATTTTCAATATATTACTGAGAAAAAAGATTTACCACATGAAATCCTCTCATATTACTAATGTATGCTAATTCAAAAATAAAATTAAACTTAAAAAGATTATAAAATAGCACATATAGAAGAGTCCCTTTTTGAAGACAAATCATATAGATATGCATGGATAGATACACACACACACTCATTCACACACACACACACAGGCTTTTGGCCCCAGCACCTCTCCCCTCAGCAAAATCATTCCACCCAGTTCTTTTCTGTAGTTCCCATGGGTTGCCTGTGCTAACTTGTTCATTATCTATGCTCTTATGTCTGTCCACTTGACCCTCTGCTCATTCTTGCCCCACCCCATTGCAGAATATGGTTCCCAATGCATGTGAGTTCCCTAAACCCACAAAATTGGTGCAATACAAAATACAGCTCACTTCAGTGCTTTCTGCACTGGAGACCTGCCACATTCTGACTGAAATGCGAAGAAAGCCCCCTTCCCAAAGACTGCTTCCTTTTACATCTAAGTCTTTTGCCTGTAGTGTCTGTCTCCACAGGCCTCAGATTTAGTCTACAGAACAGGGCGAGATTTTTAAGAAAGCAGAAGAAAAAGGGACAAGAAGGCACAAAACACACAGCCCAGGTTTTGTTCACCAAGAGATCCCATCTCAAGTCTTCTCCAAATGCTAAAATCAAAATCTTTTATGTAAACCACCTTTGAATATCAACACCTGCTCCACTCAACTGCTTTCTCCAACCCAGCAAGTCTGTGGCCCCAGTTCAGGCTCCCTACCCTATCGAGTCACACACACACACACAGTATTATACACACGTGTATAATACAACCACACGTAATATGATGATGACTACGACAATGATGATGATGGCTAGATTCTGAATATGAGCAAAAACCTTGCTTTCTGAGCTTGGTTTATGTCATTTGACACAATGCAATAACAACTTCATATAATGGCTGTAATCCATGTTTTAAAACATATGTCTTAATTTTTATAAGAAACATGGATCTTTTGGGGGAAAGAAAATTAAAAAGAGGCTAAAGATGAGGACCAAAGATGGGCTTATTCCCAGAAGTAGTAGTTGAACTTCTGGTGAAGGACAAGATCCTTTCAAAGAGATGAGTATGGGTAGGTTGGTTGGAAAGAGCATGGGGTGGAGAGAGAGGAAAAGCAGCACGATTAGAGGATACAAAAGGACTGAGAAGGAAGAGAAAGATTACCAATGAAGAGATACAGAAGACAGCTGATATTTAATAACAATCCCACGTGTCAATTTTTGCTCTTAATTTCCTAAGCAATTGAGTCCTTGCCTATATCTTAAAAGAGTATATATTTTCCTCTAGTATTTTCAAAGTTTCAGGTCTCACATTAAGGTCCTTAAGTGATTTTGAGTTGATTTTTGTGCAGGGTGAGAAATAGGGTTCTCATTTCAGTCTTCTACCTGTGGATATACAATTTTCCTAGCACCATTGTTAAAGAGGCTGCTTTTTTTACAATGTGTGTTTTGGTGCCTTTGTCAAGAGTCACATGGCTGTGGCCGTATGAGTTTACTTCTGGATTTCCTATTCTATTTCACTGGTCTATGTGTCTGTTTTATGCCAGTACCGTGCTATTTTTGTTACTATGATGTCAGGTATTGTGATACTTCCATCTTTGCTCTTTTTGCTCAGTATTGGTTTGGTTATTTGGGGATTTCGTGCTTCCATATGAATTTTAGGATTGTTTTCCCTATTTCTGTGAAGAGTTATTGGAATTTTGATGAGGAGTGCATTGAATTTGTATATTGCTCTTGAAAGGATGGCCATTTTAACAATATTAATTCTGCCAATGCAAGAACATGGCAGATCTTTCCACTTCCTAGTGTCTTCTACAGTTTTTTCTTCCATGCTGTATAGTTTTCCCTGTAAAGAGAGAGCATAAAAGACTGGGAAAAATCCTTGCCAGATATTAATATCCAGTACATAAACAACTCTAAAAATTAAGCACTAAAATAACAAGTAATCTGATATATAAATGACATATGAAACGAACAGTCATTTTTCAAATGAAAATAGACAAATGGCTAATAAATACATGAAAAAAATACTCAACATCCTTAGCCATTAGGGATTTGCAAACTAAAACTGCATTGAGATTCCACCTCACCCCAATCAAAATAGCAAGCGTCAAGAAAATGAGTAACAAATGCTGGAAAGCGTGGGGTGGGGGAGGAACTTACACACTGCTGGTGGGAGTGTGAAGCAGTCCAGCCACTATGGAAATCAGCATGAAGAGTCCTCAAAAAAATTAAAAACAGAATTCCTATAAGATCCAGCCATACCACTTCTGGATATATGCCCAAAGTAATCAAAGCCAGCTTAGTGTAGAGATATCTACATACCCATGTTTATTTTGACTCTGTTCACAGTATCCTAGTTATGGAAATTTCTTCAACCAAGGGCAGGCAAACCATGGAACTACAACAGTGCTGCTGCAGACCATTCACATTCCAAGCAAATCTCTTCTTTCTAGACAAAAGACAAGATACGGGGCCTTTTAAGCTGGAGATCATGGGAAGGAATCCCCATGTTCTCATTCTTTTCCCCCTTTTCCTCCTTCGCCATTTTCTCTCTTTCACAGCTTGCTAATGATGGGAACTTATCAGGGCCAGGATGGCAAGTAGCATAGCAGAGTAGAAACTCTGCCTTGCTGGTCAAACAGAGACCCAAAGAGCTCTAGAGTAATGCCTTATGTAAATTGTCTCTTTTTCTTTCCCCACATAGCACCCAAACTGGTCTTGGTTGCAAAATCTGGTATCAGCAGAGGCAGCCAAAGTTCCAAAACTGGTCAGAGGACAAGGAATAGGGAGGACCACACAGATGGGTGACTGGGGAAATCTTGGAGAAATGAGAGTTAGAGAAAGGGATATTCCTACTTCTTTGTGTGAAATGGCTCACAGCTTATCTTTAACCCTATGGGACACATGCATGGAACATACTCAAGCAGCCTAACAAAAGTTCCAAAAACTGAGATAATATTAGAACTGTCACCCAGAGAATACAATGTGAGAAAAATCAAACAATTTGACATTCTCAGGGGGATTTTTCTTTTTTTCCTTTTTTTTTTTTTTTTTTGGTGATACTGGGTGTTGAACTCAGAGCCTACTTGCTAGGCAGGCACTGTAACACTTGAGCCACTCTGTAAGACCTTTTGGTATTGGCCAGCCTGGATTGGAATCTTATTTTTTGCTTCCTCACATAGCTGAGATAACAGACATGCATCACCATGCCCAGCCGTTGGTTAAGATGAAGTCTCATGAACTTTTTGGCTATAGTGGCCTTAAACTGAGATCCTCCCACTCTCAGCCTCCCAAGTAATTAGGATTACAGAAATGAGCTATTGAACCAAGATTAGGAGGATTTTAATTGGAACCATTCAAATTCAATACTCAAAATACCCAGAATAAAATGCAAAGTTACTCAACAAAGAACCAAGAAAGGGTGACTAATTTTGAAGGGAAAGGCTATCAGAAAACTCCATCCCTAAGATGACAAGATGTTAAGATAACCAGACCCAGATTTTTATAATTTTTAAAATTTTTTTTTATTGTTGTGCTGGGTGGGAGTACATTGTGGCATTTACAAAAGTTCTTATAATATATCATACTTGAATTCACCCCCTCCATCATTCTCTTTTATCCTCACTCCCCCCTATTCTTGGAATAGTTTCAACAGTTCTCATTTTTCCATTTACATACATGTGTACACAGTATTTGCACCATATTCACCCTCCCACACCCTTTCCCCACCACCTCCCCAATCCCATTGGTACCAACCCCTCAGACAGGACTTGTTCTGCCCTCCTGTTCTCCAATTTCATAGAAGAAACAAAATGACATTTTTATTTGTTTAAGATAGCTACAGAGGAAGTTTCACTGTGACATTTCCAAGTGTATATGTATTATAACCCAAATTTGGTTCATCTCTATTTTTCTTCTTTCTACCTTAGTCGCCATTCTTATGCTGATTTCAACAAGTTTGAAAATTCTATATTCATTCTTGTATAGAAAGTACCTCAACCATATTCACCTTTTTAACTTCCTTCTTTTACCCTCACTCTCTTTAACATGACCTATTTTTCATAATATTGCTGTATTTGTATTAGGTCTATATTCCACATATGAGAGAAAACATGCAGCTTTTGGCCTTCTGAACCTGGTTAACTTCACTTAAGATGATGTTCTCCAGTTCCATCCATTTACCTGCAAATGACAAACAACAAAATTTCATTCTGTTTTCAGACCAAGATTTTAAAGCAGCTAGTATTTCTATACTTCATAAAGTAAAGATGAGTACTCTTGAACAAAGGGGGAAAAAAACAGAAATTATGGGTAGAGAAATGGAAACTATTTTTTGAAAAAAGAACTATCTTACAAGACTGAGCACACTTTTAACATACAATCCAGCAATCACCCTTGTCATTTGTTCAAATGATTTAAAAACTTATATCCAAACAAAAACTTGCACATGGATATTTGTAGCAGCTTTATTCCTAATCTTCAAAACTTGGAAGCAACCAAGATAACCATAAGGAGATGAAGGGATAAATAAACCGTGGCAAATCCACACAATAAAATGTTCTTCAGTATCAGAAGGAAATGAGCAAAGTCTTTCCTGGAACAGATAGACTGTATTTTTAATTCCTCTGGATGCATAGACTTCCAAATCTGCCACCTTCACACCTGATCCTGGACCTGAATTAATATTATTACTTCTATGCAAACAATGGTGAGAATATAGACACTTTCCTTAGAAAAACAGAATTAGACAGCCTTCCAGAAAGAACTCACCTGCTTCATCTGCATGAACTACTTTGCAGACTCAGTCACCATCTGCTGTGGGCACACCTTCTGTCCATCCTATCTCTGACTTTTCTAGCAAGAAGCCCAAACTCCTGGCTGTTACCCAGTATGCAGGGAACCATTCCAGCAGAGAGACCTTAAAACCAATTTTCTTCTGAAGAATCTGGTCTCCATTGCCAGTCTCAGGTAAATCCTGAGCTTTAAGGAATATGTGTATGTAACAGACAGGGGACAAAGAAGATCTTCTGAGAAGAGAACAAGAGCCTGCTCTGTCTGCTCTGCTCCAACTGTCAGGAGCAGACACTCCTGACACTGTTCCATTAAAAGGGCTGCCAAGGAACACCAGGAGAAGCTACAAGAAAGATACACAAAAATCAGAGAAACATCAATGAAGAGAACAAAATAACCGGCCCTTGGATCTGCTGTGGGTATCTACAAAAAGAGATGGGCAAGGCTAAGAAACTGCATCCATTTCTCCATGAGGAAGAAACACAACATTTAAAGAGTCTTAAAAAGGAAGGCAAAATGATTTTACAGCAACTCAAGCCAAAATAGTCCAAAAGAGAGAATGCCTACAAGAAATGTGTCAGGTGCTAGTGAAAATGTGCTGTAAAACATATATGGAGCTGCTTCAGGATTTGGGAGCCACCTTGGCAAGGAGTGGGTCAGTGTAGCTGTACAAGTCCCAACCTGTGAGCCCAGGGCCTGTTGCCCAGCCCATCACCACACTGACAGACAGACCCAATTGCTTCTGAGATTTCCTTTGAAAATGTAATAATTAATCACAATGCTAGGCTTTTTAATGATTTGAGAAGTTTGAGGTTTAGACATGAACATCAAGATGCATCTGTGAATTCTTACAGGTCTAACTATTTTGCTTTCTGGAGAGCCCAGAGTTTTACCTTTTCACCTCTGGGAACCATTACTGGAAGCTGGATGTGAAAGACTCTGGATTGGGCTCTAGAAGTCTGTAAGGATACCTAGATAAGGAAGAATAGCACACTAATTAAATTTGAGGACATATTCCTCTTTTTATGTGTAAAGGAGGATAATCATTACTGTCTCTTGACCAACTCTCCAATGCTTCCTCACTATATAGAGAAGCCAAGGGTCAGGTTGGTGAGTTTTGATTTTGAGAATGGAAGTGTGAAGTTTTTTATTTTATTTTTTGTGGTACTAGGGATCGAACCCAGGGTCTCATGCATGCTAGGCAAAAACTCTAATCCACTGAGATATGTTCCCAGTGGGAAGTGTAAGAGTTTCCTTATATGGAGATAGATACTCTGCTGACTCATTGGGTTTCCTTATCAGGCCTTTCTTTTACCCTAGTTACAAATGATCAGTGCTAAGTCAGGGAACTTCATAACTCAGGGAGCTCTTCTCAATCATACTGCACTTCAGAGTCTTATAAGAATTTTCTACTTCAATGTAGCCTTATTGCACTGTTATCAGCTGTGAAGACACTGAAGTGAAAAAGGAAAAAAAGGAAATGAGACATCAAGTGAAAACATATGGAGAAAACTTAAATGCATATTAGTAACTAAAAAAAGCCAATCTGAAAAAGACTGACTCTACATGATTCCAAATATATAATATTATGGGAAATGTAAAATTATAGAAAGAGCAGAAAAGCCAGTAGTTGGAAGGGTTTAGCAGGGAGGGGGAGATGAGATGAATAGACGGAACTCAGAAGATTTTTAAAGCAGTAAAACTATTCTGTACGATACTATAACAGTGGACACGTGACTACACATTTGTTCAAACCCACAGAATGTGAACATCAAGCGCGAACCCTAATGTAAACTATGGGCTTTGGGTGATAATGTGTCAATACAGGTTCTCTGATTGTAATAAAAGTACCGCTCTGATGCCAGAAGTTGATAGTGGGAGAAGTCATGAAGGTGTAGGAGCAGGGGATGTGGGAGAACTCTCTGTACTTTCTGTTCAACTTTGCTATGAACCTAAAACTACTCTAAAAATAGCCTATTTTAAAGGTCTTTAAAGAACCAACTGGAAATTTTAGAAGTGAAAAAGAAATACTCTCTAAAATTTAAAATTAAATTGATGAGTTCAGTTTCAAAATGAAGAAGAGTCAGTGAACATAATAAAAATATTAAGGGAGAACACAGGAATGAAAAACAGAGGAGAAAACTGGAAAATAAGAAATAAAATGGATCCAGTAATAGCAATTATTATATTAAAAGTAAATAGTTGAACACACCAATTAAAACAGTTTAATTTGTCAGCTTGAACTAAAAATAAACAATACCCAATTATCTACAAGAAATCTACTTTACAAATAAAGACATAGATATGTTATAAGTAATTGGATGGAAAAAGAGCTAGTTTACAAACATTAATTGAAGAAAAACTAAGTGGCTATATTACTAGAGAAAGTGAACTTAAAATTAGGAATATTACTAGGGATAAGAAAAGATACTACATAGTCAGAAAAGAGTCAATTAATAAGGAAAACATAACAATCAAATATTTGCACCTAATAAGAGAAGCTCCAAAAGCTTAAAACAGAAATAGAACTGAAATCTACAGAGAACTATTAACTCCATACTTACAGTTGGAGACTTCAACATCAATTGATAGGAACAGACATAAAGCTGATATTATTATATAAAGACCTGAACGTTACACTCACTTGATATAATTTACATTTGTAGCACACTCTACTTAAGAAAAGCAGAAAACCATTTTTTTATCAAGGATCATTGGAATAATCACCAGAATAGACCACATACCTTAACAAATTTGGAAAAATTGAAATCACACAAAGTATCTTCGTGGACTTAAATAGTTAAATGAGAAATTAATAAAAAGAAAGATATCTAGTAAATCTTCAAATATTTGGAAGTCAATGCACTTCTAAATTATTCATGAATCAAAGAGAAAGCCACAAAGGTCACTAGAAAAAAGAATGAAAATGAAAATATCAAAATTTATAAGAAATTGTTGACTTCATGCTGTGGAGAGATTACCCCAAGACACTGAAACAAAATTTCATAAAAATACTCTTTTTCTCTTAACTCTTCCTTTATATTTTTCACTTGGCATGATAATGATATAATTAGAACTTCATACAGTACCTTTAGTAAGTAACTTTCAAGTTGTCACTCTTTGCTCTAATTTAACCAAGTCCTGGATGCTAAATGATATAATTGCTACCTACTGACTGGACAGGGGGAAATTTGTTCTGATACTTCTTGTGGTACACAGATGAATACATCAGGTATTATAGGAACGTAGTTGTAAGGAATTTGGCTAAAATAGGTAGACTCTTTATCTGGCTCATTCTTTGATCTGTTCAATTTTAGTTGGTTTGGTTCATAGAGACCTTGACTAAGAAGCATATTCCACACTCTTTGCATTATCCTTCTGATAGTCATAGTAGAAGTCTCCGAGATGCACAGTATTATCTCCAAAGTTTTAATTATTTGAACACAGCCATCTGTAGAACATCAAACAACCTCTGTTTTACTAGAATGACAAAAAAAAAAAAACTCAAAGAAATGCATGATCATGATGGCACAAAAACTTGTAATGATATGTTGAGGCTAGAAACCCAAAATGACAGTAAGTGAGAAGAGACTAATGTCCTAAGTTTTGCTCACATTCTCACCTAAATAAGAACCTGACCACAAGGAAGGAAATTGTCAAATGAAGTTATAGGAGATCATTGTTTTGGACTGAGTACCTTCATTAGGCCCCAACCGATCAAAACAAAATAGAGTCTCTCATACTAAATGCAACATAATGAAACTGAAATTTAAGGAAGTAGGTAAAACCCCAAACAGAATAGTTATTTTCCTGAAAATAGGAGATTCCAGTCTACCTGAATCAGCATAATAAGGAAGTCCCTTCTTCTTTAACCCATACAAAAAGTAACCTAGAGTAACGTAGTATTGACCAGGGCTTTTTTCTATTATTCTATTCCCTCATTACCATCCTACAAGATCCACTGTTCTGTTATCACTCAGAAGGAACTGAGACCAAAGGAATCCATATATGATGGTTATAGAGAGTGATATTAATGGCCAAAGTTTTGGTTCACCTCTCAATTTTTAAAATTTGAAAACAGAGGTTGATCAAAAGGAGAGAAGTAATAAATTTGCTCTAAAAATTCCTCTATACGTATTTTATGTTTGGCCTAAATGTTTCTCTGAATGGAGGGAATTTTAATCTAACTTGATTTGTAAATAGACTGAAATCTACTCTTGTAACAAGTAACTGAGTTTCAGCCAATCACAGTGACTAACTGCTCAAACCTTTTTCAAATAAGATAGACATAAGTTCTAACCAATCAGACTGTTTCTACCTCACCTCTGTTTTCTGTATGAATCATAAAGAGAAAAGAAACAAAAATGCCATTATTCATAGATAACATTATTGTCGCTGTAGAATTTTTTTAAATCTACAAAAATCCCTAAAATAATAAATGAGTTGGCACGATGGCAAAATACATGTAAGTCAATATACAAAAGTCAATTATATTCCTATATGCCAACAATGAGCAGTTGAAATTTTAATGTTAAAAAATGTCATTTATAATAGCATTAAAAATAAGGGAATATTTAGGTATAAATCTAATAAAATATATAAAGAATCTATCTGCTGAATACAAAAGATTGAAGAAATAAATCAAAGAAGACCTAAATAAGTATTCACAGATTAGAAGGTTCCTTATGGTTAAGTATCAATTCTCACAAAACCTATCTAAAGCATAAGTGCAATCTCAATCAAAATTCCAGCATTAATTTTTTTGTAGATTCAGATAAGTAGATTCAAAATTTTGTATGGAAAACCAAAGAACCACATTAGAAAGAAACAAAAACTGGAGATCTGATTTTACATTACCTAATGTTAAAGACTTACAGTAGTCAAGATAGTGTGACATTGGCAAACAGAAGTATAAATAAATGAAATAGAAATGAAAGTCCAATCCAGTGAGACAAAACACAGATCCCTCAAGCATATTCGTGGTGGGTGCTACATTTGGTCAACAAGGTCACTCCTTTTTAACTTTTGCACTTGACAGTCACTAACTTTTCTGACCCTTTGCTTTCACCAATGGCCTATTTCAATAACTCTCCAGGTAGCCTGAGCCTGCTCATGACTCCACAAAAATAAATAAATACTATCTGTGTACTTGCCCATTAAAATGAAATGATAAAGAAATGAGAGTCTAAAAATAAACCCTCTTATTTATGATCAATTGATTTTTGACAAATGTACAAAAGGAATTCATTGGAGAAAATGTGGTATTTTTAACAAACTTATGGGTGCAAGGATTGAAAATATAACTATTGAAAAATAGTTATATTTTCTTATATAAAAGATAAGCCTAACCTATATATTATACAAAACTCAAAATGGACTGTCAACCTAATTCTAAAGCTAAAAAACTTTTAGGAAAAAAAAAAAGCTGTTTTGCCCTTCTGTGTCTAAGAGGTCTTTTTTTCTTACCTCAAAAACTGTAAATACCTTAGTTGAAGCAGGTACTTCACAAAAGAGTGGATGCCCACTCTCCTGAAACCTGCCACAAACGCTGCTTATCAAATTTCAGTATGTTCCAGGGCCTAGAAGTGGCAGCAGTTTCCTTGAGTATAACTCAGGCACTGAGCTCAGGTTCCCACATTTGCCTCTTCTTCCAGCCAGGTACTACTTGCTCTATACAGAGTGTTGGCCAATATAACCTAAAAATTACGTCCTCACTAAATACCTAATATGAAACAGCCTGCGATACCTAATACCTCTCATCTGCCAGGATCGCAGAGATCTTTAACCCGAAAGGGCTCAGGGCAGGAATGAACAAGACAAGACAAGACACATATCGAGAGGGCCAGCAGTCTGATGACCAACTGGCAAAATTTTTTTTCTCAGCCAGCTTTATACAAAAGAAGAAGAGACTTAAACATCAAAAACACTCTGACCTAGTACAACCTTTTTGTTTTTGCCACCCTGCATTCTTATTGCCATGACAGAGACATGGTACACCTACAGATTCTGACCTTGTCGGAATGCTGCTAAGCCACAGCGACCTTGTCAGACTGTGGCTTTTGGTTCCCAACACTCATCTCTGTCCTTGTTTTCACTGATTGTTTCCTCCTTCCATCCACAGTTTCTGGCTCCAATTTAGAATCCCAGGCTGAAATACAAAAGCCCCAGCTTGGAAAGGAAGGTAGAAAAGTCAGTATTATTTATTTGTTCTTGGAGAATAAATCCCCCTAAAATACCCAGCCTAGCTTCCTAGTTTTTAATCATTGCTACAGGTAAATATTTATTAAGTAAGCCCCAAGATCATGTTGAGCAAGTAAAACAAATCATGTGCTAGGCAGCTACACAAAAACACAAAGCCAAACATTCCAGTACTCAAGAGTCCACTCCAGACGAACAGTAAACACTTGCCCTTGTGTTTTCACAGGTTATCCTAACTGGAGCAGCTCCAAACTATTTTTGGGTGACACGCCTCCAGGTAACTAACTTTTTCAGACTGTCTATGGGCACGGTATCTGGGTAGAGACAATCGAAAATGGTCTCAGAGGGAAGTAAGGTTGTACTTATACTGCAAGAGGATGAAGACAGATTTTAAAAAGCAGTGGTAAGAGTTTTGAGTCTGACATTATAGAATTCATCTCAGTAGAAAGCCTAGAATTGCTTGTGCTCCCCCCATACCTCCAACTGTTCCATAAGCAGGGACTGTTAGCAGTAAAGCTAACGTGCAGGGGTGTAGCCCATCCTTGCGATTATAACTATTCAAAATTGTCTGGGGACTGGCACCAGTGGGAGGGGAGAGGATATAAGGCAAGGGTGTAGGAGGGTGACTGTAGTGGAAATATTAGGTACTCATGTATGAAAATGGAAAAAAGAGACATGTTGAAACTATTCTAAGAATAAGGGAGGGAGAGATAAAGAAAAATGTTAGAGGGGGTGAATTCAACTACGATATATTGCAAAAACTTTTGTAAATGTCACAATGTACCCCCAGTAAAACATTAATATGATAATGAAAAATAAATGAAAACCCTGTATCTTCCTGATTTGAGTGTGCTGGATATTAATAGAGAAAATTATTTTTAATATAAACTTGAATATTGACAGAAAAAGAGATGGGAAAGAAGAAATGTTTGAGAGAAAGGGAATGACAAAGGAAAAGAAAATAGAGGAGAAGTAAGGGAAAAGAGCATAAGCTCATGCAGGTCTTATATCGGTGCCTCTCACACAGAGGCAAAATGTTGAATGAGTAAATGAGTGAGTTAGTAGAGGAAAAGAAGATACATGAATAACTCAATTTGTAAACAGTTTTAGATATCAACATAAATCAGTCTGTATAAATATAATCAAATCTACCTGTATATAAAAAGGCAGTACTGTTGACATTTCTTTTCAGCAGCCCAGAAACAGAAATATGTACAATTAGTTTATCCTTTGTTACAGATGCTTCCCTTTGAACCAGCCACCTATCCTACCCACCTCTCTTTCTCACCATGGTGGTGGTACCAAAACAGAACCGTGCAACATTATAAGAGTAACAAGTGTCCAGTAGGCCTGCACTCTCTTCTTTTTGGCAATACTAGGTTTTGAACTCAAGGCCTCTTGCTTGCTAGGCAGGCACTTTACCACTTGAGCCATTCCACCAGCCTGTCTTGCATTGGGTATTTTCAAGACAGGGGCTCTTAAACTATTCCCAGGCTGGCTTCGAACTGTGATCCTCCTGATCTCCACCTTCTAAGTAGCTAGGATTACTGGTGTAAGCCACCAATGCCCAGCAGACATGCACTTTTGATTTGTTTTTCAGACTAAACTTGGTTAGTCTCTCAACCATCGTGAGATGGAAATGAAGACTGAGTGCTTATTAAAAAGAACATACTTAAGGTCAACAGAGGGATAAATTTCTTTGAAATCACATAGACTTGAACTTTGGGATGACTGGGGAGCATCTAGGCGAGAGCATTCCTTGACAGAGCCCAGGGTCAGAAGTAAATTGCACTGTGTACTTGTTTGGCCTTGCTGAGTCCTCCATGTCCATGTTTATGCAAGTTTTGGGAGGTGGAACAGATATTTAGTATCAAGTGGGGAAAAAAAAGTCAAAGGTGTGTTTAGACCTGAGCAGCTTTGCCTGGATGATGGTGTAAGCTGTTTTGGAACAAACACATGCCTTTTTTCACCTTAATTATTAAAAGCATATTTTTGTTTATTCCTGATTTTATAAGTAAGCCATTCATTTGTTTAAAATATGAAAATGAGGGCTCACAGAAGGAAATAAAACTTTCTGTATGTAAAAAAAAAAAAAGAAAGAAAGAAAAGAACATACTGCACACCTAAGTAAATTATTAACTTCTGAGTTTCTACTCTACCACTCAAAATTTCACAAAGGGTTAGATAATTGTGAAATACACCTATCTGCCCAGTGGACTCATTGGAAGGAGTGTGACTGATTGGATGACATGTGTAAATACTGTTTACATATCCTTAATTGTTCAGCCCTCTGTAAAATGAAAGAATTTAATTTAAAGACACTCCAGCTCAGTAGCTTGACTAGGACAAATCCACACTCCTCAGAATATAAAGGTCCTCTCTTTATTCCCACCATTTGCTAGAGATAACTCATCACTCAGAAAGTGGAGAACAAATCTTAGAGATAAAGAGATTGTATCTTCCAGATGCCCCTGTCCTCCACTCAAGATTTTCATGCCACCTAAATATCAGCCATACATTCAGAACACCAGAAGTATTTATTTTACTGACAAAGCCATGATACAATGTTGACAAGTCTTGAATTGAATAATAATCACCATAGATGGGTTTCTTTCGAGAGAGTGTTCTTCTATTTAAGAGCCTTAACATTAACCTGTCAAATTTAGTGTTTGAAACCATGGTGTTAAAGAGATTGTCTGAGGATCTGGAGCTGTGTTTAATGAGGTTATCTTGGCCCACATTCCCTCCAGAGAGCAAATAGAGACTCACTGGAAGAAGAGGCAAAGCTGGGACTGAGCTCAGCTCCAGAGTCAGGCTCAGAAACCTACTGCTGTTGTAGGCTCATGTAGTCTCTCATCAGAAGATTCCCAAATTCTTTGTGTCCCACATAGAAGCATTCAGGCAGGACACGTGGGTGTAGTAAGAGAGGTAATGGGGTTTATTAAAGATTATGGAAACAGTTACTAATAGACATACCTTCTGTCAGATATGAGGCAGAAACAGAGAGAGAGAGAGAAAAGGGGCCCTCTTCCTGTTTCCAGGTGCCTTCAAAACCTATGCTAACCTACAGGAGGGAAAAACCTAGTGATTCCCAACCACCAATAATCGATGAGTGGGGATAGGTCTGGGTAGCACTTGGGGCCAGTGTGTGATGGATTGAGTTGCTCCCACCCCCACCCTAGGATGTGAATAATGTGCACATACTTGCAATTGCAAAGAAGGCTCAGAGAAAAAGAAGAATATTCAATCTGAAATACAAAATTAAATCAAATATGTTTTAAGAGTCCTGAACTTTTCCTATCTTGGCTTGCCTCACTGTCACTGGAACTCACAGAAATTTGACCCTCATTGTGAATCTAATGAAAAGCTTCCTTTGGACTTAACAAGATGAATTTCAAAATATGGAAGAAGAAAAAGAGAAAGATGAATAGAGAAGTGAGTGATAGCAGGAAGAAATGTTGGGTCCACGTAGAACTTTTAAAGGTGAAAAAATATTAAAACCAAGCTGTCTAATAACACAGCCACTAGCCACAGGTGCATGTTGAGCACTTGAAATGCAGAATACTCCCTTCACAGGTCCCCTTCCACCCTTTCCTCTCTACCCTGTGCCACCTTACATACTCCCACACTGACATCTAACAGCACTGTTAATTTTGCCTCCTTTTGCACTTTATGTGAAATAGATCGAACAGTATGTGCTCTTGTCTTATTTTTTAAATTCAACATTGTGCTTGCAAGATTTGTCCACATTGCTGTATGAAGTTGTAGATACTTCATTCTACTTGCTGTTTAATGGTTCAACATGTGACTATACCACAGCTTATTTCCTTTTTAATATGAATGGGTGATATTAGCAGTTTTGAGTTATTATTATATCATTCCTGTGAATATCCTATACAATTTTTGCAAACATAATACACACACACACACAAACACACACACACACACACACACATATATATATATATTATACTATTTCTGTGTAGCTGTGACCAAAATGCCATACACAACTGAAGGGAGATTTATTTTGGCTCATGGTTTCACAGGGTTTAGTCCATGGATGCTTGGCTCCACATACTTGGGCAGAATATCATGGCTGTGGGTATATGTGGTAAAGGAACTTCTCACCTCATGGCAGAGAGGAAGCAGAAAGCAAAGGAGGGGCCTTCAAAGACATGTCCCAAGAGACATACTTTGTCCAGCTAGGTCCTACCTCCTAGTTTTCAGAATCTCCCAAAACAGCACCACCAGGGGACCTCAATACATGAGCCTGTGGGGGTTATCTTAATTCAAACCATAACTGTGCATGTGCACAGAGAGAGAGACAGAGAGATCACACTTCACTGCTGTTTTCCCAAATGGCCCTTATCAATCCCTTCACTTGTTCTTCAATTCATCCAAAGCAGTAAGGACAGAAGAGACTGGATGAGCCAAAAGTCTTAGCTCTCTGAAAATCTCCACAATCCCTTCCTTCTTGACCCTTTAGAGATAATTCTAAGGATTTCAGTGTTCTTTCCAACCCCTTAAGCTGCTTTAAAACATTTTTTTTCTGATATCAGAGATTTTCCCCCCTCTTCAAAGTCTCTCCTTTCCACATTCTAGTCATTCTGGTCTCTTCCTGGAATGTCTCCCTCTTCCCTCCTTCTCTCTCCTTTCCCACTGAACTTCTCACTAGCACTTGGGAGCATGGCCTTAAACTTTCCTGGAATTGGGCTTATTTCACAAAGTATCCAGGGTGTAAGTCAGAAGTCAAACTCAATTCTTGCAAGGGCCAGGCTAGGCAGATTTTTTTATTCCCAACTTTGTTTACATATTAAATACATGGGAGCATTCTTTACTTTTACAAAAAAAGATGTCAGGTCAGGTTTCTGCCTGAAACACATGGCCCTTTGCCTTTCATTTTCCTAGATAGGAATGTAAGAACTATTTTGTTTCCACCCCATTCTACTCTAATATCAGTAGGTGGTAGGGACCTTCATGATAACAGAGAACACACAAACTCTAAGCAGGCTGCTCTCCAGACATGGGATGGTGTTGCTAGATTTTTCTGACTTTTCAGGATACAGAAATCCAGGTATGTTGTGAAAAATCATGTTGTTAAAGTGTTAACTGTTACTTTAAGAGAATTTAAAGTGCCACAAAGACTAAAGTGAGAAAGCTTGCAAAGTGCAGGAGCACTGCCAGTGTACAGGTTCTGGCCCTGTAAATTCCAATAGGCATTTATCTTACAATGTTTGCTTCATTTACCACAGTTGTCTAATTATGTTTTTGATCGAGATCTGAATTCATTCTCCATATTTTTGATTTATGCTGTTTCTAGCCCATCTCTACAACACTTCATTAATAGTGCTTTAAGGTTAAATTGCTCTTGTTTCTCAGCTCTTCTTTCTTCTGTACAGAGTTAAAATATAGTGCTTTTAAAATCAAAGCTGGAAGTAAAATATTATGCTAGATTTAAAAAGTTTTCTATAGTAGCAGTATTCATAGCAGCCTAACTATGGAATCAGCCTAGTTGCCCACCAACCAAAGAATGGTTAAAGAAAATGTGGTACAGATACACAATGGAGTATTCTTTAGTCAAGAAGAATGAAATTATGTCATTTGCAGGAAAATCATCATGTTAAGCAAAATAAGACAAACTCTGGAAATCATCATGTTAAGCAAAATAAGCCAAACTCAGGAAGGCAAATATCAAGTGTTCTCTCTCATACATGGAATCTAGACCTTTAAAGAATTAATGCCAAGGACTGGCAGAGTGGCTCAAGTGGTAGAGCACCTGCCTAGTAAGTGTGAGGCCCTGAGTTCAAATTCCAGTACTGCCAAAAAATATTAATGACATGAGTGTAAAAGGGGACTATTTCAGGGAAGACCAGTGAGAGAGAAGAGAGTGAAAGGAGAGCATGATGGGGGAGTGAATATGATCAAAGTACTTTATATTCATGTATGAAAATAGAATAATAAACCCCATTAAAATTGTTTAAATAACAGGGAATTGGAATAATAAATTCCATTAAAATTGTTTAAATAACAGGAGGGGATGAATTTGATCAAAGTACATTATATGAATGTATGAAAATATCACAGAGCAATCCATTTGTATAATTCTTATACACTAATAAAAACAAATAAATAAAAACCTTTCTAGAGTGTCGAGAAATATTGCCAATATTCTCACTCTCTTTGCTCAGTGGAGATCTGGGTAAATATGATTAGCATACACATACACATCACTATGATGAAAACTTACCATGTGACTCACCACTCACAACCCTGTCATCCCTCTTCCTTAATCTACCAGTCTCCTCCAGGGAATTTTCCCTTCTCTCAGCTACATTTGCACCTTTCACCCTTCAGCATAAAAAACATATTCAGTCCATGTAATGCATCATAATTGTACATTGTATCATAATTGCACATAGTTGCCTTCTCTGTAAGAGCAGAACTCTATCTCTCCATTGTATCACCAGGCCTGGCAGAGGGCACATAGTAGGGATAATACAAGTTATTGCAGGAACCATTATCATCATCCAAATAATAGCTACCATTTCCAGACCACTTACCACATGCTGAGTAGCTTACTTATAATATCCGGTCTTTCCCAGACCAGTCCACACAATCCAAGGCAGACTTCCAAGTACTCTCTAGCATAGCACATAACCTTATTTTATGAATAGGACTTGTCCCTTCCTATTATATTCTTGTTTAATTGTATGTGTTTTGTCTGTCATCTGTCTCCCCACAGTAGAATGAAAGCTCTAAGAGAACAGGGATCCTTTCTACCGTGAGTTTGACACATAGAAAATAAATAGATTCAAACTTCCCACCTCCCAAGGTGAAAGTTGTCGTGCATACAGTTGGTCTCCAGAAGTATGTGTTGATTTGATTTACTAAACAAATATTTAGATTTCAGGATAATTGTGAGGAATATATTGTAGTTCATAACAGGCTCCGGGGAGGGAGGCACAATAATAGTTTGGTTACATTACCCTGGTACTGAAATTGGTACGGGAATTTTTGCTGCAATAAGAAAGCCACTTCCTATGACATATAGTTCCCACAATTCTGGGTCTTGCCACATCCGATAGAGAGATGGCTCATCAAGGCTAGGCAGGCTGGGGCAGTCAGCAATCCAGACGCTCACTCTAAAAGAGGAGTGCAAGTGGAGGTGGGCCCCCCCCGACAGGAGTGGGCCGCGAGCGGGAGTACAGAAGGGTCTGCGCGGTCCATGCGGTGCAAAGCCCATGCCTGCAGGAGCCTCCACGACTCTGTGCCTTGGGGCTCTCCTCCCTCTGCGTTCCTCTTTCTTTCACCCCTAAATCGCCTTGCACGGTCAACCCTGGCGCACCTCCAAGCCTTCAGGGGGCGACGTCACCGAGCCCGCGTCACGCGTGGGAAGACAGAGGACCTTACTGCCGGAATGTTTCCAATTAATGAGGCCCGGTACTCCCGACTCCAGACCGCGTCCCGCCCTTGCTCCGCCCCTCGCTCCGGCCCTCGCCCCGCCCCTCGCTCCCGCCCCGCCCCTTTAAAGACTCCGCCCCCGGGCCCGCCCATCTTGCCGAGCGCGGATCTTGGAGCCAGCGAGCTCACTGCTGCTGCGGCTGCGCCTCCTGGTCTTCCGCGTCACCGCTGCCGCCATGCCTGGAGGGCTCCTTCTCGGGGACGAAGCCCCCAACTTCGAGGCCAACACCACCATCGGCCGCATCCGTTTCCACGACTTTCTGGGAGACTCGTAAGTGGCCGCCCCGTATCCTGCCCTGGCTTCGTTGCGCGGGAACCGGAGGTGCCCTCCCTATTTCTGCTTTCCGTCCTCCGCTCCGTTCCGCCCCCTGCGCGCCGCCCGCCTCCTCTCGGCATCGGTTTTCGCACGTGCGACCTCGGCACCACATCGCCGAGCGCTGCTGGGGACCGGCGACCTCTGGCCGACCTGCGCGCGTCACCTCACGCTCCTCCTCTCGCGGCCCCAGCGTGGCTGGGCTGGCTTGGGAGAATGGGACGAAAATTGGCTTTCGCGGGTCCTTGGAACTCGAGGTCCTTGCGGAGGAGGGTTTGTTGTCCATTTAGCTTGGTTTAGTGAACTGTGTAAGTAACACGATGTTGGCGGTCACTTCCCGGGTCTCTGGCCTGGGGTCGCACTGCCCTTTCTCCCTTCGTTGTGGAATTTGTACCCTGGGGAAAGTGGGTGCTTAAAGCCAAAGTCGGAGGACACAGCTGCAAGTTAGGGGAGGGCCCAGCGTGTTATCTAAGAGTTCTGCACACTGCATGTTGCAGATTTTTGGTCACAAACTGAAAAATTGTAATCCACCAACTGCCAAGTAAGTGAACATTTTGTGCAGTGGCCAAGATCCGATTTGATAACAGGTCTTAGAGAAACCAAGGACATTCCGTGTGTCGGTGTGCCCTTCATTCCAGAACTCGAAACAGTGACCTATCTTGCCATTGTAGGCCATTTCAGGCGCCAGGACACGTGTACCTCCCTACTTAGAGACTCTTTTGTTTCCCAGTGGTTCCCCTCCCCCTTCTGGCCTTGCTGGTGATGGCCAGATGGATGACCATAATGATTAGGACTTGTTTTATAACTCCTGAATCAGCAGACTGTAAGTTGTTCACTTTCAAGCTGAAGCATTCCAGCCATGTCTAGTTAAATTATGGTTCTCGACTTCTAGTCGCCCCACTACTCTGTGGTGCTCTCAGCTGGACAATTCCTCCTGGGTTTTTATCCTTTTTATATCCAGTACCCAGGCATATATGTGGGGAGAGAGAGAGAGAAGCTTATAAAAGTTATCAGTGATTGAACAGTTCTGTAAAAGATTTTCACACATCAAGCCTACTCAATCCCTTACATCCTCTTCAATCCATTTTCCAGCTACTCTTTAGGGAAGAAGTAAGCCTTGCCAAAGGAAGGGCTTAGGCTAGGCAAAGGATGACAAATGGGACTTTCAGACCTTGAAGGCAGGAAAAGACTTTAGAAATTATAGCCAGTCTAATAATTTAGGTATTACTGTTTCTTTAAAACTCCATATGATTTTCACAGTGTTTTCCTATCCATTTCAATCTACAGCCCTCACTTCCATGAAACATGAAATCTTACTTGAAATCTTAATTTATGTGGATCTGAGATTTATATTAACATGTAGCAATAATTATAAATGCTGTTACACTAATGCTAATTATACTTTTTTGGATCTTTGTGGTAATTTATTGGTCTCTGGATCTATCTAGATTTGATTAAAAGTGATACTTTCTCAGGAAACCCCCAGTAGGCATATAAGAAAAGTATCTGCATCTTAAACGTATTATACAAGTCTGTATTGGATCAGGCATGATATTTCCTGTCCTACCTGGAAAGAAGTTCCAACCTTCTGTATCACTATAGTACATAGAGCTTTGCCTGGTTTTTCCAAACTCCATTCTGTATATGATCTCAAGTCAAACTGGCAGTTTCTGATCCAAGTATCTTTTGGAGAAAAAGTTAATTTCAAACATTTCAGGTATCTACTTTACCCCCTAACGCTCAAAACTAACTGAAAGGGCATGGGTGTGCATGTGGTGAGTTTATTGAGTCTAATAACTCACTTTCTGTAATGTGATAGAGGCAGATTCTTCACTAAACAAAATGCTCAGTTTTCTGGAGCTTAACAAGTAGAGACCATTCTCTTGAAAGGAAGAAACCCTTTATCTTGTGAAAATGAGGAAGGAAGGAAACAGGATACTGTAATTGAATTACTCTTAAGCACTGCAGTAGGAAAGCTTAGTGAGGAAGGAAGGCCAAGGTAAGACCTTGGAGGCGCCCTGTTGTAAACTTGAGTTTGGCTTCCTAGGGAGGGGCTGTGAAGTGGCTTAAAACCAGTTCCCCAGTGTGATTCAGCAAAACAGACTATTGACTCATAATGGAAAAAGACTTTCCTAATCCATCACCCCCTTTGACAATACAGGGAAAAATGCCCTGTTCCATTTTCTACAACTTCCAGAAACTTTCTTTTCCTTTTTCTTTTTTTTGACAGTACTGGGGATTGAACCCAGGGCCTGAAACCTGCCAGGCAAGCACTCTGCCACTTGAGCCACACACCCCAGCTCTTTTAACCTTTTGTTTGTATTTTGGTTTTGAGATAGGATGTCACTAACTTTGCTGGGGCTGGCCTCCAACTTGATCTTCCTGACTCTTCCCCCAAATAGTTGGGATTACAGAAGTGTACCATCATACCTAGCTCTTAAGTCTCATCTGACCCTTAAATAGGTCCTTTTCCATAATGTCTAAGATTTTACTCATGGATTATTTACTTCAAAAGATACATGTCTTTCTTACGGCCCTTTATTAAAAACTAAATATACTACCTCCCTCCCGCAGCCTTCAGAAGTATTACCTGTTTCTTCTCAGTTTTACCATGCACTTTCCATCCTTTTTGTAAGATCTTTCTTGGGAGTAGAGTGGCAGGTGGAGGTGGGAAGGAGATGCCCTTGTCTGCTTTGTGCTTTGTGCTCAGGGAAACTTGTCAAATTTGGAGGGGATCAGCTTAGCATCTAGACTAGATGAGTAATCAACTTAGTAGAGGATCCTGCCACTTGATGGCTTAAAAAGTTCTTGGACCTGTAGAGAACTGAGTGTTAAGTTTCTTTTTCAGTTATAAAAAATATTTCTGTTGCTTTGCAAAGTTTCTTGTTGACATACTTGAACCATGCTTAAAATCTATGTGGGTTTAACCTTTAGACGATGATGATTTAGGTATCAGTATGTACTTAAGAATTACAGTTGTAGAGACTGCTTTGTAGGCTGTCAGTTTTCTGTCTGCTTGGTGTGAAGCAAGAAGAGAAAGATACTGCGAAAGGAGAATTACAGGTAAACTGAAAGTGCTGTTTTGTCAAAGTGCAAATATGGGTGTCTTGTTTAGCAGGTTAGATCAGTAAATTAGCTTTATGAAAGTTTTTTTATATCCACTCACTTCAAAGAAAGCAAGTGTCAACCTTAGTTTTACTTGTAAGTAGATGATAGAAACGTATTTGTTTCAGGTTACATAATCTATTTATTATTGCAATCAAGCATCTGTTTGGATTCAGGGCATAATGGGAACTGAATGTAGAGGAATGTAGAAAAGGACAAAAAAACAAAAAAGTTATTTCAAAAAGCTACTTGAGTAGCACAGATTTTATTAGCTGAAAAGTAATCAGGGTGGCACCATCACTATTAAAGAAGACAGCACCCTAAAATTATTCTTTTAAAATATTTATCATCTTGGATTTGTATCTTTAATTGAACTGAGCTGTCAGCATAGGCTTTTTTGGAGGTAAGATTGAAAAGCAATCTCAAGTGAAAGTTTAAAAGTCAGTTTCTTCAGCATTCACTTGAAAATGAAAGTCTGTTTTAAACCCAGATATTGGGGCTTTTCTTTTGTGTGATGTTGGTATCTGTTCATTCCATTGTGACCTTCTTTTCCTTCATTCCAGATGGGGCATTCTCTTCTCCCACCCACGGGACTTTACCCCGGTATGCACCACAGAGCTTGGCAGAGCTGCAAAGCTGGCACCTGAGTTTGCCAAGAGGAATGTTAAGTTGATTGCCCTCTCAATAGACAGTGTTGAGGACCATCTTGCTTGGAGCAAGGTATAGTTCTGTGAGATGTGAAGTGTATATCTCCTGTTTCCTCCTACCCAACTCCAAAGATCCTTAAAATCTTCCAAGTGAGGTATTTTTGTGTGCTAATGATTTGGCTGATGGTTAGCAGCCCCTAGGTAGCTTCAGGGTAGGAGCTAGTATATGAATGTAGCTTAGCAGGATTGGAGGGTTGGGATTTTGAACCCCACCCCAGTCTCTGGAGAGGAGAAGGGAATTGAAGGTTGAACTGAGCACCAGTGGGCAATGACTTATCAATGAAACTTCCTTAAGAACTCAAAAAGGTCCAGGGCCTGGTGGTTCACCCAGTACTGGGGAAGCTGAGGCAGGAGGATCGAGAATTTGAGGCCAGCCTGAGCTACATTGTGAGTCCCTGTTCTGAAAAATAAAGAACCCAAAAGATTGGGTTCCAGGAGCTCCTGGGAAGTTAAATATGAGGACATGCTTGGGGAGTGGTGACTCTGAGAGGGCATTGAAGCTCTATACCTTACCCTGTGCACCTCTTCATCTGTGTCCTTTGTCGAGTGTTTCTCCGAGTTCTGTGAGCTACTCTAGCCCCAAAGAGAGAGTCATAGGAACCCCAGTTTACAGCCCATCAGTCAGAAGTACAGGCAAAGCAACCTGACACTTACAGTTGGACTGAGCCCTCAACCTGTGGGATCTGATGTTCTTTCTCCAGGTAGATAACGTCAGAATTGAGTTTAATAAGATGATACCCAGCTGGTGTCCAATGTTGAATTGATTGGTTGCTGCTGGGGAGAAATCCCCATATACTTCTTGGTGACTAAAGGTCACAGAAATCTTCTGTGTTGATTGTTCGTTGAGAGAATAGAAAAAATATACCTTGGGTTTTTTTTTTCCTCTATCATCAGAAGTATCAGTTGGCCAGTTGCTTTAAGCCAGGGTTATATGTCAAGTAAATTATATAGAGAGTAGCTTGAAATAAAGGTACAAGTAAACTTCAGGTTTGAGATTCACTGAAAATCTGACTTGGAACTTGTAGTACATCCACATTGCTAAGTCCAGTGATTATTTCTCAGTCACCATCTTTCTTGGCCTGCCAGCAGCATTCAGGCCAGCTGATCACTGTTGTCCTGACACGTGGTCCTCTCCTTGCTGTTACTGCTCAGGTTTAAACTGATTTTTCATTATCTCCCCATTCCTACATTGTGCCAAAGTTGCTCTGAGCTTATTTCTTGGACCACTTCTCTTTTCCATCTACACTCTTTCACTTGGTGAGCTTACCTACTCCCATCTTTAAATACCTCATATGCTGTGACTCTTAGACCTCTATCTCTAGGCCAGGCTCCCCTGGCCTCCAGGTTGGTAAAACCACTGTCTAGTTGGCATCTCCCCTGGGCTGTCTAGTCATCTCAAATGTAGCATGTTTAAACTAGGTCCCATGCTTCATCCCAGGCTTACTCTTACTCATCTTAGCTAAGGACAACTTCGTTTTTGTAGTGGCTCAAGCCAAAAATTCAGTAGCCATTCTTAACTCCTTATTTTTTCATATAACATGTCTGATTTATCACAATCTTGTTGGCTCTACCTGTAAAATATGTCCAGATTCATATTCGGAAGACTCGATCTCCAGGTTTATCTGTGTGGCTTACTTTTCCCCCTTTTGGGCCTTAACTCAAATAGCAACTGATTAAGGCTGTCTTTGTCTACCTTATCTAAACTAGTAATTCCCATTCACATTCCCTATTTCCTTTTCCTTAGGCCTTGTCATCATCTGAATCTGTGCCTGTTGCTTCTTTCATTGGTTTGTGTCTCCCCACTGGAGTATAGGCCTAGCAGAGGCCAACTCTTTCCTTCACTGCTAAAACAGTACTTAGTACCCAGTACGGTTTAAGTAATCAGTATTTGTTGAATGAATGAAGAGACTGTCTACTTCCATCAAAAGGATTGGACTATAAATGTGGTAGCCTAAACTTGAAAGCATTTTAAGACTTTGCTACAATGTACTACTAAGTAATAATGATAACTCCCTTTTGTGCACTGAACACTGGTGAATGTCCATCTGAAGAAAAGATGGCATGCCTGTGTGAGTTGATGACCTGGGGCTGCATCTCATGGTCATTTCATACCAGTTAATCTTAAGTGTCTGAGAATAGAAGAACTGTGTAGGAGAAAAAGGAGGGCAGTTACCTTTCTTAAGGTGATATTTTTCATTCCTTACACTTAACAGTGAATGGTAGAAGTTATTTTTACAGCTTTCTCGCAGGCAGTTTCTTCCTTAGAGTCTAGCAGAGCCTTTTTTAAGGTAGATGTATGATTTCTGCACCCCCCAGACACACACAACTTTTTTTTTTTTCCTGGTAGTACTGGGAGTTGAACTCGGGGCCTGATGCTTGCCAGGCATGCGCTTCACCAGTTGAGCCACTCCATCAGCCCTTTTTGGACTGCTTATTTTCAAGATAGAGTCTTGCTTTATGCCCAGGCTGCAGTGAATTGCAGTCCTCCTACTTGTTCTTCCCTGAGAGCTGGATGACAGGCATGTGCCACTTCACCCAGACATGGGTTGAAATGGGGTCTTGTGAACTTTTTCCCTGGGCTAACCTCAAACCACAATCCTCCCAATCTCCACCTCTTGAGTAGCTTGAATTGCAGTCTTGAGTCACTGTGCTTGGCGTCTGCTCTTTTTTTTTTTTTTTTTTTTTTTTTTTGTAAATGAGAATATAAGAATGATTGCTCAAGATTACCCAACTATAAAGTGATGACAATGTCATTTGAACCTCCAACCAGTGGTCTTTTTGGCACTAGATGGTAAAGAGTGAAGTTAGCCTGATTTGGAATACATATTGTGCAAGTGGCAGGGTAGAGAATTGATGCATAGCAACAATGAAAAGGACAGGCCACTGAAGGAAGAGCTGTTATGTAATACCTTTTCAAGTATAGGAACATACTCAGATTCATTTTATATGGTAAACTTCCGCCTTACAAGTTTTCAGAATTGTGATTGCCTTGAGCAGAAAACAAGTCCAAACTATCAGAAGCAGAGCTCAGACTTGGACATGTAACTGGTTATGTAGGAAACCTAAACGTGCCTCCGGCATGAAACCGTGTAGTGACTTGATAGACAGCCAGTGACAAGAGAAGGAAAATTCAGACAGTAAATTAAAGAATATGTTAAAATCTGCTGTTACTCATTTCAGAGTTCATTAATGTCACTTTTATCTTAACTCTGTTGAGAAATTCAAAAGGTTTCAAATCTTCTATGCCATCAACCCTGTCTTACTTTCAAGGCTGCACTTGAATAGACCTTTTTCCAATCTTCAGTCCACTTTTTCATTACTTCCTAAAACTACCCAGCTATGCCCCCCCTCCTGTATTAGTTTATGCATTGTCTTGCCTACATGTTTCACTAGTATTATTCTTCCTCCCTAGAGTGGCCCCCTTTTCCCCAGTGAAAAAATCTTACCCATCCTTTAATGGCCCAGGTAGATGTTCTATCCATTTCTTGAAGCCTTTCCTTACTCAACAGTCCTATAATGTTAGTACACTTCACATTTGCACTGTCTTGTATGTGCTGCTAGTTCATATAGGAATTACCTAACCAAATTAGAGTTCCTTTGAAAGCAGAGCTATACCTTACTGATCTGTAATCCACATGTGGTTTATTATACTGCTTAGATGACTTAAGCACTATGTCAGTGTTTGATTAGATAATGAAACTAGACTTTTTCCTCTCCAAAGCTTCTAAAGATAGGAAAAGGAGAAATGAATGAATGAATGGATAAAGTGTTGCTAGGGGAGGAAAGAAGTACAACATTTCCCTATAGTTCAAGTTTTGTAACAACTCCCTTCCCCCATCCCCCATTTCTCAATATCTGTCCTGTAGCCTAAAGTCTGAGTCAGGAGAGGGACCGTAGCTATCGAATTTTCTTTGCACATGGCATTATTTCTCAATGGGTGGACTTAATTCATTTTATTTCTGGTGGTGGTTGTTTGTTTTTTATAGTATGTGGATGGATTCCCAGAGCTATGTCGTATTGGTATAATAATAGAGTTAAGTCTATATTAGTCAACTTTGAAGTTTAAGAGAATTGGGCATGAAAGGGGCTTTGGTCTATGAGGACTGTACTCCTGTTAAGTGACTAATTGGGATGAGAAGTGTTCATTTATTTCATCTTATTAAAATTGCTCAGAGAAAATTACAATTACGGTTCTCATCTCTCTCTTGTAAGATGACTGTTAACATAAAATCCAAAGAAATGTCAGGTTTAGAATTCCCTTTCTCCTTTCTCTTGCAGGATATCAATGCTTACAATGGTAATGAGCCCACAGAAAAGTTACCTTTTCCCATCATTGATGATAAGAACCGGGACCTTGCCATCCTGTTGGGCATGCTGGACCCAGCAGAGAAAGACGAAAAAGGCATGCCTGTGACTGCGCGTGTGGTGAGTCCTAGCAGTCCGCTGCACAGTCAGCAACATGGATCAGGTTCTGTGTCCATGTAAATGCTTAGGCCAACCAGAGAAAATAGGGAAATGGCTACAATTAGAAGTAACTGTGTACCAGTGACATTGTTACTGATTATAATGCTGATGAAAAGTAGCTGAAGTACTCAGCTAAATCTTTTAACTGCTTAGTTCATAACTCTTGGAAATTACACAGAAATAAGTAATTTATCCTAAAATAAGTCTATCCTGCAATTGAGAAAGCTTTCCTATAGCTTTCCCAAGAGTTCTCTTTAAAGTGATGTGCCATGTCCTTCTTCATAAAGATAATGTAGTTTCTTAATTCTTATTTGTTCTGTCCTTTACTTACTGGGGAGCAAACCCTGTTGCTCATTTGCATAAATATACAGTTATTTGAGGCCCAGTGCCAACTGCCATTAGTATTAATTTTATGATAATCATCCCTAATTGACATCATACTTTCCTGGGTTAAATTTGCATAGCAGCTTTTCTTACTGGGGCAGCAAACCAAATATAATTTCCTTCTGAGTTTTGAAAATTAACATGGAGAAGAAAATGATCACTACCCCACCCACCCAGATAAGCAGTTTGGTATCCTTCTGTTTGTTTTGTTTCTAGTTTTGTTTTTAGCCCCTAGAACATGTTTAATGACTGAGAGTTTTCTGGGTAGCTTTACTATCAAAAGCACTGAAACAACCCTTCCTTTTTAATGCCATGTATGCTTTGCAGGTGTTCGTTTTTGGCCCTGATAAGAAACTGAAACTGTCTATCCTCTACCCCGCTACCACTGGCAGGAACTTTGATGAGATTCTCAGAGTAATTATCTCTCTCCAGCTGACAGCAGAGAAAAGGGTTGCCACCCCCGTTGATTGGAAGGTAAAGATGTTAAAAGGCCAGACATACAACATGCCTGGAAACCCTGAAGGACCAGTCTCTAAAGGGCTACCTTCAGGGTCTGTGTCACCTGGGACTCTGGTTCTGGCATCCAAGTACACTGGGAGGACTTTTTCCTCATGGCCGAGTTTTAGATTTGTAAAGAGATCTTTTAAATCTTATACATGAGCTCCGTTTGTTGTTTTATAACTTTTAGATACTTTGGACATACTGGTCACAGGAATTCCTTTCCTTATGTATGTTGAGCATCTATAATCAAAAAAGCCAAAATTCATAATGCTCCAGAATGTACAACTTCTTGAGGGCTTGAGGCACTTTAGATCTCAAATTTTTGGATTAAAGATAGTTCAACAAGTAAAGTCTATGCAAATGCCCAAATATCCTGAACACTTCAAAATCCAAAACACTTCTGGCCTCAGGCATTTCAAGATAAGAGATACTCAACCTGTGCAAGGTTTAAAACAAATAATACCAACAACAAAAAACTTTTGTGTTGTCATTTTTGCTTATGGCAAAATACTTATAGCAAAACCATTGACTGACTATTTTTCTCAAGTCATAGCTATAAAACTATTGATCATTAATGTTATGAAGCATTTCTTTTAAGCTTCAGCCTTTTCCACCTATGAAGACATCTCTGAAATTTATTCATAAAGTTTTAATCTCTTAAGATCTCTGCAAATCTACAGGACATTGATAATATCTCAAGAGTATCTTAATGTTGCTACCAGTTTTTAGGTATGCTTCCCTGAACACAGATGTTGTTTTGTTTTTCTGATAGGCAAACCATTTGCATTCTGTATCCATTAGTAGACCCGTATGTTCTAAGCCCAGGTAGTGAACACTGGGGAGCCAGCACTGACCAGTGTACAGTCCCTAATTACAGCACTTCCATCCCAGTGGAGAGACACAAACAGTAAACAAGCCTGGTCTACTGAGTGGTGACAGGTGCTACAGAGAATGGCCAGGCAGAGTGGGGTGATAGGAGCACAGAAGTGGGAGAGTGGGTTTCCTTTTTGGCTGTCAAGGACTGCCTTTTTAGGAAGGGACCTTTGGGAGATGTGAAGGAAGTGCATGCCCAAGTTGTGCATGTTTGTGAGAAAAGAGCACTAGGCAGAGAAGTGGCTTTAACTGAAAGGGCTTCACCTAAAAATGCGCTTGTCGTGTTGGAGGAGTAGGAGGAAGCCAGTGGGCCTGAAAGAGGAGCAGCAGGATGAGAGGAGATCAGATCTAATCCCACAGGGCCTGGCAGCCATGGGACAGACTTAGAACTAAACTTTAAAGTTGAATGGCAGGCTATTACTGGGCTTAAAACAAGATTCTAGTTAAGATGAGGAACTACTCACAAAAATGTCAACGATCAACTTGTGAAAACAAAATTCCTCAGAGTGGAGAGTGTGAAGAAAATTAGATTATTCTCATTAGCACTCACACTGCTTTCCTAAAGTTAATTCGTAAAGACTTGTAGCATTACTAGGCGATTGAGTTTCACCATTCTTGATGTCTTCCAACAGGATGGAGACAGTGTGATGGTCCTTCCAACCATCCCTGAAGAGGA
The DNA here is from genome assembly GCF_047511655.1 of Castor canadensis. Classification (NCBI taxonomy): domain Eukaryota; kingdom Metazoa; phylum Chordata; class Mammalia; order Rodentia; family Castoridae; genus Castor; species Castor canadensis. The sequence goes on along the minus strand of NC_133396.1, from coordinate 89,204,450 downwards.
AGCCAAAACACTTTTCCCTAAAGGAGTCTTCACCAAAGAACTCCCATCTGGCAAAAAATACCTCCGCTACACTCCCCAGCCTTAAGTCTCTCCAGAAGTTGGGGGTTGCAGCTTCTCCCTGAGTACAGTGAGCCCGAGGATCCCACCTGCCAGCGTTTCCTTGCAGCAGTTCTGTAGACACATCCTGGTGTGATTACAGCCGAGATCCTTAGGTTGCTTATTAAATGGAAATGGCACTAAAGCTTTCTTGGGATTCTTTACTCTGTGCCTTCACCAGCATTCTGTTCCGTTCCTACATCTGAGCACTCTCTGCTGGCTGGCTCTGAAATAGATTCTAATTTGAGACATATCTTGTTGGATCTCTTCAGGGTTTGCGATCGACAAGGTAGTCGCAGGTGATGGTTGAGAAAGCTTGCTTCACTATCATAGAATATCAGTTTTTGTAACTTTCCTAATCGAGTCCCCTCTTCTGTTACCCTGTTTGGAGAACAAAAATCAAGTTTGAGCTTTCTCTATAAATATCTAAGTATGTAACCCAGGAACTTAGAGTAACTCTTATATTCCTTAATACTCAATGTTTTTATCACAGCTGCAGGAAAACTTAAATTCTATACTTTCCTAGTAGATAACTGACCTGGGAAGAGCAGGGGGGAGAATTCTTTAAATATTATGCTATAAAAAAATTTTTATAATTTCTCTCAAAAGGGAGAGGCTGCAGAAAAGCTTCCTTTGCCTGACAGGGAAGGTGTGAGCAGGACAGTGCCATGTGCCTTTCACAGGGTATTTCCATATGTCACTTTGCTGTCCAATAACAAATGCATGTGATGACACACCTTATATAAACAGAGAAGAGGCTCTTGTAGGGGGTTGCTAATTTTCTGAATTTCGCTTTTGGGGGAATCAGCAAATAAAATCTGTTGTTGAAACTGCATCAGAGAATTCTGTTGTCACATTTTGAAGCACTAATTTAGACTCCTGTCCTGAAGGGCAGAGACTTTCTTGTTGGGATTAACATGAGTATTTTTCTCCAAAGAGATAAATAAAGTTTCATGTAATTAAATAGGAGAGCAGCTGAAGAACATACAATTTCCATGCGTATCTTGGCCCACTTTATTCCTTCATGTTACTTGCTTCGGTCCTAGAGTTCTGTGACTTCATGATTCCCCAGTGCAGGAATCACAGCCGCCTAACCTAATGCCTTAATGGGATGGCTTGACTTAAAAAGTAAGAGCTTTACTGATAATGTGATGTGTGGTTTTTGCTACTCCAAAATCAACAGTCTCTCAGATTTATTATATTGTGTTATTTAGTCTTAGGTTTAAAAAGAGGTGTCCCATTCATAGGTGTTCATCGGTTCAGGCTGTTGTAACAAAGATGCATACATGGTTTAAACAGTAAGGTTTTGGGAGGGGGGTGATGTTGGGGTGTTTTGTTTATTTGATAGTACTGGAGTTTGAGCTCAGAACCTCCAGACCATTATGTTCTGGTTATTTTGGAGATGGGGTCTTATACATTATCCGGGCTGGCCTCAAACCTCAATTGTCCCAGGTAGCTAGGATTACAGGCATAAGCTGCAGCAGTAAATATTTATTTTCAGTTGTGTAGGCTGGGTTGTCCAAGATCAAGGTTATAGTAGATCCTGTGTCTGGTGAGGGTATGCTTCCTGTCTCATTGACAGCTGTCATATATCCTTACAAGAGGGCGATCATCTGTCATGAGGGCATTAATCCCATTCATGAGAGCTCTACCCTATGACCCATTCTCCTCACAAAGGGCCCATCTCCAAATAGCAACACATTGTGAGTTAGGCTTCAACATAGCAATTTTAAGGTTACAGGACTTTAATCCATAGCACCAGGTACAGTCCTTTGCGTGAAGTCCTCCATATTTTTATTGAGCAGAATAATGGAAAACATTAGCCCTAGTGTCAGGTGTTTGAAAAATAAATTTTGGTTTTCCTTGATTTCCCCACATGTAAAATTTGAATAACACTAGAAAAGTGGAAAACAGGCAAAATATTCAGAACTGCACAATATTCTGGGGAAGGTTTGGTGTGAAAGACAAAAAGGATTCATCTAAACTCACTCTTCCCCAACTCTTGTTTTTCCCTTGAAGAACTGATCATACTATGCCCAACATGGTGGTACACACCTGTAATCCCAGCACTCAGGATGCTGAGGCCCGAAGATCACGATTTCAAAGCCAGCCTTTAGCAAGACCCTATCTCAAATCAACAACAAAATAACTGATGATACTATCTGTCCACATCTATTTATTCCCTGTTTCTCTATCTCCTGTCATTTACCCGCCAGTTAGGTTCGTCACTGCCGTCTTCCCTTTGACATTTGCTTTCTTTAGTCCTACCTAGCCTCTCATGGAGAGTCTGGCTTCAACTTCCTTTTATGACAAAACCGTTCAAAATCTAAATCTCTAATACCACTAAATGTTCCACTGGTCTTATTTATTGACCAGTGGAACATTTGTCATGGAATTAGCAAATTCAAAATCAAATTCATCAACTTCCCCAACTCACCACTTACTCAAAAGCACAGACTTTGGTGTTTTGTGTAATGTTCTGTTCTACACACATTGATGCCATTACTGTAAAAATGCTGAAAGAGCTCCAGGAAGAGGAGTCATGTACTCTCAAATTCTGGTGCTTTTACAAACAGCCTTGTGAGACTATGCAGTACTCCTTTCCAAATATAAAATACTCCATAATGAAGGTACATTTCCAGGGTAAAAGCAATCCTGAGTACATTTTTAAATAACATGAGCAGAGAGAGTTCCCTTATTACGAATTGTTGCCCTTGATTTTCATAGAATGAATTCCATCATACATCCAAAGATTTGTTCATTGAAAATGAATAAACATGACCATCATGGCTTTGAGTGAAATGAGTTTAAGAGCTCATGTAACTTCTTCAGAATCAGGAAGTGCTTTGACTAGAATAGTCTCCTAAAATGAGTAAAGTGATAAACTTGTGATTCCCTAGTCTGGTCAGAAGTCTGATTTCACCTCCAACCTCCAAGTGAAGGATAGAGAACTGTAGAGAAGGTCGGCAAAAAGATATAGTGACAGTAACCATGTAGACATGGCCAATTCAAGATACCAGTTCCTTCCTGGGTGCAGTGAACTGGCACAGTGATTTATTCCCTAAAACATCCCAGTGACTACCTCTGCAAGTTGAGGAAATACAACTTTGATTCTAGTTTGAAGAGCATGTTAACTGCTTAAAAGACCATTACCATCCTTTTGTCATTGGTTCAGAAGTGAACATCTGATTCACCTTCTTGGCCATGAGACACAAATAGAAGATTGCTGGAAGTTTCTAGAATTCTTTACCTGAAGAGTAGGAGCATTTATCTCCCCAATGGATATGAATGAGAAAACATGAAGCACTAATTGCTTCTGGCAGTCATCTTAACCTAGGAGTGAGGAACCAGCCACTGAATGAAACTAAAAGTGAATAGCAGAGTAGAGAGATTTGGTAATTTTTACTGAATCTACCAACTACAACCATATTCTACCACTTAATTTATATGACATATAATAATAAATTTCCTGTTTAAGGCTTTTTGACTTGAATTTTCTGTTTCTTGAAGCCCAAAGTATCCTGATATGCCTAGAATGAAGTATTGTATTCTAGTGGTTCAAATTCAGTAATTATTCCTCCTGAGCAAAATTGTAGAGCACACATCTGTTTTCTATTCTTTCTGTACAACCTATAGCAAGTTTTCACTAAAACACCTGAGGAATGCATTAAAATGCAGAATCCAAAGGCTCATTCCCAGAGAATGGTATCATAGATCCCTTAATTTTAACAACCCAAGTGATGGTGATACAGAGCACAATGGACACTGCTGGTGCTCATTCATTTCCTTCTTAGGCCTGGCTAAGAACACCAGACTATATTCAGAACACTTGAACTAGCAAGGTGAAGTGCCAGTTCATCTCAGGATGACTTTTGAGAAAGTCTGACCTAGGGTGGTATGGTTTGAATGTGAAATGTCCCCACATGTATTGAAAGGCTGATCCCCAGCTGGTTGCACAATCTGGGGAGGTGGTGAAAATTTGAGAAGTTGGGGAGGGAGTAGGTAACTGGAGGTATGCTCATAGAGGTACTTGTCCCTGGTTCTTTCCTGTCTTTCTCTCCCTCTGTTTCCTGGACACCATGAAGTAAGCAACTTGGCTTCACCATATGCTCCCCACCATGGTTTGCCAGCCTCATCACAGGCCCACAGCAATGGAGCAAGCCAACCCTGGACCAAAAACTGAAACAACAAGCCAAAATAAGTCCTTCCTCCTTTTAAAATGTTTTGTCACTGCTAAGAAAAACTGACTAAAAGAGGTGAGGTCCCCTCCTGACTGAAAAATGCAAAGCTTCAGGAGAAGGCTTTTTATTCCACTCCTAAAAGGCCTGGGTACTGGTATTTTGCAATGATAAGGACAAAGATGATGAAGGTTGTAAGGAGCATGGGTCCACAGTGACATCCTCAAGCAGGTCCATCAGTCCTGTCTGCCTGTTTCCAGACATCTTGTTACATCCAGAAAGTGGACCTCTAGGTGGTTGTGCTTCTATGGCTAGGTTTCTGCAATCTGCAGCCACACCTGGTATTTACTGACTCATGGGTACTCTGAAGACCACACTGAGAAATACTGCATGGAGAAGATTCTTAAATCATTTGAAAACTTGACTTTTCCCCTTGTGTTTCTTTCTATTCTTACCTCTATTATGATTTTCCCTAAAGAATTGTGTGTTATTACAAAGTCTTGTTGAGATTGAAAAGAAGAATGGATTTTAAAAAATAAACAGTCAACCATAACATTCTACTTTATTTGACTTTTAAAAACAAAATGAAAAGTGAGATCAAACAGTATTGCAATGTAAGAATGTTAATTTCTCCTAAACCTTGCTTGCAGTAACCAAGATTGTAGAACACAGCTCCACTTTCAATATGTACTAAATTCAGGGAGGGGAGAATAACTATTCTTTGGAAGGGAGGCACTAATTATAGCTATTTCACAAATAAAAATTACAGGTCATATGGTTTAGACAATAATACATTTGTTGTACCTCACATTTGCTAACTTACCCTACTGTGACTTGCTGTCAGTAAGAAGCAGGGTTTCATTTGGTAAGCTATAAATTTTAATGGTATCTTATATTATCCTGAAGAATTTTGAACATCTCAAGTATAATGCAAAGACTTAAAATCAGATTCTTTCATCAATTGCTTATAAAATAAATGCAGCAGTAAACTGTTTCAGAAGTTTCTAAGTAAGCTCTTGATGGGTGATCCTTCAGCACGTGAGCCTTAGCTCAGTCTAACCTGACTCCACAGGTTATGTCTGTATCATTAGTTTCCTTTTCTAAAGTGGTATACAGTATCCAACTACAAAAGAAAGCCAAAAGGAAAATATTAGACTGTGAACACTTAAAGAATAACTTCTTACCTGTTAAATGGAATCAGAAACCTTACTGGACATTCCTACTTTATTATCTGGAACACTCCCCCTTAAAAGGTCTTACACATTAAGGGCTTTAAGTGTTACATTAATTAATTACCTGTGCATCTCTGTACTGTAAAGATACATTAATTCAGCTCATCAAAGGTGTGCTTAAGGAAAAAGAGAAGTGCTTAAGGAAAGCTAAGTTCCAGCTAACTTTATGATTGATTGCAAGGCAACTGGAAACTTTTTCTATAAATTAGGAAAATAAGAATTTTTTTAGAGTTGCTTGCCTAGTATGCATGAAGCCCTGGGTTTGATCCCCAGCACTGCAAGTAATAATAATAATAATAATGGTGACGATGACAATGATAGGACCTGGGAAAGACAATAAAATAGGAGCACCTCAATTATTTGACTCTCAATTAGGTTTCCCACTTACAAAATTGGTACCTTTAAGAGAAAACAGAGGATGACTCTAGGAGAACTCCCTAAAAGGAACTAAATTGCTTTGTTTAAAGGAACTGTTCACTGTGGCTTTGATCAGTGCAAATTTCCTTCCCCTGACAAATACACTGCAAACCACCTTGGCAATCATAAATGGCAGTGACAGGACCGTTTCTCTTAGAAGAGTCTTAGTGTGGATATCTGGTTGAGGATGGGGCCAGCTGAGGGACTTTCTCAGCTGTGTTTACAACACATACATATCTCTTTTCCTTAGAAAGCAGGTTAATTTGACATGGCTTCTAGATGTTAGAGACTGGAGGTCCCTGAACCCTGTCCTCAGCACTGTCACTACTGCCACATCTGCATTTGCCTAGCAAATTCTGGTCAGAGCTATCTGCTCCTACATTCCACCTGGAAGTGGGCACTGTTAGGAAAGCAAACAGAAACCCCTAGAACCATGAGCATTCAGGCAGCCCCACAAGATTTGCTGCTACTCTGTCCAGGCCAAAGGTGACAAGTCCATCTCCCTCCCCAACACTACGCCTGGCTTCCAGCAGTTGTCAATTTTCTCTAAATTAGCCCTGTTAGCTGAGGAAAGTAGGAAAAGGTGTGGGTGGCAAAAATCTACATGACTCTCCATTTTTAAAAATGTTTTGAAGCTGAGCACACCTGGTGGTGCACACCTAATCCCAGCACTAGGGAGATGGAGGGCAAGAAGACTGGGAGCTTGTGGCCAGCCTAGGCTATATAGCCACACCCTGACTCCAAATTAATTACAAAAGGACATTTATTGAGTGGGGCATGGTGTTGTATGCTCGTAACCCCAGCACTTGGGAGGCTGAGGCAGGAGGATCTCAAGTTTGAGGCTATATAGCGAGACTTTATCTCAAAAAAAAAAAAAACCAGTTTTTGAAGTCTCTTGTTTTAAAACTGCATGCGAGTTTTCCATGCTACTCCATAATGTTTAATGTAAGATGTTTTTAAAAACCTAATAGTTAAAAGATCTAAAATAAAAAATTCTAGGAAGCTGCCCGAGGTCCACCTGTGGCTGCACAGACCTTAGCATGGCACGCCCACACCCACCTGAAACACACACACCAACAGGAGAAGCACAGACACTGACACTAATGTCTGCTTGTGTGCATGAAGTATGTCTGTCCTCAGCCCTAATCCAATAGAGCCTTACTTTTGGGGGGAGGTTGGTTGGTTGTTTTTTGGTGGTACTGGGGTTTAAACTTGGGGCCTCACACTTGCTAGGTAGGTGCTATATCACTTGAGTGCCTCTGTCATCCCTGGTTTTTGTTATTGTTGGTTGTTGGGTTTTGGGTTTGTGTATGTGTGTGTGTGTGTGTGTGTGTGTGTTGGGTATTTTTGAGATAGGGTCTCACAAACTATTTGCCCAGACTGGCTTCAAACTGCCTGAGTAGCTATGATTATAGGCGTGAGCCACCACCAGTGCCTGGTCCAATCCTTACTTCTTGAATTAAACACCAAGGGAAAAGAATAAAGAAGAGAGAAACTGAGCACAGCAAAGTTATATATTTCAAAATATTCTATAATCTTAATATTTTAGTGGGACTGGAATTTGAACTCAGGACCTAGTGCTTGCTGGGCAGGTGCTCTACCACATAAACCATGCCCCCAGCCCTTTTTTGCTTTTTATTTTTCAGATAGGTTCTCAAATTTTTGCCAAGGCCAGCCTCAAACCGAGATCCCCCTACCTAGGCCTCCTGAGTAACTGGGATTATAGACTCACCACCTCCAGCTTCTTTGCTGAGATGGGGTCTCAGCAACTTTTTGCCTGGGCTGGCCTCAAATCACAATCCTCCTCATCTCTTGCTCTCAAGAAGCTGAGTTTACAGACTTGAATCGCTGCACCTGGCTATCATTTTAATTTTTAAGTAAACCAGATGAGCTTTCTCTCAATGTGTCCAAATTAATGAGTTGCAGCAAGGAGCCTCTTCTCTCACCTGCATTTCACTCTTTAACTCACAATTTGTTTTTGCTGTGTAGTTTATATTCACAATAAGAAAAATCAAAGTTTCAAGTTTATTACCTCATCTTTTCCAGTTGTAGTCTCTGTTGGTCATTCGAATATCAGTGTTATCTGTGGTGAACAAGACACATGCATTGAACAGAAAGACTAAATTAGTAACTTGACAGAAGGCAGCAGAAGAATGGTTTGAAATATCAGTTTACTTCCTCCTTCTAAGTCTCCCTTCTCCCTTTCAAATGATCTCTTTACTCTCTTCCCTCAGAAATTTGTAGTAAGCTTCCCAAAGTCTAACACAAGAGCGGACAAAATCAAGTAAATATCAGCAGATCACATATACAAACTGGGCAAGAGAGAGCAGTGGGGACTGTGGCACAGGGGAAGTCCACCTTCTCCCGCTACAGTAGTCAGCAGACAGCAGCCAATTGTGGCCACATACGGGAACAAGGGCTGAGTAGATAAACCTTCTCATTTTTCATGAAAACCTCAAAATCTGCACTTTTTAAAATGTGAAATTTTTATGCTTCTCTATGGCCACTGATTTAAAATTTTCAAAAGAAAATATGTGTTGGAACCAAACCCAGTGTACTTGCTAGATCCAGCCAATGGGGCTTACCATTTGTGACTTTTGTCTCAAACCCAGTGGGGAATACTAAGTGATATGTTTCTCTCTGTCTGAAAATGATTCCTGAGGGCCTGATAAAAGAGAAAGGCCTTCCCCCAAACTAACAATTGATTAAGAGCTGACCATTGTGAACACTGGGCTGTCGCAGATTGGGGCTGGTTAGATTAGATGAGAGTGACGGTGTATTGAAGCTGAGTGGCTAAGAGAGTGCTTACCCTGGCCTTGGGAAGGCAGGGACGCTGAGTATGGAATGGAAGACCTTGAGCATGTCTTCTGTAGGACAAGGCCTCCTGTGGATGTTCAGAGGCATGCTGCATGCAGGTGGAGGCTGGTAAACACTTAGTGATCACAACTACTTAGTGACTCTCAAGTGCACCTAAGCAAGTCATTTGACTTGTGACTGTGGACATGATTGGGAACACTCAATGAGTGTGGGTCAGCTTCTATATTCCATTCTGTGGCCGGGAGCAAGCCAGTGCCCCACACCTGGTTCATGGTGGGAGATTCTATCCTCTCCCCTGCCCTGCCCTGCCCCCAATGCACTGTGTGGCTCCAGCCTGCCAGGGCAGGAACACAGCTGTACACAGAAGCTGCTCTCCCCTGTTGAGGGCAGAGAAGGAGGCACAGAGGAGAGAAGGAAGTGGATTCTGGTGTCCGGCCACACTCAGAATCAACGTGGCAACCAGTGTGAACCCAAGGAAGGGGACCGATGATAAACCTACACAATGCCCTCTTGGAATTAAAATGCGTTCTATATTTGCTTGGAGTCCCTTCTTTCCTATCAATGAAGAGCTTTCCCTTGTCGGTGACATGGGGGCTAGTGTCACTTTTGGCAGGATCAGATGCTTGGATTATCAGCAGCTTGCTTACATCTGCAATTCCCTGAACCTAAAGGAAGAAAGTCAAAATTAGTCAACAGAGAATTTCTGGATTCCTAAGATGGCGGCTTTCCAACCTTTTTCCCACAAAATATAATAAGCCCAAAGCTAGAACTGGGTCTCCAACCTAAGCCCTGCTGTGTTGTTTTGTTTTCCTTTTCTTTGAGATGAGGTCTGGCTATGCTGCCCAAGTTGGCCTCCAATTCACAATCTTCCCATTTTAGCCTCCTGAGTTGCTAAAATAGATTATAGGTGGCACCACAGTGCTCAGCTAAGCCCTGTCTTTTTAATTTTTGAGATAGTCTGATGTTGTTTCAAGAAATCTTGGACCAACAAATTGTCTTTTGCATGTTTTTTTTTATAGAACTGGTGTTTGAACTCAGGGCCTCATGCTTGCTAGGCATGTGTTCTACCACTTAAGCCACTCCAAAAGCCCTTTTTTGTCTTAGGTATTTTTGAGATAGGGTCTTTCAAACTTCCTGAGAGTGGCTTTGAACCTCGATCCTTCTGATCTCTGCTTCCTGAGCAGCTAGGATTATAGGCGTGAGCCACCAACACCTGACATCTTTTGCATATTTTTACACAGCTGGGAGGCAATTTCTATACCTTACTCATAACTAGACTGGAAATTTCCAGTTTGAGCGAAGAGTGGGTTAATTTTACTCCCACATTGAAGGTCAAAGGTTTAAGACCCAGCCTTCCCAGGATTGCTCCATAGAATACAAAATCTGCCTTCTCCAATGCAAGCCACAGACAAGTAATAATTACAGCCACCATCTTTAAATATCATATATTATCTCACTGAATCCTCACACGACTTGATGCTGTTGCCATCACCCCCCTTACTAAGGAAGGGCTGAAGGTCAAAATGGTTAAGCAGCTTGCCTTTGCTCATGCACCCAGTAGGCACAGGAGTCAAAATTTAAATCCAAGTGTGCCTGACTCCAAACTTGGGACTCTTAACTACTAGCTATTCTGACATACACAATTAATTGTTGTCAGTTGAGTTTTCAAGTCGCTTATGGAACACCAGGAAGAGCAAATGGTTCTTTAGAAATGATTCTCCTTACCTGATCACAGGTTTTAGGTATAATGAAAGGTGCAAAATAGTATTCCTCCGTCTTACTATTAATTACATTGCCGTACACAATAATGGCAAATTTCATGGTCACACTAATAGACATTTCATTGTAGCATGATAAGGTCTCCACATACACGTTACTGGACTTCACGCACTTCTGAAAGCTTAAGTCCTGCAATAAAATCACATTGTCCTATAAATCATACAAATTGATACACGGTGTTATAAGGAAACATCCTCTGAGCTGAGTTAGTTCTTTTTTTTTTTTGATCTGAGTTCTTTGTGGGTGTCAGAAGGCACCTGGACCCTGGTACCAATAGATAGAGTTTATTTAGAACTCAGAATGGCCTTTGACAAGTTTCAAATTCAAAGGTTTTGTGTTACTGCTTTGTGACCCTGCATGGGGTTGCCCAGCCCTGATGCACAAGCCCTCCCTCAGCTGGAACAGGGTGGTTAGCTATGCTTCACTGGATTTCTATTTGCACAAAATCCAGGTTTGCATAGGCTTTACCCAGCAGTTAGTAAAAATGACACTTGACAAGCTATAACAAAAAGCTAAAACCAAACAAAGGAAGGCCCAAAGCAAGTCATACTTCAAGGCTCAGAATCATAGACTTGAGAGCTGCATGGGAGCTTTTAGGGGATGAACTGAGTCCCTTCTCCAAAAGTTCTTACATTGAGTCATAATCCTCAATACTTCAGAGTGTGGTTTTATCTGGAAACAGGGTCAGTACAGATGCAATTAGTTACAATGAAGCTTTGCAGAAAGAGGACAGGCCCCCAATTCAAAAAGAATGCTGTCCTTATTAAAAGGGGAAATTTGGAGACAGACTTGCATACAGAGAGATTGTCATGTGAAGATGAAGGCAGCCATCCTACAAGCCAAGGAGGGAGGCCTGGACCAGGTTCTCCTTTATAGCCCTAGGCAGAAACCGACTTCAACTGAAGATTAATAACCTCCAAAACTATGAGACAACTGTCTGAGCTTCCAAGTTTGTGGGACTTTGTTACAGTCACATTAGCAAAAGAATACTGTCGGTCTGCAGTAAGAACCTCCTGTCAGTGCCTTGATGGGGCCATCAGCTGCCACTAAACATCTCCAGCCCCAAGGAGTGTGCAGCTGTATGAGCCAGCCTTGGGTTGTCAGTCACTGACAGGCAAACCAAAAGCTTATTTGCTTGAGGACACCAGTGTGGCTGAGACACCAAAAAGCATAACACAATTAACAAATATTTTATCTAAAATCTTGCAACCAGAGAAATGGTTTTTTTTTTCTTTTTGCTTATTATCATCTTATTGTTGTACTGTGGCATTTGCAACAGTTCTTACAATATATCAAATACATCATAGTTGAATTCACCCCCTCCATCATTCTCCTTTATTCCCCTCTCCCCCATTCCTGGAACAGTTTCAACAGGTCTCATTTTTCCATTTTCACACATAAGTACATAATATTTCTTTCTACCCTATTCACTCTCCTTCACCCTTTCCTTCTATTTCCTCCCCCCTCCTCCACTGGTACCAACTCCCAGACAGGACTGTTTTACCTTCCTGCTCTCCATTTTTTGAAGAAAAAAAAGACATTTTTGTTTGTTTAAGAATACATGTACATTTTGAGTTTTGTGATTTATAGGGGGGTAGAGTGGGGGTAAGGTATAATCTTACAGTGCCTCAGGATTCTAAAAAGTCTTAACTGGCTAGTTCTTCCATGCAAAAGCCTACGTATAAAATAGAGATTTTCTGGGGAGTAAAATTGGGGGTCAGATGTTATTATTATTTTGTAATGTTTTATATCTGTGTTTTCTCATTTGCATAATGAATTTGCATTGCTTGTAAATTTTTTTAAAAATTGCGAAGGGCATTTGCCTTCTTGTTGAGTTGTCTGTCTCCATTGCTCCTAATTCGTCCAGAGTTTCAATAAACTGAATTTGTTCTACTTCTCATGAGAAAGCAAAGCAAAAGAAAAAGAGAAAGCTTCAATTTCCATACCCCTCCACCAAACGTTTGCTGAAAGTTATTACTGTCACATAGTAAAAGACACCTGACTGGCATGACAATTTTTTTTTTTATAATACTAGGGCCTGGCACTTCCTAGGCAAGAGCTCTACCACTTGAGCCACTTGAGCCCTTTTGTGTTTATTTTGATTTTGTGATTTTATGATAGGGTCTCGATAACTTTGTCAGGGCTGGCTTGGAATCTGCAATCCTCCTGCCTGCACTAGCCTGTCCAGTTTCTGACACGCTAACTTTTTAACCCAAAGTTTATATTTAGTCTCTCAGGTCACTGAGAGACTAAACTCTCACTGAGCTATCATTGAACTTCAGGTCAAATCCTGACTCAGAGTAGGGATGAGAATAAATATTAAATAGGATAGGATGCAAATACAGGACTGTAAAATTGTACCAGTCTAGGGACTTGTACCATTACTCTGTGGAGGTAAGGCTCATGGAAGGTGCGTAGTCACTTCATCAAAGATTTTGAACAGGCAGGAAATTTATATTAATGTAGGTACAGTAGACCATTAATAAGCAGTAGAGAGTGTTCATTCATTCATCCAGATTTAACAGTATGCTTTACTCTTGGGGAGGAATCTACTTATTTCACGTCTCCTGAATCAATCTACTTTTCTTTTTAAAGAAATGATTGTGGGTAGGCTGGGAAAATTGGGGGTTTAAAAGAGGATTGATAACCTGTAGGAAGTCAGGATAAGAGAATGGCAAAAATTCTAGGCCTTTCTTTCTTGTTTATCTGGAAATATGAAATACATTTTGTTAAAAAAATAAAGTACCTAAATTCTCCCCACCTCTTTTTTTTTTTGGTGGTATGGGGGTTTGAACTCAGGGCCTTATGCTTGCTAGGCAGACTCTCTACTACTTGAGCCACATCCCCAGCCCTTTTTACACTTTATGCCCTGGTCAGCCTGGATTGCAATCCTATTTGTGCTTGCCCACATAGCTAGGGTCATAGAGCATGCTACTGTGCCCAGTCACTGGTTCAAATAGGATCTCACGAATTTATTGGCTTGCCTGGCTTCATACTGTGATCCTCCTCATCTCTGCCCACTGAGTACCTAGGATTATGGACCTCATTCACATTTTAACTATATCACTTACCTCATCAGCAAGACTTGATTCAAAATACTGATTTGCAATACCAAGAGCCAACTTGAGCCATATTTTATATTCCAGGGTTGGCCAGAAGATATCAAAGCCTTCATATAAATCCTCCAGTGAAATAAAGAAGGCCTGAAACAACAAGGCACCAAGGACAGTCAGCTGGCTTTGGAATTAATTATAAAGCCATCATAAGAAGATAATCTCTATCTTCTCAGAAAAACTCTTAGCTTTAGCACAATTATGATTCTCTACCATTGAAAAGCATTTGTATTGTGGAAAAGTTGTTTGCTATGTATAAGATGATACAAATGTATTGTCCAATTAAATAGACTGAATAAATAGACCAATAACATTGATATCAGTCAGGAGAAATGCTGAAGGATCTGACTCAGGAGACCCAAGATTCAGGAACTAAGCTCTACAAATATATGTCTTTCTGCCCCCACTCTCTCCCTCCTTCTCTCTCCCTATTCTTTTCTTTTGTCATAGTTCAACCCACAGTATTACCTACTCATTCACAGTATTATTTCCAGAGGCAAACTGCTTACCTTAATGAAGGTGACTGCTCTTTCAGAATTCAAGTTAAATAAAATTTAATGAATTTATTCAGTCTTGTGACTAAATCCATGCCTCTGTCCTCTTCCAGAAATGAAATGGTATGAAATTGATTTTTTAAAAAACCATTCCCTTCTGTTCCCTCACACCCCTAAGACTCTGGATTCTGCTCTGCTGTAGCAAACAGCCCCCAAAGATTAAGAACTCTTCACAACAGGGACTGTAGCTCATTTCTATTTGAATTGCCCACACTGAGCAAAATGTCAGGCCACGTGTGTGTTGAAGAGAGAAATTCTTAGTTGCCAAGTGAAAAACAGAAAAAAGCAAATTTAAAAACAAACCAAATTTCTTTTAAAACTCTGCTTTTAGAATGGTGGTCATTTAATGCACATTCATATGTGCTCAATAAATGTCATTCTTCAAAGATATAGAAACATCAATCCTAAAATTCATATGAAGTACAAAACCCTCAAATAGCCAAAGCATTCCTGGACAAAAAGAGCAATGCTGGAGGTATCTTAACACCTGACTTCAAACTATACTACAGAGACATAGAAACAAAAACAGCATTATAGTGGCACAGATAATTTTCTAGAAAAGTAACATAACATCAAGAAGTAAGTACTTTCTACACTTAATAACAAGGAAATGAAGACTCACAGAACCTTCCTTATTAGACATTAAATCTGCCTCCTGCCAGCAGTTCTACATTGCTTCCCAATAACTGGTTAGGTAACTAAAGAATAAATCAGAACCCAAAGCAAGAAAACATGCTGGCATTCCTTATTTATTTGAGGAAGAATTACCTAATAACCCAAGACAGAATTATTTCCTTACCTGTAAAGTAGTTTCACAGATGGCAGTAAATTTCATTTCACACTTAAGCAGACAACTCAACTCTCCAAGCACTTCCCCACTGGTACAGTACTCTGTATAAAAGATTTGATTTTTTCTTTCGGTCCTCACTTTGTGCTCTATCCCAAAGGTAGGAGATGAACTATGCAACTGCATAAGGATGGGAAGATGTACAAAGCGAAATAAAAAATTGTAAATCCTTTAAACATACTACAGGATCTCCCATTATGAACTAATTTTACAACACAGCAAAAGATACCTAGTTTCAGTCTTTTACATGCAGGTATCCAGTTTTCCCAACAGCATTTGTTGAAGAGGTTGTTTTTACCCCACCCTTGGCACCTTTGTTAAATATCAGATGGCTGGAACTATATAGGCTTATTTCTGGATCTTCTATTCTCTTCCATTAGTCTCCTTGTCTGTTTTTGTGCCGGTATAACGCTGGTTTTGTTTTTATGGCTTTAAAGTCAGATGTTATGATACCTCCAGCATTTCTCTTTTTGATTAGGACTGTTTTGGCTATTTGGGGGTTTTGTACTTCATATGAATTTTAGTATTGATTTTTCTATACCTTTGAAGAGTGACATTGGAATTTTGATGCATTAAACTGATAGATTGCTTTTGGTAATATAGGCATTTTCACAATATTGGTTCTGCCAATCCATAAACATGGGAGGTCTCTCTGTGTTCTAGTCTGTTCTTTGATTTCTTTTTGCAGTGTTTTACAGTTTTCATAGTACAGGTCTTTCACTTCCTTTGTTAGTTTTATTCCTAAGTAATTTTTCAGGCCATTTAGAATGGGATTGTTTTCCTGGTTTCTTTCTCAGCCTGTTCATTATTGGTACATAGAAAGGCTACTGATTTTTGTATGTTGATTTTGTATCCTGCTATTTTGCCAAAAGTGCTTATCAGATCTGTTTTCTAGTAGAGTTTTCAGGGTCTTTTAAATATAGGGTTATGTCATCTGCAAATAGAACAATTTGACATCTTCCTTTCCTATTGTATCCTTTTTACTTCTTCCCTTGCTTTATTGCTCCAGCTAAGAATTCAAGTACTATATTGAATAAGAATGGAGAGAGTGGCACCACTTGTCTAGTTCCTGACTTTAGAGGAAATTGTTTCACTTTTTTTCCAATTAAGACAATGTTAGCTATAGGTTTATCATATATAGACTTTATTATCTTGAGGTACTTTTCTTATATTCCTAATTCTTTCTGGGCTTTTATCATGAAGGGATGTTGACTTTGTCAAAGGGTTTTTCTGCCTTTGAGATGAATATGTGATTTTTGTCCTGTATTCTGTGTATATGCTCTGCATTATACCTCTGGTATCTGTAGCTATCAGATTCTAAGGAGACAAGCATTGAGAGAAAACTGTGAGTGTTCAGAATGCATAGAGATTAAACACAACTGATGATAAAATGGGACTGTTTGAGAGTTTCTCCACATCAGCTGAGCTGCACAGTGCACGCATGGGAATTTTTTTTTTTTGGCCGTGCTTAGTCAAAACCACACATAATAAATCTGTGAATAAGGTGGGCTTACTGTATTATGTTGATTGATTTTACATATATTAAACCATCCTTGCATTCCTGGGAAGAAACCAACTTGATCATGACGTAATGATCTTTTTAACGTGTTGTTAAATTTGGTTTATTAGTATTTTATTGAAAATTTTTGTGCCTATGTTCGAGGAAATGGTCTGTAATTTTCTTTTTTTGTCATGTCTTTACCTGGTTTGGGTAATACTGGCTTCATAGACTGAGTTTGGTAGCATTCTTTCCCTTTCTATTTTATGAAATAGCTTGAGGAACACTTGTGTTAGTTCTTTAAAGATCTGGTAGAATTCAGCATAAATCCATCTGGTCCTTGGCTTTTCTTTGTTGAGAGACTCTTTATTGCTGCTTCAATTTCATTGCTTGCTATAAACATGTGTAATTTATATCCTTTCAGCTCAATTTTGGTAAGTAACATACACCTAAAAATTATCCATTTCTTCTAAATTTTCCAAACTATTAGAAGTTAGGTTCTTGAAGTATTCCTTAATGATTCTCTAAATTTCATTGCTATTAGTTGTGATATCCCCTTTCTCATCTCTAACTTTACTAAGTTCTGCCTTCTCCCTTTTTCATTTGGTTAGCTTGTCTAAAAGTTTGTCAATCTTGTTTATCTTTTTAGGCAAACCAGCTTTCTGTTTCATTGATTCTTTGTTCTTTTAAGCTCAATTTTGTTTATTTCTGCCCTGGTCTTTATTATTTATTTTTCTCTAGTGCTTGTTTTTCTAAGAGTTTAAGATTATTAGATTAAGATTATTATATTATTTGAGATAGCTCTGATTTTTTAAATGTAGGCACTCATAACTATAAACTTTCCTCTTAATACTACCTTTGCTATGTCCCAAGGTTCTGGTAACTTGTGTATTCATTTTCATTTAATTATAGAAAATATTTTATTTCCCTCACTATTTCTTCAATGAACCACTGATTATTCAAAAGTAAATTAGTCTCCATGTATTTGAATGATTTTTGTGCAGAAGGTGTTTTTTTTTTAATTAATTAATTTTTTTTATTATTCATATGTGCATACAATGCTTGGGTCATTTCTCTCGCTGTCTCCACCCCCTCCCTTACCACCTACTCCACCCTCTCCCTCTCCCCCCCCCACCTCCTCAATACCTGGAAGAAACTATTTTGCCCTTATCTCTAATTTTGTTGAAGAGAGAGTATGAGGAACAAGGGTTTTTGCTAGCTGAGATAAGGATAGCTATACAGGGAGTTGACTCACATTCATTTCCTGTGCATGTGTGTTACCTTCTAAGTTAATTATTCTTGATCTAACCTTTTCTCTAGTTCCTGGTCCCCTTCTCTATTGGCCTCAGTTGCTTTTAAGGTATCTGCTTTAGTTTATCTGCATTGAGGGCAACAAATGCTAACTAATTTTTTAGGTGTCTTACCTATCCTCATATCTCCCTTGTGTGCTCTTGCTTTTATTTTGTGATCAAAGTTTAATCACCTTGTTGTGTTTGCCCTTGATCTAATGTCCGCATATGAGGGAGAACATATGATGTTTGGTCTTTTGGGCCAGGCTAACCTCACTCAGAATGATGTTCTCCAATTCCATCCATTTACCAGCGAATGATAACATTTTGATCTTCTTCATGGCTGCATAAAATTCCATTGCGTGTAGATACCACATTTTCTTGATCATTAGTCAGTAGTGGGTCATCTTGGCTGTTTTCATAACTTGGCTATTGTGAATAGTGCTGCAATAAGCATGGGTGTGCAGGTGCCTCTGGAGTCACAGTCTTTTGGGTATATCCCCAAGAGTGGTATTGCTGGATCAAATGGTAGATCAATGTTTAGCTTTTTAAGTAGCCTCCAAATTTTTTTCCAGAGTGGTTATACTAGTTTACATTCCCACCAACAGTGGAAGAGGGTTCCTTTTTCCCTGCATCCTTGCCAACACCTGTTGGTGGTGGTGTTGCTGATGATGGCTATTCTAACAGGGGTGAAGTGGAATCTTAGTGTAGTTTTAATTTGCATTTCCTTTATTGCTAGAGATGGTGAGCATTTTTTCATGTGTTTTTTGGCCATTGGAATTTCTTCTTTTGAGAAAGTTCTGTTTAGTTCACTTGCCCATTTCTTTATTGGTTCATTAGTTTTGGGAGAATTTAGTTTTCTAAGTTCCCTATATATTCTGGTTGTCTGTCCTTTGTCTGATGTGTAGCTGGCAAATATTTTCTCCCACTCTGTGGATGTTCTCTTCAGTTTAGAGACCATTTCTTTTGTTGAGCAGAAGCTTTTTAGTTTTATGAAGTCCCATTTATCTATGCTATCTCTTAGTTGCTGTGCTGCTGGGGTTCCATTGAGAAAATTCTTACCTATACCTACTAATTCCAGAGTATTTCCTACTCTGATTTTGATTTTTTTTTGAGGCTATTGTAAAAGGAATTGTTTTCTTATATTCTTTCTCAGTTTGTTCATTATTAGTGTATAGAAATGCTAGATTTTTCTATGTTGATTTTATATCGTGCTACCTTGCTATAGCTATTGATGGTGTCTAGGAGCTTCTGAGTAGAGTTTTTTGGGTCTTTAAGGTATAGGATCATGCCATCTGCAAATAGGGATATTTTGACAGTTTCTTTACCTATTTGTATTCCTTTTATTCCTTCTTCTTGCCTAATTGCTCTGGCTAGGAATTCCAGTACTATGTTGAATAGGAGTGGAGATAGTGGGCATCCTTGTCTAGTTCCTGATTTTAGAGGGAATGGTTTCAGCTTTTCTCCCTTAAGAATAATACTGGCTGTAGGTTTGTCATATATAGCTTTTATAATGTTGAGGTATTTTCCTTCTATTCCTAGTTTTCATCGAGCTTTTATCATGAAATGGTGTTGGATCTTATCAAAGGCTTTTTCTGCATCTATTGAGATGATCGAGTGGTTTTTGTCTTTGCTTCTGTTAATGTGGTTTATTATGTTTATTGATTTTCATATGTTGAACCACCCCTGCATTCCTGGGATGAAGCCTACTTGGTCGTGGTGAATGATCTTTTTGATGTATTGTTGAATTCAGTTTGCCATTATTTTATTGAGGATTTTTGCATCAGTGTTTATTAAGGAGATTGGCCTATAGTTCCTTCTTGCATCAGTGTTTATTAAGGAGATTGGCCTATAGTTCTCCTTTTTGGAGGTGTCTTTGCCTGGTTTTGGGATAAGCGTAATACTGGCTTCATAAAATGTGTTAGGCAGTTTTCCTTCCATTTCTATTTCATGGAACAGTTTAAGGAGGGTTGGTATCAGTTCTTTTTTAAAAGTCTGATAGACTTCAGCAGAGAATCTTTCAGGTCCTGGACTTTTCTTTTGGGGGAGACTCTTGATTGCTGCTTCAATTTCATTTTGTGTTATAGATCTATTCAAGTGATTAATTTCCTCTTGGTTCAGTTTTGGATGATCATATGTATCTAGAAATCTGTCCATTTCTTTAAGATTTTCTAATTTATTTGAATATAGGTTCTTCAAGTAGTCTCTGATGATTTCCTGGACTTCCATGGTGTTTGTTGTTATCTCCCCTTTTGCATTCCTGATTCTACTAATTTGGGTTTTTCTCTCCTTATTTTAGTCAGGTTTGCCAGGGGTCTGTCCATCTTGTTTGTTTTTTCAAAGAACCAACTTTTTGTTTCATTAATTCTTTGTATGGTCTTTTTGGTTTCTATTTCATTGATTTCAGCTCTTATTTTTATTATTTCTCTCCTATTTGTTTTGGGACTTGCTTGTTCTTGTTTTTCTAGGAGTTTGAGATGTATCATTAGGTCATTGATTTGTGATCTTTCAGTCTTTTTAATATATGCACTCATGGTTATAAACTTTCCTCTCAGGACTGCCTTAGCTGTGTCCCATAGGTTCTGGTAGGTTGTGTTTTCATTTTCTTTGACTTCCAGGAACTTTTTAATTTCCTCTTTTATTTCATCGATGATCCATTCTTCATTAAGTAATGAGTTATTTAGTTTCCAGTTTTTTGCATGTTTTTTGTCTTTACTTTTGTTGTTGAGTTCTACTCTTACTGCATTGTGATCAGATAGTATGCACGGTATAATTTCTATTTTCTTATATTTGCTGAGACTTGCTTTGTGCCCTAGGACATGATCTATTTTGGAGAAGGATCCATGGGCTGCTGAGAAGAATGTAAATTGTGTAGAAGTTGGATGAAATGTTCCATAGACAAAACTAGATCCAATTGGTCTATGATATATTTTAGATCTAGGATTTCTTTATTGATTTTTTGTTTGGATGACCTATCTATTGATGATAATGGGGTGTTAAAGTCTTCCACGACCACTGTGTTGGAGTTACCATATGCTTTTAGGTCCTTCAGGGTATGTTTGATTAAATTGGGTGCATTGACATTGGGTGCATATAGGTTGATGATTGTTATTTCCTTCTGGTCTATTTCCACTTTTATTAGTATGGAATGTCCTTCTTTATCTCGTTTTATCAATGTAGGTTTGAAGTCTACTTTGTCAGAGATAAGTATTGCTACTCCTGCCTGTTTTTGGGGGCCATTGGCTTGGTAAATCTTCTTCCAGCCTTTCATCCTAAGCCTATG
Source organism: Castor canadensis (assembly GCF_047511655.1). NCBI lineage: Eukaryota > Metazoa > Chordata > Mammalia > Rodentia > Castoridae > Castor > Castor canadensis. The sequence goes on along the minus strand of NC_133396.1, from coordinate 89,183,347 downwards.
GTTATTTCTGTTGGTGAGATAAGTTTCCTGTAAGCAACAAATTGTTGGATCTTCCTTTATAATCCAGTTCATCAAACCATTCCTTTTGATGGGGGAATTAAGTCCATTAACATTAAGTGTTAGTACTGATAAGTATGTGGTGATTCCTGTCAGTTCTCTTAGTTGTTTGAAGGTTTGATTGTGTGTACCTAGATCGAGGTTACTCTCTACTTTCTTGCTTGTTCTTTTTTGGTAGTTTGGTGCTGCCTGCCCTTTCATGGTTTGTTCTGTACTTTCTGTGTGCAGAATCCCTTGAAGAATCTTTTGTAGTGGTGGCTTTGTGGTCACATATTGTTTTAGTTTCTGCTTATCGTGGCAGACTTTTATTGCTCCATCTATTTTGAATGATAGTTTTGCTGGGTAGAGTATCCTAGGGTTGAAGTTATTTTCATTCAGTGCCTGGAAGATCTCACCCCAAGTTCTTGCTTTTAATGTTTCTGTTGAGAAATCTGCTGTGATTTTGATGGGTTTACCTTTGTATGTTATTTGTTTTTTCTCTTACAACTTTCAGTATTCTTTCTTGGGTCTCTGTACTTGTTGTTTTAATGATAATATGCTGTGGGGCAGTTCTATTTTGGTCTGGTCTTTTTGGTGTTCTGGAGGCCTGTTGCATCTGTATGGGAATAGATTTCTCTAGATTTGGGAAATTTTCTGTTATTATTTTGTTGACTATATTATGCATTCCCTTTGCTTGCACCTCTTCTCCTTCTTCAATGCCCATGATTCTCAGGTTTGGTCTTTTGATGGAGTCCGTGAGTTCTTGCATTTTCTTTTCACAGGTCTTGAGTTGTTTAATTCAGTTTTTCCTTTAATTACCATTTCATATTTGAGTTCTGAGATTCTGTCTTCTGTTTGTTCTATTCTGCTGGATTGGCCTTCCATTTTGTTTTGCAATTCTGTTTCATTCTTTTTTCTGAGGTTTTCCATATCCTGAGTCACTTCCTCTTTAATGTTGTCTATTTTTGTCCTGAGTTCATTTATCTCTTTATTAATTGTGTTCTCTGTTTCACTTTGGTGTTTATACAGTGCTTCTATTTTTTTTTATTTCTTCTTGTGCTATTTCAAATTCTCTATTTTTGTTGTCTTGGAATTTCTTGAGTGTCTCCTGTACATTTTGGTTGACCATATCCAGTATCATCTCTATAAAGTTCTCATTGATTACCCATAGTATTTCTTCTTTTAGATTATTCTTGTGGGCTTCATTGGGTTCTTTGGCATAGTTTATCTTCATTTTTTTGGAATCTGGATCTGAGTATGTGTTTTCTTCATTTCCCTCTTGTTCCTGTATTAATGTTTTGCTCTGGGGAAACTGTTTTCCCTGTTTTTTCTGTCTTCCCATCATTGCCCTTGGTGTTGTTATTGTCCCTGTGCTGTGTGCAATTAATTATTTTCTAGCTTGTAATAATAACAATGGTGATATTTATGGAAGGGTGAGAGGAGAGGGAAAACAAAGAAGGTAAAGGAAAAGGGAAAAACAAATAAACAAACAAGTAAAAAACAAAACAAACAAACAAAAAGTTTCAAAGATATAAACAGGGAGAGATAGTGTACTAATCAACAGTAAGCTAAGCAGGTATTAGAGAGACAGAGAGAGGATTGAAAGATAAAATAAATTTTTTTTAAAAATCTCCAAGTTCAAATGGAATAAAGTTTCAGTCTTAATAATTTTGTTGTTAGTCCCTCAGCCTGCAATCCTGGAGATGGTGTCTAAGATGTAGTTCTCTCGTTGTCTCATCAAAAGGGAAATAACAAACAAAAAAAACAAAAAACCAAAAACAAAACAAAAATAAACACCACAAAGTGTCCCAATTTCAAATGCAATACAGTTTCAGTAAGTTTTTCAGCATGTGGGTGTAGTTTGGTTGTTGTCTCATCAAAGGAAGAGAGAAACAAACAAAAAAAAGAGTCTGGATACAGCTTTGTGAATGTCTATCTGAGGCTGCAGCTCACCTGCCCTCTGTTGTCAGCCTGCTGTTGCTGGAGGCTTTATTTATGCAGATCTCAGCAGTGAGCTTAACACTCACCTGGCCCCTCAGGCTTTGTTTACTTAAGAGTTCTCCTGGGTGCAACCTCCACTGCTACAAGCTTTCCCCTTTCCAAGTACACTGGGGGAGGTGACACTGCACCTGCCTTCTCAGACCGGTGTGTTTGTTTACAGCTCACGTGCGAAGTGGGTCTTTCCCCTTCTCCTGTGGAGTTTTCCTCCCACCGCCACTTTTACAAGCTTTCCTGCTCCTGGTTGTTGGGCGTGTGCCACTGCTCCAGCCTTCTCCAGCTGGCTCGTTTATTTATAGTTCTGTGAGGGATTGCCCCTCCCTCCCTCTCGGTACTCAGCACCCCGCCCTCTTTGCTATGTGTCTTTTTTGTTGTTGTTGCTTATTATTCGGTTTTTTTTCTTGTTTTCCTGAGTGGGGTCGGTCTGTCCAGGGGGCTACACTGATCTGGCCCAGGGTTGTCTGTGGGAGTACCACATACTGCTTAGCTCACCTTGTGGCCTTCGTCTTCCCAAGCAGTCTGGGAGCTGGCATCTGGCAGCAGTGCAGGACCCCTCTGGTTTCTCTGTTTAACATGAAGTGAAGATGCTATGCGTGGGGTGGGGGTGTGGAGGAGTCAAAGTTTTGCCTCTTGTTGGTGGTTTTTCCTGTAAGGTGTATCTCCAGCATCTCTCCAAGATTTTACTTTAGGAAGCACGCTTTCTGCTTCCTCCCTCTAGTTGCCATCTTGGAATCTCCATTTTGTTGTTTTTTAGTGTTTGATTCTTCCCTACTCTTCATTTTCTTAGCTACTTATTTGTGACATTTTTTCTTTTCCATAATCGCTTTCGTAGTGCTTTTCTCCTCCTCCTCTGTGAGTAGGGAGTCTTTAAGTATTTTGCAGCACTGGCTTAGTGGTCATGAATTGCTTTAGTTTTTTGTTTATCATGGAAGATTTTTATTTCTCCTTCAATTATAAAGGATAGATTGTTAGGTACAGTAATCTAGGTTGGCAGTTCCTTTCTTTCAGGACATGAAATAGATCATTCCATGCCCTCCTTGCTTTTAAAGTTTCTACTAAGAAATTGCTGTTATTCTGGTGTGACTTATTGTTTCTCTCTTGCAGATTTCAATATTCTTTCTTTTTTCTGTGTATTTAATATTTTAAATATACTATGACATGAGGAGATTTTGTTCTGGTCTTAACTGTTTGGAGTCATAAAAGCCTCCTGAGTGTGAATAGTCATCTCTTTCTCATGATTTGGGAAGTTTTCTGCTATAATTTTATTGGACATGTTTTCTATGGCTTTATTTCATACCTCTTTTCCTTCTCCTCTACCCATGTTTCATAGGTTTGGTGTTTTAGTGGTCTCTCAGAGATCATACATGTCATTCATACTTATTCTTTTTTTTTCTTTATCTTCATCTTAGTTTTCTAATACATCTAACTTGTCTTCATGTACTGATATTCTACCTTGAATTTGATCCATTCTACTGGACAGGCTTCAAATGTGTTTTGTCTATTTGTTTTTGATTTACAGAGCTTTTCATTTCAAAAATTTTAACTTGATTTTTTTCATTATTTCTATATCTTTATTAAATTCCTCTTTCATATTTTGCTTTGTCTTCCTGATTTTCTTCAGATATTTATTTGTATCTTCTTTGTATTCATTTAGCTATTAATTTGTATTTGTTTTTAATTAATCATGGTGTTTATATATGTCTTCTTCAATTTCATTAATCATTTTTATCATCTTTCTTTTGAGTTCAGTATTTGAGATTTCATGCATTTCACTGTCATCAAATCTTAATTGTATGATTACTGACTTTTTGAGATGTCATGTAGCCTTGTTTTTACATATTTGTTGTCTTTATACATTGACAATTGCTCATCTGAGGTCAAGTCATTGGCTGAAGGTTTTTAATCACCTGAAGTCTTTCTGTCAAATTATTGTTCCTGCTCTCATAGGACTGGGTTGTTGTGCATTATCACCAGTGATCTGGAGTTATAACTCAGTAACAACAAATTCACCAATTCAAAACCAAACCAGATATTTATATGAAGCCAAAAAAACATTTGGAGACATCCACAATCCCGATAACATTATAAACAGAAGGGACTAGGGCTCACCTTTACATTCAGATACTAAAACACTAGTATGGAAGATACAGAGGATTCTTGCCACAGTCATTCTACTGGACTCTTTCTCACTAGTCAACAAAAGCTTCCCATTGGTCATATTAAAAGTTGTAGTTTTGATCCTCATCCAACATGACCTCTGTAAGGATCTGACTTTGCAACTCACCCCCTCATTCTTCAACTCTCATTTCCTTTAAATGAGTAATTTAAACTGCTCCAAGTATTGGTTTTCTGGTCTGAACATCTTGAAAACCACTACTTCCTCCCAGGATTGTTGGGAAGAGTAAACAATGACCCCAATAGCAGTATGTAAAATGGAAAGCACATTCTGGTGTTGAATGTGATCACTCTGTCTCAGTTATAGTGCTCACTCTGAACAAAAATTGTTTCATTTGGAAAAGAGATTCAAAAATTTAAATTTTTTCAGTTCCTAAAATTCTCCTTATGTTAGAATTATATATTTCAAAATACATTTTAAGTAAAAAATCAAGTTCCTTACACTTGCCATTCCTGAAATAATTAGGAAGATTCCTTGTGGCATTTCACCTTCTCTGCAAATGACATCTCCATAGTCAAAATGAGCAAGTTTGGTTCTTTCCTAAATAGATAAAAAAGAAAGAAAGAAACGAAAAGACTTGGCACAAAAGCCTAATAATTTATTTTTCTAAACAAAATAAGATTTTAAAGTTAAAATGGTTTTTAAGTAAAAATACAACCTATATTATTGATTTATTAAGAAATTATAGCAAGTAGACACATACCACATTAACTTTTAGAAATAAAGAGACAAGCCAACAAATGATAGACCATGTGATTAGTACCAAGTATAGCAAATTATATAAACACTGAATAAATGTTTATGGAATGAGTAAATTAATGAATAAAAACATTTTTAGCCCTCATTTGGGATTTGGGATACAATGGTAAGCTAGACAGATTCCCTGCATCCAGAAGATCTATTAGTTAGGTTGGATAGATATATATAATAAAATGTGATGATTATTTTAAAAAGAGAGAGAGAGGGATGGGACACTGTGGGTGTGCAGAAAGGCCAAAGGACCTTGTCTTGGTTGTTGAGTGAGGTCTTTACCATCAGGGAAGCAACAACTAAGTTGAGACCTGAAAGAAGAGACCCAGATGGCAGAATAAGATAAAGACCATTTAGGGCAGAAGATTCAGTATATTAAAAGACCCAGAAGTAAACCAAATGTCTGAGGCTAACTGCAAAAGATTTGATGTCTCAAGCAGAAAGGGATAGAGTCCAGGGCTGAACTATGCATGAGGTATCAGTTGACACTGTGTCTAGGGTCTACAATACTTTTAGGAACTCACAACAATGTCTGAATTCCTTTTAAAATCAAAAGGAGAAAAGAACTTTTAGATGGAGAATATGTTTTAATATATTTATTTTATACTAACACAGACATAAAGTACAATGTTTTATATATTTTTATGAAGAAGAGTCCCACTAAGGCAAAATTGATACAGAGACATACTGTATCTCTGATGGAGACAAGATTTGAGAGGTGGACCAGTGTCTGGACAGGTCTGGACAAGTCTCATATTCATACTAAAAAGCTTGGACTTTTTCGAAAATAAGAGCCATTGAAGGGTTTTTAACAGGAGAATTATGGTGAAAGAATGGCATTTTAGAAATAGGTGCATGAAACATACTTCCAAGTCATTCGTGGTGGCTATCCCAAAGTGTGGGGTAAGGGAGAAAATGACTCTCACTTCTGTACTTCTGAATGGTTTGTCAGTGTTGAAATAAACATTGATAATGTTACAATTTGAAAACAAAGGTTTGCTTAAGTCCAATTATTCTGCTTATTTATTATTCAGACCTGATTTTTCTACCACTGTATTCCTGCTTATCTTTACAGACTAGTACCCTATTTTTTTTTTTTTGGTAGTACTGGGGTTTGAACTTAGAACTTTTTGCTTGCTAGACAGGAATTCTACACTTGAGCCAAGCCTCCAGCAGACTACTTCCTTTTTAATTAACTACCAGTAGAGAGATGAAAGAAGGAGGAGCACAGAAAATTAGCTTTACTATTGTTTTTCTAGTATGAGACCAAGATTAAAATTACAGTCCACAACAAGGCATTTGTTCTGTTTCACTATGTGGATTTCAATTATCCCTAATGAAATAATACCCATGCACTTCCAATTCATTAGATTTTTGCCCTCATGAAATCTGATTTAAATGGCAGTATATTACAGAAAAGAGCCACTTAAAGTGTGAGAAATATCTAAGTGGGTAAAGTCCAACAGCTCTGCATCAGTATGACAAGTGAAGGAGTGGAAGAAGGTTGTACCTGGGTTGTACATTCACATCAGATGTTTGTGAATCATTAATTTATGAAGCTACCTTCTCATTGTTTTCATCATTTCTCCAAACTCACTGTTAGGTGGTCAATTAATTACTTATGAAAATTATTGCCTATAAGAAATCAAATTCTAATTTTATCTTAAAATTGGATTTAAAAAAAACTCTACAGGGTGCAAATTGTAATAAATACATTCCAAATACCTTCTTCCCAGTTCCAGCCTGCCCTAGTCCCACTTATTTGAGATCTGTGTTTCCAAAAGAGCCCATGAGGGTTCTTCACTGATATACTTGTGCTCTTCCAACTAATTAAAGGTAAGTCAACTGAACTGCTCTCTCAAGAGTCCAAACAGACTCTTAGACTAAGAGTCTAAGAGTTGATAACCAAATCATCATAGCTAAGCACTAGAGAAAGGGTCCACAAATCCCTATAACTGATATTCCAGGGCTAGCCTGGTTGCCCACCCTCCCCTGCCCCCAGTTGTTTAATGTTATGGACTGTATGTTTGTATCTCCCTGAAATTCATCTATTGAAATCTTAACTCCCAATGTGATTGTATTAGGATACAGGGCCTTAAGGGAATGATTAGGTCATGAGGGTGAAGCCCTCATGTGTGAGATTAGAGTCCTTGTGAAAGAAGGACTCTCTGGCCCCTTGCTTAATGAGGATACAGCAAGAAGACAGTCATTTATGAACCAGGATACAGATTCTGACCAGATGCCAGATCTGCCTGTGACTTGATCTGGGACTTCCCAACTTCCAAAACTGTAAGAAATAAATTTCTGTTGTTCATAAGACACACCATCTGTGGTACTTCATTATAGCAGATCAAGCTAAAACTGTCAACTATTTCTTAACTTCTGTATACCACCAAAATATCTTTTGTAAACTTTCCCTTTGCTTAAACTAGTCTAAGTAGGTTTCTGTTACTTTGAACCAAAAGAGTCTTAATTTAACAAAATTTTAAAATTAAACTCAAAGGAAAAAATTTAAAATATTGCCCTAAAGTAAACATTAGCATAGCATAAAAGAAATCAGATATTCAAAACGCACTAGAACCCTACTCAGATTTCTGTATTTCTAGAAAACAAAGAAAGCATCCTTATTATAGACAAATAGATGCCTATGTCTTACCTGCCTGTATCATGAGGTATAATACAACCAAGTTTGTATTATACAACAAAGCAAGCACTACTCATTGACTCATTGTCCCAGTTTTCCTGATTCCAGTAACAGAAGTATCAACAAGCTACAAACCTTATAATACAGTAGCCATTTAAGACCAAAGCTACAAATTGGTAGTCCATGGTCATGTCTAGCATATATATATATATATATATATATATATATATATATATATACATACATTTGAACTATACAATATTTTTTAAATTGATTGCCAATTTTTTAGTTTGTGAATTTCATATAAAATTCAGATTTATGGGTTCTCTTAGAAAAAGAACATTATTAAATCTGATAGTCATTTTCAGTCTTAGTTTTGCTTGATCTCTTAGACTCATTTCACATAGTTGATCACATTTTCTTTGAAAGGAGATACCACTCACTTTTAGTTTCCCTTCTGTCCAAAGATTGCCAATTCCTCCTCAACTCCCCACCTATAAATGTTGGATACCTCAGGATTCAATCCTTGATTATATTTTCTCTATCCATACTTATTCCTTAGGTGATCTTACCAAATCTTAAGACCTTAAATATTATCACTATCCTTACAATTCCAAAATGTCCATCTCCATCTTGGTCTAAATACCAGTCTATCCAATTGCCTACTTGACATCCTCACTTGAATGTTTAACAACTTTCTTAAACTTAACTTATCTAGAATCAAATTTTTGCCCCCTGCCATATAAATCTTCTCTTTCCCCATCTCAGTAAGTGGAAATCCCATTCTATTTTCAGAATAAAATCCCAGGAATTTCTCTCTCTCTCTCTCCCTCTCTCTCTCTCCCTCTCTCTCTCTCTCTCTCTCTCTCTCTCTCTCTCTCTCTCTCTCTCTCTCTCTCTCTCTCTTTTCTCACTCTCTCTCTGTTCCTTCCTCTTCCTCCCTCCCTCCATCAGCATCTATCAGCTCTATCTTCAAAGTATATACTCTACCACTTCTCACCACTCTCACTAGTCCAAACCACCTTTATTATAATTGCCTCCTAACTGGTCTTCCTGACTTTCCTTTGACCTCTGAGAGCCTATTCTGAACATAGGAGCATAGTCATTATTCTGATCTAAGATCATGTCACTTCTCTGCTCAAAACTTTCCAATCACTTTCTATTTAACTCAGAGTAAATGCCAAAATCCTTACAAGTGTCCTACAGAGTTCTACCCATCCAGGCTCACTGCAGCTGCTCCAATTCCTCTCCTCCCTCCATCACCACTCCTTCCACAGGGACCTCTTTGATGCTCCTTGAATTCATCAGGCACACTCCACCTCAGGGCCTTGCAATTATTATTTCCTTTGCCCGAAATGTTCTTCTCCAAGACATGTACATGGCCCATTTCCTTCTGTTTCTCTTTAAATGCCATCTTATTAGAGTAGCCTTCCCTGACCCAACGCATATAAAATAACTGCTCCATCATATTCTCTTTCCTCTATCTCCATCCATGTAATAAAAGGTCTTCTAAAGTGGGACCTCACCTGTTTTGTTCATCTCCATAACCCAAAACCTAGAACAGTCATTTGGTACATATGGGATATTAAATAGATATTTATTGAAAGGATACAAATTGCTATATCAAAACTCAACTAACTTTAGACAGAGGATGAACTCTGGATATACTTGAGATACACTGTTCCCTATCGCACTCTACCATCTGGTTTTACTTTTATATTATCTGCCTGACCTGTGCAGTAATTTAAATTTGTGATCCTTGTTACAAAAATAAGTTTCTTCCAGAGTATGCATCTGGAAGTACAGAACACTGCAGCATAAAATACAATGGAACTGGTAATAATCAGGAAACATAGATAGCTCATTTTAAGTAGATAAGTCATTGTGAAAAATATCTTTGCCCTTCAGTCTCAAAAAGGAATCTATTCTTCTGGGTCTCCATTTTTGTTTTCCCTGGGTTGGCCAGTATACAATTCAAGTTTTAGATGTATTTCTCTGCTAATATTCCATAAGGTAGTGGAAAAAATGGGAAACAAATTTAAATGCAACCTCTGAGTCATAACAGAAGACAGGATCTTTACCCTGAAGAAGTCAATGAGAATATCTTTATTTTCCATCCAAACGATGCAAGGAAGATATTTGTCAGGAGTAGGGGGTGGGATTGCCATTGGAAAGCTATTCAGTGCTTTTATTTTTGTAAGAAGTACCTAAAATAACAATCAAAATAATGGTGATCAGATCTCATAACAAAAATGAATAGGCAAAAACTAAAAAAATCTATATAAAATACTGCTATACAAATCTATTCTTGAGTTTTGACCCATACCCTCTCTCACTCTATATGTTATGTTCTAACTTTTTGTCCCTATTCTCTTCCCTTTATTATTTTCACTGATTTAACTCAAATTGAACATGTCACTTTTAGAATTTTCTAAATTCCATATTGATTACCTATTGCCAGTTCCCTCAATTTTTTTCATGTGTATGATTTACTTCTCTAAATCCCTGTAATTTGAGTGGGTGTAGTTCCAGCCTGTGACTGGAAACCAAGAAACCTTCTTTGGTTCCCTCATAAAGTAAGAGAAAATCACCCTATTTCCCTTATTCCCATGGTATTGCCTAGCTCTCATATGGGACTCATTGCATTGTAGTGTTATTATTTTTACTTATCTGTCTTACCCTCCATAAATAATAAATGTTGTTGGCTGGATGAATAAATGACTTCATGAAAGATCAAGGAAGATCCATAGACTTTGGAGTCAGTGTTGTATTCGTTAAGTATCCCAGTCTCAAAGCATCCATGGTACTTATTAGATTTCCAACATATATTTATTCAGTTGGATTGAATAAATTTTCCTATCTCCTTATGACCTAGAATATGTAATAATATCTCCTTTGCTGATAATTAGGCAATGAGTAGGCATTCAGTAAGTGACTATTGAATAATTGATTTATCCATTACCTTTCTAAACAAACTTGTAGGGAAAAAAAGTCTGTCTCTTCAGATTACTATTTCTTTATCTTAATTAATGGGCATCAAGCATTCAATTGTATTACACTGACTTCAAAAAATGATCAATGAAAATAGTAGTATACAAAACACAGCATGTCAGAGGTGTAACTTGAGGAATACAATAAAATAGCCTTTTTCTTCCCTCAAACAGACATTAAAGAATAATCATATTATATATTTAGTCCTTTCCTGTAATGCTATAGAAACTAAAGAGAGCCCTGAAGGAGAAAGTGGGCCTATCCACATCCATTTGTCCTCTGAGGCTTTGGAGAGAGGGCTGAGTCCCTGAAATGACGAGAAGCCTAGTGCATGGTGGTCCATGGCTGGAAGCTGCAGTGTCAAGGAAAAGCATGGAACATCCAGGAGCAGTGTAACAATGGGCAACAGAAACAGAAAAAATGATGAATCAGAGCATTCATTTTTCTGGTGTATGCTAAGAGGCAGATTCTTACACAGGAATAGAAAGAACACAGTAGATGTGATAGAATGGTAGAACTAAATGTTTTTCTCCTTTGTTGTATGTTCCTAATTTTTTGTAAGTACATTTATAATTTTTCAAAAATTCATTTATTAGCTAACTGACTAGGCAAATTTCCTTGCTCCTTTTCTCTCCAAAATCTTCCTTCCCTGACCCCCACCAACACGTGTGGACATATGCATGCATACACACACACAGACACAGAGTCACACACACACAGACACAGAGTCACACACACACACACACACACACACACAATGGTCCCTTTCCCACCATGTAAACATTATGTGTCTGTCACCTCAGTGCAACAGTCAATGGAACTAATCAGTACATACTCCACCAGTAAATGGAAAAGTAGAAAAGTCTATCAAGTCTAGAGAAGGAAGTTGCCACAGAGAGCAATCCTGATAGGAAATGGACAATCTAGAAACTGTCTCTTCTAGAAGGTTGGCCACTGTAGTTGTGTAAGATACTGTGTCCTTTTTTTTTTAATTCATATGTGCATACAAGGCTTGGGTCATTTTTCCCCCCTGCCCCCACCCCCTCCCTTACCACCCACTCCACCCTCTCCCTCTCCCCCCCACCCCCTCGATACCCAGCAGAAACTGTTTTGCTCTTATCTCTAATTTTGTTGAAGAGAGAGTATAAGCAATAATAGGAAGGAACAAGGGTTTTTGCTGGTTGAGATAAGGATAGCCAAACAGGGAGTTGACTCACATTAATTTCCTGTGTGTGTGTGTTACCTTCTAGGTTAAGCCCCTCAATCCTTTTTCTTTACTAAACTTAGCTCTAGTTGGTTTCCAGTACTTGCAACCAGGTAGTTTTTTGTTTGTTTTTGCTGGGGATAGAATCCAGAGCCTCACAAATGCTAGGCAAACTGCCTAACATTTAGACACACTCCCAGCCCCACAATTAAGTAGTTTTGACTAGTGTAGTGTACCAGTCAGCACTGGCATTGATTGTCACTGGCATGAACAAAGACTGCAGTCAATTACAGAGATAAATCTGTAGTTCAACACTTTTCTAATCAACCTCGCTCATTACCCTCAGATAAAGAACAATGCAGGCTGTGATGCTGGACTGATGAAATCAGGCAAAATGAAAATTGTTTTATTACCTTATTCATCTCAATGCCTTCATACTTATCAATAATGCCTCTAGACCAAAGGAAATTGAGATTTCTCAGAGCCCTAGCAATCACATTCTGGATTGCCTGTTTAGTCTTCAAAGCAATGACAACATCACGACCCTCATGCTCTATAAGTCCTGAGGAAAATTAAACTTGGTAAGTAACCTATGCAACAACCACAATAATAACTAATATTTTACAATAGGTTATTAATTCTCAAAATATTTACACCATATCCTTTTGTTTTAGCTTCACGCTGATAGGATGAATTTTCACCTCCAATGCATAGATGAGAAAAATGAAAACTAGCTTCCCCACCATGTAAGATAAAAATCACTCTGGTTTACTCCCATGGCATCTTCTACATCTCTCTATCATGAAACTCATCACATTATTGTATTATTATCTTTATTTATCTGTCTCATTCTCCATATGATGTAATTTTTGTTGGTTGAATGAATAAAAGACTGAATGAAAGAGCCCCTGGACATTGTCTGGTGTGTCTGTCTGAGATCAAGTCACATATTCTTTCTACGTTAATAAAGATGGGAAGTCATGGGCTAGACTGTGAGTCAAGATTAAAATTTCATGTTTCATCTTTGTAATCCTAACACTGAGAGCAATCAATACCTGATATGTGGAAGATTCTCACACATTTTTTTTCACTGAAATAAGCTGACCAGTAAAATGAAGGGGAGAAATGAGCTAGAGCATAGGATTTGGTGACAAATACACCAGGACTGCAGATCTGGCTGACCAATCACCAGCCATATGGCCACAGGCAAGTTAACCTCTCTAAGCCTGAGTTTCATCATCTATAAAATGAAGATAATAATAGTGCTTACATCATAGAGTAATGATAAAGATTAAGTGAGAGGCTTAGCACAAGGATTTATATGCATATAAAGCACTTTATAGTTTCTGATATAATAAAAATAAACATCCATAGTCAGCTGCAGTAACCATATGGAAACAGGCATTCCCTTTTACAGGATGGGATAGATAAAACCTTGTAATACTCCATGCTGACCTAAAACACGATGTAAAGCATCAGTTCTTAGGCCTCTGTTCTTCAAAAGCACAGAAATAAAAATCTGCCAGTATGTAAATGCCAACAGTGGGTCCTGGGTTTTTTAAAACAGTGCCAAAATATTTGACCTATTGTCTCTAAACTTTTACTTTCATTAGACCATATTCTTTCCATTTCAATTTGAAAACTATAAACCCCAAAATCCATATGACATCTTATAAGGCAGTTCCAAGTACAAAATGGTCTTACTTTATTTCTTTCCTGATGATTTCCATTTATTAAGTGCCTGTCATATGCCCGAGCATGAGTCAGATGCTCTTCTACCCACAAAAAGCCTAGCCTTGAGGAAAGTAGACCTAAGACTCTTAGCATAAGATCCTTGGGTTCTTTTTGTATACTTTAAGTACAGTGAAGTGAGTGTAGATGTTCAAGAAATAATGTCACTTACAGCCTTATGTTCTGGAGTATCCTTACAAAAACAAAATAAAACAACTTTTTGTCAAAGGTAGACTTTATATGTCTTTTTCTTGCAACTTTAAGGACTCTGACCTTTCCATCTTAATATACTTCTGCACTCCTCCCATCCTTTCTTCCATTCTCCCACATTAACTAATAGGACTCCTCCAACTTTCTTCAGACATTCCACCACACTGCACTTTTGTAAGGGTCTGGATCTACTGTTCTTTGCTTTCCCATATTTGGCCCCTTAATGTGCTCAATAAATACTATTTGAATGCATGCATGCATACATGAATGAATGAATGAATGAACAAGCAAGTGAATTCATTCATGAATTTATCTTCCTTTGGTTAAAATTATGGGATCATAAGAAATAATTTCAAGAAACCAAATATTTTAACTACTTACCTAGTTCTTTGATAGCTTCTCGTTTGTTTGTTTCTAAAATTTCATATAATTTCTGCAAAAAAAATTAGAAAAACATGCATTTCTTGTTTCACAAAGTATATTTCTGGCTTTACATTCTGCTAAAAAGAAGCATTATAGAGGAAATCTTACTTTATTTGATTTAGGACAGCTATTTTGCTCAATTCTTCCTTCTGATCAGTTCTGTTACTTTCCCTGTTTTGAGCGTCAACTTGGAATGAATATTGTGCACTTGGTATTTTGCATAGCTGTTGTGCCTAATAGTTCTCAAAAAAGATTAGTATGTACTCCACTATGCACCAATTAGGCAAAGCCCCATTTGGAGATGTGCAAGTGAGCAGCTCTTTGGGGAACTAGTCTATCAGGAGCATAAAAACAAATGGAATAACAAAAAATACAGTGCCAATTAGTTCATGTTTTCTACAAATAACTCCTTACATAACTAAAGAAGTATCCCCATTCCAAAGCGAACCAATATCTATCCAATCAATCCTACAACAGATATTTGTCAGACACCCACTGTGTCCCAGGCGCTGTTCCTCATAAAGCTTAGACAAGATTTGAGTCTTTCTGGAGCTTATCCTTGGCTACATGAACAGCTCTGGAACAGTACCATTGACAGTTCTCTACAGTCATCAGGTCCAGGTGTCTGAAACTGCACTCAGATAATGCATGGTACAGTGCTATTTATAGGAAACAATTGTTCTGTTATTTAAAGTTTAAGAAAAGTAAAGTAGTTGTTTTGTTTGGGTTTAGAAGAAAATCACATGTAATAAGTTCCTCATTTTGAATATACAAAGAAGTGTGGAAGAAGGAGGAGGAGGACTTTTTGTCAGGAAGATCCAGCGGGAAAAAGGGGGAAAGAGAGGGTAAGGGGAGAATATGACCAAAGTACATTATGTGTACGTATGAAAAGGTCATAATGAAACCCATATAAAATTTTGAATAAAGGTTTTAAAAAGAGGAGGTAGAGATGGGACGTAAAAAGGGGGTGAATACAATCAAAGTACATTATATGAATGTATGGAAATATAACAATGACACCTTATAAGAAAAGCTGAAACTGAGACTAAATCAAGAATTTCAAAAGTCAGCTTAAAAGGGTACCAGAAAGCAAAAATATAAGCACAGGCAGGAAATAAAAAGTAATGGAGAAAGAGGAGAGTCTTCAGATCACAGGTCCCAAAAGGGCTATGTGGAATATATCTTTCTTTTAAATCACACCTAGACATATCCAGGTGATATATCTATTAAATATTAATATGTATTTAATCATATTAATATGTATTTGATCGTATTAATATTAATATGTATTTAATCATATTAATATTAATGTCTATTAAATATTAAACCATATTCAGAACTCCAAGGATAAAGGGAAAAATCATAAAAAAGCCTCTAAAGAAAAGGGAAAAGCTACTTACAAAAACAAAAATAAAACCAGACTCATATCAGCAGTCTGAAGACAGAAGAACAATGTGTTTGAGTTCTGAGCAAATAAATCTATTTTTGTGAGTCTGACTATTAATCATAAGAGCAAAACAAAAACAATTTTGAACAAACAAGTCTGTATAGCATATGAAAAAGTATAGGTGTAATCTAGCATAATGAAACAGAATATAGTTTTACAAAAAAAAGAAAAAACCTCACATGGATTCAAGAAAGAATAAAATCAAAAGAAAGAGAAGGGACATGGTGGTACATGCCTGTAATCCCAGCACTCAAGAGGTTGAGGCAGAGAAATCAAGAGTTCAAAGTCACTCTGGGCTACATAGTGAGACCCTGTCTCAGACAGACAGAGAGAGACAGAGACAGAGAGAGAGGACATTTAGAAAAAAAATTCTTAAATCATTTGACTGTTAAGAGTCTCAGTAGTAAGATTTTAATGATACTGGATAATATTTCCTTTTTATTGATTGAATGTAATGATAGGTTCTATGAGTGAATCATATTTAAATAATCACAACAAAGCAAAGATTGCTGTTTGGTTTCCAACTTATTGAAAAGAATGAAGACTTAATTACATTTGCAATATAGAATATAAATGTTATAAAGTCTCCCCCTATAAAAATAGTAGCTCCAAAATTTGCAGATGGAGGGTTGGGGATGTGGTTCAAGTGGTAGAACATCTGCCTAGCAAGTGTGGGGCCCTGAGTTCAAACCCCAGCACCACCCAAAAAGAAAAAATGTAAGTTTAGAGACACAAAGAAAAAGTTAGGAGAGGGATATTCTAATCTCCTTAAACTTTGTGGCAGTCAGTAAATAATGACTGTTTAGAGATTTTTTTAATTAAGTACAAATGCATATTATTAAAATTATTGTGGTAAGCAGTAGAGGAATTTAACACAGGAAATGTTATTAAGGGATGTCTCTGGGTAGTCATAGGACTTTTTACTCATCACTATTAACAGTCTGAATTTTAGAAAGATTCTTGGACTGGTGACTCATCTCTGTCAGCTCATTCCACTTTCACACCAGTCTCATTGCCAGCAGCTGTTCCAGAATTACAAAGTTCCCTGTGACACTCCATGAGTTCCCAATTCAAACTGAGCATTTTCATTTCTCTAATAAAGGTATGATGAAAAGAATAAATAGGTTGACAAGTCTTTTCCATATCCCTTCAGTACTGTCAGGAATCAATTTATTACCCAACTTCTCATTCAGCTACATCCAACTGGGCATGATCTCCATCACCCTCCAGATTTGGCCGACTGGTGCCGAGCATAAAAGATCTTCTGTGTCTAATTGTGGGTTTTTAGTAAACCCAATACAGAACAAAGAGCATCAGCCATCATGTCATCAACATGAGCTTCCATTGTGATTTGCTATTTTTTTGACCACAGAGCACATTTTGTCACATGCCATAGAAGTTAGCCAAACACTTTTTGAGCATAGCAATTAGCTTAAATTTTTGAATACAGCTTCATGATTCTGAAGATAAACAAGGCTCACATTAAGTACTACATTGATGAGGCCACCAGGTGCAGTTTTAGTTCCTTGAGTTCTCGTCACTAGTGTGTTCCCAATATTTCTTACATTGAACACAGCAGGTGTTCTCACGTCATATCGATTTTCCTTAGAAAATGAACCAAGCTGGAGGTGTGGTCAAGTGGTCGAGCACATTCTGAGCAAGTGTGAGGACCTGAGTTCAAACCCCAATACCACAAAAAAGAAGAAAAACACGAGAAAGAAAGAAAAGAAAAGAAACAGAACTGATCATGTTCTTCTTGGCTTCCTTTTCACCACCCTTTGGAAGGCGATTGTCCTTACAACCACAATGGTGCTGCTCCAAGTCAAAAAGTTTTGGGAGGGGATACTTTTACTTCTATTATTATATTATTTTCAATTTGTAAGCTTATGCTTGTTTTGGGTTTTGGTTTTGTTGCTGTTGTTTTGTTTTGACTTTGCCATTTTTATTGCATGCTCTCCTATATTTACATTCAATTAACCCTTTAGGCCAGGAGGAGCCACTGAGTTTTCTTAAGCAGAAAATATATGTGCAACTTAGAAAAGCCCTTTTGATCCTGAGGGGTGAAGGGAATGGAGTACACTCTCTAAATACATATGAAAGCAGCATAACGAAACCCAGCAAACACTGTTTGAAAGAGGGGAGAAAAGGAAAAGGGAGAGGAATACAATGGATGGGTGAACTTCTTCAAGGTACACCGTACACATATATGGAATTGTCACAATGAAATTCCTTTGTACTATTAATAATGACAAGTCAAAAATAAAATACCACAATTTCAAAAAATTTAAAATAGCCCTCTTAGGAACATTTCTAAATTGCAGAGTGGTTTGGATCAGACAAGACTGGAACCTGCTCAGAGGTGATTCACTCCCTCTCTGAACTGTCTGCTTGGTACTTACCATAGACTGCCTGGAAAAGATGAGGGGCTTGAATGATTCTTTAAAAAAAAATACTACCTCTCACCACTCCACACAGGATTTTAAGCATTTACTGTCAAGTCTCTGCTCTCTTCTCCTTTCTTCCTCACCACTGAAGACCCACTCATTAGGTGAATCCTTGTTCAAGTCTCAACTCTTCCATAAAGCCTTTTTCCCAATAAATTATGTTGAATTTACTTTTTATGAAAGTACTGGGATTAGAACTCAGGGCCTTGCACTTGCTAGCCAGGTACTCTACAGCTTATGTCTCTGTCTTTGCCTTGAGTAGCCTGGATCATGATCCTCTTTCTTAAGCCTCCTGCATAGCTACAATGACGGACACACACCACCATGGCCAGTTTATTAGTTGAGATGGTGTCTCACTAACTTTTTCCCTAGGCTGGCTTTGAATTGCCATCCTCCCAATATCCACCTCCTGAGTAGCTGAGATTACAAGTATGCTACCATGCCTCATCCTGTTAAATTCACTTTTAGAGAGTGTCACATCACAATAGCCGCGTTATGGAAACAGATAAGATGCCCCACCACTGACGAATGGATTAAGAAAATGTGGTATCTATACATAATGGAATTTTATGCAGCCATGAAGAAGAACAAATGTTATCATTCGCTGGTAAATGGATGGAACTGGAGAACATCATTCTGAGTGAGGTTAGCCTGGCCCAAAAGACCAAAAATCGTAAGTTCTCCCTCATATGTGGACATTAGATCAAGGGCAAACACAACAATGGGATTGGACTTTGAGCACATGATAAAAGCGAGAGCACACAAGGAAGGGGTGAGGATAGGTAAGACACCTAAAAAATTAGCTGGCATTTGTTGCCCTTAACGCAGAGAAACTAAAGCAGATACCTTAAAAGCAACTGAGGCCAATAGGAAAAGGGGACCAGGAACTAGAGAAAAGGTTAGATCAAAAAGAATTAACCTAGAAGGTAACACACATGCACAGGAAATTAATGTGAGTCAACTCCCTGTTTGGCTATCCATACCAGCAAAAACCCTTGTTCCTTCCTATTATTGCTTATACTCACTTTTCAACAAAATTAGAGATAAGGGCAAAATAGTTTCTGCTGGGTATTGAGGGGGTTGGGGGGGAGAGGGAGGGGGTGGAGTGGGTGGTAAGGGAGGGGGTGGGGGCAGGGGGGAGAAATGACCCAAGCCTTGTATGCACATATGAATAATAAAACAATAAAAAAAATAGAGTGTGTCACAGAGACAGACACATTCTCTGCCCTATTCTGCACTAAGTACATAAATCACTTATGATCTGCTATGAAGATCACAAATGAGTTTGGTGATAATTGCTAAAATTAAAGATAGAGACAATTCTCCTCTGTAGCACCACATATAACACAATAAACAACTGAATCCTTTCCAACTATTAAAATTTGTCTGTTTGGTCAAATGCACATAGAACTAATCTTAAATGAAAGACTAGTTTTCCCTTAAGAAAAGTGGAGTTGTTTTTTTTTTCACAAAAATGTCATTGCTTGTTTCTTACCTGATGTATTGATTCACGGGTGGAAATCTGTTTTATTAAAAGCTTGGCATCTTCTTGACTTTTGACGTAGCCTTTTGTAATGCTGTACATCAAGCTCAGGCGCTTTTTTACCTGATCTTCTACAATATTTATCAGTAATGGTATTACTATCTGGAACAATGGGGAGAAAAAAAGAACTATAAATTTCACGAGGACAAGTACCTTCTAAGGTAGAGGTTCTCAAAGTGTCATCTCTAAGGCAACAATAGCAGCATCCCAACATTTGTTAGCAATGCAAGCACTAGGTCCCACCCACCTCAGACCTGCTGAATCAGATGCTCTGGGAGGGAGGGGGATACCAAGAATCAGTGTTTAATAAGTCCTCAGCTGATTCTATGCACACTCAAGTATGATATCTAATTTCTAAACAAATTAGAGCTCTGTGAAGAACTGCCCTTGCAGCATTAAATGGAGTTTCTAGCACCCTGTTTTCCCTCTCCTCCTCAGGAAACAAAAGTGGTGGTTCCATAATATGGGTAATAATCACAAACTGAATAAAACATCTCTGCACCTCAGCCTCTTCACTTGTAAGATAAGGGACCTAGGATACCTAAGATCCTTTTTAGTTCTAAATTTCTCTAATTGTAGGCTGAGGCAGGTTGGTGTAGGGATTTTTGAGAATGAAATTTTAAATATAAACCTGTCTAGGTTTGAATACCAGCTCTCCTAATTCACCATCTCTGTGACCTTGAGCAAATTACTTAGTGACTTTAAGGGCTCCATGTAAAATGAGGATAATAATATTCCACTGGAGCTACCCACCTCTCAAAAGCAAACACAGTCAATGACACAGCAAGGGGGTTTCCCATGGGGAATCAGAGCACAGGGGCAGATGGCAAGGGACTGGTAACAAAGAAGAAGAAAGTAAACCGAAAAACAGCATCATAGTGGAAGAATTCCAAGAGCAGAGAGAGAAGTGACATTTTTTTCACTGCGAATTTGATTGTGAGCTTTAGGCATAGGGAGAGCTGTTTAAAGAGGACCTCCACGGTGCACTAGTGCCCACTAAGCTGACCTTTGGAGCAGCTGGAGTAAAGATCTCCAATATTGTTCCATGATTTCCAATGTCGATTTGTTTCTTTTTGAAGCCACATCTACCTCACATGGTCACAACTATCACAGTAGCTTAATGGGATAATGTATGTCAAGGGCTTTACACAGGTCCTGACAAACAGTTACTGATCAACCACAGTAATATTGATCCCTTAAATATACTTCATTGAGATATAAAAGGCATATGGTTCAGAATTCCTGGCCACAATCTAAATAGATTTGGCTTCCAAAATAATACATCTTCAAGTCTTTATTGCACTAAATACATTTCAGAGCATCACTTCTAAAATAATTGTCTTATATTCATGTGTATACTATATCTGTATAAAAACTAATTACCTAAAGAAATGTCTTATCTTCCATTTTGTCTTAGCCTCACTATGTATCTTTATGTCTAGAATCATTTGTATTATGTGGAGTTATACCTAATAAGAACTCTTAGGTCTAGACTCAGCTCATAAGGCAAAGATCATAGAATCAAATTACTCCTTAAAGCACATTTTGCATATACAACTCCATATGGCAATTCTTATTAACACTGAAGTTTGGTAACACTAACATAGATTAAAGAAAGGAACAAAAAGAAAGCCTACAAACATAAGTTGGGCATTCAAATAATTCTGCCTTGAAAATAACTATTTTTAAAACATTGAATTTCTTAGAGACTAGGTAGACGATTCTCTCATTCTCTTTCTCTCTCTCTCTCTCTCTCTCTCTCTCTCTCTTTCTCTCTCTCTTATTTTTTTATTTTTTGTCTTGGTCATACTAGGGTTTGAACTCAAGGTCTCACTCTTTCTAGGCAGGCAATCTACCACAGGAGCCACACTGACTGCCCAGTAGAAGATTCTAATGTGTGCATTTTGCTACCTGGGTTTGCAGTAATTTCTTTTAACTTCTAAGCCTCCACCATTTCAATATATACTAATAGACTTTTTTGATATAGTAAAAATTTTAAAAAATAGAGTGGCAAATGAAATCTCCTGAAGCTCCCAAATAAAGCACTTACACAATGAATCTCCCTCATTGGAAAGAGAAAGGAGGTATAAAACTTGAGAGTAAAAATACAAAAATCTACTTTGGAATTCAAACCAGAGCCATGGAAAGAAGGAGCAGTTAATTATTAAGGAGATCGATGGCCACGGTGAAACTAAATTTCTTTGGCAGGTGAGGATGGGGCTGTAGAGAAAATACTTTCATTTGTACACAGATTAGATGATATGCAAAAAATTTCCTGAAATTTGAAGAACTTGTTTCTGGGCCACCCTGCTTCTAGTGGCATCCATATTTCCATTCATTCACTCAACAGTTATTCGCTAAGTACTTAATTATATGCCAGGCACTGTACAAAAGCTGTAGGTTATATCAATGACCAAAACAGAAGAGCCTGCCTTATGAATAAATAATGGTAAGTGCTCTGTGGAGAAAAATATAAGTAAAGCGGGGGAGGAGGAGCCAAGGGTGGAATGCAAAGCTGGAGACATGGAGGGTGGGTTTCTATTTTACATCAGGTAGTTGAAGAAGGGTTCTGTCAAGGTAAGATTTGAACAGTGACCTGAAGGAGATGATCAAGCAAATAAGTATTGGAAGAACATTTCAGAAAAGGAGACAGCCTAATGGCTCTCAAAACAGTGAGGTTTCTTAAATCATTTAATATACAATGTTAAAAAAAAAACCCAATATTTTAAAATACAAAGTCTTACCTTGAAGACAGGAAGAAATCTAATTATTCTTAAATATCCTATCACCACTGTAAACTGGATAAGAAACAAGTTGTCTGGTCTCAATTTGACAAAGTATATGCAAAAGATATCAATGAGTCCAACAATCACAATTAAAAATTCCAAAGTATTCCAATGTTGATGAAAATATTTCCTTTTCAAAATTAGTAACTGTTTAAAAACAAATAGAATATATATCATTTCATAACAAAGATATATTGATGTAGAGGGATCTTTTCTTTAAATACTCTAATAACAACAAATAGAGAAAAGAGGGATAGACAAGTGAGACAATAATGACACAATTTTGGTAAGTGTAAAAACTGGATGTTCATTGCATGGGCTTTCATTATATTATTGACTGATTTTGTGCATACCTGAAAATTGCCATAAAATGTCATCAGCAGCAGCACAATTACAAGTGATTGAGTACTTTGTATGGGGTAGGAACTAAGTGTTTTTTTCTGTGCTAACTCATTCAACCCTCACAAATACTCTGTGAAGTAGGAACTATTCCAGGACCCATTTTGCAGGTCAGGAAACTGATAAGAGGGGTTTGGTAGTGAGCCAGGCTCATGGTCAAGTTGAACAGTCTGACTTAATTTTTAATTTTTTAATTTTAGTTTTGAATTTTCATACATTAATAATACAAGGGAAATTCATTGTGGTAATTCTATACAAGATGGAAATCTTTTTTTCATTTTTCTGTTTTCATACAAGTGTATAAAGTACATCAACCATTTTAATCCTCCTTTACCCTCGCCTCCCATTACATCCACTTATAGGACTTGTTTTACATTCCTGTCCTTCATTTTCCAAGTGTATATTCATTACTCAAAGGGTTTTCACCATGGAATTTCACGTTTGACAAGGAGGTGGGTGGGAATCTTTAAAATTGACAGTTAAGTCTTCAATTACAAATAAGTTATATTCCAAAAGTTATTCATTTAAAATTCCCTCCAAATTCTTTTTAATCTCCAACAACAAAATGTCATTCAAAGTAAGTAATCTGTAATGAAGCTGAAATGCCAAAACCAAGAATTTGATAAAATAATTAACAGGTTCATCACAACACCATTAAAATGAAGTATGAAAACAATAAAGCAGGTAACTCTCCTTGAGGCATTTATCCTAACAAGTAGATCTCACAGCATGACAACCACTTTGGTTTTAGTTGCTTATTTATTTCTTGTATCATTACAGAAAGCACTTGAGGGAAACATCTATATCTGGATTTTTAATTTTATTTGCCTAATCCTTGAGATTCTGTTTACTTTATGGTACTTATCTGATGTCTATTACACTGGTTTCTTTTTCAGTAGTGTGAGTTGAACTTAGGGCCTTCTGCTTGCTGGGCAGGCGCCCTAACACTTCAGCCACTCTACCAGCCTGGACCATGATCCTCCTGTTTATTCTTCCCCCCTATGGCTGGGATTATGGGTATGTGCCACCACACTCAGACATTGGTCAAGATGAGGTCTTGTGAACTTTTTATTCACTCCCTCTACCCACCCTCCCCCACTCCAAGGCTGGCCTTGAACCAGGATCCTCCTGTTCTTCGCTTCCTGAGCAGCTAGGATTACAGACTTGACTCATTGTGCACAGCATCTGATTTCATTGTTAAACTCAGAAAATTCAAAAGGGCCACTAATATTCCAAGACCCCATCAACTATAATAATAAATGGCTTCTGTTATCAAGTTATTTTCATAATCTGATAAAAATAGATTTAAAATATCTGAATTGTTCTTCCGATAGAACACATTTCTATTTTTTTAATTTATTTTTATCATTGTGCTGGTAGGGTTACACTGGGCATTTACAAAAGTTCTTATAATGTATCATACTTAAATTCACCCCCTCCACCATTCTCCTTTATCCTCCCTCCCCCCAGTCCTGGAATAATTTCAACAGGTATCATTTTTGCATTTACATACATGTGTGCACAGTATTTGCTGTACCATATTCACCCTCTTACACCCTTTTCCCACCACCTCCTCCCACACTGTTATCACCCCCCACACACACCCCTGGCAGGACTTAAACAGTACCTTCAATGCTGCTTCTAATACATATAAACTTACAAAATAGTAGTTTATATGTATCAGTGCTGACACATTTAACTCTCTTGCCATTGGCCATACATGTATGATCATAGGATAAATATATATTATGGTGATAATATGTCTTGTATATTCATATTCTTCTGAAAATATAATGCGATATACCCAAATAAGAAATTTATTAGTCCTGAAAAAAAATCAAGTAAAATGTCAGATCAATTAAAGTATAACAATTAAGAGCTGAAGTTCAA
Source organism: Castor canadensis (assembly GCF_047511655.1). NCBI lineage: Eukaryota > Metazoa > Chordata > Mammalia > Rodentia > Castoridae > Castor > Castor canadensis. The sequence goes on along the minus strand of NC_133396.1, from coordinate 89,158,675 downwards.
TATTTGTTTAAACAAACCATTAAAATTAATTTGAAGACTTTTTAATCTATATCAGGGATAGACAACATTTTTTCTTTTTGGTGGTACTGAGGTTTTGAACTTAGGGCCTTGCACTTGCTAGGCAAGTCCTTGACTACTTGAGTCACACCCCAGCCCTTTTTGCTTTAGTTATTTTTCAGATAAAATCTCATACTTTTGCCCAGACCAGCCTCAGACTATGATCCTCCTACCTATGATTCCCCCATAGCTGGGAAAACAGGCATGTGCCACCATGTCTGACCTAGAGAGGACTTTTTTAAATCAAAGCTATAGAACATAGGAAACAGCACAACGATTCATAAATCAAATGCAAAAAAATAGCCAAACATGATGGCACACCTCCGTAATTCCAGCACTCAGAGGCTGAGGCAAGAGGATCTCAAGTTTGAGGCCAGCTGTCTTTTACAAAGTAAAAAAATAAGAAAAATAAATTTAGAGGAAAATGCGTTCCACATCAGCATTGTTTAAAATTAAAAGCAGGATAAAAACAAATATCAATTCAAAATAGATCAAGGACCTTAATATAAGGCCTAAAAGTTTGAAACTTCTGCAGGAAAGAACAGGTAACACACTGGAGACACAGCATAGCCAATGATTTCCCAAACAGGATTCCAATGGCTCAGCAGCTAAGAGAAAGGATGGACAAATAGGGATACATGAAACTAAAAAGCTTCTGCACAGCAAAGGAAATGGTCATCAGACTGAAGAGACCACCCACAGAATGGGAGAAATCTTTGCCAGCTATACATCTGACAAGGGATTAATAACCAGAATATATAGGGAACTCAAAAAACTAAACTTGCAAAAATTCAATGACCCAATGAAGAAATGGGCAACTGAGCAGAGCTTTTTCTTTTTTTTTTAATTTTTTTTCTTTTATTCATATGTGCATACAATGTTTGGGTCATTTCTCCACCCCTCCCCCTGCCCCCTCCCTCTCCCCCCCTACCCCCTTGCTACCAGGCAGAAACTATTTTGCCCTTATCTCTAATTTTGTTGAAGAGAGCATATAAGCAATAATAGGAAGGACCAAGCATTTTTGCTAGTTGAGATAAGGATAGCTATACAGGGAGTTGACTTGCATTGATTTCCTGTGCATGTGTGTTACCTTCTAAATTAATTCTTCTCGAACTAAACTTTTCTCTAGTTCCTGGTCCCCCTCTCCTATTGGCCTCAGTTGCTTTTAAGGTATCTGCTTTAGTTTCTCTGTGTTGAGGGCAACAAATGTTACCTAGGTTTTTAGGTGTCTTACCTATCCTCATATCTCCCTTGTGTGTTCTCGCTTTTATCTTGTGGTCAAAGTCCAATCCCCTTGTTGTGTTTGCCCTTGATCTAATGTCCGCATATGAGGGAGAATATACGATTTTTGGTCTTTTGGGCCAGGCTAATCTCACTCAGAATGATGTTCTTCAATTCCATCCATTTACCAGCAAATGATAACATTTCATCTTCTTCATGGCTGCATAAAATTCCATTGTGTATAAGTACCACATTTTCTTGATCCATTCGTCAGTAGTGGGGCTGTTTCCATAACTTGGCTATTGTGACTAGTGCTGCAATAAACATGGGTGTGCAGGTGCCTCTGGAGTAACCTGTGTCACAGTCTTTTGGGTATATCCCCAAGAGTGGTATTGCTGCATCATATCAGATCTCTGTTTAGATTTTTAAGAAGCCTCCAAATTTTTTTCCAGAGTGGTTGTACTAGTTTGCATTCCCACCAGCAGTGTAAAAGGGTTGCTTTTTCCCCTCATCCTCACCAACACCTGTTGTTAGTGGTGTTGCTGATGATGGCTATTCTAACCGGGGTGAGGTGGAATCTTAGTGTGGTTTTAATTTGCATTTCCTTTATTGCTAGAGATGGTAAGCATTTTTTCATGTGTTTTTTGGCCATTGGAATTTCTTCTTTTGAGAAAGTTCTGTTTAGTTCATTTGCCCATTTCTTTATTGGTTCATTAATTTGGGGCGAGTTTAGTTTTTTGAGTTCCCTATATATTCTGGTTATCAGTCCTTTGTCTGATGTGTAGCTGGCAAATATTTTCTCCCACTCTGTGGATGTTCTCTTCAGTTTAGAGACCATTTCTTTTGTTGAGCAGAAGCTTTTTAGTTTTATGAAGTCCCATTTGTCTATGCTCTTAGTTGCTGAGCTGCTGGGGTTCCATTGAGAAAGTCTTTGCCTATACCTATTAGTTCCAAAGTATTTCCAACTCTTTCCTGTACCAACTTTAGAGTTTGGGGTCTGATATTAAGATCCTTTGAGCAGAACTTTTTCAAAGGAGGAAGTACAAATGGACAAAAAGCTCGTGAAGAAATGCTCAACATCCCTGGCCATAAAGGAAATGCAAATAAAAACCATACTAAGAGTCTACCTCATTCCTGTTAAAATGGCTAGCATCAAGAACACAAACAACAACAAATGTTAGCAAGGATTCAGGGGTGGGGGGAGAGGAAGGAACCCTCATACACAGATGGTGGGAATGTAAATTTGTACAACCACTATGGAGGCTCTACAAAAACTAAAAATAGAACTGCCATATGATCTGGCAATACCACTCCAAGATATATACCAAAAGGAATATAAATCAGGTTAAAATAAGACACCTGCCCACCCATGTTTATTGCAGCATTATTCACAACAGCCAAGCTATTACCAGGTGCCAATGGCTTGTGCCTGTAATTATAGCTACTCAGGAGGTGGAAATCAGAAGGATCACAGTTCAAAGCTACCCCAGACAAATAGTTCTTGAGACCCTATCTTGAAAAAACCCATCACAAATAAAAAGGGTTGACAGAGGGGCTCAAGCGGTCAAAGTGCCTGCCTAGCAAGCATGAGGCCCTGAGTGCTGACAAAAAAAGAAATAGTCAAGCTATGGAAGCAGCCCTGATGCCCCACAAATGAAGAATGGATTACAAAAATGTTGTATTTATATACAACAGAATTTTATTCATCTGTAAAGAAGAATGAAATTTTGTTTTCACAGTTAAATGGATGGAATAGGATTACATCATCTTAAGTGAAGTTAGCCAGGTTCAGAAAGACAAAGATTCCATGTTTTCTCTTATATGTGGAAGATAGACCTAATATAAATACAAGCATTATCATATATACATATAAACATATACAAAACATGTTTCCAAAAGTGGCTCTGGAAGAGGAGACTAAATGAAGAGGGAAAGAAGAAAAGAATAACAAAGAGTGAATAATAATAAATACATCAGATCTGTGTAAGAACAAGGCACAATGAAACACACTGAAAACTGTTGAACAGAGGGTAGGGGGAAAGTATGAGAAAGAATAGTGGATATGGGGTTCAACTGATTTAAGCACAATACATTTCAAGGCAAAATTCCCACTGAACAACAAACACTTAAATCATGAAGGATAAAAATGTAAAACAGGTCATGTTAAGGGAAGGCACCAGTGAGAGGGGAAGGTAAATGAAGAGAGTAAAGGAGGCTGAGGTACTTCCTATACAAGTATGAACCCAGAACACTGAAACCTGTTAAAGTTATCTTAAACAGGGGAATGGAGTAGGGGGGAAAATAATGACAGGGATGAACCAAACTGGGATATTATATGGATATATAATATATATACTATATGTAATATATATAATGATTATATATATAATACATGGAAATGCTACAATAAAACCCCCTATATAACTATCATATTCTAATAAAAATGTTTTGGGGGTGTTTTTAATAAATTTTTATTAGGATATATTCATTACACAGGTGGGATTCATAGCAGCAATTTCAATTAGTCTTATATTGTACATTCATTACATTGCCCCCATAACTCTCCCCATCAGCCCTCTAACTACCCCACTTAAAGAAATTGCAGGAGGCTTTTTAGTTCTGTTTTGCATAGGGGTATGAAGTCCATCAACCATATACCATCACCTTAATCTTATTCCTTCACCCTCTGCCCTCCCCTTTCATTCATACCTCCCCTCCCACTGCACACAAAATGCCTATTTTACAGTCCTGGCTGTCATTATTAATGTTTGAGTTGACATTCAATGGGGTGTCTCAATGTGTGCCCTCTGTGGGAGTGCTTTACTTTGGTCTGTTCAATCCCTTCAAATATTCTCCCTTACCCCTTTACCTCCCACCCTCTGTTTTTCAACAGTTTTCAATACACATCCTCATATCCTTTACCTTCACATCCTGTGGTATGTGATGTTATTTATGCTCTATCATTCTCTTTTCCTTTCCCTCTTTCCCCGAGTTCCATAGAGTAGTTCCACTGTTACAAATGTGTTCTACATCTGAGTTTGTATATGATCAGCTTGGTTTTTGTGTATATGTTTATCTTTGGATCTATCTTCCATGTATGAGAGAAAACATGCATCTTTTGTGTTTGTGATCCTGACTAACTTCACTTAGCATAATGTTCTCTAAATTCATCCATTTACCTTCAAACCCCATGTCATTATTCCTTGTGGCTGAGTAATATTTCATCGTGTATATATACCACAATTTCATGATCCATTCATCAGTTGTAGGGTATCGGGTTGTTTGCAGAACTTGGCTATTGTGAACAGTGCTGCAATGAACATCAGAGTACAGGGGTCTCTACTGTATTCTGTCTTAACATTCTTTTCGGTAGATGCACAGAAGCAATATCGCTGGATCATATGGCAGTTCTAGCTCTAGTTTTTTTGAGGAATCTCCATATTGCTTTCTGTAGTGGTTGTACTAATTTGCATTTCCACCATCAATGTATAAAGGTTCCTGTTTCACCACATCCTTGCCAGCATTTGTTGTTGTTATTACCCTTGATTATAACCATTCTAACGGGTGAGATGAAATCTAAGTGTTGTTTTGATTTGCATCTCTTTTGTAACCAGGGAAGCTGAACACGTCTTCATTTATTTACTGGCTATTTGTACCTCTTCCTTTGAGAATTCCCTGTTTAATTCATGTGCCCATTTCTTCATTGGGGTGTTGATTTTTTGAGGGCTGAATTTTTTGAGCTCCCTGTAGATTCTGAATATCATTCCCTTATTAGATGAATAGCTGGCAAACACAGCCCCATTCTGTGGGCTGTCTATTGAGTCTGGTGACTGTTTCCTTTGCTATACAGAAGCTCTTTAATTGGTTTCAGTCCCATTTGTTCATTGTTTCTCTTAAATGTTGTGCCTTTTGAGTTCTGTTTAGGAAGTCATTCTCTATACCTATCAGTTGCAGTGTATTTCCTACTGCTTCATGGAGTTTTTTCAAAGATTCAAGTCTTGTTTTAAGGTCTTTGATCCACTTTGAGTTGATTTTGGTACAGGGTGATAGACAGGGATCTTGTTTCAGTCTTCTACATGCAGATATCCAGTTTTCCCAGCAACATTTGTTGAAGAGGATGTCTTTTCTCCATTGTGTTTTTTGGGCTCCTTTGTCAAACACCAGTTGGCTATAGATGTGTGGGTTTATATCTGGATCTTCTATTCTGATCCATTGGTCTTCCTGTCTGTTTTTGTGCCAATACAATGCTATTTTATTGTTATGTCTCTGTAGTGTAGTTGGAAGTTGGGTATTCTGATACCACCAGCATTGGACTTTTTGCTCAGAATTGCTTTGGCTATCCAAGGTCATTTGTGTTTCCATATGTATTTCATTATTGTTTTTTCTATTTCTGTGAAGAATAACATGGGAATTTTGAGGGATTGTGTTGAACACATAGATTGGTTTTGGTAGGATGGCCATTTTTACAATGTTGGTTCTACCTATCTACAAGCATGGAAGGTCTTTCCAACTGCTGATGTCTTCTTTGATTTCTCTCTTCAGTAGAATATAGTTTTCTTTGAAAAGGTCTTTGGTTTCTTTTGTTAGATTTGTTCCGAGGTTCTTTATTGATTTTGAGGCTATTGTAAATGGGATTGTTTCCCTGATTTCTTTCTCAGTTTGCGCATTGTTGGTATATAGAAAAGCTACTGATTTTTCTGTATGTTAATTTTGTATACTGCTACTTTGCCAAAAGAGTTTATGATTTCTATTAGTTTTTTGGTAGAATTTTTGCAGTCTCTTAGGTATAGGATCATGTCATCTACAAATAGGGATATTTTGACTTCTTCCTTTCCTGTTTCAATCCCTTTTATTTCTTGCTCTTGTCTTATTGCTCTGGCTAAGAATTCCAAAACTATATTGAATAGGAGTGGAGAAAGTGGACAGCCCTGTTTTGTTCCTGACTTTAAGATGAACTATTTCAGTGTTCTCCATTTAGTATGATTTGGCTATAGGTTTGCATATATTGTCTTTACTATGTTGAGGAACATCCCTTTTATTCCTAGTTTCCTCAGAGTTTTTATCATGAAGGAGTATTTGATTTTATCAAAGGTTTTTTTCTGCATCTATTGAAAGGATCATGTGGTTTTTGTCCTTGCTTCTGTTTATATGCTATATTATGTTTATGGATTTACATATGTTGAACCATCCTTGCATCCCTGGAATGAAACCGACTTGGTCTTGGTGTATAATCTTTTTGATGTGCTGTTGGATTCTATTTGCCAGTATTTTATTTAGAATCTTTGCATCTGTATTCATTGAAGATATTGGTCTGTAAGTCTCTTTTCTGGTTACTTCTTTATTAGGTTTTGGAATGAGTGTAATGCTGGCTTCATAGAATGAGTTCAGTAGTGTTCCTTCCCTTTCTATTTCCTGGAAAAGTTTGAGGAGTATTGGTGTTAGTTCTTCTCTAAAGTTTTGGTAAAATTCAGCCATGAATCCATCAGGTCCTAGGTTCTTCTTTGTAGGGAGACTCTTTACTACTGCTTCAATTTCACTGTATATACCAGGGCTATTTAGGTGATTAATATCTTCTTGGTTCAATTTTGGATGGATATATGTGCCTAGGAATTTATCCATTTTATTTAGATTTTCCAGTTTACTTGAATACAAGTACTCTCTAATGAGTCTCTTGATTTCATTGGTATTTGTGGTTATGTCCCCTTTTCATTTCTGATTTTATTAATTTGAGTCTTCTCAATCCTCTGTTTTGTCATGTTGGCTAAGGGTTTGTTGATCTTATTAATCTTTTTGAAGAACCTGCCTTTTGTTTCATTGATTCTTTATATGGTTTGTTTGGTTTTGATTTCACTAATCTCAGCCCTGATCTTTATTATTTCTCTCCATCTGCTGGTTTGGGGTTTGGGTTGTTCTTGTTTTTCTAGGAGCTTAAGTTATCTCATTTTTTTAAGGTAGGCACTTATAGCTATAAACTTTCCTCTTAGCATGCCCTTTGCTGTCTCCCACAGATTCTGGTAGGTTGTATTTCATTTTTATTGGACTCAGGAACTTTTTTATGTCTTCCCTTACTACTTTGATCAACCATTGGTTTTTCAGCAGTGTGTTGTTCAGTCTCCACGTGTTTGAATGTTTTCTAGGGTTTCCTTTGTCATTGAGGTCTAGTTTTATTCTGTTGTGATTTGATATGATACAGGGGGCCATTTTGATTTTCTTGAATTTGTTCAGACTTGCTTTGTGTCCTAAAATATGATCTATTTTGGAGAAAGTTAAATGAGCTGCAGAAAAGAATGTGTATTGCTTAGTTGGGTGAAATACTCTGTAGATATCAACCATGTCTATTTGGTCTAATATGTGGAGTAGATCTGAAGTTTCTTCATTGATCTTTTGTCTGGATGACCTATCTACTGGTGACAGAGGAGTATTCAGGTCTCCTACTATCACTGTGTTAGTGTCTATCTGTGCTTAGGGCCATTTAAGTTTTTTTGATGTGTATGGATGCCACTGTGTTTGATGGTATATGTTAAGGAATTGATAGTTCCTCTTGATGAATTGTTCCTTTCATTAATATGAAGTGGCCTTCATTGTCTCTTCTGGTTGATTTTAGTCTGAAGACTACTTTGTCAGATATGAGTATAGTTACTCTTGCTGTTTATGGGATCCATTTGCTTGGAAAACTTTTTTCCACCCTTTGACTCTAAGCCAGTGTTTATTTTTTTCAGTGAGATGACTCTCTTGTAAGGAACATATGGTTGGGTCCTGTTTTTTAATCCAATATGCTATTCTATGTTTTGATTGGGGCATTGAGATCATTTACATTCATTGTTAATATTGAGAGATGCCTGTTGTTTCCAGTCATTTTTGTTCCCCTGTTGTTTAGTTTTGCTTATTCTTTGTTTACTGGTCTGCTTGCTCAAAGGGGTTTATTCTTTTTTGAGTCTCACTCTACTTTCTTCTTCTATATGTGAAAGTCTTTTAAGTATCTTCTGTAGTGCTGGCTTGGTGGTCTCAAATTCCTTTAGGTTTTCCTTGTTGTGGAAGGTTTTAATTTCTCCTTCAATTAGGAAGGGTAGTTTTGCTGGGTAGATTAGTCTAGGTTGACAGTTGTTTTCTTTCAGAGCCTGAATTCTGTCTTTCCATGACCACCCTGCATTTAGAGTTTGAGTTGAAAAACCTGCTGTTATTCTACAAGGTTTACCTTTATACATGACTTGTTTTTTCTCTTTTGAAGCTTTCAGAATTCTTTCTTTGTTCTGTGTGCTGAGTATTGTTATTATGATGTGTATGGGGGGTTTTCTTTTTTGGTCCTGACAGTTTGGTGTTCTGTAAGTTTCCTGAACCTGGGTGGCTCTCTCTCTCAAGGTTAGGGAAGTTCTGTGGTATTATTCTATTGACAAGGTTGTCAGTGCCTTTAGTTTGTATCTCTTCTTGTTCTACACCCATGATTCATAAGTTTGGTCTTTTCATGGTGTTCCAGATATCTTGCATATTCCATTCATATTTTCTTAGCATTCTTCTGTGGTCTCTTACTGTTTAATATAATTCTTCTACTTTGTCTTCTGTTCATGATACTCTGTTTTCAACTTGCTCCACTCTGTTTGTCAAGCTTTCCTTTGCAATATTTATTTGGTATATTGAGTTGTTTATTTCTGATTGGTTATTTTTCAGAGGTTCCCTATCTTTTTTATTTCCTCTTTCATATTCTGGGTAGTGATCTTAACTTCATTCATCTGTTTGTTTGTATTCTTTTTGAGCTCATTTAATTTTTTATTGCATCCTCTTTGAGGTAAAGTACTAACTTTTGTGTTTCTTCTTTGAAATCATTAGTCATTTTTATTATTGTTTTTTGGAATTCGTTATTTGATAGCTCCTCCTCTACATAGGTGTTTGGATCCTTAGTGGTGGAATTGGCTTTTGATGGAGAGTGGTTGTCTTGCTGTTTCATTCTGAGTTGAGATTTACACATCTGGAGTTGTTTTTGGTTATGGTTTTAATCCTTTCTGCCCCTGTAGTTGATGTTTTGAGTTTTTTTCCTCCTGAATCTCCAGCAATGTTCCTCAGTGAGAAGTATGTTGGATATGTTACCCCTTATAGGATTCTTGCTGTGATGTCAATTACCTCTTTTCTCCCCTCAGCAGGGGGGCTGGAGTTCCCACTCTTTGATGAGGGCACAGGGGCTCTCCTGCAGTGGCAGTGGGGAGCTCTGGGTCTCTGTGCACTGTGGGGCAGGCCTCCTAGCACAAGCAGAGTAGCAGACTGCTGCTCAGTGGAGGAGCTGGGGTTCCAGCTCTTTGACAGGAGAGACATGGCTCTCCTTCAGAGAAAATATGATATAGCTATCATATTCTAATAAAAATGTTTTGTTTTGTTTTTAAAAAGGATGAAAATCAGAGACTCACCTCCTGCCTTGAATAATTATGCATTCTACCACAGCAATGAAATGGATTTTACTATCAACCATGTGACCCTGAAAGAAGGTTCTGAACCTCAAGTCAGAGCCTAGCTCAACACATGACCTAGCTTGCATCTTTGAGGAACCTGCACACAGGACTCAGATAAGCCATGCTTGAACTTCCTAGCCCACAAAACATTAAGAAATGCATCTTGCTTTAAACTGCTAAAAAAAAAAATAGAAAAATACTCCATTCAATAATTGACATGTATTGGATCCAAGATGGTGATGAGGGTAAAGTAGACAGTGTGAACTCCATGAGTCAAAAACCTTGCTGAGACACTGGAGCCACACTTGGCAAAAATAAAACACCAAGCAGAATCAAAACTTTGACACCCTGAACTCCTAGCCCATAGAAAGCTTCTCCATGCCATGTTACACTGAGAAAACAGGTGGGCTGCTGCTGCTGCCAAACGCCAGCTCCAAACCTGCTTGGGAAACATTCGAATGACCAAACAGGTAAGCACCAAGCATCACATGGTATTCCCCCAGCCACCCCTGGTATAAACCAGCATAGCCCTCTGGGCAGACTGACCAAACCCTCAAAAAAACCAAACAAACAAAAAGACTGAACAATATACAAGGAACTAAAAACTAACATGCAGCAGAGGGGGAGGGAACTCTGAAAGCACACCAGAGAAGTGGGGAGGGGCAAAGAGCTGACCTCCACACAAACTTCAGTAAACAAACGCTGGAAAGGCAGGAGGGCCAGCAGCAGATGGGTGATAAGGCACTGCCTGAAATAGAGCAGGTATTGGCCCACAAAGCTCATCTCCTGAGCCAGTGAGCAACACCCAAAGTCAAACGGCCCTGCAAAATTGAAAACAAACAGCAAACTATCACAACACACTGACAGCAGGGGGCCAGCTGATAGCTCACTGACCTTGCCCCAGAGAAAAGGGGTGAGGCAGAGAAACAAGTCCCCAGTAAACAAGCACAGTGAAAACTCAACTCCAAAGCAGGACAGCTGGTGGGCTACACAGCTGATCTCCAGAACCTGAGGTCAACATACAAACTAAACTGCCACACCCCACTGAGAGAGAAGCTGACCAAGCAGCTGCCTCTGAAAGACAGAAGTAAAAAAAAAAACAAAAACAAAAAAACACTACCCAACCACCTGATGAGACTATGACAGAGCTTCAGCAAAATTACCAACACCAGGACTGGAGGAGTAACACCAGAACTTAAACTAAGACTGAAATTTTATTGTTCCTGAACCTGGAGTTTCTTTTTTATTTATTTGTTTGTTTGTTTTGTTTCTTGCTTTTGTTTATTTGTTCATCACGCCCTGTAGATTTCTTTGGGTATTTTTATTGTTGTTTTGTTAGTTTTATTATTGTGAATTAGTTAACACTAAATTACACCCAGACCTGGGACAGAAATACCACACACACACTTAGCTAAAAACCCAAAACAGCCACAAAACAAAATTAAGCCAAGGGAAATAAAACAGGTGACTGAAACCACCAACTAGCCTATCAAGAACATAGTTCTACAGTACCAAGTGGAGCAATGGGAAGAAGAAAAAGGGATGGAAACCACCCTCCCCAAAAAATAATTTAATACAGGATTCAGAGGGAAATGAAGAAAACAGATACCCAGTTCAGGACTAAACAAAACAAAGACAAACAACGCCAAGGAACCCAATGATGCCCACAAGAACAACCTCAAAGAACAAATCCTGTAACTAATCACTGAGAATTTCATGGAGATGTTACTAGACATGGTTAACCAAAATGCACAAGAGACACTCAAGAAATTTCAAGACACTAAAAATAAAGAACACAAGAAGATGCAGAAACAAATAAATGAACTCATAGGAGCTCTAAATAAACACCGAAGTGAAACAGAGAACACTTTAAATAGAGAGATAAATAAAAGATAAATTAAAGACAAAAATAGACACTATTAAAGAGGAAGTGACCCATGATATGGAAAACCTCAGAAAAAAGAATGAAACAGAATCACAAAACACAATGAAAGACCACTCCAGCAGACTAGAACAAGCAGAAGACAAAAATCTCAGAACTTGAAGATAAAATGGAAATTCAAAGAAAAACTGAAGAGAGCTATTAGTCAAACAACTCAAGACCTGCGAAAGGAATATGCAACAACTCACCGACTCCATCAAAAGACAAACCTGAGAATCATGGGAATTGAAGAAAGAGAAGAGGTGCAAGCAAAACTGACTTGTAATATATTCAACAAAATAATAACAGAAAATTTCCCAAAACTAGAGAGAGCTATGCCCATTCAGGTACAAGAAGCCTCCAAGACACCAAATAGACTTGACCAAAATAGAACTACCCCACAACATATTATCATTAAAACAATAAGCACAGAGAATAGAGAAAGACTACTGAAGACTGTAAGAGAGGAAAAAACAAATAACACACAAAAGTAAACCCATTAAAATCACAGCAGATTTGTCATCAGAAACCTTAAAAGCAAGAAGGGCATGGAGTGAGGTGTTCTGGGCACTGAGTAACAATGACTTCAACCCTAGGATATTCTACCCAGCAAAGTTATCATTCAAAATAGATGGAGCAATAAAAGTCTTCCACAATAAGCAGAAACTAAAACAATATATGACCATCAAGCCACCACTACAAAAGATTCTTCAAGGAATTCTGTACATAGAAAATGAAAGCAAACAAAATCATAAGACAGGCAGTACCAAACCACAGGAGAAGAGAAGACAAGGAATCGAAGAATAACATTGATTCAGCTGCATACAATCAAACCTTTAAACAACAAAAAAACAACTAAATGACAGGAATCACCACATACCTATTAATACTAACCCAGAATGTTAACAGACTTAACTCCCCCATCAGAAGATACCATTTGGCAAACTGGATCAAAAAGGAAGATCCAACAATCTGTTGCTTACAGGAGACCCATCTCATTGACAGAACCAAGCACTGGCTTAGGGTGAAAGGTTAGAAGAAGATTTACTAAGCCAATGGCCCCCCAAAACAGGCAGGAGTACCAATACTTATCTCAGACAAAGTAGACTTCAAACTTAAATCGATCAAATGAGATAAAGCACACCCCATACTAATAAGAGGAGAAATACACCAAAAGGAAATAACAATTATCAACCTATATGCACCCAATGTCAATGCACCCAATTTCATCAAACATACTCTGAAGGAACTAAAAGCACATACAGACTCCAACACAGTGGTAGTGGGAGACTTTTATAATCCCCTGTCACCAATAGATAGGTCATCCAAACAAAAAATCAATAAAGAAATTCTAGAACTAAATTATACCATAGATCAAATAGACCTAGCTGATGTCTACAGAATATTTCATCCAACTTCTGCACCATATACATTCTTCTCAGAAGCCCATGGAACTTTCTCCAAAATTGATATCTTAGGGCACAAAGCAAGCCTCAGCAAATATAAGAAAATATAAATAATCCCATCCATTCTATCTGATCACAATGCATTAAAACTAGACCTCAACAACAAAAACAACAGCAGAAAACATGCCAACAATTGGAAGCTGAACAACACATTGCTCAATGATCATTGATCATTTCATCAATGGGTCATTGATGAAATAAAAGAGGAAATTAAAAGGTTCCTGGATGTTAATGAAAATGAAAATATGACCTACCAGAACATATGGGAGACAGCAAAAGCAGTCCTAAGAGGAAAGTTTATAGCCATGAGTGCATATATTAAAAGGACAGAAAAATCTCAAATCAATGACCTAATGCTACATCTCAAACTCCTAGAAAAACAAGAACAAACAAAACCCAAAATAAACAGAAAGAGAGAAATAATAAAAATAAGGGCTGAAATTAATGAAATAGAAACAAACAAAAACCATACAAAGAATTAACGAAACAAAAAGCTGGTTCTTTGAAAAAATAAACAAGATTGACAGACCCCTGGCAAATCTGGCTAAAATGATGAGAGAAAAAACAAAAATCAGTAAAATCAGAAATGTAAAAGGGGAGATAAAAACAAACACCATGGAAACCCAGGGAATCATCATAGACCAATTTGAGAACCTATATTCCAATAAATTTGAAAATCTTGAAGAAATAGACAAATTTCTAGATACTTATGACCATTCAAAATTGAACCAAAAGGATGTTAGTCACCTGAATAGATCTATAACACAAAATGAAATTGAAGCAGCAATAAAGAGTCTCCCAAAAAAGAAAAGTTCAGGACCTGATGGATTCTCAGCTGAATTCTATCAAACCTTTAAAGAAGAACTAATACCAACTCTCCTTAAACTGTTCCATGAAATAGAAAGGGAAGGAACACTGCCTAACTCATTTTATGAAGCCAGTATTACACTCATCCCAAAACCAGACAAAGATACCTCCAAAAAGGAGAACAATAAGCCAATCTCTTTAATGAACATCAATGCAAAAATCCTCAATAAAATAATGGCAAACCAAATCCAACAACTTATCAGAAAGACAATTCACCACGACCAAGTCAGCTTCATCCCAGGGATGCAGGGGTGGTTCAATACATGCAAATCTATAAATGTAATACAGAACATTAATAGAAGTAAAAACAAAACCACTTGATCATCTCAATTGAAGCAGAAAAAGCCTTTGACAAGATCCAACACCACTTCATGATAAAAGCTCTAAGAAAACTAGGAATAGAAGGAATGTACCTCAACATTGTAAAGGCTATATATGACAAACCTACACCCAGCATTATACTTAATGGAGAAAAATTGAAACCATTTCCCCTAAAATCAGGAACAAGACAAGGGTGCCCACTATCTCTCCACTCCTATTCAACATAGTCCTGGTATTCCTATCCAGAGCAATTAGGCAAGAAGAAGAAATAAAAGGAATACAAATAGGTAATAAAACTGTCAAAATATCCCTATTTGCAGATGACATAACCCTATATCTTAAAGACCCAAAAAACTCTACCCCAAAACTCCTAGACATCATAAACAGCTACAGCAAGGAGGGAGGATACGAAATCAACTTATAGCTAAGAGAGATTCCAAGATGGCAGCTAGAGGGAGGAAGTGGAAAGCGAGCCTCTTATAGTGAAATCTTGGACAGACACCGGAGACACACTTTGCAGGCATAATCACTGAGAAAAGGCATACCTTTGACCCCTCCACATACCTTTGACCCCTCCACACCTCCAGCCGGCGCAGAGAATCTCCACTTCATGTTAAATGGAGAAACAAGGAGGGCCCCCAGGCCGCCAGTCGCCAGTGCCCAGATGGCTTGGGAAGACACAGAACGGGTGAGCTTTGCCGTACCGTGGTACTCCCACAGACAAGCCTAAGCCAGGGCAGTATAGCCCCCTGGACAGACTGACCTCCACCCAGGGAAAAAAGAGAAACTGAGTAATAAGCAATAAGAGTAATAAAGACATGCTGGAAAGAGAGTGGGGCGCCCTGAGTGCTGAAGATTAGGGGAAGGGAACCCTTCCCGGGACTGTAAATAAACTGTAAATAAACAAGCCGGGCGGGCCGGAGAGGCTCTGGCAGGAGCAGGGGCGGGGTGCGTGCCCAGCAACCAGGAGCGGGGAAGCTTGTGAAAGTGGCAGTGGGAGGAAAACTTCACAGGAGAGGGGGGAAGACCCACCTCCCACATGAACTGTAAATAAACATGCAGGCCTGACAACGCGGGTGCAGTGTCACTTTTCCCAGTGCTTGGAAAAGGGAAAGCCTGTAGCAGGGGCTCCTGCACAGGAGAACTCTGAACAAACAAAGCCTGTGGGGCCAGGTGAGTGCTAAGGTCACCCCAGAGATCTGCATAAATAACGCCTCCAGCAACAGCAGGCTGACAGCAGCAGGCAGGCAAGCCACAGCTGCAGATACCATTCTCAGAAGTGTCTCCAGAATCTTTTTTTCTTTTTCTCCCTACCTTTGATGAGAGAACAACCGAATTACACCTGCAAGCAGAAAAACTTACTGAAATTGTATTGCATTTGAACTTGGGACACTAGGTGGGTTTTGTGTGTGTGTGTGTGTGTGTGTGTGTGTGTGTGTAGTTTTGTTCTACTTTATGCATCCCCTTTGATGAGACAACTACAGAAAAACATCTGAGGCACCATCTCCAGGATTGGAGACTGAGACAGACACCCAAATTATTAAGACGGAAACTTCATTGCATTTGAACTTGGAGGGTTTTTTTATTTTTTTTTTTAATTTTCTATTTTCCATTTTATTTTAATTCATTTTTAATATACAGATATTTCTTTCATTTACTTATTTTTTATTTTTATTCCTATCTTAATTTTTTTTATTTTTGATTTCCAATCCTATCTCTGTCCCTCTAATGTCTGTTCAGCTTACTGTCAATTAGTACACTAACGTTCCCTGTTTATACCTTTGAAACTTTCTTGTCTGAAACCTTGTTCTGCTTTCTCCCTCTTGTCTGTGTATTTGTTTTCCCCTTTTCTTTAACTTCTTGCTTTCCATCTCAGCTCACCCTTCCATTCTAAATATTACCATTGTTATTATTACAAGCTAGAAAATACTTAATTGCACACAGTACAGGGACAGTAACAACACCAAGGACAATGACGGGAAGACAGAAAAAACAGGGAAACCAGTTTCCCCACAGCAAAAAATTAGTACAGGAACCAGAGGGGAATGAAGAAAATAGAAACTTAGATCCAGACTCCAACAAAATGAAGATAAACTATATCAAAGGACCCAATGAAGCCCACAAGAATAATTTAAAAGAAGACATACTACAAGTACTCAATGGGAATTTTATGGAGATGATACTGGATAGGGTCAACCAAAATGTACAGGAGACACTCAAGAAATTCCAAGACAACAAAAATAGAGAATTTGAACAAGCAAAAGAAGAAATAAAGGAAACCATAGAAGCACTGTATAAACACCAAAGTGAAAGAGAGAACACAATGAATAAATGGATAAATGAACTCAGGACAAAAATAGACAACAATAAAGAAGAAAACAGCCAGGAAATGGAAAACCTCAGAAAAAAGAACGAAACAGAACTGCAAAACAAAACGGAAGGCCAATCCAGCATAATAGAACAAACAGAAGACAGAATCTCAGAAATTGAAGATGAAATGGTAATTAAAGGAAAAACTGAAGAACTATTAATTAAACAACTCAAGACCTGTGAAAAGAAAATGCAAGAACTCACTGACTCCATCAAAAGACCAAACTTGAGAATCATGGGCATCGAAGAAGGAGAAGAGGTGCAAGCAAAGGGAATGCTAATATATTCAACAAAATAATAACGGAAAATTTCCCAAATCTAGAGAAAGATACTCCCATACAGATGCAAGAGGCCTCCAGGACACCAAACAGACCAGATCAAAATAGAACTACCCCACGACGTATCATCATTAAAACAACAAGTTCAGAAACTAAGGAAAGAATCTTGAAGGCTGAAAGACAGAAATAACAAGTAACATACAAAGGTAAACCCATCAAAATCACAGCAGACTTCTCAACAGAAACATTAAAAGCAAGAGCGTGGGATGAGCTCTTCCGGGCACTGAATGAAAATAACTTCAACCACAGGATACTCTACCCAGCAAAACTATCATTCAAAATAGATGGAGCAATAAAAGTCTTCCATGATAAGCAGAAACTAAAACAATATGTGACCACAAAGCCACCACTACAAAAGATTCTGCAAGGGATTCTGCACACAGAAAGTGAAACCCAACTTAACCATGAAAAGACAGGCAGCACCAAACCACAGGAAAAGAAAAAGCAAGACAGTAGAGAGTAACATCAAGTTAGGTACACACAATCAAACCTTCAAACAACTAAGACAACTAAATGACAGGAATCACCACATACCTATCAGTACTAACACTTAATGTTAACGGACTTAATTCACCCATCAAAAGGCACTGCTTAATGAAATGGATTAAAAAGGAATATCCAACAATTTGTTGCCTACAGGAGACCCATCTCACTGACAGAAATAAGCATAGGCTTAGGATGAAAGGCTGGAAGAAGATTTACCAAGCCATTGGCCCCCAAAAACAGGCAGGAGTAGCAATACTTTCTCAAAAGAAGAGATTCAAATGGCCACAAAAACACATGAAAAAATGCTCACCATCCCTAGCAATAAAGGAAATGCAAATTAAAACCACGCTTAGATTCCACCTCACCCCTGTTAAAATAGCCATCATCAGCAACACCAACAACAACAGGTGTTGGCAAGGATGCGGGGAAAAAGGAACCCTCATACACTGCCGGTGGGAATGTAAACTAGTACAACCACTCTGGAAAAAAATTTGGAGGCTACTTAAAAAGCTAGACATTGATTTACCATTTGATCCAGCAATACCACTCTTGGGGATAGTCCCAAAAGACTGTGACACAGGTTATTCCAGAGGCACCTGCACACCCATGTTTATTGCAGCACTATTCACAATAGCCAAGTTATGGAAACAGCCAAGATGCCCCACCACTGACGAATGGATTAAGAAAATGTGGTATTTATACACAATGGAATTTTATGCAGCCATGAAGAAGAACAAATGTTATCATTCGCTGGTAAATGGATGGAATTGGAGAACATCATTCTGAGTGAGGTTAGCCTGGCCCAAAAGACCAAAAATCGTATGTTCTCCCTCATATGTGGACATTAGATCAAGGGCAAACACAACAATGGGGTTGGACTTTGAGCACATGATAAAAGCGAGAGCACACAAGCAAGGGGTGAGGATAGGTAAGACACCTAAAAAGTTAGCTAGCATTTGTTGCCCTTAACGCAGAGAAACGAAAGCAGATACCTTAAAAGCAACTGAGGCCAACAGGAAAAGGGGACCAGGAACTAGAGAAAAGGTTAGATCAAAAAGAATTAACCTAGAAGGTAACACCCACGCACAAGAAATCAATGTGAGTCAATGCCCTGTATAGCTATCCTTATTTCAATCAGCAAAAACCCTTGTTCCTTTCTATTATTGCTTATACTCTCTCTACAACAAAATTAGAAATAAGGGCAAAATAGTTTCTGCTGGGTATTGAGGGAGTGTGGGGGAGAGGGAGGGGGGCAGAGTGGGTGGTAAGGGAGGGGGTGGGGGCAGGGGGGAGAAATGACCCAAGCCTTGTATGCACATATGAATAATAAAAGAAAAAAAAATAAAAAACCAATCAACTTACAAAATTTATTAGTTTTTCTATACACCAACAATGATCAAATTGAGACAGACTATATGAAAACAATTCCATTTACAATAGCCTCAAAAAAAATCAAATACCTAGGAGTAAACTTAACAAAGGATGTGAATGACCTCTACAAGAAGAAGTACAAACCCCTGAAGAAAGATATTGATGAAGACTACAGAAGGTTGAGAGAACTCCTGTGCTCATGGATTGGTAGAGTCAACATAGCAAAACTGGCTATACTCCCAAAAGCAATCTACATGTTTAATGCAATTCCCATCAAAATCCCAATGACATTCATCACAGAAATTGAAAAATCTACCCTATTTAGAAACACAAGAGACTGTGAATAGCCAAGGCAGTACTCAGCAAAAAGAGCAATGCTGGAGGTATCACAATACCCAAATTCAAACTATATTACAAAGCAATAGCAATAAAAACAGCATGGCACTGGCAAAAAAATGGACATGAAGACCAGTGAAACAGAATAGCAGACCAGGATGTGAATTCACACAGCTATGCCCACCTCATTTTTGACAAAGGCGCCAAAAACATACGATGGAGAAAAGACAGCCTCTTCAACAAATGTTGCTGGGAAAAGTGGTTATCCATCTGCAAAAAACTGAAATTAGATCCATGTTTATCACCCTGTTAGTATCAACTCAAAATGGATCAAGGACCTTAATATCAGACCCAAAACTCTGAAGTTAGTATAGGAAAGAGCAGGTAATGCTCTGGAAGCATAAGTATAGGCAAGGACTTCCTCAATAGAACCCCTGCAGCCCAGCAACTAAGAGAAAGAATAGACAAATGGGACTTCATAAAATTAAAAAGCTTCTGCACAACAAAAGAAATGGTCTCTAAACTGAAGAGACCACCCACAGAGTGGGAGAAAATATTTGCCAGTGATACATCAGACAAAGGACTAATAACCAGAATATATAGGGAGATCAAAAAACTAAACTCCCCCAAAATCAATGAACCAATAAAGGCATGGGCAACTGAACTAAACAGAACTTTTTCAAAAAAAGAAATTCAAATGGCCAAAAACACATGAAAAAATGCTCACCATCTCTAGCCATAAAGGAAATGCAAATCAAAACCACATTAAGATTCCATCTCACTCCTGTTAGAATAGCTATCATCAAAAACACCTCCAACAACAGGTGTTGGCAAGGGTGTGGGGAAAAAGGAAACCTCATACAGTGCTGGTGGGAATGCAAGCTAGTGCAACCACTCTGAAAAAAAATATGGAGGCTTCTTTAAAAACTAAACATAGACCTGCCGTATGATCCAGTAATCCCACTCCTGGGGATATACCCAAAGGAATGCAACACAGGTTACTC
This sequence comes from Castor canadensis, assembly GCF_047511655.1. Classification (NCBI taxonomy): domain Eukaryota; kingdom Metazoa; phylum Chordata; class Mammalia; order Rodentia; family Castoridae; genus Castor; species Castor canadensis. Next base: position 89,138,479 of record NC_133396.1, on the reverse strand, counting down.
CAAAGGCACCTGCACACCCATGTTTATTGCGGCACTATTCACAATAGCCAAGTTATGGAAACAACCAAGATGCCCCACTACTGACAAACAGATTAAGAAAATGTGGTATTTATACACAATGGAGTTTTACTCAGTCATGAAGAAGAATGAAATCTTATTATTCGCAAGTAAATGGATGGAACTGGAGAATATCATCCTGAGCAAGGTTAGCCAGGCTCAGAAGACCAAAAACTGTATGTTCTCCTTCATAGGTAGTCTTTCGATCTAGGGCAAATACAGCAATGTTGTTGGACTGCATCACATGATAAGGGGAGAGCACATACAGGAGGAATGGAGATAAGTAGGAAACCCAAAATTTGAAAGGTTTGATGTCCCTACTGCAGAAGAGCCAATACAGTAATCTTAAAATGACAGAGATCAATATGGGAAGGTGGCCACGAAGTAGTGAAGAGGTCTGGTAGAGATGAATCAATTCAAGTTGTAATACACTTGTGCATGGAAGCAATGCTAGGAATCTCTCTGTATAGCTATCCTTATCTCAGCTAGCAAAAATGCTTTGTCTTTCTTATTACTGCTTATGTCTTCTCTTCAATGAAATTAGAGAAAAGGGCAAAACAGGTTCTTCTTGGAAGCAAGGGGGTTGGGGGAAGAGGGAGGATGTGGGGGGCTGGGATGAGAAATGACCCAAACAATGTATGCACATATGAATAAATGAATAAAGAAAATAAATAATTGACATTTATTTCCAAGCCATCTAAAATAGAGTCTAACAAAAAAAGATTGCCTGAATATATGTCAAGAAACAAGGGTTTTTTTATATTTCTCTTTCAATTTTTTAAGTGGAAGAAAGCCAAAACAACAGATTTTGTTATAAAAGATAAACACCCACTTAAAATTAAGCGGCATTGGTGTTCCTGGTATATTATTATTTTAATATCTTCTCTTGATAGAAAAACTTTGTCTTCCTGCTCTAAAATTATGTAAGTTCTCAACTTATACAAAGGAGTTATATGAATTTGAGCAGAAATCAAATAAAATTGGCATTGGATGATATTTTGGGAAACTGGAGCTAAGTCTTATTAAGGCAATCAACACAAGTATCCCATGACACAGATAAGATTAAACTGAGTCCGATTTAGTCCACCAGTTAGATATTTCTCACTTGATATACGTCTTACCCTAGATGAATATGCAGGCAGATAGTACATAATAATACCCTAAAATACCATTTTTTCTTCTTCCTGCCCATACTTTATTAGAGGTATCAATGAAGTTGCTAAAACAAAATGAAAGAAGCAAGCACTCTGCTCATTCACTACCTAATCAGAGTCAAGCATATATTTGTTTTAATTTTAGTAAGGAAAATCAAGGTAATCTTTTTGAAAATACAGAAATGGTAATGTTTTCAAGTATAATGCTATTAAATGTGACAATACTTACCCAGTTAGAATAAAAGGTACTTTTTCTTTATGATATTCCAAGTTAACTAATATGTTTTTAAACTTCATAAGCCAACTTCTAGCTCTTGCATAAGTTGAAACATCGTAAATACTCATGAATCTAAGAAAATATACATATGTGGTATAATAAAAACAAGTGTCTTACTCGGGGCAATGTAAAATGGAAAGTTAAACTAAATAAAAATTTAATACGGACCTACTATATATGCACCCAGTCCTAAGCCTCTGCATCCATCCTCTTACCTACCCACGGTCATAATACAAGAACATTCCTGGCATGAGACTCTGTGCCTCTGTTCCTAGAACCATTCCTGATCTGAGATAGAACATAATTAAAGCTTCTCTAGGAGGGTCCTTTGGGGTTCTGGAATCCAGCTTCCTTTAGTCCTGTATTGCCTAGCCCTGAAGGCAACTGAAGGCTTTAGCTTTCCCAGTGTAATCGCAGAGATTGATGATAGATCTCCCGAGATTACAGGCTGCTGAGATGTTAACTATCACCCACCTGGTGTTTCCAACCTTTGCCCCACAGCTTTGTCTCAGATCATCCACTAACTAATGCTTGCCAGGACTGTGACCAAATATTGATATGACTTCAAGACATTGAGCTTTTCCCACCAGATTTCATTGCATCTCTCAACACCAGCACTTGGACCAATTCCTCCAGCGCCCACTCCAAGAAGCAGAACCATAACAGGATCCAGGCCTCTGTACTTCTGGTAATTTAGTAAATATGATAGAAAAGCAAAATAATTATAATGGTAATTGAAGCTATGTAAGCTTTAACTCATGGACCCCCTAGTCTCTTAACTAGCTACTTTGCAATCATACCTTCCTCCAGAATCTCCTAATGTCACCAAGGTTATAAAACTGTGGTGGGGCAAGAGCTATGCAAACAAGAAAAATACAAAATAGATGGACAGATGGATATGTGGATAAATAGACCGATAGATGGATATAGACAGCTAAGATAACAAATTGGTCAATATGGACACTTCTTTGTGCATTGTTTAATCACATACCAATTCAATTTTAGAAATATCATACTTACTTTCCTTTGATGGGGCAATAGCTTTTGGTTGCACCAATCAATATCCGGGCTGCCTCTACTCCAAGGATTCCATTGTTGCACTGTTTTTCAAAGCTACTCTAAACATACAATTTTAAATAAAAATTACAAAGGATCAAGCATAAATACAATGCACTCTTCTTCATTCTAACATAGAGCACATTATTGTCAGTTAACACGATTGGCCCTCTGTATCCATGGGCTCTGCATATATGAGTCCAATCAACCACAAACAGAAAATATTCAGGAACATGTACAGAATTTTTCTTATCATTTTCCCCAAATAATACAGCACTTACATAGCATTTGCATTGTATTGGGCATAATGAGTAATCTAGAGATGATTAAAGTATACAGGAAAATATGCATAAGTAGGTTATATGAAAATACTATGCCATTTTACATGAGTGAGAGCATTTGCATATTTTGGTATTCATAGGAGGGTCCTAGAACTGATCCCTAATATATGTCAATTAAATAAGTAATTTTTTTTTCAAAAAAGAAAATCTATGCAAGGCAGAGAAAAGAAGAGAAGGAAATGTTATGTTCACTATTCCCTCTTGGAGAATTCCTGTGCATATCAGCATCTTAGTTCTATAAGAACTTTCATAACAAATCTCATAATTTCCAAACTAATTTCAGCATGGAAACTTTTTTTTGCATGCAGAACCTATTAACATCCCATAGAACAAGTATCCTTTGGAACTCACTTTGGAAAACACAGGCAGTGAGGAGTCATGCAGAGTTTCTCTCTCTCTCTCTCTCTCTCTCTCTCTCTCTCTCTCTCTCTCTCTCTCTCTCTCTCTCTCTCTTTCTCCAGTGCTGGGGTTTGAACTTGATTTACTCAGTTACATCCCTAGCCCTGTTTTTGTTGTTCTTGTTGTTTATATTTGTTTTGTTTCTGCCATAGGGTCTCACTATATAACCCAGGCTGGCCTCAAACTCACCAACTTCTTATCTCAGGCACCCAAGTGCTAAGATCACACTCAGCCTGTGTTAGAGTTTTTTTAATTAGTGTGCATTAATTGTACAAAGTGGTTTCATTATGCTATTTGCATACGTGTATGTAATGTACTTTGATCAAATTCACCATCTCCATTACTCTTTATTAGTTTTTATTTTCTATTTCTTTTCTTATTACATCTCCCCCCTTTATAAAACAATTTTAACAGGTTTCACTATTATATTTTCATGCATGACTATAAAGTACTTTGGTTATCTCCACCCTCCCCTTCATTCTCTCCTTTCACTCACCCCCTCCTGATGGTTCCTAACCCCAATTAATATCCCCATTTTACACCTTTGTCATTCTCTTTTGTATTCTGCTAATGAGAACATGTGATGTTTGTCTTTCTGAGTCTTAGTTATGTCACTTAACATGATGATCTCCAGTTCTACCCATTTTCCTGCAAACAGCACAATTTCATTCTTCTTTATGGAGAATAACACTCCATTGTGTATATATACCACATTTTCTTTATCCACTCATCAGCTGATGGACACCTATGTTGATTCCACAGTTTGGCTATTGCTGCTAAAACCATGGGTGTGCAGGTACCTACATTATATGAAGAGTTACGTTCCTTGGGATATATGCCCAGGAGTGGTACAGCAGGGTCTTTTGCTAGCTCTATTTTTAGTGTTTTGAGGAACCTCCATGCTGACTTCCACAGCAGCTGCACTAGTTTACATTACCATCAACAGTATTAAAGGGTTCTTTTTGCCCTCACTCCTTGCTAACATTTGCTTTTTCTTTTTTGCTTTTTTTGGGGGGTGGGTCAATAATGGGGTTTGAACTCAAGGCCTCATGCTTGCTAGGCAGGTGGTTTACCACTTGAAGCACACCCCAGCCCTTTTTTGCTTGAGTTATTTTTCTGATAGGGTCTCGAATTTTTTTGTCTAGGCTGGCCTCAGGCCACAATTTTCCTACATATAGTCTCTCCCATACTTGGGTTCACAGGCATATGCCACCATGCCTAGTTTATTAAAATGGAATGTCACTAACTTTTTGCAGGGATACCCTTGAACCACAGTCCTCCAGACTCTACCTACCAAGTACCTGGGATTGCAGGTGTGGGCCATCGCACATCACCCATTGGATTGTGTTCTTTTTGTGTTTAATTTTGGGCCACTATATATTCTAGATATTAATCGTTTATCTGACAAATAGCTAGAAAAGATTTTATCCCATTCTGTAGACTGTCTCTTCATTCTGATAATTGTTTCCTTTGCTGTGCAAAACCTTTTTATTTTGATACAATCCCATTTGTCAACTCTTGCTCTTATTTTCTGAGCAATTAGAGTCCTATTCAGAAAGGTTCCACCTACATTTCCTCTAGTAGCTTCCCCTGTGTTTTCCTCTATTAGTTTCAAAGTTTTGTGCCTTACACTTAGGTCTTTGATCCATTTTGAATTGATTTTTGTATAGGTGAGAGATAGGGAACTAGTTTCAGTCTTCTACATGTCCATATCCAGTTTTCCCAACAACCTTTTGTTGAAGAGGTTGTCTTTTTTCCAAAATATGTTTTTTGGCACCTTTATTGAAAATCAGATGACTGTAGCTGATTTTCTGAAGTTCCTGTCTATTCCATTGGTCTATATATCTGCTTTTGTATATAATATGCTATCTTTGTTACTATAGCTCTGTAGTAAAATTTGAATACAGCTATTGTGATACCTCTAGCATTGCTCTTTTTGTTTAAGATTGCTTTGACTATTTGAAGTCTTTTGGGCTTCATATGAATCTTAGGATTGATTTTCCTGTTTCTGTGGAAAATTATATTGGAATTTTGATGGGTATTGCATTGGATCTGTAGAATTCTTTTAGTAGTGTGTCCATTTTAACAATATTAATTCTGCTGATCCATGAACCTGGAAGATCTTTTCACCTTCTAGTATCTTCTTCAATTTTTTTTTTGGTATTTTATGCTTTTCATTGTAGAAGTCTTTTACCTCCTTTGTGAGGTTTGTTCTTAAATATTTAATTTTTTGAGGCTATTGTGAATGGAATTATTTTCTGGCTTTCTTTGTTCATTATTGATACACAGAAAGGCTACTGATTTTTTTATGTTGATTTTGTAGTTGACTACTTTGTGAAAGTGTTCATCAGATCTATGAGTTTTTGGTGGAGTCTTTAGGGATTTGGAGGGGATTTCTAAATATAGGATATCATCTGTAAATTGGGATAATTTGGCTTCTTCCTTTCCTATTTGTATCCCTTTTCTTTCTCTTGCCATATTACTCTTAAGAATTCAAGCAATATATTACTAAGAGCGGAGAGAGTGGACACCCTTGTCTTGTTCCTGACTTTAGAGGGAATAGTTTCAGTTTTCTCCATTTAGTACAATGTTGGCTATAGGTTTATCATATATAACCTTTATTATGTGGAGGCACATTCCTTCTACTCCTAATTTATTCAGGGATTTTGGTCATGAAGGGACATTGAATTTTGTTCCATGATCATGTGATTTTTCTACTTTATTTTGTTAATGGGCTATATTACATTTATTGATTTGCGTATGGTCCATGGAATGAAACCAACTTGATCGTGGTGTATAATCTTAGCATTGGTGTTAGTTATTCTTTTAAAGTCTGGTAGAATTCAGCAGTGAATTCATCTGGTTGCATACTTTTCTTTATTGGGAGAGTCTATTACTGCTTCTTTTTCATTATTTGTATAATTCTCTTTAGGTGGTATATATCTTCTTAGTTCAATTTTGGTAGCTGACATGTATCTAGGAATTTATCTGTTTATTCTATACATGTTTTATGTTCAGTAGTGTTTGCTTTTTGAACACCAATGTACTGTGTGTATATACTTACCATTGCTATATACTTTTCATGTATTGTTCCCTTTATCAATATGAAGTGACTTTGTCTCTTTTGATTAATTTTGGTTTGACGTGTTTTGTCAATAGCTACTCTGGTTCCTTCTGGGCCCCTATGCTTGGAATACCCTTTTTTTCCATCCTTTTTCTTCTAACCTTTTTGTAATTGCCAGTAAGATGCATTTTGTGTAGGCTACAAATGGTTTGGTCTTGCTTTCTAAACCAGTCTGTGTCTTTTGGAGAATTGAGACCATTAACATTGAGAGTTATTAATGAAAAGTATAGCTATTCCTGCCATTTTCGTGGTTTCATAGTGCTTGATTCTTCCTAGCTCCTCATTTACTTATCTACTCATCTAGTGAGATTTTTTTTCTTTCCTGAATTTCTGTGGTTGTATTTATCTTTCTCATCTGTGTGTAGGATTCCTTTAAGTAGTTTCTACAGTGGTAGTTTAGTGATCATAAATTGCTCTAATCTTTGTTTATCATGGAAGATTTTTATTTCTGTTTCAACCATGAAAGGGAGCTTTTCTGGGTAAAATAATCAAGTTGGTAGTCATTTTCTTTCAGAGCTTGAAATACATTGTTCCCTGCCTACCTTGCTTTTAAAGTTTACTTTGAGAAATCTGCTCTTATTCTGATGGATTTGCCTTTATAGGTGATTTGATGCTTTAATCTTGCAGCTTTCAATATTCTTTGTTTGTTCTGTCTGTTTTAACTACAATATGATATGGAGAGGTTCTTTTCTGATCTTGTCTGTTAGGAGTCATAAAAGCCCCTTGAGGATACCTGGATAACCATCTCTTTCTCGAGATTTAGGAAGTTTCTGCTATTATTTTATTGAATATGTTTTTGATGCCTATAGCATGCACCTCTTCCCCTTCTTCTATGCTTATGTATCACAGCTTTGGCATTTTGGTATTTTTATTGATGGTACGTACAGAGGTCTTGCATGTCTTATTCATACTTCTTTAGTTTTTTACTTAATCTTCATCAGCCTGTTCTAATATATCTACCTTGTCCTCAAGCCCTGATATTCTCTTCAATTTGATCCAGTCTAATGAAGATACTTTCAATTGTGTTTTATATTTGACTTGCTAAGATTCTCATTTCCAGAATTTCAATTTAATTTTTCTCAGAATATCTATATCTTTATTGAATTTCTCTTTCATGTCTTGCATTGTCTTCCTTATATCAGTCAACTGTTTTGAGTTTTCTTGAATTTCATTCAGGAATTAATTTGTCCCCTTTAATTTTACTGATTAGTCTTGTAATTTTTAAAAATTCTTTGAGATTTCATCCACTTCACTGTCAGTGTCTTTTACTGTGGAGTTGAGTTTTGAAGGAGTCATGTTGCCTCATTTTTTTCATATTTCTTATGTTTCTGCATTGGAACTTGCACATCCGAGGTCAAGTTGTTTGTTGAAAGCTTCCTGTAGCCTTTCAGTTGCAATATTTTCAATGTTCAAGCAGGAAAATGTAGTGGGCAAGCTGAGGTTCCATTCCTCACCATTAGACTGGCAGTATGACTCAGTAGGCAAGCATTCACCCACATTCTCAGGACACTGGGCCTAGTCCCCAGCACAGCTCAGACTGAGGTAAACTAGCTGGGATCTCTAGTAAGAGGGTCAGTTGTCTACTTCTGGAATGCCTTCATTAAAGAAGTTTCCCCTTTTTGTGTACTGGTAGCCACTCCTGGCTGCAGGGATCTTTGTAGCCTACGGGCCTGGCAGGTTCCTACTTTCTCCATAAGCCCCCCAGTTTGTGTCAGTAGGGCAGCAAGAAGAGACTATAAAGTAAGAACAGTGGACAGAATTAACTATCCTGAGGAATCCCAACGTTGCAGGATAAAGAGGAAAAAAGAGGAGCGCACGGAGAAGTCTGAACAAAAAAGACTCACAAAAGCAGGAAGAATGCCAGAATCAAAGATACTCATAGAAAAGCCATTCAAAGACAACATGAAGTAAGTCACCCTATGGAATTGTTGGTTTAGAAAAGTAAATGTACCCAGGTGTGGTAGCTCAACTTGTAATCCTAGCTACATGGAAGGCAGAGATCAGGAGTATCACAGTGCAAGGTCAGTCCAGGCACAAAGTTCATGAGACCCCATTTCAATCAACATCTGAGCATGATGGAGCACATATGTCATCCCACTGTGACATATTCCAATTAGGAAGCACAGATAGGAGGATCATAGTCCAGGCCAGCCCAGGCATCAAGGAAGACCCTATCTCAAAAATAACTAACTCAAAAATAGCTGGAGGCTTACATGGTAAAGCATCTGCCTGGCAAGTGCAAGGCCTTGAGTTCAACCCCCAAGTACTGCCAAAAAAAAGCAAATGTGGAAAGTTGTTATAACAATGCTCCAGTGTACCATGCTTCCTGTTGTTCATAATACTTTGCAACTGGAATTGCTGCTACTCCAATCAAGATGTGGAATCTACTTCTCCACTCATTGAATCTAGAAGTAAAAGTGAAATTGTTCAGGTTCTAGAGTCTAGAACTTAAAAAGCTCCTCAGCTTCCCCCCCACACTTAGAACTGAGAGACTACCCTGCTGTAAAGCAGCCCAATACAGCCTACTAGAAGAGAATAGGCCATATGGAGGAGAAACAAAGTGCCCTGAAAAATAACTAGCACTAGCTGCCAAATCTGTGAGTAGAGACATCCTGGACCCTCCAACCCCCAGTGAGCTGTGAGATGACTGCAAACACATGAGGGATCCCAGGGAAGATCAAAAATAAAATCATCTAGATTATTTATCCCCCACAGAGCCATGGAGAATAAGAAACCATTGTTGTTTCAAGCCACTAAATTTTAGGATGGCTTGTTACTCAGCAAAAGCTAACTGGAACAGAAAATCAGCACCAAGTATGGGTAACATCCACAGCAAAAAGTAGAATTGTGTGACATTAGTTTGGGGACTGAGTGGTTGGCAGAGGCCAGAAGAGCAGTAAGAAGACAGTGAGTGGAAGCTGAAGAACAGGGAAAAATGTTCTGTGGGAGGCTGGAGGGAAGCAGCTGTGCCATGAAAAAGCAGCACGGTCAACATGACTGTCACCTGAAGCAACTTAGAAGGTAGAAACTGTTCCTAATGGATCTGCTAAGGAGATTTCTAGCTTTATGATATTCTAGGTATATTAAAACTGTTAATTGTTTTAGTTCCTTATATGAGAGATAAAGCAAAGAGAAGTTCAGTCTGCAGGCAAAATTTATAGAAAATATAGAGGCCATGATTTTTTAGCTTGAGAACTAAACCTGTTTCTTATCTGTAATTTCTCCAGTTGGCAAAAGATGTAGGTATAAAGATCAAATCCGAGTGCTGCCAATAAAATATGGCTTCTGCTTCGAGATCAGTTCAAAGATGTGTCTAAAGATACTTTTTAAAGCCACTGAACAATTCACAAAAGAAAGGAAGAAGGAATTTATAGATTAAAAGAGACTTAAAAGAGGAACAGTGAATTACCATGTGTGGACTTTACTGGAATCCAATTTGAAAATATAAATTGCAAAAATAAGCATTTATCATACTTATAGGATAACTGAAGTTTTTATTGACTCAATATTTGATATTATTGGGCAATTATTAATTTTAGGTACAGTATTAGTATTTTTAAGACACTCTGAAATTTAGAGATGCATACTGTGTATATCGTTACAGATGAAGTGACATGACACCTAGGATTTGTTTCAAAGTATCAAAGAAGGTGGGGAGTGACTGAGGATGCAGGTCAGACAGGACTGGGGGTGTGTACAGTTTTTAAGGCTGAGTGATGGGTACATGGGAATTTATTACACTGTTCTGTGTATGTTAGGAATTCTTTTTAAAGAATGAGAAAAAAAGGAACTCTGGTCATAATAAATATACTATATGCTTATTATATTGAGTAAAATTTGTCCTATTAATATAACCCTAATTTAAAATATGTAATTTGATAAGTTAATTTAAATTTGATTTTACCAAGTAATTTTCTTATGTTTATATTAGAACATGTAAAATATCAGCATTAAAATAGTTGAGAGAATTTTTAGTTCACCACATTTATTTTAACTATAAGCATTTAAGAGAATTTTGTATAAAAGGAACTCAAATATGTTAAATTTATAAAAAGTAATTTCAGCCAAGTGTGGTAGTACATGCTTGTAATCCCAGCACTTGGGAGTTTGAAGCAGGAAGATAACAAGCTTGAGGCCAGCCTAAGCTACACAGTGAGCCCTTGTTGCAAAACAAGCAAACAAACAAACAAATAAAAAAAAACAGTGTCAGATATTTAATGTTGCTGCTTAATTATCTAAGTGTGAAAATGGTACCAATCATTATTCTAAGGACCCTTAAAGTGATGGCTAAAATTTGTTAGTCTTAGAAACAGATTAATAAGGTTTGTGACTTAAATTTAAAGCATATGGAAGAAGGGTTTTATTTTGTTTTGTTTAAACTTTAATAAGTCATACATTAATTTTAATAACCCATAGGCTATCAGAAGGCAAGAAAACATTTTCTATAACCTGAAAATCATAATTAAGGTTTAAGGGCATTACAAGAAAAAAATTTAAAGCAAATTACTTGAACAATACCAACCATTTGTATTATAGCTACATGTAATCTGGCCTCTTCTATTAAAACTTCATCAGTTGGAGACGACTCTTTCTCATCATGTGAGACATAGGAAAGCAGAGCACCTTCAGACTAAGTTTTAAAACATAAAGAGATAAAGTTAAAATAAGTAAAAATGATGAGAAGGTAGCAAATGCTATGCTCAACGAGGATTTCAGTAATTCACATCAGAATTTCTGAGACTATGTTAAACTTGGGAAATTTCTTTCTGTGTAAGATTGTTGTTCTCAATTGAGGTGAAATTTATTTCTGTAGGGAGAGTGAGAGGGCAAACTCTTTGCCAAACCTTTCTATGCCTAACTGCTCTCTGGTTCAGCCTGTGTTTTCAGCTTTCCATAATACTTATTATACAGGAAGAGATCCTTCAGTATCTCAACCCACCAGAAACATCATCTTGGCACAGGTCAATGATTGCTACTTAACCAGCAAATCAGGCTGATCACCAAGACCTTCTCTTTAGAGAAAGTGCTCAAAGAAATCATTTCACCAAGATAACAAATCTAATAGATATTCCCCACCCCTTCGGTTTTATGATGTTTATTTAGCAGAATCAGGTTTTTTAAAACATCAATTCAGGCAAGTCAGGCAGACCTAGAGAGGGGGAATGAAGACTGTTTTTTCCGCCAGGGATCAACTCACAGGAATGTATTGAATCTTTGATTTTTCTTCTACTATAGTCCAATTAACATTTGTCAAAATTTTTTCTGTTTTAAATAATGTTATTGTGTTCTGGATTATCTCCTGTATATGCTGAATGATATTTTGCATGGCCATTTGTCTTGGGAGGGAAATAGCACACAAACCTGCAATAAAAAAAGGCGAGGGCCTTAACAGAGTATCCACCACAGCTTCTCCCTCTCCCTGTCACCAATGATCTCATTCCAGATTTGTCTATTTAATGTGTCTATTTGTGATTTTATTATATTTGTCTGTTTTAGTATAAATGATTTCAAATTCCTTTCATATTTAATAAAGTGTTCCCATTTGTGATTTTATTGTATCTATGCATATTTTTATTACCAGGCTCAGATTCCTTTTAGGACTAGGCAATGGTGGCAGAGCCTGGGGATTGTCTCCCATTATCCATTCTTTCCTTCTTACTTTCACCAATAGAATCTCTTAGTCAAGCACATGACCAGCCAGGAAATGATAAGAGGTCCTAGGTTCCTTCACCCATGTGTGCTCACGTAATTAAGTTATGGTCAGTGCCATCACTTAAAAAGGAAGATGTTTACCTTCCACACCCCACCCCAGTTTCTCCTTTCTACTTCATTGTATTGTAGACACGGTGATAATGAGCACGGATTTGTCTGCAGACAAGAGAAACAGCCTATGGAATGGAGGGGCAACAAAAGAAAAGGAACCGGGACCCCTGGAAAGCTTATTGTAGCCTAACCATCCCACTCTTCAGGACTTTTCAGTGGAGGAGGAATGTAGTTTCTCTGTCTTGTATAAGCTTCTGTTCACTTGGTCATGTTAAATCTATTGAACCAATATCCCAATTAATACAGGATTTATATATAATAAATGGATGAAAATAACTTCCTTGAGCTCCATGAGGAATGTCTGCATGGCTAGGCATTGGTAACTCATGTCTGTAATCCTAGCTGCTTGGGAGACTGAAAATGGGAGAATTGTGGTTTGCGGTCAGCAAACCTCATCTTCAAAATAACCAGGTCAAGATGGACCGACAGCCCTGAGTTCAAACCCCAGTCCCACCAAAAAAATAAATAAATAACCTATTTGTATTTTTCCCTAGTTAATTACTAAATAATACATATACTTTACCTAATGTCCTAGCTGACTCAGTCATCATGTATGAATTTATTCCCAGAGTCAACAATGATATTACTTGTACATAGAATAAAAACTAAAAACAAAGCATACGAATGGTTAGAACCAAAATATTAAATAAGCTTTTCAAAGATAATCATTGTACATTTAATTGCCAACAAAATTCTATTTTAATCCAGATTTTTTAATCCTGTCTCTGATAAAACTGAGGCAAAAAGGGCTTATTTTGTGAACACCGCTTGAATGTAACATACTGGAGCAGAAATTAATTTTCATTCTGAATGAGGAAAAAATGACTGTGTTATTCTGCAATAAGGACACTGAGAGATGAGCTCTCCAGAGTTGCTACCTCAGACAACAGTCAAACAAGGTGGTAGCCATCACAGACAGGGCTATAGAATCCACAGGGTAGGAAAAACCCTAGCAACAGCAGGCAGTGGTGACTACAGTCTAGATAGGATGTGCACCTGCCACCAATGATTACCGCAGCTATACAAGAGGCCCCAAAGGAGCAGGCAGGAACTGTACAGGAGTCTGGGGAGGCACCATGAGAGACAAAAAGACAACCACATTTGTAAGCCTTGACTTTGCCATTTATTACCCATGTGGTTTAGAGCTAGTTAACTAAACCCCTTTGAGCCTCAGTGCCCCTCACTAGAAAACAGAGTTAATAGTAACATCTCCTTCAGAATGTTTCTCCAAATTGACTGACGACAGCCACCTGAAGTATTTGTTAAACATCTGACTCCCAGGTCCTTTCCTAGAGATTGTGAGGGATAGAGCAAAAGGCATTCTTAACATCAGATGGAATTAAGAAACACTATAAAGTCATACCCAAAATGTTAGTTAAAGTCTCATTGACTTGGTTGAACACCAATTCATTGGATAAAAAAAAAAGAACTGAAAAAATTCAACAGTTGGATGCAGTACTTTTCCTTTGGAGCAAGGAAGGACCCAAAGTCTTTACAAAACTACAGGCTTACTTGATGTCCAAATTAATTCCCAGACCAGGCCCACAGATAATAAGTGTTCAGGAAAGATGTAGTGAGAAATATGATATTCCATCAAGAAAAGAACTTCCTCTTTGGAGAGTTAGGGTACTTGAGTTTTTTCCCTATCATCTATCTTTGCTTTCATTTCTCCACATGCAAGATGGAGAGGTTGATAGTTTCTTCCAAAAAGAAGGTATTCAACAAACGCTGTACTCTTTGGGCCTTCAGGACAGGAGCAAAATAGCAAAGAAGAGAATATTCTGGGCTGGACATCAGCTTTGGGATTCTCAGTAAGTAAGAAGGTAGTCTAAGGTCATCTTATGCAAGCCTTTTCCTCCCTCCCAAGGGCAGGTTTGAGGTTTATCTGACTGGGAAGCTGAGAGGAATGGATCAGGAGTTACCAAGCAACTTCTCTACTAACTCACACACTACTGTCACAAATGATGAGATGCAGGGGCTGTGGTAGTAGTTCGAGGGCCCAAGTGGTTGCTTTGCATGCTCAAATTCCTGAGTTCAATCCCCAGCACTGTAAAAATAGACAATGAGGTGCCCTGACACTGCCAGCAAGGGAACTGGGCTCTTTGGACCTGACCTAGAGTGTCAGCACCACAGACGCTATACCACCAGACTACCCATCAATCTATCAGCTAGCCCCGGGATGGAGAGGAGGCTTTGAGAAAGAGTGGAAAGGAAACAAAGTCTTATTTTTCACTACAGATAATGGAGTCTTTGACCAGAAATTTTTTCAGTGAACCCTGAAGACATAAATATAACAAGATCCTTAATGCAACCATTTATAAAAATTTTTCTTCCCTTGGTATACTTAACTAGCATTTCAGTTTCTGTTCTAACAGCTATAGGGATTGTGATGTTCCCCTTAAGGGTATTGGGTTGTTTTTTTTTTTTTCATGCTTTCTGACAGCTATTGAAAACGTGTATTTGTGTGCTCAATAATATTTATTGAGTATTTATTAACTGTCAGGAATTTTACTAAGCATCATTTCAACTGGAAATTGAGGCTCAGCAAAGCTGGAGAACTTCCCCCAAGGTCACCCAGCCTGTGAATGGCAAGATTGGAAGCCTAGTCTAATACTCCTGACCATAAACACTACATGAATGCTGGTCCCTTCCACACTCTCACTGTAAATAAACTTTTCTCCTGAGATCCTTTCTACTTGAAAGAATGCATTCTAAAACCTAATTCAAAACAGGTTAACTTTTTTATCAGGTGTGGTAACAAGTGTTACAAAATAAGTAAAAATGAATACATGTAAACAATCATGAGACATGATTTTTTCCTACCATATGTGGTGCCTCATCTTTGTGTTCAGCCAGATTGTAAATATTAGGAGCCAAGAGTAAGTTAAAAACACCTCTAATTCCAGACCACGTAATAACAATTCCCCATCGCCAATTATAATCATAACTTGCATGGGTCAAAATAGGGCTCACTAAAAAAATAGTAAGCCACCTGTGGAAAGAAAAATATTAAAAATAAATCACAGCTTATATATTAATCTTATTCATTGCTGAAACCATGTACTCAATACTAAATTACATATAAAATTTTTCAAGAAGGAGAAGACATTGTAGTTTGTAGTCATTCAAATTTAGTCATTCAAATTTTCAAATTCAATGTTACAATTTAGACATTGTAGTCATTCAAATTTTCTGGGGCCAATCAAGTCTACTATCTAAATTTTGTACATGACGTTCAATCCTTGAAAATAATGCTAGAAGTTCTATACAAATATAATACACTATTGTAAACTGTTTGCATTTAGATAATAAATGCCTGCCTAGAAACTTCTTCAAAGAACATTGACAAGATCATCTGTTCCTGGACAGGTTAAAAAATAACTGAATTCAGAAATTAGTAATGATTACTATACCCACACCTTCCCAGTTCTTTGTCATGATTACTATACCCACACCTTCCCATGTTCTTTGTCTGAAGTGACTCTTCTCAACAAACTTCAACAATTCTCTTATAGAAAGCCCATCCATATTTTGAGGGCCCACAAAAGATGATTCTGTCTGGCAAACCCTTTCTTGTGAGGTGGAACCATTACTTCAGCAAGGTCTCTGGCACTTGCTAGCAATTTCACTTTGAGCAATATACTTAACTTTTCTTGGCTTATTTCTTCATCTATAAAATGATAATAAATTCTTATCTCCTAGTGGTGTTATGAAGGTAAAAATGAGATAATGAGATGTATGACTGAGTCAAACAATATACAAGAAGGCATGTATCTTCCTTCATATTCTGACCAAAGTTAACAAGCATGGGTGATGGAATTTGGACCTAGAAATAAGCAATAAGCATAAATACATAAATCATGCTAGGAAGGAAAAACTAATTTAAAAAATTATTTTTAAAGAAGTCCAGGCATAGAGACAGAAAGAGAGATGATCAAATGGCTACTGATTTGACAGGAACATAGGTACAGCAGGTGTGCACCAGCACAGATGGGACAGGGGATGGAAGTGGCATGTTGACAGAGCTGTAGACAGTGACTTTGGAGTCAGTAGAGGCAAAATTCCATGAGAATATCTTATAAAATAAGCTCCCTTGGCCACCATCTTGTATGGAGATGATGCTGTCATGAATTCTTATGGAAGACACAACTATCAGGAGCAGGCAACAGCATTTTAAAAGCATGAAATCCCAATTCTGTCTTTAGAAGTAGGGTGCCCCTAAGCAAACTTTCAAGCTCTCTGGGATTCACCTGTGAAATGATGCAATAATACCTATCTCATCAATTATATTCATATTAATGACATTTTGTACATGGTAAGTGTTTAATAAATGACTTTACCATAGATATCGATTATAATAAATGATGATGAAAGTAAACAAGTGTTAAGAGTCATTAATATAGTTGAGTGGTGCTCAAAGATTAACCTTGAATCAGAGATAGCTAGAGAACACATTAAAACTGTTTCCTTGATCTCACCTCCAGAGACTCAACTCAGTAGAATCAGTGGAGATAGGCCCATGAATTTGTATTTCTATCAAACTCAAGGGCAACATCTATGCTGATGCTACATGTCTACCCTCTCTCATTTTACAGAGGAAACTTTGAAAAACAAACTTTTTTCCCAGGTTGCCTAGCTGGTCACTGTCAAGGCCTGGGCAACAATGCAGGCTTTCTGAGTCCATGTCCACAATGGGTTTTTTTCTTTTTCTTTTTCCATAGTCCATTGCTTCCCAATTCTAATTCCAGGCTTAAAAACATCTAAACTCAGTAAGACAAACTTTTAAATGTAATTACCTTACAAAATTCACTGTTGCAAATAAGATGAAAATGAAAACTGCAGTGTGAAATCTAAAATACTTGATTTCTCCACAACCAATCACAATGCCAAAGAAGGTGTATATTAAATGTTCATATACAGATGAAAACATTATTAAGAATCTGGATGAATAAAAAGAAAATGACATTTTAAACAGTACATTTTAAAGCGATTTTCTTTTTCACATAAAAGCATCTATGTTATATCTATCATATAGTCTCAGTGGAGGCCCTTGCCTTCAGCACTATTACAGTCAACAACGAAAAGTACTTTTGTTGGATCTAAAGGCACCTGGTTCATAATCCGCGTCATCTTCATCATATCTGAATTCATGGGCTGCCTCTCACAACAGAATAGCAAGAGCAAAGCAGAAAAATGAGAGCCTCTCCAAGTTGGTGATTTATCAGTTTCTCCAGGATTAGCTTGCACCTTATCAATAGTAAGAACTGCCCAGCTAAGCCCAGAGGTGGTTGCAAGAAGGTACCTGATTAACTTTGTATGATCACCCAGTGCCTCTACAGAACTTTTCCCACTGTGAACTGCATGTGCTTCTCTTACTTGATGTCTCTCCTGTAGGCTTTACCATCTACTGAATTCATAAAAGTCTTGTAAACCTAACTCTAAACCCATTTTCTCCATGAAACCGTCCTAAGTACTGTAGCAGGAAGTGAGCCTCTTGTATCCCTGCAGTGCCAATTGTCTACAGCACCATGGTTAAACAGAAGCTATCTCAGATCAGTTCCTAAAACTCTGCAAACTCAGCTCCACACCCAGTAGGGCTGAACACAGTGGTTAGGATATGGGGCTGAGGTCTCAGCAAGGTACATGTTCTTTTCTGCCAGGTTCCTGTGCTAGCATGCATGAATCAGGACTACATGTGACTTCAACAAGGAGATCTCAAGTCTTGCCTCCTCTTGATTCCCTCTTTTGAGACCTTTCCTTTCAGCTGTCTGCCCCACAAGTCAATCTCCTACAGGAAGATCTCAAGATCTACACTCAGAAAGAAGCAGATTGTTTAGCTGCAGATAAACAATACTCTGTTATACACCTTATCCCGGCCAAGCACAGTGTGATTCTGCTGGGGATTCCTATCTCTTGTTTCAAGCCGGTGCTTAACTTTCAGATGTCAGGGAATGACTGAGGAACTGTAAACGTCTAAAAATTTCTCCACAGGACCTTAAAAATGCCTTGCATATAGTAAGATTCCAATAAATACATACTTTTCATACTTATTAAGTTTATTATATAAACATGTATGCCATTTTACAATGAGCACCTTCTGAAAAGTAGCTTATTTCCATATATCTAAACCTAAAATGCAAAATCTAGGCCATAGCACACTTTAAAAAAGGATTGGTTGGATGGGTGAAAGAATAAAGGATTGAGTGGGCAGAATGAGTAATTTAGAATGATGCTGACAGACATCTCAGGAAACTGTCCAAGTCCAGAATGCAACACCAAGCATATGCTTCATGAAATAGTCCCAAGCTTCTAAATTCAAAAACCAATGAAACGCCATTCATATATGCATAAAACTACAATAGTTATAGGTACCACATAGAAAAGAATTACCACCCTCTATCACTGGAATGTCATAAAAGAAAGGACATTTTAACATCAAAAAGTAAGAAGGACTTTATTTTAGAGCAATGGATTAATAGTCTTTTATACTAAATAAATTTTCCTGGGAAAAGTGAGAAATAAGGATAATTTTTTTCATTTCAACATTTGCTTTTTATTTGGTGTTACTTGATGTCCGCTAATTCTGCAACAATTCTGTAACTTAGCACAGTCTCTTAGAGAAGGTCTAAGATATTTATCTGAGAAGACAAGCAATGGTTTTCCCCATCCACAGTTGTTCACATGACATTTTGCAGTACCAGGTAGAAATGGCTGGGTAAGCATTTTGCTGGTGTTGCATCTTTCTGACACTTCTTTTCTTTTTTTTCTATATTAGGATACCATCATTTAGGTGTATTATGAAGGAAATAAAGGGAAATGGCATTTTTTTTTAAATCCACAATTCAAAGTTAAATTCTAGCAAAGAGTTATGTACAAAAACCACTATGGTCTCTGAGACACTGAAACTTCATTCATAATAGGAATATCAATTAATGTCAATAATTATTGGTATTGTAAGTTCCTTCCAAATATAACTGATAGAAAAATTTAAATTTAAAGGTAGAAAAAAGTTACATAAAAGGAGTTTTATTAACATCCACTAAAAGACCCCTTAAGCACTAAACATGAAATCTATACCAAACACAATAAAAGACTTACTTGGTAATTATGAACTCCATCTTTGGTTTAAAGCTTAAGGAATCTAAATTCAGTCCTACCGTAACCAGAGCAACAGTGCCTGACATTCCAAAAAATTCCACTGGAGAGGGAAAAAATGAATAAAATTAAATACATTTAACTCTGCACACTGGGTTTTTTGAGTGAAGAATTGGTAAAAAACTTGACAGTAGTATTTCTTACTCAGAAAGTTGCTTCAGAGGATTGGCTTAATGCTACAGACCAGGGGCCAGCAAACTCTCTGTAAAGGGATGAATGGTAAATATCTAGTCTTTGTGGGCCAAATGGCACCTGTCATGACTACTTGATTCAGTTGTTGTGTTGCAAAAGTAGTCACAGATAATATGACCAATAAAACTTTATTTATAGGCACTGAAATTTGAATTTCACCTCACAAAATATTTTTCTTTTGTTTTGTTCTTTTTAAAAACCATTTTCAAGGCCAACAGTATGTCTAAAAATAAGCAGATTTGACCCAGTTTACCAACCCCACATCATCATTGAAGGTAGAGCCACTAAAAGAATAAGTTTAGTAATCTCTGCTCGGCACCTCAGGGACTTGTGCTGCATGTGCTGAGAGTTGTGGGCCAACCTCAGTGCTTCCTCTAATTACAGCTCCTGAAGCCTGCTTCACTTTCACCTCCCTAAATGAAATGGTAGATCACTAGGCTCTACAAAAACATGTTAATAGTCTGAGGCAGGAAAGGCCACCATGAAGAATGTTTGAATACAACAAATATCAAGTCTTAGATGCAAGGCCTTCAAATAGCACATTATAAACAGCAGGCAGAGAGAAAGACAAAGAATGTGAAAGGGTGAAGTAGAAGAGTTTTGGAACAGAGCAAAGCTAGTTGCTCTTGGGATGTGACCTACAATTTCTCCCTTACTGTCACTGCATCTATAAAATAGGTATAGAATAATAACTCCTCATATAGCTGTTGTGAAAATTAAACTAGAATTTGGCACACTGTATAGCAAGGAATAAATGATCCTCACTGTTATTATGCTATCCATTGTTTTTACCTATTCACTCTATTGCTTAGTAATACTTATTAATACTTAGTACTTATTAATATTGTTTATTAAAGGGGATTTTATTATTCCTTTCACTTATCTACTCACTGAAGTTCACTTCAGACTTCTTCTTATCTTCTTTTTTATTGACTGAATTTAATTTAAATAAATTAAATTTATTTACTGACAGTAAAACCAGTAGTGTTCTAAGGCTGTGATGATAGGGAAACTGTCTCAAAATCTTATTTTCAATTCTTTAATAATTAGTACATACTGGATTTTAAGTGCACTTTTTCGGTAGTACTGGAGAGTGAACTCAGGGCTTAACATTTACCAGACAAGTATTCTACCCTTCAAGCCACTCCCCAGTCCTTTGGTAAATATTTGATTAGAACTGAATTAAGCTAAATTGATCAAGATTTTTGGATGCATACCTAAATGAGCAAATGGAATCCATACTGCTTAATTAGATGATAACTCCATCTCAATGTGAAAAATTGTATGTCAGGACCAGGAATCATCTAATATGGAAATGATTCTAAAAGACTGTAAGGAACCCCATCCTGCCCCTTTATCTTCAATCCACACCCATTTGCATCTGTTTAAGAAGAGGCCAACCACTGACTGGAAACATCACCATTTCTAGAAGGGAAGAGGAAAGGAACCAACATTTACTAACTGCCCTACTTTGAGCCCAGTAGTATATGGGTAAACATTTAAAACCAACTCTTTGGGGGGCAAATTTTCTATATCCTTATTTGTCATGTCTTCCAATAGCCATGGGGCAAAGACTCCCACCATGGCCAATTGCTGGCTACCCAATGAAGTCACTTGAATAGAGGTGGGAGGAGATGTGCCCAATCAGCACTTGCGAGCCCCTGAGAACTACCTCTAGCTCACCAGCGTAAGTCTCATCACACACACTACTTCATCAGTGCCTGCAGTGCCCTCTTCATATATAATATTCTATCACTGAAGAAACTGAAGCTTAGAGAGGTTAAGTTATTTTCCAAGGTGATCAAACTGATAAATTGTAGAGCTAGGATTTGAACACAAGTCTGATTAGCCCAAAACCCCTTCAAGTGATAATATCAGTTTATTCAACCAACATGTGGTTAAATTACTATCAGGCATATTGCAAACTGTTGAGTGTGGCTGAGGGGAGACAGAACAGAGAATAAGTAAAAAGACAACCAAGAGACAGCCTTCTCCCCAAGGAACTCACAGTTTGATAGGGAGACAGAGAGACCAAATTGATGGACTGGAGGTATGGCTCAAGTGGTAGAGTACCTGCCTCTCAAGCATGAAGCCCTGACTTCAAACCCTAGCCATGCCAAAAAAGGGGGAAAAAAAAGGCCAAATTAGCTTTTCTTCAAGGAGTTAATGAATCCACAAAAGCCTCACAGAGGAGAAAATAAATGTGGAAAGGTGAAGGAAATGAACCTTTGGTGAATGTCTATAACTTTATTGATTCAGGGCAGTGCACAACCCCTAGGTGGTAACTTGTCTGTAGAGGAAGCAATGCTTTTCTGTAACTGGAGGTGAAGACAAGAGGTATCTGTTGATACCTGAGGTCTTTCATGAATGGAAACTGCTTCACTGTGAGATGAGATCAAAAGCAGAAATTGACAGTTTAGACACCATTACTGTGCCTCTTGGGACCTGGTTACATCATTCTGGCCAGTAAACAATTTAATTCCCAATTTTACAGGACTGAACTAACTGATGTTCCACCACTGTTGGGCTCTTACTCCTCTTACTCTCCTGCTTCTCTTCCAGACATAAATGTGCCTAATTTCTCCCTCTCCTTTCCTACTTCCTAAACTCAGAAAAGGGCCACCATTGCAGCAGCCTCCTCAGTTTATCACCCATTGAACTCAAGGTTGTTGAGCTGGAAAAGACCTCAGGAGCATCTCTCATTTTGCAGATGGGTTTCTCAGGGTCAGAGTAAGAATGAGCTCAGTGTTGGTTCTTCTTCCAGGGGACTGCCATTGACTACTGGTAAGGTCAAAGAATAGAGCTCCAAAAGAAAAAGAGAGCCGAGCATCAGTGGTTCACACCTGTAATCCTAGCTATTCGGGAGGCAGTGATCAGGAAGACAAAGGTTTGAAGCCAGCAGGGGCAAATAGTTCATGAGACTCTATCATCTCAAAAATACCCAACACAAGAAAAGGACTGACAAAGTGGCTCAAGTGGTAGAGTGCCTGCCACCATGTGAGAAGCACTGAATTCAAATCCACCCCTCAAGCAAAAGAAAGTAACCATAGAGATGAACCTGAAGAGGAAGAGAAATAGCAACAAGGAGGTTATTAAGAGAGAACAGGAAAGAGCTAGAGGTGACAGTAAAATAATCTGACAAGACACATGGAGGGACCACAAAAAGAAGGGAGCTGTTGGGAAAAAATAACTGGAGTTAAGAGAAGGGCAAAAATCAAGATTTATAGAGTAACTTTGAAGATAGCATTTGGTGGGGGGGGGGCTTTGTTTCTGCCTTACCAAAGTAGAAAGTCATGTACACCATTGAAAAACAGAGAACAACATTCGTTAGTGTATTGCTAAAAAGGTTGGTCAATATAAACTGAATGACTCTTGCACAGCAATATCCACATATTATGCTTCCAAAAATGTCCAAGAGGAGTCCCAGGACTACATGTAATTCTGAAAAAAAGAAAGAAAGTGAGTAAGTAAGGAGCAAAAAGTTGAGCTGTCACGTCAGTTTCTTTCACTGATGTCACTTTGGTTTGCTTTTTTTTTTTTCCTTTATTTTTATTTATTTTTCACTATCATATTATTATTGTACTGGGGGGGTATATTGTAAGATTTACAAAAGTTCTTACAATATATCATAATCGAATTCACCCCCTCCATCCTTCTTCTTTATTCTCCCCTCCCTGGTTTGCTCTTGAGATTTTGTTCTTCAGCAGATAAAAGTGAACCAAGAAAGCCAGACAAAGAGGCTGTCTTAGGCTATCCTTCCAGTTCAGTCTGCAACTTGAGGTTTACCTATCCAAGGACAGAAGATTTAAATGTCTTCAGAGGGCAGGCAAGGAACATAAATGTGAAAAACTTATGACAAATTAGAGATGGAATATCCTAACAAAAGACAGCCAGGGCTGGGGGTGTAGCTCAGTGGCAGAGAACTTGCCTAATAACTTGCCTAGCCTGGCTGAGGCCATGGGTTCGATCCCCAGTACTAGAAAAAAAAAAAAACCTAATTCAAAAAAATTTCTTTAAATGTCAGGGCCAAACAAATCATACCCAGGGTCCCTGCCAAACTGCAATCAGTTTATGACCTCTGCACCCAGCCCAGAGGACCTTTGAGTAATGGAAAGACAAAATTTTCATTAGCCACAATAACTGGAGTCACCAGTGGCAGTGACCAAGCAAAGGGTAAGGGTAGTCCTAAATAACAAAGTCCTAAATAACAAAAGAAATGTCTTACTCCAAACCCCATAGCTTCTTCATTGAGAAGCATTGCAAACATCCCCTTATTAACCAGTATTTCCTTCTCCTTTTAGTGCCTCCCTCCTTCTTCCAAAACTATCACAAATATAAATATATCAAGAGGACACGTTTTCCTACTTCATGCTATGATTTCTTTTTTCCCTTTCTTCTTTAATTATTAGTACTACATCTGGAAACCTAACAAGGCAACATATTCTACATCTCCATGATCATTAGCCACAGACATCTGGCTATTGTCACTTTTAGGATCTGGCTCCCACTTTTGCATGAACTATTCTGCTTTCATCCTCCAGCTCAACTTCAGGACCAAGTCAGTTCTTAATAGCCACTCACCGAAATTCAGACTGATCCAGAAACAGGTGAACCTGAGCTAGATGATTTGAATTGAGTATGCAGGCATGCATATATGAAAGACATGAAATAATTTTCAACATTCTTTGCCTTTTAGTGTCCAAGAAAACATATAGATAGTGATTGTGTTCTTGTTTCCAAAGACATCTTAAATGTATTTCAATTTCAATATGAACAATTTTAGAAAATAAACAAAAAAATGCTCTTACCCCTAAACATGGAAATGTGGATTGAGTTGCTCCGAAAAATTCCAAAAAAAATGGATGTGACACTACAAATGATCAATGATTCGCCTCTAATTATATCAATATACATTTTAGAAATGCCTGCAAAAGGAAATATAAAATATGATTTAATGTAAAATAAATATATTATTAATATAAATACATAATTTGTATATAATTAAGCATATTTATATGTAAATATAATTTAATATACAAATGATACTCTCGCACAGGAAGCAGAAAAAGAAGAGAAGAAACAGGATAAGGGAAAAAAAGAACAGAAAGAAGACAGCATAATTCTGATGGTTCTATAAGACAATCACAATCACTTTTTTTTTTTTTCCTGTACTGGGGTTTGAACTCTGGGCCTCACACTTGCTAGGCAGGCGCTCTACCACTTGAGTCACTCCACCAGCCCTGTTTTCTGTTGGGCTTTTTTGATGTAGGGTCTTGTGAACTATTTGCCAAGGCTGGTTTCAAACTATGATCCTCCTGATCTCTGCCTCCTCAGATAATAGTAGTATTAGTCATGAACCACCAGCACCTGGCTACAATCGCAATTTTTTTAAATTGCTCCATTTCACCTTCTGAATTTTCAGTGGCAAAGGAACATAACAATAGTTCTCCTTGTATTGCCCATTGCCTCAAGCATGCCTGAGCCTCAGTATGAGACATGTCTTAGGACAACACACTTACCTTAAATAAGAATGAATCAGAGCCCAAAAGAACTTCATTTTAAAAGTATAAAATATGACCCAGCAATTCTAGGTATTTGTCCAAGAGAATTAAAAATGTGTGTCCACACAAAGATTTTTACATCAACATTCATAGCATTCATAATAGACAAAAAGTGGAAACAATTCAATGTCCATCCACTGATGAATGAATAAACACAGATGGTACATTCCTACCATGGGACATTATTCCTCCACAGAAAGGAATAGCAGCTGGGCATGGTGGCACATGCCTGTAATCCTTGCACTCAGGAGGCTGAGGCAGGAGAATCATGACTTCAAAGCCAGCCTAGGCTATATAGCAAGTAATGTAATGAGACCCTGAATCAAGAAAAAAAAAAGAAAAAGAGAGAGAACAGAGGGGAGGGGAGGGGAAAGGAGAGGAGAGAAAAGGGGAGAAAGATAAGAGAAAGGAATAAAATACTGATACATGTTACAACATGAAAACATTATACTGAGTGAAAGCCACCAGACACAAAAGCCACATACAATATCCCCTTATCTGTGGTTTTGCTTTCCATAGTTTCAGCCACCTGAGGTCAACTATGGTATCAAAATAGGAAATGGAAAGTTCCAGAAATAAACAACTCATAACTTTTCAATAACTTATTACAATATCTTGTTATAATTTTTATAGCTCAATAACTTTGAAATTATTGTTATTAATCTCTAACCATGCCTAATTTATAAATTAAACTTATGATAGGTGTGTATGTATAGGGTAAAACATAGTACATATAAGATTCAGTACTGTCCGTGGTTTCAAGCATCCTCTGAGGATCTTGGATCTCCCATAGACAAAGGAGGGCTGCTGTATTGTATGACTCTATCTTATGGGGACAGACAAATACATAGAGACCAAAAATAGATTAATGGTTGCCAGGTGCCTGAGTAGATCAAATTCCATATTCAGATTTCCATCTGATACAATTTCCTGTCTGCCTTAAGGACTTCCTTTAACATTTTTTGTAGTGCAAGTCTGCTGGTGAAAAATACTTTCAGCTTTTGCTAATTTCACCTCCACCTTAAGATGTTTTCTCTGAGTACGAAATTGTGAAGCTGGAAAGTGTTTTCTTCTAGTGCTCTAAAACTGTTGCCGGCACTGTCTTTTGGGCTGTGTTGTTTGTGAAGAGATTTCTCTTGTCATTATTGTAATTGTCCCTCAGAATATTTGCTCCCCGTCCCCTGGCTGAGTTTAAATTTTTCTCTTGATCACTGGTTTTAAGGGACGTATTTTTTCTATTTTCTTAGCATAGTTTTCTTTTGTTTCTTGGACTTGATGTTTGTTGAGATTCTTGAATATTTGCTTTTTAGTTTTTAGCAAATTTAGAAAATTTTTATCTGTTATTTATTCAGATGTTTTTTGTTCTTCTTTCTTTCTCTGCCCTGTAGTTGTTCCACAGTTCACTGATGCTCAGTAATTTTTCCTAGTCTTTTCTCTCTGAGCTTCATTTTGGATAATTTTCAATGCTAAGTCTTCACGTCCACTAATCTTTTCTACAGTTTCTGATCAGCTATTCATTAATCCATGTAGAACTCTGTGATCTACATCCCTGGAAGTTTGATTTAGGGCTCACATATCTATCATGTCCACTGGTATGCTAATAAACCAACTCTCCAAAACTTAAAAAAAAAGCCTTATTTGCAGTTTTTGCCAATTCCATGTGTAAACATTCCCACCATAGCCAATGGTTTAATAATGAGCTTGAAAATTTTCCTGATATATTTTTTTGAGGCAGGGTCTTACTATGTAGCCCACGCTAGACTCAAACTTGCAATCCTCCTGTCTCAGCCTCCTGAGTGCTGGGATCACAGATGAGCACCACCATGCCCTGCTTTCCTGATTATTTAACTATGGGCTCTTACAAACTGGTATGAGTAGGTTCTACACCATGCTCAATCTTTCCTTTAACTTGTTGAGCGTACAGAATACGGCAATAGAAACTTTTTTTTTTAACAGTTTCTTGCTGTTTACAAGGCTGGTCTCAAACCCCCAGATTCAAGTGATCTTCCTGCCCCAGCCTCCCTAGTAGCTGAGACTCCAGGTCCGTGGCAGCACATCCAGCCTCATGTTAACTGCTTTCATGTTTCATGTTTCATGTTTCATGTTTCTATGCTCTGCATCATTGCTGGTCTTCTTCTTATTATTGTGCATTTTATATCAGTCATAATTTCCTGCTTCTTGGCATGTCTAATAATTTTTATTAGATGACAGAATTGTAAATTTTATCATATCAGGTGCTTTATATTTTTATTTTCCTATAAATATCCTAGAGCTTTGTTCTGGAATGCAATTAAATTCCTAGGAAGTGATTTGAATTCTTTGAGTCTTGCTTTAAACTTTATTAGGTAACACCAAAGCAGCCTTCTCTAAGGCTCATTCTCCCCACTGTTGAGGCAATAACCTCTGATTCTTCTGTCTGATGAATTATGAAGTTGGTTTCTTCTCAGAGTATAAGAAACCTGAAGGGAATTATTCCCTCTGCTCCTTCAAGTGTTTTCTTTCTCCAGCCTTAGGCACTTACCTCACGAGCATGCACTAAAGAGTACCCATCCAAAGATTCAAAAAGGAGCTTCTACAGGCCTCTGGCCCACCTCCCTTGAGGCAGCCTTCATCTGTGCAGTAATTTTCTCTGTGAACTCTAGCCACCTTGGCCCTCCTGAACTCCCAGTCCTGGATCATCTCAACTCAAGGAAACCACCAGACTCTGCCTAACCTACCCTTCCCCACACGGAGACCTAGAAACTCTCCAGCTGCAGCAAGAGTCATCAAGGGCGCATCTCTTTTTTTCCCTCTCTCAGAAATCACTGGCCTGTGATTGTCTGCAAACTGTCTTTTTCATACATTTTGTCCCGTTTTTTTCGTTGTTTCAAGCAGGAAGATAAATCCATTTCCTGTTTCCATGTTAGCCCCAGTGTATAAACAAAGGGACCACTGATGAGTTTGCAGAACTTCCTGTCAACCTGGACTCCTTTTATTTAGGACAAAAACCCCGTATTTAAGAACAATGAGTATGGGGGCATGACTCAAGGGGCAGAGTGCTTGCTTAGCAAACACAAGTCCTAGATTCAATCTCCAGTACCATAACAGAAAAAGAACATATGACCTGTGGTGGTATACTATGCGGCCCAATGCAATTACAATTCCATGCAGAAAGAATTACACAGCTATGTATTTGCTAAAAGCAGCCATTTGATATAATCCATTGTATCAAAACCAAAACTGATCATATTCAGTGACATTTTTTAACCCAAACAAAATTGGACATGGTTAATACTTCATTTTTTGCCTTGTATCATGAAACATAATAATTGAGTAAATATAGTTTAAGGGGTTATGGTTATTATTTTTTCAAAGGATAACAGATGTAGTTTAAGAGAAAAGAAATATCTGCCTCCCAGTGATTGAACTGCATGTGAATGAAACACCAGAATATTTAAATGCTTATCTTGCTAACATCTCCCAAGTGAAAGGGTAAACTCCAGGATGGCTCAGGGTCTGATTGTGGACTGATATTTAGACTGGTTAGTTTTTTCCTTCCTGCTTCATTACTATAGGCAGCCCAGACAACAATAGCTCACAATCTTCTCATTTTATTACATTACCAATTTTGGCTGGGACAGAAGACACAAAGTAAAGCCAGGCATGATAGCACACATCTATAATCCCAGCACCCAGATGGCTAAAACAGGAGAATCATGCATTTGAGGCCAGGGTGGGCTACATAGCAAGACCCTGTCTTAAAGACCCCAAAACAAAAAAGGCACAAAATTACTGGCTAAACAATCTGGAGATTATTAACACATTTGATTTATCTGGTGAAGAAGTCCTTTACTTCATCTCAAATTCAGCAAATCAACCAGGGCCAGTAAATGTTTGGTGCATGAAGTCTTGAATCTGCTTCACAGTTATTTTAATAATAAAGAACCACAGTAGTTACTCTTCACCTTCTTTATCAGCTTAATGTGGAACTAACATATTGCTTTGCTATAAAAATTTTTTAAAGGGAAAGAATAAAACAAAAATCACCCATAAGTCTACAACCCAAATATGACTAGTTTAACAGTGAAGTTCTTTTCTATGCATATAATTCTTTTTATTCAATTACGATCATCCTAATCTTTGTACGTTATTCCCTTACAAGATCCTCTACTAGATCTTCTTTAAAATAAAAATACTTGAGCCTTATGCACTCTTTTAAAACAGGTGATGAATAGGCAAGTTTCTTTCAACTTCCATCTAAACATCCACTCTTTTTCTAGTGAGTCAGTCCATATCAGAGGAGGAAGGTTTTATATTGCAGAAGGGCATTTCACCTGAAAAAGCATCATTCACAGTGTAGAAATTATAGTGAAATATATATTATGATCATTTTAGGCATATAGCAAAGCATAATTTTTCCTCAAAAATTAATGTGTTATGACAAATCAAAGTAAGTGCTTTCAAGAAAAGTACTTATGGTAGCCCTGCAACACTGAAAATAAGCAAGAATGATTTTCCCCACAAAAACAAGTCAAATTTATCTTACTAAGAAAAAATAGTAATTAAGGGCTAGCCAGACAACTTCACTAATTTTGTCTTTAAAAAAAGAAGAGATGTTCTATTATAATCCTTTTTTGGAAAAAAAAGTTAATATGGAAACCGCGTTAAATAATATTCATAGTTTATTATAATCATTTACAGTCAAGAAATTACGGAAAAAGAAGTAATGAGCTATAGATGAGTGAGGAAATAAAATAAGTGGTAAATACAAACAGCAGGGCAAGATGGTGGAGTAAAAACTTTCTCCATTTGACTTCATGAATGAGAACACTCAGGGTAACAAAGGAAAGATTATATTTTGAAGAAAAAAAGAGAGAAAGAACACAGGAACCACATAAGAAAACAGAACAGGGAGAAACAGAAAGATGAAAGAATAAATTAGGAGACAGTCTGCATCTCCAGCCCCAGCATCCAGGGAAGAGGGGAGGCTGAAACCTCCAACGCAAAGCAAGCTGGGTGGCCTTGTTGACAGACAGGCAGACCTAGCAGTAGGACAAGCCCATACTTCCCCAAGCCTTCAACCCAGTGTGAGGATTTGGTGTGACAGTGACTTCACCTGTGTAACAGGCTAGAATATGAGAATAAGAACAGCTTTTTCGCTCCCCATATAGAAAACTATAATGAGGTGCCATATTGAGAAGGGGTTATTGTTTGAGACTGAGCTACTCTAGGGATTCAAAAACAAGTAACAATCAAGGCTCAGGGACTATTGAGACACCATGCCATGGTGTCTGGGTGGGAGATGGCCATACAAGGTGGTCATAGAGAAGGAGAAGGTCTGATGTGGGCCCTCTGAGAGGTTCAAGAAGCAGGAAACGTAAATAGTGAAGGGTATGGTGGCCAGTGGTCCCATCCTCCCCTGTGAGGAGAATGTCCTGCTGCTTAAGGATCACTGTGAAAATAGAGCTTCAAGCCTGTGGCTGGCAAGAGTGCTAGACCTTTAGGAGCTGCCTGCTGGCCTCATATATTTGATGTCAGGTGGGACTGAGAGCCCTGAGCACAGGTTCTAAGAACCATGTGCTCCTTCCCCCAGGGTGGGGAACTGTTGGGCAGGGCCTGAACATACTAAGACAAGCCTCTGGGAGGGATCTGTGTGCTCTGAATGTTTGCTTCTAGGCAGGACTGAGAGCTCAAAGCTCAAGTCCTGAGAACAATGTGCTATCCCTAGACTGCTCCCTCCTACAGGTTGAGGAACTGCTGGGTGAAATCTGGTATCAAGACCAACCTTTGGGATCTGCTCTGTCTTCTCTCTCTCTCTCTCTCACTCTCTCTCTCTCTCTCTCTCTCTCTCTCTTTCTCTCTCTCTCTCTCTCTCACACACACACACACACACACACACACACACATTATTCAACAGTACACACCTAGGTTCTGATGCTTGCTCCCCTGGGGGCCTGTAAAGCAAGTAGGACTCAGCCAAATCCTCAGGCTGTAAAGCTCCTTGCTAAATTAATAAAATTGAAGTTGAAAAGGGGGCTATCATCACAAACACCAATGAAATTCAACGGATCATTAGGGAATGTTTTAAATTTTTATATTCTAATTAACTATAAAATCTTAAGTAAATGCATAAATATTTAGCTATACTTGATGTACAAAAATTGAACCAAGAGCGTATAAACTACTTAAATAGATCTATCATGAACAATAAGAGTGAAACAGTAATAGAGTTTCCCAGATAAAATAAAAGCCCAGTACTGGATGAATTCTACCTGACCTTTAAAGAACTAACACCAATGTTACTCAAATTATCATGTAATATAGAAAGGGAAGGAATACTACCAAATTAATTCTATGAGGCTGATATTACTCTAATGCAATAACTGATAAGGATATAACAACAAAAAAAAACTGTGAAAATCTCCTTGTTGAACACAGATGTAAAAATTCTCAAGAAAATGCTTGCAAACCAAATTTAACAACACAATAAAATATTATATGCCATGATCAAGTTGATTTCATTTCAGGAATGCAAAGATGATTCAACACAT
Source organism: Castor canadensis (assembly GCF_047511655.1). Lineage (NCBI taxonomy): Eukaryota > Metazoa > Chordata > Mammalia > Rodentia > Castoridae > Castor > Castor canadensis. The sequence continues at coordinate 89,106,810 of NC_133396.1, read as the reverse complement.
ACAATCAATAGACATAGTAGAGAATATGAATAGGCTCAAGGAAAAAAAAATACATTATCTCAACAGATGCAGAAAAAGGCTACGACAAAATCAAACATCCCTTCATGACCAAAGCTCCGAAGAAAGTAGGACTAGAATGAACATAGTTCAACATAAGAAAGGCTATATATGACAAACCTACACCCAAAATTGTACTAACTGAGGAAAACATGAAATCCTTCCTTCTATAGTCAGGAGCAAGACAAAGGTGTCCACTCTCTCCACTCTTAGTCAATATAGTGCTTGAATTCTTAGAACAATAAGGCAAAAGAAACAATTCAGGAAAACATCCCCATTCACAGAGCATCAAAAAAATAAATACCTAGGAATGTATGTGAAAGACCTCTATAATGAAAACTATAAAACCTTAAAGAAAGAAATTGAAGACAACACTAGAAGATGGAAAGATCCCTCATATTCATGGATCAGCAAAATTAATGTTTTGAAAATGGCTATACTGGCAAAAGCAATCTACAGATTGTATTCCCCATCAAAGTTCCAGTGCCATTCTTTAAGAACTAGGAAAAGAATCCTAAAATTCATATGAAAGTACAAAAGACCCTGAATAGCCAAAACAATCCTGAGAAAAAGAGCAATGATGGGGATATCATAATTCCTGACTTCAAATTATAATATAAAGCCATAGCAACAAAGACATCAGGGGTTTGGTACAAAAACAGACATGTAGACCAATGGAATATAATATAAGAGCCAGAAATAAGCCTACACACCCACAGCCATCTGATTCTTGACAAAGGTGCCAAAAACATATGTTGTAGAAAAGACAGCCCCTTCAATAAATGGCATTGGGAAAACTGGATATCCACATGTAGAAGATTGAAACTAGATTCATACTTCTCTCCCTGTACAAAAATCAATTCAAAATGTATCAAAGACCTTAATGTAAGAGCTAAAACTGTGAAACTACTAGAAAAAAATATTGGAAAAATACTTGAAGATAGAGGCACAGGCAACAACATTCTGAATAGGACTCCAATTGCTCAGTAAATAAAAGCAAGAATTGACAAATGGGATTGCATCAAGTTAAAAAAGGTTCTGCACAGCCAAGGAAACAATTATCAGATTGAAGAGAGAGCCTAGAGAATGGGATAAAATCCTTGCCAACTATTCACCTTACAATGAATTAATATTCAGAATATATAGTTTAAAAAATAAACAAATGAACAAATAACCCAATTAATAAATTAACACAATTCTCAAAAGAAGAAGTACAAATACATGAAGAAATTTTCAACTTCCTTAGCTAAAATGCAAATGCAAATCAAAATGACACTGAGATTCCATCTCACCCCTGTCAGTGGGTGATAATCATGGCTGTAATCAAGAAAACAAACAAAAAAATTCTTGTGAGGATGCAGAGAAACAGGAACCCTACACACTGTTGATGGGAATGTAAATTATTGTAACTACTATTGAAATCAGTATGGAGGTCCCTCAAAAAAAAAATAGCTGGAGGAGTGGCTCAAGTGATAGAAAGCCTGCCTAGCAAGCATGAGACCCTGAGTTCAAACTCCAGTACCACCAAAAAACTAAAAGCAGAACTTCCAGATGATCCTGCTGTACTACTCGTGGGCAGAAACCCAAAGCAATGCAGGCCAGTACACAGTAGAGATCTGCACATGCATGTTTATCACAGCACGTTCACAACAGCCAATTTATGGAATCTGCCTAGATCCCCATCAGCAGATGAATGAATAAAGAAAATGTGGCCAAAAAGAGAAATGAAATTATATCATTTGCAGGAAAAAGTGGATGGAACTGGAGAACATCATGTTAAGCAAAATAAGCAAGACTCAGAAAGACAAATACCACATGTTTTGTCTCATATGCAAAGCTAGATCTAAAGGAAAAAATAGACATGAATATAAATGAGAGACTGTTGGAGGAGGAGTCAGGGGAAAATAGAGTACAAGGGGGTGGAGATTATGACTGAAGTATATTGTATTGTATGCATGTATGAAAAGGTCATTATGAAATCATTTTAAAAATTGCAAGAGAGATAAAAAGGGGGGGACAGTTGGGGAATATGGAATAAGAAAGAATAATAGAGGAGGTGAATATTATCAAAGTACATTATATGCATGTATAGAAATATAACCGGGAAACCCCCTCACACTGTACAATTAATACACACTAATAAAAAAATGTGGGTAGCAAAGAACATCACTACCAAAGCGTCTAAAGTTCTCCTATGTTTTTCCAATGGTAGGTAAAATGTAAAAACAGCAGTGTTGTTTCCTAGAAAGAGTGCACATTTCTCACTCCAATCATAAGGCAATATATTTCCTCTAAATACAACCTATACTTTAAAGTTGGTTAGGAAGGTATTTCTGAGTCAAAAACAGATACCATAGCACCCAGCTACTTCATGTTTTCACTGCTGTGTTAATAAAACATGACAATAGGGGGATATTTCAGGGCAAAATCACTTTTTACCCTACCAAATAAGAAGGGAAATGGTACAAGACCTCAAATCCTCTTGGGAATTAGCATTTATCGAATATAGATAGAGTACCAGACTATCTCCTTACCCCTTTTCTTGGAAATAAACTACTACCCCTCCACCACTTGCCCAGCCTTAGATCTTTCAAAATGCAGGCAGTTCTAAGGAAAGTTTGCAAGGCTTTGGAAAAATTTCATTTGGGATCTTTGCTTTCTCTCTGTATTGGTAAACAAAGTCACCAAAACTTAGAATCTCTACCCTGTAGCTTCACATTGAGTGATATAGAATACAAATGCCAATTTTTGTCACCCTCAAGAAAGGTAACATTTTCCTCTTGAAAACATTCTTTATGATTATAATCGATGCAATTTATCCCAGATCCTCAGTGATTGTCTTATCTGCACTACCTCCTTCAAGTTAATCAGTGCTCTATTCTCAAGGGGAAAAAAAGCACAAATCCCACTCTGCTGGATTTACAATTCCTGTAAGAAAAATATCATCAAAAGAGAACAACCCATCCCCATACCTTCAAGGTAAGACAAACAACTCTGACATACCAATGGTCTTCAGTGACTTCACTGAGTGAACTGGATCTATAATGCCAAGGGTGATGCTAAAGAGCAAGCAAGATTGCACATCCCACTGGGCTGCATTAAATTTCAGAACCACATATCCAATCAGGACAAATGCTACAGAGAAGCTAATCAATCCAGTTAACAAGACCTGCAAACGAACACATAACACAGAGTTAGATTTCCCATCCAAAGATAGCATGACTGCATTTACTTATATCCTGAGAATCATATCTTGGTTATATCTATTTTTATTTTATTATTTTTAATTCATACACAATAATAGCACATATCTGTGGAGAACAAAGTGTCCAGTGTATAATGATGCAATCAGGTAACTGGCATATCCATCACCTCAAACACTTATCATTTCTTTACGTGGAGAACATAAAAAATTGTCTCTTCTAGTTATTCTGAAATTATAATCAATTATTGTTAATTATAGTCATCCTACTGTGCTAGAACTTAATCCTACTTAACTATATTTTTGTGCCCATTAACCAACCCATCTCTATCCTCCTCTCCCCATTTTCCTCATCAGCCTCTGGTAACCACTGTTCTGTTTTTTATATTTTTGATCTCATATATGAGTAAGAACATGGGATAGTTGTCTTTCTATCCTGGCTTATTTCACTTAACAAAATGTTTTCTAGGTCTATCCATATTGCCACCAGAGATGGGATTTCATTTTTTTTATTATCATATTATTGTTGTACTGGTAGTACATTATGACATTAACAAAAATTCTTACAATATTTTATAGTTGAATTCACCCCCTCCATCATTCTCCTTTGTCTCCCCCCCGCCATTCCTGGAATAGTTTCAACAGGTCTCATTTTTCCATTTTCATACATGAGTACATAAAATTTTCACCATATTCACCCTCAGGATTTTATTTTTATGGCTAAAATAATATTCTATTTTGTACATGTACCACATTCCATATCTTGGCTATTGTGAATAGTGTGCAATAAACATGGGAGTGCACAAGTAGCTTTAAATTTAATGAATATGTAGCATATTCATTACCTGCGGCTATTACTAGAACCTATTACTAGTCCTATTTATAGTTTTTCAGGAACCTCCATATTATTTTCCATAATGGCTATATTAATTTACATTCCCACCAACAGTGTATAAAATTTCCCCTTTTCCCACATCCACACCAGTGTTTGTTTTTTGTTTTTGTTTTTTTTTTTTATCTATTTGGTGATAGCATTCTAATGTGGATACAGTGCTATCTTATTGTGGCATTTCCTTTTTTTTTTTGTGGTACCGGGGTTTAACTTGGGTCTCACATTTCCTAGCCAGGCACTGAATCATTTGACCCATTTTCATATAGTTTTCAGATGAGGTCTTGAATTTTTGTTCAGGGAGAACTTCGGACTGCAATCTCCTACCTATGCCTCCCATGTAGCTTTTTTTTTTAATTTTTTATTTTATTCATATGTGCATACAATGTTTGGGTCATTTCTCCCCCTTCCCCAACCCCCTCTCTAACCCCCCTGCCCCCTCCCTCTCCCCACCTACCCCTCGCTACCAGGCAGAAACTATTTTCCCCTTATCTCTAATTTTGTTGAAGAGAGAGTATAAGCAATAATAGGAAGGAACAAGGGTTTTTGCTAGTTGAGATAAGGATAGCTATACAGGGAGTTGACTTGCATTAATTTCCTGTGCATGTGTGTTACTTTCTAGGTTAATTCTTTTTGATCTAACCTTTTCTCTAGTTCCTGGTCCCCTTCTCCTATTGGCCTAGTTGCTTTTAAGGTATCTGCTTTAGTTTCTCTGCGTTGAGGGCAACAAATGCTATCTAGTTTTTTAGGTGTCTTACCTATCCTCATACCTCCCTTGTGGGCTCTCGCTTTAAGATGTGATCAAAGTCCAACCCCCTTGTTGTGTTTTTCCTTGATCTAATGTCCACATATGAGGGAGAACATAAGATTTTTGGTCTTTTGGGCCAGGCTAACCTCTCTCAGAATGATGTTCTCCAATTCCATCCATTTACCAGCGAATGATAACATTTCATTCTTCTTCGTGGCTGCATAAAATTCCATTGTGTATAAATACCACATTTTCTTAATCCATTCATCAGTGGTGGGGCATCTTGGCTGTTTCCATAACTTGGCTATTGTGAATAGTGCTGCAATAAACATGGGTGTGCAGGTGCCTCTGGAGTAACCTGTGTCACAGTCTTTTGGGTATATCCCCAAGAGTGCTATTGCTGGATCAAATGGTAGATCAATGTTTAGCTTTTTAAGTAGCCTCCAAATTTTTTTCCAGTGTGGTTGTACTAGTTTACATTCCCACCAACAGTGTAAGAGGGTTCCTTTTTCCCCCGCATCCTTGCCAACACCTATTGTTGGTGGTGTTGCTAAGGATGGCTATTCTAATAGGGGTGAGGTGGAATCTTAGTGTGGTTTTAATTTGCATTTCCTTTATTGCTAGAGATGGTGAGCATTTTTTCAAGTGTTTTCTGGCCATTTGAATTTCTTCTTTTGAGAAAGTTCTGTTTAGTTCTCTTGCCCATTTCTTTATTGGTTCATTAGTTTTGGGAGAATTTAGTTTTTTAAATTCCCTATATATTCTGGTTATCAGTCCTTTGTTTGATGTGTAGCTGGCAAATATTTTCTCCCACTCTGTGGGTGTTCTCTTCAGTTTAGAAATCATTTCTTTTGTTGAGCAGAAGCTTTTTAGTTTTATGAAGTCCCACTTATCTATGCTATCTCTTAGTTGCTGTGCTGCTGGGGTTCCATTGAGAAAGTTCTTCCTTATACCTATTAATTCCAGAGTATTTCCTACTCTTTCCTGTACCAATTTTAGAGTTTGGGGTCTGATATTAAGATCCTTGATCCATTTTGAGTTAATATTGGTATAGGGTGATAAACATAGATCTAGGTTCAGTTTTTTGCAGACTGCTAACCAGTTTTCCCAGCAGTTTTTGTTGAAGAGGCTGTCTTTTCTCCATCATATATTTTTAGCACCTTGGTCAAAGACAAGTTGGTTATAGTTGTGTGGCTTCATATCCGGATCCTCTATTCTGTTCCACTGGTCTTCATGTCTGTTTTTGTGCCAGTATCATGCTGTTTCTATTCTTATTGCTTTGTAATATAGTTTGAAGTCGGGTATCGTGATACCTCCAGCATTGTTCTTTTGACTGATTATTGCCTTGGCTATTCGTGGCCTCTTGTGTTTCCATATAAATTTAACAGTAGATTTTTCAATCTCTTTAATGAATGTCATTGGAATTTTTATGGGAATTGCATTAAACATGTAGATTACTTTTGGGAGTATAGACATTTTTACTATGTTGATTCTACCAATCCATGAGCATGGGAGATCTCTCCACTTTCTACAGTCTTCCTCAATCTCTTTCTTCAGAAGTTTATAGTTTTCCTTGTAGAGGTCTTTCACATCCTTTGTTAGGTTTACACCTAGGTATTTGATTTTTTTGAGTCTATTATAAATGGAATTGTTTTCATATATTCTTTCTCAGTTTGTTCATTATTAGTGTATAGAAATGGTAATGATTTTTCTATGTTGATTTTATATCCTGCTACCTAGCTATAGCTATTGCTGGTGTCAAGGAGCTATTGAGTAGAGTTTTTTGGGTCTTTAAGGTATAGGATCATATCATCTGCAAATAGGGATATTTTGATAGTTTCTTTACCTATTTGTATTCCTTTTATTCCTTCTTCTTGCCTAATTGTTCAGGCTAGGAATTCCAGTACTATGTTGAATAGGAGTGGAGATAGTGGGCATCCTTGTCTAGTTCCTGATTTTAGAGGGAATGGTTTCAGTTTTTCTCCATTAAGTATAATGCTGGCTGTAGGTTTGTCATATATAGCTTTTATGATGTTGAGGTACATTCCTCCTATTCCTAGTTTTCTTAGAGCCTTTATCATGAAATGGTGTTGGATCTTATCAAAGGCTTTTTCTGCATCTATTGAGATGATCAAGTGGTTTTTGTCTTTGCTTCTGTTAATGTGGTTTATTATGTTTATTGATTTTTGTATGTTGAACCACCCCTGCATTCCTGGGATGAAGCCTACTTGGTCGTGGTGAATGATCTTTTTCATGTGTTGTTGAATTTGGTTTGCCATTATTTTGTTGAGGATTTTTGCATCAATGTTCATTAAGGAGATTGGCCTATAGTTCTCCTTTTTGGAGGTGTCTTTGCCTGGTTTGGGGATTAGTGTAATACTGGCTTCATAAAATGTGTTAGGCAGTTTTCCTTCCCTTTCTATTTTGTGTAACAGTTTAAGGAGGGTTGGCATCAGTTCTTCTTTAAAGGTCTGATAGAATTCAGCAGAGAATCCATCAGGTCCTGGACTTTTCTTTTTGGGGAGACTCTTAATTGCTGCTTCAATTTCATTTTGTGTTATAGATCTATTCAGGTGATTAATGTCCTCTTCATACAGTTTTGTATGATCATATGTATCTAGAAATCTGTCCATTTCTTTAAGATTTTCTAATTTATTTGAATATAGGTTCTCAATGTAGTCTCTGATGATTTCCTGGACATCCATGGTGTTTGTTGTTATCTCCCCTTTTGCATTCCTGATTCTACTAATTTGGGTTTTTTTCTCTTCTCATTTGAGTCAGGTTTGCCAGGGGTCTGTCGATCTTGTTTATTTTTTCAAAGAACCAACTTTTTGTTTCATTAATTCTCTGTATGGTTTTTTGGTTTCTATTTCATTGATTTCAGCTCTTATTTTTATTATTTCTCTCCTTCTATTTGTTTTGGAATTTGCTTGTTCTTGTTTTTCTAGGAGTTTGAGATGTATCATTAGGTCATTGATTTGGGATCTTTCAGTCTTTTTAATGTATGCACTCATGGCTATAAACTTTCCTCTCAGGACTGCCTGTGCTGTGTCCCATACATTCTGGTAGGTTGTGTTTTCATTTTCATTGACTTCCAGGAACTTTTTAATTTCTTCTTTTATTTCATCAGTGACCCATTGTTCATTAAGCAATGAGTTATTCTGTTTCCAGCTGTTTGCATGTTTTTTGTCTTTACTTTTCCCATGTAGCTTGTATTACAGGCTCAGACCACCACACCTGGCTTATGGGTTGACATGAGGTCCTGCCTCCCAAGTAGCTGGGATTATAGGCATGTGCCACCATGACAAGCCTCACTGTGGTTTTGATATGCATTTCCTTGATAATTAGTGTTGCTGAACATTTTAATATACTTGTTAGCCATTTGCTTACCTTCTTTTGAGAAATGTCTATTCAGATCATTTGCTTGCTTTAATTGAATTGTTTTGTTTTGGGTTGCTTGTTTGAATTCCTTACATATATTCTGAATATTAATCCCTGTTGAATAGTTTGCAAGTGTTTTCCCATTCTTCAAATTGCCTCTTCACTTTAATTGTTTCCTTTGTTGTACAGAGCTTTCATCTACTATAGTCCCATTTGTCTATTTTTGCTTTTATTACTTGTGCTTTTGAGCTCTTATACAATACAATCTTTGCCCACATTAATGTCTTGAAGCATTCTCCCTGTGTTTTCATCTAGTAGTTTCATAGTTCCAAGTCTTATGCTTAAGTCTTACATCCATTTTCACTTTTTAATTCTTTTTATCTGGGGTCTAGTTTCATTCTTCAGCAAATGAACATTCAGTCTGAATATTTTGAGAAGCACTGTTGCTGAAAACCAGTGGTAACAAACATGTGGGTTTGTTTCTGGGTTCATTTTGCATTAGTTTATGGGTTTTTATTCTGGTACTATGCTATTTTGGTTGGTTTTGTAGTGCGTTTTGTAGTATGTTTTGAAGTTACTTGCCTCCAGTTTTTTTCAAGATTATTTTGTTTATCAGGGTCTTTATTAACAATATTAATTCTTCCAATCCATGAACATGGGACTTCTTACCTGTTTGTGTGTGTGTGTTCAATTTCTTTTAGCAGTGTTTTACAGTTTTCATCACAGAGCTCTTTCACATCCTTGATTAAATTTATTTATAATTTTGGGAGGGGGGTTGTTTTGTTTTGAAGCTATTTTGAATGATATTGCTTTCTTGGCTGCCTTTTTAGCTAGTTCATTATTGATGTACAGAAATGTAACTGAGATCCAAAATGGCAGCTAGGTTAGGGAATCAGAAATCCTAAGCTCCATGACCACAGATACTTTCTTTATATATTGAAGATACACTTTGATAATTCTGATTGCTCCTAGCCAAAATAATAACCACCATCACATTAGGTACAGATAGAATTCAAAGACTGACCCTTAAATCACCTTTTAATTGCATCCAACAGCCACAAAAATCCCATGCAGCACAGCCAGCAAGGCATTTCCAGCCCTGGGGAAAAAGCCCCGCAGCCATTTCTCTTTTTTTTTTTTTCTTTCTCCCAACAAGCAGAAGACAGAGCATCAATCAGAATCAAACTCTGCAACATCCTGGCCTGTAGCTCATGGACGCCTCCCTATGCCATGCCACACTGAAAAAAGTGGTGTCATTTTTCCCCACAGCCGGCCCCAAAGCTGCCTTGTGAAGCTGCAGAATGAACAAGTGATCATCACACACCACACTCAACTCCCCTACCCATTCCCCAAGAAAATAATCCATCACAGCCCTGGGCAGACTGAACCCCACTCCAGCAAAACTGAAAAGCTTAAACAGTGAGCTGTAATCTAACACCAACAATGGAGGTCGAAGTGGAACACTGACTGAACCTACTCCAGAGAATAGGGGTGGGGCAAGGAGCCAAACTCTCAGCACCAAACTCTCAGTGAACTAATATGGGTAAAGCAGCAAAGGCTGAGAGTGGGAGCAGGACAACAAGCCAACCTCTGAAAGGAGCTACCAGCACCCAGCAGAGATTGGGAAAAGAACAATGGCTGGGAGCATGGGTGAGACAACAGGCTAGCCTCCCAAAACAGGGCAGGTGGTGGATCCTGGAGCTGATCTCTGGAACAGAGGACAGCATTCAAAACTGAATTACCCCACCCTGCTGGAGAGGAGCTGACCAAACAGAGCTGTAACTGAAAGGCAACACAGCTGCTGCCTGGTAAAAACAACAGCTCTGACCACCCTGCACAAGTTGGCAGTCTTACCTCACCTCACAATTCCAACTAATCTTGTAGACAGAAGGAACCAAATATTACTCAGAAGCCAGTCACCTGGTGAAACCACATCAGAGCTTTTACTTGTATGTCAATACCAGGATTGGACACCTAAGAAATAACTCCAGAACTCTTACCAAAAGACCCAACTTTCTGGGGTTCCTGAACCTGGTGCTCTTTATCGTGTTTCTTTCTTTTTTTTTTTTTATTCCTGTAATTACTAACTTCACATCACTATTCTCTTATCTCTATTCTTACCCTCTTCACTTTCCCTCCTTCTCCTGTACTACAGTCTATTGTTCTCCCTCCCAACTACTTTTTCTGCCTCTTCACATCCACTATTTCCCATCTTCACTTCCCCCTCCTATCCTAACTCAACCTGTCACCACACTACTCCTCCTTCCTATACACTCACCACCCACTGACTAGCCTACTATACCAAGTGTACACAACCCCAGTCCCCTGCAATCCCTGACACAGCACATTTCACTATAACAACAGACACACACACAAGGGCCACAAAACCCAGCAGACCCATGCCACTTCTCCCCACCCATCCACAACTTTTTCTGTCCCCCTTTTAAGTGCCATATTTGCCAATTCCCCAAAATCTATAACTAGATTAATAACCATTACCCCTCCCAAAACCCACTATTTATAGATATTATCATCAAGGGGTTTCCTATATAATATATCAACATATATATATGTCTGGCATTGAACCTGTGAATTTGTATTGCTAAATTACACCTTCAGGCCAGGAACAGAAAGAGTACATCAACCTAGCTAACAACCAAGTCAGTCACAACACAAAAATTAAATCAGGGAAAGAAATTATGCAATCAAAACCACCAACTATCTATCAAAAATACAGGTGCACAGCACCAAGTGGAGCTATGGGAAGAAGAAGGGATGAAAACCACTCTCCTCAAAAAAATAATTCAATACAGGATTCAGTGGGAAATGAAGAAAATGGATACCCAATTCCTGGCTTCAACAAAACAATGATAATTGTCACTAAGAACCCCAGTGACACCCACATAAAAACCTTCAAAGAAGAAATCTTAGAAGATAGCGCTGAGAAATTCATGGAGAAGATACAAGACATAGTTAACCAGAATGTACAAGATACACTCAAGAAATTTCAAGACACCAAAAATAAAGAACATGAGAAGACACAGAAACAAATAAAGGAACTCACAGAGGACTTCAACAAACACCAAAGTGAAACAAAGGACACTACAAAAAGGGAGATATATAAATTAAAGATGGCAACACAAAATATAAAAGAGGAGTTGATCAAAAATATGGAAAATCTCATAAAAAAGAATCAAAGAGAATTCCTGGAAATAGAAAGTTCCTTTAGTCAAATGAAAAACACAGGATAAGGCCATTCCAGCTGGCTAGAACAAGTGGAAGACAGAATGTCAGAGCTTGAAGATAAAATAGAAATTAAAGGAAAAAAAAAAACAGAAGAAACCTTAAACAACTCAAGAGCTGTGAAAGGAATATGCAAGAACTCAGCAACCCCATCAAAATACTAAACTTGAGAATCATGGACAATGAAGAAGGAGAACAGGTACAAGCTAAGGGGATACATAATATATTCAATAAAATAACAACAGAAAATTTCCCAAATCTTGAGAAAATTTTGCCCATTCAGGTACAGGATGCCTCCAGGACACCAAACAGACTTGACCAAAATAGAACCTCCCTACACATATTATCATTAAAACAACAAGCACAGAGAACAGAGAAAGAATATTGAAGACTGTAAGAGATAAAATATATATATATATATATATATATATAAAAGTAAATCCACCAAAATAACAGCAGATTTCAAATGAGATAAAGAAGGATACTTCATACTCATAAAAAGAGCAATACATCAAAAGGAAATAATTATCAACCTATATGCAACCAATGTCAGTGCACCCAATTTCATCAAACATACTTTAAAGAACTTAAAAGCACATATAGACTCCAATACAGTAGTAGTGGGAGACTTTAATACCTCTCTATCACCAATAGATAGGTCATCCAAACAAAAAAGCAACAAAGAAATCCTAGAACTAAATGACACCATAAATCAAATGGACCTACAGAATATTTCATCCAACAACAGCACAATATACAATCTTCTCATCAGCCCATGGAACTTTCTCCAAATAGATCATATCTTAGAGCATAAAGAAAGCCTTAGCAAATATAAGAAAACAGAAATAACCCTCTGCATTCTATCTGATCACAATGCATTAAAACTAGAAATCAACAACAAAAACAACAACATAAAATATGCATATAATTGAGGCTGAATAACACATTGCTCAACCATCAGTGGGTCATAGAAGAAATAAGCAAGAAAATCAAAAGTTTCTTGGAAGCTAATGAAAATGAAAGCACCTCCTACCAGAAACTATGGGACACAGCAAAGGCAGTCCTAAGAGGAAAGTTTATAGCCAAGAGTGCATATATTAAAAGGACAGAAAGATCTCAAATAAATGACCTAATGCTATATCTCAAACTCCTAGAAAATCAAGAACAAGCAAAACCCAAAACAAGCAGGAGAGAAATAACAAAAAAATTAAATAAATAAGTAAGGGCCAAAATTAATGAAATAGAGACCAAAAAAACCATACAAAGAATCAACAAAACAAAGAGAAATAACAAAAAATTAAATAAATAAGTAAGGGCCAAAATTAATGAAATAGAGACCAAAAAAACCATACAAAGAATCAACAAAACAAAGAGCTGGTTCTTTGAAAAAATAAGCAAGATTGACAAGCCACTGGCAAATCTGACTAAAATGAGGAGGGGAAAGACCCAAATTAGTAAAATCAGAAATGAAAAGGAGAGATAACAACAAACTCTAAGGAAATCCAGGGAATCATCAGAGACTACCTTGAGAACCCATATTCCAGTAAATTGGAAAATCTAGAAGAAATGGACAAATTTCTAGATACCTATGACTGTTCAAAACTGAACCAAGAGGATATTAACCACCCAAACAGATCTATAAAATGTAATGAAATTGAAGCAGCAATAAAGAGTCACTGAAAAAAGAAAAGTCCAAGACCTGACAGATTCTTAGCTGAATTCTACCAGACCTTCAAAAAAGAACTAATAGCAACACTCTTAAACCTTTCCACAAAATAGAAAGGGAAGGAACACTGCCTAACTCAATCAATGAAGCCAGCATAACACTCATTGCAAAACGGGACAAGGATACATCTTGACTAATCTCCTTAATGAACATCTATGCAAAAATCCTCAATAAAATAATGGCAAACTGAATCCAACAATGTGTCAGAAAGATTATTCACCATGACCAAGTTGGCTTCATCCCAGGGATGCAGGGATGGTTCAACATATGCAAATCAATAAATGTAACACAGCACATTAATAGAAGCAAAGACAAAAAACACTTGGATCATCTCAATTGAGGCAGAAAAAGCCTTTGATAATACTGAACACCATTTCATGATAAAAGCTCTAAAAAAGTAGGAATAGAAGGAATGTACCTCAACATTATAAAGGCTATATATGACAAACCTATAACCAACATCACACTTACTAGGGAAAAACTGAGACAATTTCCCTAAAGTCAGGAACAAGACAAGGATGCCCACTCTCCCCACTCTTATTCAGCACAGTCCTGGAATTCCTAGCCAGAGCCATAAGGCAAGAAAAAGAAATAAAAGGAATATAAACAGGTAAAGATACAGTCAAACTATTCCTATTTGGAGATAACATGGTCTTATACCTCAAAGACCCAAAAAAATCCACCCATAAACTCCTAGACCCCATAAACAGCTTCAGCAATGTAGCAGGATACAAAACCAACTTACAAAAATCAGTAGCCTTTCTATACACCAACAATGAACAAATTGAGAAAGAATATAGGAAAACAATTCCATTTACAGTAGCCTCAAAAAAATCAAATACTAAGGAATAAACTTAACAAAGGATGTAAATGAGCTCTAGAAGGAGAACTACACACCACTGAAGAAAGAGATTGAGGAAGACTACAGAAGGTGGAAAGATCTCCCATGCTCACAGATTGGCAGAATAAACATAGTATAAATGACTATGCTACTAAAAGCAATCTACATGTTCAATGCAATTCCCATCAAAATCTCAATGACATTCATCACAGAGATTGAAAAATCTACCCTAAAGTTCATTTGGAAACACAAAAGACCATGAAAAGCCAAAGCAATACTCAGCAAAAAGAGCAATACTGGAGGTATCACAATATCTGACTTCAAACTATACTACAGAACCATAGCAATAAAAACAGCATGGTATTGGCACAAAAACAGAAATGAAGACCAGTGGAACAGAATAGAGGACCTGGATATGAATCCACACAGCTTTCCCCACCTTTTTTTTGACAAAGGTGCCAAAAACATAGGATGGAGAAAAGACAGCCTCTTTAACACATGTGGCTGGGAAAAGTGGTTATCTACCTGCAGGAAACTGAAACTACATCCATGCCTGTCACCTTGTACTAGTATCAAGTCAAAGTGGATTACAAACCATAATATCAGACCTGAAACCTTGCAGTTAGTACATGAAAGAGCAGAGAATACTCTGGAAACAATATGTAAAGGCAAGAACTTCCTCGGTGGAACTCCAGCAGCCCAGCAACTAAGAGAAAGAATGGACAAATGGGATTTCATAAAATTAAAAATCTTCTGCACACAAAAGAAATGGTTTCTAAACTGAAGAGACCACTCACAGAGTGGGAGAAAATATTTTTGCCAGCTGTACATCAGACAAAGGACCGATAACCAAAATATACAAGAAGCTCAAAAACCTTAACACCCCAAAAATTAGTGAACCAATAAAGAAGTGGGCAACTGAACTAAACAGAACTTTTTCAATGGAAGAAGTTCAAATGGCCAAAAAACATTTGAAAAGTTGCTCATCACCCCTGACAGTAAAGGAATGGAAATCAAAACCACACTAAGATTCCACCTCACTCCTGTCAGAATAACTATCATCAAGAACACCAAAAACAACAAATGTTGGTGAGGATGCAGAAAAAAGGAACCCTCATACACTGCTGGTAGGAATATAAACTAGTACAACCACTATGCAAAAACACAAATCTGCCATATGGTCCAGCAATCCTATTCCTAAGGATATACCCAAAGGAATGTGACTCAGGTTATTACAAAGGCACCTGTACTCCCATGTTTATTGCAGAACTATTCACAATATCCAAGCTATGGAAACAGCCAAGATCCCCCACTACCAACAAATGGATTATTTATACACAATGGAATTTTACTCAGCCACAAAGAAGAATGAAATTGTATCATTTGCAGGTGAATGGATGGAACTGGAGAACATCATCTTAAGCGAATTTAGCCAGGCTCAGAAGGCCAAAAATCGCATGTTCTCCCTCATATGCGGATTATAGACCTAAAACAAATGCAGTAATATTATTGGACATGGGTCACACACGAAAGGGAGAACACACACAGGAGGAATAGATAAAGGGAAGGAAACCTACAACTTGAATGTGGTTGATGTGCTCACTATAAAGGAGCAAATATGGTAATCTTAAACTGGCAGAGGCCACTATGAGAAAGGAGACCAGGAAGTAGCAAAGAAGTCTGGCAGAGATGAACCAATGTGGGTTGCAATTCACAAGTGCATGAAAGAAATGCCAGAATCTCTCTGTATAGCTATCTTTATCTCAAACTAGCAAAAATGCTATGTCTTTCTTATTATCGCCTACGTTTTCTCTTCAACAAAACCAGAGAGCAAGAGATAGGAACAGGTTCTGCCCGGAAGCGGGAAGGGAAGGGTGGTGCGGGAAGGGAAGGGTGGTGCGGGAAGGGAAGGGTGGTGCGGGAAGGGAAGGGGAGGGAGGTGGCCCAAACAATGTATACACATGTAAGTAAATGTAAAAATGATAAAGGAGAAGAAAGAAAAAAAGAAATACAATTGATTTGAGCGGTTGGGTTGGTTTGGTTTGATTTTGGTTTTTTGAGACAGGGTCTCAATTTATAGTCCATGCTGGCCTCAAATGTGCAATCCTCCTGCATCAGCTTCCAGAGTGCTTGCGACTGGTTTTTGTATGTTGATTTTGTATTGACCAACTTTACTGAATTTATCAGTTCTGACAGTTTTTTGGTGGAGTCTTAGATATGGAAAATCATTTTATCTACAGAGACAATTTGACTTCTTCCTTTTTTACTTGGATGCTCTTTTTTTCTTCCTCCTGCCTAATTGCTCTGGCTAGGACTTTCTTGGTTATATATTTTATGCAATTACTCTGGAAAATAACTTTTAAAGTATTCTAGTCTAGGGCTGATGGAGTGGTTTAATTGGTAGAGCACCTTCCTTTGAAAGCATGAAGTTCTGAGTTCAACCCCAGTACCACCAAAAAATTAAAAATGAAAAATTTAAATAACGTATATTAGTTTAACTACTTGTCTCAAAGAAACCACCTCTTCAAGCAAACAAGCTTACACCTTATTGTTAAAAGACCAATTCAACTATCTTTCTTGTTGCTATTCCAATTTAATAATTATCAATATTGAATCATTCCTCATACTGAATGCAATTTTCTCCTGTTTCATGTAAAACATATCTTGGTTTCTTCAGTTTTGAAAGTAAATCACTGATATACTGTGTCCAGTACATGATACAAAGTTAAATACCAAGACTTTAAAATATTCAGAGATGCTCTGTAATAGGAAGGAAGGAAACCATGATATGTTTGAGACTAAATGGTCTATTTATACAGTTTTCTATTTTCTGTGAGATTTTCACAGCTTTCCCTTTAAATTCTTTTATTGAATTAGCTGAGTTCAGCTATCATATTTTCAACTTCCAAGATTTCTTTCTGGTTCTTTTTTGTTTGTATGGTATCATGATTCCATTCCTTATTGATTTTGTAGGGCTATTAAATGTATTTGAAGGTTTTCTGTCCCTTATTTCTTCTTAACTGTACAAAATAATGGGTTTCATCATGACATTTTCATAATTGCATACTATTTACTTCAATCTTACCCATTCTTGTCCCCCTCCCTTCTGCTGGTTCACCCACTACTCCAAATAGCCCACCTCCTGCTTTCATATTTTTTAAATCTACATTTCACAAATGAGAGAAAACATGGTGTTTGTCTTTGTAAGGCTGGCTTATTTTGGTTATCATGAGCATCTCCAGTGCCATCCTTTTTCTTGAAAACAACATGATCTGTTACTCTTTGTAGCTGAGTAAAATGCCATTGTGTACATATTCCACCTTTTCTTTATCAATTCATCCACCAATGGACAATTAGGCTGAACCAATCCATGACTTGGCTATTGTGAATAGTGCCACAATAAACATGCATGAGCAGGTGTCTCCATTATCTGCTAAGTTTGATTCCCTCAGATATATATCCAACAGTGAAATAGTTGGATCATATGGTAGCTCTATTTTTAGGTTTTTAATTGTTTTATTGGTGTGTATCAGTTGTACACAGGAAGGGGTTTAGTTGTGATATTTATACATGTGTACAATGTACTTTGATCATGTTTACCCCGACTTTGATTTCTTTTATCCACCTCCACACTCCCCTTTTTCCATTTCCCTTCCACCTCTGTAGAAGTCTCCACCCTATTTTTGTGAACTTGTTTTTGTTTTTGTTTTCCCCCAAGCTTCCACAAATAAGAGAAAATATGAGATATTTATCTTGTGGGACTGGATTATTTCACTTTACATGACGATCTCCAGTTCCATCCATTTTCCAGCAAATAACATAATTTCATTCTTCTTAATGGCTGAGTAAAACTCCATTATGTATATATACCACATTTTCTTTATCCATCCATCCACTGATGAGAACCTAGGCTAGTTTCATAATTTGGTTACTGTGAATAATGCCACTATAAACATGGGCCTACTGGTATCTCTATAGTAAGCTAATTTTGACTATTTGGGGTATAAAGTCAGAAGTGGTATGGATGGATCATATGGGAGTTCTATTTTTAATTTGTTGAGAAAACTCCACACTGATTTCCATAATGGTTGGACTAATTTAGATCCCCACCAGCAGTGAATAAGAGTTCCTTTCCTCCCCTCAACTCCCCTCAAACACCACTGCTACATTCCTCATCAGCATTTTCTGTCATTTGTTTGATGACTGCCATTCTCACTGGGGTGAGGTGGAATCTCAATGTTGTTTTGATTTGCATTTCCCTGATAGCTAAGGATGTTGAAAATTTTTTCATGTGTTTCTTGACCACTTGTACTGCATTTGAGAAGTATCTGTTCAGTTCATCTGTTTGTTGATTGATTGATTGTATTATTTTTTAGTGTTTAATTTTTTGTTTTTTATATATTTTGGATATTAATCACATCACATATATATTCTCCCTTTCTGTAGGCTGTATCTTTAATAAATGTTTTCTTTGATGTGAGGTTTTTAGTCTGATGCGATCCCATGTGTCAATTTTTTATTTTATTTCCTGAGTTATTGGAGTTCTGTTCAGAAATTTGTTGCCTGTGCCTATATTTTCCTGATTTCTTTCTCAGCATTCACTATTGAAATGTAGAAAAGCTATCAATTTTTGTATGCTGATTTTTCGCTTTGTTTCTGTGTTTGTTAGATCTACGAATTTTCTGGTAGAGACTGTAGGGTCTTAAATGTCAGGTATCATCAGCAAATAGGGATTATTTAACTTCTTCCTTTCCTGTTTGCATCCTTTTTATTTCTTTCTCTTGCCTTATTGCTCTGGCTAGCTGGGGGTGTGGCTCAAGTGGCAGAGCACCTGCCCAGCAAATGTGAGACTCTTGAGTTCACATCCTAGTACCACCAAAAGAAAAAAAATCAAATTATTCCTTATTACTCTGGCTAAGAAGTCAAGCACTATATTGAAAAAGAGTGGATACCTTTTCTCATTCTTATTTTTAGAAGAAATGCTTTCAGCTTTTACCCATTCAGTACAAGTTTGGTTCTAGGTTTGTTACATATGACCTTTGTTATGCTGATGTATGATCCTCTATTCCTAGTTTCTTTTCTCATGAAGGGATGCTGGATTTTGTCAAAGGCTTTTTCTGCATCTATTGAGATGATCATGTGATTTTTGTCCTTAAGCCTACTTATGTGCTTGTGTTACATATGCTGAACCATCCATTCATCCCTGGATTGAAACCAAGTTTATCATGGTGTATAATATTTTAATGTGTTGTTATGTTTGGTTTACAAGTATTTTCTTGAGAATTTTTACATCTATGTTCATCAAGGAAATTGGTCCATAGTTTTGTTGTTGTCATGTTACTATTTCCTTACCTGGTTTTGATATCAGGGTAAAATGTCTGGCTTCATAAAATGAATTTCCATGTATCCTTCCCCTACTATTTTATGGAATAGTGTGAGGAGCATCAGTGTTAGTTCTTCTTTGAAATGAATCTCTAATTCAAACTCCAGTACTGCCAAAAACAATCATTAAAAGAGTCTCTCTGATCCTGTGCTTTTCTTTGTTGGGAGACTATTAATACTTCAATCTCGTTACTCATTATAGCTCTGTTAGGTTGTCTATATACTCTTGGTTTAATTTTGGTAGGTCATACCTGTCTAGAAATGTGGGGGGGGGGGAGTTTTCTAGTTTTTCCAATTTGTTGTAGTATAATTTTTCAAAACATTCCCTAATGATCCTCTGGATTTCATTGGTATCTGTTGTAATATCTCTCTTTTGTCTATAATTTTATTAATTTGGGTCTTCTCTCCCTTTTGGTTAGTTTAGATAAGAGTTTGTTAATCTTGTTTATCTTTTCAAAAGAATCAAGTCTTTGTTTCAGTGATTCTTTGTACTGTTATTTTAGTCTCCAGTTGATTCATTTTCACCTGCTTTTTTATTATTTCTGTCTACTAATTTGGGATCTGGCTTGTTCTTATTTTTCTAAGACCTTGAAGTACATCATATGTTTATATATTTGAAATAAATTTTTTTATTGCAGGTCCTCATAGCCATGAACCCACCTCTAAAAGCTGCCTTTGATGTATGCCAAAGATTCTGACAAATTGTGTTTTAATTTTCATTTGATTCTAGGAATTTTTACTCACTGCCCAAATTTTCTCACTGGCCAACTGATCTTTCTAGAGTGTATTGTTCAATCTCCACATGTTTGGGTAGCCTCTGTACTTTCTTTTGCTCCTGATTTCTAGCTTCATTCCATTATGATCTGATAAGATATAAGAAATTATTTCAATTTTCATTTTTTAACAATTCCCCTCTGGCCTAAAATGTGATTTACTTTAGAGAAAATTCCACAGGTTACTGGGAAGAATGTGTATCCTACTTCTGTTGGCTAGACTATTCAGCAGATGTCTGCTAAGCCCATTTGATACCTCTGAAGTTTCTTTGTTGTGCTTTTGTCTGGATGATTTATCTATTGCTGATAGTGGGGTAACTGAAATCACCTGCTATTATTGTATTTGGACCTATCTGTACCTTTTTGTCCCTTCTGACTGATTTTGACTTAAAACTTGCTTTGTCAGATATGTGTATAACTGCTCCATTTTCTTGGAATATCATTTTCCATCCTTTCACTTTTATTTGTCTACGTCAGTGAGGTGAGATTCTTGCAGATAGCAAGAAACTTTCAGATTCAACTGCTGTTGCACTTGTTTTTTAAATCCATTTATCCAGTCTGCATTTTTTTTTTTTTTGCTATGCTTGGGTTTGAACTCAGAGCCTCACACTTGCTACACAGGTGCTCTACTACTTGAGCTATTCCACCAATATTTTTTTTTGTAATGGGTTTTTTTCAATATAGGGTGTAACGAGCTATTTGTCTGGGTTTGGCTTCAAACTGTAATCCTCTAATCTCTGCCTCCTGAGTAGGTAGGAATACAAGTGTGAATCATTAGCACCTGGTTTCCATCTTTTAATTAGAAGGTTAAGACTTTCCATTTAGGGTGACTACTGAAACATATATAGTAATTTCTCCCTTCATCTTAGAAGTTTGCTGATTTACTGAGTTAGTAATGTTTGATTCTTTCCTTCTTCTCATTTGTTTATCAGTTCTTCAGTGAGATTTAGTCTTGCTAAGCTCTCATGCATATACACACACACACACACACACACACACACACCCATATATATATGAGGAATATTTATATATTCCTCTTCTGTGTGTAATATCCCTATAAGTATCTTTTGCAATGTTGTCTTGGTGATCACAGATTGCTTTAGTTAGTGCTGATTATGGAAGATCTTTATTTCTTCTCTGATTTTAAAGGATAACTTTGCTGGTTATAGTAATCTTGGTTGACACTATTTTGTTTCAGGGCTTGAAATACATAAGTTCATATTCTCCTGGCCTTTAGGATTTCTGCTGAGAGGTCTACTGTTATTCTGGTAGGTTTGCTTTTGTAGATAACTTGGTACTTCTGTTTGCAGCTTTCAGTATTTTTTCTTTGTTTTGTGCACTTGAAACTTGAAGTGTGACATGAAGAGATTCTTTTCTGGTTGTGTCTCTTTGGGGTTCTGAATGCCTCATGTACTTGGATATCCATTTCTTTCCTTAGATTTGAGAATTTTTCTGCTATAATTTCATTGAGTAGGTTTTCTATGTCTTTAGTTTGTATCTCATTTCCCTCTTCTACTTCACAGATTCACAGGTATAGCCAATCCCTTATATTCTTTCTTCTATTTGATCTAATCTATTAGTAATGCTTTCTACTGAAGATGTTAGTTTGTGACAAGATCTTAATCTTAAGATCTTAATATATAGCCCAGGCTGGTCTCAAATTTATGATCTTCTTTTACAGGCTCCCAAGTTCTGGGATTACAGAATGTGCCACCATACCTGGCTACATAGAGTTTTTATTTGATGTTTTGAGCTTCTTATTTCAAGATTTCCATTTGTTTTATTTTTCAGAATGCCTGTCTCTTTGAATTTCTTATCTAAGTTTCTAAATTTCTTATCTAAGCCATGAATTGACTTCTTCATTCATCTGTTTGAATTTTTTTAGATCATTGATTGTTTTTAAAGCTAGATTTTTTAACTCATTGGCATTTCAACCACTTCATTATCTGTGAATTCAGATATTAAAGAGTTGAATTTTTGGAGGAGTCATGTTTCTTGTATTGAGATTTGCACATCTGTTGTGATGGACATCTTCCAGTTTTATAAAGGGTCTCCTCAGTGGTCAGTCTTTTCTTGGGACTCAATCCTCAGTAACAGAAAGGAGAAAACAAACTGCCATAACAGAAACAACACCAAACTAAACTAGATATAGACATACAATAAAAATCAGTTACAGACAATTACTACAGCACCAGTAACCATAAAAAGAAAATGACAAAAATAATGTAGAACAAACTATGATGTTGAAAATTAATAAAGGTGAGAGTAATAATAAAAGAATAAAAGAAGGATAGGGCAGGGAAAGAGAAAAAAAGAAAAGCAGGTTAAATAAAAGGAAGGCAAAAAGAATGTGAGGAAGAAGGAAAGGAGCAAAAGATAAAAATACACAATTACAAAATATGGTTGGTGGAGTGGCTTGAGTGGTAGAGTGCCTGCCTAGAAAGCATGAGCCTTGAGTTCAAACCACAGTACAAAAAAAAAAAAAAATCAGGTGATTGTATATAATTACAAAATATAGAAAAACACATAAATACAAATATATAGGAAAGATGGCAGATTAAAAGTGTCTACCATTTCAACTCCATGAGGGAGAAGAGTCAGGTAACAAAGGAGAGGCTATATTATGAACAAAGAAAGAGAGGAAAAGAGCTGGGAAACCATAAAAGAAGTAGCCAGACAGTAGAAAAACATGGAGAAACAAAGGCAACAAAGAAAACAGGCAAATAGATCCAAATCTGTCCCCAACTCCCCAGGAGGGAGAGGAGAAGTAGAAGACGAATCATAAAGTAAACCAGATGGCCCTGGTGACAGATTGGCAATTCTAGCTGCAAGATAAGTCCACACATACTACAAACCTCAAATCCAAGTGAGGGGATTTGTGAGACAGTGATTGCTCTAGTGTAGAAAGCTAGCTCAGGTCAAGAAGTACACTCTGCCTAGCAAGTGTGAGGCCCTGTGTTCAAACCCCAGTATTGCCAAAAAAAAAAAAAAAAAAAGGAATTCTGGGTGCCAGTGGCTCACACCTATGATCCTAACTACCTGGGATGCTGAGGTAGGGAGGATCACAGTTCAAGGCCAGCCCAGGCAACTAGTTTGAGAGACTCCATTTCTAAATAACCACACAAAAATGGACTGGAGGTATGGCTCAGTGGTAGAGCACCTGCTTTGCAAGTGTGACTCCCTGAGTTCAAACCCCAGTCCCACCAAAAAAAGAAAAAAGGAAGACTTTCTACCACTCCCCTTATCTCACAGGGCTATAGCAAGATACTATCTTGAAAGAGGGCATATTATTTCAGATTAAAACACTCTGTAGACTTGAAAACAAGGAACAATCATAGCTTCAGGGAATCTTGGAACCCTGTACAATGTTTAGGTGGGAGATGGCCATGAGAGGAGATTGTGGAGAGGGAGAGGGTCTAATGTGGTCTCACAGTGAAGTCAAGCAGTAGGAATCTCTGACAGCAAAGGGCACAGTGGTCAGAGGCTGTGCTTCTCCCTGCCCATCCCCCCAACAAGGAGCAAGTCCCATTACCTGAGGGTTGCCACAGAAACAAAGCATCAAGCCTGTGGCTAGCATAATATTCAGTCTTCACAGCCTGCCTCCTGGTTGTATGTCTGGTTGTTAGGTGGGTCAGAGCCTTGAGCCTAGACCCTCCAAATCATGTGATACCCACAGGCTCCTTCCCTACATACACAGGAAAGTGAACTGTCAGATCCTGAGCAATGCATCCCAGCAGCACTGCTGTCATGAAAGTCTAAGGGCACCCAGCCCAGGCTTGCTGAATCACATGATTTCATCAACCTCCTCCCACCAGGAAGGTGAACCACCAGGAAATGCATCCCAAAGTGGGTTAGCCACCAGGCCATTCTGAGGACACTGAGACTGGACCCTCTGAATCATGTGACTTTCCACAGCCTCCTCCCCTCCACAGGGAGGTAAACTGCAGGGTGGGGTCTGAAAGCAATGAGGCATGCCACCAGGAACTGCATCCCAGCATGTGTTAACTGCCAGGTAAGACTGAGGGCCCCAAATCCAGATCCTCTGAATCACAATACTTCATAGTTTCCTCCTCCCCACAGGGAAGTGAACCCTGGATGGGATCTGCAGTGATTGAGAACAGTAAGCAGGGCAACTAGGCCCTTCAGTTCTTTCCCAGCCAGTGCAGAACTCAGTGCTCTCTGATACATTCAGGGGTCATCACAAGGTGTAGACACTTGCTATCCCTGGGGAAACAAACTGGGAGGATTGTGAAGCAACTGGAAACCACCCATAGGCTGTAAAGTTCCCTGCAACTAGGAACAGCTTCCAATAAACAAAGAAGGGAAGCTTTTATAATGAAAGCAACCCAGAAGAGAACAACCAGCCCTTCTACAAGAAACTTCAGCTAGTTAACCTGAAACTGAGCAGTACTGCAGATCAGGCCCAGGGCCCTGAACACAAGAGCAAATGCTTGGCTACTGAGCCATACCCCCAGTCCTGTGGTGAGAAGTAGCACCTCAGCTGTGCCACTATCGTGCTAGAACATGGAGAATATTTCAACTGAAAGACAACAGGTGATTAAAACTTCTAACCAACAACTTAGCCTTAAATACACAAACACCAATGCAGAAACACACACAAAAGAAAAAGGGAAAGCGAGGCAATGTTTCCTCCAAAACCCAACAACTCCATAGTAACAAATACTAATGACAATGAAGCAAATAAAATCTCAAAGAATTCAAAAAAAATTATTATAACGATCAACAAACTTAAAGAGGATTCTAATAAATGCCTTAATGAATTCTAAAACAGCTCAAATAGCTGAATGAAATAAAGAAGACAATGCATGACATGAAGGAGGAAGTCAGTAAAGACATAGAAATTCTAAAAAAAAACTCAGACTGAAATTCTAGAAATGAAAACCTCAAAAAATCAAATAAAAAGCAACGTTGAAAGTCCCCTCATTTTAGTGGTGTTCATTCCACTTCTATTTTATGAAATAGCTTGAAGAGCACTGGTGTTTATTCTTTATTTCCTTTTTGCTCAACCATCCTAGGACATGTTAACCACTTCACAATCTTGTGAAGGATAATTCCTTTGTAACACAGCTGGAAGCCTCCAGACATAAAGACACATAAAGCAAAGGACAAAAGGCAAACATGCAAATTGATTTGGTCCCCTCATTAAGGGCTTTCTAGAAGCTTTATTCAACAAGATTTTGTAATGTTTCATTGGTCAAACTGTCTCCTTAGGCTACCTAGCTGTCAAAGATGCTGGGAAATATTGTATTTTACACTGGCCCTACTGCCATACTATGCTGGTAGTGAGAGAGGGAAAATGCATATTGGATAAGCAATCAGCAGTATTTGCCACAAAAAATAGAACTAGAATGTACAACTTTTAAACCAATAGAAGAAATAAAAGTGATACAGAAAACTGAATGAATTCAATTGGTTGAGGAAAAAAGAAGAGTGAGGAAAAAGCAATAGGAAAGCATGATAAACACAAAGTATAAAATAATATCTGAGAAGCAAGTGTGAGGCCCTGAGTTCAAGCCCCAGTATGGCCAAAACACAAATAAGTAATACCTGAGAAAAATCCAAATCTATCTTTTTAAGAATTTAATTTACATGCAATAAAATTCACTATTTTGATGTACAGTTATATGTTGTACTAATACATATAGTCATGTAACACAACCATTACAAAATTGATCCATTACTCCAAAAGGTTTCCTCGTGCTGCACTTTTGTAGTCAAGTCTTCCTCACCCCAAGTCTCTAGCCACCAACCAGTCCCTGCTTTCGAGACCTATAGTTTTGCCATTTCTAGAAGGTCTGTGAATGGAATTGTATAACATATACCCTGAGTGCCTGGCTTCGTTCTTTCATAAGAATGCATTTAAAATTCTTTCAGATGATTATCAATATTCCATTCCTTTTTTTTATCATTGACTAATTATCCCATTGCGACATGTTCCAGTTTGTTTATTCATTCACTGCTTGAAGAACATGTGGTTTTCAGACTTTTGAAATAATGTATAGAACTTCTATAAAGATTCATTTGGGGGTTTTGTGTGAATATAAGTTTCATTTCTCTTGGGTAAATCCACAGGAGTGGATTGCTGAGTCGTATGGCAAGTATATATTTAACATCATAAAAAATTCCCAAACCATTGTCCAAAGTGATTGTACCATTTTGCATTTTTCACCACCAATGTACAAGAGTTCCATTTTTTTCTACATCCTCACCAGCAGTAGGTTTTATCAGGTTTGTTGTTAATGTTGCCATTCTAATAAGAAATAGTGCTATCTCATTGTGGTTTCAAGTGTATTTTCTTAATGATTTATGATATTGAGCATCATTCCAAATGCTTGTATTCTATCTGTATATCTTCCTAGCATCTCAACTCTTTTCAGAGCTTTTGCCCTTCTAAATCTACTTTCAATCACAATGAATATGAACTAAAATTAATTTTTTAAAAACAGCACAGATTTTTAACCTGGATAAAATATAATCGGCTATATACTATCAAAAAGATACATAAGCATAAGGACACCAAAATCTTGAAAATAAAAGGATAGAAAAATTATAGCAGGCAAATGCTAACTAAAATAAAGCTGGTTTTAACTATATCAATACCGGTGAAATTGACTTAAAAACATTATTTGTGACAAAATGGTAAGTAAATAATGAGAAAAGGTAACTGGGAAAATAACATGTAGGTACTTAGTGACAACCCCTATTTACATAAAGTAAAAACTGACTATAAAAGAAATTGGTGAGTTCACAGTTGAAGAAGCTTTTTAGAGTTGAGCGAAAAAACATATTGGTAAAAATTTAGAATGCTGGACTTCATTATTAACAAAACAATCTACTGAACAAACTTAAACCCCAGGCCTCAAAACTTTGAGACAAACATAGAATTTCAGGGAAAACTAACCATGTGCATGGCTACAAAGCAAATCTCTACAAATCACAAGACATACTATACAAACCACATTGTCTGATCACAATCTGATCAAGAAACAATAATAAGCCATGTCTTAAAATTTTTAAATAATATAAAATACTTAATGGGTCAAAGAAAAAAATATAATAAAACAGAATTGAATGATAATAAAAATACTAGAAGTCAAAACATGAGATGCAACAAAAAAGAAAATTTTTAAACTTTAAATACACGAAATAAAAAATCAATATTAACTCAGATGTTAGAAAGAACAGAATGAAACCAAAACAAGTCAAATGTTCTCTGGAAACACAAATAAAACAGTGCAATAAGAATTAAGAAAAAAAGAGAAGGCATAAATAAAAGCAACCTTAGAAATGAAAACAGAAGCAAACCTACAGGCACAGTGGAGAGAAAGCTGGGTGGGAACAAGATCCGGGTTGTGATATATCTCAATCTGTTTAGGACAGTTTGCTCATGTGCAAAATGGAGGTGATATTCACATAGTGGCTAGTCACAGGGGTCACTCAGAAAATATTAATTCCTTCCCCCTCCCCTCAACTCTTTTTAATTGTGGTTCTGCAGAATGAAGAGGGTAAAACAATTAAATATGTGAAACTTATGAATTATTCATCTTATACATAGTCATGTTCTCTATCAAGATGAATAAGCAAGAATTGCCCATAATTTGTTTTAAAGCGTGTTCTTACCTGCCAAAACACATTCTTAAGTATATAAAAGTCCACATCCACAGCAGCCATAAATATAATCAAAGGTAAAAAATAAGAATAAAGTGAAAAACTTGGTGTTCTTAGAAGAGGGTAGATAATTTGGTGAACCTAAAATATCAAAAGTAAACAACAAGTTAGTTTGCTGTTGTTATGGTTTAGATAAGAAATATCACCCCAAAAGGCTCATGTGTTGAAGGCTTGGTCCCCAGCTAGTGTCACTATTAGGAGGTGATTGGATTATGAGCTTGCTAACTTTACCAATGAGCTGTTAGAAAGTGGGGGCTGTTTAGAAAAGCAGGTCATGGGGGTCTGCCTTTGAAGGGTATATCTTTACCCTTACTCCTTCCTGTCTGGCTGTCTTGGCTTCCTGGCTGCCATGAGGTGGGCAGCTCTGATCCATTACTCCCTCTCTACCATGATGCTCTACCTTACCAGAGGCCCACAGGGATGAGATCAAGCAACCATGGATTGAAACCTTCTTTTAAATTGTTTCTCTCAGGTATTTATCATAGCAGTGAAAAGCTAACTTAACACAGCTGCCATGTTCAAATATTAGAAAGTAGGTTAATGTCATATCAATCTATAAATTTCAGAAGATTCCAATTTGCAATTAGTGAAAGATTGTCTACAAAATCATTCTCTGTAGTAATATAGAATATTTCTGGTGTGTCTAAATGAGATACGTACATAACCCTCTATTCATCAGGGAATTATGTGAGTTATTTAGTTGCATGAACATTGCTTATAGCACATGTTAATTAATATTTTCAAAAATGGTATCCCTACCATTAGTGGTACTTGAGATAATGTTAGGTGACTCACAGATAAGTATTTTTATTTCACTGTTAGATATTTAGTTTAATTTGGTTTAGACAAGGAAAATAATCTTGCACATGTACTTGTGATTTCACAGAAATTTGCTTAGGACTGAAAAATACTTCAGTCAGTAGACAAAAATAATAATTAGATAACAGTATAGTTGATTATATAAGATTTGAATCATGAAGGCTGTACACAGATTAATGGAAAACACAACAATAGGGTGGAGTGACTCAGGTGGTAGACTACCTGACTACCAAGCGTGAAGTTCTGTGTTCAAGCCCCAGTACCAACAAAAAAAAAAAGGTCAAAAGAAAACACAAATAGACTAAAGTGCTATAAATATTCCATCCTCAATGTTTACTTAGGCCCAGTCAATAGTTTAACCTTACCAGGCATAGTGGTGTACATCTGTAAGCTCAGGACTTGGGAGGCAAAGACAAAAGAATCACAGTATGAAGTCAGCCCAGGAAAAAATTGTCACGATCCTAGCTCAAAAACAAGCTGAGCATAATGTTGTCTGTGGGCCCATCTACTTGGGAGGTGGGGATAGGAGAATCGCAGTTTGAGGCCAGCTTGAACAAAGCTAGTGAGAGACCCTATCTAAAAAACAAACTGAAAAAAAAAGACAGTAAAAAAGGACTGGGGGGCATGACTCACATGCAGGAAAGCCCTGAGTTCAATACCAGCATCACCAAAAAAAAAAAATTAATCTTCATAATTTAACCTCTCTGTGCTTTGGTTTCCTTATAGTAAAATGGGAATAGAGTACTACTTCCACTTACTTGCTGAGAGAATGAATGAGTTAATCCAAGAGTTCATGAGTTAATAAATTAATAAATTCACAGCACTTAACGAGAGTCTGGCACATTATAAACACTCAAAATGTGTTAGCTAGTAGGAGCAGCGTTGTTTCAGAAGACTAAGAGACTTATGCAACTCTAGATAAGCACAAGCATTAGCTCCATTAAAAAAAATAATAAAACAATGAGTAGAGACAATTTGTTAATGATCTCATTGCTATGCAGTTGAAATTGGAAATTAGTAAGTTGGTAAGTTAATGAGTTTTTTCTTATGTCTATATTGTATTATATGATGCATGTTTTACACTTAACTGACAGAAAAAGCTAACTTGCCTCATTATGAAAGTAATGGCTGCCTTTTATGATGGCTCTCTACAATGCTAAAGACAACAGCAAGGAAGAAGCCAGTTACCCACAAGGGAAAGAAACAGGAGCAAGGCTCAAAGGAAGACGACAACCCAAGAATGCAAATGAATTTTCTTCACTTCAAAATTACTGCTTTATCTTCAGCTTTCCTAAATTGTGTCTCCTTTATTATAGATTTTCATATACAAGATGAAATTTTTTTGAATACCCAATTCACATGAAGAAAAAGAAACATTCCAACAGGACTAGGGATATGGCTTAGCAGTAGAGGGCTTGCCTCACATTCATGGTGCCCTGGGTTCAATCCTAGGACCACTAAATAATCCATGCATTTGAGGATGACATGGGTGTGGACCTTGTTTTTGGTATTTGTCCTCTGATTTATTCTCTAATTTATTGTACATACAATACCTCAACAAAATGGTAGGCCAGTTGTCCTATCACAAATCCTGACACAGAAAGAATTGTCAAGACCATGACTTCAGAATTCTTTAAAAACATCTTCGAAAATCCTTTAAAAAAAAGTATATTATTTAAACATAACCTAGTTTTAAAATGCTAGTAACCCTGATCTGATCAGTATGCATTGTGTACGTATATTGTACTGTACCCCCATAAAAATGTATAAATGTTATGTGTGAAGAAAAATGGTAATTTATAGTTTCAAAACAATTTCATTAATACTCACTCTGTAGTTGTTTAATTTTAAACTTCAGAGTTATATTATTATGGGTGAATAACTAGCAGTCATTACAAATCCAGTCTGCCAAGACATACATAAAGAGGCATCACCCACAGGTGAGAAATAATGAAAATCCAGACATAGTTCATCTCATATTAGTAGCTCTTCATTCTAAGCTAAAACAACATAATGTTCTTTAAATATCCTAAATGCCAGGAATCCCCTCCCTTTGTTTCGACACAGGATCTCATTACATAGCTCAGGCTGATCTCAAATTCAAAATCCAGCTGGGCACCAGTGGTTCATGCCAGTAATCATAGCTATTCAGGAGACAGAGATCAGGAAGGTCACAGTTTGAAGCCAGTCAGGCAAGTAGTTCAAGAGACCTCTTGAAAATACTCAAAACTAAAAAGGGCTGGTGGAGTGACTCAAGTAGTAGAGTGCCTGCCTAGCAAGCGAGAGGCCCGTAGTTCAAACCCCAGTACTGCCGAAAAAAACTTACAATCCTCCTGCCTCAGCCTCCCAAGTGCTGGAATTACAGTTGTGCACTACTATGACCAGCCAAAAATACTTTTGAGTCTAACAAGAAGGAAAACTGCAAATAACAAAAGGCATTTGTTATTCCCTATCTGCATTGTTTTGCATTGAAACCCTACTCTGCCCAAGATTATTCACTTCATCCCCTCCAGAGGCAATATCTAGGATATAATCTAATTAATTTATGCATAAGGAAAGATTCATTGCCATCCCAGATTCTGCATATCCTGTCTCCCAGCTACAGGTCAAGCCAACTCAGTAAATATTTCTTGAATATGTCTTATTATAATGCCAGATAAAGAAATACTTTGTACACTATTTCTACAATGCCCTTTACT
Organism: Castor canadensis; assembly: GCF_047511655.1. Classification (NCBI taxonomy): domain Eukaryota; kingdom Metazoa; phylum Chordata; class Mammalia; order Rodentia; family Castoridae; genus Castor; species Castor canadensis. The sequence continues at coordinate 89,075,361 of NC_133396.1, read as the reverse complement.
GCTGGACCACTTGTCTCTACCAAAAGGGACCAAAGTCTTTCATGAGTATTTTGAAGACCTGCAGAGAAAGCAATTTCTCTCTCTGATACGATGGTAAAACTGAAGAAGTGCATATTTGCTGCATTGTGTGTGCCCAGATCATCTTCTAATTCCAGAAAAGATTTTTGAGCAATTAACATTTTTCCTAAATTTTCTTTTACAGAGGTCTAGAAACTTTAATCACTAGAGTTGAATTGTGCAATATATTACTTCATCTGCATGAATACCATTCACTAGACTTGTTGAATTCTTATTTTGTGGTGGGAGGGTGGTAACTACAGTTTCAACTCAGGACCTTGCATTTGCTAAGCAGACACTCTCCCACTTGAGCCACACCCCCAGTCCTTTTCTGCTTTAGTTGTTTTTTGGATAGTCTCATGATTTTTTCCCAGGGCCAGCCTCAGATCACAATTCTCCTACCCATACTTTCCATGTATCTGAGATTTCAGATTTGAAATACCATGCCAGACTTATTTGTTGAGATGGGATCTTGCTAGCTTTTGCCTGGGCTGACCTCAAACTCTGATCTTCCTGATCTCCACCTCCTGAGTAGTAAAATTAGAGGCACGCACCACCATGCCCAACTAGGATTCTTTTTTTGGAAGTACTGAGGGTTGGACAGGGTTGAACTCATTGCCTCATGCTTGCTACTCAGGCACTCTACTACTTGAGCCACTCCACCAGCCCCTGAATTCTTAATCATTGTTTAAGAAGCCCTTCTTTGTGAAGCCTTTCCTAATTTACTTCTGGAGATTGTGATGGGCTGTTCATCTTCTCTGAAGAAGTCATATCAAAAGCCGTAATAATACAGACAAAATTAATGACACTGACTATGTAAGTTATGAATTATACATCTGGGCTCTCTTTATTTGCCCCAATCATCTCCCTTCATGTCAGAAATTCTCTGACATGTTACTTTCTTGTTACCAATATCTTTGTGTTTATACTTAGCACACTGCATCATAATTATTTGTTTGCCTGTCTCCCCCATGAGAGGGCTCCATGATGACAAGCACTGTCCACCCCCTTCTTGTGTGCCTACCATACTGTTGTGCTCAGCAAACGTTACTAAATGAAGGAACATAAATAGATGCTACTTACAATTGAATGAAGAGAGCTGTGCTCATGGCTCAAGTGGTAGAGTGCAAGTTTGAAGCCCTGAGTTCAAAACCTAGTACTGTCAAAAAAAATTGAATGAAAAAAAAACTAACAGCATTTACTCACAAGTTCCATTAGTTTCTTCTTTTGATATAGTTGTAAACACTTTTCTACACTGAGAGAAGTCTCTAAGGGCAGAGGAGAGATGAGATTTTAAAAACAACCACCTACCTCCCAAAACAATAGTGCCACATACAAGCATGGCAAAATGTTCCTTTATCACAAAGTAGTCAGCTGGTCTTCCACAGAGTAAATCAGGTGTGTTATTTTTTGTTACCCAGAAGGAAGAATTGACTTTTGCCATTGCTTTTCCAGGCCTAACTTGATGGATTCACAGGTAGTATTGTTGACACTTTCACAACTGCACACTAACCTGTTATAATATGCAAACAGAGGATTGTGAGGCCTGCCAGGACCCTGTCTATCCACATTCCTACCTAAGATGGTATCATACTCAAAACTGAGCACTTCTCTTCTTGTCAAAGAGCACACACTAATACCACCCGTTCTACCCATACGCCAAGAATATTTTATAGGAACAATAAGAGCTGTGTTAGTGTTTCTTCCTGATACTGCTACATACATATGAGAAAGAGACATACTGATTATTGCACTTACTATTACAATGACATGGTAAGGTGTTAGCTTTTCCCCACTGACCAATGGATTTCTCAAAGACCAAGGCTGAATACTGGCTTGCAACCAAGGCTGTGCACACAGTTACATGGCACAAGATACACTATCCACAAATAATTGAGCTAAATTCTTGGAGGGGAAAGAGAAAGGATAAACATTATGTTCCTTATTCTCTATAGGTACAAATCATTCTAGAATTCTATTTTACTACTGCCATCCCAAATCCTCCTTTTTCCTCTCTCAGCCTCCTCCAAATCCAAAATAGAAAATAAAAAACAAGGTCAAAGTTGATTCACCCCAGTTGAGGGTGGGAGTGAAGATGGGGGTGAAATAATCTAAAAACAAAGGAAAAGAGTGAGGTTGAGGTTTGGTCAAGTGATGTCTTTAATTGAATTACAAAAAGTCCCTCTTCCTCAGAGTAATGAAGCCTAATAACAGGCACATGGCCTGGTATGTTAATCATGAGCTGGATTTCAGCCCTGATGCCCCACCTCAGTTGGCACCCTTGTATAGGACATAGCCTGCACAGATTTATGTGGAGGTCCTAGAAAGGACTTATGCAGTTTTATTTTTCCTTGCAGCTACTATTAACCTAAAAACTCCTAGAAGTTCCTAAAGTAGTCCCAGTAATATTTAAAATTTATCTCTGGTCCCCTGTTTGCTACAGGTCAAAATGATTCTGATATAAAGCAGGTAATGGGCCAGAAATCAATTCAAAATACATCTTCAAGTTACCTTGCCTGTCTCTCAAGTAGCCCTTTAGGCCCTTTGTAGCTTCAAACCTTTATGTCCCCACATTAATGACCTTTAAATCAAGTTCTTCCCCAAATTACCAAAACCAGAGATATGTTCTTCCAAACCTAAACTGGCTCAGAGTTGAAATCAAGATGAGGGCTCTCAAAATCCCAAGGAACATGCTCAGCTCTGCATCTATTTGCCAGGGACAGTAATGCCAACTGGTATCACTTGGCAAAAGCTATTTCCATACCTTCTTCCTATTGGTTTCTTACCAACCTGCTTTGTTCTGATTGGCTGCATCCCTTATCCCCTACCCCCAATCCTGAAGAGGCTGAGTTATCTAGTTCCAGGGAAGTTTGCCTCTCTTAATGCTCAAGCTGTTGTCTACATCCACAACTGTTTTAACTGATTTTCTTTCCTGGCGTAATAGGTTAAATGGTCAAAGATATCAGCCATTTAGCCAGAATCTTTCTATGTATGTTTTTCTTACGCCAACTCTATCCAGCTCAGCCCTAACCTTCAACACTACCCTTCCTCCTCTCTGACTCATTTCTTCTTTTTTTCATTGTTTCCCTCTCAATGTTTTTCATTCCTACTTCCCTCCCCTCCTATTCCGTCACTGGCTTAAAAAAACAGCATCACCCATTCTCTGCAAGAGGAAAAAAATGCATGCACAAATTCTGTGATACTTAATAAATTTTTTGCCTCAAATCTAATTACTAGAAACCAGTGTAAATCTTTTTTAATGGATATTAAGTGTCCATTTACAGGTGACTTTCAAGGAAGGATTATTTTTTACTATTCTCATTTTTGTGCCTCATTAATCAAGGTTGCTGCATATCCTCTTGCCAGGGCACTAAGGAGGACATCAAAGCAGGAAGATGACTAACTATGTTATCAATCTTCTGTATCACTTATGTATTAAGGAAACGTTAGTTGAGAAAAAGTCCCATTTTCTAGAGACTAAATTGAATTTCAGGTCAACAGCTCTAGATCAGCCCCTGAATTATAACAACCACTATTGATATCCACACACCACCTCCAAAAATATTCTCTATGACATTTTTTTGTAAAGACTTGTATGATTCTTTTAAGCCCTGAACCCATCCCTACCGTAATTGCCACAGACTGATTTTTTAGAAGTGTTCATTCTTATTCACAGGCTCTCTCCTGAGAGACCCATTCCTTACCCTTTCTGCCCTTTCTTTGGTGGGGGAGGAGAAGTACTGAGGAATGAACTCAGGGCATCATTCTTGCTGGGTAAGCATGCTACCATAGGGCCATGCCCACAGTTCTTTTGCTCTGTTTGTTTTTCAGATAGTGTTTTCACTTCTGCCAGGTTTGGCCTTGGACCGCAATCCTCCTTTTTTCCCTCTCCTGTGTAGCTGAAATTACTGGTGTGCCCCACCACACTCGGCTCCTATCCTGCCTTTATGTAACTCACCCATTTGCCAAGTTAACTGTTTTTTCTCATTTTCCTCTTCACCTTACCTATACTGATTGCTCAGCATTGTTTGACTCTCTCCTTAGCTGCACTGCCTCAGATCGTTTGACTAGTGCCTTCCAGATGCTATGTAGCTCCTGCCCTACTGTTGCCTTTCAGGCTCACTTGGTTCACCTGAACCTTATAGGTAAGACTCCTGTGGTTTTCAGTTTCAAAATTCAGTTTCTCCAAAGCCTTATACATTAGGAAACTTGGATAAAATTTAAGAGTCAGTTCTGGCTGACGTATATAGTTGTGAAAGTCACTGATAACACATAACTAAAATACAGAGATGATCAAATTTCTCTTCATTACAACCTTTCTTAAAAGACCATAATAAACTCATTATTTCACCATTTTGGGCTAATTCAGCAAAAGTAAACTTTGGCAACTACCCAGTGTGTTTCCCCAACCCTGTCTTCTGACAGTAGACCAGACTATATAACTGAGATAGGCATGTAACATAGGCAGGTTAATCATAGTATCCTATCTGCCTAACACTAATATTGGCTCAAAGATAGGCATGGGACTCAGGCAGGACCAATCAGATGGTTCCTTACATCATTACCCAGAGTGAGAACTGTTCTGTTTCCATTTGGGTTTAGCTGTGGTGATGACTACCTAGAGCACCTAGAGATCACCTTCCTAGCTACATGGAGAAAGCCTACTTAACACCCAAAAGTAGATATTAGATAATAGCTATGAGGCACTATCTAAGATGTTTCTGAAGTCTTAACAAATAACTTTATAATCCTACTCTGGATTTTATTTTTTCCCAGAACTCATTGCTTAGTTTGAAAACTTATTGCCATCTATAAAGGGTAAGAATGAAGAGCAATTTCATTTTCAAATCCTTTAGATTTCTTCCAAATTTTATTTGAAAGCTGGTATTTTCCTTTTTCAGCTCATCTCTCTCCTCTCACATGTTAGAAAGTCAGGTGGCACTGGAATGCAGACTGCAAATATGCTTAACAAGATCATTCATTGAGTTCATTACCTAAATAACAAAGTTTCCAAACACTATGATCTCTCAACAAGGGCCTTTCTTCTCCAGCTTCCAGTAACATTTTTCTTTCTTTACTATAAATCCCCACCAGTAACCTCCTAGAGAACCTGAAGGCTTCTAATACTGTATTTGAGAACTGTAGCCTTTCAAAAACTCAACACTCCCCGCTTAGTTTTTTCTAGCTTCTACAACCATCCAGTCCCAAAGCTAAGGCCACATATTTTAGGGTTTGTTATGTCAATTTCTCACTTCAGGTTCCAAAATGTATATACTATGTATTTCAGTGAAACAAACACAAAACTGAGTAGATTAAAACAATAACTATCATTTATTTAGCTCATAAATCTATGATTTTGGCAAGGCTCAGCAGAGAAAATTTATCTCTGCTCCATACAGCATCATCTAGGTGGCTTGACTGCAGAGTTCACGTCCAAGGTGATTCACACATGTGTCTGGCAGGTTGAGGGTGATGGCCGACTGGAGTTCAGCCAGGGCTGCAGGTCTCTCCATAAGCTGGTTTCTAAAAGGAAGTGACTCAAGACAACTAGGCAGAAGCTACACCATCTTTTATGATCTAGCCTTGAAACTTACATAGAATCATTTTCACTGTAGTCACAGGCCTGCACAGACTCCAGAGGAGGGAAAAGAGACCCATCTCTCCATGTGAGAAATGCCATGACCACATTATAAGAAGAGCATGTGAGGTGGGAGATGAGATTGTCTTAGGAAATACAATTTACTACATATTAAATTGAACACTGGAGTAACTGCCAGCTCTTTACAATGTGGGGCACAATGTTAACCTAAACAGCAGTCTGCCTGCTTTGCTTAGTCTAGAGCAGTAGTTCTCAAAGGGTAGACCATAGGTCAGGTCAGTTCTGAATCATGACAAAAGTTCCACCATACACAGCAAAATGAGAAAAACAAATCTAACAAAGTTCTATAATGAAGCTTAATTTATTCATTTTAAAGGTTAAGGCCCTTTGCTGAAATATCTTTCCTATTTTTCTGATGTTAAAATGTCTTTTATTCAATAATAGTGATCGTAGGTAGTAGTTGTTTTCTTAATGATGTTATATCAATACCATCCCTTTATATTTTTTACATTTTTCTGATTAATAAGACATAAAAATCTAAAGAACCACTGTCTAGAAGTTGTCCTAACATTGAATTTATCCTTTGATTAACTACCTCTCAAATACTATGGAGGGGTTTTCTTGAATTACTAATATGTACTTTGAAAAAGTAACTACTCTATGGAAATTCAGAAAAAGCCATAAACTACCCGAGAAACAACTGAACTCAAAACATAATGGCATTTTAACTCTCCTATGAATCTGTCTATAATTCAGTAATGCAACAGGTAACAAGAGTTACTGCATTTCTCAAAACAGGCAAAAGTTATAGGTCCATAGATAAATGTTCAAATCCCCATATCAAAAGAACCTTTGAAATCACATCCAGGAATCTCTTGATAATCACTAGGGTTACATGCCTGAAAAAATAATATGACATTCAAATGAAGGCTTAAGAAATAAGAGGTCAGAGGAGAAAACAGACATAAAGTCAAAATGTTGAATGTGTTTGTGACTTGTCTGTTGGAGCAATAGGAATTGAAATGGGGCGCAGGCATAAGCAAGCTGTGGAGTCATTTTTATAAAGGTAAACAAGCTCTATAAATGAATGAAGAGGTAATAAGTTCTATGAATAAGGTAGTACTAAGTACTATAAATAGGTAGTACTAAGTGATTTCATTCTACTATTATTTACTAACTTACTATCCTATAGACTTTTTACATGTGAGGAAGAGCAAGACAAAGTCCCTTCCTCAAAAAGCTCTTCATCACATGGAGAGACAAACATGTGAACAATTAAATGGTACAGAATGAAGTTACTGGCACTACTGGTGCCCCAACAAAGGAAGGATTTGCTCTTTGTAATATTGGGAATAGGAAAGGTCATGGGGTGGAAAACTACAAATTGCTTCACTAAGGGTCAGAATTGAATTCTAAGAGGTTCCCCAGCTGGGGCAAGATGAAGAGGAGCTGGTAAAGAAGCTAGAAAAGCAGACTGTAAGAAAGTAGAGGCATTAAGGTGCCAATACAAGGAGTTTTACAAATACAATATTAGCAAATGTATCAAACACTACAAAAAAGTTTGAAGCTAAAGATTGAGAGATAAAGGAGAGAGAGATAGAGAGATTTTTATTTTATTCCAGGAATTTTCCAGAAAAGCCTCAGTCTTACTTAGGAATCTCACAGTGAGATCCAGGAATCCCTCCCACTCACCAGGAGCACACACCTGGAGAGTAATGTTGCATTCATGATAAAGGCTCAGAAGATGCAGAGTGAGACTAGAAACAACAAAAATGACATTTGGCCTCTTCCTAAATTATTTCAGTGCATAAGGACACTGGACTTCTTGAAATACACTCTATTAAGAGAACAAAGCAAACACAGATCTCCTTCTTTGTATAACCCATAAATGCCCACCTGGCCTACCAGAGATAGAGGTAAGAGGTATTGCTTTCTCCTTCTGCTTAAAGAAACTGAAATTGAATTGTTCTCACAGTAAAAAGATCTCAACACTTATAAATTGAGGAGACATTAAAACAACATTATCTCAAAACTGTGGTTGAGAAAATGTCAAGTAACAAAGTATTTCTGAATTATTCAGTTATTTTCCTTCTCCCTTAAGTCAAAAAATAAGTTTGCAGAGCAAGACATGGAGGAGAAAATTGTAACAAGAAATAAATGCTCTTTTAAATTTTTTTCTTTTCTATAAAACTTTCCCAGAAAGTCACAAAGTAATAGAAGATTCAGGGACTTGATTAAACAGACTAGAATAAAAGTACTTTCCAAATCACCAATATGTAATCAACTATGACATTTAAAACCTAGGAATGTCATAGGAACAGGAACAGGAGGAAAAGTGGGCTGGAGCCCACTTATAGCATCTGCATTGCCAAATACATGGGATAGGGGAAACCTTCTGAATATAAAGCCATGCGGATTTCTGTTTATTGATTTAAAGATAGAAAGAGGTTAAAGATTAAATAGGAGTTTTACTCAGACATTATATTCCACCTTACAGGTGAATTTTAATTTGGACATAGAAATGATAGTTATAACCAGAAGACCCTGGTATGAACAAGTCTTAATATTTCCTTGTTCCAGATTGCCAATCCATAAGATTTCTTTGAGAGAGAGAGAGAGCAATTTTCCCCCTCCGAAAATAGCCAAACATATCTTTTTAATGGAATTCCCAAGTTGAATAGAAATTCCTTGTCTCAGTTACCCAGAAAATCATTGGATTCTCTAAATGGTTTTACAGCTTCCGTAGGATTTCTGAAGGAGTATGAAACTCACATGGGGCTGCATATGGTACAGCAAAGGCAAGACGAGAGGGTCTGGACCTATACCTGCTGAGCAGGGTCAAACAAGCAAAAGTGACTGAATGTTGTACATTTTTATAAAATCTTTTATCTATTTTTTTACTTCAATTGGCATGAGTAGGTTTGTCTTTACTGATACCAGAAGAAAATGTGGACTTTTATAAAATGTATGTTCAGTAGAAAGAATAATCAGGACTTCTCTTCTGACCACAGCTTAGACTACAGACTTGGCACTTTTCACTTGACCTGAAAGGAAACAGATTTTAAAATTACACTTTATCAATTTGTGATATGAAAGACAATGAAGCTAATTTTTTTTAATTTTTATTTTATTCATATGTGCATACATTGTTTGGGTCATTTCTCCCCCTTCCTCCACCACCTCCCTTACCCATCCCCCATTCCCTCCCTTAACCCCCCTTACCCTCACTACCAGGCAGAAACTATTCTGCCCTTATCTCTAATTTTGTTGAAGATAGAGTATAAGCAATAATAGGAAGGACCAAGAGTTTTTGCTAGTTGAGATAAGAATAGCTATCCAGGGAGTTGACATGCATTGATTTCCTGTACATGTGTATTACCTTCTAAGTTAATTCTTCTCGAACTAACCATTTCTCTAGTTCCTGGTCCCCTTCTCCTATTGGCCTCTGTTGGCTTAAAGTATCTGCTTTAGTTTCTCTGCATTGAGGGCAACAAATGCTATCTAGTTTTTTGGGTGTTTTACCTATCCTCATATCTTCCTTGTGTGTTCTCGCTTTATCATGTGATCAAAGTCCAATCCCCTTGTTGTGTTTGCCCTTGATCTAATGTCCGCATATGAGGGAGAACATATGATTTTTGGTCTTTTGGGCCAGGCGAACCTCACTCAGAATGATGTTCTCCAATTCCATCCATTTACCTGCTAATGATAACATTTCATTCTTCTTCATGGCTGCATAAAATTCCATTGTGTACAAATACCACATTTTCTTAATCCGTTTGTCAGAAGTGGGGCATCTTGGCTGTTTCCATAACTTGACTATTGTGAACAGTGCTGCAATAAACATGGATGTGCAGGTGCCTCTGGAGTAACCTGTGTCACATTCTTTTGGGTATATCCCCAAGAGTGCTATTGCTGGATTATATGGTAGATCAATGTTTAGCTTTTTTAAGTAGCCTCCAAAGTTTTTTCCAGAGTGGTTGTACTAGTTTGCATTCCCACCAGCAGTGTAAGAGGGTTCCTTTTTCCCCACATCCTCTTAAACACCTGTTGTTAGTGGTGTTGCTAATGATGGATATTCTAACAGGGGTGAGGTGGAATCTTAGTGTGGTTTTAATTTGCATTTCCTTTATTGCTAGGGATGGTGAACATTTTTTCATGTGTTTTGTGGCCATTTGAATCTCTTCTTTTGAGAAAGTTCTGTTTAGTTTACTTGCCCATTTCTTTATTGGTTCATTAATTAAGGGAGAATTTAGTTTTTTAAGTTCCCTATATTTTCTGGTTATCTGGTTATCAGTTCTGTTGTTGTCTCATCAAAGGGGAAAAAAACAAACAAACAAAAAAACAAAAAAAAACACCAAAACACCACAAAGTGTCCCAAGTTCAAGTGCAATACAGTTTCAGGAAGTTTTTCAGCATGCAGATGTAGTTTGGTTGTTGTCTCATCAAAGGTAGGGAGAGAGAAAAAAATAAAGTCTGGAGACAGTTCTGTGAATGGCTATCTTGGCTGTGGCTCACCTGCCCGCTGCTGTCAGCCTGCTGTTGCTGGAGGCTTTATTTATGCAGATCTCAGGAGTGAGCTTAACACTCACCTAGCCTCTCAGGCTTTGTTTACTTAGAGTTCTCCTAGGTGCAACCACCACTGCTACAAGATTTCCCCTTTCCAAGCACACTGGGGGAGGTGACACTACTCCTGCTTTCTCAGGCTGCCATGTTTATTTACAGTTCACATGGGAAGTGGGCCTTCCCCCCTCTCCTGTGGAGTTTTCCTCCCATTGCCACTTTTACAAGCTTTCCTGCTCCTGGTTGCTGGGCAGGTGCTGCCGCTCCTGCCTTCTCTGGCTGGCTTGTTTATTTACAGTTCCGTGAGGGATTTCCCCTCCCCTCCTTCGGTGCTATGAAGGAGCACCTCTTTACTACCTGTCTTTTTTGTTGTTTTTGTTTATTATTCATTTTTTTTTCTCTTTTTTCCCTGTGTGGGGGGTCAGTCTGTCCAGGGGGCTATGCTGATCTGGTCCAGGTTTGTCTGTGGAAGTACCATGTGCCACTTAGCTCACTTTGTGTTCTCCTTCTCCCAAGAAGTCTGGGAACAGGCGTCTGGTGGTGCAGGAGCCCTGCTGGTTTCTCCATTTAGCGTGGAGTGGGGATGCTACGCAAGGGCTGGGGGTGTAGAGGAATCAAAGTTTTGCCTCTTCTCGGTGGTTTTTCCTGTAAGGTGTATCTCCAGTGTCTCTCCAAGATTTTGTTTTAGGAAACACACTTTCTGCTTCCTCCCTCTAGTGGCCATCTTGAAATCAGTTGATCAAAGTAATTTATGTGCATATATGTATATAAGCAAATATCACAGTGAAATCCCTTGGTATAATTAATTTATGCTAATAAAATTTTGAAAAAGGTAAACAAGGGAGGGAAAGAGGATTGTTGGACTAGCCCATTGGTAGTGGTGGAGCAGGTAGGAAGTGAAATACTTAACTAATAATTTAGATCTTAATCATCTTACTCCTGAACTACACTAGGCTTGCTTTCTTTAGTCTCTTCTTCCTCCAATCCATTTTTACAAAAGCCATATTAGTCACTCCTACCATAAATTCCTCCCCCCTTTTTTTGTGGTAAAGGAGATTGAATCTAGGGCCTCACACATGCTAGGTAAGTGCTCTACCATTTAAGCCATTGCTCTGGCCCTTTTGTACTAATTTTGTGTTTGAGATAGTTCTCACTAACTTTGTCCAGGCTGGTCTCAAATTCATGATCCTCCTGCCTCAGCTTCCCAAGTGCTGAGATTACAGCTCTGAAGAAGAATCACCTCTTCCCCCAGGTCCACAGTGTTATATCCCCTGCAGGCACCTTCTTATCACTGGATGTTATGCTAGGTCTTGATGCAGAAATGATCCTTCATTTTATGTTGAAGAAGCAAAGATGAGAAGTTCAGTAAATGATTCAAAGTTACTCTAGTCAATGGCTGAACTAGTAATAATACTGATTATATGGGAAATGTGATTCACAGCTTTACATGTTAAAAAAAGGAGGTGATAGCTGGGAACCAGTGAGTTCACACATGTAATTCTAGCTACTTAGAAGGCAGCTATGCTCACCACTATGCCACCAATGCATTTAATTCATTGGTGGCTGAGATTGGGAGGATCACAGTTCAAGGCCAGCCCAGGCAAGTTTTTTAAGAGACCCATTTCTAAAAAATAACCACAACAAAGTTGTGGGGCTCAAGCGGTAGAGTGCCTGCTTTGCAAGCATGATACCCTGAGTTCAACCCCAGTTACACCTCTCCAAATAATAATAATAAATAAAAAGGAGGAGAGTACATTTGAATAATAGCTGGTTTAGGCTGGGACATAATGACTTACTGCATGCCCATTGTTTTAAAAATTGGCTACATGAAGATGGCAACTAGATGGAGGAAGCAGAAAGCGTGCTTCCTAAAGTAAAATCTTGGAGAGATGCTGGAGAACACCTTGCAGGAAAAACCTCCAAGAAGAGGTAAAACTCCAACATCACCACAACCCCAGCCTGCACATAGCATCCCCACTCCACGGTAAACAGAGAAACCAGGAGGGCTTCTGCACCACCAGATGCCAGTGCCTAACCTGCTTGGGAGAAGCAGACCACCAGGTGAGCTAAGTGGCACGCAGTACTCCCACAGACAAACATGGGCCAAATCAGCATAGCCCCCTGGACAGACTGACCCCCCACCCAGGGAAAAAAAACAAACTGAATAATAAACAAGCAGCTGGCAAAAAAAAAAAAAAGACACGTAGCCAAGAGGGAGGGGCGCCCTGAGCACCGAAGGAGGGGGGAGGGGCAATCCCTCATGGAACTGCAAATAAACAAGCTGGCCAGAGAAGGCAGGAACAGCGGCACCTGCCCAGCAACCAGGAGCGGGAAAGCTTGTAAAAGTGGCGATGGGAGGAAAACTCCACAGGAGAGAGGGAAGGCCCACTTCCCATGTGAACTGTAAATAAACATGGCAGCCTGAGAAACCAGGAGTAGTGTCACCTCCCCCAGTGTGCTTGGAAAGGGGAAATCTTGTAGCAGTGGTGGTCACGCCCAGGAGAACTCTAAGTAAACAAAGCCTGAGAGGCTAGGTGAGTGTTAAGCTCACTCCTGAGATCTGCATAAATAAAGCTTCCAGCAACAGCAGGCTGACAGCAGCGGGCAGGTGAGCTGCAGCCTAAGATAGTCATTCACAAAGCTGTCTCCAGACTCTTTTTTGTTTGTTTCTCTCTTCCTTTGATGAGATAACAACCAAACTACACCTGCATGCTGAAAAACTTACTGAAACTGTATTGCATTTGAAATTGGGACACTTTGTGGTATGCTTTTTTGTTTTGTTTTTTGGGTTTTTTGTTTGTTTGTTTGTTTTCCCCATTGATGAGACAACAACAGAACTACATCTGAGACACCATCTCCAGGATTGGAGGCTGAGGGACTAACAACAAAATTATTAAGACTGAAACTTTATTGCATTTGAACTTGAAGATTTTTTTTATTTAATTTTAGTTTTCAATCCTCTCTCTGTCTCACTAATACCTGCTTAGCTTACTGTTGATTAGTACACTATCTCTCCCTGTTTATATCTTTGACACAGTATTTTTTGTTGTTTGTTTTGTTTTATACTTGTTTGTTTATTTGTTTTTCCCTTTTTCTTTACCTTCTTTGCTTTCCCTCTCCTCTCACCCTTCCATTCTAAATATCACCATTATTATTATTGCAAGGTAGAAAATACTTAATTGTACACAGTACAGGGACAGTAACAATACCAAGGGCAATGATGGGAAGACAGAAAAAACAGGGAAACAGGTTTCCCCATAGCAAAAAATTAGTACAGGAACAAGAGGGAAATGAAGAAAACAGAAACTCAGATCCAGACTCCAACAAATTGAAGATAAACTATGACAAAGAACCAAAGAACCAAAGAACAATCTGAAAGAACAAATCCTCTGAGTAATCAATGAGAATTTTATAGAGATGATACTGGATATGGTCAACCAAAATGTACAGGAGACACTCAAGAAATTCCAAGACAACAAAAATAGAGAATTTGAGAAAGCACAAGAAGAAATACAAGAAACCACAGAAGCACTGTATAAACACTAAAGTGAAACAAAGAACACAATTAATAACGAGATAAATGAACTCAGGACAAAAAGATAATATTAAAGAGGAAACTACTCAGGATATGGAAAACCTCAGAAAAAAGAATGAAACAGAAATGCAAAACAAAATGGAAGGCCAATCCAGCAGAACAGAACAAGCAGAAGACAGAATCTCAGAACTCGAAGATGAAATGGTAATTAAAGTAAAAACCAAAGAACTATTAGTTAAACAACTCAAGACATGCTAAAAGAAAATGCAAGAACTCACTGACTCCATCAAAAGACCAAACCTGAGAATCATGGGCATTGAAGAAGGAGAAGAAGTGCAAGCAAAGGGAATGCATAACATATTCAATGAAATAATTACAGAAAATTTCCCAAATCTAGAAAAATCTATGCCCATACAGATGCAAGCAGCCTCAAGAACAACAAACACACCAGACAAAAATAGATCTACCCCACGGCATATTATCATTAAAACAACAAGTACAGGAACGAGCAAAAGAATATTGAAGGCTGTAAGAGAGAAAAAACAAATAACATACAAAGGTAAACCCATCAAAATCACAGCAGACTTCTCAACAGAAACATTAAAAGTAAGAAGAGCTTGGGGTGAGATCTTCCGGGCAATGAATGAAAATAACTTCAACCCCAGGATACTCTACCCAGCAAAACTATCATCAAAATAGATGGAGCAATAAAAGTCTCCCATGATAAGCAGAAACTAAAACAATATGTGACCACAAAGCCACCACTACAAAAGATTCTTCAAGGGATTCTGCACACAAAAAGAGAAACACAACAAACCATGAAAGGACAGGCAGCACAAAACTACCTAGGGCACAAAGCAAGCCTCAGCAAATATAAGAAAATAGAAATTATACCATGCATTCTATCTGATCACAATGCAATAAAACTAGAACTCAACAACAAAAGTAAAGACAAAAAACATGCAAACAGCTGGAAACTTAATAACTCATTGCTTAATGAACAACATGTCACTGATGAAATAAAAGAGGAAATTAAAAAGTTCCTGGAAGTCAATGAAAATGAAACACAACCTACCGGAACCTATGGGACACAGCAAAGGCAGTCCTGAGAGGAAAGTTTATAGCCATGAGTGCATATATTAAAGACTGAAAGATCCCAAATCAATGACCTAATGATACATCTCAAACTCCTAGAAAAACAAGAACAAGCAAATCCCAAAACAAATAGAAGGAGAGAAATAATAAAAATAAGAGCTGAAATCAATGAAATAGAAACCAAAAAACCATACAAAGAATTAATGAAACAAAAAGTTGGTTCTTTGAAAAAATAAACAAGATCGACAGACCCCTAGCAAACCTGACTCAAATGAGAAGAGAAAAAACCCAAATTAGTAGAATCAGGAATGCAAAAGGGGAGATAACAACAAACACCACGGAAGTCCAGGAAATCATCAGAGACTATTTTGAGAACCTATATTCAAATAAATTCGAAAATCCTAAAGAAATGAACAGATTTCTAGATACATATGATCATCAAAAACTGAACCAAGAGGATATTAATCACCTGAATAGATCTAGAACACAAAATGAAATTGAAGCAGCAATCAAGAGTTTCATCAGGTCCAAGACCTGATGGATTCTCTGCTGAATTCTATCAGACCTTTAAAGAAGAACTGATACCAACCTTCCTTAAACTGTTCTACAAAATAGAAAGGGAAGGAAAACTGCCTAACACATTTTATGAAGCCAGTATTATACTTATCCCAAAACCAGGCAAAGACACCTCCAAAAAGGAGAAGTATAGGCCAAACTCCTTAATGAACATTGATGCAAAAATCCTCAATAAAATAATGGCAATCCGAATTCAACAACACATCAAAAAGATCATTCAGCATGACCAAGTAGGCTTCATCCCAGGAAGGCAGGGGTGGTTCAACATACAAAAATCAATAAACGTAAGAAACCATATTAACAGAGCAAAGACAAAAACCACTTGATCATCTCAATAGATGCAGAAAAAGCCTTCAATAAAATCCAACACCATTTCATGATAAAAGCTCTAAGAAAACTAGGAATAAAAGGAATGTACCTCAACATCATAAAAGCTATATATGACAAACCTACAGCCAGCATTATACTTAATGGAGAAAAACTGAAACCATTCCCTCTAAAATCAGGAGCTAGTACTGGAATTCCTAGCCAGAGCAATTAGGCAAGAAGAAGGAATAAAAGGAATACAAATAGGTAAAGAAACTGTCAAAATATTCCTATTTGCAGATGATATGATCCTATATCTTAAAGACCCAAAAATCTCTACTCAAAAGCTCCTAGATACCATCAATAGCTATAGCAAGGTAGCAGGATATAAAATCAACATAGAAAAATCATTAGCATTTCTATACACTAATAATGAACAAACTGAGAAAGAATATATGAAAACAATTCCATTTACAATAGCCTCAAAAAAATCAAATACCTAGGTGTAAACCTAACAAAGGATGTGAACGACCTCTACAAGGAAAACTATAAACTTCTGAAGAAAGAGATTGAGGAAGACTATAGAAAGTGGAGCGATCTCCCATGATCATGGATTGGTAGAATCAACATAGTAAAAATGTCTATACTCCCAAAAGTAATCTACATGTTTAATGCAATTCCCATCAAAATCCCAATGACATTCATCAAAGAGCAATTTTATATAATGTATATATTTATATACTATATTATTATATACTATATCACTATATAATATACTATAATAATAAATAAATAACTCCTGCATCTAAATAAAAAGATCATTTTCCATGCTAGAGATTGAACTCAGTGCCTCATACATGCTAGGCAAGTGAGCTATCACTGAGCTACACCCCCTACCCAAGACAACTCAACTTAAAAATTAAAAAGAATTAGGGCTGGGAATATAGTTCAATAGTAGAGCACTTGCCTAACATGCAGAAGGCTCTGGGGTCAATCTCCAGCACCACACACACACACACATACATACAAAAAAATTACAATGAATTAAAAACAGATGTTTCTCCAGAGAAAATATACAAATGAACATATGAAGGGACTAAAAGCATTATAATTAGGGAAACAAAAGTCAGAACTACATTATGAAGATACAACTTCACATCCACTAGAATGACTAAAAAATTTTAAAAGAAAATAACAAATGTTAACAAATATGTGGAGACATTGGAATTTTCATGTACTGCTGTTGAAAGTGGAAAACAGGCAGTTTCTCAAAAGGTTACCTGTAGAGTTACCATGTGACCCAGAAATCACACTTCTATTTATATACCAAAGGAAAGTGGAAACATACAAAATTTTGACATACAAAAATTTTGACATAAAATCTCATTGGCATCATCATTTATAATAGCTAAAAGAGTGGCAAGCCAATGTACATTGACTGATAAATGGATTAAATTCATATCCATATAATGGAATGTTCAGCTATAAAAAGGGATAAAGTACTGATACACCATGGATATTATACCCTTGAAACATTATGCTAAGTGACAGAAGCCAACCACAAAAGCCAACATATTACTTCATGACTCTATTCATGAAAAGCTCAAAACAATTAATCCAGAGAGCTAGAAAGTAAATTAATGGGGCTGGTGGAGTGGCTCAAGTGGTAGAGTGCTTCCCTACCAAGTGCAAGACCCTCAGTTCAACCTCCAGTACCACAGGAAGGAAGGAATGGAGAGAGAGAGAGAGGGAGGAGAGAGAGAGCAAGGAGAGAGAGAGGAAGGGAAGAGGGAGGGAGGGAAGGAGGAAGGAAGAACAGGAACCATAATGGTTGGCAGGGCATTGGTAAGGGAGGAATGGAAGTGTCTGCTAGTAAGTGTAGGATTTCTTCCTTGGGGTATACTAAAATTAAATAATGGAATAATTACACAACTTTGTATATATACTGAAAACCACTCAATTGGACCCTTTAAAAAGGTGAATTTTATGAGAATTATATCTCAATAAAGCTATTATTTGCGTGTGTGTGTGGCACTAGGGTTTGAACTTAGGGCCTTAAGCTTGCTAGACAAGTACTTCATCACTTCAGTCATGCTCCTAGCACTTATAGCTTTGGTTATTTTCCAGGCAGGATCATGTGTGCTAGCATGGGCCAACCTCAGACCATGACCCTCCTACCTATGCCTCCCATGTACTTACAAATGTGAACCACCTCACTCGGCTTTTTTTTTTTTCCTTTTTTTTTTTAATGTTGTGTTGGGGGTACATTGTGACATTTACAAAAGTTCTTATGATATATCAAATATATCATAGTTGAATTCACCTCCTCCATCATTCTCCTTTATCCTCTCTCCTTCTCATTCCTGGAATAGTTTCAACAGGTCTCAATTTTCAATGAACATACATGTGTACACAGTATTTGCACCATACTCACCCTCCTACACCCCTTCCTCACATCCTCCCCTACTCCCACGGGTACCAACCACTCAGCTTTGCTATTGAGATAGGGTCTTACTGACTGTTTTCCAGGCTGGCCTCAAACTGCAATCCTCCTATTTCCATCTCCCAAGTAGTTGGAATTACAGGCATGAGCCACTGCACCCAGCAAATCTGCTATTTTTACAAATCTTAGATATATCCGCCACCAAAAGTCTGATACATGCACCTTTTCCATTCTCAGGATGGTACTCCCACAATAGGCTTCTCCCCAAATATAGAATGATAATACTGAAAATTCTTTTTCAAATTCTGCCACTCTGCCTCCCGGGAGGACATGCTTTCCTGTTTGAGCATCACTGATCAAAATCAAAGGCATAAATTGGGTATTGGGTGCACATTTGTAATCCTAGCACTTGGAAGGCTGAAGCAAGAGGATGGAGAGTTTGAGGCAAGACCCTGTCTTCCAAAAAAACATATAACATTTAATGACTAATGATCATAATATCAAAATTAGTATTAGGCATTTGTTATGGAAGGAATTTAGCTATTACTATTAGTTATAACTAATAATGAAGCTAGGGAAATTGGACCCAATCTCCCATGGATTAGTACTTATAGCAAAGTTAATTATTACTTAAGGAAGATTGTTAAAAAACACGATCTCAGAAATAACAGCATTGGACTTAATTCTCATCTCTTCTGACATTTGAACCACCTTCTGTTCACAACTTACGTGGTGTGGTCATTTTTATGAGGATGGGAGCCACAATATCTTCCAGTTGCTGTCTCTGCTCATAGAGTTCATCAATGGAAGCTTCTGGATGGGTTTCCAGCCACTCATTTTTTGCACGGCTTGCATTAAGGATGGCATTCTAGGGACAAAAACAGTGAATTTATTTTCCACTTATTTATTGAAAAATAAAACTCTATCATGTCTCTAAACCGGCACTGTCCAACTGATCCTTCTGTGATGCTGGGAATGTCCTACATCTGCACTGTCCAGTACAGTGGCCCTAGGTATATTTAGCTGTTGAGTACTAGAAATGTGACTATTTTGACTGAGGAAATGAATTTTAAATGACATTTAATTTTTAATAATTCTAATTTAAATAGGCACATGTGGGTTGCGGCTACTGAATTGAGCAGTAACAGCTCTAACATCAGCAGAATATGAGTTAGTAAAATTCACCATCAAGAATCAAGAAGCTTACAGCAAGGTAGCAGGATATAAAATCAACATAGAAAAATCATTAGCATTTCTATACATTAATAATGAACAAACTGAGAAAGAATATATGAAAACAATTCCATTTACAATAGCCTCAAAAAAAATCAAATACCTAGGTGTAAACCTAACAAAGGATGTGAACGACCTCTACAAGGAAAACTATAAACTTCTGAGGAAAGAGATTGAGGAAGACTATAGAAAGTGGAGAGATCTCCCATGCTCATGGATTGGTAAAACATAGTAAAAATGTCTATACTCCCAAAAGTAATCTACATGTTTAATGCAATTCCCATCAAAATTCCAATGACATTCATTAAAGAGATTGAAAAATCTACCGTTAAATTTATATGGAAACACAAGAGGCCACGAATAGCCAAGGCAATACTCAGTCAAAAGAACAATGCTGGGGGTACCACAATACCTGACTTCAAACTATATTACAAAGTAATAACAATAAAAACAGCATGATACTGGCACAAAAACAGACATGAAGACCAGTGGAACAGAATAGAGGACCTGGATATGAAGCCATACAACTATAACCAACTTGTCTTTGACAAAGGTGCTAAAAATATACAATGGGGAAAAAGCAGCCTCTTCAACAAAAACTGCTGGGAAAACTGGTTAGCAGTCTGCAAGAAACTGAAACTAGAGCCATGTATATCACCCTATACCAATATTAAGTCAAAATGGATCAAGGATCTTAATATCAGACCCCAAACTCTAAAGTTGGTACAGGAAAGAGTAGGAAATACTCTGGAGTTAGCAGGTATAGGTAAGAACTTTCTCAGTGAAACCCCAGCAGCACAGCAACTAAGAGATAGCATAGATAAACAGGACTTCATAAAACTAAAAAGCTTCTGCTCAACAAAAGAAATGGTCTCTAAACTGAAGAGAACACCCACAGAGTGGGAGAAAATATTTGCCAGCTACAATTCAGACAAAGGAATGATAACCAGAATATACAGGGAATTTAAAAAACTAAATTCTCCCAAAACTAATGAACCAATAAAGAAATGGGCAAGTGAACTAAACAGAACTTTCTCAAAAGAAGAAATTCAAATGGCCAAAAAACACATGAAAAAATGCTCACCATCTCTAGCAATAAAGGAAATGCAAATTAAAACCACACTAAGATTCCACCTCACCCCGGTTAGAATAGCCATTATTAGCAACACCACCAACAGGTGCTGGCGAGGATGTGGGGGGAAAAGGAACCCTCTTACACTGTTGGTGGGAATGTAAACTAGTACAACCACTCTGGAAAAAAATTTGGAGGCTACTTAAAAAGCTAAACATTGATCTACCATTTGATCCAGCAATACCACTCTTGGGGATATACCAAAAGACTGACACAGGTTACTCCAGAGGCACCTGCATACCCATGTTTATTGCAGCACTATTCACAATAGCCACCTTATGGAATCAGTCAAGATGCTACACTACTGACGAATGGATCAAGAAAATGTGGTATTTATACACAATGGAATTTTATGCAGCCATGAAGAAGAACGAAATGTTATCATTGTCTGGTAAATGGATGGAATTGGAGAACATCATTCTGAGTGAGGTTAGCCTGGCCCAAAAGGCCAAAAATCGTATGTTCTCCCTCATATGCGGACATTAGATCAAGGACAAACACAACAAGGGGATTGGACTTTGATCACATGATAAAGCGAGAGCACACAAGGGAGGAGTGAGGATAGGTAAGACACCTAAAAAATTAGCTAGCATTTGTTGCCCTCAATGCAGAGAAACTAAAGTAGATACCTTAAAAGCAACTGAGGCAAATAGGAGAGGGGGACCAGGAACTAGAGAAAAGGTTAGATAAAAAGAATTAACCTAGAAGGTAACACACATGCACAGGAAATTAATGTGAGTCAACTCCCTGTATAGCTATCCTTATCTCAACTAGCAAAAACCCTTGTTCCTTCCTATTATTGCTTACACTCTCTCTTCAACAAAATTAGAGATAAGGGCAAAATAGTTTCTGCCAGGTATGGAAGAGGTTGAGGGGAGGGGGAGGAGGTGGAGTGGGTGGTACGGGAGGGGGTGGGGGCAGGGGGGAGAAATGACCCAAGCATTGCATGCACATATGAATAATAAAACAATAAAAATTTAAAAAAAAAACAAAGAAGGAAGGAAAAATAAATAAAATAAATAAATAAATAAAAGAATCAAGAAGCTTTGGGAGGCTATGGAAGGAGGTTTTTAAGTTCAAATCCAGCCTAGGTTACATGGTGCAACCCTGTATCAAAGAAAAAAAAAGAAAAAAGAAATGAGTCAAGAAGTTTGGGCTACTTTACACTTCTCCACTTCTCTCTAATTCTTCATTTTCATTGAGCCCTGTGACAAAGCGAAGTGCTTGCAAAAGGTCGGAAAAGAATGGGTGGATGGTATGAGCTACAAGCAACTCAACAGACAATGATGATACTTTATTCCCTCTTGAATGGTTCACTGAAGGAAGAAGTCCGTGAAATCCAAGCAAAACTCATCTCACTACACATATGCAGCAAACTTCTGATGTCTGATTTGGGATATTTATCACACCGTGCCTCAAAGAATGTACAAATATGTCCATCAAAACAGTAAATTAAAAAGTAGAAAAGCGGAAAAAACATGTCTACTGCATTAAGGTTTGTAATACTACATAGAAAGTAACAAATTCATGTTATATACCATCCACAATATTAAATAATAATAAGCAATGATAGATGCAGAAGGAAATGGAGATGGAAAGGTGTCCATCAGCTATTAAGAAGGGAAAAGCAAATTAAATAGTATACATAGTATGATCCCACATTTAATTTTTATTGGCAGTACTAGGGTTTGAACTCAGTACTGCCTCCCACTTTCCAGGCTGGCACTCTACCACTTGAGCCACTCCCCCAGCCCAATCCCACTTTTATTTTTAAAAAATCTCCCTTATAAACCTGTATTATATATGTGCATCCATACGCTTATATAAGGGAAGGGAAAGTATGGTGAAATTAACACAAAACTACTATCAGAACCACAGGATAATAAGATGGAAAGGGAAAGTGAAAACCATTATGTTGGTTTTAGATGTCTCCATTTTGTCTGATTATTACTGTGTGTACACACATTTTCTAGTTCAGATAACCTTATTTTTAATTGAAATTAAAAGGCTTTTCTAGTAGCTAATTTAAGAAGGCACTATTCCTTTAATGCAAAAAATATTTGCTTTTGCAGATTTAACAGTTCCACCAGGTATTCTAATAGAATTTTTCCTGTATTATGTTTCACAGGATTTCGTAGAGTACTTCATATAAGAAACAAGTTCAGTGTGCAACTTATCAAGTTCTCAGACTTGCTGATGTCATTTTAGCAATAGTGAATTCTTTTTCACATAAATTATGCCAGAGCAAATTCACAGATCATCCTGCACAGAAATGAATGAAGTAATTTAAAACCAAAACAAATTTCTGACACCTTGAACATATGCACAACTAAATCAATAATTAGGCAGGTAGTACTCAGACATAGTAATGTGGCAAGCTGGCCTTATAATAGTTATCTTTACATCTGTTTATCTTTATCCCCAATACAGAAAATTTGATACATTAAAAATGTATTTGTATATGTACACACATACTAAAATGTATATATTAAAAAAATCTTAAGTTTGTAAGTAAAATAATAAAATGAGTATCAGTGCATCTGACTACTCCAATATAAGGACCAGGATACTACCAGTCCTATTAACACATTCCTGTGTGCCCTCTCTCTCACCCAATACCTGCCTCCAAGAGATAACCACGATCTGGGCTTATTCCTTTGCTTTCTTTGCTTTTTTAATAGTTTCACACCATAGTTTAAAATAATATAGTTTTTGTTTACTTCTGAGTTTTATAAAAAATCTATGTAGGAAGTATGGCTCAAACAGTAGAGCACCTGAGCAAAGCCCTGAGTTCAAACCCCAGTCCCACCAATATATATATATATATATTTCTAACATTCATCCATGTTGTTGTGTGTGATATTTGGTGCATCTCTATGTCATTGTTTTAATACTATTTCATGTAAATTTGCTCAGTCTTTCCCTTGTCAATAGTTTATAAAGAAAGGAAGGGAGAGAATAGGAGAAAAGGGGAAGAGGAAGGGAAGAAGAGCATTAGTGTGGAAATTAAGACATAAAACAAAATTCTCAAAAGACTTCAGAACAAGTAGTAATCACAATGTGGCACCTTGTCTTCCTTCAGGAGCTTTCCTGGTCCCTTTTCTGAGTCAGTAAGGATTAGAGAGGCCTTTGTAATATATCTTTTCAGAGCCAGCCTTGCATCTGAAAGAAGAGGACAATAAAAACACACAATAAGAACAAAAAATATGCTCAGCTGTTTGTAAAGTCTATCACATATCCAGAATTTTTATAAAGATTGTGTAGGATACAAATACTGTGTACATGTGTTTGTAAATGGAAAAGTGAGACCTGTTGAAACTATTCCAGGGATGGGGGAGGGGGGGATAAAGAAGAATGATGGAGGGGGTGAATTCAAGTACGATATATTTGATATATTGTAAGAACTTTTGTAAATGCCACAATGTATCCCTAGTACAACAATTAAAAAAAAAGATTATGTAGGATATTTGCTGTCATTGTTTTCATTGAATTTCAGAAAAAGAGGTTAGACTGATTAAAGTACAACGTATTTGTAGGTAAAATACCAAGGCAAAATCCCACTGAACAATGAACAGACACTTACACAATGAAGGACAAGAATGTAAAATAGGTCATGTTAAGGGGAGGGCACTAGCAGGAGGGGGAGGGTAAATGAAAAGAGTAAAGAGGGGTAAATATAGTTGATGAACTTTCTGTACATGTATGAGTATGGAACATTGAAATGTGTTAGAGTCATTTTTAAAAGGCGAGTGGGGAAAGAAGGAGAATAATGGAGTGGATGAACCAAACTGGGATAAAACAGCAAAACCTTCTATATAACTATCATAACTAAGAAAAATGCTTAAAAGTTTTTCAGGAAGATAGCATTCAATGAGTCCATCACTTTGGAGAACTCAATTCTTAAAATTGTGTCAGAATTTTTGAAGAACAAAGGAAATATCAAACTTTGCACTTGATCCCAAAGACACTGCATCTATTAAAATGTCTACTCTGGAGAAAAGAACAACATAGATACTTCCAATACACAAACCATCATTTGTTTTACTGTTCTTGATCCTGCATAAAAAAATTCAAAAATAAAAAAAAAAAGTGCTGGTAGAGTGGCTCAAGTGGTAAAAAATTCAAAAATAGCTTCCTCTTTAAAAATGCTTAAAATAATTCCATTCCCTGTAGTACCCATAATAATGCTATCACAAAATTTGGAAGACCTTCTTAAATAAAATTATAATACTGCTGGCATAGTGGCTCAAGTGGTAGAGTGCCTGCCTAGCAAGCATGAGGCCCTGAGTTCAAACCCCAGTACTGCAAGGAAAAAAAGTAAATAAATAAAATACCTAAAATTATAATACTTTGCTGAGAAAAAATTTTTAAAACTCAAATAAACTGAAGTGCTTATCATACTTCAAGATGGAATAACTGAACTTTGTAAATTATAGATTAGTCTCAAATAAATTTAGACACTGATGTTTTAGTTTTCTGTGGATGCTATATCAAGCACCATAAATTTGGTGGCTTAACAACAACTTGAATTTATCCTCTAGAACTGAGGTTCTAGAGGCTAGGTGTCTGAAATTGACTCTACTGCGCTAAAGTCGATGTGTTGGCAGGACTGATTCCTTCTGCAGGCTTCTAACTGAGAATCTGGCCTTTGCCTTACTAAATTTCTAGTGGCTCCTGAACTCCTTGGCTGCTGGCCCCTTCTTCCATCTTCAAATACATCATCCTAATCTTTGCTTCCTGACATCTGCAGAGATATCTGGGAGGATCCATCTCCTAGCCTCTACTTGAATTGTAACTATGAACATTATAGTACATAGTATATACCCAAGATTGCAGTACACAGTATAATGAATAATGAAGTGCCTGTACAGTGCCTGTACACAGCAAAGCATTCAGTAAGTTTATTATTTTGGTCACTCCTCTTTTTAAAACCCTATAAATCACTCCCTACTCCCTACTGAATAAAAACAGAGCCCTCAAATTATCTTTCTAGCTTCAATTCCCTTCAACATTCATTCAGAGAGTCTATCTACTATTCATTTTCTTCTTCCTCTACCCGCATATCAACATGGTTCCCTCCTTCTGCTCCTTCAGGTTTCTGTGCAAGCATCACCTTTTAGAAAAGATATCTCTCTTAGCCAGGTACAGTGGCTCATACCTGTAATTCCAACTACTCAGGAGGCAGAGATTGGGAGAATCACAGTTCAAGGCCAGCCTAGGCAAAAAGTTAGTGAGACCCCCATCCCAATCAAAAAGTCAGGGGTGGTGCTGGGCGCCTGTAATCCCAGCTACATAGAAGGCATAAACAGGAGAATCATGGTCCAGGTAGGCCAAGGCAAAAACATGAGACCCTATTCAAAAAATAACTAAAGTAAAGGGGCTGAGGGTGTGGCTCAATTGGTAGAGTGCCTGCCTAGCAAGTGTGAGACTTTGAATTCAAACCCCAGATGTGTACCTTAATTTCTCTCATAATACACACAGTCACTCATTCACTGGCTGGCAATTTCCCACCTCCCTTACTGCTATGCTTTTCTCCAGAGCACTCCACAGACACATAGATTTAGATAGAATTATTGTCTGTGTTCCCATGCCAAATAGCAAGCTCCATAAAGGTAAGAATTCTATTTTCTATCGGTATTTTCAACTCAGAGCAGTATTCAACACACAATAGGCACTTAATAAGTGTCAGTTGTACAAATGATTACACAGAATCTTGGAAATTCTGAGATACCCTCTTCATGTGGCCACCACTAAAATTCTACTCCTAATTCAAGGACCATTCAAGAACAATTTTGGAAACCTGCTAATTCCTCCTGGTTAAACTATGCCCTATCAACTGTTACATGTTAATAATTTTATTTAGCTGTCATTTTATGTCATCTTATAATTTTTATTATTATCTTGACTTTTGCTTTTTATCTGTAGATTGTAGCCCCTTAAAATACAGGTCTATATCCCTTTTTTGTCATATATCAAGTCACTTCATCATCTTATCTTTTATCCATATACCACACCACCTTCCTCTCCGCTCATCCACCACCTGACTGCACCACATGGTCTCCAAGGTGGATATAAATAAATTGTTTCTGTGAGATTTTATTAATACTATTACATATTTATCATTAATTTATTAGTAAGTCTTTCATTTTTAAGAATATTGAAGAAGCTCAAAGCATTCTAGTAAAAAGCAACAAAAAGTATCCTTAAGAAACCTAAGGTGATTGGTTGGGTGACACCTTTTAATTCCAGTGTAGTTCTTTGTGATGTCACTGAATTTTTCATCATCAGTTACTGCGACCGATGATGTTATGAGGATCAGTACTGTATTTTCCTAGGTATATTTGGCTGACTGACAAGACTAAGTAAAACTCCTTGATGGAAGCACCATATTAACTAATAGGGCATTTTCCATTCTGTCTGACTAATTTTTTAACTTCAGATTTTCTTCCCAATTGAGAAAGAAAGATGTCTAATCAAGGACCAGCCCTGATTTTTCCTCTGTTGTTTATCTGCTTCTTCGGGGAGAGCTTCTGCATTTGTGATGGAACAATCTGGACAAAAGTTGGATGGGATATTTTTCCAGAAGAAGTGCATTATCTGAAAGTTAAGGATTCTCCAACTCACTGTCTACCTTACCCTCTGGACAGACTATGCTGCAACTTTGCTAACATGGATATATTTCAGAGTTGTTTACACCTCTCTTATATTTTAATACAAGCTCTCTTTTTAATCCTGTCTGTTTTATCTGCACATTACCTGTGGATGAAATGGAAGAAACATCAAAAAAAGGTGAATTTGTGATGCGAATAATTATAGAATCTCAGAGTTTAGAAAATAAGATTATAGCTTCTTTGAAGACAGGCCTCTCTTCTTCTCAATCTTCCCTCTTCCCACTCATCCCCAGTATCTAGCAAGTGTCTTCCACATACAAGGTACTTGACAAATGTGTAAAAAATCCGAAGGTCCTTAAAATCATCTAGTCCAACCCTTCTACTTCAAGTTACAAAACACAACATAAAAGTAGTGACCTACACTGTGTAGAATGTATAGGAAATGAAGGGAAGTCATTTGCTCTTTCTCAGTTGTTTCATAAAATGAGACAAGATCTGGAACAAGAGATCTCTTAAATCTGGAACAAGAGATCTCTTAAAAACATCTGGATCTAAAAACATGAAATACAAAAGTTGGCATGAACTTTTTTTAATGGACTATAAATTAATTTCTAATGTTAGGATAACTTTCTGAGAAACAGAGCTTTTAAACTAATTTCCCACCTTACCAATAGATGGCACCATTGTTTGAGACAATCTTAAAAACTCATTGGCCAAAAACAAAAATTTCCTTGACCTTCAGAACAATTTAGGTATTTATCAATATTATCTTATTTTTAAAGTGGCTTGACTAATATTTTATGGTATTACACATTGAGATTGTTTAATAAAGGAAAAATTGCTAACATTCAAATAACCTCTCTAAGCAGAGTGCTCGAACCATAGAAAGCACTCATTAAATATTTGTTGGTGGCAATAATGATCAATCAAATCTTTTGTTGCATATTACAGAAGAGCATTTCTTCTACACTTATATGTTTCTTCTATAGTAACTTCTCTTTTGTATATATAACTGGTAAATTCATTTTAATAGAACTTAAGTTTATAAGCTAGGCATGGTGGCTCACATCTGTAATCCCAGCTATTCAGAAGGTAAAGATAGAGAAGATTACATTTTGAATCCAGTCCAGGCAAAAAGTTAGCAAGATCCCATGTCAATAAGTCAGGTGCGATGGTGTGCACCTGTGGTTCCAGCTACCTAGGAGACCATAGGTAGGAGAACTGCAGTCTGAGGCCACCCCCAGGGAAAAGCAGGAGACTCTACCTAAAAATAACTAAAGTTAAAAAGGTCTGGGGGCATGGCTCAAGTGATAGAGCATTTGCCTACCAACTGCAAGATCCTGAGTTCAAACTCCACTACTGCAAAAAAAAAAAAAAGAATTTAAATTTGTTTATATATTCAGAATATAAATTTAATTTGAACTAAGATAAAAATTTCTATCATTTGTTTTTTCTCCTTTCAGCTGAAAAAACAAGCCTCCTTAGATAAGTTTGGTAATGATCTAAAAAGTCCATCCATCTATGACATTGACCAAATACTCTGCAGACTGCTGGCCACAACATCATTGATGACCAAGTACCTGAAGCAGGTGTCCCAACATTCTTCCTCTAAGAAAGTTAAGCACCGAAAATTAAAGAGGAAGAAGAGTGGAGGAGGAGCCAGAGGACATTAAAAATAAGCATATGCAAATATAGCTCAATCAAATATGGAGATTACAAAAGAAATCTATTGAGAGAACTTCTCTAAGGATAAAAATGGTTTATTAGGAGGCTTTGTAATTTTTTTGCCACAATATTTACTGAAATTTTTCAAAGAAGTCTGGATTTCCATTCAACTATAAAAGAATCCATACTTACTAAGGTGGCTCCCAGAATAAAATGAAAACACCTTAGCCTGGCATTTAAGGGTATAATCTGGCTGTACTTACAGCAGCAGCATTTTTCAAGTACTGACCACATGACAGGTATTGTGCTAAGTGCTTTACATCATCTCATTTAATTCTCACAACTCTCAAGAGGAAGGAACTATTATTGGTCCCCTTTTTCAGAAAAGGAAACTCAGGTATAGAGAATGTAAGTGCCTTATCCAAGGTTTTAGAGGTTTCCAGTAGAGACACCAGCATTGAAACTCAAGCAGTCTCAAAGGCCATGTACCTAGCCCTCCTATTCCACCTATATCATAGCCTACCTGTGAAAACTCTGACTCACTGCTACAGTAAGGCAATCTTTTCACTGTCCTCCAACATGCCACTTTCATCCCCAGTTCTAAATTTTGCTCATGCCCTTTCTCCTTCTATTACATATTCAAATCTCATCCATTCTGCAAGGCCCAGCTCAACCCCAAAATGCTGACTGCATGTTCTCTGACTGCCCCATAGCATGGATAGCATGGACTGTCTGCTCGGCCAACTTTTACCCTTAATCATAGTCTTTCCGATATTGTTACATAACTGTTGAATATGTATATAGACTATCATTCCCATAACAATGTCCACAAGGCAGGAACAATCCATTGTACCTACAAGCATACTGTCATATTCAATAGTATGTATTAAATAAATACTTAGTTGAAAACACAAATGCAGATAACCATGCAAAATGAATGCTGTAATGCTTATAATCACTATTTTTATAACATCTTTGCACACATACAAAGTTACATAGGTCTGTCTTCCTGGAATCTCTCTAAGCTATATTCTATGGGGCTATGGGAATTATGTAAACAAATATTAGCAAAAGTCAACATGTTTTTGAATTTTATATTAAAGTAGAATATGCATACAGAAAGTTGAAAAATTATGTGTGCAGCTCAATGAATTTTCATAAATGAATGTCCTCATGTAACCAGTAACCAAATTAAGAAAAAGATAAACATCCCAGAAGATCTCCCATGTCATAAGGGTAATTACTATTGTGCTACTAATACCATATTAACTTTGTCTAAACAAATATATGTAATTGCTACTAACATTTTTTTCATCTTGTGAATCAAATATATTACTGAAATTTGCTAATTTTAATTTTTTGTTAAACATTTAAAGAGTAGTCTACTTTACCTGGGTCTCTCAGAAAATAGCCTTGAAAATATAAGTATAGTCATACAGAAAATTATTGGTTAAATTGTTAGAAGTTGGTAAATCAATAAGCTTCCAATATATACAGTTCCTATTAGGTACAATGTTTTAAGCCAATAGCAAAATGGAGGGGGGAAAAAAGATTTCATATATTACTGCAATAGCAAATAAAATATCTAGCTGGAAGGCGAAAGTATTAGTCATCTCTTTCCATCACATCAATCAGTTTGTGAATACCATGTCAGCTTTCTTACCTGCCCAGTCCAGAAATTCAACACACTTAGCCTGGGAATAACGAGCAGCAACATCTCGAGCTTTTTCTTCCCGGAAGTTTAAAGCTTCTATATCAACATCCAGTTCCACTAGTGCTTTTAAAGTTTCCAAACGACCCCAGGCTGCAGCGCAGTGTAAGAGTGTGTACCCTAACAAATAGAATGAAGATGCCCAGGTCAAATAAGTTATGGACTGTCCCCTACTTAGAAGGATTTGACATGATTTGGGGGTTTTACACTGGTATGAAAGCCATATGTATTCAGTGGAAACTGTGCTTGGAATTTTGATGTTCAGTCTTTTCCAAGACTAGTGATATGTGGTCCAGTACTTTCTTACTATTCTGGGCAGCAACAATGAGTCACAGCTCCCAGTCAGCCACACCAGCATGTTTATGTATCCATAAACAATGGATACTCTCCAGTGTACCGTGTTGCTAAGCTATGACTAGGTTGGATATATTAAATGCATTTTCTACTTATGGTATTTTACAATGACCCATCAGAACTCAGGTGCATTGCACATTGTTTTAGGCGATCATAATCACAGTCAAGTATTGAACAACTAGTCTGGGCCAAGCACTAAGTGTTTTACATATAGTAATCTCACTTAATTTTATAAACTCTATGGTGTCAGAATGATTATAATTCTCATCTTACAGATAAGGAAACTAAAGTCCAGAGATGTTAAGAAACTTGCCCAAGAAACACAGCCAATAATTAATGAACATAAGATACCAACATAGGCATCTGAAGCCTGAGCTCTTCAACATCAGCTAAGGAAGATGGCAACCTCCCTAGCAGTCATCTACTTTGGAACAACTGAACCTATGATTTTAAGGAATTCCCATGGAACTCTAATTATTCTAGCTTTACTATTGCCACAATCATACTAATTAATAGAACTGTGTATGCTTTGGTTTGGAAGTTAATCTTTTACATTAAAACTAAAATTATGAACTACCAAATCAGAAAGTAATTTCTTAGACTTACTGAAGTGAATGCCATGAGGTATAATTTTAAAGGTGAAAAATAAAGGATGCATCTTTCACATTTTTTTCAGACTGATTTTTTTTAAATCAGTTATTATTATTATTATATTATATAATTAAGGTTATTATTTTAACTTAGTTTTATGAGTCCCAAATTAAAGGTTATTATTTTAACTTAGTTTTATGAGTCCCAAATTAAATAGGGCAGCTAGCAGCCCTAGCTAGGGAAGCTAGATATAGGTGTTTACAGTTGTGCCTTTCATATGACACTTCTTTTACCTGGCAGATGACCTCATGCTTTGTTGTCTGATGCACAACCAGAAGGTCCCTCATGGGGGAAACTTGTTTATACTGAGAGATGGCTCTTATCTGACACATATCCAGTTTATGCCTTCCTGACCAACAGTTGTACCAGGAGCCTGATCTTGTGTTTTTCCAGCATCTTAAGGAGAACTTGACCTTGAGCAGCCCTTGGTTCTTCAAATGGAAAGTGCAAATTCAATACACAGTAGGAAAGTTCAAAGATTTTTACTAAGATATCTTGGCACAGAGGTGTAATAAGTCCTATGTTCCCAAGTCATAAAAGGAAGGAATAAAGAGGTAGGCAGGTAGAAAATATGGCAACTAACAGCATATATAAGGGAATAGGGTGTGAATAAATAAATATGTGGACAAAAAAATGACAGGCCCATTTAAAGAGAGCAGTGGGAAAGTGGAGGGTGCAGTTTGCTATGCAGGATAGATGCCTCTAAGTTCTTACCTCTGGCTACCAGCCTGAGCCATTTGAATGTGTACAGACCTGGTGACAAGGGTGACATAACCCTGCTTCTGGTATAAGAAGGTAAAACATATTCAAAATGAATGCTAAGTCAATGTAAAATTATAACAATTTACTATACTTACCCGTAAGGATATACTTAAGACTTTCTTAACTGGCCAAAGAAGCATGTGCTATACTACCACAAGAAGAGATGAACAAGAAAACGAACTAACATGTGATCTATTGTACTAAGCACTTTATGTACACTTCATTTAATCCTTCCAATAATCCTATGAGGAAGGTACTATTCCACTATTCATATATACAATGGAAAGTGAAGGTCAGTCTGTACCTGACCACACTGATAGTAAGTAGCCAAAATAAGATTAAAATCCAAGTCTGTTGTCAGGTACAGAGATTATGAAGAGCAGGAAACAGCACCCAAACGTTTGCCTCTGGCTAAGGTAGGGAAAGAGAAGAGAGAACAATGATTCTACTTCCTTTCCAAAGTGGAGGGATTCCTAATTGCCACATTCCTACAATCCTGGCCTATCTTGGACCAAGCAGTGAACTATCATAACCAGAAGAACAATAAAGAGTTAATAAGGAACCCAAAGGAGCATGAAGTACACTACTTTAGGATCAGATAAAATAGGAATTGCTTCCCCACTTCGGACCAACTTTTCCTTTTTTAGCGTCACAAGTGAGATACCTTAAAACACTAAGAGACAGACCCAAGAATTTATTAGGCCTTTATTCCCTATTGTCTTACTCTATTACAAAATACCACAGACTGGGTAATTTATAAAGCATAGAAATTTATTTCTCACAGTTTTGAGGTCTGAGAAGTTCAAGATCAAGGTATTCTGATGTGTGCCTTCTTGCTGTGGCCTCACATGGTGGGAGGAAGAAGAAAGAGAAGGAGTGATACTCCCATAGCCCCTTTTTATAGTGGCATCAATCCATTCAGAAGGGCTCCTGATGAGCTAAAAACCTCCCAGAAGGGACCACTTCTCAACACTTAGATTTGTGCATTAAGTTTCTAACACATGAATTTTAAGGGACACATTCAAACCATAGTACCTATAAAATGAGGAGCCAATAAATACCCAGACAACACCCTTTTTATTCCTGCCTCTGCATGAAGACGGAAGTCTTCAATCATCTGAATGGCCTAGGGCCACTGGTCTGCCAGGGGAGAAAGACACTATCTACAGCTAGACACTGCAGGCATGAGTAGGAAGCCATTCCAAATGCAGAAATGTTCTGGATTCCTGTATTGCTTTGCTCTGGGTTGAAGTAATAAGCCAGTGGCAACATCTAATCACAATGCTCTTAAATTCATTTGAGACATTGAAAGGGAGGGGTGGGATTTTTTTAATATCTAGGAGCTGGACACAGTGGCTCATACCTATAACCCCAGCTACACAGAAGGCATAGATAGAGGATTGTAGTCAGAAGCCAGCCCAGGGGAAAAAGCCCAAGACCCTATCTGAAAAATAACTAGAGCAAAAAGTATTGGGGATAAAGCTCAAGTGGTAGAGCACTTACCTAGCACTGAATTCAAACCCCAGTACCAGCAAATAAATGAATAAATATATTTCTACTCCCGTGCCACTGCCAGATGGCAGTGCTCAGATGGCTTGGGAAGATGCAAACCATAAGGTGAGCTAAGCGGTATGTGGTACTCCCACAGACAAGCCTGGGCCAGATCAGCATAGCGCCCTGGACAGACTGACCACCACCCAGGGAAAAAAAGAAAAAAAACTGAAAAATAAGCAATAACAACAAAAAAGACATATAGCAAAGAGGGCGGGGCACCCTGAGCACCAAAGAGGTGGGGAGGGGAAACCCCTCACAACAAGCCACCTGGAGAAGGCAGGAGCAGCGGCACACGCCCAGCAACCAGGAGCGGGAAAGCTTGTAAAAGTGGCAGTGGAAAGAAAACTCCACAGGAGAGAGGGGAAGACCCACTTTCCACATGAACTGTAAATAAACAAGCCAGCCGGAGAAGGCAGGAGCAGCAGCACACGCCAACAATCAGGAGCGGGAAAGCTTGTAAAAGTGGCAGTGGAAGGAAAACTCCACAGGAGAGTGGGGAAGACCCACTTCCCATGTGAACTGTAAATGAACACTCAGGCCTGAGAAAGCTGGTGCAGTGTCACCTCCCCCAGTGTGATTGGAAAGAGGAAAGATTGTAGCAGTGGTGATTGCACCCAGGAGAACTCCAAGTAAACAAAGCCTGCAGGGCTAGGTGAGTGTTAAGATCACTCCTGAGATCTGCATAAATAAAGCCTCCAGCAACAGCAAGCTGACAGCAGCGGGCAGGCAATCCACAGCCTCAGATAGCCATTCATAGAACTTTCTCCAGACTCTTGTTTTCTCTCTCTTCCTTTGATGAGACAACAACCGAACTACACCTGCATGCTGAAAAATTTGCTGAAACCGTATTGCATTTGAACTTGGGACAATTTATGGTGTTTTTTTTTTTTTGTTTTGTGTTGTTTTGTTTGGTTTGGTTTGGTTTGGTTTTTTTTCCCCTTTGATGACACAAGAGAACTACATCTGAGACGCCATCTCCAGGATTGGAGGCAGAGGAACTAACACCAAAATTACTAAGACTGAAAATTTATTGCATTTGAACTTGGAGATTTTTTTTTCATTTATTTATTTTTTATTTATTTATTTTTTCAATCCTCTCTCTGTCTCTCAAATGCCTGTTCAGCTTACTGTTGACTAGTACACTATCTCTCCCTGTTTATATCTTTGAAACTTTTGTTTGTTTGTTTCTACTTGTTTGTTTATTTGGTTTTCCCTTTTTCTTTTTTTTTTTTTTTGCCATTCAGAATTGTATTAAATTACTTCCTAAATAATTTAATGACAATGACCATAATGTGAAGATTTTGTTCTGACAAGATTATAGATAATCAAAAACATTAACTTTGAGATTCGAAACCCAGTAATATCTGGAAAAACTTGTTTATCAAGCATAACTATAACATTAAAACTTATTTGTGAATGAAACAGTTCTGAAACACTTTAGGAATACATGCTTATTCCATTCTCTGGATAATTATTAGAACTTTCTGAAATCTGTTGAGAATAATTTCAGTAAAAAGAAAGCAGCAATTCCAGAAGCTGGATGTCAAGATCACATAATTTAAAAAAAAATGCAACTCAGTTTGCTAGCACTGGCTTGATATAAAATGGCCTTTAAAAAGTATTTTTAAATGCAAATACTGAATTTTGATGCTTCCTTTATGACATGTACAAATCAATGAAGTATGGTCTTGGATTGTCTTCTATGAGGTATCTGTAGAGTTACATCTCATTCTGTAAACAGTTCTTTAGAAACATCTTCATCTGGAAATCATGAAGTCTCATTTTACCATTAACAGACACACGCATCATCAGGCTGGAGTGATTGTTTTGAGATACTGGTGATTGATAGGGACACAGCTGTCAGGGTTCCATTTTCTCACTTAAGTTTGCATTTATTGCTCTCGAGTCTGCAACTGCATATAAATAAGGCAGTAGACCCCAAGACACATAAAATCAGGGACTGGAATTCTGACAGTTTGCACAAGTTCTGTTCACTTCTTGCCTGTAACTCTGAAGCTGAATAGTACATTTATACATGCCAAATGTGTTCAATAATAAACTCTTTGCTTTGGACTGGACTTCCTCCCACTTAGATGAACTTCCAGGAATTAGCTGCATGTGAACAATGGCAGTGGATTTTCCTGAAGTGAGAGACCAGATATTCAAATCTTCCACGGAATATACATCTTCTATTTTCATCAAGGCTTCTTTGATATAATCTACATTTAAGTGGCTTGGTACACCTTCCAATATTATAACTACTGTGTCCCAGATGATGTGAAATGTTGTGAAAGCCACGAGTAATGAAAATATGTATGTACAGATGGGATCAGCGATCTTGTATTCTGGCTTGAATCGTATGATGTATGCAGATATTAGTACACCAATACTCTGTACCAAATCCCCTAAGGCATGTACAAATGCAGCTCTCACTGCCAAACTATCCTGTCCATGGCTGTGTCCACCAGAACCTGTGGTAGGAGAATTTGAAGGCAGGGAATGGGAATGGGAGTGATGGTGACCAGACTGGTTCAAAAGAAACCCCATTATTATATTAACTGCAACTCCAACAGCTGCAGTGATGAGCATGATATTGCCGTTTATTTCATAATTCATGTGGATGGTTCTTTGCACAGCTTCATATAAGAGGAATCCCATAAGTACATATACCAACAGCACACTAATCATAGCTGACAAAACCTCTAAGCGATGAAATCCAAAGGTGAATCTTCTGGTTGGTGACTTTGAAGATAGCCATAAAGCAAGCAGGGTGAGTATGATAGCACTTAGGTCAGTTAACATATGAAGCGCATCTGTCATAATTGCTAGACTATTTGCAATGTAGCCACCTACAAGTTCTCCAATCATGAAAAGCAAGTAAAGAACGGCAGCAATGGTCAACCTGGTTTTCACCTTTCTCTGCTTCAGCAGCTCTCTCCGTTTGCTGCAGTTGTCACAGGGGTCCATCTTCAAACTCAGCTGACTGTTGGTCAAAGGTAAGTCCTGGTCCAGTAAGGAGTCATCATTGGCCTGGAGCGGCCCGTTAATAGGCCGTTCTGGGGTTTCCGAGTCATCATCGGCCACCACGACTCGAAGTTTATTAAACCGAGAAAGTACCTTGTACCCCAGCTCATCGGAGAAGTCAAAGGTGCTGGTGTCATTTAGAAACAGCGGCGCATCGTCCTTCCTTAGCAGAGATTTAAGGCATTTCCACACGCCGGAGCCGGCCACAGCAGACGCCGGGGGTCGTGGCCAAATGGCTCAGGGATGGACAGCCGGCCGGCAGCTCCTACTTCACAGCCGTGCGTGTTCGCGACCGCAGAGCTGCACGTCCCTCCCCATCCTATAGAAAACGAAACGCGTTACCCACGAGAGGCACCCCCACAGTGCCCCCAAGTTCGGAAGCTGAGGGCGGCAGGGCAGCAGGGCCAGCCCGAGGTGCCCTGGGCTCCACTAGGGGGCAAAGCGCTTACCTGGGGTGCTGCCACGGGGCCGCCGCACATCTCCCTGCACCGCGGCGGGCTTGGCGGGGGCCTGCTCGCGCTACTCAGCCCAGGGATGGCAAGGGGTGGGCGGGAGGCCCTGCTCACGCCTGCGGCTCAGGGCCAGCTCCCCGGCTCTGACAGGATCGGGGCTGGCACCATGGCTGCCGCGTCTCCCCGCCCTGCACGTGCGCCGGGAGAGCGAAACGCCTGAGGGAGGGGTCAGCGCGCGGACGCGCAAGCCCGCAGCTCAGGGCTGGGCGCCCGCGGCTCAAGGATGAATGCCCACGCGGGCGGGGTGAGGCGGGGTGGGGCCGGGCCAGGCCGGGAGGGCCCCCTGCTCCTCGTGCACTCCAGTCCGTCCACCTTGGTTCCCCCTCCCCAATTCGCCTCCCCTCTCCCCTCAGGCGAGCATGCACCGACTTCTCCCTTTTTCTTTACTTCTTTGTTTTTCCATCTCCTCTCACCCTTCCATTCTAAATATCACCATTATTATTATTACAAGCTAGAAAATACTTAACTGCACACAGTACAGAGACAATAACAACACCAAGGGCAATGACGGGAAGACAGAAAAAACAGGGAAACCAGTTTCCCCACAGCAAAACATTATGACAGGAACCAGAGGGATGAAGAAAACAGATACTCAGATCCAGACTCCAAAAAAATGAAGATAAACAATGCCAAAGAACCCAATGAAGCCCACAAGAATAATCTAAAAGAAGAAATACCACAAGTAATCAATGATACTGGATATGGTCAACAAAATGTACAGGAGACACTCAAGAAATTCCAAGACAACAAAAATAGAGAATTGGAAAAAGCACAAGAAGAAATAAAAGAAACCATAGAAGCACTGTATAAACACCAAAGTGAAACAAAGAACACAATTAATAAAGAGATAAATACACTCAGGACAAAAATAGACAACATTAAAGAGGAAACTACTCAGGATATGGAAAACCTCAGAAAAAAGAATGAAACAAAATTGCAAAACAAAATGGAAGACCAATCCAGCAGAATGGAACAAACAGAAGACAGAATCTCAGAACTCGAACATGAAATAGTAATTAAAGGAAAAACCGAAGAACTATTAGTTAAACAACTCAAGACCTGTGAAAAGAAAATGCAAGAACTCACTGACTCCATCAAAAGACCAAACCTGAGAATCATGGGCATTGAAGAAGGAGAAGAAGTGCAAGCAAAGGGAATGCATAACATATTCAATGAAATAATTACAGAAAAATTCCCAAATCTAGAAAAATCTATGTCCATACTAATGCAAGAGGCCTTGAGAACAACAAACACACCAGACCAAAATAGATCTACCCCACGGCATATTATCATTAAAACAAGTACAGAAACTAGCGAAAGAATATTGAAGGCTGTAAGAGAGAAAAAACAAGTAACATACAAAGGTAAACCCATCAAAATCACAGCAGACTTCTCAACAGAAACATTAAAAGCAAGAAGAGCTTGGGATGACATCTTCCAGGCACTGAATGATATAACTCCAACCCTAGGCTACTCTACCCAGCAAAACTATCATTCAAAATAGATGGAGCAATAAAAGTCCCCCATGATAAGCAGAAACTAAAACAATATTTGACCACAAAGCCACCAATACAAAAGATTCTACAAGGGATTCTGCA
Organism: Castor canadensis; assembly: GCF_047511655.1. NCBI lineage: Eukaryota > Metazoa > Chordata > Mammalia > Rodentia > Castoridae > Castor > Castor canadensis. The sequence continues at coordinate 89,036,383 of NC_133396.1, read as the reverse complement.
CACAGAAAGTGAAACCCAACAAATCATGAAAGGGCAGGCAGTACCAAACTACAGGAAAAGAAAAAGCAAGAAAGTAGAGAGTAACCTCAACTTAGGTACACACAATCAAACCTTCAAACAACTAAGACAACTAAATGACAGGAATCACCACATACTTATCAGTACTAACACTTAATGTTAATGGAGTTAATTCCCCCATCAAAAGGCACCGTTTGATGAACTGGATTAAAAAGGAAGATCCAACAATTTGTTGCTTACAGGAGACCCATCTCACCAACAGAAATAAGCATAGGCTCAGGATGAAAGGCTGGAAGATTTACCAAGCCAATGTCCCCAAAACAGTCAGGAGTAGCAATATTTATCTCTGACAAAGTAGACTTCAAACCTACATTAATCAAATGAGATAAAGAGGGACATTCCATACTAATAAAAGGGGAAATAGACCAAAAGGAAATAATAATTATCAAACTATATGCACCCAATGTCAATGCACCCAATTTCAAAAACATACCCTGAAGGACCTAAAAGCATATAGTAACTCCAACATAGTGGTTGTGGGAGACGTTAACACCCTATTACCATCAATAGATAGGTCATCCAAACAAAAAATCAATAAAGAAATCCTAGATCTAAAATATACAATAGATCAAATGGACCTAATTGATGTCTACAGATCATTTCATCCAACTTCTACACAATATACATTCTTCTCAGCAGCCCATGGAACCTTCTCCAAAATAGATCATATCCTAGGGCACAAAGCGAGCCTCAGCAAATATAAGAAAACAGAAATTATACCATGCACTCTACCTGATCACAATGCAATAAAACTAGAACTCAACAACAAAAGTAAAGACAAAATACATGCCAACAGCTGGAAACTGAATAACTCATTACTTAATGAACAATGAGTCATTGATGAAATAAAAGAGGAAATTAAAAAGTTCCTGGAAGTAAATGAAAATGAAACACAACCTACCAGAACCTATGGGACACAGCAAAAGAGTCCTGAGAAGAAAGTTTATAGCCATGAGTGCATATATTAAAAAGACTGAAAGATCCCAAATCAATGACCTAATGAAGCATCTCAAACTCTTAGAAAAACAAGAACAAGCAAATCCTAAAACAAATAGAAGGAGAGAAATAATAAAAATAAGAGCTGAAATCAATGAAATAGAAACCAAAAAAACCATACAAAGAATTAATGAAACAAAAAGTTGGTTCTTTGAAAAAATAAACAAGATCGACAGACCCCTGGCAAACCTGACTAAAATAAGGAGAGAAAAACCCAAATTAGTAAAATCAGGAATGCAAAAGGGGAGATAACAACAAACACCATGGAAGTCCAGGAAATCATCAGAGACTACTTCAAGAACCTATATTCAAATAAACTCGAAAATCTTAAAGAAATGGACAGATTCTAGATACATATGATCATCCAAAACTGAATCAAGAGGAAATTAATCACCTGAATAGATCTATAACACAAAATGAAATTGAAGCAGCAATCAAGAGTCTCCCAAAAAGAAAAGTCCAGGACCTGATGGATTCTCTGCTGAATTCCATCATACCTTTAAAGAAGAACTGATACCAACCCTCCTTAACCTGTTCCATGAAATAGAAAGGGAAGGAAAACTGCCTAACACATTTTATTAAATCAGTATTACACTTATCCTAAAACCAGGCAAGGACACCTCCAAAAGGAGAACTATAGGCTAATCTCCTTAATGAACACTGATGCAAAAATCCTCAATAAAATAATGGCAAACCAAATTCAACAACACATCAAAAAGATCATTCACCACAACCAAGTAGGCTTCATCCCAGGAATGCAGGGGTTGGTTCAACATAAGGAAATCAAAAAACATTACAAACCACATTAACAGAAGCAAAGACAAAAACTACTAGATCATCTCAATAGATGCAGAAAAAGCCTTTGATAAGATCCAAAACCAATTCATGATAAAGGCTCTAAGAAAACTGGGAATAGAAAGAAAGTACCTCAACATCATAAAAGCTACATATGACAAACCTACAGCCAGCATTATTCTTAAGGGAGAAAAGCTAAAACGATTCCCTCTAAAATCAGGAACTAGACAAGGATTCCCACTATCTCCACTCCTATTCAACATAGTACTGGAATTCCTAGCCAGAGCAATCAGGCAAGAAGAAGGATAAAAGGAATACAAATAAGTAAAGAAACTGTCAAAATATCCCTATTTGCAGATGATATGATCCTATACCTTAAAGACCTAAAAAACTCTACTCAAAAGCTCCTAGACACCATCAATAGCTATAGCAAGGTAGCAGGATATAAAATCAACATAGAAAAATCATTAGCATTTCTATACACTAATAATGAACAAACTGAGAAAGAATATATGAAAACAATTCCATTTACAATAGCCTCAAAAAAAATCAAATACCTAGTGTTAACCTAACAAAGGATGTGAACGACCTCTACAAGGAAAACTATAAACTTCTGAAGAAAGAGATTGAGGAAGACTACAGAAAGTGGAGAGATCTCCCATGCTCATGGATTGGTAAAACATAGTAAAAATGTCTATACTCCCAAAAGTAATCTACATGTTTAATGCAATTCCCATCAAAATCCCAATGACATTCATTAAAGAGACTGAAAAATCTACTGTTAAATTTATATGGAAACACAAGAGGCCACGAATAGCCAAGGCAATACTCAGTCAAAAGAACAATAGAGGAGGTATCACAATACCTGACTTCAAACTATATTACAAAGCAATAACAATAAAAACAGCATGATACTGGCACAAAAACAGACATGAAAACCAGTGGAACAGAATAGAGGACCCAGATATGAAGCCACACAACTACAACCAACTTGTCTTTGACAAAGGAGCTAAAAATATACGATGGAGAAATAGCAGCCTCTTCAACAAAAACTGCTGGGAAAACTGGTTAGCAGTCTGCAAAAAACTGAAACTAGATCCATATATATCACCCTATACCAATATTAACTCAAAATGGATCAAGGATCTTAATATCAGACCCCAAACTCTAAAGTTGGTACAGGAAAGAGTAGGAAATACTCTGGAATTAATTGGTATAGGGAAGAACTTTCTCAATGGAACCCCAGCAGCACAGCAACTAAGAGACAGCATAGATAAAAAGGACTTCATAAAACTAAAAAGCTTCTGCTCAACAAAAGAAATGGTCTCTAAACTTAAGAGAACACCCACAGTGTGGGAGAAAATATTTACAGCTACACATCAGACAAAAGACTTATAACCAGAATATATAGGGAACTTAAAAAAAATAAATTCTCCCAAAATTAATGAACCAATAAAGAAATGGGCAAGTGAACTAAACAGAACTTTCTCAAAAGAAGAAATTCAAATGGCAAAAAACACATGAAAAGATGCTCACCATCCCTAGCAATAAAGGAAATGCAAATTAAAACCACACTAAGATTCCACCTCACCCCTGTTAAAATAGCCATCATTAGCAACACCACTAACAACAGGTGTTGGCGAGGATGTGGGGAAAAAGGAACCCTCATACACTGCTCGTGGGAATGCAAGCTGGTGCAACCACTCTGGAAAAAATATAGAGGCTTCTTAAAAATCTAAACATAAATCTGTCATATGATCCAGCAATCCCACTCCTGGGGATATACCCAAAGGAATGCAACAGAGGTTACTCCAGAGGCACCTGCACACCTGTGTTTATTGCAGCATATTCACAATAGTGAAGTTATGGAAACAGCCAAGATGCCCCACTATTGACAAGTGGATTAAGAAAATGTGGTATTTACACACAATGGAATTTTATGCAGCCATGAAGAAGAATGAAATGTTATCATTCGCTGGTAAATGGATGGAACTGGAGAACATCATTCTGAGTGAGGTTAGCCTGGCCCAAAAGACCAAAAATCGTATGTTCTCCCTCATATGTGGACATCAGATCAAGGGCAAACACAACACGGGGATTGTACTTTGATCACATGATAAAGCGAGAGCACACAAGGGAGGTATGAGGATAGGTAAGACACCTAAAAAACTAGATAGCATTTGTTGCCCTCAACGCAGAGAAACTAAAGCAGGTACTTTAAAGCAACTGAGGCCAATAGGAGAAGGGGACCAGGAACTAGAGAAAATGTTAGATCAAATGAATTAACCTAGAAGGTAACACATGCACAGGAAATCAATGCAAGTTAATTCCCTGTATAGCTATCCTTATGTCAACTAGCAAGAACCCTTGGTCCTTCCTATTATTGCTTATACTCTCTCTTCAACAAAATTAGAGATAAGGGCAAAATAGTTTCTGCCAGGTGAGGGGGTTGGGGGGTAAGGGAAGGGTTGGGGGAAGGGGGGAGAAATGATCCAAACGTATGTAAATATGAATTAAAGAAATAAATAAATATATATATTTCTAAACAAGACAGGCTTTTACCAAGGAATTTACAACTTTTCCATATTTTTATCCCTTGCCAGAGATGGTCCACTTACTAAAGAAACATAGATCCTTGTAGCACATTAACCTCATTGCCATTCCAAGAGGAGGAAAACATCTGAAGATTATTTCAGAAAATATCCAGATAAGAGGATCTTCCTAAAGTTCTCTCGTTACATTGGCAATGACAACTGGGTTCCAGGAGGGTGATGCAGAATGAATCTTTTCCTTAGGCATCGTTCTGTGTGCTTCACAAGTATCAATTCAGTTAAACATCATGCTGGTCCTATGACATAGGTTCTAGGTGTTTGTATTGTTGCCAATTTTGTACAAGGAAACTGAAGCACAGAATGGATAAGTAGTTTTCTCAAGGTTGATGTTAATTAATAAGCATGTCAATGAGAAGTTCAAATCCAAAAATTGAGATGAGTCAGGAACAAGTAATAGGCCATGGAAGCAAAAGACTTTTCTAGAAATAAAAAGTAATTACCACTATGACAGCATAAAATTCACTGATAGGGCAGACCCACAAATGAGAACAGAAAGGAAGCAAACCTTATCACTACACAAAACCATAATATGTAAATGACTTATAGTCCCCAATTAAAAGATACAGACTGGCTGAAATTGATTTTTTTTAAAAAGATCAACCTGTATTCTGTCCACAAAAAACTCACCCGTAAAGGCACACATAGACTGAAAGTTAAAAGACAGAAAAGAGATATTCCATAAAAATGGAAATCAAAAGTGAGAAGGAGTAGCAATACTTATATCAGACAAAAACAGACTCATGGTAGTCAACTTTCCATCATTATAACAAAATACCTGAAATAATCAACTTATAATCAAAAAAAGCTTTGTTGTGGCTCAGAGTCTTCGAAGTTCTAGTCCATAATTGACTCCATTGCTTTGGGTCAAGGGTGAGGCAGCATATAGCAGATCAAAACCACTCACACCACAAGCCAAGGACTAGGGTCATACAACCCCCTTCAAGGGCATATCCCAATGATCTGAGGACCTTCAACTGGGCCCCACCTCCTAAAGGGTCCACCCTTTCCCAATAGTGCCACCATAGGGATCAAAACTTCAATACATGGGGACATTCAACCTCCAAATTATAGCAAGATTTTAAGCCAAAAACTGTAAAAAGAGACAAAGAAGGTCATTATATAATGATAAAAGAATCAATTCAGCAAGAAGATACAAAGATTGTAAATATACCTGCAGCCAACACTGAACCATCTAAATATATAAAGCAAACACTATTAGATCTAGAGGGAGAGACAGTGGGATTTGAAGGTGCACTTGATGTGGAGCCACTGGACCCCACACTTAGCAACACAATAATACTGAGGGCTCTCACACTCTACTTTCATCAATGGACAGTTCCTCCAGACAAAAATCAACAAATCTAACAGACATTTACAGAACATTTCATCCAACTGTCATAGAATATACATTATTCACATCAGCACATGGAACATTCTCCAAGATAGAACATATTGGGTGATAAGACAACTCTCAATAAATTTGAAAAAATCAAAATCGTATCATGTATCTTAATAAACTTAGAAATCAAGTTTAATCAGGATGTATGAAAATTGTAAAAATGCATGGAATGTAAACAACATGCTCCTGAATGACCAGAAAGTCAGTAGAAAAAAATAAAAGGGATAACTAAACGTTTCTTAAAATAAATGAAAATGAAAACACAACATTATCTTAAATGTCTCCCAATGGCTCAAGTATTAAAGCCTTGGTCCCAGATGATGGTGCTGCTGGGAGATGGTAGAAACTTTAGGAGGTGGGGAATAGTGGAAGGAAGTTAAGTAAGGGGTAAGAGGCATACCCTTGAAAGAGTTTTTGGGACCTCAGCTCCTCCACCATCACTCTCTTTGCTTCTCAGTCATGAGGTGAACAGTTCTGCAGCATTATACCTTCCCTGCCATGACATACTGCCTTGCAACAGACCCAAAGCCACAGGGCCAAGTGAAACTGTAAGCCAAAATAAGCCTTTTATCCTTTAAATTGTTTATCTCTGGTATTTTGTCACAGAGCCAGAAAGCTGACTGACACAGATACCAAAATCAATGGAATGAGCTGGCGAAGTTGCTCAAGCAGTAAGAGCACCTGCCTAAGAAGCATGAGACCCTGAGTTCAAATTCCAGTGTGGCCAAAAAAAAGAAAAGCCATGTCACCAAAACCAATGGAATAAGCAAAAGCAATTCTAAGACAAAAGTTTATAGCAACAAATGTTTATATTGGAAAAAGCAGAAAATATTCAAATAAACAACTGAACACTGAGCTAAAAAGCAAGAACAAACCAAACTCCAAATTAGTAGAAGGCAACATGATTTATTATAATTCTAGTACCATTAATTCTATTTCAACCAAAGAATCAAGAAATAATAAAGATCAGAGGAGAAATAAATGAAACTGAGACAAAAATATAATAGATCAACAAAACAAAAAGTTGGGGGTTTTTTTGCAAACATAAAAAGATTCGCAAACTTTTAGCTAAGCTAAGAAAAAAAGAGAAAGGATCAAAAAAAGATGAAAAAGGAAACATTGTTACTAAAAAAGAGGACAAAGGATCATCAGGGATTATAATGAGCTACTAACAAATTGGAAAACCTAGAAGAAATGGAAAAATTCCTGTGCACATATAAACTACCATAAAGAAATAGAGAACACAAACAGACTATCAACAAGCAATGAAACTGAATCAGCAATAAAAACTCTCTGAGTCAAGAAAGGTACAGGACTAGATGATTTTACTGGTAAACTCTCCCAATTCATAAATATCTTTTTTTTTGGCAGTGGTGGGGTTTGAATTCAGGGCCTCATACTTGCAAGGGAAGTGTTCTACCACTTGAGCCATGCCCCTAGACAAATTCTACCAATTCTTCTCAACATACGGCAAAAAATTGAAAAAGAGGTTAATTCTTCATAACTTTTTCCGAGGCAAGCATTGTTCTGATACCAAAACCAGAAAAGGACACAGTAAAAGAAAATTATAAACTAATATCTCTAATGAACACAGATGCAAAAGTTCCCAATAAAATACTATCAAGTCAAACCCAATAGTACACCAAAAAGATTAGATGTCATGATCAAATTGGATTTATTCCAAAGTTGCAAGGAGGTTCAATATATGCAAATCAATAAGTGGTATATATCACACAAACAAAATGAAGGACAAAGCTCATATGATCATCTCCATACATGCAGAAAAAGCATCAATTCAACATTTCTTCATGAAAACGCTCAACAAATTAAGAATAGGCGGAAGATACTTCAACACAATGAAGGCTACTCATGACAGACCCAGAACTTTCAGCATTTCTTCTAAGATCTGGATAAAAAGACAAGGGTGCCCACTTTTACCACTTTTATGCAACATAGTGTGAGAAGTCCTAGCTAGAATAACCAAACAAGACAAAGAAATAAAGGGTATCTAAATTGGAAGAAGTCAAATTGTCATTGTTTGCAGATAACATGATCTTTTTGTGTGTGTGTGGTGCTGGGGTTTGAACTGAGGACCTACACCTTGAGTCACTCCATCAGCTCTTTTTTGTGATGGGTTTTTTGAGGTAGGGTCTCATGAACTATTTGCCTGGGCTGGCTTTGTACCACTATCCTCCTAATCTCTGCCTCCTGAGTAGCTAGGATTGTAGGTGTGAATCACCAGCACCCGGCAACATGATCTTACATAAATACAAAACCCCAGACTCCCACAAAAAACCATTAGTAAATTTAACAAAATTGCAAGATACAAAGTCTACATACAAAAAAGTCAACAGAGTTGCTGCATGCCAATAATGAATTATCTGGAAATTGCCCACTCATCCAATTTTCAAATGTATTATCACAAAGTTATTTATATTTTCTGATTTTTTTTTAATCTTGGGAGTTTTTCTGTGTTAATGTTCAATTTTTTTCTATTCCAAATATGACTTGTGTTCTCTGTCTTGCCTGGTCAATATTATCAAAGGTTTTTCAGCTCTGTCATTTTCACCAGATTTTGGGTTTGTCGAACCTCTCTGACGCTGCTTTATTTTCAACGCCATTATTTACTGTTGTTTCTTTCACCTATTTTCTTTGACTACTCAATTGTTCTTTCCCTCATTTGTTGGGTTAAATGAACAGCTTACTAATTTTAAATGCTTCTTATATTCTTATACATGCCTTAACTAAAATTGTAATTTTAGTTGTATTTCACAGGTTTTGACAAATAATGATCCTGGTGCCACTTAAACAATTTTTAATTTCTATTATACCTTCTATAACCAATAATTTAAAGAGTTTTTGTTTCCAAAATTACAGATAATTTTCAATTATCTTTTTGTTACTATTCTCCAATTTTATTTTATTGTGGTCAGAAAATGAAGACTGCTACAGATTATTTTATATTTGTTGAGACTTCCTTTATGGTTCAGCATATGATCAATTTTTAAAAGTTCCATGTGAGTGAAAAGAATGTGTATTTCTTATTTGCTGGGGATGATTGTTCTCTTTTATTTTCTACCATAACCATGTATTATATTTGCTCTCTGAAAAAAAAAACAAATTACCAAATTAAAAGAGCTAATTACATAATGATTGTTAAAAAGTAACAGATCTTCAAAGGAAGTTCCAGTCGGATTTACTATATGCTAAGTACTGTGGTACTTATTTATCTTATTTAGTCCTCATAACACTCTATAAGAAACTATAATTATTACCCTCATTTTGCAGATGAAGAAATAGAGATTTAAGAAAAGATTAGGTAGCTTTCCAAGTTACACAGTTAATAATAGTCTTGTGCTCTATGCTATATAATATCAACACTGATATATTTGAATATATACACCATACATGTGTTCATACGTATATAATATATGTAAAGTAGAAAGCAGGCACATCAAATTGATCCAACTTTAAAGACATTACATAGTATATTTAGGTAGTCATAAAAAATACTGATGAGAGATAGAAGATGAAATACCTCTGGTAGTTTTTTCATTCAGATTCACACCATATTTTGCCAAAGCTCTAATTACATCACTTTGTCCAGCCATGCAAGCTGCATACAACAAATTTCTTCCAACAATATCTTCTTCCAAGAGTAGCTGCATGGCATGTTCATGATGAGGATTTTCAGGATCCTCAAAAATCTTCTGCAAACTCTCTATGTCCCCTGTGAGAGCAGGTTCTAAGAGAGGGTTCTCAATGCTTACTTCCTCCAGTTCTGGGGATTCTTCTTCTTTCTGTGAGAAAAGCAGTGATTTTTCTGTACCCTCTGACTCTACACTTCCTTCTGGCTCCATTAACAAAAAAACCTAAAATCAAAAAAAAAAAAAAAGTAATAGAAATCTACCCAAACACATCAGTACTTGTTTATTTATTTACTCATTCAACTGACAGTAGATGTGATGAAAACACTGCTTGAAAATAATTATAAAATAAGATACTTTGGCCGTTTACTCAATAAAGGTTATTGTTCATTTACTATGAGTAAAAACACACTGCCTAAGTATACACTAAAATGCTAAATGTGTGATATAAACAGCAAATTCAATAGGAACAGAAGAAAGAGATCAGAGTGAGCCAAGTTCATTAGAAGATTGAAAGAAAATGTTAAAGAGACCTATCTGCTTAGAAATGATCCTTCCTGGGGAGAAGTAAGAAATATAATTGAATCGTTGAAACCAAACTAAGAAGACTTTAAAGGTTAGGCACCAACACTTAGACTGAATCCTTTCACACAGTAATATTTATTGGAAGCTAACATACTAAGTACTATGTAGATATTTATATAAATTATAAAAATAACAATCAACTTGATCTCCTGCCCTAAATAACTTACTATTTCAAGAGAGAAAAGGTGACATGCTCACAATATATATAATAAAAGGTGATAAGTAGTAAGTACCATAACAAATGAAATGCTGTGGGAGTTTAGAAGGGACAAAATTAATTCTAGTAGAATTAATTGCAGAACACATATCAGATTGGGAATGGTTCAGGGGAAAGTACCCATTGTCCACTCATACATTCAAGAATGTGGTGGGAGATTCCAAGATAGCGGCTAGAGGGAGGAAGCAGAAAGCGTGCCTCCTAAAGTAAAATCTTGGAGAGGGAGATACACCTTACAGGAAAAACCACCGAGAAGAGGCAAAACTTTGACTCCTCCACACCCCCAGCTCACGCGTAACATTCCTACTCCACGTTAAATGGAGAAACCAGGAGGGCTCCTGCACTGCCAGACGCCAGCTCCCAGACTGCTTGGGAAGAAGCAGACCACAAGGTGAGCTAAGCGGTACGCAGTACTCCCACAGACAACCCTGGGCCAGATCAGCATAGCCCCTTGGACAAACCGACACCCACCCCGGGAAAAAAAACTGAATAATAAGCAATAACAACAAAAAAGACACTAGCAAAGAGGGTGGGGTGCCCTGAGCACCAAAGAAGAGGGAGGGGAAATCCCTCATGGAATTGTAAATAAACAAGCCTGCTGGAGAAGGCAGGAGTGCAGCGGCACCCACCCAGCAAACAGGAGTGGAAAAGCTTGTAAAATTGGAGGTGGGAGGAAAACTCCACAGGAGAAGGGGGAAGGCCCACTTCCCATGTGAACTGTAAATAAACACGCTGTCCTGAGAAAGTGGATGCAGTGTCACCTCCCTCAGTGTGCTTGGAAAGGGGAAAGCTTGTAGCAGTGGCAATTGCACACAGGAGAACTCTGAGTAAACAAAGCCTGCAGGGCTAGGTGAGTGCTAAGCTCAACCCAGAGATCTGCATAAATAATGCTGCCAGCAACAGCAGGCTGACAGCAGCTGGCAGGCAAGCCATACCACAGGTAGCCATTCACAGAACTGTCTCCAGACTCTTTTTTTTTTTCTTCCTACCTTTCATGAGACAACAACCAAACTACACCTGCATGCTGAAAAACTTACTGAAATTGTATTGCATTTGAACTTGGGACACTTTGTGGTGGTTTTTCTTTTTGTTTGGTTTTGTTTGGTTTTTTTTCCCCTTTGATGAGACAATGACAGAACTACTTCTGAGACACCATCTCCAGGATTGGAGGCTGAGGGACTAACACCAAAATTATTAAGACTGAAAATTTATTGCATTTGAACTTGGAGATATTTTTTTTTTATTTTATTTTCTTATTTTATTTTTTTCTCAACCATCTCTCTGTCTCTGTAATGCCTGTTCAGCTTACTGTTGATTAGTACACTATCTCTCCCTGTTTATATCTTTGAAACATTTTTTGTTTGTTTGTTTTGGTTATTTTTGTTTGTTTGTTTCTCCCTCTTTCTCTAACTTCTTTGTTTTCCCTCTCCTCTCACCCTTCCATTCTAAATATCACCATTATTACTATTACAAGCTAGAAAATACTTAACTGCACACAGTACAGAGACAATAACAACACCAAGGGCAATGACAGGAAGACAGATAAAACAGAGAAACCAGTTTCCCAACAGCAAAAAATTATGACAGGAACCAGAGGGAAAGGAAGAAAACAGAAACACAGATCCAGACTCCAATAAAATGAAGACAAACTATGCCAAAGAACCCAATGAAGCCCACAAGAATAATCTAAAAGAAGAAATACTACAGGTAATCAATGAGAATTTTATAGAGATGATACTGGATATGGTCAACCAAAATGTACAGGAGACACTCAAGAAATTCCAAAATAACAAAAATAGAGAATTGGAAAAAGCACAAGAAGAAATAAAAGAAACCATAGAAGCACTGTATAAACACCAAAGTGAAACAAAGAACATGATTCATAAAGAGATAAATGAACTCAGGACAAATATAGACAACATTAAAGAGGAAACAACTCAGACATGGAAAACCTCAGAAAAAAGAATGAAACAGAAATGCAAAACAAAATAGAAGACCAATCCAGCAGAATAGAACAAGCAGTAGATAGAATCTCAGAACTCGAATATGAAATGGTGATTAAAGGAAAACACAAAGAACTATTAGTTAAACAACTCAAGACCTGTGAAAAGAAAATGCAAGAACTCACTGACTCCATTAAAAGACCAAACCTGAGAATCGTGGGCATTGAAGAAGGAGAAGAGGTGCAAGCAAAGGGAATGCATAATATATTCAACAAAATAATAACATAAAATTTCCCAAATCTAGAGAAATCTATTCCCATACAGAAGCAAGAGGCTTCCAAAACACCAAACAGACCAGACCAAAAAAGATCTACCCCACAGCATATTATCATTAAAACAACAAATACAGAGACCCGAAAAAGAATACTGAAGCTGTAAGAAAGAAAAAACAAATAATATACAAAGGTAAACCCATCAAAATCACAGCAGACTTCTCAACAGAAATATTAAAAGCAAGAACAGCTTGGGATGAGATCTTCCAGGCACTGAATGAAAATAACTTCAACCTTAGGCTACTCTACCCAACAAAACTATCATTCAAAATAGATGAAGCAATAAAAGTCTTCCATGATAAGCAGAAACTAAAACAATATGTGACCACAAAGCTACCATTACAAAAGATTCTTCAAGGGATTCTGCACACAGAAAGTGAAACCCAACATAACCATGAAAGGGCAGAGAGCACAAAACTACAGGAAAAGAAAAGCAAGAAAGTACAGAGTAACTTCGATTTAGGTACACACAATCAAACCTTCAAACAACTAAGACAACTAAATGACGGGAATCACCACATACCTATCAGTACTAACACTTAATGTTAATGGACTTAATTCCCCCATCAAAAGGCACCATTTGACAAACTGGATTAAAAAGGAAGATCCAACAATTTGTTGCTTACAGAAGAACCATCTCACCAACAGAAATAAGCATAGGCTTAAAATGAAAGGCTGGAAGAAGATTTACCATGCCAATGGCACCTGAAAACAGGCAGGAGTAGCAATACTTATCTTTAACAAAGTAGACTTCAAACCTGCATTGATCAAACGAGAGTAAGAAGGACATTCCATACTAATAAAAGGGGAAATAGACCAAAAGGAAATAACAATTATCAACCTATATGCACCCAATGTCAATGCACCCAATTTAATCAAACATACCCTGAAGGACCTAAAAGCATATGGTAACTCCAACACAGTGGTCGTGGGGGACTTTTAACACCCCATTATCATCAATAGATAGGTCATCCAAACAAAAATCAATAAAGAAATCCTATATCTAAAATATATCATAGATCAAATGAACCTAGTTGATGTCTACAGAACATTTCATCCAACTTCTACACAATATACATTCTTCTCAGCAGCCCACGGAACCTTCTCCAAAATAGATCATATCCTAGGGCACAACTAAATGTCAGGAATCACCACATACCAATTAGTACTAACACTTAATGTTATTTGCCTCAGCAAATATAAGAAAATAGAAATTATACCATGTATTCTTTCTGATCACAATGCAATGAAACTAGAATTCAACAACAAAAGTAAAGACAAAAAACATGCAAACAGATGGAAACTGAATAACTCATTGCTTAATGAACAATGGGTCATTGATGAAATAAAAGAGGAAATTAAAAAGTTCCTGGAAGGCAATGAAAATGAAAACATAACCTACCGGAACCTACAGGACACAGCAAAGACAGTCCTGAGAGGAAAGCCATGAGTGCATATATTAAAAAGACTGAAAGATCCCAAATCAATGACCTAATGATGCATCTCAAACTCCTAAATAAACAAGAACAAGCAAATCCCAAAACAAATAGGAGAGAAATAATAAAAATAAGAGCTGAAATCAATGAAATAGAAACCAAAAGAACCATACAAAGAATTAATGAAACAAAAAGTTGGTTCTTTGAAAAAATAAACAAGATCGACAGACCCTGACTACAATGAGGAGAGAAAAAACCCAAATTAGTAGAATCAGGAATGCAAAAGGGAGATAACAACAAACACCATCAAAGTCCAGGAACTCATCAGAGACTACTTGGAGAACCTATATTCAAATAAATTCAAAAATCTTAAAGAAATGTACAGATTTCTAGATACATATGATCATCCAAAACTGAACCAAGAGGATATTAATCACCTGAATAGATCTATAACACAAAATGAAATTGAAGCAGCAATCAAGAGTCTCCCCAAAAAGAAAAGTACAGGACCTGATGGATGCTCTGCTGAATTCTATCAGACCTTAAAAGAAGAACTGATACCAACCCTCCTTAAACTATTCCATGAAATAGAAAGGGAAGGAAAACTGCCAAACACATTTTATGAAACCAGTATTACACTTATGCCAAAACCAGGCAAAGACACCTCCAAAAAGGAAAACTATAGGCCAATCTCCTTAATGAACATTGATGCAAAAATTCTCAATAAAATAATGGCAAACTGAATGCAATAACACATCAAAAAGATCATTCACCACGACCAAGTAGGCTTCATCCCAGGAATGCAGGGGTTGGTTCAACATATGAAAATCAATAAATGTAATAAACCACATTAACAGAAGCAAAGACAAAAAACACTTGATCATCTCAATAGAGGCAGAAAAAGCCTTTGATAAGATCCAACATCATTTCATGATAAAAGCTCTAAGAAAACTAGGAATAGAAAGAAAGTACCTCAACATCATAAAAGCTATATATGACAAACCTACAGCCAGCATTATACTTAATGGAGAAAAACTGAAACCATTCCCTCTAAAATCAGGAACTAGACAAGGATGCCCACTATCTCCACTCCTATTCAACATAGTACTGGAATTCCTAGCCAGAGCAATTAGGCAAGAAGAAGGAATAAAAGGAATACAAATAGGTAAAGAAACTGTCAAAATATCCCTATTTGCAGACTATATGATCCTATACATTAAAAACCCAAAAAACTCTACTCAAAAGCTCCTTGACACCATCAATAGCTATAGCAAGGTAGCAGAATATAAAATCAACATAGAAAAATCATTAGCATTTCTATACACTAATAAAGAACAAACTGAGAAAGAATATATGAAAACAATTCCATTTACAATAGCCTCAAAAAAAAATCAAATACCTAGGTGTAAACCTAACAAAGGATGTGAACGACCTCTACAAGGAAAACTATAAACTTCTGAAGAAAGAGATTGAGGAAGACTATAGAAAGAGGAGAAATCTCCCATGCTCATGGATTGGTAGAATCAACATAGTAAAAATGTCTATACTCCCAAAAGTAATCTATATGTTTAATGCAATTCCCATCAAAATCCCAATGACATTCATTAAAGAGATTGAAAAATCTACCGTTAAATTTATATGGAAACACAAGAGGCCACAAATAGCCAAGGAAATACTCAGTCAAAAGAACAATGCAGGAGGTATCACGATACCTGACTTCAAACTATATTACAAAGCAATAAGAATAAAAACAGCATGGTACTGGCACAAAAACAGACATGAAGACCAGTGGAACAGAATAGAGGACCCGGACATGAAGCTACACAACTATAACCAACTTGTCTTTGACCAAGGTGCTAAAAATATACAATGGAGAAAAGACAGCCTCTTCAAGAAAAACTGCTGAGAAAACTGGTTAGCAGTCTGCAAAAAACTGAAACTAGAACCATGTTTATCACCCTGTACTAGTATCAACTCAAAATGAATCAAGGACCTTAATATCAGACCCCAAACTCTAAAGTTGGTACAGGAAAGAATAGGAAACACTTTGGAATTAATAGGTATAGGCAAGAACTTTCTCAGTGGAACCCCAGCAGCTCAGCAACTAAGAGATAGCATAGATAAATGGGACTTCATAAAACTAAAAAGCTTCTGCTCAACAAAAGAAATGGTCTCTAAACTTAAGAGAACACCCACAGTGTGGGAGAAAATACTTGCCAGCTACACATCAAACAAAGGACTGATAACCAGAATATATAGGGAACTCAATAAACTAAATTCTCCCAAAATTAATGAACCAATAAAGAAATGGGCAAGTGAACTAAACAGAACTTTCTCAAAAGAAGAAATTCAAATGGCCAAAAACACATGAAAAAATGCTCACCATCTCTAACAATAAAAGAAATGCAAATTGAAAACCACACTAAGATTCCACCTCACCCCTGTTAGAATAGCCATCATTAGCAACACCAACAACAACAGGTGGTTGGCAAGGATGCGGGGAAAAAGGAACCCTCTTACACTGCTGGTGGGAATGTAAACTAGTACAACGACACTGGAAAAAAATTTGGAGGCTACTTAAAAAGCTAAACATTGATCTACCATTTGATCCAGCAATACCACTCTTGGAGATATACCCAAAAGACTGTGACACAGTTTACTCCAGAGGCACCTGCACACCCAATTTTATTGCAGCACTATTCACAATAGCCAAGTTATGGAAACAGCCAAGATGCCCCACTACTGACGAATGGATCAAGAAAATGTGGTATCATTTTATGCAGCCATGAAGAAGAACGAAATGTTATCATTCGCTGGTAAATGGATGGAACTGGAGGACATCATTCTGAGTGAGGTTAGCCTGGCCCAAAAGACCAAATATCGTATGTTCTCCCTCATTTTCGGACATTAGATCAAGGGCAAACACATCAAGGGGATTGGACTTTGATCACATCATAAAGGCAGAGCACACAAGGGAGGTATGAGGATAGGTAAGACACCTAAAAAACTAGATGGCATTTGTTGTCCTCAACACAGAGAAACTATAAAGCAGATACCTTAAAAGCAACTGAGGCCAATAGGAGAGGGGGACCAGGAACTAGAGAAAAGGTTAGATAAAAAGAATTAACCTAGAAGGTAACACACAGGCACAGGAAATCAATGCGAGTCAACTCCCTGTACAGCTATCCTTATCTCAACTAACAAAAACACTTGCTCCTTCCTATTATTGCTTATGCTCTCTCTTCAACAAAATTAGTGATAATGGCAAAATAGTTTCTGCCTTCTAGCGAGGGGATGGGGGGGAGAAGGAGGGGGTGGGGGGACAGAGAAGGGGCAGGGGGTAGAGGGAGGGGCGGGGTGTTAGGGAGGGGGTGGGGGAAGGGGGAGAAATGACCCAAACATTGTATGCACATATGAATAAAATAAAAATAAATAAAACAAGAATGTGGTGGCATCAATGTTCACTCACAATACTTTGAGGGGAAAATCAATGCCCAGGAACAGAAGCACAAACTGGGTGGGGTGTATTCACAATAAACAGGAGATAGAAGTTGAGTGGACTAAATTGCAGTGTGGCGGGCAGTTTCTGCCATGGCTCCAGTGCCCGCCCATGCCCTGTGGTTTTCCTACCTTTGTAATTCCCTCATTTTGAGTGAAGGCTACATGTAGCAACTTGCTTCTAATGAAGAGAATATAGCAACAGAATGATATGCTGCTTCCAATAGATTATGACTTTTATCTTGCTCATATTCTCCCTGACTATTTTCACATGATGGAGAGGGCTACCTTTCAAGAAATTGAGGACAACCTCTGACACAGCCAGTAAGAACTGAGGCCCTTGGTCTAATAGCCTATGAAGACTTTAATTCTGCCAACCACCCCTGAGTGAGCTTGGCAGTAGATCTGTCTCATTTGGACCCTGCAATGACTCCAGCTTCAAGCAAGATTTTGATTGTAGGCTCATAAGAGACCCTAAAATAGAGAATCTAGATAAGCTGACCCATTGACACTGTGAGATAGTCAATGTATGCTGTTTTTAACCTAACGAGTTTTTGAATTACACAGCAATAAATAATTAAGACAAACAACAGCGTGAAAGATTCTCAGCAATATCATGTGAAAAAATAAATACAAAAGATTACATATGCCAAGAAATACTTTTGTCAAGTTAAAAGTAACTAAAGTTCAATAGGCTTTTTAGGAATACAAGTCAATGCAGTAAGACTATCTTTAAAAAATAAGAGGAGGCAGGCAGGGTGATATAAGCCTATAATCCCAGCACCCAGGAGAGTAAGGTAAGAGGACTGCAAGTTCAAGTTCGCCCTCAGCTGCATGG
The DNA here is from genome assembly GCF_047511655.1 of Castor canadensis. Lineage (NCBI taxonomy): Eukaryota > Metazoa > Chordata > Mammalia > Rodentia > Castoridae > Castor > Castor canadensis. The sequence goes on along the minus strand of NC_133396.1, from coordinate 89,018,007 downwards.
AAAGACTCTGTCAAAAAAAAAAGAAAGAAAGAAAGAAAGGAAAGAAGGAAAAGAGGGAAGGGGGAAGGTAGAGAAGGAAAAAAAGATGGAAAATGGCAGAGGAAAAGGGAGGAATATCAGAGGGAAGAGAAAAGAGGAGAAGGTGGAGGAAGGAGGAAAAGAAAAGCTCCATTCAGGATGTCTACAGAGTGTAGAGAATAGAAGGAAAGATTACCAGTTAAGGTAAGTCATACACATAGTAAAGAATATGAAATTTAAGCTGGTCCATGAAGAATAGGCAAGACTGTGTCACTGAGGATTCAGAAGGAAGGGAATTCTAGGTTGAAGAACCTAAAAGCACCAAAGGAATAGTCACAAGGTATTTTGGGGAATGAGCAAGTTGGCCAGTTTGCTGATTCAAAATAAGCATGAGTGGTAGAGCACTTGCCTAGCAAGCACAAGGCCCTGAGTTCAAGCCCCAGTACCACCAAAACATAAAATTTTAGAAAACCTGAAGTATACTTGTAAAGAAAGGCTAAGATTACATCAGTAAGTCTGAACTTGATTCTGTAAGCAACTGACAGTGGGTTATCAAAAGTTCTAGTACTGGTGTAAGAGGCACTCAAGTTGCTTTTGTTGAAAAACACTAAATCCTTAACTTCCGCCCTAAATTAACTAAAAACAGGAAAAGTTTGGCATCTCTGTCTCTACTTTTTATCTGTCTTTGCTCTAAGCCATTCTCTTTACAGTCACTTTACAATCACCTTGGATTTCAAGAAGAACAAAACTGGTAATATTTTTATGACAATGAACTAGAGCCATCTGGAGCTGCCACACTCCCAGTGAGGACATTTATCCCAAGAATCCTCTCAAACAGGAACCAGATTACTCCCTCCAGGTGATAACCCCCCAAAACTGGACCAGACCACCTGCCTGATTAAGACTGCCAGTCCCACCAGTCATAAGACCAACCAGACTATACCTGTGACTGAACTGTTTATGCATACCTTGGTTCCCTGCCCCCAGTTTTTTTGTCTGTTTAAACCTATAGCTCATGTCTGTACCCCGAAGATAGCTGAAGATGAGCAGAGTGCTTACTCTGGCTCTTCCCACAGCATGTCCTGAGCCATATAATAAATCTCCTTTCTCTGCATTCACCATGTCTCTTTATTTGGCATTTAGGGGCAGGTGGCCAGGTCTGGCATGTGGAATCTCAGGAATTTGGACCTTGGGTCCAAATCTCCAATTTCACTGGGAGCTAAATATATTTCAATAAGATTGATCTGACAAGTCTAGGTATTCATATTAGACCAATAGGAGACAAAAGGCAAAAAAGCAAGACAGTTACTGCAAAGTCAGAATTAGTGAGAGCAAGGGCTCTAATTATTCACTGTAATCCTTCCTATATAAGAAGAGATCTCTCCAATCATGGAACTTATAGTCTAGTGATTGGACACAGGCAAGAAACAAACAAATGAGATAAAAGCGGCAAGTGTTTCCGAGGAAATAAACACAGTGAAATCTTAGGAAGTAACAGGAAAATGAAGAGAACTTAAAACAGGAAGGGCAAGAAAATGATATGGAATAAGACTGCAGAGCATGACAAAGACAATGCAGGAAAACAGAACATTCTCAAGCAGTGTAGAGTGCAGATAGCAAACATTTTAGGCTTGTGAGCTCCACGGTATCTATCACAACTACTCAATCCTGCACTTGGAACATGGAAGAACTCATACACATAAAATATTCCTGGAAACATTTAAATCTGGAATACACAGTCTTTCAGGTAACCATCTTAGGGTTTTTTTCTTCAGCATTTTTTTAATTATTGAAGAAAAAGAAGCCTGGTGTGGTGACTCCTAATTACTTGGGAGGTAGAGATCATACACATCACACAAATGAATGGGTGTGAGACTGTGTTTAAAGAAAACATTACTTACAAAATGAGTAGTGGCCCACAGGCCTGAAGTAATACAAAATTTTGTCTACTATGTATACAGAAATATATACACACAAATGTATCTATATATTTAAACAAAATGCTATTTTTATCTGGCCCTCTGGTATAATTTTTAACAGCGTCCACCTTCACTTCCAAAAGTATGCATTACTACTAGACATTAAATCACACTATTAACAGCAGTCACACTATTAATAACACTATGACGTTCCAGAACATTTCTGCTAAAGATGTTCACATTCAAATCTTTGAGAATAGAGGTATGATCTTTCATCATTGGGCCAGCAGGGGCCCAGACAGAGATTCTCATTTGTGTTTCAAAGGTATTCCTGCTAGTGGTTCCAGAATACCTTTTCATCAAATCCATTCCAACTACCCAAAATCTATTTAGGCCAAGCTATGGAACCACCTCTTCCCTACAATATTCCTTGACTCCTCTCCTGAAAGCATGCTGGCCTTTCTCTCCTTTCAACTCAAAAGGTCATTATGTATAGTCTATACCATATGACTTATCAAATACGGAATTGTGTTATTTTCCAATTGCATCAAGTATGCAAGACATCTACTGATTAGATTTCTGGGGACAGGGATTAGGCTTTTGTATCACCTACCACAATTCTTGACAAGTCATGCATGTTTAATAACTCCTAATGTTGGATTTTTAATTCCTAATGCTTTTCTTCACAGCCAAGAGCAATGAGTTTCTAAGTCAAAAAGACTTGGGCTCATGATGCACCTCTGTAACTTATTAGTGACATAATACTGGGCAATTTGCCTACTCTCTTGTAGGAATAGCACAACCTAGTTTATATGATTTTGCTGAGAATTACAATAAATTAGATGACCCATGTGTCAGGTACATAATGAGTACTCAGCAAGTGGAACTTGCCATCATCAACATTGGATCATCATCAGTCCTGTAGCAAAATTATCCATAAAGCAAAAGAAAAGATGCTAATGCTACTATTTACTTTCTTCTTCTTTTAATATAGAATATACATATTATAGCATGAGAAAATTATTTCCTACTCTACAGACACCAGACCTTGATTACATATTTATCAATCCACATCTAGAGATCAATCTGATTATAGTTTAATTCAAAGATTTGGAAACAAACTAGATGAAATCAGGAAATGTGACTCAGGACAAAACATTCAAAGCTACTCTTGGTACATATGTGAATACAGTTTAATTTCCACATCAGCTGAGAATTAACATGATCAGGGCATAGGTTCTCAAATTCTTTGATCTCAGGGTTCTTTACAGTCCTAAAAATTGAGAACCCCAAAGAGTTTTTGTTTATGTGGGTTCTATTTATCAATATTTATCATATTAGAAAATAAAACTTAAAAGCCCTTTATGTATTTATTAATTTCTCTCTCTCTCTCTCTGTCTCTCTCTTTTTCTTTTTTTCTTTTGGCAGCACTGGGGTTTGAACTCAAGGCCTCATGCTTAGTAGGCAGGTGCTCTTACCACTTGACCAGTCATTGTTAATTACTCTTAAAACAATTATATGTTAACATAAAAAACAAACTTTATGAAAATCTATATTTTCCAAAACAAAAAAAATGGTGAGAATGTTGTATATTTGCAAATCTCCTTAAGGTCTGGCTTAATGGAAGACAGCCAGATTCTCTTATCTGCTTCTGCATTCAATCTGTAATGGTCTGTGACATCATCTAGTAGCCTCTGGAAAAACATTGTACATATGTAGGAGCACAAAGGCAAATAATTTCTTGATAACAAACTATTAATATGAAAATGGTTTGGTGGACTCCATAAAAATGTCTTGGGGATCCCCCAGGAATTCCTCAGACCCTACTTTGAGAACTACTAGATTAGCAATAACCCTCAACCCTCTCTGGTCTATAATCAAACCCTCAAAACTAGAAGTGTTTCAGATTTCACAGGTTTTTTTTTTAATTTTGGAATATTTGCACAGATCTCAACAAACTTTGGAGCATTTCAAATTTCTGATTTTCAGATTAGGGTTGCCCAACCTGTAATAAATCTTCCTGGTTTTTTGTTTTGTTTGCGGTACTGGGGCTTGAACTCAGGGCCTTCACCTTGAGCCACTCCACCAGCCCTGTTTTTGTGAAGGGTTTTTATTTGCCCAGACAGGCTTTGAATTGTGATCCTCCTGATCTCTGCCTCCTGAGTAGCTAGGATTACAGACAAGAGCCACAGTGCCCAGCTCCAACCTGAAATAAATCCTTTATTACACACACACACACACACACACACACACACACACACACAATCACATACAATACTGGTAATGCTTCTCCTGAAAACCCCAACTAATACAAAAGAAATGATGTATTGGTCATGTGTTGGCCATTGTGAGCATAATAGTTTCCCAATTCCTTTCTCGTGAGATCAGTGGTGATATTAATGAAAATGGTTTTTTTTTTCCTAATACTAAAGCATGAAACATACTAACATTTGAACGTTGGCATAATTAAATGAACTGCTTTATAAAATCTGCTTCACTCTCCACCTTTTTCCATGATGCTACAAAATCAGGCACAGGTAAAAGATATATGACAAGTAGGGTTCAGTGGTTCACACCTACAGTCCCAGCAATCAGGAAGGCTCACACAGGATCACTTGAATCCAGGAGTTTCAGGTTAGCCTGAGCAACATAGCAAGATTCCTCTCAAAAAGCCAATCTCTCAAAAACAAATAAACAGGACTAGAGGTATGGCTCAAGTGGTACAGCACCTGCTTTATGATTACCTGCTTTGCGAGTACAAACTGAGTCCAAACCCCAGTCAAACAAAGCATAAGGCAGACTGGTAGGTTTTAATGAAACACAGTATTAAAAATTCACTCATATGGCTTCAGATTCCACAATGCAACTACTTTTTTGTTTTCTTTTTGTGGTGCTGGGGATTGAACCAGGGCGTTCTGCCCACCAGGCACACTAGATACACTGAGCTACATTCTCAGTCCTACAACTACTTTTAATAAATTATCTCTTTTCAAGTTTTGGTGCAGTCACAAAAATATAGAGGAAATTGTCAGAAAACGCAGTGAAAATACTTCTCCCTTTTCTAACTAAAGAAGAATTTTCTCTATATATTTCAACTAAAACAACATATTGCAACAAACTGACTACAGACAGAAACATGAAAATCTTTCTTTTATTAGGCCAGAAATTAAAGATACTTGCAAAAATGCCATTTTCTCACAAATTTTTTTTAGAAAAGTTATTCTTCATGAAAAATACGGAATCTATGTTAACAGATGAGTATATATTATTTTTGGTTTTGTTGTTTTTTGGTGGTACTGGGGATTGAACTCAGGGCCTTGCACTTGCTAGGAAGGCACTCTACCTCTTGAGCCACCCAGTCCTTTTTTGCTTTACTTATTTTTGTGATGGGGTCGCACATTTATGCTGGGCCGGCCTGGACTTCTATACTCTTATTCATGCTTCCCACATAACTGGGATGACAGACGAGCACCTCCATGCCCAGCTATTAGTTGAAATGGGATCTCAAAAACTTTTTGCCTCATTGGCCTTACACCATAATCCTCCCGATCTCCCCCTCCCAAGTAGTTGGGATTAGCAGCATGAGCTACAGGCACCTAGATTTTTGTTATTTTTTGAGGAATTAATAAACATTTTTAGATTTTCAGTTGAATTTGTAATCTTTACTATATTCTAAGACTTATGCTGATAGATATACCCCCCCAAGAATGAAAGCTCTTCAAGATCACTAATATTTAAGAGAATAATAGAGCCCTGAGACCAAAAAGGTTGAGGGTCACTACTTTAGGACATGTATGAGACCCAGAAGTATCTTGCCCCATCTGGATGCTTAGCAGGTAAAGGGGTTGTGTGGATAGGAAAGGCTATGTAGGAAAACACTTCAGCCAGGGCTGAAGTCACAGCAGAAGCTCAGTGCAATCCAGTGAGCCATGAGCCATGTGCCATGGAAAGTTTTGAGTCATGACCAAACCAGAAGAGACTTGTTCACAAGGCATATAAACCACAGGTTATAACCAAGAATGCTATAAAGGCAAGAAGCATTCATTGTACCAGGAACCATGCCTCAGAGCACAAGGGGCAAGGGACACACACATATCCTCATAATTGATTTCATGAGCCATCCACATGTACCCATATTCCCAGGGTACCATCTCAAGGAGAGAATCACAGAAGTTGTCTAATAATCTAAGCCTTTCTATAAAAGAGAAATTAAACACTAGCTGAAAAAATAATTCCAGATTGAAAATTAACTTTAAAACCAATGAGACGCAGCGTTTTTTTCTGTCCTAACAGTCAATGAGTGCTCATGAAAAGAAACTAGATAAGTTATAGACAAAAATAAACTATGTATTTTATGCCCATGCAAAATTGAAACCCTGCTACATATAACAAAGGTTTCACAGAGAATATGAGCATGGGGAGAGAGAGGGAAGACTAGAAGTATGAAGGCAGAATAGTGTGGTTTTAACCCTGACTATGTATTATGTGACTTTTCTGAAATAAGAATACAACTTGCTCTGCCTTACTAAATGTAGTGTGGGAAATTCAGAAACTTCTTTTTTAACTACACAGTGTGAACACTTTGGGGATTGTAAAGGCACCAATAATAGAAAATCTTGTAGGCCATGGTCCTTAACCCATTAGGCCTTCACAGTGTAAATCAGCAATGACAGGGTGAGATAACAGATGTAATGGTGGTAAGTAAAGGGTGTTTTGAGGGTAAAGAGGGTGGACATCTACATCAGCCTCGGGGTGGAAAGTCCCAGAAGGGCCTCCCAGGAGAGGTGACACTTCAGTAAGAGTGAAAGGAGTCTTGAAGGAAAAATACAGAAAATGGGAATACAACAAAGGGCAAAGAGGCAGACGAGGAGCCTAAAGCTGATAGACAGTAGATCCCAAGGAATCTTTTAAGCCAATTAATTTTTTTTTTTTTTTGAGTTAAGTGCCAGTTCAAGGAAAACCCCCTTCCCCTCCCGCCCAAGACAGCTCTGGGCATCCAGGCTTCAACAAAGGGAAGGCCTGGGGAGCTCCTAGGACACAGAGTGACAGCCTGGCTGCGGGACGCAGGAATAACCACGGAAAGGGCACGGGTGCCCCCTTGGCACATGAGCTCCCCTTTGCCTGAATCCGGGGGGACCACCTCGGCTGCCCAAGGACGCAAAGCTGGCGTCACCCGCAGAGGCTGGGGACGCCGCAGTCGAAGCCCACTCCCTCCCTCCCCCAGCCCCTGCCCGAGCAGCCCGGGGAGAAGATGCCCTCAATCCGATCCCCACGCACCCGGAGCGCCCACCCCGGCCCTGGGCGCCAGGACCCGCACTCACCGAGAGCTGGGCCTGGGCTGCCGCAGTTACCATGGCGACGGCGCAGCGCTTCCCCCAACACCGCAGTCCCGGCTGCGCGCGAGAGGGTCAAGATTGCAAAGGTGTGGGGCACGAAGGTGGGGAGGGGGGAGGCAAGCGAAGAGGAATTCATTCATTATAGTTTTACTAATAAAATTATTTTTTAAATTTCCTCGTATTCTACTCAAGTTGGTAGGGAGCAAAACATATCTTAGGTATTTTACTTTCAATATGTCCTCTTTCGTAGTCTTTGCTTTGGGTTTGTTTTTAATGACTGGATGAAAGATGGCATATGATGTATAATTGTACATAATTGTTTTTTAGTTAGACTTCACAGGTGTGAAGAATACCCAAATATAAATATTTCCTTAAATCCTTAAATGAAATTAAATAACTAAAAATTAAATGGAGTTCTGAATGCAAGTGCTAGAAAGGTGACAAAACACTATAAAGTTTTGAGCACCCTAAAAGCAAAGGGACCTGTTCTTTGCTTGACCTCTGTGTTTGAAACAACTGTGGAATGCATTTAGACAGACCATATTAGACATGGATTTATGCAGGAGATTCACGGACTAAGTGTGACCCAGATGTAGCAGAAAGGCTACCATGTTGTGGTTTTCTTCTCCCAAAAGGGTCATGTGCTGAAGGTTTGGTCCCCAGCTAGGGAATCCAATCATTGAGTGGTTAGTAGGCCGTGAGAGCTCTGACCTAACCAATGAATTAATCCCTTGAGGGATTCGTGGCATTATTGGGAGGTGATGGAAATTAGGAAGTGGAGCCTTGCTGAAGGAAGTAGGTCACTACTTCCATGTCCCTGGCCCCTTCCTGTCTGACTCTCTGCTTCCTGGCTACCATGTGATGGACAGCTTCTTCTTCGGCATTTTCCTACCACCATGGTAATCTGCCTCATCACAGGCACAAAGCAATGGAGCCAGCTGACCACAGACTGAAACTTCTGAAACCATGAGCCAAAATAAACCTTTCCTCCCTTAAGTTGCTTTTCTTAGGTATTTTATCACACCAATGAAAAGTCTGATATACCCATTAAATCCTCTAGCCAGCCCCTAACCATGCCCCCTCCAAGCTTGACATGAGAGTACTATATTGCAACAAGGCACTAGGAGTTCAACCTAGTACTGCCAAAAAAAAAAAAGGGGGGGGGATCTGAAGGTACCAAGTGCATGTGTATATGTATAAGAGACAAAACATCTCAACAACTTTTTGATACTAATGATAGAGGTCCAGAGAAGCAGATAATATAAGCACTGTTCAAACCTACAGAAATTAGAAAATTATGATAGGGTAGAGATTTTCAAATTGAAATTAATTTTTTTCCACCTTAAGAGAATAAGCCCTCCAAATAGAAATTAAATTATTGTAGAAAAAGTTACACTTCCATAGCTTACAGACTACAAGATGTGTGACATGTCCTTTGTCAACTTTTTTGTTTTGTTTTGTTTTGTTTTGGTGTACTGGCGTTTGAACTCAGGGCCTTACACTTGCTAGCTTGCTAGGCAAGTATGCTACCTGCTACCACTTGAACCACTTCACCACCTTTTTTTGTTTGTTTTCCACACAGGGTTTTTCAAGATAGGATCTTGGGAACTATTTGCCCAGGCTGGTTTAGAAATGCAATTCTCCTGATCTCCACCTTCTGAGAGCTAGTATTACAGGCATAAACCACCCACACCTGGCTACAATCAATGTTAATTCTTGATGAACTATCAGGGTAAACTAGTTGAGAAAGTTACTCCAAGGTAACTTAATGTGCTATAATATGTTAATAAGTAGATCTCTTATGAAGGTCTATTATATGCTGACTACTTTGCTAAGTGAATCCTGTAAAGTTTCTAGCAACTCTGGAAAAGTGATATTATTCTTGAAACTGACACTTAGAAAGGTTGAGTTACCCACCTAATACCACACAGCTAGTAAAGAACTTAACCAAAATTTGAATCCAGTTTAGCTTGGTTTGAAACACCGCAGGATTGCCCATGGTTAGTTACGTTCATTAAATATTAGAAGATGATTTCCCAAAATAGTAATTTTATTTCAAAATAATTTTTCTTAAGCAAGTTTTTCTCTAGTAGTGATTAGATAATATTAAAGCCACTCCCCTGGTGCATGTCTAGAGAACTGTTTTTTGCATATTGCTAATCTCTACAGTGAATAGGAAGAAGTGAACATTGATTGTTTTCACCTGCCCATCCTTCCTCTTATGGTTTCAGTGCTCCAGTTTTCTATGAGGGAATCCTTTAGGATACTCTCAGACCACTGTACCAGGTGCAGCTCATCCTACTTTGGGTCAAGTCTTAGCCAAGCATTGTTCTCTACACCTTGGGCACAGTGGTTGGATTTCTCTCTAAGCCTGCTAAAACACAGACACCCTCAATCTCTCATAAATCTTTCCCTCCTTAAATCATTTATGTGAGGTGTTTTGTCACAGTGATGCAAAAGTACCAAGAAATCTTGAAAACTGATATTGGTCTCTTTCCTCCATTATTAGTCCCAGATTATGTTGTGACTTAATTCCAATTTTTTGGCTTGGTGGCAAGGAGAGAATGTAGGGCTGACCTTGGAAGGGCTTTGTGTCCATCGGGGGGGCCTCCGTATTATCTTTTTTTTTCTTTTATTCATTTATGCATACAATGTTTGGGTCATTTCTCCCCCCTTCCCCCCTCCCCCTGCTCCCTCCCTTCCCCCCTTCCCCTACTCCCTCACTATCAGGCAGAAACTATCCATATTATCTTTAAGCAAGGAAGGAGCACTACCCCTGGGGAGAAAGGGGACACTTTTTTAAACTCAAAGCTTCAGAGAATTTTGGAAATTAAAGATTTGGGAGTGCATGAACCTGATACCTGCACCCCATGTGGTAAGGTCCTACTCCTTCCCAGCCAGAACCACATTCTTAGCACAGCAGACTTGTTCTGCTGCACTTATGCTTCAGTGCTGGACCTGGTCCTCAGCTTTTTTCCACACTCCAGTTGCAGAAGGAACTTCTGAAATTCTTCCTAAGGAAGTTTCTTGTCTTTCATGCTTAGTTTTTAATTGTCTAATTAATCACGCTCACTATTTCATTAGAATTCTTTAAAGTAGGAAATGATCTTAACACATATTAGCCCACCCACATTTCCTCTGTACATCTCGAATACCTGATACATTACACCCACTACAGTGTTTCCTGCCATCAGAATATGTAGTTAACATATAGTGAAAGTTTTAACAACTGCATTGCAATTGTGCCAGCGATTATCTGTGTTGCTTTCTTCATCGGTAATAATATTCTCATTGCTTAGGTTGGAAGCAGATAATCCAACACAAAACTCCCATCATCGTGACTACTTTTATCAGCCACTCCTGACACCAACTGTCACACATAGGCTCCCCAGGAAGCATATCCTGAGATGGAGTTTTGTATGCAGTAAATTTGTTAGAGTATGCTCTTGGAATCAATATCTGTGGAAAGAAAGAGATGGAAACAGGGCAGAGGGAAAAGTGGGGTTTCAGGAGAGTTGTAACAAAGGCCTAGCAGCCCTTCTGAGAAGCTTTGAAGCTGGCATGCATGGCCCTGCAGAGTTTCTCAATTTGGGGCAAGACAACTGTGCCTTTTTATCCCTCATCAATCAGTGATTGGATGCAGGCAGGCCACCCCAGAATGGGAGTGAGCCCTTGATCCTTTACAGTAAAAGTGTTCCCCAGAAAGGGCAGACAACTGAGATTTCTCCATTGTTAATTCTTCTAGCAGCTAGTGGATTGCGTCCCTCATTTCTGGAGGATGTCTGAGGGGCACACTGCAGCATTAACTTGATGCAGTTAGGTTCACTTGTTTTTCAGTATTCAGGAATTTTTTTTCTCTCTTTTGACTAAATTTTGTTTTAAAATTGTTAGTTGGGTGCCTGTGCCTCAGATCTGTAATCCTAGCTACTTGGGAAGCAGAGATAGATCAGCAGGATTGCAGTTCAAAGCCAGACCAGGCAAATAGTTTGTGAGACTCTATTTTGAAACACCCAATGCAAAAACAGGGCTGGTGGAGTGACTCAAGTGGTAGAGTACCTGCCTAGATGAGATCCTGAGTTCAAATCCCAGTACTGCCAAAAAATTGTTAAAGACATTTAAATACAATGCCTTTAATTTTATTAAAATAAAATTATGCTAAGTAGTAAAACTGAACTGAAAATGGATTTTGCTTAAATGATTATTCAATTATTGAAAACATTTAATAAATATATAAAACCCAATGCTTTCCAAGAAATATGGTTTCCTTAACCTTTCTACCCTAATTCTTCTTTCCCACTTTAGATAGCTATATTTATTAATTCTCCTTTATCTTTCCAGGTTTAAATATGTAAATAAAAATTTAAACATAAGTAAATACATATACACATATATACACGCACACATAATATTTCTACGCCACCACCTCCCTTTTTGTTTTGCAATGCTGGGTATGGAACCTAGGGCCTCACTTTGACCAATGCGTGACAGCTCCAGTCCCCTTTCTTATAATTTTTCTTTTGGTGGCACTGGGGTTTGAACTCAGGACCTCACGCTTGCTAGGCAGGCACTCTTACTACCTGTTCCATTCCATCAGCCCTCCCCTACCCCATTCAAAGATAGCATGCTATAAACACTTTACTTGGTGCTACAGTTTGGATGTTAAATGTACCCTCAAAGGTTCATGTGTTAAAGGCTTGGTCCCCAGGGTAGTGCTCTTGGAAAGTGGGGCCTTTTGCGAGTCCTTAGATCATTGGGATCATACCCCTGAAGGGAATTTTGGGGTCCCCTGCCTGTCCAAATTTTCTCATTGTTTCCAGGCCATGAGGTGAGATGTTTTGTTTCACCACATGCTCCCACCATGATGTGCTCACCACAGGCCCAAAAACAATGATGCCAATTGACAATGGATTAGAACCTCCAAAACTGTGAACTAAAATAAAAATTTTCTCTTTATTAGTTAATTGTCTAAAATATTTCATTATATTGATGAAAAGCTAAGATACTTAGTTTTAATCACTTGGCAATATACCTGAGAATATGCCATGTAAGTACTAAAAGCTCTTTCCTGGATTGGAGGTGGCTCTGGCAGTAGAGTATCTGCTTTGCAATCATGAAACCATGAGTTCAAACCCCAGTCCCACAAGAAAAAAATCTTTCCCATTTCTTATAGATGTATATTTCTCATTACATAGTTTTCTGTTCATATTTAAGTTTTAAATTTTCTGTTCATATTTACCTTTTTGTTCATTTTGTAAGTATTTCTTTGGGATAACAGAATTCTAGATCAAACAAAAAAATTGCTAGGTCAAAGAGTAAATGCAAATGTAATTTTGCTAGATCTGCCAAATCCCACTGTATAAATTTTTACAATTTTTGCACATACATCAGCCACAGTTGAGAGTATCTCCTTCCCCACAGCCATGTCAACATATCAGGCTGTCCAATTCTGGACATTTTCCTAATTCATAAGTAGTAAGTAAATTGTTCCAATACAGCTATAATTTGCATTTATCTTACTCTGAGCAAGATTAAACATATTTTCAAATGATTAAGTACATTTCTATCTGTCTGTCTGTTTTCATTCATTTGTTTGTTTTGAGACAGGATGTTGCTATATAGCCCAGTCTGGCCTCGAATTCACTGTGTAGCTCAAGCTGGCCTTGAACTTGTGATTCTCCTGCCTCAGCCTTTTGAGTGCTGGGATTACAGGTATCTACCACCATACCTGGCTAAGGAGAATTTTATTTTTCTGTGAATGGGCTGCTCATATATTTTGCCCACATATCTATATTATTTGTTTTTCCTCCATTTTTGGGTACCACTTATAGGTTATAAATTTTTATAATAGATATTGCAAGCATTTTTCCTAATTTCCAGTTGTTTTTTACTTCACTTATCTTTTTCTCATGAAAAAAATTTTATGCAATCAAATTTATCAATCTTTTCTTTTAAATTGAGTCATGGTCAAGAAAATGTTTTTCCACACTTAAGAACTCCATCCATGTTTTTATACTATTCATAAAAATCCTTCTATTATCTATAGTTAGATTCCAGATATGTTTCGTCATTGTGGGGCATTATACTTCATCCTTCTTACCCCCAACTTCTGGCCACTCAAACCTTCATCCCAGTCTCAGGGTTTGCCATAGGGTCTTCAGAGCCTTTGTTGAGACTGCAATGGAGTCCAACTCCTAATATGGAGTAAGAAATGAACTTAATTTTATCTTTTTCCATAGTTATATTGGCATGACTTAAGAAACAGTCCCTGTTTTTCCCCACTGATTTTAGATATCACCTTTATCACATACTAAATTTTCATATATTCTTAAACCTATTTCTGGATTTCCTACCATGTTCTATTTGTCTATTCATATGCTAAAACTACAGAGTTCTTTGCGGGGGTTAGTTTTTGGTAGTACTAGAGGTTGAGCTCGGGGCCTCATGCTTGCTACTGCTTGAGCCACATTGCCAGTCCTTTTTCTGTTATTTTTGAGATAGGGTCTCTCTTTATGCCCAGGCCAGCTTGGACCTTGATCCTTTTATTTGTGATTCCCCCATGTAGATGGGATGAAAGGCATGGACCACAGTGCTCCCATTGGGTGAGATGGGATCTTATAAACTGTCTTTCTTCCTATCTTGAAAACTTTTTGCCAAACTGAGATCTTCCTGATCTCTGCCTCCTGAGCAGCTAGGATTACAGGCTTGAGCCACTGAATGCAACTGTTTTTATTTGCAGTGCTGGGGATGAGACCCAGGGCTTCTACCACTGAGCTACATTCTTAGTCCAAAACCACAGTTGTAAATATAGAGGTTTATATATATTTTTTGGAAGTATTAGGGTTTGACCTTAGGGCCTAGTGCTTGCTAGGCAGCCCTTCTTTAAGTCATGAGGAGTCTGCCCTCGTGAATAGGATTACCTCCCTTATAAAAGGGATTGAGGATGAAGGGAGCACTCTCTTGCCCTTACAGCATGTGAGGACATGGCATTCATCCTCTTCAGAGACATAGCAACTGGGCAGCATCTTGGAAGCAGAGAACAGCCCTCATCAGATACCAAATGCTGGTGCCTTGATATTGGACTATCCAGTGTCCAGAACTGTAAGAAAATAGATTTTTGTTTTTTTATAAATTATACATTTCATAAATTAGTCAACAACTGTGTTATAGCAACACTAAATTTATAAAGTAACTTTGGGGCTGCTATGGTTTAGGTTTGGTGTTAATGTGTCCACCAGAAGTTCATGTGCTAAAAACTTGTTCCTCAGTGTGCTGATGTTGAGAAATGGTAGGACCTTTTATTGGTGAGGCCTAGTGAAAGATAATTAGCTCATGGGGACATTACCCTTAGAAGAGACTGATGCTGATCTTATAGAGTGAGTTATTCTCTTAAAAGTGAGTTGTTATAAAAAGACCAAGTTGGGCCCCTGAATTTCTCTGACTTCTGTCTTACCATGTGAGTTTTTCCACATGTTGTGATACATACGCCATAATGTCCTCACCAAAGGCTGAACAGGTGGGACTACCCAATGTTGGACTTTCAACTTTCAAAACTATGAGCAAAATAAGCCTCTTTTCTTTATACATTCCCAGTCATGGCTATTGTGGTAGCTAGTACAGTGGCACCATTATCTTCATGAAATTAAGTCATCGTATCCAATAACATGATATGTCTTTCATAAATTTTTGAAAGCCTACTTTTGTTTCTTTCAGGAGTGTTTTTATGTTTCTCTCATATATGTTTCATATAACTAATAACTCTTGACTCAGAGGTTATAAAGATTCAAATTGCATCTTATAGATGGGAGCCAGGTTCTTCTGGCTCCCATCACAGTACTCTCCCTACACCACTTGTCTTTGTCCATTTTGTGTCATTATAACAAAATTCCTGAGATTGGGAACTTTATAATGAAAAGATGTTTGTTTGGTTTATGATTCTGGTGACTGAAAGGTCCAAACAGCATGACATCTGATGTTTGGTTAACTCCCATACCTCCCATAGTTTGCCATGTTCCAACATGGCAAAGAAACAAAAAGGAAAATGGCCATGTGTAGAAGGAACCAAATGCACAAAAGAGCACCAAAGGATATCTTACAGGCTGCCTACCATGCTTTTCTTTGCTCTTAAGACCAGATGTGGGTGCCCTACTAGATGTTTTCTTAGCACCTTGTAGATGACTTTCAATTATATCTCAATCATGATTGAACAGTTAACTGTGTGATTCATGTCTCCTCAAGAATGAGGATGTCACAAAACAAGTGGGTCTTGTTTACTACTGAACTTTAGGTCTAAACACAATATTTTCTATATGGCTAAGAAGATGTAATTTCTGATTGAAAGACTACCAGTTAGCTCAGCAATCTCTGTTGCCACTGCCTCACAATGAATCTAGGTAAAATCTATTTTAGGTATATTTTCAACTAGAAATGAAATCCAGTCTCCCCAAGGGCATAGTCTTACTGGGATGGCAGCAGTCCTTTAACTAATGTAAATGTCAGGTTTAGCATATGCATATTGCTAAATGGAGTTCTCTAGACCTGGAAATTGAAAGAGTTGATTCAAATTGAACTGTTCCTCTTTAAAAGGAAATAGAGCAGCAGAAGCACAAGCCAGATTGCAGTGGGTTGGAGAGTGAATCATAGATTTTCAAAAATAGGAAGCATTGCTCTTATCCTGGTCAGGAGTTTAAAAATCACCCTTTTGTTACCAACATTCGTTAATGTTTTTATGCCTTCCTCATTATTGTAATTTATAACTATAAATAATTAAAATTATTCTTAATAATTTGGAAGAAGCTAAGGGGTCACTTTGAAGATAACTTTTACTATAGGCAATTCACATAAGAGTAGTCTTCATGCCAGCTTCACATACAAAAAGACATTTCACTAATAATGAGAGAAATACACATCTAAACCATTTTATATGCATCAGATTAGCAAACACAAACTTAAAGTTGGAAGTGTCAAATGCAATGATAATACAGATCAACAAGAGCCCTTCTTGGGACAAGAGGATTAATAGAGAGGGTGAATATGATCAAAGTATATTATATGCATGTACAGAAATATCACAATGAAACCCATCACTCTGTCCAATTAATATATGCTAATTAAAAATAAAATAAAATATGAATGATAATAGATCCTTCCTCAAGAGGACTGGTATTAGTATTGATAAGTTAATATGCTCTATTAAGTATTTTCTAATGTTTTCATTTGAACAGAACAACCACTTTAGAGAACAATTTGACTATTGCTAGTAAAGTTGAAGCTGTACATAGCATACTCAGCAATTTTACTCCTATGTGCATACCCTACAGAAACTCTTATAGGTAGGTGTACACAGGGAGGCATGTGCAAGAATTTACATTGTAGCATTATTTGTAATGGAGAAAACTGGAAACAGTTAAAATATCCATCTGCAGGTGTTTTAGAAAAAAACAGATGCTGGTGTATGAAAACTGGCCACCAAAAGCAGAAGATGCTCTAAGACCAAAGAAACAGGGCAGACAAATCCAGGATTGCATGGAGTGCAATTTATTGGGGACTATAGACAGAAACATGTCTTGATTGTCAGCAAGACAGGAAGATCTCTGCACCTCAAGTTAGGAGGAAGGGGTTTATATGCTGAGCTAGACAAAGGTGAGTCGTGGACAACCAGATAATACCTGGGCTTTCTCAAAAACTATTAATGTGTTAAATATCAGTTAAAAAACAGTCTTGCCATCAGTGGCATGTACAACACACTCACCTGACTATCCTAGCAACTTTGTCTTATAGGATTTGGGATGCCTGATAAGGTCAACTAGTGGGTAAAATGGCTGTCACAGTCTAGATGACTGAAGCTGTATCATCAAGCTGGATCCTTACAGTAGGATAATGGATTTTTAAATCTGTGGTATATACATATAACAGAATGCTATATAACTGAGAAAATAAATCAGTGCCATAGTTCTCAAACTTTACATGCATTATGTTCACCTGAAGTACTTGTTATAACACAGATTACTGCACCGCACCTCCAGTTTCTGATTCAGTAGGTCTGCGGTTGGGTCCAAGGATTTACATTTCCCAGGTGATGCTGACACTGCTGGTCCAAGAGCACACTTTAATAATCACTGAACTGAACCTTCATTTATCAACATGGACAAATCTTACAAACAGAATGTTGAGTGGGAAAGGCAAGTGGCAGGAGAGTGAAAACACTTTGATATCATTTCTGTAGTTTTAAAACATTAAAAAGAAATGATTTTACTACCTATATTATTTACTACATATCACATATATAGCAAATAGTTGGCCAAGATCGCAAAGGTAGTCAGCACACAGCTAGGATAAGAAACTTTGGTGATGTAGATCTTAAGACAATTTCCTTTAGATCACAAGCTTATTAACAAGAGGTAGCCTTTCCCTTTCAGAAACAACTGCACAAACCCGAGTAAAGTGTTAGGGTCAAACTATTTGATGAAGCAAGGATAGATGAGAAAGAAAACAAACTGACCTCAACAGACTAGATGGGCCTTTATTAAAAGCCAGAGAGGGCACCAAATATGCCCAGACGAATCCGAAAGTAAGTAGCACATGGTTGTGGTAAAGTGCACTCCTTAAGTAGGGAGGAAGGAGGGAAAAAAATGTCACTGGGTAGGTGGTTCCAGGAAGAGAGAACAGGTGTCTGGATGGGTGAAATATGTCGTGTTGCAAGTCGTGCAATGGTTCCGGGGAGGACAGGAATTTTGAGATAACCTCAAGGAAGGATTATTTGTTCAAGTCTTTTATAACCTTCCATAAAGAATAGCTAAAGAAAATCTTGTTAGATTAATGCTTCGTCTGGGATAGTTATCATGAAATCAGCAACAGCCTTTTACAGCTGAAACTCTACCCCCACCTTACACTTTGTTTCACGTGTTTGTTTTCTAAATATATAGTAAAAATCAGGTGACTAACATGCTATGGAAAAATCCAAAGCAAAAGACACATCAGAAAAGGTTTTTCCCCCTGATACTAAAGCAAATCCACAGAAGAAGTGATGTCTATAGTGATGAAAACTAAGCAGGAAGTGTGAGCTCCCATTAGAGTCCTGAATAAAACCCTGGTGACCTGAAAGCTGCATTGTGGGAACTCTGGAAGGTCAGATCTACTTCTGTTTTGTCTGTGTATCCTCAGTACCGTGCACATAGCAGGGGCCTGCAAGAGATATGTAGATCCCTTTTAGGTTTGTGTCATAATTCAATCAACAATTAGGGACAACATTGTGCCAAAAAGGAGACCCACCAGCTACAAACAAATCAAAATTCCTAGCTCTCCCACCTTTGTTTGATTAAAAAAAGAAGAAGAAGAAGGAAGCTTCAGTATTTAAACACTGCCAGTACAGCAGTAAGCTAAGTGACCACTCTCGCGGTATAAGGTACAACGAACGAAAGGCAAGTCCTAGGCTACCGGAAACACCTGCAAAAAGGCGCGGCTACTTCCGGAACCGCGCCGGAACCTGTTAACAGAACGTGTGAAGTTCCGCGGGAAGGCTTTCGGCATAGGACCACTTCCTACTCCTGGATAGGGGCGGGTGAGGGGAAAGGAAATAGCTCAAGGAGCGGTATCCTGCGTGCGCTAGCGGCGGCAGGGGTGGCGGCTGAGAGGAGAGGCGGGTGGAGGTGGCAAAAGAAGGAGACTGCGGCTGAGAAGAAAGTGTCAAAGCCGGTAAGTGAGCTGCCTTAGAGTAAGGGACAGAAGACAGCATCCCGGGTCTCGCTTTGCAAATCCGGGGTCCCAAGTTGCCGAGCTGTCCGGTGGGATCAGGGAAGTGCTTTGTCGGTCGCCTGTCAGTCGGTGCAGAAAAGAGACTGTTGGGGCGCCGGGGCCAGGCCTCGCGGGACGCCAGGCTGTTCTGTTGTTGGCTGACAGCCCTGTCCTGAAAGGAAGAGGAGCGCTGGGCTGCTCTGCCTGGGGACGCTGTGGTTCCGCACCCTGGACAGCTGCTCCAGACAGTATTTGGAATGAGGGGAAGAAAGTGAATTCTGTGCGTCCCATTTAACCCTGGGAACCTGGCGAGATCCTGGGTGGTGAGCAATTTCGGGGACTACGGGAAGGGTTTGTAGAGTGTTTGTCTGGAGCCATGCTTTCGCTGCTCTCTCCATGCTTTCCTTCTGTCGGAAGCGAGGTTGTTTGTTTTTCCAGGCAAATGCCTCCTTCTGTCACTAGGAACAGATTAACAACCTTCAGATCCGTTGTCAAACCAGCGTGTTCCCTACCCCACCCATCAGATTAGTCCTGCCGTGGGTACCAAGTGATTGCTCTGTAAATAAACAGTCTTGGTGGCGAGGTAAAAGTTAAATGTCTCCGTGTACTTTTTTGAAGCGGGACAAAACCGACCTAGCGTTGGGAGGGGATAGGGGGCACTTTGCATCACTTTCCCATACAATCGTCTTAGCATCCTTATCCAAGTATGGTCACCTTACAGGCACTAGATTCCGTTATGGTTGTGCATCAGCAAAAGGCATGTGGTATATTAGGATATAAAATTTTTGATTATTGACGAAGTGAGTGAAATGATTATAAAAGTTGTTGATGGAAAAATCAGAAATCGCTTTTAAGTTACCGCTTCTCTGTTGTTTTAGGTTTGGCTTTAAAAGTGTGGCGAAGGGTACTTTTCATGGTGCATGGAAGGAAAGCCAATGCGCAGGTAGGCATTTAGGAAGAAACCATTGGTTTCACAAGTTGAAATTTAGTACATAATAATTCAGTCCTTCATGTAAATTTTTTAAAAGATTCTCAAATCTTACTAAATTCTGCTTGGACCTAAGGATGCTTACTCTAAAACAAATCAAAAGTAATATCAGATTTTGGTAGCTTTTTAAGAGTACATTTAGAAAATTAGATTTCTAAAGAGTGCTATGTTATTTGAGTAGTTCTTAACACTTCAACATTCTGTTTGGTAATGTAAATGTTTATAAGTACTATGATACTATGTAGGTTTATTATAACCTAAATTCCCTATAGAATGTAGAGGATTCTGTTGCCAGATAAGAATGATACTCATTTATAACACACTGTACAGCACAACCAATTATGGTTTTAGTTACTTCACTGAAGCTCAGTACTACATTTATTCTGTTCATTAAAATAGAAAATAGCACCATTGAGCCTGGTGCCAGTGGCTCATGCCTGTAATCCTAGCTACTCAGGAGGCAGAGATAAGGAGGATTGCAGTTCTAAGCCAGCCCTGGGCAAATAGTTTGAGAGATCCTATCTCAAAAAACGAACACAAAAAAAAGGCTTTTTGTGGAGTAGCTCAAGGTGTAGGCCCTAAGTTCAAGCCCCAGTACTGGAAAAAAAAAAAAAAAAGGAAAGAAATAGCACCATTGTAGGAAACATTAAGGACTAAAAAAGCATAGAAAACTAGAAGTGTATGGGAATATATACAGAATTATAGGCCCTCAAACTTTAGAATTCAGTGGTGCCTTTTCTCAATCCTTTCTAACAATGAGACTAGTATCTTTATTTAAACAAATCAGTCCAGTTCTATTTCTTCATTGTTTAAACTCATAGTTATTGAACTCTATTTAATCATTTGTTATTTAACATTAAAGTTAAACAACTCTTAGAAACCCTCTAAGAGAAGAAACATTTCAGGATAAGGGAATCTTTTGAATTAGAAGCAAGGACCCAGCATGGTGGGTGATGTAAGCCAGCCTGAGATACATAGTAAGATCCTGTTTAAAAGCCAAAAACAAACAAACAAAAAACTAGGAGCAAGAACCAGAAAATGTATACCCTTTTCCAGATCTGTTACTGAGTTATCAGTTGACCTTGAGATGCTTACCTTCTCTGTGCCTCAGTTTACATCTCTAGTGTATTTAACTAGGATATTGAGAATTAATGAATGATTGCAAATGCTTTGAGATGTCCAAGTGAAAAGACATTATGGAGGTGACAAATTCTATTCTCTTCCTAATATCTTACTCTGTAGTAGGAATAATAGTGGACTGTATTGAAGAAATTAACAACCCATACAGTAAGCGCTTAATTTAGTCTGGTAGAATGGTTCAAGTGGTAGAGCACCTGCCTAGCAAGTGCAAAACCATGAGTTTCACCCCCCAGTGCCATCAAAAAAAAAGAAAAAAAAAACCTTCATTACTTCAATTTCTAACATGATTGCAAAAGCCACTGATTGTTTCTCATCCTCAGCAACTGTAATGTCATATATTATGTAGTTGCTAAAATAAGAGCTTGTTATTTCTTAAAGCAAAGGCAGAATCTGGGAATGTTTTTGGTAGTAGTTGCGATATAAAATGTTCACTTAATCATTCAGAGCTTCCCCCTCTTACTTTATTACATAATGCTGTCAGTTATTCAAAGTCATGGTAGATAATTGCCACTAATTGTTAAGTTACAGCTTTTTTTTATTCACTATCACTTGACCAGAGGCTAGTCTACCCATTGCTCTCTGATTTTTTTTTTTTTTTGTGGGACTGGGACTTCAAACTTGCAAAGCAGGTGCTCTGCCATTTGTGCCACACCTGTAATCCATTTTGCTCTGGTTATTCTGGAGATGGGGGCTGGCCTCAAACCACAGTCCATCTTTCCTTAAATAGATAAATTGAGAATTGAGCCTGAATTTATTAGAAATTGGCTTATTCACTCACAAAGCATTTAGAGAGTACTTCTTTTGCCTGTATACTACTTGTATACAGAGAAGTGATAGAAACAGACATCATAATACAACATAAACAGTATTGTAATAAAGAGAGAAACCCAGAGGAGGGAACTTGTGCTCTGCGGTGATGAAGAGATAATGATATTTCAGCTGAATCTTCTAGAAAAAATAAGAATTCTAAAGAAGGAAATTAAGAGCTGGGCATGGTGGCACATGCCTGCAATTCCAGCACTTGGGAGGTTGAGGCAGAATTCAGGATGAAGCTCAGTGGTAGAGAACTTGCCTAGCATAAGTAACATCTTGGCTGGATCCCCAAAAGTGGGAGGGGAGAAGAGGAAGGGAAAGGAAGTGTTAATTAAGACAAGAAAGGAAAGAAAGGAAGGAAAAAGGAAGGGGTAATTAAGAAAACAGAATGATGAGCTTATGCAAAAACAAAAACCAAAAAAGAGACTAAGACCCAGGAGTGTCTGACAAGTATAATATATCTAGAGTATGAGGTATATGAGGGAAGAAGTAGAAACCAACATCATGGAAAATAAGACTGTAACCATGGGAAAGAGCTTGACCTTTATCCTTTCAGAGCCAATGGACATTATTATACAAATCAGATTTGTTCTTTGGACTGGTTTTTAGGCACATAGTGAAGGGGGCAATGATGGCAAAGAAATTAATTTAAAGGAGTTGTGGTAATTAGATGAAAGATGATGAGCACCTAAGGTCAATCTATGGCAATGAGAAATACAGAAAAAGATAAAATTGGGAGTTTGTTTAATAGTAAAATCAAAAGGATTTGGTAAATGTAGAGGAAAATATAACATGACTCCAAAGATTTCAGCTTAGAAAATTGAGTGCTGCTATGATGTGGTAGGACACATGGAAGATGAACAGGTTTCAGTAAGCCAAGAAATTCTGTTTCATATGTATATTAAGATGCTGTCTAGGAAATAGCTAAGTAGAAATACCTAGACTATAACTGGATTATGCATCTGGTTCAGAAGAGATACTTGTGCTGGTATTTATTAATTTGTGTGTCAACCAATATGCAAAAGATTCTTCAAGCTATAGGCATGAATGAGTGTAAAACAAAAAAGAAGAATGCCAATGTCAGAATTCTAGGGAGTACTAGGGGTATTTAAAGTAAGCTCTAAGAAGAATATCCAGTACACATTCTAAAATGAGTAAGAAGCTGAGGTGCAATTTCCTATTTATTCTAGCCAGTTTAAAATATATACTTTAAAATAGTGGAAGAGACATCTGCTTAGTTTGACTGTTCCCTAGTGTGTCATGCACTATAGATTGTCTTGATCAGTACCTTTTCCTTCTCCCTTTACTAGGACACAAGAAAAAACTGTGCTTGAGATGAATTCTCAGAAGGATTTTGCTTTCCTGACATATAAGTAGACCAGCTGGCTTGTATGGCTATTTGCCCTTTCTCTTTCATCTTACCTTCATCACTGGACAGAAGCTTATATTCACTTTATCCAATAAGCAATGATGAAATGTCTTGGGGGGGGGCTAAAACATTCACAACCTATTTTCCAATAAAAAATAGGCAGCCTGGCTTTCTGGCATGTAGTCAGCTATGAAGTATAGCACCAGGTGGGCGGCGAGGCTCAAGCAGTAGAGTGCCTACCTAGCAAACATGAAACCCTGAGTTCAAAGCCCAATACTGTGAAAGGAAGGGAGAGAGGGAAGAGAAAAGAGAACAGAAGAGAAAAAAGAAGAAAGAGCCTAGTGGGCTCCCTTGTGGAGTGCAGAATTTGCACTTTGAGATATTATTTTCATCTTGAGGATTTGTATGCTCAAATCGCTCTGTATTCAAGTATGTTTTCAGGTATACTTAGGACTCTAAGGGTCAGCTCAACTAAAACTTTAAGTATTATCAATGTCAAAATTAAAACATTTTCTTGTAGTATTGGAGATTGAATCCAGGTCTTGCACATGCTAGAGAAGCACTCTACCATTGAGCCATATCTCCAACCTAAACACAAATTTTGAAGTTTAAAAGGAAAGGTATTCATTTAGATCGGGAAAGTTTCTGCAAGTATAAGAAAATATTCTGTAAATCTTTGATGTAAGAAGTGAAACTTGATTATAAATGCTTTAAATCAAAGAGTATGTTTTATAAACTTTTCATTGTGCTTGATTTTAAAATTATCTTAGCCACTTGCAGAAAATGATTCCTTAAGGCCATTATTATTGAAGTAATGGGTCTTGGGAATGTATGACTTAATAACTCTGAAATTTGAAGTTGACTCACTCATTTTGGATGGGTAAAAATGTTTACTTAGCAAGATGTATAAAAAATTACAGTATTCTTTTGGTAAACAAAGTATTATTTAAGATATTCGATTCATTCTTTGATTTGTGCTTCATAGATAGAGATACACATGATTTGATTAATCTTCTCACTGTCACTTTAGTAGGTGTCAGTATTCATGGAATGGCCTATTCATTTACCTCACCTACAATTTCTTGTCTTCCTAAACGCCTATGACTTAGACTTTCACTCATTTCAGCAGTTCGCTATTGCTATCACAAAGAAAAACTCTGAAATATTAAGTCCTAATAACTTGTTTTGACCATCACCTCCTGAATGCCTACTACATCTCTTTTTTTTGACCTAGTCAAAATCAATATGCCTTCACTTTGTTGTTGTTGTTTTGGTGCCAGGGATTGAACCCAGGGCTTGTGCATGTTAAGCACATATTCTACCACTGAGCCACACCCTTAGGACTGCAATCATATTCTATTCATTACTCAACTCTTTATTTGTAGTATTTCTAAACTCTAAATTAATCCAGGAATTTGTAGTCTCCAATCTGATCTTGAGTATTTCTGAATAAAACCTGCCACAGGGAATTCGTGCTACTACAATTAAGGTCTTTAATCATTCAGTCAATAGTGTTACCTAACATAGTTCTATGAATCCCTAGTCATTGCTTAGTCATTCCCCACAGCAACTGTTTTACTTCTTTTTCATTCTTCTCATGATTCCATTATCACTCTTCTCACTGGCAGCAAATGACCTGCTTCCCTACTTTTTGACTTCACAGAAAGGAAAGAAAAAAATAGAGGCAATCAGGTATGAATTTCTCCAACTTTCTGACACTTTCCTTCCCCAAAACAGATACATTTATTTCTATTTCCTTTCCATTGCCTTCCTCAGATCTAAGGTAAGCTCCTCTTCCTTTCATCTAAGATCCATTTCTTCTGTATTTTGGTTCTGCACATTCTCACTCTTCAGGGATCTTGCTGTGTCATTTATCCTCTCCTCCTTTACTTATATTCTTAAACTTCTTTTGGCTGTTTGTATCAGTATTTATTTTCTAGTCTTTCCCTTTCTTAAACAGACATAATGCTATATATCTCATATTTTCATGCCAATCTTCTTTCCAGAAATACTCCATACTCACTCTCTTTGCCTTCATTGTTCACTGCCATTTAAAACTTCTGTTACCCCAACTACCACATCCTCAAAACTATTGAACACCTCACAGAGATCATTGAGTTCTTTAGCCATTTACTAGCAGTCTTTCTCCTCAGATCACAACCTGTCACCATTTTTAATCAGTCTTTCTCTTCTCTTATAATTGTCCCTTTCTTCCTTCCAAATTTCTATTATTTTCTTATAATGAGCAGTTTAGTTCTCTGTTACAATCCTGATACCTCTACAATAGAGGTTTTTAAAAAACTTCTCATGTATTTTTAGGTAGTTTAAGCTGTGTATGGCACAACTTCATAGACAGAGTGGTGGAGACTATATGAACTAAGAGTACATGCCCTCCTAAACATATTCAAATTCAATTTCAAAAGAAAACAAAAAAATAATTACCCACCTTGTAATAGTTGGTGATTAGCAGTAAGGAAACAATATCTGCTCTTCTCACATTTTCATTTAATTTGCAAGAAAAGATGCATGTTCAGCCAGGTGCCAGTGACTCGTGCCTATAGTTCTAGAAACTTGGGAGACTGAGATTGGGAGGACTGCAGTTCCAGGCCAACCTGAGCAAATAGTTTTTGAGGCCCCCACCTCTACAGTAACCAGAGCAAAATAGACTGGAGGTGTGGCTCCAGTGATAGACCACCTGCTTTGCAAGCACAAATTCCTGAGTTCAAACATCAGTTCAGGGTGGAGGTGGTGGGGAAATACAAGTTCAAACTATACTTCTAATCTCTCAGTAGTATCTTTTAAAAATCCAGTAATAATGAAGGGAGAGCCTTTATATACAGAAGTGGCTATAATCTAGTCAAAGCAAGGGTCAGTTTCTATATTCAGGTTGATTAGTAAATTTAGAATGAGTTGCTAATTTTATTATTTCACATTTTAACTGCTCTATTTTTAGTGTTAGAATGTTTGGGGCTGAAATGTTAACACATGAGTCTTGATGCAAACCGGCCTAATCAATATGGAAATCTTTTATTTACGTGGCTGCAAGGCCAAGGATATGGTGGAGGCTTCAGAGTTGGTTGATGGTGCAGTAACTTGATAACATCATCTTAGACACAAATTCTGTCTTTCTGTAGCTTCTACAATATCAGCTTCTTCCCAACCTAAAATGGATCTCCTCTTCTCTACCACTACTATCAATGCTACTTCCAAGGTAGCATTTCCTTATTAGTGCCCAGCAAAAGAATTTCCCCTGAATCATGGAATAAAAGTGTGTTTCTTCAGTTTTACAGTTTTATGGCCATCTTGGATAAGGAATGCCATCAGCTAATTGGTCTCATAGAGTTGAGAATTCATCCTTTTTTAAATAACCACAGTATCAACTTTATTATGCTCATTTTGAGTGCACCATGATATGTTTAAATACCAAAATGCTGGTCTTTTCTATGATTTCATTATTAAACACACACCCACACACAATTCATCTTCATCCTTAAAGCTAGATATATGGCCAGTTTTCCCTGAAATCTATGGTAGAGTTGAAGAACAAAATCAAAATTCTTTTAAAGCTTGAAATACTTGTTAGGAAAATATGCTGTTACTAGAACTTATCCTGAGATTCTTTGCTTTTCATAAGTCCTAAGAGTATGAAATTTGCTAAAGATATCAGGAGCAGATTTTATCATCTCTGATTTTAAAAATACTGATTCTTTTCCAAAATTGACTGAGTTGTTTTATAAGAAAGGAAAAACTCTATTTGGTCTCTCTAGCTTATCAACTGTAGATAGGGTTCAGAATAATCTTTTTACTTGCCTCTTCAATCTTAACCTAGCAAGTTAATAAAAATGTTATTTAAATTTATCTTCTTTTCTTTTATATTTGTAATATCATTGGTTCAGAATTGGGATAGATATCTATAGATTGAAAAAGCAAATAAATTAGATCCCTATTTTTTCTAGTTGAATTTTTTCTTGGACAACAGAGCTTTTTCCTCCAAGCCTTCAATTAAAACCTTTCAGGAGAATGATTGAGGGATTGAATTCATCTATGATATATTGTAAGAACTTTTGTAAATGTCACAATGTACCCCCGTAAATAAATTAATTAATACCTCTTCAAGGATTCTGCTCTGTCCATGGGAGCAGTTCACATTTCAATTCACTACTTCACCCCTCAGATCTTTAAGGCATTTATTCCTTTTCACCTCAAACAAGTGTAGATATAGGTGCAGCAAAGTGTGAACACAATCTATATCTAGACTCCTTATTGTAATTTCCCTTCAAAGGCATCTAGAAAAACATACAGGAGAATAATTGCTTCCTGCCAGTAAAAATCCTTTGGACATTATAAGAATGAGGGAGGAGAATGTTAGATTTTTTTATAGCATATGTTTACAAAGATAAATAGCAGAAACACAGAAAAATAACTATAGAATTAAATAAACTTCTAGAATTATATAATTTCTCAGAATATTTAAAATGAGGTACCCTGTAAAATTTTAGCCTGTTGGTTGGTGATGTTCTTGTGTCCTCTTATTGTCCTAAAAGAGCAGCATAGTCCAGTCATGTGGCTGTGTGCTTGCTTTTTCTCCCATCTAAGAATAATAGCCCCATAAACCAGATTGCCAAGGTCATTTTCATTCCAAACACTCAGTCTAGTGGCCCAAGACAACTTGTGATAATAAAGTACAGCATTCGGAGTCAAAGGACCTAATTCAGAAAAATTCCAACGTTATCATTTCTTGTGAGGTAGGTGCAATTATCCCCACATACACATGATGAATTTAAGGATCAGAAAGATTAGGTAGCCCTCTTTAATATTATACCTCATAAATGATGGAGCCAAGGTTTGACTGATGTTGGTGCTGCTACAAACCTGATATTCTTGTATGAGAATTAGACAAACAAGACAATTTGGAGGACATAGTTTATTTTGACAAGAAGAAAAGTTTAATTCATTAACAACTGTTTAATGGACATGTATTGGGGTATAGCAGTGAGAAAGAAAGAAAGAGAGAAAGAGAGAAGAAAGACCATTTGTTCTCACAGAGTTTATATTCTAATTGGAGGAAATAGCCAATATATTATATCAAGAGATAATAAATTTAAGAAAAAATAGGGTAAAGGATATCAAATGATAGGAGTAAGAGTTGTTTTATATAGGGTGGTCTAATAAAGTTACATTCCAAAAAGATCCAAAAGAAATGAGAAAGTGAGCTCTATAGATATTTGCTGGGAGAACCTTTCAGGAAAAAAATGCTAAAACTCTGAAGCAAAAGAGCTTTGACCTGTCCCTAAAACAGCAAAGAAGTCTGTGTGACTGAAGAATAGTGAGCAAGGAAAATTAGTAGATGGTGAATTCAAAGATTTAGCAAAAATGAGAGTTATGTAGAACTTTTAAACCTTAGTTTAGTTTTATTTTTCACTGTGCACATGTTTAAAAGGGGTTGGGATACAGGCGTGGCTCTGAAAACCTGATTCCTAAAGGATGTTTCGTTGTTGTTTAGTGGAGAGAATATTAATTGGTAAAAGTAGAAGCAAGAATACCATTTAGAAAGTTGTTATAGGTTATTTTTCCAAACTGAGAAAAAGATGAGGATTGCTTAAATTAGGGCAGAACCGGTTGGGGGATGTAGAGAAATAATTGGATGCTATTTGGAGGTAGAATGGCAGGATTTGCTGATAGAACAGATTTGAAGGTAGGTGAAATCCCAAGATTTTGGACCAAGCAACTGGAAGAATGAAATTTTCTCCATTGATCTGCCGAAGTTCAGGGGAAAGACAGGTAGAAGATAGAGAAGCAAGGAATCAGTTTTAGATATATCACTGAGATATACTGAGTTTGAGTGATGGTAAGGCATTAATACAGATCTGAATTCAGTGTTACCCAGGTAGGAGATAGGGATTCTTTAGTAGTTCACATACTGGTAATGGGAACCATGAGATTAGATAAATCCCCCTAAGAATGTTTATGGAGGGCAGCAATCTGAAGACAGCACTTTGGAGAATGACCATACTTAAAAGAGTTACTTTCAGGGCTAGATGTGGTATCCACCTGTAATCCCAGCTACTCGGGAAGTGGAGATGGGAAGATCATGGTTCAAGACCAGCCCAAACAAAAGTTAGCAAGAGCCTATCTTAGCCAGTAAGTTGGGTGTGGTGGCATACCTGTGATCTCAGCTATGTGGGAGGCACAGTTAGGATGATCAGTCTGAGGCTGGCCCTGGGCAAAAACACAATACCCTATCCAGAAAAATAACTAAGACAAAAAGGACTGGGGGTGTGGCTCAAATGGTAGAGTGCTTGCCTAACAAATGAGAGGTCCTGAGTTCAAATCCCAGTTCTGCCAGAATAAGTTACTTTCAGCCAGGCATAGTGGTACATGCCTGTAATTCCAGTACTTAGGAGACTGAGGCAGGGAGATCACGAGTTCAAGACCAACCTGGGGAAAACACAAAAACTAAAAGAATTACATTGTAAGTTTGCAAACCAGACAGTTGATAAGATTCTTATTATTTTAAGAATGATAATAGATAATAGAAATTATCTACTATTAAGTCAGAATAGGGGGCTGGTGGAGTGGCTCAAGTGGTAGAGTGCCTGCCTAGCAGTTGGGAGGCCCTGAGTTCAAACCCCAGTACCACTAGGGAAAAAAAAGAATATATTAATGCAATAATAGGTATACAGGGTGTGTTTCTATGATATGCTTTTAATTTTTGAGACAATTCTTGTTATGTAGCCCAAGCTACCTGGAACTCAACAATCCTCCTGCCTCAGCCTCCCAAGTGCTAGGATTGCAGGCATGTACCACCACACCTGCTTTATTATTTTTTTTAAAGAGTAGATATATGAAAATTAGCTTACCTGCATTGTACCTAAATGAGGTTAAAAAACTATGTATATATGAGTTCAACAATACTATCTTTGTGTGTGTGTGTGTATGGCACTGGGGTTTAAACTCAGGACTTCATGTTTGCTAGGCAGGCACTCTGCCACTTGAGCCACTTGCCAGCCCAACAATACTATCTTAGATTAGCTATTTTAATCTTAATTTAGGAAATTTTTTAATTGCTCTTTAATCGTTAAAGGTAATTTTTTAAGATGTTTGATTATACCACTGCTACCCATGTGATTCATTCTTTTAGCATCTACTACATATAAGGCACCATTAAAACTTTCTTGATTGTTTATATGGTGGTAAAATTGTCCTTTAACTGCTCAGCTTTAAGTTTCATTCTTTAAATTGTCAAGCATAAACAATGCTGTTTCTGTGAGATATTAGGAACTATAAACAGTGTACTCTAAAATATAGAGTCACCTGTGGACTGAGGCCAAGCACAGTAAGAGTGAATTTATAAGGATACACTTGGGAAAAATGAGCTGCTTTTGGAGAAAGGAAGAACCATGTTCTTTGTTTTCACATCCTGCGTTTTGATGTACGTGTAATTTCTTCTTCCTAGAACATCCCTTTTGATTCTCCTCTCCTTCCCAGAGAACTCTTCAACACCCTGGTGTAAAAAGGCTATAGTGCTACAGCTGTGAGGGTAGCAAGCTGATAGGAGTATTATTCCTTAAATATTTTACTTAAGCTTTGGGAAGGCTTAGTGTGATGTTCCTGTTGCACAACAAAATACAAACCCTTCTAATAGTCTAATAGCTTATATTTGTCAGATCCAAGATCTCTCTGAGTGATGTTAACATAGATCTTGCCTTTCTAAAACACATTTTAATGATTTATTTAGATATAATTGATATATAAAAATTATATATATCTAATGTATACATTTTGATGAGTTTGGACATATACCCATGTTATCATCACCAAACTCAAGATATAAACATATACATCACCTCCAAAACTTCCCTCATTGTCTACAGTGGATATAGCTCCATGGTAGAACATTTGCTTCTCATGCAAAAGATCTTGGGTTTGATCTTTTTTTCTAGCATCGACAGAAAAAAAAAAAAGTCTATTAAGCAAAACTTCCCGTGTTTGAGCCCATTTTTTATTCTGGTTACCCTCTTCTGTTCTTTTCTTCTCTTTTTTGACACCCTGTGGGTCTTGCATGTCACCCCGGTTGATCTCAAACTCACAGTCCTCCTCCATGTCCAGCTTGGCTAACGTTTTTCTGGTTATTCATGTATTTCCATGTCTAGATAACTTTTCTGGTTGCCTCTTTATTCACCTTTGGATTTTACACCATCCATAGTGAAATGCTTTGTACATTATAAGCAATTAGTAAATACTCATCAAAAGCATAATTACCATTTTAACTGAAAGGCGTAGATTCTCTTTTCTCTGTGTATTTTTATAATATTATAATTGTGAAAAGTCAGATATCTTAGTTCTAATTATTTGTCAATAATTTAAGTTTTTGTGATTTTTCTCTAGTAAGTTAGCACCTGAATTTCCCATTGGAAGTAACAATATAAGATAAATTTGCTTCTCCTATGTTAACTGGAATGCCTTCTTTAAAGGTAATAAACCCTTCACCCTTCACTATATTTTAGAAATACTTAAAGGTAACATTGAAATTTTTTAGACCATGTCAAGTATTTTTTGCTAGAAGAGGGAGGACTTAAATTTAATCTCTTTTTGTGTTTGTGGGACTGGAGTTTGAACTCAGGGCTTCATGCTTGCAAAGCAGGCACTCTACCACTTAAATCATACCCCCAGTCTATTTTTCTCAGGTTATTTTGGAGATGGGGGTCTCATGAACTATTTGCCTGGGCTGGCCTCGAACCTTGATGCTCCCCATCTCAACCTCCCAAGTACCTAGGATTATAGGTGTGAACCACCAGTGCCTGGCCTTAAGTTCAATGTTGTTATGCTTATTTCTAAATCTGAAATTCATTTGTAGGCCTCTTTTTCCATATTATATGTCTCTTTTGGTATTTCACTGGTAAAGTTCTTCATGATGACAGTCTGTATTTGGTGCAGTTTCCTGGGCTTTTAAAGAATTCTATGGAAATTTGGATACTCAGTAAGAAAAAAAACTTATTTTTTTATTGGTAAATCATCCTACAAACTCTTCCCTCCTTGCCCCAGAACTCACATGAATCAGTTGCTAAATATTCACCTACCTCAGTAGGTATCTATAGCATCAGGAGACTTTCTCTGCTACTGAAAGCCTCGTGGTTTTGAGAAATTGAGAAATTTCCTTCATCTGTTGAAGGAAAACATTATGCTAGCAGATCCAGTGATCCAGTCCATTCCAAATGTGGCTGTCCACTCATGCTGAGTAAAAGATTACACTAGGCAAGGAAGGGCAGTTTTCATATTCAAAGACTTCTGGAGAATATCATCTTATAAAACTTTGTAGACATATATGCAGATATAATATATACATACATACAATCCAGATCCTATATTTCAGTCTGAACAAATTTGAGTAATGTATAGATTCCCCCTTTTTGTTGTTGTTGTTATTGTTTTCAGATCTCTTTTTAAAGGAAAAAGAATTATTGCAGCCTCTAGAGTGTTCTTTAATACAGTTTGGGCCACACACACACTTCTACAGGAAATACCCAACTTCAACTTCACCAGTGATGTATAAAATTACATCCCCAAGCTCCAGCCATCACTCCAACCTAAAATGCTTATTTAAAAACCAAAAACAACAGCAACAACAAATCTTAGAATAATCCAAGAAAAGCAGAGATGTTCTTTTCTTTCTCCCTTCTTGTACCTCTTGGCCTTTGTGGCTTGGAACTTTAAAACTTCAGCCAGAACTCTACATATTACCCTTTAAACTTTTTAAAAATATAATATGTAATTTACTAAGGGAGTCAAATATATATAATATTGATATATATGCACACACACATAAATTTGTGTATATATACACACACAATTGAAACATTCTTTTTTTGTTATTTTTTTCTTTTATTCATATGTGCATACAATGTTTGGGTCATTTCTCCCCCCTTCCCCCCAGCCTCTTCCCTCTCCCCCCCTACCCTCTCGCTACCAGGCAGAAACTATTTTGCCCTTATCTCTAATTTTGTTGAAGAGAGAGTATAAGCAATAATAGGAAGGACCAAGGGTTTTTGCTAGTTGAGATAAGCATAGCTATACAGGGAGTTGACTCTCATTGCTTTCCTGTGCATGTGTGTTACCTTCTAAATTAATTCTTCTGGAACTAACCTTTTGTCTAGTTCCTGGTCCCCTTCTGCTATTGGCCTCTGTCTCTTTAAAGTATCTGCATTAGTTTCTCTGCATTGAGAGCAACAAATGTTATCTAGTTTTTTGGGTGTCTTACCTATCCTCATACCTCCTTTGTGTGCTCTCGCTTTATCATGTGATCAAAGTACAATCCCCTTGTTGTGTTTGCCCTTGATCTAAAGTCCGCATATGAGGGAGAACATACGATTTTTGGCCTTTTGGGCCAGGCTAACCTCACTCAAAATGATGTTCTCCAGTTCCATCCATTTACTTGCGAATGATAAGATTTCATTCTTCTTCATAGCTGCATAAAATTCCATTGTGTATAAATACCACATTTTCTTAATCCATTTGTCAGTAGTGGGGCATCTTGGCTGTTTCCATAACTTGGCTATCATGAATAGTGCTGCAATAAACATGGGTGTGCAGGTGCCTCTGGAGTAACCTGTGTCACAGTCTTTTGGGTATATCCCCAAGAGTGGTATTGCTGGATCAAATGGTAGATCAATGTTTAGATTTTTAAGAAGCCTCAAGATTTTTTTCCAGAGTGGTTGTACTAGTTTACATTCCCACCAACAGTGTAAGAGGGTTCCTTTTTCCCTGCATCCTCTCCAACACCTGTTGTTAGTGGTGTTGCTAATGATGGCTATTCTAACAGGGGTGAGGTGGAATTTTAGTGTGGTTTTAATTTGCATTTCCTTTATTGCTAGAGATGGTGAGCATTTTTTCATGTGTTTTTTGGCCATTTGAATTTCTTCTTTTGAGAAAGTTCTGTTTAGTTCATTTGCCCATTTCTTTATTGGTTCATTAATTTTGGGAGAATTTAGTTTTTTGAGTTCCCTATGTATTCTGGTTATCAGTCCTTTGTCTGATGTGTAGCTGGCAAATATTTTCTCCCACTCTGTGGATGTTCTCTTCAGTTTAGAGACCATTTCTTTTGTTGAGCAGAAGCTTTTTAGTTTTATGAAGTCCCATTTATCTATGCTGTCTCTTAGTTGCTGAGCTGCTGGGGTTCCATTGAGAAAGTCCTTGCTTATACCTATTAGTTCCAAAGTATTTCCTACTCTTTCCTATACCAGCTTCAGAGTTTGGGGTCTGATATTAAGATCCTTGATCCATTTTGAGTTAATCTTGGTATAGGGTGATAAACATGGATCTAGGTTCAGTTTTTTGCAGACTGCTAACCAGTCAGTTGAAACATTCTTAACCAAATAGAATGTATGCTCTTATTTTCTTATCCTGTTTTGTGTTTTAATGCTTCTATGAAGCACTGAATTTTACAACTCCGTCTAGTCCGTATTTGTAACAGTCTTATAGAAAAATCCAGCTACTTATTTATAAACTCTAAATGTTTATGGATTTACTAATTTTTTCTACAGTCAGAGTAAAGCCTAGATGATTCAGACTGATTTTGCAGGAGTAATTTGATACATGTAGTACTTTTAAATGAGGCCTATATCGTCCTGCTTAGTATTTCTAGACCTAAACTAATCTAACAAAATTTTGGTCTAGAAGCTCTTAAGAGTCCTGCTAAAGAAATAAACATTTTGCTAGCCATCTTCTTTACTATTTTAATTTTCATAAAATTTGAAGAAATTATTTTCTTTCATTTGGGTTTTTTGTGTGTGTGTGTGTGTGGTTCTGTGGATCAAACCCAGGACCTCACACATACTAAGCAAACATTCTACCACTGACTGAGCAACATCCCCAGGCCTTGAAAAAAGAATTTCTAAGTGAAGATAAACTTCAACCCAGGTTTGCATAATTATCATTAAATCAAAATTCATATAAGCTTAAATTCAATTTTTAATATGGATAAGTATAACCACCTTATTTAAAAGCTATACAGATAGTTTAATTACAACAGTGTCTACAATTTAAAATGGCTAATATATAGCAAGCACTGAACAGAAAGCTTTTATGTACATTATATAATTTAATCTTTATAAAAAAGATACCCATTTTAGGGCTAAAGAAACTAGGAATTAAGTAGTTGTCTGGTAATTGTCAGCAGTAATAGAATTTTAACCCAGATCCCTCTGATTCCAGAGACTGCTTTGATTAGCTACAGCTAGAAATATTCTAAATAAATATTAAAATTATGACAGAATAGCCA
The DNA here is from genome assembly GCF_047511655.1 of Castor canadensis. Taxonomy (NCBI): domain Eukaryota; kingdom Metazoa; phylum Chordata; class Mammalia; order Rodentia; family Castoridae; genus Castor; species Castor canadensis. Next base: position 88,982,417 of record NC_133396.1, on the reverse strand, counting down.
TAGTACCCAAGTGTCATAGCTATTAGACTTATGTGAGGATAAGGAAAGAAACCTTAAGATACAGTAAAACAATTTAAGACACCTGTGGTTGGACTCAGTCCAGATTTGTGTAGGGGAAAGAATTTTAATACTTCATACTATTCATTTAGAATAGCTTCTAATATATTTTATTTGTTTCTTTCCCTTCTTAAGAACAAACTATAATAGTTAATTTCATAGTTACTACCATATTTCCTCATTCATAAGACTCATAATTGATTTAGTAAACTTTTAGATATGTAAATACTACATTAAAGTTGCTCAAATCTTTTTGTACTAGCTGAAAACAGCACATATCGAACCATATAATTCTCAGTTTTCTTTAGTATCATAATCAAAATTTGATTTTAAGCTTTTTCCTCATTCAAAGATTAAAGAATCCTCTGGATTATGTTTGACCGTCAGCAATTAGCCATTAGCATCAGGGTGATACACTATTCCTCATAGAACCTGTGCTTATGATTTTGGGTGTATGTGTGTGTGTGTTGACATTGTAATTGTATCTTTTTTCATTATTGTGCTAGGTGGGGAACATTGTGGCATTTACAAAAGTTCTTACAGTTATTGTATATTTTTGAGATATAACAAGCATGTCTCTTACTTGGTTAAAAAGACTTTTTAAAATGAATTATATAGTATTTGTAGTAAACTCTCTTCTCTGAGAGTTAACCAAAAGGTCTCAAATCCTGAGCAATTATCTTTTTTGTTTTGTTTTGTCTGTGCTGTATATTCAACCCAGGGCCTGTGCATGCTAGGCAAGCACTACATCTGTGTTACATCCCAAGCTCAACTGTTAATTTCTTATATAAGAATCTGTCACGTTGGTCTCTCTTGGCATTGCAGATTCTGGCATCTGTTTCCCGAAGTGTGGCTAAAATTTCCGTGTTGAGCAATGATGACTGATCACTTCTTTGCCTAGTAGCTGGCAAGTTTCTTTGATATCAGCTTTAGATGATTTCTAATTTTTATCAAACTATTAAAAGTAGGCAGGTTGGCACTCTTGGGGATATACCCAAAAGAATGTGACACAGGTTATTCCAGAGGCACCTGCACACCCATGTTTATTGCAGCACTATTCACAATAGCCAAGTTATGGAAACAGCCAAGATGCCCCAGCACTGACGAATGGATGTGGTACTTATACACAATGGAATTTTATGCAGCCATGAAGAAGAATGAAATGTTATCATTCGCTGGTAAATGGATGGAATTGGAGAACATCATTCTGAGTGAGGTTAGCCTGGCCCAAAAGGCCAAAAATCGTATGTTCTCCCTCATATGCGGACATTAGATCAAGGACAAACACATCAAGGGGATTGGACTTTGATCACATGATAAAGCGAGAGCACACAAGGGAGGTATGAGGATAGGTAAGACACCTCAAAAACTAGATAGCAGTTGTTGCCCTCAATGCAGAGAAACTAAAGCAGATACTTTAAAGCAACTGAGGCCAATAGGAGAAGGAGACCAGGAACTAGAGAAAAGGTTAGATCAAGAAGAATTAACTTAGAAGGTAACACACATGCACAGGAAATCAATGAGAGTCAACTCCCTGTACAGCTATCCTTATCTCAGCTAGCAAAAACCCTTGTTCCTTCCTATTATTGCTTACACTCTCTCTTCAACAAAATTAGAGATAAGGGCAAAATAGTTTCTGCCGGGAATCAAAGTGGGGGGGAGAGGGAGGGGGCAGGGGGTAAGGGAGGGATTGGGGGCAGGGGGGAGAAATGACCCAAACATTGTATGCACATATGAATAAAAAAAAAAGTAGGCAGGTTGGAAGAGGCAAGTTTGGTCTCAAAATGGAGATAAAACCTCTACCGGAGGGCCCCCAGCCCAACTCTGGCTACCATAGGTGGGAAGGAGAGCCATGATCCAAAGGAGCCAGAGCAGCTGAGAAAACTGTCGATTCATGGTCTGAGCTTTGAAACTACAGATGATAGCTTAAGAGAACATTTTGAGAAATGGGCATCCTCACAGATTGTGTGTAATGAGAGCCTCCTTTCTGGGAGCTTTGGTTTTTTAACTGACTCTTGTAAACTGAAGAGGTGGATGTGGCAATATGTGTTTGACCACATGGGCATGCAGTGGAATCAAAGAGATCTGTTTTTAGAGGGGATTTTGTAAAGGGGGGTGCCCAGGTAATGGTGGGAAAAAAAAAGTTGGTAGGCTTAAAGAAGATACAGAAGAATATAATTTGAGAGACAACTTTGAAAAGCATGGCAAAATTGAAACCATAGAAGTTATTGAAAACAGGTGGAGTGGGAAAAAAGAGGATTTGTTTTCCTGGGGTTTTTTTTTTTCCATTCATTAGTACATTATAGTTTTACCAGGGGTATATTGTGACTTTTATAAAAGTGCTTAGAATATATCTTAGTAAGATTCACCCCCTCCATCTTTCTCCTTTATCTCCCTTCTCCCCCTCCTTAGAACAGTTTCAACAGGTTTCATTATTCCATTTTCATACATGAATACATAGTACTTCCACCATATTTGCCCTCTTGCACCTTTTGCTTATGCCCTCCCCACACTACTGGTACCAAGGAGTTGGTACCAGTGTTTTACCTTCTTATCCTTCATGTTTAAAAAAGACACTTTTGTGTTATGATGGTTATACAGGAAGCTTGCTTCATTGTGACATTTTCATGTGTGGGTACATACATATGTATGTTTGTGTGTGTGTATGTATGTATGTATTATACCCCAAAGTGGTTCATCTCCTCCATTATTTTCATTTCTATCTTAGTCTCCTTCTTATGGTGATTTCAGCAGGTTTAAATGTTCCATATTCATACTTGTCTAGAAAGTAGTACATCAACCATATTCATCTTCTTTACTTTCTTAATTTACCCTTCCCCTCCCATTAGTGCCCTACCCCTTAGCAAAACCTGTTTTATATTTTGACCTTCATTGTTTAGGTGCCTATTTGTTGGTCACTGGAATTTTTACCTGTAAATGTTTTGTGCTTAAGTCAATCTAACCCTCACCACTGTACACTTTTTTCCCCCATTCTCTGTTGCTAAAGAGTTTTCAGCGTGTTTTGTTGTGTCTTGTTCCTACACAGATGTGATGTATTTTATTATTATTCACTAATTTTCTTTTCTTTTTTTCCTACTCTCCTAGTCTCCCCTTCCAGGCTCACTTTAGGTACATGTTTGTATATGTACATGTAATATTGTTTATATTTGTTTGGGCCTATATTCCACATATGATAGAGAACATGTAGCCTTTGGCTTTCTGAACCTGGCTAACTTCACTTAAGATGATGTTTCCAATTCCATACATTTAACCTGCAAACAACAAAATTTCATTCTTATTTATGGCTGAATAAAATTCCATTGTATATAAATACAACAAGTGGATTTTCTTAATCCATTCATCAATTGTGGGGTATCTTGTCTGTTTCCACAGTTTGTCGATTGTGAACAATGCTGCAATAAGCATAGGTGTAAAGGTTCTTTTATTGTAACCTGGCTTACATTCCTTCAGGGATATGTCTAGGAGTGGTATTGCTGGATCAGATGGCAGTTCTACTTTTAGTTTTTGAGGAGCCTCCATACTATTTTCCATAGTGGTTGTAGTAATTTACAGTCCCACCAACAGTGTATGAGGGTTCCTCTTTCCCCACATTCTTACCAACATTTGTTGTTTGTATTCTTGATATAGCCATTCTAACAGGAGTAAAGTGAAACCTTACTGTGATTTTGCTTTTGTAACTTTTAATGATCATGATACAGTTTATAAAATTGTTGTTCAAAAATATCACACAATATGGGCATAATTGTGAGGTGGAAAGGGCCCTTTCTAAATAAGATATGCAGCCTGCTGGATTGCAAAGAGATTGTAGAGGTAAATCTGATAACCTTACAGTTCATGAAGGAAACTGGAAGTGGTGGAAATAATTTTGGTTATAGTAGAAAGTGGAAGAGGAGGTTGTCATGGTAGAGATGGTAGCAGCAGAGGTGGTTATGGAGAAGGTGATGGTGGATATAATGAATTTGGAGGTAGTGGTGGCAACTATAGCAGTGGTCCTTCTTATAATAGTGGAGGAAGCTATGATAGTGGTAGACCAGGATATGGGAACAGGTGGTGGATATGGTAGTGGTGGAAGAGGAGATGGTGGTTCCAATGATGGAAGGAATCTTGGTTGCAGTAACTATGTAAGGTGGCATCTATAATGATTTTGAAAATTATAGTGGACAACAGTAATAAAATTATGGATCCATGAAGTAGGCCATTTTTGATGGAAGAAACAATCCTTATGGTGGTGATTAAGGACCTGGTGGTAGAAGTGGTACATATGGTAGCAGAAGGTTTTACAAAGAGCAGAAAAAGTGCTATAGTTCTTTAGCAGGAGAAAGAGCAAGGAGTTGTTAGGAAAGCTGCAGCTTTGAGACAGCTGTCCCAAATGCAGTAGAGGAACTGTAAAAATCTGCCTCACAAAGAATGATGATCCATAGTCAGAAAAGTTACTGCCCCTTACAAAGGAAACCCTTCTTGTTCAGGACTGGCATAGTCACAGCTTGCAAAAAGTGTGGCTATTGACTAATGCAATGTAGTGTCAATTAGATGTGCTTTCCTGAGGTCTTTTATGTGCTATAGCTTTGCCTTTTTCTTATCACATCTGTTATATTGCCCTATAAATTGTAGTAGCACCAGGAATAAAACAATAAGGAATTTTCAACTTTTCAATATTTAGTTCAGTTTTTCTACATTTTAGTTCAGAAACTTTAACAAAATGAAGTTTGAAGATATTTCTTTGTAGGTTAACAAGATCATTATTAATTACTATTTTGTATGAATTTTGCTAAAGTTAACTGTAAAGAAATACCTACTGATGTGCAGTTTTAAAAGAATCTGTTCTATCGATCTACCATTTGATCCAGCAATACCACTCTTGGGGATATACCCAAAAGACTGTTACTCCAGAGGCACCTGCACATCCATGTTTATTGCGGCACTATTCACAATAGCCAAGTTATGGAAACAGCCAAGATGCCCCAGCACTGACGAATGGATTAAGAAAATGTGGTATCTATACACAATGGAATTTTATGCAGCCATGAAGAAGAATGAAATGTTATCATTCGCTGGTAAATGGATGGAATTGGAGAACATCATTCTCAGTGAGGTTAGCCTGGCCCAAAAGGCCAAAAATCGTATGTTCTCCCTCATATGCGGACATTAGATCAAGGACAAACACATCAAGGGGATTGGACTTTGATCACATGATAAAGCGAGAGCACACAAGGGAGGTATGAGGATAGGTAAGACACCTCAAAAACTAGATAGCAGTTGTTGCCCTCAATGCAGAGAAACTAAAGCAGATACTTTAAAGCAACTGAGGCCAATAGGAGAAGGAGACCAGGAACTAGAGAAAAGGTTAGATCAAGAAGAATTAACTTAGAAGGTAACACACATGCACAGGAAATCAATGAGAGTCAACTCCCTGTACAGCTATCCTTATCTCAGCTAGCAAAAACCCTTGTTCCTTCCTATTATTGCTTACACTCTCTCTTCAACAAAATTAGAGATAAGGGCAAAATAGTTTCTGCCGGGAATCAAAGTGGGGGGGAGAGGGAGGGGGCAGGGGGTAAGGGAGGGATTGGGGGCAGGGGGGAGAAATGACCCAAACATTGTATGCACATATGAATAAAAAAAAAAGTAGGCAGGTTGGAAGAGGCAAGTTTGGTCTCAAAATGGAGATAAAACCTCTACCCGAGGGCCCCCAGCCCAACTCTGGCTACCATAGGTGGGAAGGAGAGCCATGATCCAAAGGAGCCAGAGCAGCTGAGAAAACTGTCGATTCATGGTCTGAGCTTTGAAACTACAGATGATAGCTTAAGAGAACATTTTGAGAAATGGGCATCCTCACAGATTGTGTGTAATGAGAGCCTCCTTTCTGGGAGCTTTGGTTTTTTAACTGACTCTTGTAAACTGAAGAGGTGGATGTGGCAATATGTGTTTGACCACATGGGCATGCAGTGGAATCAAAGAGATCTGTTTTTAGAGGGGATTTTGTAAAGGGGGGTGCCCAGGTAATGGTGGGAAAAAAAAAGTTGGTAGGCTTAAAGAAGATACAGAAGAATATAATTTGAGAGACAACTTTGAAAAGCATGGCAAAATTGAAACCATAGAAGTTATTGAAAACAGGTGGAGTGGGAAAAAAGAGGATTTGTTTTCCTGGGGTTTTTTTTTTTCCATTCATTAGTACATTATAGTTTTACCAGGGGTATATTGTGACTTTTATAAAAGTGCTTAGAATATATCTTAGTAAGATTCACCCCCTCCATCTTTCTCCTTTATCTCCCTTCTCCCCCTCCTTAGAACAGTTTCAACAGGTTTCATTATTCCATTTTCATACATGAATACATAGTACTTCCACCATATTTGCCCTCTTGCACCTTTTGCTTATGCCCTCCCCACACTACTGGTACCAAGGAGTTGGTACCAGTGTTTTACCTTCTTATCCTTCATGTTTAAAAAAGACACTTTTGTGTTATGATGGTTATACAGGAAGCTTGCTTCATTGTGACATTTTCATGTGTGGGTACATACATATGTATGTTTGTGTGTGTGTATGTATGTATGTATTATACCCCAAAGTGGTTCATCTCCTCCATTATTTTCATTTCTATCTTAGTCTCCTTCTTATGGTGATTTCAGCAGGTTTAAATGTTCCATATTCATACTTGTCTAGAAAGTAGTACATCAACCATATTCATCTTCTTTACTTTCTTAATTTACCCTTCCCCTCCCATTAGTGCCCTACCCCTTAGCAAAACCTGTTTTATATTTTGACCTTCATTGTTTAGGTGCCTATTTGTTGGTCACTGGAATTTTTACCTGTAAATGTTTTGTGCTTAAGTCAATCTAACCCTCACCACTGTACACTTTTTTCCCCCATTCTCTGTTGCTAAAGAGTTTTCAGCGTGTTTTGTTGTGTCTTGTTCCTACACAGATGTGATGTATTTTATTATTATTCACTAATTTTCTTTTCTTTTTTTCCTACTCTCCTAGTCTCCCCTTCCAGGCTCACTTTAGGTACATGTTTGTATATGTACATGTAATATTGTTTATATTTGTTTGGGCCTATATTCCACATATGATAGAGAACATGTAGCCTTTGGCTTTCTGAACCTGGCTAACTTCACTTAAGATGATGTTTCCAATTCCATACATTTAACCTGCAAACAACAAAATTTCATTCTTATTTATGGCTGAATAAAATTCCATTGTATATAAATACAACAAGTGGATTTTCTTAATCCATTCATCAATTGTGGGGTATCTTGTCTGTTTCCACAGTTTGTCGATTGTGAACAATGCTGCAATAAGCATAGGTGTAAAGGTTCTTTTATTGTAACCTGGCTTACATTCCTTCAGGGATATGTCTAGGAGTGGTATTGCTGGATCAGATGGCAGTTCTACTTTTAGTTTTTGAGGAGCCTCCATACTATTTTCCATAGTGGTTGTAGTAATTTACAGTCCCACCAACAGTGTATGAGGGTTCCTCTTTCCCCACATTCTTACCAACATTTGTTGTTTGTATTCTTGATATAGCCATTCTAACAGGAGTAAAGTGAAACCTTACTGTGATTTTGCTTTTGTAACTTTTAATGATCATGATACAGTTTATAAAATTGTTGTTCAAAAATATCACACAATATGGGCATAATTGTGAGGTGGAAAGGGCCCTTTCTAAATAAGATATGCAGCCTGCTGGATTGCAAAGAGATTGTAGAGGTAAATCTGATAACCTTACAGTTCATGAAGGAAACTGGAAGTGGTGGAAATAATTTTGGTTATAGTAGAAAGTGGAAGAGGAGGTTGTCATGGTAGAGATGGTAGCAGCAGAGGTGGTTATGGAGAAGGTGATGGTGGATATAATGAATTTGGAGGTAGTGGTGGCAACTATAGCAGTGGTCCTTCTTATAATAGTGGAGGAAGCTATGATAGTGGTAGACCAGGATATGGGAACAGGTGGTGGATATGGTAGTGGTGGAAGAGGAGATGGTGGTTCCAATGATGGAAGGAATCTTGGTTGCAGTAACTATGTAAGGTGGCATCTATAATGATTTTGAAAATTATAGTGGACAACAGTAATAAAATTATGGATCCATGAAGTAGGCCATTTTTGATGGAAGAAACAATCCTTATGGTGGTGATTAAGGACCTGGTGGTAGAAGTGGTACATATGGTAGCAGAAGGTTTTACAAAGAGCAGAAAAAGTGCTATAGTTCTTTAGCAGGAGAAAGAGCAAGGAGTTGTTAGGAAAGCTGCAGCTTTGAGACAGCTGTCCCAAATGCAGTAGAGGAACTGTAAAAATCTGCCTCACAAAGAATGATGATCCATAGTCAGAAAAGTTACTGCCCCTTACAAAGGAAACCCTTCTTGTTCAGGACTGGCATAGTCACAGCTTGCAAAAAGTGTGGCTATTGACTAATGCAATGTAGTGTCAATTAGATGTGCTTTCCTGAGGTCTTTTATGTGCTATAGCTTTGCCTTTTTCTTATCACATCTGTTATATTGCCCTATAAATTGTAGTAGCACCAGGAATAAAACAATAAGGAATTTTCAACTTTTCAATATTTAGTTCAGTTTTTCTACATTTTAGTTCAGAAACTTTAACAAAATGAAGTTTGAAGATATTTCTTTGTAGGTTAACAAGATCATTATTAATTACTATTTTGTATGAATTTTGCTAAAGTTAACTGTAAAGAAATACCTACTGATGTGCAGTTTTAAAAGAATCTGTTCTATCGATCTACCATTTGATCCAGCAATACCACTCTTGGGGATATACCCAAAAGACTGTTACTCCAGAGGCACCTGCACATCCATGTTTATTGCGGCACTATTCACAATAGCCAAGTTATGGAAACAGCCAAGATGCCCCAGCACTGACGAATGGATTAAGAAAATGTGGTATCTATACACAATGGAATTTTATGCAGCCATGAAGAAGAATGAAATGTTATCATTCGCTGGTAAATGGATGGAATTGGAGAACATCATTCTCAGTGAGGTTAGCCTGGCTCAAAAAGCCAAAAATCGTATGTTCTCCCTCATATGTGGACATGAGATCAAGGGCAAACACAACAAGGGGATTGGACTATGAGCACATGATAAAAGCGAGAGCACACAAGGAAGGGGTGAGGATAGGTAAGACACCTAAAAAACTAGCTGGCATTTGTTGCCCTTAACGCAGAGAAACTAAAGCAGATACCTTAAAGCAACTGAGGCCAATAGGAAAAGGGGAACAGGTACTAGAGAAAAGGTTAGATCAAGAAGAATTAACCTAGAAGGCAACACCCACGCACAGGAAATCAATGTGAGTCAATGCCCTGTATAGCTATCCTTATCTCAACCAGCAAAACCCCTTGTTCCTTCCTATTATTGCTTATACTCTCTCTACAACAAAATTAGAGATAAGGACAAAATAGTTTCTGCTGGGTATTGGGGGGGGGGAGCGGGAGGGGGTGGAGTGGGTGGTAAGGGAGGGGGTGGGGGCAGGGGGGAGAAATGAACCAAGCCTTGTATGCACATATGAATAATAAAAGAAAAATGAAAAAAAAAATCTGTTCTCCCCATTTCCGTAGTGTGATATGAATGGACTCTGACATATGGAGGCAATAGATCCTTGTATGCAGTTGAATACTGAATTCAAGGTTTTTACTTGGTTTTTGAAGTAGTAAGCAAAACAAGCAATAAAAAAGTGGGAATGGGGCATGCTAGTGTTTGAATATGCTCTCTTGTTGCTCTAATTCTGTGCCTCTGTGCATGACTAATATTTGGATGCATGCAATGTCAGCATGGAAATTGGTCTTCACAGATCCTGCAGTTTTCCAGAAACACTCATAAACCAATAAATGTAACAGAATACATTCCATTTGTTAATAGGCATATGTGTAGAAAATGGTTTATGTTAGAAAATGGTTTGAGTCCCTAATAGCTTCAAGTGTGGTTATATAATTGGGCACTGTCAATGTTCATAACTTAAACTTGGGTACCTGGTCAAAATGCTTGAAAAACATTTAAAGTGAGCTAAATTGTTAAAAAAAAAAAAAAGTATGCATCATAGAATCAAGGAAATACAGTATTAAATACAAATACAATTTTTGAAGCCTGACTTATTTTTCTTCTGGAAGAAAATATGCAGTATGGGCTAAATGTTACAGATTTTGTGCTGGACTGCACATAGTAACTCTTAAACTTTTTACAAAAATTATATTGGTAATCCAATGAAAATGAGAAATGAACATCAGATGCTTTAGGAAAATAGTAAATATTAAGATTTGAGTTAAACCAGATCTTGGAATTAAAATTCATAGGTTTATTTTTGTGGAAAGAATCATTTACAAATGTTTTTCATAATTTTGTATTAATGTTTTAAGAGATGTGGCCCAAGACAGTCTGATACTTCTGGAGAAAGCATTATGCTTTTTTTTATGGAATTATGTAAAGAAAGTATTCTGACATAGAATTAATAACATTCATCCTTTATTGAGGAAGTTTGAGTTCTAGAGTTCTTAAGAAAAAGAATTCTTTTGTAATTGGTTTACAGGCACTTGATTTACAGGCACTTTAGGGCAGAAAAGAACTTCTAACAACATCATCTTCTCTCCCTCCCTCTCATTACTGTAGGTGTACCAACATTCGACCAGGAGAGACTGGAATGGATGTAACAAGCCGCTGCACCCTTGGAGACCCCAACAAACTGCCAGAAGGGGTTCCCCAACCTGCACGCATGCCCTATATCTCAGACAAGCACCCTCGGCAAACCTTGGAAGTGATTAACCTTCTGAGAAAGCACCGAGAGCTATGTGATGTGGTGCTAGTTGTGGGCGCTAAGAAGATATACGCCCATCGAGTCATTTTGTCGGCCTGTAGTCCCTATTTCCGAGCTATGTTTACAGGGGAATTGGCAGAAAGCCGTCAGACAGAAGTAGTGATCCGAGACATAGATGAGAGGGCTATGGAACTACTGATTGACTTTGCATATACCTCCCAGATAACTGTAGAAGAAGGCAATGTTCAGACCCTTTTGCCAGCTGCTTGCCTTCTCCAGCTGGCAGAAATACAGGAAGCCTGCTGTGAATTCCTAAAGAGACAATTAGATCCTTCTAACTGCCTGGGCATTCGGGCTTTTGCTGACACACATTCTTGCCGTGAGTTGCTAAGGATAGCAGACAAGTTCACTCAGCATAACTTTCAAGAGGTGAGTTTACTTTGTGGTTTGAATGTATTCATGACCTATTCATCAGAAGAGCAATATGGGTTCACATTTGTTAACACTTGCCTGGTTATTTAATGATGGTTTTAATTCATATTATAAAAGAAATAAGTTGCTATAAATTCTAAGCCCAGTTTTTTTTTTAAAGGCCAATTTTGTATTCTACTAGCAAAAGTTGTTTTTCTAGACATATTCCTAAAAGGCTAATTTATAAGCCAAAACACAGTTTATTAATTCCTAAGAGAATGTAGGCCTTACAGGTTAACTGATAAGAAGTAATTTGCATAAGGTTTTCCTTCCTGATTATATGGATTATCCAGTAGAATAAATTATAGTATAGAAGCTTTTCAATAAACTAATAATCAGAAAAAATAAATTTAGATGGGATCAAAAGAATTTTCATTAAACTATTTTTCGCTTACTCATTTCATTTAAACATTTGTAAAGCTACTATGTTTCATCCACTGTGCTTAGGAACATAGGCTACAGTAGTGAACAGGAAACTGAAAGTTTCTACTCATAATCTAGCTAAACTATATAACTTTGGGGTGTATAATTACACAAATAATTATAATTAATGGATGCTATAGAGAAACAGCCCTGAGTACAGAAAGTTTTAACTTTGGCACTGGAATAGCTCCTGCATAATCCTAAAACATTAGCAAACATAACTGGTTTGGAGATCTGAAAAAACCTGAATGAGACCCAGAGAACTAGGGGAAGGATATTACATTATAATTTCACAGAAGGAAGAGAGCCAGGTCATACTGGAGTTGATAAACCATGTTAGGAATTTGAGATTTAATCTTAAGTGCAATGGAACACCATAAAAAGGTTTTAAAGAAAGAACAGACTTCGATTTTATGCTTTAATATCACGAGTTTAACCTCCAGTGGCTCAAGGATTAAGCATATAAAATGAAAATTTTAGACAATAACATGGAGCAGTTTCTTTATAATCTGTAATAGAAGAAAACTTTTCTAATTGGCCAATCCAGAAAGGCTAGAAGATAAAGGTGATAGATTTGACTACATAAAAATCAATTTTCTCCATGGTGAGATGAAAGTCAAAGACAAGTTGAGGGTAAATATTTTTCTTTCATATTAACTATTATAAGTGGTTAAAGCTACCATTTTCCTCTGCTCACTGCTTTAAATATACTTAATAGATTCTGGATTATTCCTCATTATTAATGTTATATAGAAATTCCATTTGTATTTCCCTTTCACTCAAAAACTATTAATGAATTTTTAAATTTCCAAATGGGAGGTTTTTAAATTTCATTTTTAATTGCTAATTTTAGTGCATTTTGATCAGTGTAGTTTATAATATTTCTACTTTGTGAAATTTATTTTCTTAGTAATCTATGATTACAATGTGCTTCAGCAGGTATATTTCTAGCCTTTATTCTCATAATGTAGTGTTTGATATATATCCAGAAAAATCTCTTATCGATTGTATTGCTTGTCTCTTTTATATTCCTGTTGTTTGTCCATGAACCTGTATGTCTCTATTATTAGTGTTTCTGTTTCTCCTTACATCATCTATATGTGGTTACTGTATTGCCTGATGTATATTCTTAACTTTATGTCTTAATTATTACTGAGCTCATAAATCTTTGTTCAGATTTCATTCTTTTATTGCTTAAGTTTTACTTTGCCTGATAGCTGAATTTCAACCCCTGCTTTCTTATTGTTTCCATTTGCCTAGTATATCTTTGTCCATCTCTTTACATTGATCCTTTTTTGGGTTATAATGCTTTGTTTTTTATGAGTTTTTTTTTTCTTGGGACTGGGGGGTGAACTCAGAAGGTTTTAAATATTTTTCTTGAATTAGCATAAAATTGAGTTTTGTTTTATAAGCCAACTTGAAGATCATTTTCTTTAAATAGGAAATTGAAATCAATTTGCATTTATTGCTGTGACTGACATGTTTGGTCTCAACTCTGTCATACTACTTTTTTTTTTTTTTTTTTGACACAGGGTCTTACTATGTAGCTCAGAGGCTGGTGTGGAACTGGCGATCCTACTCCCTCAGCTTCCCTCATAGTGCAGAGATTATAGATGTGCACCATCACACCTGACCATGTCTTATTATATTTTCCAAATAGTATCTGATTATCTGATTTAGTTATATTTACTGTTTTTCTTTATGTGGTACTCTGTTTGCTTTTTATTTAATTTCTTTTGGTATATAGAAACATTTGTATTTTGTTCCAGTGTTTACTTTTGTAAGCTAGAAAAAGAAGGTCATATTAAACCAAAGTAAGTAGAAGCAAGAAAAGAATTAATGTGAGTCAACTCCCTGTATAGCTATCCTTACCTCAACTAGCAAAAACCCTTTTTCCTTCCTATTATTGCTTATACTCTCTCTTCAACAAAATTAGAGATAAGGGCAAAATAGTTTCTGCCGGGCATTGAGGGGGTGGGGGGGAGAGAGAGGGGGTGGGGTGGGTGGTAAGGGAGGGGGTAGAGGCAGAGGGGAGAAATGACCCAAGTGTTGTATGCACATATGAATAATAAAACAATTAAAAAAAGAATAAATGTTAAAGCAAAATCAGTGGCTCTTTCAAAAAAAATTAATGAATTTACATCTATACTGATCAAGAAAAAAATGGAGAGAAGATAAAAATTCTCGGTATCATGAATCAAGGAAAGGATGTCACTACAAATCCCCATGTTAAAAGGATTTTAAAGGAATATTATAGGCAACATTTTGCCAATAAATTCAACACCTGAAGTGAAGTCTGGCATGGTGATACATGCCTATAATCCTCACAGTTAGGAAGTGGAGGCAGGAAGATCACAAGTTCAAGACCCTGCTTAAAAAACTCAAGGACTGGTAATATAGCTCATTGATAAAGCACTTGCTTAGCATGCGCAGGGCCCTGGATTCAGTCCCCAGTACTGCAAAAGAAGAAAACAACTTAAAATGAATTGGACAAATTCTTTTGGTTGGGAGGAGCCAGTATTTGAACTCAGGGCTTTGTACTTGCAAAACAGGCTCTTACAAAGCAGACACTCTACCTCTTAAGCCACACCTCCAGTCCATTTTACTCTGCTTATTTCAGGGTCTCACAAACTATTTGCCCAGGCTGACTTCGAACGGTGATCCTCCTGATCTCATGCTCCCAAGTAGCTGGAATTACAGGCGTGAGCCACTGGTGCACCCACCTGTACAATTCTTTGAAAACCACAGATTACAAAAACGGACTCAAAAAAGCCAGAATAACCATATGTCTATGAAAGAAATTTCATTTATAATTTAAAAACCTTCCCATAAAAAACGCTACTAGTCCCAGATGGTGAAATGTATCAAACGTTTAAGGAAGGAATAATACTAATTCTACACAAAATCTTTCAGAAAAAGGAAAAGGAAGTTGCCAGTTCATTTTATAAGGCCAAAATCATCCTGTTATTGAAACCACAAACCCTGAAAGCAAATTATAGATCTTATAAAATATACGTCGCTAAGTTGATAAAAATCATTGTTTTATAATCAGGTACTCTACTGCTTGAGCCACACCTCCATTCCTTCTTTGCACTATTTTCAAATATTAAGTCCACCTCCAAAAGTAAATATTTGCATCAATGAAGAGCTCCAAATAATATGTCCAATGCATTGGACCCAACATTAAGAATTCTGGGCTGTAAGCTGGTGCCAGTGGCTCATGCCCATAATTCTAGCTATTTGGGAAGCTGAGATCAGGAGGGTCACGATTCAAGGCCAGCCTAGGTGAAAAGAAGTTAAGGAGACCCCATCTCAATGGAGAAAAGCTGGGCATGGTGGTGCACGCCTGACATCCCAGTGACTGAGAAGTTTAAAATAGTTTGTGGTCCAGACCAGCCTGGGAAAAAGGCAAGATTCTATCTCCAAAATAAACAGAACTAAAAGGGCTGGAGGAGTGGGTCAAGTGGTAAGAGTGCCTGCCTAGCAAGTATTAAGCCCTGAGTTCAAACTCCAGTACTTCCAAAAATAAAAAAGAATTCTGTGCCTTACAACCTTTTGGGATGATGGCAAGTGTTCTAGATCTTGCATGAGTATATAATTTATCAAAACTCATTGAACTGTACATTTAAATAAAGTTGATTTTTTTAAAATTCCTGCTTTTTTGTTTGTTGGTTTTGGTGTGGTTTGGTTTTTGTTTGGGGGGAGTTTTTTTTGACAGTACTGGAGTTTGAACTCAAGGCTTTGCATGTGTGAGGAGGTGCCCTGTCACTTGAGCCACTCAGCCAGCTAAAATGCCCTGCTTCAACCAGAACATTGTCATAGATCTAAGGTATTCAGAAATATATGAAGAGCATTCTTAACAGGAGGGGAAGTTCTGAAATTTCAGAGTGGAAATCTTACCTTTGTTAATGTACTAGAAAGACTCCTTGTAGGCAGAAATAGATCACCATTTAGGGCTTAACACTTGTAACTCATTTAAATTACTTTTGAACCTGATCAAAATTACATTTAATCTCTTTCTATTTCATTGATAACTTAATTCATATGGTATTGCTCTTATCCAAACAAACTTTAAAATTGTCTTTAAACTCAGTAGTATTAAGCTTACTATGTACTTCAGTTTGTGGGAATAACTATAGATGACTTTGTTTATTCATTCTGGGTCGTTTTTAGCTTTACTCATTCTTCAAATTCTGCATTTATCTGCAGAAACTAAAAGGAAGCTGTTTACCATAATAGTATGCTAGGGCTTAAAGTTCAGCTCTCCTCTGAACTCTTACTTAAGAGCAGATATTTCAAAGCATTGTTTTCTGCATCTGGTCATTTGGTCCAAGGATAGACTTCAGTGCTAGATTTGCCTTCATGGTATATCACTATCTTTTTCTTGTTGCTGGAAAAGGAAGCTTGGCATTTTAATTGGACTTTAACTGCCAAGAGTGTTATTTTTACTTCGTGGTCTTAATTTAATACCAAACAAATAACATTCTCACACAAATTTTCATGTTTTCCTGTTATCATGTGTTTCCATTAAATAAGCTGTTGTCATTGTTAATGGTGATCATTGGTATCTATACAACATTTGTTTTTAATCCAGATATTGGAAAAATTTATACTCTGATGAAATCTAAAAAGATCATTAGAGTACTTCACAGAGATCTGTAATACCATGTTTGTGCTTTAGTAAAGAAATTGGAAAATAAGAAAGGGGACAATAAGGTGCAGCCATGGGTAAAGTTTTACATGCTGTGTGGGCCAGCACACGTAATAGACCTTGGCCTCAAATTAGACTTTGGACATTATACTCCCTCAAATCCCCAACATATGGTTGCCAGATAAAATACAGTGCTCCCAGTTAAATTTAAATTCCAGATGAACAGCAAATAATTTTAGGTATAGACATGTCTGGGTTTTTTATTTGCTAAAACTGGCAACCCTACCACAGAGAGTAAAATTCAACAATTCTAATTACTAAATTACTCAGGCAACCTCAGCTAAAATTTAAAGGTTACCTATTTAATTTCATGAACCCTAGAAAATCTCTCACTCAAATAATTTGAATACTTCTACCCTAAAAAAGTATTAACTGACTTTACTTATGGCCCTTAACTGTTTAAGTTTGAGATTTTTCTTTTTTCCTACTGTATTTGAAGAAAACATTCTCAATCAAATAATCAAATTATCATTTTGGCCTATCTCATGCCCTGCTAAATATTCTGCCTTTTTGATGAGCATAAAGACAACCCTGTCTCCAAAAGAAATCATCAACTATATTAGAGGTAGCACAGTAGGTATCACATGCAGCACAGCCTCCTGAGAGAAGAAACCACACAGTGATAACGTGACTGTTTCCCTCCTCGCCATTGCACTCTGCCCCTGTTACTCCACATCCTCTTGAAAAACCTTACACGACCTTGGAATTCATGGCTGGCCTGTACAACAAGATATTATCCTTATTGCCATTTCATCTCCATTCTAACAGTTCTCTAGACTTGAATAAAGATAAATTATGGAATTTTTTGTAGTTTCTCACTAGAATATCTATCCGAGTGGTTTAGCCCTTAGAGGTTGTCATTAGTCTTACTCTCTCCTCATTCAATTCATTTTTAAATTTTTATTTATTTTATTTTTCAGATAGAGTCTCACGCTTTTGTCTGGGTCGGCCTCGGACTATGATCTTCATATCTATGTCTCCTGTATAGCTGGTATTGCAATGCATCATCATGCCTACCTTATTGATTGAGATGGAATCTCTTGAACTTTTGTCCAGGCTGGACTAAAACCTCTATCTCAAGTATATGGGATTACAGACATGAGCTACCACACCAGGCTAATATTAATGCTTACAAAATTGCAGACATCTTAATTCTTTTTTGTAACCTGGCCCCTTGGTGTTTCTGCCCTAAACACTACCCTTTTAGCCACTAATCTTCCTATGGAAAGCTTTCTGTGACATTATACGCTTCTTATATTTCTGGAGTTTTAATTTGGTATAGTTATATGGTTCATTTAGAATATGAGTTTTTATTTTGATCTTTAATTTTTAAGGAAAAAGTGTCATTTTTCAAACTGCCTAAATCACAAATGATTATTTTTGCTAAATTTTAATTCTGTCTTCTATACTTTCCTTTGGAATCTTTTTAAACTTCGGCTCCATTGTGGAATAAAGTTTTTCCCTATTTCCTTGAAGAAAAAGACAAACAAATTAAATGTGCTCATAGGCTTTTATTTCTTTTATTCTTACCTAACTTCGAATAGGTAATGGAGAGTGAAGAGTTCATGTTACTTCCAGCCAACCAACTCATTGATATAATATCTAGTGATGAGCTAAATGTTCGCAGTGAAGAACAAGTATTCAATGCAGTGATGGCATGGGTCAAATATAGTATTCAAGAAAGACGTCCTCAGTTACCCCAGGTAATAACAGAAATGCTTTGTACTAGAAGAAACTAAGTGCACTTGTCTTGTAGAAATGAAATAGTCATCATTCTCCCTTATGTTAGACTGAAAGGAAGTCTACTTGTTTCCAAATAAAGAAGTAAGCATTTACAGAAGCACTTTGACTGCTTGTCATTGTGAACTGTTTTTCATTGTTACTGTTCTGTTCTGTTGAGACAGCTTATCTCCATAGCCCAGACTGGCCTAGAACTCACAGTTCTTCTGCCTCAGCCTCCCAGGTGCTGAGATTACAGACATGAAGCACCATGCCCAGCTCTTTATTGTGATTTTTTGTTCCTTTGCCTCCCCTGATTTGGATTCATTCTACATTTGAGCTGTAGCACAATTCAAAATCCTAAATTATATAAAATGAACAAAAGAATGCAAGGATTCTGCTTTCTGTATAACTTAGATATCCTACCACACTTTGAACAATAAAGTGATGAACTGGAGCATGAGTGATCACTGAGAGAAATGTTTAAGACTCCTTTTTTTGGTTTTTTGAGGTGGGGTCTGTATGTTACTCAAGCTGGCCTTGAACTGTGATCCTTCCAATATCTGCCTCTTTAATACAGCAGGCATGGGCCTTATGACTATGCAATAGTCTCCTTGTCCACAGGGGATACGTTCCAAGATATTTAGCAGATGCCTGAAGAACCTCCAGATCTTAGATATTCTGTTTTTTCATATGCATACATACCTGTGGTAAAGTTTAATGTGTAAGTTAGGTACAGTAAGAGATTAACAACAGTAACTAATGATAAAGCACAATGATTATAGCAATGGATTATAATGAAGATTATTTGAAATTTATGAACTATTTATTTCTAGAATTTTCCATATATTTTCTGACCAAGGTTACCCACCAGTAACTGAAACCACAGAAAGCAAAATTGCAGCTAAGTGGCGAGTACTGTATACTTGAGTAGTTTAACAAGATATTCTTCCAGATTGTTAATTTTAATCCAATTATAGAAGATCTGAAACATATTGCTGAAAACTTAAAGTAGCAGTCTAAAGTGATACTACCATCCTTTCTAATTATTCTACATTACTGAATTAATTCAGAATACTTTTAGTTTAGTTTTAGTATTTATGCCTTTCATCCTTCTTCCTTATTTATTTATCATGCTCAATTAGACCCCCAAAATACTTGAAAGTACAGTAGGGGGGTAAGGTATGGGTCGTGTATTCTTTTAACTATCTTGTAGATGAGAGCTCATGCCTTTAATGTTTATCTCATAGGTGCTGCAGCATGTACGTTTGCCTTTGCTTAGTCCCAAGTTCCTGGTAGGCACAGTAGGCTCTGATCCCCTCATTAAAAGTGATGAAGAATGCAGGTAAGAGTGGCACTGGATGAGAAAAATCAAATAAGCATTCCTGTTTTCTTTTAATCTCCTTATTGATATTGCTTCCAAAATACTGTATTTCTTAATGCTAAAGCAAGGGCAGTATTTTGCAGGTTTTTCTTCTGGGCTAGGGTCAAGAGGAGGAGAAGGAAGAAGAGAGGACTGAACTTCCAGTATTCCATTCCATTAGTTTTTTTTTTGGGGGGGGGTGTTGCTTATTGGTGTGGAAGTGGCAATAAAGAGGTAGATTTCTAAGATTTTAATGCAAGTTTGAATTTGAAGAGGCAATTCTCTGCTATCTTTTTCTTGAGATAAATTGAATAATGCTTTTGGCTCTGTGTCAGCATTTTTTCATTTCATCACATATGGGAAATAGAACCAGCTTTGCTTCTAAGATAATGGACAGAGTTAAATATCTGCCACTTCCTAAATAGCATTGAAAAAATTTCTACTAGAATTAGGTAAAGTAGAATACAAATAATGTTTTTTGGAAAAAAAATACTCATTTTACTGGACTGGTCTCTGTAATACTGCTGTAATACATGCAAAAATAAAATTTAATGAATTAATTTCCTAGTTTGACAGATTTTAAGATTTCCGTTCAAATCTGAAACTATCTGGTATATTCCAAATATAAAAATGAAAGAACAAGTCAGTCCTCAGAACTCCTTAAACTACACTGACTTTTGTACCTCCCTTGGTGATTAAAGAAATTTGGAATTATTCCCGATTCTAGAACAGAGTTAGGAAATATTCACTGAAATATTCACTGCATTTCTTCTATAATCTGAACCCTGTTCCTTTTACAGGAGATAGAGTGAAGGGATTAGGTGTTTGTCTTTTAAATGAAAAAAATGGTAATTCATATGGGCTGGATATAAAGAAACAGTCCATAGTTGACCTCCTCTATTAAGTGAAAATCAGATTGATGTGATTTTGATGCAGAAAGTTAAATTAAGGTACTTGTAAAGTCACAGGTACCTTACCATTTACTAGGTGTGTGGCCTAGACATGTTACTTTAACCTCTTTGTGCTAGTTTCTTCATCTATAAAGTGGAGATAATAATAGTTCCTATTCCATAGTGATGTTGTAAAGATTAAGTGAGTTATATACATTAAGCATCTAAAACAGGGACTAGCATGTGTGTTTTTACTATCATTTTGTTGTTGTTGTTGTTGGTTTGCTAAGTATTAGCTCTATCATACTCTTTTAGGAACCTTTAACTGACTTAAAAACTGGCTGTTAGGAAATCAAAGAAAATTCTTAGAGAAGAAAATTCTTGATCATTGGCTTGATTTGGGGAGAGGAGAGTTGTTCATTTTTATGATTAGGATAGATAGAAAAGATTTTAGCAAAGCCTTATATAATGGAAAGTGCATTTATGTCATGCCTGAGACTGGTCATCAGGAATAAATTATTCTTTATATAGTGTGAGTAACTAAGAGAAATGAAAATATGAGGTAGTTTAGCAAACAATTTGAGTTGAAGAACAGAGTAACAGAATTTGCACTAGCTAGGCACTGAATGAATCTCTTAAAGGACTCAAGTGAAATAAGTACATAAACAAATAGTATTTAGGATATTGTATTTCAAGTGTGACTACCTGGTTCTTTTCTTAAAGTACCTTAATCAGAAGAAACTTCTGTTCATCTCAGTGAACTTGTTGAGATTAAACTATTCTTAGGGTACCACGTAGTAAAGTAGTATTAAGTGATTTACATTATTTCTTCTTGAAATCTGCTATTTGATCCAGTTTTATTACTATAATTGATTTAGCAAATATTTAGTGCCCTGGCCAGTGTGCTACTTTTCCATTGTCCTGAAGAACCTTATAAAATTCATTAAAATGTAGTGACTGTGCAGGCTGGTAATCGAGTTGTAATTTTTAGTTTTTCATGTTATTGTTGACTCTAAGCATGTTGGGCTTTAGAATTTGCACTGAGGTATGAGGTCACAATGGAAATTCCAATCAATTCACAATTCATAGTATGGCTTGCATCATTGCTTTCATGACTGTGTCAATTTTAATACCGACTGGCATTCATGATTTGTTTTGATTTATGCTTTCTCTCCTTTACCAACCTGTATTCTCCTAAACCATATTGGGACTTGACTAACAATGTTTTTTAGACAATTAGAACAAATGCAGAATTTCCTTTCTACAGAGACTTGGTAGATGAGGCTAAAAACTACCTCCTGTTGCCTCAAGAACGACCACTAATGCAAGGACCAAGGACAAGACCACGGAAACCTATCCGATGTGGAGAAGTACTCTTTGCAGGTTTGGATCTCAATGTTCTATAATTAAGCCAAATATTTTCCCACATGATTTGAATAATCATTTGGACAATTATGATCTGTCATCATACTAAGTCAACATGTAGCTTAACTCTTTATTTATTTTTCCTTTTTGTTTTTTGGTGGAACTGGAGTTGAACTCAACTCAGGGCCTCCTACTTGCTAGGCAGGCACTCTATCTCTCAACCCTATAGATTGACTCTTAACCCATGATCTAACCATGGTATTCTCCATAAGAGTGCTCTATTTTTATATACACCCAGAAATACCATGCAGTGGATGTTTTGTTGAAATGAGTCAAATGCTCATTTATATACCAAAGTGCAAGTCACTTCATAATTACATGGAATTGCCAAAAAAAATTTATCTTACATTAAACAGTTACACTCTTTACTAGCTCTTATTAACCATAGTTGAGCCTAAGGACAACCTGCTATATTATGTTATTCCTACTATTTGTCCCTAAATCTTTGAGATCTTTCAGTTTTAGTTGCTTCAGTTCTACACATGTAAAGTTAGCTCTTACAAATTGAATATCCCTAATCCAAAAATCTAAAGTAAAAAATGCTCCAAAATTCCTAATCCAAAAATCTAAAGTAAAAAATGCTCCAAAATCACATTAGATTTTAGAGCATTTCAGATTAAGGATGTTAGCTGATAAAACCTATGCAAATATTGCACAATCTGAAAAACTCTAAAATCTGAAGCATTCTACTCCTAACATTTCATGTAAGGGATACTCTACCTATAGTAGTTCATTTTCCAGCTTTTTTAAAAAACACTGATTCATGGAGCTAACGGTCTTAAACTTCTCTAAGTTTCAGTAATTCCATATTCCTTAGATATGGGCACCTTCAACTCTACTGTCCCTCCTTTTTTTTCTTTTTTCTTTTTTTTTTTTTTGGTTGTACCTAGAGAATTTTTTTTCTTTTGTTTTTTACCCCCAGTACTGGGGTTTGAACTCAGAGCCTTGCACTTGGAAATTAGGCACTTTACCATTTGAGACATGCTCTTTTCCATCAACTTAACCAGTTGCTTATTTTTTTCTCTCAGTATGTGGGAATATACCTTTCCCTAAATATTTTTTTGATTTTTATGTATTTTTTTTAGATAGATTTTCACTATGTAGCCCCCACTGGCCTCAAACTTGCTATCCACCTGGCTCAGCCTCCTCAGTCTCCTAAATGCTGGGATTATAGGTATGTACTACCACACTTGGATTTCCCTAAATTATTAGAAGGAAAATTTGATCCTTTCTGTTTTTACTTCCCTCTTAATTTTTTTCATTAAGATTTTGGTAAGTTGTACCATTTCTTCAAAAAGAAAAATTACACTAAAATTTCTTTTTCTTATTATCATCGTGCTTTTTCCCTTCTCTTTTTGGAGCATTCTTACATTTTGAGATTTCAAACTTAATTACTCACCATGCACTGAATTCCCCCATACTTCCAGTGTCCTAAAACCCTCTTTAATATTGATTTATCAGTTATTATTTCTGTTATCATTCTTTTTTCTTCCTGTTATTACTTTCCCCACTCTAGGGATCAATTCCAGGGCCTTGCATATGCTAGGCAGGTGCACAGACATTTGCATGTCCTATCTGCACACATCTGCATCCTTGCTCCTACATACCAGTTACCAAGGGTTGGTGACTAAATTCATTTTCAGATCTAGTTCAAGGAAGCCTATATGATACCTCTTTAGCTTTTATGGTTAAACTAGATAAGTTATATTTTAAAATTCTTTTAAACATGAAAGTAGTTTGTTGTGCCTACTCCCTATATGTGAAAGTCTGTTGAATATTATTTTAAGATGGGAAGGCTACAAGCTTTAATTATTTGGTACTTGTGGCTTCATAATTTTACATTGGTTTCAAGAATTATAGTAGTAAGGCCATCTTTAGAGCTATGTCCATTATTATGAAGATCTATTAAAAGTTTCATTTGGCTGTCAATTTTAGTATCTAGAATAGAGATGACTATACACTACTGCTTTATCAGCCTCATAATATTCTGGCCATTATTAAAAACTGCATTAAGGAGGAAGAGAGGGTAATGAAATTTGGGAAAATGGACACAAAAGCTTCCATCTGATTAAAGGCTAGAGACTAAGCTAAATAGATGTATGAAAGTGAATGTCAGTTCCAGGGTCCTTTCTGGCTTTGGCTTCAGTGGGGTTACCAGTCCAGGGAAGCATGCAAGATATACCTTTTTGAATGCTGAAGACAATGTAGCTTCCTTTAAATAGGAATTTAAACTTGACTTCACTTGAATTACTCAACAGTCACCATCTTCATGCTGCTGATTCCATTCATACTCTTCCAATTTGACATTATTATAAATTGTTAAGTGACATATTTTCAGTGTGTGACCTTCTTCATTAAAATTACATTTGTCTCTTTGGATTAGATGATTATACTAATGAGGCCATGCACTGCCTTATTTAGAAGCCACTAAATTGTATCTGCTTCCTGGGTGAGCATGTAACTCAGTGGTGGAGCTAGAGCCCTTGCCAACCATGTGCAAGGCCCTGGGTTTGATCCCCAACACTGCAAGCGAAAAAAAAGGATCTGTTTTGCAATCTCAGACTCTTACTATTGATCTTGTAATTTGGTATATAATTCCTCCACTATAATGTTAACTACTTGAGGTCAAAAGACCATTTCTAATTTATCTTTGTAGTTTTCAGATTGTATAGCATTCTTGTCAGAGTAGGCACTCAATGAAGAATAGTTGAATGCTGTTGATCCTGAGGAACACTGTAAGAGATTAGCATTGACCCATCATGATTAATGAAAAAAAAAAGCAATAGTGATTACAAATGTCACCTTCTATATAAAAAATAACTGTAATAGATTGCCTTCGTAGGCAGAATGAGGTCCTGAGTTCAAACCCCAGTACAAAAAAAAAAAAAAACCACTTTGTTTTTCTGACTGTGGAAGTGAATACACCTTTACCATCTGGACTCGTTTGTCTCTACTTAATCTTTAGTTTGCTTTGGTTTTTATTGCTTTTTTAAATAAATATTTATTAGGATGTATTCATTTTATAGGGAGAGGGATTCATAGTAACAATTCCGATTAGTCTTATGTTATGCATTATTTACATTGCCCCCATCACCTCTCCCCATCAGCCCCCTCCCCATCCCACTTAAAGCAATTGCAAGAGGTTTTTTAAGTTCTGTTTCATATAGGTATATGAAGTCCATCAACCATATACCATCACCTTAATCTTCTTCCTTCACCCTCCCCTCTCTCCTCCCACTAGTATCTCCCCTACCCCTGCACACACTGTGCCTATTTTACAGTCCTGGTTATCATTATTAATGTTTGAGTTGACATTCAATGGGGTGTCTCAATGTATGCCCACTGTGGGTGTGCTTTATTTTGATCTGTTCAATCCCTTTGATTACTCTCCCTTACCCCTTTACCTCCCATCTCCCATTTTTCAACAGTTTTCAATACACATCCTCATATCCTCTACCTTGGTATGCAATATTACTGATGCTCGATCATTCTCTTTTCCTTTCTCTCTTTCCCCGAGTTCCATAGAGTAGTTCCACTGTTACAAATGTGTTGTACAATTGAATTTGTATATGATCATGTTTATTTTTGTGTATATGTTTATCTTTCAAGCTATCTTCCATGTATGAGAGAAAACATGCATCTTTTGTGTTTCTGATCCTGACTGACTTCACTTAGCATGGTGTCCTCCAACTGCATCCATTACCTACAAACCCCATGTCATTATTCATTGTGACTAATACTTCATTGTGTATATATACCACAATTTCATGATCCATTCATCAGTTGCAGGGCATTTGGGTTGTTTCCAGAGCTTGGCTGTTGTGAATAGTGCTGCAGTGAACATTGGTGTACAGGTGTCTCTACTGTAGCCTATCTTATGTTCTTTTGAGTAGATGCCCAGGAGTGGTATCTCTGGATCATATGGCAGTTCTATTTCTAGTTTTTTGAGGACTCTCCATACTGCTTTCTATAGTGGTTGTACTAATTTGCATTCCCACCATCAATGTATAAAGGTTCCTGTTTCACCACATCCTTGCCAGCATTTGTTGTTGTTATTACCCTTGATTATGGCAATTCTAAGTAGGGTGAGATGAAATCTAAGTGTTGTTTTGATTTGCACTTTTTCTATAACCAGGGAAGTTGAACACTTCTTCATGTATTTACTGACCATTTGTACCTCTTCCTTTGAGAATTCCCTGTTTAATTCATGTGTCCATTTCTTCATTGGGGTACTGAATCTTTGGCAGCTGAGTTTTTGAGTTCCCTGTAGATTCTGGATATCAGTCCCTTGTCAGATAAATAGCTGGCAAAGATTTTTCTGCCATTTTGTTGGCTGTCTCTTGAGTCTGGTGACTGTTTCCTTTGCTGTGCAGCTCTTTAGTTTGCTGCAGTCCCATTTGTTCGTTGTTCCTCTTAGATGCTGAGCCTTTTGGGTTCTGTTTAGGAAGTCAGTCCCTATACCTATCTGTTCCAGTGTATTTCCTACTGCTTTGTGAAGTTGTTTCAAAGTTTCAGGCCTTATATTAAGGTCTTTGATCCACTTTGAGTTGATTTTGGTACAGGGTGAAAGACAGGGATCTAGTTTCAGTCTTCTGCATGTGGATATCCAGTTTTCCCAGCAGCATTTGTTGAAGAGGCTGTCTTTTTTCCATTGTGTGTTTTGGGCACCTTTGTTGAAGATCAGTTGGCTGTCGATGTTTGGGTTTATGTCTGGATCTTCTATTCTGATCCACTGGTCTTCCTTTCTGTTTTCGTGCCAATACCATGCTGTTTTTATTATTACGGCTCTATAAGTATAGTTTGAAGTCGGGTATTGTGATGCCTCCAGCATCAGAATTGCTTTGACTATTTGAGGTCTTTTGTGTTTCCATATATATTTCACTATTGTTTTTCTGTTTCTGTGCAGAATGTCATTGGAATTTTGATAGGGATTGCATTGAACACGTAGATTGCTTTTGGTAGTATCACCATTTTTACAGTGTTGATTCTCCTGAAGCATGGAAGGTCTTTCTGTCTTCTGATGTCTTCTCCAATTTCTTTCTTCAGTGGTTTATAGTTTCCATTGAAAAGGCCTTTGGTTTTTTTTTTGTTAGATTTATTCCGAGGTACTTTATTGTTTTTGAGGCTATTGTAAATGGGATTGTTTCCCTGATTTCTTTCTCAGTCTGTGCGTTGTTGGTATATAGAAAAGCTACTGATTTCTGTATGTTAATTTTGTATACTGCTACTTTGCCAAAAGAGTTTATGATTTCTAGTAGTTTTTTGGTAGAGTTTTTGCGGTCTCTTAGGTATAAGATGTCATCTACAAATAGAGATAGTTTGACTTCTCCCTTCCCTGTTTGAATCCCTCTTATTCCTTGCTCTTGTTTTATTGCTCTGGCTAGGAATTCCAAAACTATATTGAATAGGAGTGGAAAAGTGGACAACTCTGTCTCATTCCTGACTTTAAGGGGAACAGCTTCAGTTGTTCTCCATTTAGTATGATGTTGGCTCTAGGTTTGTCATATATAACCTTTATTATGTTGAGGAACGTTCCTTCTATTCCTTGTTTCTTCAGAGCTTTTATCTTGAAAGGGTGTTGGATTTTGTCAAAGGGTTTTTCCGCAGCTGTTGAGAGGATCATGTGGTTTTTGTCCTTACATCTGTTTATGTACTGTATTACATTTATGGATTTACATATGTTGAACCATCCTTGCATCCCTGGAATGAAACCAACTTAGTCATGGTATGTGATCTTTTTGATGTGTTGTTGAATTCTGTTTGCCAGTATTTTGTTGAGAATCTTTGCATCTATATTCATTAAAGATACTGGTCTATAATTCTCTTTTTCTGGTTATGTTTTTATTGCGTTTCAGAATGAGTATAATGCTGGCTTCTAACAATGAGTTTGGTAGTGTTCCTTCCCTTTCTATTTCTTGAAAAAGTTTGAGGAGTATTGGCATTAGTTCTTCTTTAAAGTTAAAGAAGGTAAAATTTGGCCATGAATCCATTAGGTCCTGGGCTCTTCTTTGTAGGGAGACTCTTTATTACTGTTTCAATTTCATTGCATGTAATAGGGCTATTTAGGTGATTAATATCTTACTGGTTCAATTTTGGTTGGCTATATACATCTAGGAATTTATCTATTTCATTTAGATTTTCCAGTTTACTTGAATATAAGTTTTCAAAGTACTTTCTAATGATTCTCTGGATTATCTTTGGAATGTCAAGTCACCGATTCTCACTTTACCTTGGAAAATTGAATCTTGCCTTCATCATTCTATGGAAATAAAGTAAACACTGAAAGTCTAAACTCAAAACTATTATCTCAAAAGTTTTGACCCAGGAGCATCTTACTCCTACTCCTGTCTTCATTTCTGGATTTTCCTCCTTTTTTCCAGTAGGTGTTTCCATGCCTGTCAATTTTGAGTTGCCTTCTTTAAGATAATACTTTTTGGGCAAATCTGAACTGAAGTATTTCATTTTCTACAAATAAAACTGTATGTCCCCTTTTCTGCAATATTTTTCCTTAGGTGTATTACTTAAAACAAATTGAGAGTTCCCAGTGAAGGAACTTTCATTTTGCTAAGTACAGTATGTAAGTCATCTTGATCTATAATAACAAAATGCCATAGCCTGTGTGACTTAAGTAATCAAAATTTATTTTTGCACAGTTCTGGAGGTTAGAAGTCTAAAAATCAAGGTGCCAGCAGGATTACAGTGGGTACCTTCACCTGTATCCTCACATGGCCTTTGTCTATGTGCAAAGGTAGAAAGAAGGAGCTCTCTGGTGTCTCTTCCTCTTGCAAGAACACCAGTCCTATCAGATAAGGACCCCATCCTTATGACATCATTTAACCTAATTATCTCCTTAAAGGCCCTGTCTCCAAAAACAGTCACAATGGGGCTTTGGTTTTAATACATGGG
Organism: Castor canadensis; assembly: GCF_047511655.1. NCBI lineage: Eukaryota > Metazoa > Chordata > Mammalia > Rodentia > Castoridae > Castor > Castor canadensis. The sequence goes on along the minus strand of NC_133396.1, from coordinate 88,953,678 downwards.
TTTTGGGGAGACACAATGCAGTCCTTAACATTCACTTATGTTATCTATTGCTGCCTTGGAAATCTTAATGCACAAAAAACTACCATTAGGCAGTGAAAATGAACAAACCTTTGCTCTTTTCCTCTTCTTTGGTTTTTTTTTATTTTGTTTTGTTCTGTTTTAGCAGTACTTAGGTTTGAACTCAGAGCCTCATGCTTGCTAAGTAGGTGCTCTGCCACTTGTGCCAGTTCTGCCTTTTCTCTTCTTGCTTCCCTACATCACAGAAAAGATTTAAATTTCAGTCTCTAAAGATCAGTTTTTTCCTTTGGTATTGAAGAACATCACTTATAAAGTAATATTTTATTTGATTTGGAGCCATATAATCGAATAAAAAGTTTGTTTAATGGCCTCTATTTTAAAATTGTGCCTGAGATTTAATGATTAACCTTATCTCATTGGTTTTAAGGGCTATAAACCCTCACATTTCCAGGCTAGTTTTATTTTAGAATTTAGGGTACTTTCCCTGATACTAAAATTCCTTATATCTATCCAGTTACAGAATTCAAATTTAAGCAAATTACTGTATACAAAACTTGCTGTCATTTAGTATCAGTTGAATATTCTGATTTAAATGAAGCCACAATAAAATAAAAATTTTTATTACATTGAGATTTAAAATAAAGAAAGTGAACTTTTAGATCCATCTAGAGGATGGTTAAGAGCATTATTTCCCTTTTAGTCTGGCTCAGAAATTTACTTGAGATCCTCTGGAAACTAAAGTTTTCAAATGTTTTGAGGTTATGATACCCTTTTTCTTCATTTTTTAAGCTCCAGAATCTAGCTCGTATTTTGGATTGAAATAGAGATGGATTGAAAGAAAAATAAATTTAGCATATCTGCCATTACCAGTGTTTTTCAGAGACGCTTAATGGAACTCAGTTTGAAACTGTTATTCTGAATGTTACGTACCCAAATTAGTGTACTCAGACTGCCATAATAAAATACCATAGACTGGGTGGTTTAAACAAAAGAAATGTGTTTTCCCACAGTTCTGGAGACTAGAAGTTCAAAATCAACGCTCTAGCCAATTCAGTTCCTAGCGACTGACCTTGTACTTTGACTTGTTCTAGAGACATTTGGTTAGTCCATTTATTAGGTCACAGGGAGGTTAGCAGTGATTGATACATTCTATGCTTTAGGACCATTTCTCTTAACCATTTCTGTTACTTCCTAGTTGGTGGTTGGTGTAGTGGAGATGCCATTTCCAGTGTTGAACGATATGATCCACAGACCAATGAATGGAGAATGGTAGCTTCAATGAGCAAAAGACGATGTGGAGTCGGGGTCAGTGTTCTTGATGACCTTTTATATGCAGTAGGAGGCCATGATGGATCCTCTTATCTGAACAGTGTTGAAAGGTGAGCAAGGTTAATTTGAAATGTTTTTTCTATTATTCCTATAGCTTTATTTAAGATGTTACTTAGGAAACAAATGTGACTTACTGCTTTAGTATTACAGCTGTTACACCAGTTGGTAGCCTAAACCACTTAGCCTGACATACAGGTCCTTTATGACATGATCTCCACTTACTTTTCTAATCTTTTTCCCATTGGACACAACCATTCGCTAAACATGCTCCTGCAGACACAACAAATTGCTTTCAGTTCTTTGGACACACTATCTTCTTTCATACCTCTTTCCCTACCTATATGCGTGCTGTTCTTTCTTCCCTGGAATATCTCTGCCCCTTTAAGACTGACAAATCCTTTAAAATTCATACTTTCTACATAAAACCTTGTCTGGCTATACAGATGAGTTACTCATTCCTCTGCTCTTTCATAAGTATTTTGAACATGCCTGTACATGTCACATTGTGCTATAATTGTTGAAATGCTGTTATGATAGGTATAGTATCTATCATAGTATTCGGCATATTGGAAATCTATAGTGACTGATACTTTAATAGTTTCTTGTTCTCACCTTTTTCAATAAACTGTTGGTTTACAGTAGTTCTTGATATTTCTGTAACACATCTATGAAACTCGTAGCATATTAAATTCTAGATGTATAGATGGTGTAGCAAAAAAACAACAATAACAACAAAAACAGAAGTGTGTTGGGGGCATAGGGAGAAGGACACTTAAAAATAAACAGATGGGTTAAGGAAATCAGAGTAGAAATAACTAAATATTTGTAACTTTAAATTAAGCATATATATCAAAATGTATAAAATGCAAAATAAGATTGTATTCAGGCAAATTTATATGCATGCTAACTTACATGGGTTTTTGTAATTTATATGCATTTGAAAATAAGAATGAAAGTGATAGCCAAATGTGGTAGTGCATGTCTATAATCCCAGCACTTTGGGAGGCTGAAACAGGAGGCTCTTATCTGGAGTTTACGGCCAGCCTGGGCTACATAGGAAGGACCTATCTTTTAAAAAAGAAAAGTAAATCATGCTTTTAAATCAAGTTATAAACACAGCAAGAAAACCCAGCAAAACAGAAAAATAAGCAATGAGGAGAAAAAAGTTAATGATATTTTTAAAAAGAAAAATTGATATAACAATGAAAAGCAATTTGATAGTATTTTGTTGTTTTTTGTTTTATTTTTGTTTTTGTGATGCTTGGAATCAAACCGAGGGCCTTATGCATGCTAAGCAAACACTCTTATCACTGAGCTCTACCCCCCAGCCTGATAATCACTGTTTTTAATTGCAAAATATCAGAAATGGCCTAAGATACATCAGTAAGAATATGACTAAATAATGGATGGCACATACAATGTAATAAAATGGTGGTTCAAAGGGAAAATCTAGAGCTATATTAGCATAAGTAGATCTAAAAATATATTGAGAAAATAGTGCCGACTGTGTGGCATTATTTATGTAAAGAAAACATGCTTGCATATAAAGAAATATATATGTGGAGATATATACATATATACATATGTATATACACACACATATTTAAAACTGTTTTACTGATAAGTAAATATTCATATATAACTTAAGTAGAAATGAATTTCAAGCCAGTGGCAGTGGCTCAGTCCTGTAATCCTAGCTACTCAGGAGACAGAGATCAGGAAGATCATGGTTCAAAGCCAGCCCAGGCAAATAGTCCACAAGACCCTATCTTGAAAACCCCTTCACAAAATAAGTGTGGGCGGGGGGGGAGGGGGAGGCTGGTAGAGTGGCTCAAGGTGCAGGCCCTGAGTTCAAGCCCCAGTACCTAAAAAAAAAAAAAAAAGAGTTTCAAGAAATAAAAAATAGAGGAATATGGGCTGGAAATGTGGCTGGGTAGAATGATTGCCTAACATGTACAAGGCCCCAGGTTCAATCCCCAGCACCACAAAGAGAATATTCACAAACACACACATTAGATTTCACATGCTTTCATTATACTTTGAAGAACGAATATATATCTTATCAATCCTTTGGTTTGAAATATGTAAACAATAGCCAAGCTTCTATTATATAATTTAAAAACTCTGCTCTTAATGTGTTCTTTGCAGATACGACCCCAAAACAAACCAATGGAGCAGTGATGTGGCTCCTACAAGCACCTGCAGGACAAGTGTTGGTGTGGCAGTACTTGGAGGCTTCCTCTATGCTGTAGGTGGCCAGGATGGTGTGTCTTGCCTCAACATTGTTGAGAGGTGATTTTTTTTTAAGTCATTTTTAATTTCTCTTAAAAGGACATACAGGGTTCTTTTTTTTGTTTTTATTCTGAGACAGCGTTCCACTGTGTAGTCCATGCTAGCCTGGAGCTGTCAATCCTCCTGTCTCAGCCTCCCAAGTGCTGGGATTATAGGCATGCTGCCATACCTTGCTAAGGGTTCTTTAAAAGTGACAGTTACTACTGAATTTAGATACTGGGAGATCCACTGTTCAGTGGACTTCCCATAGGCTTTCAGGAAGGCATTTTTAGTTGTCTTAAAATCTAGAAAGATTGAAGGATATAAAAAATTATTTTAATTGACAAATAAAAATTGTATGTATTTATGGTGAACATGTTTTGAAAAATGTGTGCCTTGTAGAATGGCCAAATCAAGCTAATTGTCTTACCTCTCAGAGTAGTTTTCAAGTATATAATACATTTGTTATTAACTATAATCACCATATGATACATTAGATTTTCTTGAACTTACTCCTGAAATTTTGTATGCTTTGACCAGCATCCCCCTAATCCTGCCCAGCTCTCACCCAGCACAGTAGAGAACTGAGCCCATTTTACACTCTGCTTTCTATGAGTTAGAGCTCTTTAGATTCCACATACAAGTAAGATTATACAACATTTTTCTTTGTTCCTAACTTACTTAACATAATGTCCTCTAGATCCATCTGTAGTGTCACAAATGACAGGATTTCTGTCTTTTTTTATTTTCTTAAGTCTAAATAGTAGTCATTCTGTGCATGTGTATACCATACTTTTTTTCCTCTGTGTCTAATATATCTCTAGTGTGATTTCAGACTGGGAACAACTTCAGTTAATAAGAACATGGTTTCTTCTCACTGCAGGTATGATCCAAAGGAGAACAAGTGGACTAGGGTGGCTTCAATGAGTACTAGAAGACTAGGTGTGGCTGTGGCTGTGTTGGGAGGGTTCTTATATGCTGTAGGTGGCTCTGATGGGACATCTCCACTCAACACAGGTTAGTCCCTCCCAAAGTCAATCTGGTTCCCCAAAGCAGCACATTTTCCTGTGGAGACTCCCCCTATAAAACACATAAGAAGTCCAAATTATCTTGTAATTTGTTACTAGGAAAATGTTTTCTTTTCTCTGTAGGAGAGAGAACTCTCAGTAGTTTCTGTAGTCATGCTCTTCTAATATATTCCCAAAATATTTCTTTTTCCCTCAGCTTTATAAGCTGCTAGAAATGTATAACAAATAAAAGACCTACTTTCTGGATGTAATTATTTCCCTTCCCCCCACAATCACAACCTCTTCTCACTAAAGAAACAAGTAAATAAATAAGAGAGTATTTTATAATTAATAAAACTCAGAAGTAAGAACTGGTTTATTCGTTATTCCTTTCTATTTAGAGATAATGGATATTTTTGCCTTAAAGATATTGTCAGTGTGGCACTTCCATCAGATTCATTGCCATATATCTTGTCTTCTCTTCAATGGCTTAAGCTGCTATAGGCTATAGGCAAGAGAGTACAAAAGTACACAAGTTATCTGACTATAATAATAAATTATTAGTACTGAATGTGCTTATAAATCATAATCCAATCCTTCCATTTGATAATATGTAGAGTGAGGCTGCAGGTCATACTGAGTTGATTGAATAGTCACTTCCTGATATTTCTTTTCACTGCAGTGGAGCGCTACAATCCTCAGGAAAACAGATGGCACACCATAGCCCCTATGGGGACCCGGAGGAAACACCTAGGCTGTGCAGTGTATCAGGACATGATCTATGCCGTAGGAGGGAGAGATGATACTACAGAGCTTAGCAGTGCTGAGAGATACAACCCCAGAACTAACCAGTGGTCTCCTGTGGTGGCCATGACATCCCGCCGTAGTGGAGTAAGTGCCTGGCTACCAAGAGCTTTGAGTTTGGCAAACACTCACCAAGAGAGGGCTGTGGAGAAGGGATGCTCTGATCTATAAAGTATAATACACTGGGACAGTAAGGAGTTAAACTACTGTTCCTATGTATTTTATTTTCCAACCGTGTCATCTGATGCTATTGGGATGCTTTTAGGCAAAACAATCCTTGCTAATTTTATACTAGAAAAAAATGGATTTCCTTTCATTGCTTTTAACTCTTAATAGTTACATATCATATATTCATATCTTTAATTAGTTAATTTTTTATGATTCATCTTATACCAGTTGCTTCTCTGGAAGGCATCTCCTTATATTACCTACTACTTTATCTAACTTCATATCTAGAGCAAAACATTCCTATGAAACATTTCCAGCTAACATTCCGGGTAGTTTGCATACTAATATAGTGTTTAGGCAAAAACATATCTGGCCCCTCCATCAGTCTTCACAAGCTGATTTCAGTCTATCTCATTTATAGTACAGGACAGATCTGGTTGACCTAGGTCATGTTCTAGACCATGAATAATCTGTGGCTACAGAAGACTTCCATTGTATAGTATAGAATTCATTCCTCCTGGAATGTTTGGCTCAGTGAAGTGTGACCTATTAACCATAGATCATGTCAAGAGTCCATCAATGTAGGACACATCCAAAAAAAGGAAGGAGGAACAAACAGTATCTAAAAATCTCATTATCTGAGGATAAGGAGTGAATTCTGGTTTGCATAAGTCTTAGAACACCACTGGAAGGCATCAAGTTAAAGAATTCATATATATAGTTTTTTAGTCACATTCCTGTTATTTTTACTTGACATCCTATTGATTATATTTTCACTCAATAAGCAAGTATTTAAGTGCTTACTGAACAGACAGGAAAAATGAGTATTGACATGGTTCCTTTCCTCAAGGAGTTCCACATTTAGTGAAGGAAATTGAAATGCTTATAGCTAATTATAATAAATAAATACTGTGTGTCATAGAAGAACACAAATGAATGTGCTTAATACTTTGGAGAAGTAAGCATGGATGCAGGCAGTGAAGAACCTGCAGAGACGGTCACATGTAAGCTAGGTTATAAAGGAAAAATAAGGTTTTCCAGCATTAGTACAGAAAACACCTACCAGGGAACAACATGTGCAAAACCATGAGGTGTAAAAAATGTGTGGTATTTTAGAAACTACAGTTAATGCAATATTACTGCAACATGGGGTGCTTTAGGAAGAGGAAGGGGGAAATGTGAGACTCAAACAGGGGCCTGTGACAGTTTTCTGAAAAGCTTTGCTAACATTTAGAACTTTAAACTTATCTTTAGGCGGGGGGAGGCTTAGAGAGTTTTTAAAGAGGAGTGACAACATGGTTAGATTTGTATTTTTAAATTAGAATTTTAGTAGCAATTTAGAAAGTAGATAAGAGTGAACAAACACTAGAGAAAGTGAGAGCAGTTTGGAGATTCTCACTCACACCTAGTGAGCTTTCTCCTAAAATTCAAAAATATGTTTTGAGCTTTTGTGTACATATTGTAATTGAATACATAATTTAATAATACCCATAAGTTGATACCCATAAGTTGATCCTCTGTGCTCAAGTACACTAGAATGTTAAACTATACAGAATTAAATAAATTTATCTAGAAACAGTCTAAAATTTCCTGGTACTTTTCTCTATTCTTCAACAGCCACTGTGCTTTGGTATTACAGGTTGGCCTGGCAGTGGTCAATGGACAGCTCATGGCAGTAGGAGGTTTTGATGGCACAACATACTTGAAGACCATTGAAGTTTTTGATCCTGATGCCAATACATGGAGGTAACTTTAGGCTGTGTTGCAAATCTCCTCATTACTGACTTGAAATCATAGGCTAGAGATAGCTCACGACCATCAAGATTAGGATAGTCAGTAAAGTGAGATCCCTCTTGTAGTACTTTAAGGTGTTCTGAAGTAACAGATTTGATGATTTATCTTGACTTGATTGCTCTAAAGTGACTGTTATCAAACTCTTCTCTTTGGTAACTAGTTTTATAATTAGAAATGAGAAAAACAGAGGGAAAATATCCCTTCTATCCCCATCATGTTGAACTGAGGAAACTAAGGCACTGAGAAAAAAATGATTTGCCTAAGCAAGTTAGCAACAGACTTAGAATTAGAATCTAGTTCTTTGGCCCCAACCTGTCCATGCAGGTTTTGTTGTTTTGGTGGTAAGCCTCATGTGGGGAAGAATGTGTGTACAGTTAATTTTTTTTAAATACGTTTTATTTTAAAATCTATTTTTCCTTTAGCTTTTGTAGATCTACTTAAATAGATTCTTCTATTTTGAATTCTAGTACATTTTAATAGTCACCATAAGGGAGGAAACTACATTTTACTAAGCTTCATTAACAGGTTTAATTTTACATTGTTTCTAAATCTGTAATTGCCAGGGCTGGAGTTGTAGCTCAGTGGTATGGTGTATGCCTAGCATGCATGAGGTCCTGGGTTCAGTCCCCCTCCCTGCCCAAAAAAAATCTTGTCTAATTAATCCTTCCTAAGTATTTATAAAGTCCTTAGATTATAAAGCAGGTGAGTCTTCCATTTATTTAAATATTCAAAACATTTATAAACTTAGTAAAATTCTATTAAACTTTTAAACTTAATTATTAAGTTAGGGGTTTTTTTTTGGGGGGGGGTTGGTTTTTGGTGGGACTAAGATTTGAACTCTCTGTTTTGTGGTTACAAAGCAGGTGCTCTACCGTTTGAGCCATACCTCTAGTCCATTTTGCTTTGGTTATTTTGGAGATGGGGTCCCACAAACCATTTGTTTGGGCTGGCCTCAAACTGCAATCCTGCCAATCTCAGCCTCTCAAGCAGCTGAAGATTGCAGGTGTGAGCCACTGGCACCCAGCAAAATCTAAATCTTTACTCAATCACACATTTTATGTGAGACTCATTGGAGTAATCTAATAGATATTCTAAAATGCTGAATTCCCTTAAATATTACAATAACTTAAAGTGTCAAATATAAAGTTAATTCTCAAAATTAACTTTAAAAAAAATTAATGCTATCAGGTTGATGTACTTCCTAGCTATACTTAATTCTAAATTAGTCTTCTAAGAAAACAGTTTGCCTTCTAAGCAGTTTGGAGTTTACCTTTTCATTAAATTGGCCTATTACTTGCCTCAGCAAATTGAAAGTTGCTATCTCCTCCATAGCTGAGGTTGCACAGCAACTGGAGATTTCAGTCAGAACATGAGATCTCAGGCAGCAGACATTCTGAGATGTTTTTCTCACAACCATGAAGGACAAGCTGAGCTCTGCCTTACAGTTACTTACCATTCTAAGACAGCCAGTCTCAGAGTCCGTTCCCACTGTATTCCAGTGAAACACTTTCTAACTTTGAGCTACAACTCCCCACCCAAGTTTTCTCATTACCCTATTACATTCAATTTATAATTTATTGAATATCTTTTATAGTCTTATCTCTGGAAAACTCCACAGTTCTTGCAGATTCCTCTCCCCCTACTCCCTGCTGGGGGTCATCCCAGGGCTTCAGGCATGCTAGGCAAGCTCTCTACTATTGAGTATACCCCCAGCTCCTCTTATAGATATGTAAATGACTTTTCTATCTGTGTACCTCTCAGGGCCATTCTGTATAACTCAGTAGTCACAATATTAAAGTCAAGTTAATGACAGAGTAGTACTTTTTGCTCAAACATTGCATTTTTATGACACTGCTCATTAAAGATTTACTGAGTATTCTAGACCATGGGGCTACAGAAGTGAGCAAAACAAAGTTCCCTGTCCTCCTGGGGATGGTATCATAGTGAGGCAGACAAACAGTGCCATATCATGGGTGGAGGTGCTATGTGAATACCAAAGTGGCGGGGGGCAAAGGGGGGGGAGGTAAACTAGGGAGGACCAGGAGAGTCTGTTGTAAAGGGGCACAGAAAAGGTCACATTTTAGCAAAACCTAACACAGATAAAGGATAGATAATGGCAGATTGTCATGCATAGGAGCCTCCCACTTGTGGGATATTTTCTTCCATATACAATTTTTAGTAGGAATTTGGGGTAAGCATAATTTGAAAAGACAGCCAAATTTATTTCAACATAATCACCATAATGGATTAATTCATGCAAAGACTTGTTTCTCAGTTACTCTCACCAAACAGTAATGTATGATGAAGTCATATTCATAAAATTCTTGAGGATTCAACTACAGAGATTAATATCTAAGTTTTTGCTGTTGCATATCCTAAACTTAAAATCAGTTTTACCTTCCTGTTGATGAGAATATAGTATTCTTTTCCATGGAAGTCTTCAGTTTTGAAGGTGATCTTGCTCATATGTCACAAACTAGATGCTGACACTATTTACTATGTTTTTGTTGCATACAGAATTTGAGGAGGCTTATAAGAGTACATAAAGGCAAAGGGATAAAAATAAATAATTGAGCCAGATACAGTGGTACACACTTGTAATTCCAGCAGTTCAGAGGCAGGAGGATCATGAGTTCAAGGCCAGCCTCAGCTACGTAGCAAGACTTTGTCTCCAAAAAATAAATAAATAATTGGGGAAATTAGACAAAGGGAAAATGTGGATAGGGAAAAATAAGACACAAAAAAGGAGAATATATGATTGTTAGAGGCCATTTTGGTATAAAGTTGTGATGCAAAAAATGGGGGGCTAGTGGAGTGGTTCAAGTGGCAGATCTCCTGCCTAATGAGCCCAAGGCCCTGAGTTCAAACTCTGGTACTGCCAAGAAAAAAAAGGGGGGAGGGATGAACATGATATTCTTTGTTCTTTAAACAGACTTCTCCTGCAGTGACAACTTTTCAGTGTCTGAAATAATTCTGCTTATCTGTGCTCAACTTGCTTCTAGTCTTTAGAAGAGTTATATGAAGCTTAAAATATTAGTTGTGCTGTAAAACAGAAATGTATGTTTGACAAATAGCTTAGTTACAGAAGAAACAATGTGCTTTGTTTTCCATTAGAAAATCTGATTTTGTTTTTTCTTTGCAGGTTATATGGTGGGATGAATTACCGTCGGCTAGGAGGTGGTGTAGGAGTTATTAAAATGACACATTGTGAATCCCATATATGGTGACCATGTAGAAGAAAGCATTGTATATACTCCTCTATATTTAGGAGAATCTTGACTTTGAAGCTTTGTACAGCTTGAAAAAACATTAGAACAAATTTTATTCTTTGCCGGTGCCTCAACATACGGAACTACAAATGTAATAATACTTCACCCGCAAGATGCCACCTTTGCACAGTAACTTTCAACTCTGCAGAAGAATATTTATTTTGGGTTTAATTTATCATGGTGTTTGTTTTGGGTTGTTTTTGGGTTTTTTTTGGCTTGGGTCCTTTGGGGGTTTTTGCTTTATTTTACTTATCCTTCCTCCCATGAAAAAAGAAAAAAAAATGACAAATCCAAGCAGCAAAACTTACTGTGTTTTTAAGGTATTAATTTAATTTTGAAAAATACTAATAAGGGCATACTATGTATGATCTTGTTTGTTTCTGCTAAACACTCCATATGACTCTACTATTTACAAGGATTGCCAGTAATAAATACAGGTATGCAAAACATATTAGCTAGGCATTATTCTTGCACTAAGCACCAGAAGACTTGAAAATCTGAAAGAAATAAAAACAAAAGAAAACATTAAATAGTACAATTCAGAAGGAATATTAAAACAACAAAAGCAGAACTCCAACACTACAGTTTTCATCAGTGGTAGTTCAGGCTCGTCTCCTAAATGAATTTGTTTTCCAGTCTGTTTAAAGTCTTTTTTTTTTTTTTCCATAATATTCTCACGGAGTTTCTGCTAGATCTATTTTGACCTCTACTCAGTGCCTCTTATAAAAATAATATATGAGTCCCACTCACTGTCGTGAGAATCCCCCGGTAGAATTTTATGCAACTCCGCAAGAGTTTTTGCTCACAGATGTTATTACCTGCAGCAACTTTCCTTCCTGTTTCCTTATTGCTACCAAGGACCAGCAGGGAGAAATGTCCTCTCCCCAAGAGCAAATTCTGTTCTGTAGTTCATACTCAATGCTCAGGCCTGATGAAGCAGAGGCTACCTTCAGTTACTGCCTCCGAAGGAATGAAGTCTTCAATCCGGGTAATAGTACATATTAATGAGTGTAAAACCAATTGAGGCATGTCAACAATATTTGGATTCTTTCATATGAACTGTATGTAATTGTCTTCATTCTAATAAGGCCACTGTTATTTCTCTCAAACTGCACTTTCTGATGAAAAGTTAAAATTTTTAAGGAAACAAATGATAACAATTTTAGTGGTTAAAGTTTTTCCTCATTATAGTCATAGGCCGATTTTTTTTTCAATGTATTTTGGGACTTTAACTGCAACCAAAAGGAATAGCCTCCACTTTCTCCCCCTCCCCTACAACGTTTGGCAACTTTTGTGTTTACATTTAAAGATCATTTGCACCTTTTTCAAGGAAAAAATAAGTATTTGGTAAACAGTTGTTTACATGTATCATTTATGCTTTTTTCTAGCATGTATAACTTTTTTAAAATAAAGGTAGTATTTACCATAAAAAATTTTTGGTCACTGCTTTTTAATGTTTTACCTTTGTTATTTAATTTGGATTTTCTGTTTCTATATCATTTATATTTTATGTAAAGCTGTAAGGGCTTTCATCCTAAAAGAATTATTAGAATTAGAATATATATTTTATATTATTTAACCTATAAACATATTTTCTGGTGTAGGATTTAGAATCATATCATTTTGAGCTGAAAGGACTAGTCATCTAATCCAGACCCACTTATTACATTGATCTAAGTCTGAAAAGCAGAGAGGTCTGCCTAAAATCAGTTAATTATGAGACTGATAGATACCAGTTTCCCAAACTCCCCCCACATTTCTCTTTCTAGGCCCCAATGTCACTGCATGCTTACCTGAAACATGGCCTGGAACAAAATTAGTAACTGCTATAGTTTGCATCTAAAATGCCCCTCAAAGGTCCATGTGTTAAAAGGTGAAGTCCCCAGCCCATCACTCTATTAGGAGATGATGGAACATTTAAGGCGGCACTGGTGGCTCACACCTGTAATCCTAGCTACTTGGGAGGCTTAAGATCAGGAGGATCACAGATTGAGGTCAGCACAGGGACCACCACACCCAGCCTAAAAAATACTTTTAATAAGGAAAGCTTGGGCTGGGGTGTAGCCCAGGGGTAGAGTGCTTGACTATCATGCAGAAACCCCTGGGTTCAATCCCTATTATTGCAAAAAAATAGTGTTACCATTTAAAAAGAAAAAAAATCTTTAGGTAGTAAGAGTCAGAAATAATGCACTGTAGTATAAAACATGCAATGATGTAATTATTGACATAACTCAGCAAGAGTGACTAGTGTGGATTCAAAGAATAGTCAGAAAAGAAGCTATGCCAGAAAACTCGACACAGGTGGCTCACACCTGTAATCCTAGCTACTTGGGAGACAGATCAGGAGTATTGCAGTCGAGGCCAGCCCAAGCAAAAAGTTCCTAAGACCCTATCTCAACCAGTAGCTGGGTGCAATGGTGCGTACCTGTCATCCCAAGCTATGGAGGAGATTGAGATCAGGAGAATCGTGGTTCCAGGCCAGCTGGGGCAAAGAAATTTGCAAGACTCCATCTCAATGGAGAAAGTTGGGCGTGGTGTCATGCACCGATCATCCAGTGATAGGAAGCTTAAAGTAGGCTGACTTGGGCAAAAAGCAAGACCCTATCTCCAAAATAAGAGCAAAAAGGGTGGGAGGCATGGCTCAAGCAGTAGAGCATGAAGCCCTGAGTTCAAATCCCAGTACTGCTGAAAATTTTTTTAAAAGGCGAGAAAGGTGTACAAGACATGGGAGTTTGGGAAGTAGACAAAACAGCATGGGCATTCCAGGCAAAGAGACCAGCTTGTGCCAGATAAACAGAATAAAGGCAGTTGGGAAAGGATGTGACATTAAAGGAAATCAAAGCAGTCCACTTTCAGAAAAGTACAAAAAAGCCAGGGCCCAGAAATAAGACAGGGGAAGAGGGCAAATATCATCAGAAAATGTCTTGCAACCCAACAGTCCTTTCTCATGGGTTTCTTTTCTGGTGTTTTATTTCAGTAAGTCTCTTGCTCTGTAAGGGCATGGTGGCCAGGCTCTAAGGTGGCCCTCAGTGTTCCCTCCCTGCCTTCTGCTATTCACATGCTTCTGTAATTTCCTGTCTTCCCACACTGCACCAGTATTGGTCTGGACTGTGTACTTAAGATGCTGCAAAAGTGATGGCTTGCACTCTGTTGGGAGATATGGTGAAAAGAAGCCTAATGCAAAAAGGGGTGGCCAACTGGCTCAAGTGAGAGTGCCTGCCTAGCAAGAAGCCAAATTCAACCAGTACTGCCAAAATAAAAGGGGGAAAGGGAATATAGAAAATGTCTATACCTTCTATCACTAAAGTTTGCTGAAAACCCAAAATTTCTCTTAAAAACAACTTTTATAAAGAGGGAAGGATAGTATGTCATTTCCAAAATTAGGTTTTGTATAAAAGACCCTTGCTTTAATCTTGGATGCTTGTCTCTCTTCCTTTTGCTACCAGTATTTGGGATGTTCCATGTGTTCCTTGGTTCTTGGGTACAATGCTTAAGGTTAGGATGCTGCCCAGGTGTGGAAAAAAAAAAAAAACATGAAAAGTAAGAAGATAGTAGAGTGATTTATTAGGAAAGCTAATCAGGGATAGTACACATGGAAGGGTGAGGCAGATAGGTAAGGACCTACTGCTTGGAAACTGTCAGGGCTTAGGGTTTTATTCAATAGGGTGGATTAACCAGGTGCTGTGAAACAGGCCCTCCTCTGTGGCTTTCCCTAAATGGTTTGATGACTGCATAGTGGCTACCCAAATGTGGAAAGGCATAAACCTGCACTTTTGAAAGGCTGTACATTTGATTCTCTTTGCCTTTCAACCTTGACATGGTGAGATAAATGCCATTATCTTAATCACTGGTCCAGAGTGTGGGCCATCTAGGGTGTTTCCTCATTCCTGCTCATGTCTACCTAGCTGCCTGTGCTAACACTTTCACACTCTGAGAGAAGCAAATACATGAAAGTAGAAAATAACAAATCCATGAACCTTCATGTACTTACCATCCAGCTTCAAAAACTGCCAACATTTTATCATCTATTTCCTCTTACTGTTCTCCCAATCACCACTGCAGGATTTTAAAGCAAATCCCAGTCATCATGTTTCACCTGCACTTAAATATTTATCAGAGAAGGTCTATCTACAATAACATCAAGCTGATATAATTAACAATTCCTTTATATCATCTAACACCCAGCCAATATTAAAATTTCCCTGATTTCCATTTTATTTGATGTTCACTATTGTACTTCATTTCTTTTTGCTCATTTAGTCTAACTTCATTTTTGTTAGGGAATTTTTGTTTTTTAAAGTTTTTTAAATTATATTATTGTTGTACTGGGGGTACATTGTGACATTTACAAAAGTTCTTAGAATATATCACAGTTGAATTCACCCCATCCACTATTCTTTATTCGCCCACCCCCCCCCCCAATTCCTGGAATAGTTTCAACAGGTCTCATTTTTCCATTTACATGTGCAAGTACATAATACTTCCTACCAACTACCATATTCACCCTCCTACACCCTCCCCTATACCGCGCCCCCGCCCCGGTACCAATCCCCAGACAGGACGTGTTTTGCCTTCCTCTTCTCCATTTTTGGGGTTTTTGTTTTTGTTTTAATTTTTATTTTATTCATATGTACATACAATGTCTGGGTCATTTCTCCCCCCCTTCCCCCCCGCTCTCTCCCTTACCCCCCTTACCCCTCAATACCCAGCAGAAACTATTTTGTCCTTATTTCTAATTTTGTTGTAGAGAGAGTATAAGCAATAATAGGAAGGAACAAGGGGTTTTGCTGGTTGAGATAAGGATAGCTATACAGGGAGTTGACTCACATTAATTTCCTGTGCGTGTGTGTTACCTTCTAGGTTAATTCTTTTTGATCTAACCTTTTCTCTAGTTCCTGGTCCCCTTTTCCTATTGGCCTCAGTTGCTTTTAAGGTATCTGCTTTAGTTTCTCTGCGTTAAGGGCAACAAATGCTAGCTAATTTTTTAGGTGTCTTACCTATCCTTACCCCTCCCTTGTGTGCTCTCGCTTTTATCATGTGCTCAAAGTCCAATCCCATTGTTGTGTGTGGACACTTATGAGGGAGAACATATGATTTTTGGTCTTTTGGGCCAGGCTAACCTCACTCAGAATGATGTTCTCCAATTCTATCCATTTACCAGTGAATGATAACATTTCATTCTTCTTCATGGCTGCATAAAATTCCATTGTGTATAAATACCACATTTTCTTGATCCATTCGTCAGTAGTGGGGCATCTTGGCTGTTTCCATACTTGGCTATTGTGAATAGTGCTGCAATAAACATGGGTGTGCAGGTGCCTCTGGAGTAACTTGTGTCACAGTCTATTGCTGGATCATATGGTAGATCAGTGTCCATTTTTGAAAAAAATGGGAGACATTTTTTTCAGTTGGAAATTCTTATCTTTTTTATTAGCATACATTACAATTGAACAAAGTAAGGGATTTCATTGTGGTATTTCCATGCATGTATATAACACACTCTAATCATGTTCAGCTCCTGTATTGTTCTTTCTAGTCTTCCCTTATTTCTCCCTTTTCCCATTCCCATCCAACTACCCAGCAGTCCCCATTTTACTTTCATTTTGTTTTCATGAGAAAAAATGTGTGATACTTACCTTTGTGGGACTGGCTTATTTCAGTTTAGTCATAGTTTAGTCTTTATTCTATTTGCATCTGGTGAAAAAAAGACTCAATACAGTCCCACTAAGATTAGGAACAAGATAAAAATGTACATTCTCAGCACTTCAACTGGCACTGACATTCTAACATTCTAACCAAGGCAATCTGGCAAGACAAAGAAAAGACTGAAAACTGAGAAGTAAAACTATCTTTATTTACAGATGATGTGAATCTTGTTTTTGAGATGGAGTCCCACTGCATTCTCCAGCTAGTCTCCAACTCAGGAACTCAAATAATCCTCACACCTCAACCATCTGAGTACTGGGAGTATATACCAACCCACCTGTTTGGCAGGAATCTTTTTTTTTTTTTGGTGGAAGTAGGGTTTGAACTCAGAGCTTTTTGCTTGCAAAGCAGGCACTGTACCTCTTTAGCCACACCTCCAGTTCATTCTCCTCCATTATTTTGGAGACGGGATCTTACAAACTATTCGCCTGGGCTGGCTTCGTACCTCGATCCTCCTGATCTCTGCCTGCTGAGCAGCTGGGAGTACAGCATGAACCTGTGTAGATCTGTTGCAGTAGTCCGTGTCAGTTGCTGTGCCAGAGCCACACTGTCTTGATAACCGAAGCATTGTAGTATGTGTGTCTGGCACTGGACTTGAACTCAGGGCCTTGTGCTTAGTAGGCAGACACTGCCACTGGAGTCACACTCCATCCCTTTTTGCTTTAGTTATTTTTCAGATAGGGCCTTGCATTTATGCATGGACTGGTCTGACATCCTGCATAACTGGGATTACAGGCCCATGACACCACATCTTGCTTATTGGTTGAGATGGGGTCTCACTAACTTTTGTCCAGGCTGGCCTCAAACTGTGATTCTCCTTCTGAGTAGCTGGGATTATAGACATGATTTATCATGCTCAGCCTATAGTGAATTTTGAAATCAGGAAGTCTTTCAACTTCATCTTTTTTTCAACAATATTTTGGCCCTCTGGGTCTTTTACATTTCCACAGGAATTTTAGGATCAGTTTGTCAATCTCTGCAAAAGAGCTAGCTGGAATTTTGTTAACGTTGTATTAAATCTATAGATCAATCTGGAGAGTACTGTCATTATGATATTGCCTTCCAATCTATGAATATGAGTGGTCTTTAAGTTTTAAATCTTTTATTTAAATTTATTTAAATCTTTAAGTTTTTTAACAAGGTTTCATGGTGTTTCATATACAAGTACTGCATTTTTTGGTTAAATTTATTCCTATTTTATTTGTTTTAATGATATTGAGAATGGAATTTTCTTAATTTTATAGTAGTTTTTCACTAAATTCCTTAGGATTTTCTAGATACAAGATTTCTGTCATGCTGGGCACCAGTGGCTTATGCTTGTAATCCTACCTACTCAGGAGGCAGAGATCAGGAAGACTGAGGTTCAAAGCCAGCCCAGGCAAATAGTTCTTAAAACCCTGTCTCAAAAAGACCAAACGCAAAAAATGACTGGGAGAGTGGCTCAAGTAGTAGAGTGCCTGCCTGGCAAGCATGAGGCCTTGAGTTCAAACCCCAGCACCAAAATAAATAAATAAATTTTTTTTTAAATAAGGTAGCAAAATAACAATACCAATATTATTAATACAAGATAACTGAATGTGATTTAAGACTTCTTTGCTGCTCTTTCTGTCCTAGGAAAGAGCCCACTAAGATGTACAATCAAACTACCAGTATTTAGAGCCAGACATGGTGGCATATCCCTGTAATTCCAACTACTTGGGAAGCAGAGATAGAAGAATCGTGGTTCAAGGCCAGTCCAGGAAAAAAGTTAGCAAGGCCCATTTTAAAAAAACAAGCCGGGAGAGGTGGCTCACACTTGTAATGCCAGCTACTCAGGAAAAGCAGGTAAGAAGGATTGCAGTCTTAGGCCAGCCCAGGATAAAGCACAGGACTCTTTCTGAAAAACAAACTTAAGCAAAAAAGACTGGGGACTGGCTCAAGTGGTAGAGTGCTTGCCTAGCAAATGCCAGATCAAACCCCAGTACTGCCAAAAATATATATATATATTAATAAAAATACTAAAAACAATTCTCTGTGTGATTGTGCCATGAACTTAACATAGTTACTTGTTTGTTTTCAATTTTTAAGTATTGCTTTGTTTCTTTTTGACCTAACATTGTTTTTAGTTACATAAAACATTCACATAGCTCCAAACTACAATGAATATTCAGGCAAGCCTTAATTTCCACTCCATTGAGGGGGTGGGGGGTAAGGGGGAGGATGGGGGGAAGGGGGGAGAAATGACCCAAACATTGTATGCACATATGAATAAGAGAAAAAAAATAAAATATAAAATTTTAGTTTATGATACATTTTAAAAAAAAAAGTTAGTGGTTCAATAAGGTGGACGTGGTACATTCAACTGTGATGCCAGGGCCATATGCAGGACGCCACAGGTTGAAGAATTACAGACAAGGCCAGCCCCAGGCAAAAATGTGAAACCCTACCTGAAAAATAACTAAGGCAATTAAGGGCTGGGGGTTGTGGATGAAGTGGTCAAGCACTTGCCTAACAAGAACAAGGTCTTGAGTTTAACCCCAGTACCACTCTTCCCAAAAAAGATGTCATTAAGACACTGAGGAATATACTGCTTCATTTTAAAACTGAATATTTAATTCAACATTGCAATAAAAATTGAACAGTATTAAAAACAAACATTATCAGTGGCTAAAAAAAATGTGTATTAATCTTTATTTTCCCTTTGAGGGGATTTTAATGGCCAATTCTCTACAGCAAAACAATGCTAGGAAAATATCTCACAAAGACAAAAATTCCTGAGCCCAAGTTCAAAATTGCTTAAAAAGGATTAGCAGTTTTAAAAGCCTACACCTGAAATACAAAATATTAGATACATTTATTTGAATTCTAAAAGTTTGATACTGAACATTATATACTTTTTAAAAAGATAACCAACAAATTAGCAACTCAGCATTTTCTAGGGATTAGCATCTTACAGCACCATGACTACTGCATAAGCACATGGCTGTGGCTCGCCCACTACCACATCCCTTGTTCTTCCAAATCCTTCTTGGCTTCCATCTGGACAACTCCAAAGGCACTGTGAGGAAAACAGATGCAAAGAGATAGATACCCATTTTTTTTTGCAGTCCCTCTCAGCACGACAACTAAGCAAATAATCAATGAGGAAAGGGCATATAATCCATAGTTTTACACAAAGCCTCACTCAATTTGAAAAATTGCCAGTTCTGTCAAATATGCCAACACACCAATAAGGTATTTATGACACAGAATCTGTAAAAACAAAAAAGAAAAAAAAAGATAAGAAATTTAAAACTAGAGTAGTATTACAGTAAGAAAGCAGTTTGATCTTTGAATGAACAATGTTACATTGGTCTAATTTCTGGATTTAGCTCATTAGGTTTCCCACATTCATTTACTCTATATTTCCTACTGTTTTTCTCTACCCCCCAACCCCAGGTGCTGGGGATGGAACCAGGGCCTCCTGCATGCTAGACTCTACCATTGAGCTACATCACCAGTAAACCCTGCCCCCCACACACACACCCTTTTTTTTTTTTTTAAGTTTTAGTAAGGATTTATTTTAGTGTAACAGGATAAAGTAAAGACAAGGAGGGAGGGTGGAAAAAAAGAGAAACATTCATGAAGGAAATGGGAGCAAAGACCCCCTTTTTTTTGCTTTTTTAGTGCTAATCTCTTCTCATCAAAATTATATTCCAGCCTACTATTGCATTATGACCTCCAGTTTGAAAGTATGAGAGTACTCTTGGAACCTAAAACACAAAAGTTCAGATCTTGACTCTTCTTACTACGCTATCTTGCCTATGTCACAAACCTATCTTGGCCTCAGTTTCATTGTTTTAAAATACAATGTGGATTAAAAAAATACCTAACTACAGGGTTGTTCTAAAGACTAGAATTAAGGTCTGCTAGGCATAAATGCTGCATGTTCCCACTCATTTTTGGAAGCTAAAAGAGCTGATCTTACAGAAAAGAATAGTGGTAACCAGCAGCTAGGAAGAAAAGGGGATAGAGAGAGGTTAGCTAACGGACACCAAAACACAGTCAGATAGGAGGAATTAGTTTTAATGTTCTATAACACAGTAGGGTGACTATGGTCTGCAACAATTTACTATGTATTTCAAAATTACTAGAAGAGTTTGTAGATTCCAAAACATAGAAAGGATAAATGTTTGATGAGATAGAAATGCTATTACTGTGATTCAATTATTATATACTGTACAGATGTATCAAATTATCATACAGGGCCAAACAAATATATACCAGTAGGGCTGGTAGTATAGCTCAGTGGTACAGTGTTGGCCTAGCATGAATAAGGCCCTGGGTTTGATCCCTGGCACTGCAAAAATAAAGTATATATATTATGTGTCAATTTAAAAAAAAATAAAAAGAAGAAAAGAATTAAGGTCAGTGATGAAACCACAGGAAATATTCACTGCTGTATATTGTGGCTACGTATTTATTCTAGGAGCCAACTCTGTTTATTTCTAATACTTCTTTGCTAAGTACTTTATAGAATAAAATAATGTCTATTTCTTCCCCAATGGGGACCCAAAAACCTAGAATACAAAGATGACAACTTATTCTGTGTCTCTGGCTATTATTTGCTTATCTCACACATAAAATCCTCTGTTACTTCCATAATTATTTCAAAATTTGACAAGAAACAATTCCAAAAGTTTCATAGTTACTATAGGATAATAATTCATATTATTACCCAAGTCTATAGCATAAAACATATGGAAATATCCTCCCATTATAAAGGTGCATCTAGATAGCTAAAGATTTTACAAGTCATTTATAAAGTATAGAATAAAGTCTCTTGCTGGGTCCTGGTGGCTCACACTGGTAATCCTAGCTACTCTCAAAGCAGAGATCAGGAGGACTGAAGTTCAAAGCTAGCCCTGGGCAAATAGCTTATGAGACCCTATCTCAAAAAAACCTATCACAAAAAAAAGGCTGGCAGAGTAACTCAAGCAGTAAGAGTATGTGCCTAGCAAGCATAAGGCCCTGAGTTCAAACCCCAGTGCTGCCATAAATTAATTAATTTTTTAAAAAAACAATAAAAGTCTCTCTACGGTCATGAATTGCATACATTTGAATGTGTTTCTTCAATGTGAAGAATATAACTATAATCATCATACATCTTAAAAACCTGGCAATAACTAATTAGATTTGTTCAAACTAACCTTTACTTTTCCATCAGTATGTGCTGAAGCTACAGATGTTGAAACACGAACTAATCTTGTAGCTGATAAATGAATTTTGAAATGCCTATGGAAATGTGAATAAAGGCAGTCCATAAATAAGTCAACTTCCTCCTGGGTAACCTCCCCAGGTGTTTTGTGGACGCTGTCCCACAAAGCTTTTGCATCCTCTGGATGTATTGCATAAGAAATGTCCAGACTTTGAGGACTACATGGTACAGACCAAAGAAATTCAGTAGCCATATAATGGTCCATTTTGCATGCAGTCCACATGGCAGCCATCCAGGAAAGATTAAATGCGTTGATTGCTAAAGGACTGAAATAACAGTCAAAGGTTTTCTGAAACCAAGTTCCAATTATGGCAGTATTAGATTCTGCTCCATTTGCAAGGAATAATGGTAGGCAGGTGAAGTCTTCTGTGGTAGTCTCCAGAAGACTATCTCCAAATGCACAGCAGAACCAACCAGTCCACAACACTTTATCTTCTCTGTTCTCAGGTGGCATCTGAGACTTTGACAGAATCTACAAAGGAAAGTAAAACAGGCTCATTAAGTTCACAAGAACGTCCACTCTTAAATTATGTATTCTCAAAAATAATTAGCATATTAAAAATAAGATCTGACTTATTACTTGCCCCCCCACCAAAAAAAAAAAAAAAAAACACGAAGGGAATAGTTTTCTTAATTGTTATTAGGGTTTTTAAATAATTAAACAATTGTCTTTTAGCCCAATGGTTTTATATGGGAGAGTCATGGCATATGGCAAGATCTCAGAGCAACCAAAATACAAAATGTGAGGTGTCTATTTGGCATAATCAGGCATAGTATTCTAAAAAAAATCTCAACTTTAGAAGGGACTATAAAAGGTCCCCAAATCCAACATGCTTAAATTATCCCATTGAGGAAGATTTCAAAATTTCCTAGGGCAACTCTTTCTATGTTCTTTCATGTTAGGACCTATAGTGCCCACCCAATGATCTCTTTCTCCCTTATAGGCATGTAAAGTAAATCAAATCTAATTCCTCTTCTACAGAAAAAGCCCTTCAAATATTTGATGGTCCCTATCAGTGTGTTCAACATCTGCCATTTCTTCAATCATTCCTCTTATGGCATTCACAATCTCTGTATCCTGGTCACTCTTCTCTGAAGTTCTTATGTATGGGAGTTATCTGTAAGTACATATGATTACTTCAAAAAGGTCTGATTATAGGAGACTGGGGACCTAGTTCATAGGAAAACCATGCCTAGCATGCACAAGGCTCTGGGCTGGATCCCCAGCAACACACACACACACACACACACACACACACACACACACATGGGCTGGATCCCCAGCAACACACACACACACACACACACACACACACACACACACACACACGGTCTATTAAACTACCATCACACTTCAATCTCCATTATACTCCTGCTAATGTAATCTCAGATTGCAGTTTTCTGGTATTATCTGTCAGCTTTATAAAAATTAGCCCTACATACTCATTTTTGCTGTTACAGGTAAATCTCCCTCAACTTACACTGAGGCAGTAAACTTACCTCTACTAAAATTTTGTCCCACTGTACCAATCTTCATTATATTCTGGCTGACTGACTAACCCTTCAAACTACATTGTAAATTACATGATAAACATAACTTCAAGTTAGTCAGAATTTTTGTTAAAGTATTGCAAAGCAGATTAAAATTACAGTCTCATTATATCCCTTTAGAGATGTTTATTTAAAGTTTCTTTTACCATTTCTCCTTTTTATTCAAGAGATTATGAAAGAGTCTCATATACCACATACACCATGGTTTATCACATGTTTATGGCCTAACAGCCCCATAAGCCTATCAAGAAATGAGATTTAACTTGAAAACTATTAGTACATTATACCAGGAATTCAAGAGATCATTTCTAATCCTCACAAGAACATTTGCTTGACTGATGACACGAAGTCACAAAACTTCTCTGACATCGGCTCTTTACCTGACAAAGACTGTTATCTAGCCAGTATCTATTTTCCTTTCTGCAATAAAACAATTCCTTTACTTGGAGTGGCAAAGTACCCACTCAAAAAGAAAATTTTCCCAGTGTCCTTTCCATCTAGTATGTAAACAGAAGTTGCTGGATCTCAGCAAGATTTTCTCTGTTCTCAGGTACCCTATTTGTCCTTCCTATTTTCTTACTCCTTGCCTGAAACTTTAACAGAATGTTTACAGCCCCAGGAGTCATCTTAGACTATAAGGTGACTTTAGAATGGAAAACAACAGAGATGACAGACAAGAAAGACAAAGGAACCTAGATTGCTAATGTGTTCACCATGCCTCATACTAGCCTTAGACAATCTATCCCCATAAACTTTTTTTTTTTTTCTGTAAGACAAATAAACTTCTGTTGGTATACTGTTATTTAGGCCTTCTGCTAGGTACAGATGAACATAATACTAGAACATCTTGAGATCTTTGCCAATACCACAATCAATACCATGGGTCAGCAAACGTTTTTCTGTAAAGAGCCACATAGTAAATATTTTAAGCTTTGCAGGCCACATGATCTCTGTCACAAGTATTTAACTCTCCTGTTGTGGCCCAGAATTAGCCAAAGACAATACATAAGCAAATAAAAGAGGTTATGTCCAAATAAAATTTTATTTACAAAAACAAAGAACAGGTGAGATTTAGCCTACAGACCGTACTTTTCTGACCTCTAATTTATACAAACAAACAAATCTGGTCTTCTCAACTCCTTGAGAATTTAATTTCTTTAACTCAGAAGAAACAATTTTGTTATTATAAATACTAAAATAAGTCTGGCTTCTTAATTGATCAAACTATGGTCTTATTAATTTTATATATTACTTTTAGGAAAGCATAAGAGTATCATGGCATGATGTATCACAGATATGTATCAATGATAAGTTTCATATATTTTTACTTAAATTGTACTTCTAGAAATTAAATCCTAGTAAAAACCATAGAATTATACAGCTATACCTACAAAAATGTAGAATTCCAAATAAAAGACAAAAATGTAGAATTCCTAATCACATGAGTAATTATTTACAATACTGACTACCAAAAATGCCAAAATGCAAAAGTATGGGCAATATGATCCCAATTTTAAGACTATATGGATTCAGATAACAAAATGGATGCTTACCAAAATAATTTTTTAACTTTCTTCATATTTTTACATATTTTCTAAAATCAAAATAATTTTATACACACACATTTACTACATATGTAGAAAAATTTTTTTTTCAAATTGGCCATATTTGTTTATTATAATTTGGTTAAATAAGACATAAATTGGTCAAAAGTCACAAACTTAGGAATTTTAAAAGGCAGTAAGATAATAGCATAATTTTCATTCCAAACTAAGGAAATACGGATTCTTTTACTCTAGGAAGCAAGTATTGCTCACATACTATACCTGCACAAGAACTGCTTCAGAGTCCCTCTGTGTCCCTTTCAGTCCTAGGAGAGTAGAAAAAACAACTTTGATGTTGAGATCTTCTCCCACTTCCACAGCAAGTCCTTTGTGCTTTTCAGCAGCAATAAATGCACTCAGAAGTCTAGAATACTCTCTGAGATTAGCATATGAGAATTTATACAAGGGAGTTAAACTATATAAAGTCCATTGTTTATGCAGAAGGAATGCAACTTTATGAGGATCGACATCTTCCTAAAAAAACAAAAACAAAAGAAGTTTTAAGAACTAAAAATAACAGTAAGAATAGCATTTAAAGCATCTATACATTACTATATATCTATTACTGGGTACTCGATCTTGCACTCAAAGTCAAATTCAAATGGAGTCTGCAGGGCTTTTTGCAGAGCCTTGAACAGGCCTTTGCACTTACTCTGCCTTTGCTTTTGGAATGCTCTTACCCTGGGAGCTCACATAACATGCTCCTTCACTTCATTCAGGGTTATATTCAAATGTGGCCAAGAGGCCACCCCATATAAAGTAGAACCTGTACCCATTCCAACTTGATCATTCTGTATTGCTTCACCCTGCTCATAGTACTTACTACTCCCTGACATTATATATTCATCTGATTTTTATTGTCTGTCTCTCCTACTAAAGTATGAGCTTGATGAGGGCAGAGATATTTTTATATTTTATTCACTATAAAACCTGGAATAATATGATTTATAACAGCATTTCAATAAATATTTAGTGGATGAACATTCTACCTTTGGAAACTTCAAATTACAGATTTTGAAAATAGCAACTATTTCTGAGGATCAAATTTGATTTGTTTTAAGTAATTAAAAAAAACTGCTTCGCAGCAAATCAACTCTGACACAGGGCCTAATTTAGTACATTAAACAAAAAGACACTTGAGGGCTCAAATGGTAGTACACCTAGCACTACCAAACCCCAGCACTGCCAAAAACAAATAAATAAATACATAGATAAACAAATAAAAATTCTTGGAAGTATCTTTTTTTAATTATGCTATATTACAACCATAAGTAGCAATGCAAACAAAAACAGTATTGATATAGGCCCATGGCGTTATTGAAAGTCTTCACAAATGTTCTCAATTGGCTAATAGTTTCCTCCTAAACTGAAGTTTCCTAAAGAGTCCATGTTTTCTGATATAGCCTCACAGTTCCAAAAACTTTTGGAACTTTCTCTACAGTTGTCTACTTGTGAAAGATGTTAATTCTGGCTAGAGTACTCACTGAAACAGTTACATACTTTTTCTTTATTACTATCAAAATATATGGCAAACTATTATAAAGATAAGGAAGCAGTGAATTTGGACATTTCAACCTTTAATATATATAAAATCTGTTTTCTGATTTAAAACTATAATTTTCATTACCAGCACTGGTAATTTTTCTTTAAGAAGGTTATCAAGGTGAAACAAAAATTGTCTCCTATTCCAATAGGTATGAGGTATACAACATTGACAAGAGAAAAAAGTTACCCTGACGTACCCAAGGACACAGAAGCACTGTGCAGTCTTCTAGTCAAGAAGACGTAACTTTAATCATTGGGAAACATCAGATAAATCCAAAATGAGGACTATTCTATTTAAAAAGAGGAGAGTAGGAGACTGTATTCTTAAAAAATGTCAGTGTCATAAAAGACCAGGAAATACTATGGAAATTGTCCAAATTAAAGGAGATTAAAAGGTATAAAAGAGGGGCTGGCAGAATGGCTCAAGTGGTAGAGCACCTGCCTA
Organism: Castor canadensis; assembly: GCF_047511655.1. Lineage (NCBI taxonomy): Eukaryota > Metazoa > Chordata > Mammalia > Rodentia > Castoridae > Castor > Castor canadensis. Next base: position 88,926,931 of record NC_133396.1, on the reverse strand, counting down.
GCAAGTGTGAGACCCTGAGTTCAAACTCCAGTAAAAAATTTTTTAAGAAAAGGGACTGGAGTATCATACTGTATCAGAAAGACTTTATTTGGCCAGGCACCATGGCTCACGCCTGTAATCGTAGCTATTCAGGAGGCAAAAATCAAGAGGATCCTAGTTCAAAGCCAGCCCCTGGAAAATAGTTTGTGAGACCCTATCTCAAAAAACCCATTACAAAAAAAAGGGCTGGCTGGTGAAGTGGCTCAAGCAGTAAGAGCGCCTGCCTATAAGCATGAGGCCCTGAGTTCAAACTCCAGGGTTGCCAAAAAAACCTATGGTGCTGATAGTATGAAATTGTTTAACTATTTCTCGTTTATCTTATTAGCTGAAGGGCAGAGAAGGCACCAAAAATACTACAAATAGTAACAAAAATTGAAGTATTCTGTTCAGATAGTCTTGTTGACTAACTAAAAGGGGCAAGAAGAATACCTGCAATTGTGAACACTGGAGAATTTTCCTTCGAGATGGGGTTGGGGCAAATGAAGTTTGCTTCCTGACCGATTCCAGTCGCTTCTGCCGAGGGGTGGTACCTATAAAGTAATCTTTAAGACTTGAGGAGAACCTGTGTCTAGGAGTTGATTCTGGTGACTCATAAGAATCCATGGTCTACATTAAAAAACAAACAAGCAAACAAAAAAAAACAGAATTCTAAACACCTGGGCTGGAGGCACATTTCAAGTAGTAGAGCACCCACGTACAAGGCCCTGAATTCAAAGCCCAGTACTGCCAAAAACAAAAACAGAATTCTAAACATCTAAAAGTTAAGTCATGGTCACAGTCCTAGATTATTCTCCTGACAAAAGAGGAATTCTTTCTTTCTTTCCCCAGCCCCTCACCTTTTCTACAAAGTCCTTTATTTCTCAACAGCCACAGCTCACTTTTACAAAGCCCTTACAAGTATCTCAAGCATAGTATTTTCAAAATCAAATTCAATTCCTTCCTTCCCTCTTCCATTCTAAAGCTAGCTACTCCATTTTTAAATTCCTGTCAATTTTCTAAGTTAATTAAATGCATTTATGTAGCCTTCTACCTTCATTTTTTAACATAGATTAAGTGCATTCTATTGAGTTCTTCATTCAACAGCTTTTATTATCCATTCCCAAAGTTACTTCCTTAGTAATGTTTAAGTATTATTTTAAATTTCAATATGGTGAACTAGGACACCCTTTATATCTTGCACAAATTCAATATACAGTCCTCAAAGCTCAGCCAATGTCTAAATCAAGATCATGTACCATACTATTTTTATTCTTCTTTTGCATTCTAATCCTAGGTTTACTCAACACAATTCTTTCACTCTATACAACAAAGTATAAACACATTACTTAAAATGTGCCAGTTATAAAATTCAACAGAAACTTTAAAGCCAGGCATGGTGGTGCATACCTATAATCCCAGCACACAGGAGGCTGAGGCAGGAAGACTGAATTTGATGCCAGCATGGGCTACAAGGCAACAAACAAACAAAAAAAAAATCAGAAACTTTATAGTTCTAACTATACAATAAAAACCAAAAAAAAAAAAAAAAAAGCAACATACATTTTGTCAAGATAACCTGCAAGACCACCATGAGTGGCAGACACAACAGGGATTCATGATGACTCTGCAGAGCTGGCTCTCATCTAGCTCACCACTTCAGACAGTGAGGGAGATGGGGGGAGGGGGTGGTGAATACCTTGAAATTCAGAACCATTTACAGCAACCAACATGGTGGGAGCATGGCTCTCTTCTGGGATGTTGGGCCACTAGACTGGTCCAGGGTCATCTGTGGAAAGGAAAAAGCAGGCTCCCAAATGTGGCTGCACTGCCTGCTAGAGCACTATTCGTCCTTGCTAGTTTTGCCACTCAACTGACTCTATCAAAAACCAGAAAAGGTGAGCCAAAAAAACTGAAGGACATCTTGTTGTTGTTGTGCTAGCAACACTTCTGGTACCCAGAACTTGGCCTGCAGAGGAAATTTCTCAGTTGCTGCCTTCCAAGCTTGGCTGAAAAAGGGATTTTCTTTTCCACCAATCTTCATTCAGCTAGAAACTGAGCTGAATGGGATATAATTTACAGTAGGGTGGGCTAATCTTTAGTGGATGTGCTTATCAAGAGGAGCTGGAGTGGCTCCTGTGGTAACAATGGATTAAAGAATATGATCAAGAAAAAAAGAGAAAAAAAAAAAAAGAACAAATCAGCAGGCACATGGGGGACTTGCACTTCAGGAAACATGACCTCTTCCTCATCCCACAGAGTGGCACGCACACCCTCCTGGGAGGGCTGAATCTCCTGGATGGGGAAGTGTTGCCTAGGCCAGGGACCAGCACAGTGTAGCCATGACCTCCCATTATCAATTTCCCCTCCATAGGCTTCAGCAGTCTCCCAGTTTCATCTGGATTCTCCAATACATCTCACATATCTAGCCTTTGCGGAGACTAAGAATGTATCCTTTTAATAGACACACAGATATAAAATTTTTCTATGTTGTGATCGTTGGTCATGTTCTTGGTAAGTCTCCCAATGTACATTTAAATGGGTTTAGGGTAATGGCTGTGTCTTTTTCTCTCCTTTTCATCATTTTTAGGTGGTTTGGATTAAGAAAAGGAGCACTACCTCAGAATGATACAGAGAGCCAGAGGGAGGAATTGCTAGAACTAAAGTGGGATGTGCTAGAACTTCTGAATGCCTGGATGCTAGGGATAAGTTGAAGGTGCTACTCAAGTTCATCCTGGGGCTGGAGTCTGAGCCGAAAGTCAAGCAGGACCAAGGCCTGGTGCTGCTGCTACCACTGGAAGAGCTGCACCTCTTGTGAGTTTTACCCTTGTGGCAATCCTCAGTCCATTCGTTGGTGGCCCCTTTATCTTTAGCAACATCTTTTCAGTCCTTGTATTTGGTAGAAAATTTTGCTAGCCTTTTTATGATTTTTGACTCCTAGAAAGCTAATGTTTTTGTTCAAAGCAGCAATGACAGTCCTCATTTATCAAAACCCTCACTTCTAATTCCATTCCAAGGGAAAAAAATCCCTAATCAACTGCAATTTACACCAAAGAGCAGCATCTTCCTGATGCCATCACCTCCTCCCACTTTCCTCAGCTACTGAATTACTACACAATTTAAATAGCAGCTACTTGGCTGGGCAGAGTGGTTCAAGCCTATAATCCCAGCCCTCTGGAGGCTAGGATCATAAATTCAAGGCTGGCCTGGACTACATGGTAAAACCTTGTCTCATAAGTAAATACAGCAGCTACTCTAAAGCATTATCGCTTGAAATACACGTTGAGCTATCTAATTTAAAAAGTAATCTTAATCACTTCCATTTACACAGAATGTTTCTTTCCAGCTATTTAAGACAATATTGCTAAGCAACCATAATGTCCCAGACCCTCTTCTAAGCCCTTAACAAATATTGTCGCCTTTAATCTTCAAGCAACCCCATTAGTTTGGTTACTGTGCATCCAGTTGACAGGTAGTTAGACCAAAACCCTAATTCTTACCCATTTTGCAGGTTTCCCCTCCTCCACAGCTTACCAGTAGTTACAGAACTACCTCTCTCACCAACTCCTCTTTCCCTTATAGTTCATAACACACAATGAAAACTAGTCGCTCCTCTTGTGGTTAGTCCGTGAAGTCCGGGATCGTGACAGTCATTTTATTACCACCAGTCCCTAAACCCAACGGCCCCAACGCCAATGCTTAGCTGCGTGCTAAACCCAAGTATTGCAAAGATAATGGTGACACAACGAGGCGAAGCACAAAGTTCATAACAAGACCTGGACCCAGTGCAAAGCATCTCACCAATAAAATGCCGTTATGACACTGTCGCCCGTTCCGGATTTGCCAATCATTCTTCAAACCCGGCTCCAAAACTGTCGAGACTGAAATTCCCTAAGTGGATTTAAAAAAAAAAAAAAAAACCGCCAAAATGACAGCTATAAGAAAAGCTGGAGTAAACCCGGGCCCTCCCGAATTCCCTCTCGCCCCACAAGTGAGTGTACTAGGGACACAATTACACCGGCTAGGAGACCCTGTTCCCTCAGAACGGGCGAGGCCCGCGACTCCGTGGTGGGAAGGACATTTCCGCTTACCTAACGGCTCTGCGATCCTCACTTCTGAGGACGAGGCTTTTGCCCGCTTGGGATTAAGGCAAAGACAAAGCGTCCCAAACGCCCCCTCCACTACAGCTCTTCTGTCATCAAGGCCAGATCTGAAATACCTCGGCTGAGATAAGGCGGCAACTCGGCATTCAACGCCCTTCACAGTTTAAAATCGTTTCCCGACTCGCTCTGCGGCCCGACCCAGGAAGCCAGCCTCCATGACGCCCCGCCTATTGAATGTCAGTGAAGCAATTTAAGTTGCCATTTTAACTGAGGGCAAGGCCAAGTAACCATCGTTCTCGTCAACGTTCCGAATTGCGCAGTGTTGCTCTTTAGTTTTTCAAAGTGTGAAGCTTTCGCTCATAGTTCCGCCCGAAGTAAGCATGGCGGCAACGCCCTCCCTCTGATTGGCTGAATGCTTTTACCGTGGGCGCTCGCGGGGCTGTAAGAGGGACGATTGGATTACATCCGTGTTCTGTGCTTGTGAATTCGGGCCTAGGGGTGTTTTTGAATTTGCTTGCCTTTGTCTTTCTGAAAACCCGAGGTCGGCCGCCAGGTCTGGGAGACTTGAAGGAGACTGTTCCTCCTTGTTTTCGGGCTCTGCCTGTAGGAACTTTGGAGAAAGCGTGGATTGAAGGGAAGGGCGTGCGTCTGGACTGTCTTTGGGTCGCGCCTGGAATCCTTTCGTCACATGGGGGCCACAGTCTTGTTTAATACAAGTGCGAACCGATGCGATTAAAGGGAGAAAGGCCTTTCCCCTATGCACACACGCAGGAGCCTAAAGACCTTTTAGAAGTATTTAAACACTTGAATGTTCTGCAGAGGAGGGCTTAATTATTGAAGCTTGGGAACTAGAAATATTAAGGGACTTCGTGTCTTTTGGCCATTGACCGACACCAGCAGCGTGGGATCCGTGATTGTCTCTCGCCACCCTGGGGCATCGTCATGTATTTGCGTTCTTGGTTAAGTCGACTGTGCAGGGGGTTATCCAGCCCCGTCGGAAGGACCACACCGCCAGGCTGGGGTTCTCTCTCCAGAAATGTGGTGCTGAGTTCACACAGAAGAATTCCAGGTGAAAACAGCGAGGGACTTCGCCTATTCTCTACAGTTTTCTCCCAGTCTTAACTGGATAGCCCTATCTATAGTAAATCATTTACTCTTCACTGCTTACCATGCAGAGGGTTTTTCTCTTGATTTTTAAAAAAGACCACGAAAAGGTAACCACAAAGATAGGGTATTCTTCGTTTAGTTGATACTACTAATAGAAACCTAAAAAAAAAAAATCCATTCACACTTAATAGTTTCCCGGTGTGCAAGTGACAGTTAAGCACTAGATTTGTACTACAGTTAAATAGTTACTGCACCATAAAACTTTTATAATTCCTAATATCATATTTTATTTGGCAAAGAACTGTGTAATATTTAGAATTGGGCAATTAGTGTTTTAGGTCAACATAAGTACTAGCTGATGAAAAACATTTATTTCCTAACCCAGGGCAACACATTAAGACAGTTATTCGTTTGACCTGTGACACATTTGCAGGTAAATTTAATAGTGGATGAATTGCTCTGGCTTATTTTATGAATTTCATCCATTGACCCGAAATACCTAAGATACTGTGACTTGAGAATCTATAAGCAATCTACAAATAATATATTTTTAATCTTGCCTTCTTTTCCTTTTATAAGAACTCAGTAGCTTTGTCGTCAGGACCAACACATGTGGAGAGCTGTGTTCTTCTCACTTAGGCCAAGAAGTCACCTTGTGTGGATGGATTCAGTACCGAAGGTAAATTGAGGCACACAACTTAAGAATGCATGGTGATTGTTTTTATTTTTTTCTAAATTTAAGTAAAGAAAAAACCTAAAAATATGAACAGTAAGTCCTCAAGGTCACAGCCTTGTTTTTTGTTGTTATTGTTGTACATCTCCATATTCCAGATCATATCTGAATAGTACATTAATTCATACTGAAGAGATCCAAAGTACATGGGTTATGTGACCTTCCTAAAACATATATCCCTGTGGGTTGGTACTTGCCCCATATATAGGTGACTTTGTCTCCAGCTTTTTGTATCTCTTTCTAGTACTAAAGGCAGTTTGAGAATTATGGGTTGAATGTTAAAATGTAATTTCCAGGACCTTTTGACAGTATATAGAGTTGTTAAATTAGTAGTTGTACTTTTCAGGAAATATTCAATTAAATCTTCTTTTTTTTTTTAGGAAGAAAAAAGACTTTATATTGCTGTATTTCAAAAATGACCAGTCAGATGTTTTTGATAGGTTATCATTTTGGATTTTGCTATATGAAAAGTTTTCAAATTTAATATTTTCTTATGAGGACATATGCCAATGAACAATTTTTAATTTTAAATCTACTTCTTTATTAATAAGACATCTGTACAAGATTGTTAAACTATAAATAGCCAATAAAAAAATTGGAAAAGCAGTTTGGCCAGGCATAGTGGGGCACAGCTGTAGTCCCTGATATTTGGGAGGATAAAGCAGGAAGATGGCAAGTTCAAGACGACCCTGGGCAATGTAGCTAGACTCTGTCTCAAAATAAATAAACAACTTTAAAAAGCAAGTTTTTCCACTAATAAGCAACATAAAAATTGTAAGAATGTAGTTAACAAAAGTACATAATTACATGAGAAATTGAAGTTTTTGTTTGTTACCTATTGGTTTTGTCTGTTTAAATTTGGGACTCAGAGACTATCCTAAGATGTTCATTCTTTCTTCATTAATCAGGCAAAACATCTTCCTAGTCCTAAGAGATTTCCATGGTCTTGTTCAAGTTGTCATTCCCCAGGATGAGGTAATCAAAAATTTCCTTCTATTGTCTAAAATCTGCTTTCATGTTATAACTAGGGTAAGCTAAGTGATTTCATAAGTATGTTTGAGGCTTTATTTATTTTTTGTTTTTTGGTGCAGGGTTTCTTTATGTAGCCTAAACTGGTTTGGAACACACTGTGGAGCCCAGGCTGGCCTCTAACTCATGATTCTACTTCAGCCTCCCAAGTGCTGGGATTATAGGTATGCACCACCATGCCCAGCTTGAAGTTTTAAATTCAGAAGATCATTGTTAATACAAACTGAAAACTACTATAAACAACATTAAGACATGAAAAACTGAAAAAAAAATTACAACTCATAATAGAAAAAGACTAATTGTTCCAATATCTAAAAGGCTACTACAAATGATAAAAAAAAATATGGTGAACCAGTAGAATTATGAACCCAAAATATTAACATAAAATTTACAGAAAAGAGGACCGGGTAGTATATCATGGATATAATCCCAGCACTCAGGAGGCAGAGGCAGGTGGATTGTCAGTTCAGTGCCAACCTGGATTTCATTGTAAGATCCAGGTCATCCTGAACTACATAACAAGACCTTGTTTCAAAATGAAAGAAAGAGGGAGGAGAGGGGGTGGGATGGGGGGAAGAGAGATAGTGAAAGAGAATACAAAAAGGAAGAAAAACTCTTTTAACTGATAGTTTTACTTGCTATGTTATACAAAGTCAAAATGGAGATGGAATTTACCAAATTTTGTAATAAAATAATTGAGGACTTCTCTAATACTATGTCAAGTAAGCTGTGAATATTAATGTTTTTCTAAACTGTAGACCTAGAATTACTGAAGATACCTGTAAGTTCATTTGTTTCTTGAAACTGTTTTCCCCGTCTTATTCTGTAGTCATCTGCTTCTGTGAAGAAGATTTTATGTGAAGCCCCTTTGGAATCCGTGGTGAAAGTGTCTGGAATAGTCATTTCCCGACCTCCAGGACAAGAGAATCCAGTTAGTAGTTAGAAACTATATAAATTTGACCTATATGCATTTCAAATATCTGTGTACTCATGCAGGCAACATACATTGAACACCTAGTAGGCACTGAACACTAAAACTGAGTACTTTCTACAGACTTCAAAATCTTTATTATAGACACACCTATGTAAATATGCATCTAAGATATTTATTGATATTGAAAGTTGCATGGTAATACTTGCTGATTTCTGAGCTTATCAGTCACCAATATGCATAGGAATGCCAAAGTCATGCACAGACATTTATTTTTTATTCTGTACACTATAGCATCTACACTTTTTACATATATAAATAAATGCATGTTTTATAATATGTGCATTACATACATGTCATGATGAGTAATTTCTAAAATAGGTCTTTTCTTTTTCTTTTTAAGAAAATGCCAACAGGTGAGATTGAGATCAAAGTTAAAACAGCTGAACTTCTGAATGCCTGCAAGAAGCTGCCCTTTGAAATTAAAGACTTTGTGAAGGTGCTAGCCTCTCTTATTAACAAAATAAATAATAACAACCAGCAGAATATTTTCAGAATTTTTTTAAAGAAAAGTTTACCTTCCACAAAATTAAACATTTTACTACAGATGTATCATAAATTGTTATATTCTACAATTTTTTGGTGATTTTTATTTTATTTATTTATTTTTTTGCAGTCCTGGGGCTTGAACTCAGGGCCTCATGCTTGTTAAGCAGGCACCCTACCACTTGAGCCACTCTGCCAGCCCTATTCTATAATTTCTTGATGAATTCTAAAATAGTGACAGTTCACTAAACTGTCAGTTCATAAACATTCATACTTTTTTTTCAGACAGATTGAAATATGATTCTGTCTTTAAAACTTAGGGGTAATATTATTCAAGGTTTTTTTGTTATTATTTAACATTTTGAAAGGAAATTTACATCTATCTTGGAAATGGCTAAGTGGCAGAGGGATCCTGTACCTATTAAGCTTCTATCAGTGATAACATGTGTGCTTATAGCAGCTCTTGACTTTCCATATAAAATATAAATAGAATTATAATTTAGGGTGTGCTTTGCCAAAAGTTTGAGTGGTTGGTGGAGCTAGAAATCACTGAGTAAACGTATCTTGATGATTTTCAGCTTTGTCACTGAAAGAATTATATGTCCCTAATTTTTAACCTCATCTATTAAGGGATTTTTAAATTAACTTCTTAGTCTTGTATTTAAGTTCCCAGTACTGACAAAAAGCATTATGATTATAGAGTTGACCTTATTATGGAAAAGAAAATATATAGCTTTGCCAAGATAAACATTCAAAGAAATTACAGGTACTTCTTGCTTCAGTTCTCAGCACAAAGAGGAAGGCAGTGATTTATAGCTTTGAAAATTAATAAAGCATACTGTATTACAGCTAATATAGTAGTGAAGATTCCATCTACCATCTCCTTGCATCTTTGTACTTACAGTTAGTGCCCCACTCAGGTAATGAAACTGTAGATTTTTTTTGGTTTTTTTTACTTTGGTATATCTTTTTAAAAGACCTTTGAAATCTGTTTTTGTTTTTTGAAGATTCAGCTATGGGCTTAAATGAATGGATAATTGTTTAATAAAGTAGGCAAATTAAAATCAGTAAGGGGTTATGTTAATAATGAATAGATGAATAGTAAAAAATGTGAAATTTGTGCTAGTGACAAAACTTTGAAGTTTGAGGAATTAAGGGCTTAGGCTATACCTCAGTGGTAGAAAACTTGCCTACCAAGACCCTGGGTTTGATGACAGCATCACTCCGCTCCCCCTCCCCCCCAAGAAAAAATTTAAAAAAAAACAACACCTTATAGGAATTAAGAATATAATAGTATATACACAAATGGGAACTAGCATACTGGAAGGCTACTTGGTGGAAACTAAAGACAGCTAAAGTTTTTTAAAGTTCATACTATTTAAAGACAACACCTTAATATTCAAGATATAAACATAACAATCTTTCAATTTGTTTAGAAAACAGAGGCTCTTCGTTTGCAGTATCGCTACTTAGATTTGCGCAGTTTCCAAATGCAGTACAACCTGCGACTGAGGTCTGAGATGGTCATGAAAATTCGGGAATATCTTTGTAATCTGCATGGTAAGGAAAAGCATGAATATTCCTTGGAATATTCTTCACTTCTGTTTTATTTACTAGTCCTTAGCATCATTGTGTCAGATGTTGCCAGAAGTCCAGAGTTCACACAGTGTGTAAATCAACTTTTGAAGAAAGGTTGATAACCAAGTTTTATCCTAGAGCATAATTTAGGAACTAGTTCCTTATTGGGTCACAAATAATCCTTTTAAAGTTCATAATGCCTGTTATAGTGTATAATGTAGTCTTTCCCATCACTGCTGAAGATGGGACAGCCCTTTGGTTGTTTTTACAGTGTAAATTTTCTTAATTCTTTCAGTTTTTTTTTTTTTTTTTTTTTTTGGCAGTATGTGGGACCTCACACTTGCTAGGCAGGCTCTCTGTCACTTGAGCCACTTTGCAAGCCTTTATTTATTTATTTAATGAGAGGGTCCTGATGTGTTGCCTAGGCTGGCCTCAAATTCTAGATACTCCTGCCTCAGCCTCTCAATTGCTGGAATTACAGTTATGCACCACCATCCCCAAACAAATATTCTTAATTCTTTATCATGCATATACATTGTTTGTTGGGAAATCTGGAATTTCCTATGAATTAAATGACACCTTGAATTGTCCTGGGTTTTTTCCTTCTCTCTTTGTATTACTATTGCTAATAATAGTAATGTTTATTAGTAATAAAACATTTGGAATACCAGGACAGTTCAGTAGACTAGAAACCATGAAATAATAGGATTATTTCATCTCAGAAATATCAGCTTTATAAACATATTGGATTTTATGACAAGTTTTAGCTTTCTTCTTAGATTTGTAGAAACCATCAGTAAGCTTAGTAGATTATTTCAGCCCAAATTACTAATCAAAGGAGAGCCTTTGATTTGTTGTACTATACTGAAAACATCATAATTGACAAATTTCTATGCATTAAATTCTAATACTTCTCTCTTTTTAGGGTTTGTAGATGTAGAAACCCCAACATTGTTTAAGAGAACTCCAGGGGTATGTATATTCATTACTCATTCTGCTAATAATGTTCTCTCAGTTTCAAAACTGACCACTTTGTTTTTGTATTTGCTTTGCCTGTTTTTATTCACGTTTATTTACTTCCTCAGGATTGTCACATTAACTAGATTTTATTAAGAATTGAAAAATTGCTGGGTGCCAGTGGCTCACGCCTATAATCCTAGCTACTCAGGAGGCAGAAATCAGGAAGATCACAGTTCGAAGCCAGCCCAGGCAAATAGTTTGCAAGACTCTATCTTGAAAAAACCCTTCACAAAAAAGGGCTGGTGGAGTAGCTCAAGGTGTAGGTCCTAATTTTAAGCCCCACCACAAAAAAAAAGTAAAATAAAAATTAAAAGGCCCTCTCTGTCTTCTCTGTGCTGGGAACAATCTCCTTCCATAATCACTTCCTACTGAAAATGTACACCAGCTCCAAATTGTCCCCACCCCCACCTTGGTCAGGAGTACCTCTTAGCTGCTCAGCCAACACTATCTGCAGTGGTGCTGACATGACCAGAAACTGACAGATGAGGCCTCAGAAGCTTGGTAGTCCCACGTCCCCTGACCTTACTTGTCCTTAAATACAACTTTCAAACTAGCACCATTTCAAGGAACATTGCCACAGCAGCCAAGTCCATTGAGGCTGAGGTTGCCATAGTTTGGTGTGACTAGCTTGGGATTGGGACTGTTTGGGAGACTCATCATTGCTTATGGCAGGAACCCTTCTCTGAAGCAACAGCTCTTCTGTGCCATTCTGCACTTTGTCTCATGGAGGCCTAATGGTGATCTGTCTCTTCTTTATCATATCAAGAAGTTGTCTCTGCTTCCCATAGGTCTTTCTCCTATGTCTTGTTTGCCCTGTGTGTTCTTTTTCCTAAACTTCCCCAGTAAGCCTGCAGAAAGTGATTGGCTCAGGGTTTGACAGAGGGGAGACAAACAAATACTGTATTAATAAGAAATAAAAGAAGCTGGGACTGGAGGCTCATGCCTATAATCCTAGCTACTTGGGAGGCTGAGATCAGGAGGATTGTAGTTTGAGGCCATCCAGGGCAAATAGTTTGAGAGACCCCCCATCTCCTAAATAACCAGAGCAAAATGGACTGGAGGCATGGCTCAAGCAGTACCGTGCACAGTTTTTAAAAATCTTATGTGCAAGCCTTTTTAGGAACTAAAAAATCAGCAAGAAATTATCTCTGTCATTGTGAGAACTTTCGTCTTTGGTTAATTTCATTGATGGGCTGAAGTATCTACTTCCACCTGTGGAGTATATGTTGGGGTTTTTTGTTTTTGTTTTTTTTTTAATAAAGTGTGACTCAAGTGATAGAGCATTGCCTAGCAAGTGTGAAGACCTGAGTTCAAACCAGATCCAGTACTGCCAACAAAATTTTTAAAATGATAATAATAGTAATAATAATAATCTCTCCCTCTCTTTTTTGAAAGGGTGCCAAAGAGTTTTTAGTACCATCCCGGGAACCTGGAAAGTTCTATTCTCTCCCTCAGAGTCCTCAACAGTTTAAGCAGCTTCTGATGGTTGGTGGTTTAGACAGGTGAGGTGCTTATTTTTTGTTTTTTTTTCCCAAAGCATTTTTATTAACATACATTAGTTGTATGGGATGAGAGGGGGTGGGTTATTCTTTGTGACATTTCTAAATATGTTTACATTGTACATTGGTTAGATCACCCCCAGTATCTCTTCCCTTCATCCTCCTTCCTCCCCCATCAAAAACAATTGCAATAGGTTTCATTGTTCTATTTCCTATAATATGCAAAGCGTATCTACCATATTCACCTTCCTTCATCCCTTCCATTCATCCTCCTCCCTCCAACAAATACCCACCCCCCAGGTGAGGTGTTTTTTGCTTTTTAATGCTATTAGTTACCAGAAAAGGAAAAGGGAAAAAGAAAGAAAAGAGATAAGAACCACAACATTGTCTGATCTGCAGAGAAGTCTAGAAAATTTATGTGAGTTCATAGAATACTTAGACCCTTAAAATTTGTAGCAGTTATCATTTAGTTAAGATTTACCATGTGCCCACCATGTACAAAGCTCTTTGCTAGTAGATATGGCAAGGAATTTTTAAAAATACCATAGTGAATTAAACTGACTGTGAAATAACTCAAAATATAAGTGTGTTGAACTTTACAAACTAGGTATTGTTTGAAATTACATTTTTTGGGAAAATATAGAAAGAATTGTGAACTCGACCTTTGAGACAAAGCTGCATTTCAGCAGGTGAAGATCAGAGTTGGAATGGCATAGCACAGGAAGGCTCAAGTGTATTCATAAAATAGTATTTTTGAGACAAAGCTGCATTTCAGCAGGTGAAGATCAGAGTTGGAATGGCATAGCACAGGAAGGCTCAAGTGTATTCATAAAATAGTATTTGGTTGGCCAGTGCAAGAGAGTGTATGTAAGGAAGGATGGGCTGGTTTCAACCAGTCTAATGTATGAATATACAAAAGTGCCAGAGTATGTTTTGAAAACAATATATAGAATAGTAAATTCTCATGGGTTAGCTGCGTGTCTGGTTAGATTAAAGCATCAGAGTTTCTTATGTCTTTTAGGTATCATAATTAATTTATTTGCTAGCCTGCATTGCCGTTAACTTTTGGAGGAAAGCGCATGTGTTCTCTTAGTCTCGTGACTCAGTTAATGCTATTTTTCAATTTTAGATATTTTCAAGTTGCCCGATGTTACCGAGATGAAGGTTCAAGACCAGATAGACAGCCCGAGTTTACTCAGGTACTAAGTTATATTTACTGTTCCTTACAAATTAAAGTGTACTACCAAGTATTTTCAAGACCAGGGCAATAAAGTAACCTACAGTTGAGTAACTCATTCAATTTTGTGTATGTGTGCGTGTGTGTGTGTGTGTGTGTGTGTGTGTTACCAGGACTCAAGACCTTGCAATTGCTAAGCAGACCCTCTACCACTTGGGCCACACTCAGCCCAACCCTTCAATTTTTAATCCATTTCCTGGGTCCTTTTCATAGGGAATGTGGTCATTAACTGATGAATGCCAGAGATTCCTGTAGTATTTTGATGTTCATAATATGATAAAACTATAAATCTCTTGTACATTAAGAATAAGTACCCCAAGCCAAGCACTTGTGGCTAACTCCTGTAATCCTAACTACTCAGGAGGCAAAGATCAGGAGGATCGCAGTTCAAAGCCAGCCTGGGCAAATAGTTCATGAGATCCTATCTCGAAAAACCCTTCACAAAAATAAGACTGGTGGAGTGGCTCATGGTGAAGGCCCTGAATTCAAGCCCCAGTACCTGGGGCAAAAAAAAAAAAAGGAATCAATACCTCAATACTGTACAAAAATAATAATTTGGACTGGTGGAGTGACTCAGGTGGTAGAGCGCCTGCCTAGCAAGCATGAAGCACTGAGTTCAAACACCAGTACTGCCAAATAAAAAGAAAAAAGATTAATAATTTTGTATATTGATATTTAAACTATTTATCTAATCTGTGGACTTATCAAAGCCATTATGATTTGGTTTCTGTATGATAGTGTGAATCAGTGTGATGAAGTATAAAAATCAGGAGGTTTGGAATTGAACAGACCAAGCATCAAATGTAGCGTTACCACTACTGATTGCAGATATGCAAGCAAATTACTTAGCCTCTTTGAGCCTTAAACCATGAGGTAGTTGTAGAACTAAACAAGTTGATGCACGGTAGGCATTATTTACAGTGCCTGACATAAAACAGATATATAGGAGTATTTATACCCTTCCCATGTATTAAGTATTTATGAGCAGAGTGCTATAGTAACTTGAAAGCAGAAAAATACATATATTGTGACTATTCAAATTAGTTTCCATGTTATTTTGGTTTCAGATTGACATAGAGATGTCTTTTGTAGACCAGACTGGCATCCAGAGTTTAATTGAGGGTTTGCTCCAGTATTCCTGGCCCAAAGATAAAGAACCTATCATGATTCCTTTTCCTTCCATGACTTTTGCTGAGGCATTGACCACCTATGGAACTGATAAACCAGACACTCGCTTTGGGATGAAGGTATTCTCTTCACTTTTGCAGGATCCTGCTCTTAAATAGCTCCACAGTTTTTTAAACCATTTTGATGAAATTTTTAAGTGTCCATACTGTTGGATCACAGTTGTTGTCACTTTGGCTTGTTACTTTGTTGTTGCCCCACTCCAGCAAGACAGAATAACAGCATATTAACATTACAATGCTTTTTCCTCTGTTGAGTTCCAAGACCCATTTCCAAGAACAAGATTTATTTGTAATATGGAATAGTAGTTCTGAAGTCAGACTAATTGGGTTCAGTCCTGGCTCTGCCACTTTCTAGCTCTATCATCTTGGACAAGTTAATTCCTTCTCTGTACCTCTATTTCTTTATGAAATGGGGATGATAAGAGTGCTAACCTCATATACTCTTGTTGGGCTGGCAGAGTGGCTGAAGTGGTAGAGCAACTGCTAGCCAAGCATAAGGCCCTGAGTTCAAACCCCAGTACCACAAAACAAACAAACAAACAAAGGAAAAACATAGTCCTACTCATATACTCTTGTTGTGAGGATGAAGCGAATGTATGTAGAACACTTGTCATAGTGCTTAACCTATGGTAAACCCTCTATGAAGGCTCTCTGTAAATGTTAACTTGTCAAGATCTATTCTGTTCTTTACAATCTTATTTGTAAAATATTTTGAGATGAAAATGACTTAATGTTTAGTCACCCCTTTTCACCATTTTTTAGATTGTAGATATCAGTGATGTGTTCAGAAAGACAGAAATCAGATTTCTTCAAGATGCACTTAGCAAACCACAAGGAACTGTCAAAGCCATATGTGTCCATGAAGGAGCAGTAAGTGAAGCATAATTCTGTTTTCTCCAGAATGTATGTTTTGAAAGCAAATATGTTCAACCCTAGCACATTTCTTCTGGAGAAAGAAGTATATAGAAAGGTGCTTTTGGCTGGGCCACAGTGGCTCACACATGTAATCCTACCTGTTCAGGAAATGGAGATCAGGAGGATTGAGGTCTAAAACCAACCTGGGCAAAAAAGTCCATGGGACCCCATCTCAACCAATAGAAAGTTGGGTGCAGTGGCACACACCTGTCATCCCAATGAGGCAGAAAGTGTAAATAGGAGCATTGTGGTCCAGGCTGGCAGTGTGGCTCAAGTGGTAATGTGCCTGCCTAGCAATCATGAGTCCCTGAGCTCAAATCCCAGTACCATTAAAAAAAAAAAAAAAAAAGTGTGTATATACATATATATATATATATATATATATATATATATATATATAAAGATGAGGTTTACTTTCTAGATCTAGGGCTTTTTTTTTTTTTCTTTTAAACAGTGCTATACAGTACTCCTGTACTTCATTTAGGATAATTTTGCAGGAGAGATTTTATGAGCATAAAATAGTGTTCAGTATTTTCTGTTTGTGAAAAGTTTCTCAGCCCTACATCAGCTTCTGCTCAATCCTTGCCTGTTGACTTTTGGTCTGGCCTCAATTGCAGAAATAACAGGAGATGAAAAGGAGGCAGAGCTGGGGGTGGAGGTGGCTTATTGATAGAGTACTTGCCTAGCATTTGTGAGGTTCAGTCCCCAACACTGAAAAGAATAGGAGGTGGCACCAAAAAGCAAAAAGAAAGGGAAGTAGAACTAGAAGAGAGAGAATGATTGTGCTGAACAAGCACTCACTCTGAAGTAGTGGGATACATCTGTTTTCTAAAATTAGTACACTTGCTTTGAAAATAATTTAATAGTAGTCATGCCAGAAGTTTCTTGAGCAAGATTACTTTTTTTTTGGTGTTTTGAGACAGGTGTCTCTACATAGCTATGGCTGGCCTAGAATTTACAGTCCTCTTGCCTCAGTCTCCCAAGTTCTGAGATTACAAGTATGTCCCACCACACCCCATCCTAAGACTACTGGGGGTAAGAACTGTCTGATTTTATTATTATTATTATTATTATTATTATTCACCTCCAAAGTTCATCACAAAGTAATTTGGTATACATACTCTAGTGCAGACATAAAAAGTATGTTCAGGTAGGCTGAGGATAACACATTGCCTCTTACTGTTTACCTCATTTCAAGTATGCCTGTTCTTCCCTGAATAGACATAAAAACTACAGGGATACACATTGTGCTCTCACTTTTTTGTACTTTGCACACCTAGTTAATTGCCCCCAGAAGTATAGTTGATAATAACCCTAGTGTCTCACTTAGAAAGACAATGAGGTAAATTAGAAAACATAAGATTTATAAAGACTTTTAAGAAACCTGAAATAACAAATTCTGAATCCTCTTGATCCTAAAATGTTTTTTTTTCTTTCATAATTCAGTTGTAGAGATTTATTTTGAATAGATCCTGTATATTACATGTACAAAATCTTCTGTGGAATACAGTCACAACTATTTCCAATTATAGTTGCATAACTGGGCAAAAAAATAAGTCCTATAATAAGCTTTAAAAATTTGTCATTTGGCAGTAGAAACTAATTTTTTGTTAAATCCCACTATTATGCTAGGAACACAAAATATATTTGATACATTTTACATGTTTATGAAGCTGAGTGTTGAATTAATGGGTTTGTTTGATTTTCTTTCATCAGAAGTACTTAAAAAGGAAAGATATTGAATCCATTAGACAATTTGCAACTGATCATTTTAATCAGGTAAGGAATTAAAGCAAGTCCTTTTTCCTTTTGGGAATTCTATATTTTTAATAATTGCTTGAACTCTTAGTTGCAAAGTCTTATTTCAGATCATACTTTGCTTTTGTCATTCTTTTTTACCAGTGTGGGGAATTGAGTCCAGGGCCTTGAGTTTGCTCAAAGAAGAAATACATCTACCATTTTTTTTTTAACTTAATTAATTTTAAACTATCTGTCAGCTTGCTACAGTGAGATGAGGCTCGCATACACAGACCTCACCTAGTTACGGGGTATCTTCTGCAGTGCTGTCTTTCGGTACCTTTTCTTCGTTCCTCTTCTGAGTTAAAGCCACTCTTTTCTGAACTCCAAATCTTCCTCTTTCTTATTTGTGCTGAAATATATATTCAAGTAACTTTCTAAGAAAGCATCAAAACCTCACCCTTGATTAATAATGATTTGGCTCAGAATAAAATTCTGAATTGACAATCACACCAATGCTGTTTTTTTAATTTAATTTTTTTTTTACAGTGCTAGAGATCAAACCAAGGGCTTTGCACATGCTAGGGAAATGCTGTACCACTGAACTACATCCCCAGCCTGTCCTGATTATTTAGTCTTCTTGCTTGTTAGGCAAGCACTCTGCTACTTGATCCTTGCCTCTAGGCTCCTCCTGGTTTCTTGATATTCTGATATTTCATAGTTTGTGGAGCTTTGGCTCTTTTCCTAATCCAGTGTGTTACACACTTTGAAGGGCCCTTTAATAGGAAGGCTCATTTGTTTCATCTGTAGATGTTCCTTTATTGCCTAATTATTTTGTTGGAGTTCTGTTGTGGTTTTTGGTTTTTTGTTTTTTGTTTTTTTTTTTGGTTCTGGGAATTTGACCCAGGTCCTATTGCATGCTAAGCACCACTCTACTACTGAGCTAATTAGTCCCAGTTCTGAAATTCCACTTTACCATTTTCTCTAGTCTCTTAGAATTTCTGTTAATTGCATGTCAAATCCCACATACACCAAGTCAATTCCCTATCATTTTCTCTGTCCTTTAAATTCTATTTTCTGGGAGTTTTCTTCAACTCTTCCGTTAAACTTTTTTTTGTTTGTTTGTTTTAGGAGGTTTTTTTTTTTTTTGGTTTCTCTGGTGGGACTAGGGGTTGAACTCTGCATTTTGCAAGTACAAAGCCAACTCTACTACTTGAGTCATACCTCCAGTTCAGACCCTAATCCTATCAAAAAAAATTCCTTCATATCATATTAAGGGGCTTGGGGAAGGAATAGAGATAATCTCTTCTACTGGGAACCAGAAATCTTTGCACTATAAGAAAATAAATCAGTCTCACTTTTTAAAAAAGTATAAATAAGCCTTTTTCTTTATCACAGGAAGTTTTGCCTATATTCCTGAAAGCCAACAGAAACTGGAATTCAACAGTTGCCAAATTCATAATGGAGGAGCAAAGATTGGAATTAGCCAGACTGATGGAGACCCAAGAGGAAGATGTGGTCCTGCTAACTGCTGGAGAGCACAAGAAAGCAGTAAGAAAAATTATCTCCAAGCACCCATGCTGTGCATGCTGAATACTGCCTCTCTTCTCATATGTCTGTGTCCATATTTAAAGTGGACTGTTGGGTTCATAAAATGGAGCTGCTCTGTATAAGTTGCTTCATAGATATCTCTCAGCACTATGAAAAAAAACAGGAATCTTTTTCATTAGCTACCCACTTCCATTGGCATTACTCATACAGATTAAATCTGATTCTGATTAGGAAATCCGTTTGAGTAGAGGGTTCATGGTATTTAGTTATACAACTATGAAAAACTGTTTACATTTTCAAGGTTTTACAGATGAAGGAAATTTGGTGGTTGCAGACTTTTGCGTATAATGCATTCCTAAAACTGGAGGGATAGTTCAGACCCTAGAGGACTGCTGGACACAGATAACCCCAGACCAATGTGATGAAGCAAGACCCTTTTTTTTCCCAACAGCAGCAGCTGCAGTGGAAAACTGAGGCATGGAGCTTAAAATTTTCTCACAGTAATACAGTTAGTACATGGAGGAGTCAGATTTCTAACCCCAAATTCTAGTTCCAAAATCCACTCTTAAATTTGCATCTAATCCATATTACTTCTAATAATGGTCAGTGTTTACTGAACATTAACTATGTATCAGACATTGACAAACTCCTCACTGTAAGCCTGAAAATAATCAGAGTAAAGAACTTTGTCAGGTTCTGTACCTTAGTACCTTTTCTTACTTCCTCTTCACAATAGTCTTACATTAATGTCATTTTTGTCTTTTTTTTAGGTTCCCCCTTAGCCCCCACCCCAAACAGCTTTATAATACTTTTATACTACACATGGTGATGCACAGCTGTAATTCCAGCTACTCAGGAGGCTCAGGCAGGATGATCTCTTGAGCCTGGAAGTTTGAAACCAGCCTAGGCAACATACCAAGACCCCATCTCAAAATATGTAAGACACACACATATTCAGTCTTTTTTGGAATAGACATTTTTATCACGATTTTACTATGGAAAAGGGTATAGAGAAGTTAGTAAGTAGTCAAACAGATTAATACCTAGGTCTGTGAAACTCTGATACCTGTGTTCCTAATCACTTGACATCAAGTGCTTACCCCATCAGCATAGTCTGACAGTCCTTCTCATTCATGTTGTAGTCAGATCATCCTTAGATCTCTCTCCTGAGAGATAAAGTGTCTCATCTATTAATGGCTAATTCTTGACCAGAGAATGGTCTGCTTCAGAATCTAGTTTGTGTCATCTAATGCCTACTCTGTCAAGAAACTAACTCAATGTTTGTGTCTTCTGTTTGCAGTGCTCTTTGTTGGGGAAATTACGACTGGAATGTGCCAATCTTTTGGAAATGAGAGGAGTGGTGCTCCGTGATCCAAAGCTATTCTCTTTCCTTTGGGTGGTAAACTTCCCACTCTTCCTTCCCAAGGAGGAAAATCCCACAGAGCTGGAGTCAGCCCACCACCCATTTACAGCTCCTCATCCCAGTGACATTCATCTCCTATACACTGAGCCTAAAAAGGTACCATATCTATACTTCCAAATAAAAAGGAAACATATAAAGACAAAGAACTTCAAAGTTCCCAAAGACAGATAGAACCTATAAGAATCTGGAAACCTCAGAAAAACTGGGCCAGTAGTTAGTATATTCTCTAAATAGCTATAATGTTTTCAACCTGACAGGACAGAAAACCTGAAATTTTCTCTAATATAAAGGTTCTGTAAATCTTCTAGGTTCGTAGCCAACATTATGACTTGGTTTTAAATGGCAGTGAGATAGGAGGTGGTTCTATCCGAATTCATGATGCAGAGCTACAGCGTTACATCCTGGCAACATTATTAAAGGTAACAAGTATCTTCTGATGTGACCTTACTGTTTTACTCAAGTATTTGTCAGTTTTATTAAACATTTGTTATGAATGGAGGATTTGTTTTTGTTAAATACGAAATAATGTCCCTTTATCTCTCCACCTCTAGTCATAGGACTTAGAGAAGTAAATGACAGTAACAGCTCTTATTAGTGCTTACTATGTTCCAGGGACTGCTTGAGTACTGTATATGCTTTGATGTATTTACCCCTCACAATTACCTGGGATTTGAACTCAAGGCCTTGCACTTGCTAGGTAAGCACTCTATCACTTGAACCAGGTCCCTACTCCTTATTCTTCTCATTTTAAACATGAGACAGGTAATTTAGCTTGCCCAAAGTCACACAGCACAGCAGTAAATAGAGCCAGTAACTGACCACTGCATTGCTCAACAAAAAGTCATTTCCAGGGTGGGGATGTAGCTCAGTGGTAGAGCATTTGCCTAGCATGTGTAAAGTTGTGTTCAATCCCCAGCACTGCAAAAAAAAAAAATAAACTTTTAAAAAGTCATTTTCAGTGACTAGTAATGTTAGGCTTAGTTTTTTGTTTTTGTATGTTTGGTTTGTGTTTTTGAGACAAGGTCTTCCTTGTCTCAAGGCTGGTGGTGAATCTGGAATCCTCCTGCTATAGCCTCCTGAGTGTAGGGATTATAGGCATGAACCACTACACCTAGCTAAAAGAGAGGTTTAAAAGGATTTCATCTCACTTAATAGATATACTTTAACTGCACTTAAGGTAGTGGTATATTTCAGGAGTAGAAAGTGGGATATTCAGAATTTTAAAAAGGAAAGTCTATACAGATGCCAACCTAAGAATTTGAAGTTCATCGTTCTTGCCCTCAAGTTCTACCTCCCAGCAGCATGTGACATTGTTGCCTTTTTAAACAGTCCTTCTCTTTCCTTTGGTCCTTGTATGACAGGACAGTCCCTGCTTCTCATCCTACCTTTGTGAGCACACACCTCTTCCTCCTTGATTGGTCTTATTCTGCTCACATTATCTACACAGTAACAGCTGCATTTGCTGAGCACCAGGCACTTTTCTACATGTTATGATCGTCTGTGTGTGTGAAACTTTTTTGACACAAGGTCTCACTAT
Source organism: Castor canadensis (assembly GCF_047511655.1). NCBI lineage: Eukaryota > Metazoa > Chordata > Mammalia > Rodentia > Castoridae > Castor > Castor canadensis. Next base: position 88,904,783 of record NC_133396.1, on the reverse strand, counting down.
GTAGCCCAGAGGCTGGCCTCTGATTCTCAGTCTTCCTGCCTCTTCCTTCTGAGGACTGACAATACAGACCTGAGTGATTTGTCTTATGCCCTTGCTAAACTGTAAGCTTTCTTAAGGTTTTTTGTTTTTACATTTCCCAATGAGATTTAATATTAAAGTAATGTTAGAGTTTTTTGTTTGGTTTTTTTAGCTCAACTTTATTTTCCCTTTAGTACCTAAGATAAATGTGTGGCATTAGTGGGCCTTAAGTACATATTTAAATAGAGTATTTTTTGAATTTTAGGAAGATGTAAAATTGCTCTCCCATCTGCTTCAGGCTCTAGATTATGGGGCACCCCCTCATGGAGGAATTGCCTTAGGTAAGCAGTTTATCCTTTCATAAACTAAATTTCATTCCATAGCATCTGTGTTGCAAATTTGGACTCTCAGCTTATGGTGGTGGGAGGGATTGAGTGTAAGAGTTCTATGAGAAATCTAACTTTCTGTTTTAATATAAGTTCCTATTTATTTAATGCTGGGGATTGAACTCATGATAAGCATGCACTCTAGTACATTTTCAAAATGTATTTTACCAATTATTAAGATAAAACTTAACTGATAATTTGCATTTGAAAGTGTTTTGGGGGTTTTTGTTTATTGTTTGCTTTTGAGACAGGGTCTCATGGTATATAGACTAGGTTGGCCTCAAACTTTTGATACTCTTTTCTCTGCCTTCCGAGTGCTTCCAAGTGTACCACCACACCCATTTGAAATTGCAGGTGATTAAGTTAAAATTGCCCAGATCTTGGATTCAATCTCTAGCACTGGTTGCAAACACAAGGATAAAGAAAAAAATATTTCTCAAATCTTTGAGGCCTCACAGACACATTCAATGCTGTGTGAAAAGCACTGCTCCAGAGTGTTCAGCTTTTGTGCAAATAGAATATGCCAGTGTCCTTCTCATTATCATGATTACTCTGCTTATTTTATTAAGCAAAGAAGTATGAAAAGTTCTAAGAAGCTCAACCAGACTTCAGGAACTTTTGTGTGTGTGTGTTGGTTGGGAAAGGGGTTTTTTTTAGTGTTAAACCGATAGCCTCCTACGTGCTAGGGAATGTCCTTTTGTGTTTTTGGAGTTCCCTGCAGAGCACCTAATAACCTAATACATTGTTCAGCCTGTATTAGGGCCCTTAGTAAGCCATTAATAGGAATTTGCTAATTATTGTAACAATGTTAGTAGCATGTGAACATTACTCGAGCACTTTTCCAGAATGAGGTAGAAAAAAAACATTCAAAAAACAAGTTCTCTAAAAAGATTTGACTGTAACTTGTGAAAGATGTGTGTGTGTGTGTGTGACATAATTTGAACTTTCAACTACTTGAGCCACATCCCAACCCTCTCTACAACTTTTATAGAGAAACTAAGTCATTCCCAAAGTTAGATTACTATACATTTCTCATCTATTAAGTTAGATTACTATACATTTCTCATCTATTAACTTTATATTTTACTCACAGGGTTAGACAGGCTGATGTGCCTTGTCGCTGGAGCTCCAAGCATCAGAGATGTCATAGCCTTCCCAAAATCATTTCGGGGACATGACCTCATGAGCAATGCCCCAGATTCTGTCCCTCCGGAGGAACTGAAGCCCTATCATATCCAGGTCTCCTGGCCAACAGACTCAGAAGCAGAAAAGAGCTCATTGAATCAGTCACACCACTTGGAAAATTAAGATTTTGATTTTGTCTTCATTGCTTTGCTAAGGCTAAAATCAGATCCAGATTTGCCACAGATACAACAATTGCTTAGGTGGAAGTAATCAAGGCAACATTTTTTGCCATAAGAAATGAAAGAACCAGGCATGGTGGTACACATCTGTAATCCTATCCCTCAGGAGGCTGAGTTAGGAGGATCATGAGTTCAAGACCACCTTGGAATACATAGTAAGACCCTGTCTCAAAAAGAAAACAGGAAAAAGAAGACATCCAATTTTGATTTGGTAACATGCACTTTTAGGTTGAGATATTTTTGGAGATCTCTTTTACTTGGAGTGGTAAAACATGGTTCTTTATTGGAGTAATGTGGCTTAATATTTTCTAATCATGTTTTCAATACCCAGATAGATTATTCACTTAGGACAAAAAGAAATCAAGTCATATAGGAAAGTGTTTGCCTCTGTAGACTGGCCAGATGGTGAAGGGAGAGTTTTAGTTCATAGCCTCAAGAGAACCGTATCAATTAAGCTTTATGGTGACATTTCAACTATCGACATAGTAAGAAGTAGCATAATGCAAAAAATATCACTGAATTGAGTGTTTTACTTTGAACAAATTACATAAATCACTCTTAGCCTCCTTTCCTGCTTATGTAAAATGCAAACAATGCAACGGGACCCTTGCCAGAATCAGAGTTTATATTTATAGAAGATAACGTGAGTGAAATGCTTTGAAAAACTGAAGCAGGGCTGGGGAGGAAGCCAAGTAGTAGTGCTTGCCTAGTGTGGGCAAGGGCCTGCACTCTAATCTCCAGCATCTCACACACACACACAAGCCAGGCATGGTAGTCATGTCTGTAATCCCAGCACTCAGGAAAGTGAGGCAAGCAAGATCATGAATTAAAGGCCAGCTTAGCCTATATAGCAAGGATGTCTCAAAAAAAAAAAAAAAGTGATAGTTATCCAGCCATAAACAGATAAATGAATATCCATGTATTTTAATAGTTTTTGTAGTTTAAAATGAAACAAAACATTTGTAATAAAAGAAAAACTAGGGCTGGTACCAGCATAAGGCTCTTAGTTCACACCCCAGAACCACAGAAAAAAAAAGTTCTATGAATCAGTATTCTAAAGACAATCATTAACCCTTGAATAGTATTATAAGAAACTGAAAATACTAATTAGACCTTAGACTAACCTTAACTGTATAAGAAAGTGAACTCTGAAGCTTTTAAAAGTTCTGATGATACACTAAAAACTATAATAAATTAGTAATTACAGAATGGAAATAAGGTCTTGATTAATGACTTTGGATTTTTCTTTACTTATTTTTGGTTTGAGATGTCTTTGATTTATAAACATTATGAATTGTCTTAAGCCATGTGATACCATGGTTCTTTTCCATATAAAAATAAAATTTGCCCCATCTCCAAGTCTACCTAATATGTGACACTTAAAAATAGGCTATTATAGGACTAGCAGAGTGGCTCAAGTGGTAGAGCACCTCCCTAGGAAACTCAAGGCTGAGCTCAAACCCCAGTACCACCAAGGGGGGAAAAAAAAGGCTATATAAAGTATGTGTCTTTCTCTGCTGAACGCTGGTACACCAATGTGAACTAAATTTGACCCATTACCTAGTAACCATTTTTGAGTACTTTAGAGCTACAGAGCCTTGCTGGCAGGGATCACTTTACTAGAAAGTGGCCAACTCTGCCCTTTTTCAGTGGAAATTTGAGTCGCCTCTTATTTACGGAAATACACCTACAACTTCTATGTAAGTTCACTATTTGCTAATCTAACTCTGACCAAAATGTCTGTCTGAAGGTAAATGAGATACTGAAGACATTTCAGAGAACACATTTGGTTTTTGAACTCAACTTCATGTTTCCTAGACAGGCTTGAGCCACTCTGCCAGCTATTTTTTGTGTTGGTATTTTCAAAACAGGGTCTCAAACCATGAACCTCCAGACCTCTGCCTCCTGAGTAGACAGGATTACAAGTGTAAACCAACACCTGGCCTTGGCCTTTGGGGGAGCAGGGCAGGTTACTGGGGTTTGAACATGGCCTACACCTTGAGCCACGCCACCATCCCTTTTCTCTGATGGATTTTTTCAAGATATATTATCAAATTATTTGCCCAGGCTGGTGTGGATCCTCTTGAGTAGCTAGGATTTGATGTGAGCCGCCTGCACCCAGTTTTGTCCTCAAACTCTGAATCCTACTGCCACAAATACTACAGGCCCTAGACATGACAGGACTCATGGCTTAAACCTATCAAGGACTTCACCATTACTCAGCTTTTCTCCAGGGGTATCAGTAAGTAAAAATACTCATCTTTAAAATCCAAGGAAAGGTCTTTACTCATTGTGGGGGGCACTATGTATCTCATAGCTAGAAATACAATTTAGCAGTAAAGAGGAATTACCTACTGTGTTTAATCCTGAACACCAATAACACAAGCAGTAACTACCACAAGTTAATAGCTTCAAGAGAGCTTTTGACTTGTTGGGAAAAGATGTGTAAGATTAGTCTATTGGTGTATCTACACAGCTACTCTTTTGCCAGAATTCAAAGGAAATAGAGCTCTAACACTGCTAATTCCTTGCTTTCTGTTAAGCATACTGTATCCTAAAAAAGCAACCTTAAGGACATTTCTCTTGAGTTAGCCAAGTGTACAAAAAAAATGTTAAAACAGGGTATAATAAAGTTGTACACAAGTGTACATCTAAATCAGACTTCTATATTTACACTCATTTGAGTTACAAAGAATTTAAATGTCAGATGACCTGGCTTTACTATTCTATGTACCTAAAGTGCAGTTACTTCAACTTCTCGAGCAATAGCACTCAAAAAATCCAGTACTGCCAAGAAACTAAACAGGAAGGCAGGTTATGATGGCACATGCCTAACAGGAATATCAGTGATTACAGATGTGAGCTAACACACCATAAGCGATGGACAATATACCAAAATTTTCCTGAATCATGAATTAGGTTTCTTCCCTTGACTCTTTATGCTCTATGCTCCCTGGATTCATCCCATCACCAAAAAAATGAGCACACACCAACAAACTGTTTATCAAAATTTATTTAAAACTGTTGGTTTAGTCTTCTGTCCCAGAGCATCCATCTAGTTGCCTGCAACAAAAATATCACTTTAAGCTACATTTGCACATTTCAATTTAAAATGGTACTTGGGAAACAAAGAATATCAGATCTTTTATTGTCATCAAGTAGTCAGTGAGAGAGTTCAAGTTGGGGTGAGATCATCATGTATTCTGGTATATAACAGTGCTGAATTATTTCCCATCCTCACCTTTCAAAGGTTAAGCTGCCAAGTTTGCTGCTGCCATAGAAACCCTAAAAGCCAAAATTACAACACATTAATCAAAGTTAAAAAAAAAAAAAAAAAGCCTGTGTGATGCTTATTTGTATACAAGTAACCTCAGAAACAAAGTGGAACGGTTTTATAGGTGATATCATTTTATCTCATTTGGCAGAATCATTACATCACTGGTTACATTCCAAGTTATTACATATACAAAAATATGACTTACCTTGCATTTACCAGTGTAGCAGTGCTGTCTACCTGTTTGAAGATTTAAAAAAAAACCACTTAACTAATCATTTACACAATATACTAATTTGCAAAAATTTCACCAAAAGAAAAATATGTACTAACCTGCATTTCTCCAACAATCTTTGGTGTCTAAGCAGGACTCTTGCCCTGTCTCTACATCTCAAATAGATAGGGACTAACTACAGGTGATTTCTACCACAGCAAGTTCCATCTTGAATCCGTAACTCTGAAAATAGAATACATTTTAAGTTACTATACTAATCCAAATTTTATGCGAGGGTAAAAGGCTAAAGTAACATGGTTTTGTTACAGCCAGATACATCAGATAGGAGCGAAAGACATAATTGTGCTCATCAGTGCTAGTCTGCTGAACTATGTTATCATCATTGTATCGGCTTTTATGTGTTTTCAGACAACTTAGTAAAAGTGAGAAGTGTCTGCAAGCAAGCAAAGGCTTGATCCAACACAAAAGACACAACTGTTGTACCTTTGCTTTAAATCTTGTACTGTGCCCCGTCAAGCTGCCTCTTCATACCTGCAGTAATTTAGTTTGGTTTAGCAATGGCTATTTAATAGTCAGAATCCAAAAAGACTCAGATTACTGTTTCAGTTCAAAATTAATCTTCACATTTTTTCAGAGAGATTCCCATCTGTTTTATTTTAAAAGTCATCACCAACAGCATCTTGCTTGTCAACACATCAAAATGAGTAAATCAAATTACCTTTTTTAAAAAGGTATCCTCAATCTGGACCTGAAAAAGTTATTGAATCTTTAGACAGTTTTCTAGTTTGAGCAATGTAAGATTGAACATAGCATTCACCTATAAAATGTTTAATGCAACTGCCTTTACTGAGTACAGAAATAAGACTCAACAAAAAAATTATTAATTATTCTCTAACAATTATTCACTTAACAATTCTTAATTCCTACTAACAGGTCCCACTTCAGAAATACAAAAGGTATAATGTCAGAAGACAAACTCCTGTCTTCCTATACTTACCCAAACAGCTGTCCAGACTAAAATATGCACCCGGTAGCTGGAACAAAAAAACCACTCTTATTAGAACATAAAATGCCATTAAATTCCCCTCAGAGTTGTTTGTCACAGGGTTATTCAGCGCTAAATGTGTCCACATGCTCATTTCAGGTCAGACATTTGACCAACATCATTACAAAAACCCCGTCCAGAGCATGCTCAAAATGGCTTAAGTTTGCACTCATTAGCCAAACAAATGTTAAGCTATTAAATCTTAATACGCATGCCACTTCAATGACAAAAAAAATGACATTTGCAGGCTCCAGTCTCCATTTACTAATACTTACTTGAAAAATATAACAGGTCCTGATGCAATTCATCTGTTTTCTCCTTTAAAAGAAAGAGGGGTTTTCAGAATAGCAAAAGATGAACTTTCTGCCCTGGAAACTAACAAAGCCTGCTATCAGTTAGAGCTAATTCAGACCTTCACATCAAGTCAGTTATTTGCTTATCATCATGCAGGCTGCACTTACAAATATTCACAGAACAAAGACCTAGCATTAATTTAATTGATGGTAGCATACTGTGTAAAAGAATACAATTCAAAAACTATTTGCTTTCAATTTGCCCAGTTACCTGTTTGGTTGGGTAATTTTACTCACCCTTTCATCATCTTGTTATGCAGTACCTACAATAGATTTTAAACATAATTACAATTTAAATTTAGGCTAGTGGGATACTTCTTGTGCCAACAGCAAATCCCAGATACATCAGACAAATTGAGTATTTCTTCATGATTTAATCTGCTGAACTATGCAACCATCATAGTATCTGTTTTTCTCCTACTATCAAAGTTAAAACAAATTCACACTTAAAACAGGAAAATATCTGTAAAAGAACCCACTGTTTTGGCTACTTTCTAATCCCTTAAAGACAGTTTTTAAAAGTACTACTATGAATACAAACTAAAACTGAAGCTTCTCACCTGTGTGCCCATGAGACTGGCTTGCTCTTTAGTACCTGGGAAGAAAACTTCCTGTTAACTCAGGCGCAATATCTATGCTCCCCAAATCACTGTTTTATGTGCCTCAGTAAGTATAATGGTGGTTACATTTATCGTCATTCTTGCAGTCAAGAGTAGCAAATAAAATGTCATCATTGTGGCACAGTTACCTTTACATAACTTCCCACAAGTAAATTTCATTAACTTACCTCAGTCAGTTCTCACCTCCCTTTGGCACTTAGCTAGGAAAGAACCAAAAAAAATTAACTGAAAAGACTGCCTGTAACTATTTCAAAGTACACATATTACCAATAAAATATATAAAGCCTCAGAATTATCTTTCAGAAATCCGTTCTGTCCACTACTCTTATTCCATCACAGGCTTAATATCAAAATAGGTTTCTATGTACTTTTCCCTCCCATTTTCCTTAATCGTACCTGTCCATAAATGCCATCATCAAAATCCACATTGCATCCATTCCTCAGCACCAATCCTGATGGAAAAATTCGGGTAAACTTTCAATGCACTTGCTCCAACTACGCAAATAATTCATACCACTAGGTGTAGGATGCACCTAGTCTAAAAGAGCATTGCACCCAGTTATCTCCCACCCATGCAAACAATTGTGCCCCACAGAACGGCAGACGTTATTAAAAAAAAACGTGGTTTCCAACTACCGGCTGAGGCCGCAGTCACTAATAAAGGCCTATGTAAGTGACTCTGCATGCTCTGCCATCAGAGGCGTTGGCATTCATCAGCACTCTCAGATGTCCCTACCAACACGGGCTTCATCACAGGTAGGGCATGCGAGCCAAGGATCCTCCCAAGGTTTTCCTAACAGCTCCAACAGCAGCTTAGGTCACGCCTGCACCGAATGTGCAATATCCCACCATCCTCATCTGGTTGGCCCTGCTAAGGCACGCGACTAGCCTAGACATCCCAACCAGTTCGGGGTGACCTGAACTGCCAAAGACTGGAAGGCCAGAAACTAGAACGTTTAACATCCGCAAAGTTAAGACCCACCTAACACAATGAAGCTCCAAACCCCGAAAGACCGAGATGGCGCCCGGGGTCCTGTATATAAGAGTTCCTCTCGTGACATCATGACGCACGCTCCTCGCCTGCGTACACCCCGGCCCCTCCCCTTCTCCAACTCCTCCTCCTCCAACCCCACCTTCTTCCCGCCCTCTAAGCCCGCCTTCTCGGTCCCGCCCAACCTCGCCATTGTGGGCGGGGCCACGACCGCCCGCCTCTCAATGGACTCCCGCCCTCCTCCGGACCTGGGAGGGAGAGCAGAGAGGGGAGGGGGCGCGAGAACGGAAAGCACTGGGGGAGGGGGAGGGGGAGGGGTGGCAGTGTAGGGTGAGTGATTTCCTTCCGGCACGCCGCCCGCTCCGGGGGAGGGGGCGGGGGGTTTCACTTCCGGGACGGTGTTCCGGCCCATTCCGGCCCATTTCCACCCCCGGAGGTAGGTGCTGCTCCTTGACTGGGCTCGGGCCCCGCACCCCGGTCCCGCTACCATGTACCCGGGCCACCTCGTCCCGTCTCCGCTGCAACCGGCTCCTAGGGTGCTCAGCCACTTCCCTCCGCCTCCCCTCAGGCACCGGCGACCTTCCACCTCTTTGGCCCCGAGCCGGGCTGAGAAGCCGGACCCCGCCCCCTCGCGGGCCCCTCCCTCAAGACCCCGGGATGGGCGGCCCCCTCCCCCACCCCACACCGCCTCCGCCGGGACACACCCAGATGCACACACCCACCTCCGGGCAGTTCCCCGCCCGCGGACGCCTCCCGCCTGGACGCGGTCCCGGGGCGCCGCCCCCTTCCTAGTCCTTTGCCCTCACCTGTGTGCTCGCTCCACGGCCCGACTCCTCGCTCCCCTCTTCTCCCGAGTTCCTCGGTGGCATGTCGCCCCTTAGCCGGTTCTAACAGATGAAAGCTGCTCAAGCACCGGCATGAGTAGCCAACCCCATGCCGTTCCCGATTCTCCCTCTTTCAGCTCTCACCCTTCCAGTGCCGACGGTAGAGAAAGACTTTACTCCAGGGGCTTCCTCCTCACTGGGGAATTGCCGGAAAGAGCAAACAAAAAAAGATGCTGGTGTAGGCTCCAAAATAAACACATCTGAATTCATGATGGCGTCGACAGAGGCTCTTATTGGATTAAAAGTTTCAAAACAAACAATAACGCTTTGGAAAAAGGTCAGATGGCTAAAGTAGGTTCTTGAAAGGAGTGTATGCACTTCCCTGTTGACTGATAAAGTGTGTTGTAAATGCGGGGGCAACACTGTGCTTCTCGGGACGCATTCCTGAAGTTTCAGGTCTTAGGCCACTGTGTAACGTCTTATGAATTTATAGATAAGTGGATACACGTGACGTTTAAGTCATTGTCTTTCTGTTGGGATTTAGTCACACCATACTCTCAACTGTCAAAAACTCGGATGCAGTTGCAATCTTTTAATGTAAAAACTGGGACCATACTTGGTTAAGGTGTATTTTACTAGCTTTAGGGAACTTTCAAAGTCATTGTATCATCACCACCCTGAAATTCTCAAATTCAAATTTGGATACAGTCCAATTTACTTAGCCTTTTCTAACTCTGAGAACTGGGCTTTATGTTCTCTGCATCTTGATTGACTCCTGACACAACTGCAATTTTTCCTAACCTAGAGTTTACCTTAGAGTCCCATATCTAAAAGCTTTTTGTGGGAGCTCTAGTAAGCTTTAAAATATTGGCTTTCATTCATGTGGAATATTAGTCACTTTATAAAGTAATAAATACAATGCATGCTGCATGTAGTAAAATATTAAGAGGGATATCCAATATCCCTCTTATACTGCGTATACTTGCATTTATTCAAAAAACTTACTTTTTTCCTCCAGAAAATAGTTGTGGGATTTTATGTGCAGTCTGCAAACACCTTAGATTAATGCCCCTTTTGTTGAACTTCTATTTTGATGTGTAACTTATTAATAAAGAAAATATGTGCATAGCTTGATTTTTAGCACGCTGGTGATCACTTTTTTTAATTTGGGGGGGGTTGAATTCACACTTGTAAAACAAGTGCTCTACCCATAAGCCACACCACCAGTCCATTTTGCACTGATTCTTTTGGAGATTGGGGGAGGGGGGGTCTCAAGAACTATTTGCCCAGGCTAGCCTTGAACCAACATCCTCCCGGTCTCAGCCTCCCAACTAGCTGGAATTACAGGCGTGAGCCACCAACACCTGGCCACTTTTTAAATTTTAACTGTATTTGGCTGTGAAATCTAGACTAAAAAAACCTCTTGGTAATTTTATTTTCATAACTAAACATAAATAAGGTATCTCTCTGAACTTGGAGATTTTAATTATTTTGTTTCTGTTTTTTGTAACAGGGTATTGCTATGTAGCCCAGGCTGGCCTCGAACTCACGATCCTCCAGCCTCAAACACCCAAGTGCTGGTATTACAGGTGTGGACCATTGTTCCCAGCTCAGAGATTGTAAATTTTTACCATTTTTTTTTTTAACTCAAGGCGTCTCATAGGTAGGTGCTTTACCACTTGTACCATTCTCCCAGCCCTGCAAATAATATTTCTAAGTGTGTTTGAACTAGAGAGCATTGGGGGAGTAAAATTATTGAGAATATGTTTTTTTCTTTTAGCAGGGTTGAATGCTTGCCTGCCCCTTGAGGCATGACCATGGAGAAAGGTGGGAACATACAATTGGAGATCCCTGACTTCAGCAACTCTGTCCTGAGCCATTTAAATCAGCTGCGCATGCAGGGCCGTCTCTGTGATATTGTGGTCAATGTGCAAGGACAAGCTTTTCGAGCTCACAAAGTAGTACTGGCTGCTAGCTCTCCCTATTTCCGGGATCACATGTCCTTGAATGAAATGAGTACTGTCTCCATTTCAGTCATCAAGAACCCTACTGTTTTTGAACAGCTCCTTTCTTTCTGTTACACGGGGCGGATATGCCTGCAACTGGCAGATATCATCAGCTACCTAACAGCTGCTAGTTTTCTGCAGATGCAGCATATTATAGACAAATGTACACAGATCCTGGAGGGCATTCATTTCAAAATTAACGTGGCTGAGGTTGAAGCAGAATTAAGTCAAACGAGGACAAAGCATCAAGAGAGACCTCCAGAGTCCCACAGACTTACCCCAAATCTAAGCCGCTCACTTAGCCCACGACATAATACTCCAAAGGGAAACCGGAGAGGACAGGTTAGTGCTGTGCTGGATATCAGAGAGTTAAGTCCCCTGGAGGAATCCACCAGCCCTCAGATAATTGAACAGAGTTCTGATGTAGAAAGCCGGGAACCCATTCTTCGGATCAACCGAGCAGGACAGTGGTATGTGGAGACAGGAGTAGCGGATCGGGGGGGCCGGAGTGATGATGAAGTTAGGGTTCTTGGAGCAGTGCATATCAAAACTGAAAATTTGGAGGAGTGGCTTGGGCCTGAGAATCAGCCTTCTGGAGAAGATGGGAGTAGTGCAGAAGAAGTCACAGCCATGGTAATTGACACCACAGGCCATGGTTCTGTAGGACAGGAAAGTTACACATTAGGGTCTTCAGGAGCCAAGGTGGCTCGGCCAACAAGCAGCGAAGTTGACAGGTAAGTTATGTTTTCTCATCTAGTGGCTGTTGTGCAGACATCACTAAGTGGGCCTTTTATATCTTAGTGATAATCTTTCTTACCTGATCATCTTAGCCAAAATAAATTGATGTTGGGGAATGTGGAAGTATGCATTGTTATTTTTTTAAAGCACAAAGGTCCTAGTCCTGAAGTGTTCAGTGTTGTGAGAACTATGGTAACATTAGACACGTCCATGAATCAGAGCAGCCTCTGTAACCACATGAGGCTCAGTTATTGCCAAGACTTTCTCAGGATTCCAAGCAGGGAACTGATCAGCTGAGAACCTGACAGCATTGCCCTTCCTTAGTATGCTTTCATACAGCCTTGGGGAGTTTCACTGTTGACTTTTCTTTGCCCCCACCTGCCAAATTAGAGGAAGTGTGGTACTATCAGTGACTGTTCTTTTCAAATTAGTAGGAACACAGTTCATTAATTCCGGGAAAAGTTTTTTGGATTTTTTTTCTTTTCCAAGTGTCATTTAATAGATAACTGCTGCTACCACAAGCCTGAGGGTCACCTCTTTTTTTCACCAATGCTACTATGCCCAATATACCTCACTTCTTTCTAACACATTGAATTTGTTAGAATATCTCTTTTTTGGTGGAAATAAAATTAGTTTTAATATACATCAGTTGATTGAGATTGATAATATTTGTTCTTTTCCCTTAAAGGCAGATTGACCTTATGAGCAATGAAAGCTAAAGAAGCTGTTTCTTTGGTTTATAGTTGATCTTGAGAGACATTGTATTGCAGACGCTAATAGTATACTGTAGCTACTTCAGATGGTCTTCATTTGAGTATTTTCCATTATGGGCCCTTAATAGTTAAAATATTCTTGAGCACAGAATTTTTTGATCCCCAATATTAACACTGTTGTCCTCCTGTGTTAGAACTGTATTAGAAGTAGGACCAGCTTAAATGCAAATGTTTAATCTCCATGATCGGTATCAACCATCTGACATAATTTAACAGGTTAGTTATGGGGTCTAAGGAAAGGAACAATCAAAAACCCAATAGTTATATAGAAAAAAATTACAAACCCCAGTTTTTATTTATTGCTTCACCCCTCTCACAGTATTTTTGTTAGGATGGAAAACATATTTAGCCTTAGCTTCACCTTTTCATAAGGTCTATTGCTATGTCACTTTGTATTTTTTAAATTTACTAAGACAAACCTTTCTTTACCTTACTTCACAATAGCTCCTATATTGACTGTGAAAGTACTTCTGTTATCTGTTGCTTGGTTTGTTCCTCCTTCCTCAGTTACAAGAGAAAGAGAGGGAACATCACCATTTTTTAAGTTCTTTGACACTACTTTTCTGTTAGTTCCCTCTATGCTCCTCTTCCAACAGATTTAGCCCATCTGGCAGTGTTGTTCCCATGACCGAAAGACACAGAGCCAGAAGTGAGTCTCCTGGGAGAATGGATGAGCCTAAACAACCCAGTTCCCAGGTATGTAGTTGTAGATTTAGATTTGCTGTATTGGTTGAAGGAATTGCCACAGTGTATGAACAGAATATAATGAATAAGAAAGGAAAGATGTAAGAGAAATAGCAGTGCCCTGTTGAAGAAATATAGTATTTGATTACTTTTTTCTTTTTTTAATAAAAATTTTATTATCATGCATTAATTGTAAAAAGACTTTCATTGTGAGACTTGCATACAGACATATGATATAATGTACTTGGATCACCTTTAACTCATCTATAATACTCTCTTTACCCTTCTCCCTCCCTCTCTTTAACAGTGTTTAGTGGGTTTCATTATGCTGTTTTCCTGCATATATGTAATGTACTTAAATCATATTCACCCTCTATCACCCTTTCCTTTCCCCCTTTACCCTCCCGTTGGATTCCCCCAAACAGTCCCTCTTTTACAATCGTGTTTTCATTACCACCACCATCATCATCATAATTATTACTGGTCTAGATTCAGCATATGGGCAAAAACATGCAATGTTTGTCTTTCTGAGCTTGGCTTATCTAGATCAACATGATGATAACCAGTTCCATCCATTTTCCTGCAAATGATTTAATTTCATCTTCTTTATTGCTGAGTAATACTTCATTTTGTATATGTACATTTTCTTTATCCATTCATTAGTTTTGGGCACATAGACTGATTCCATAGCTTAACTATTGTGAATAGTGCTGCTATACACAGGCCTGTATGTATAAGTATCTTTATTATATGGTGACTTCAGATATATTGATTACTTTTGTTGGTTTTTTTTTTTTTTTTTTTTTTTTTTTGGCAGTACTGGGGTTTGAACTCAGGGCCTCACACTTGCTAAGCAGGCACTTTACCATTTGAGCCACTCTCCCAGCCCTGTTTTGTGTTGGGTATTTTCAAAATAGGGTCTTGAATATTTGCCAGAGGCTGTCTTTGAACCGAGCTCCTCCTTATGTCTGCCTCACAAGTAGCTAGGATTATAGGCATGAGCCACCAGTACCCAGCATGGTTTCTTTTTTTCTTTTCTCTTGTTTGTGAGCATTCTGGAAATAGACTTTTGGTGTCAGTAGAGTTTAGGAAGTACAAAAAAAACCAACATTGTGAAACTGTTTCCTGATTATAGAGTCTAGTCTATAGACCTGAGAGTAAAATTAACCTCTGGAAACTACCTGCAGGTAGTTTAGAACCTGGAATGAAGTCTGATTTTGCAAAGCTTTATTGAAAGAAAAGGAAAGAATAGGCACAGTGAAAGAAAAAGTGGTGGGCCCTGGCCAGGTGACACAGAAGCACCAATCCTTGTTAAAAGGGCAGCTTATAAATTTTAAGGGCAAACAGTGGGAAAAATCTGAACAGTCTTTGCACGAAGGGGCTAGGGTGATAAACAGGTTTGATTAACAAGGTCTTGTGATTATTCTGCGAATGGGCTTATGCTGATTCCCAAGACTAATTACATGTATGAGATGCAACCAGTATTCAAATATCTTAAGTAGAGGGCTTTACCTGAGAGGTCACATTGAGGACAGAGTTCCCTTTACCAGCATGTACAATTTTCATGGGCCAAGGCATTCCCTTGTCTTTCAGGAAACTTTCATCTGCAAAGAGATTCACAACTGAAAAGCAATTTACAACTGAGGAGATGTTAAGAGTCTGATTTTGTATGTGTGGGTATATATGTACACAGAGTTACAAATTTTACAGTATTGTATATTTGTAAACAAATTGGTTATGCATCTTATGTATATGTTATTTTGTGTGCATGTATTTTTTCATTTATTTCTGAATCTTTTGTTAAGACTACAGTGTTGTAGAATATTCTAGGAATGATGTCTTCCATATTCTTTGCAACTCTCCTTAACTAGTGTAAGTAGTTGATTGCTATTTTTGTTTGTTTTTTTCTCATAGATCTATATGATTGAAGATTGATTTTTTAAAAGGTGGTAAATGCACCAAGTAGAACACAATCAACTGGACACTTTAGGCTTTAAAAAAGAAACACTGGTGCATTTAAGATTGCATAGTTAAGCCAAGCCAGTATGGTGATACATGTCTATAATCCCGTCATCAGGAGTTTGAGGCCAGCTTGGGCTAACAGTGAGTTCTAGACCAGCCTGGGATACAAAGCAAAACCGTATCTCAGAACACACGTGCACATGCGCGCGCGCGCGCGCGCACACACACACACACACACACACAATTGCATAGCTGATTTTTACTTATTTATTTAGGTGGGACTGGGATTTGAACTCAGGCATACCTAGTTTTTTAACCTTTGTTATCTAAACCACTGGAAATTTATTGTGTTCATGGTATAGTAAAAGCAGTAAGACATTGTTGCAAAGTACATTTTTTAGTTTTAATAAAGTGTTAGTGAAAATGTCAGGAGCTTAGAGAAAAAGAAAGTTGGCTTGTATAATTAGGGCCTCCTTTCTCCTCATCTCTGATTTGGGGTATAATGATTAGTTACAAAGGTAACTAACTAGTTACGAAAGTAACTCTACTTATGCAAATAAATACAGTAAAGAGCCAGGTCTTAACAACCTAATGCGGAGATAAGACAGACAAAAAACATAGGATTAAGTAACAATTTTATGGGAATAGGAAAACTTAAAAGGCATTTACTAGAATCAATATCCACATAAGGAAAGTGTTACTAAGGGTATTTTCAATGCATTTTATTCTTTTTTTTTTTTTTTGAGATGGGGGGGTCTCACTGTCAGGCTGATCTTGAATTCCTTGGGTTCAGTGAGTCTGCCTCAGCCTCCCAAGTAGTTGGGACTACTGACACACACCTCCCTGCTGGGCTTTAAATACAGTTTTTAAAGAAGTTAGGAAAAGATAACTTAACTGTGTTTAGAAATGAGATAGAGATAAAATTGGAATTCTGCATGAGTGTTTACCTGACTGAAGCAAAAGATTTAGGCTAAAAAAAAGTAGGAGCTAAACATTATTGTCTAGAGATGATATTAAGGGTCATAAATATGCCTTAGCATGCGTGAACGTTTATTATGGTGAGTTTGCTCGCCAGTTATTGTCCCCTGCCACAGAGGACCAAAACAGGGCAAAAACTTACACTATAACAAGAACAGATTTTTTGCCTAGCATATGTGGGATCCTGGGTTTGAAACCCAGTGCTTTTATTTATTTGTTGTTTTGGCAGTACCAGAGACCTTGAGCTCAGGGCTTCATGCTTGCTAGGCAGGCACTCTACCACTTGAGTTATTTCCAGCCCAATCCCCAGCTTAGAGGAAAAAAAAAAGAAATTTTGATAGACTTGAAGGATTCCTGACTGTAGGGGATTATTAAACTGGAACAGACTACTAAAGTCACTCCTTTCCTCAAAACATTCCACAGCTTTGTCTTTTTTCCTATCACATAAAGTTTAAAAATAATTGGCTTAATTTTCCATGTAACTTCCGGTCTTTTTAACTGAACTCTTCCTCTTTTCCTAACACTCATCAGCATTTGCTGTCTGTGTCAAGCAGGTAGACTTTGTATGTTTCAAAACCCCATCAAATTCTGTCTCTGTGCTTAGAATCTGAGATGCCTCATTCCTCCTGGTCCACCAAAGTCTCAATTCCTGTTTTTATCTTCCCCAACTGGTCCACTGGCTTTTTTTTTTTTTTTTTGGAAGGGGGTTTGAACTCAGGGCCTAGAACTTGAACCACTCCACCAGTATTTTTTGTGAAGGGTTTTTTCGAGACAGAGTCTCAAGAACTCTTTCCCTTGGGCTGGCTTTAAACCTTAATCCTTCTGATCTCTGCTTCCTCAGTCGGTAGGATTACAGGTGTGAGCCACTGGTGCCTGGCTAGTCCACTATTCTTTAATCTTTTCTTCTGTAACCACTATTATAGCATTTACACAAGGTGAAACATAGTTTTTCCTTTTTTTTTTTTTTTTTTTTGGCCATTGTTTCTCCCCTCCCACCTCAGGTACTAGGGATTGAACCTGGGGTCTTGCTGCTTGCCAGGCAAGCACTCTACCACTGAGTAAATCCTCAACCCCCTAATTTTTCCTAATTTTCTACTGACTTACTCCTTTCTTATTTGCATTTTTTTTTTTTTTTGGCGGTACTGGGGTTTGAACTAAAGACCTCATGCTTACCAAGCAGGTACTCTACCACTTGAGCCACTCCACCAGCCCTTTATTGTGTTAGATATTTTTGAGATGGGGAGGGGGGGTCTCATGAACTGTTTTTGCTTCTGCCAGCTTTGAACCTTGATCCCCCTGATCTCTGCCTCCTAAGTAGCTGGGATTACAGGTGTGAGCCCCTGGCACCCAGCTTTGCATTCATTTTGTGTCGCCTATTTGAGAGCAGAAACCATGTTTTCTAATCGTATTTGTATCTATGACATTGTCTTGTCAGGTTTTACCTCCAAGTACAGTAATGATTGATATAAGTAAATGTAAGATGAATACAACTACTAAATAGGAGCTTACTTAGTTGCTTGTGAAATCCTCAATTTGGAGGTAAAAACTGAAATCTCCAGTTTTGGAGATCTTTAAATAATAGTAATACACCAAAGAGGATAATTTCTGAAGCCCCTTTAATTCTTTGAGTGTCTGTCAGTAATCAAAACTAAGAATGATGGGAGGCTTTGAAGTTCATGCCAAGTATAGCTTAGAAAATATGGAAACCAGTGACTTACATGGAATTAATTCATTATTTGGAATAATTCATTGAAAATTACTTATTGAACCAGGCACTGACTGAATTCTTGGCTATTTGGTGTTGCAAAATGTCCCTGTGTCTACAATGTAATAGGAAACTACCATGTGGGAGAAGTGAATTGATCCACCTTTGAGGGACAGTGAGAACCAGGAGGCAGCCATTTTTGCCCTTGCCTCCTTTTAAAATTCAAAGCAATAAAACTACCAGAGACACATGCTGCCTTTGACAAGGACCTAATCTACATCTTCTGTTCATTGATTTCCCCTTCTATTGCAACTTTAGTGCAGTAATTTTTTTAGTGAGATTGATTATAAAGCATAAATTTGTGATCATAATTCAGCACCAATTATTAAAACGCATTACTTTCTACATGTGGACAATATTGGTGTGACATTACTTTCCTTAAAGTTGGGACTTTTTTTAGGAAACTGTGCCCTCAAGATCATAAATAAAATGAATTTGAAGTTGTCCAGGTGCCACTGGACAAGGAGGAAACAGGATGCAAAATGTATGTATGTAGGTATTAGTATGTATGTGTATGTTTTATATACATAATATATGTGAGTTTAATAATAGCTAACAGTTAATGAAATATGTTAGTGTATTAACTCACTGAGTGCTCAAAGCAACCTGTGAGGGAGATGTTAGAGAAAACTAAAGAATAGAGTAAATAAATTGGTTCAGACCACATAATAAATGGAACTCAAATTTGAACCCAGTAAATGGATGGAACTGGAGAACATCATCCTGAGCAAGGTTAGCCAGGCACAGAAGACCAAAAATCGTATGTTCTCCCTCATATGCGGACATTAGATCAAGGGCAAATACAACAAGGAGATTGGACTTTGATCACATGATGAGGTGAGAGCATAGAAGGGAGGTATGAGGATAGGCAAGAAACCCCAAAAAAAAACCAAGATAGCATTTGATGTCCTCAATGCAAAGGAACTAATGCAGAAGCTTTAAAGCGACAGAGGCCAATAGGAGAAGGGGACCAGGAACTAGAGAAAAGGTTAGTTCGAGAAGAATTAATTTAGAATGTAACACATATGTACAGGAAAGCAATGCAAGTAAACTCCCTGTATAACTATCCGTATCTCAACTAGCAGAAACCCTTGGGCCTTCCTATTATTGCTTATACTCTCTCTTCAACAAAATTAGAGATAAGGGCAAAATAGTTTCTGCCTGGTAGCGAGGGAGTAGGGAGGGAGAGGGAGGGGGCGGGGGGGTGGGGAATGACCCAGACATTGTATGCACATATGAATAAAAGAAATTTAAAAAATTTTTGAACCCAGGTTCCACCACCATTAATTATTAAATGACATGATACATTCAAAGTATTTCAAGGCAGTGGCTATGGTTGATGCATGCAGATACATGGAAGGCTAAGGCAGAAGGGTGGATTGAGTTTGGGGGTTTAAGACCAGCATGGGCAACATAGACTCTGCCACTAAAAAAAAAATAAAAATTTTTAAAATACATTTCAAGGTACTGTTACCTTGTTTGATTCTCATGAAAATCCTACAAAGCTGGCAAAACGTATGATAGCTTTTCATTTTATGGATGGGAAAACTGAACCTTAGAGAAGTTATTCTGTGCCTTATCTTTGGTCACCTAAGTGGTCATTTAGTAGAATAATTTCTCATTCTTTTTGTGAGTTCTCTTTTGATAATCCACGGAAATTAAGCAAAAAATGTTACATAAAACAAGTAAAAGATAATCTCAAACCTCAACCCTTGACTTCACATACTGCTTCCACTTGTTGAGAACTGCCTCTGTTGGAGATGCTGAAGAGCATGGTCAGCTACTGCATGAAAGAGGAGACAACACATTATTGGAAATTAAAAAGCACAAAATAAATTACTAGTTACATGAATCTTTCTCGAGTTAATTGAGAGTCAACTGTGACATTTTATCCTTACTGGATTGGTACTTTAGCTTCTGCTAAAAATACGTTAATTCCTTCCTACATATTTAAAAAGCTTTGCCCATCAGTTGTAAAGATTTTAGTAACCAGCAGGCTAAAAAATATAAGCAATTTCTTAATGGAAGTAGATATTTTAATAGAGAATTTTGAACCAAAAGCATTTGTAAACACAAAACTTTTATTTTATTTTATTGTTTTTACATTTACTCACATTTATATACATTGTTTGGGCCACTCCCTCCACCCCCTCACTTCCCAGCAGAACATGTTCCACCCTCTTGTTCTCTGATTTTGTTGAAGAGAAAACATAAGAGATAAAAATATGGAGCGCTTCATAAATTTGTCATCCTTGTGCAGGCGCCATGCTAATCTTCTATGTATCATTCCAATGATTGGGAATGAATTGGGTTGTGCTCAATTGCCACCGAATTGAGCACAACCCAAAACATTTAAATTATTCATTGAAAGTTGTGTATTTCTACTCCCTCTCAGTTTTCAGATAGGAGAAACCCATGTCTTCAGCCAATTTACTGTAAAGTCAGTTAAAACATTGAGTAGTCTTTAGAAGAAAAAATAGTATCTTGATATGGTGCCACAGTATTTGCAGATACAAAAGGCATATTACCACCTACAAATTGTATACATTTTATTTTTTGTGGTTTTTGTTTTTTCTTTTGTCTTTTGGTGGGACTGGTTTGAACTCAGAGCTTTGAGCTTGCAAAGCAGGTGCTCTACCACTTGAGCCACACCTCGAGTCCATTTTGCTCTGGTTGTTTTTGGAGATGGGGAGCTCACAAACTATTTGTTGGGCTGGCTTCAAACTGCAGTCCTCCTGATCTCAGCCTCTCAAGTACCTATGATTACGGGTGTGAGGCATCGGCACCCAACCAAATTGTATATATTTTTATAAAGCTAGCTACTGCTGGTTAAAATATGGTAATACTGATAGTGTCATAAATGTAATTTACATGTGTTTGCTATTACACATTCTGTACCATCTGATATGGCAGTTTATTTTTTAATTAATTGAAAGCAATCAAAATAAAAAATTCACTTCCTCAGTTGTACTGTAATACTGTAGTCATCACAAAAAGTTCTCTTGACCCAGTACCACCTAAGTTCTTGATCATCTAGAATATAGTTGCAAAACTAGGATCCAGGGTGTGGTATATGTGGGCTGACATTCTTCAGTTGCTGTAAAAATAGTACATGCAGTAGAGGTTTAATGAGCATCCAGTTTGTTAGCCAAAAAGTAACTTTATTGTGTTGCTCTTCTATGGTAATGGAATAGTGTCCTTAGGTTTTTCTTAAATTATCCTAATATCTTTAACTTTTTGGTAACAATTTCCTGCTTGGTTCTCCATTAAAAGTAAGAATATAAAGGCTGGCAATATAGCTCAGTGATAGAACACTTGCCTAGCAGGTGAGAGGCTCTAGATTCAGTCCCCAGCCCCCCCCCCCCCACACACACACACACACACAAGTATATATATCTTATTAATAGGTAAAAATAGATTTGATTGCTTTTAACATGTATAGTTAATAGTACATGTTTATCCTTTCTTATTTTCCTCTCCTGACACAGGTAGAAGAGTCAGCAATGATGGGAGTAAGTGGTTATGTGGAGTATCTCCGAGAACAGGAAGTATCTGAGCGGTGGTTCCGGTACAACCCCCGTCTCACTTGTATCTATTGTGCCAAATCTTTCAATCAAAAGGGGAGTCTGGACCGCCACATGCGCTTGCATATGGGGATCACACCATTTGTCTGCCGCATGTGTGGCAAGAAGTATACTCGTAAAGATCAGCTAGAGTATCATATCCGCAAGCACACAGGCAATAAGCCCTTTCACTGTCATGTTTGTGGCAAAAGTTTCCCCTTCCAGGCCATCTTGAATCAGCACTTTCGCAAAAACCACCCTGGCTGTATACCTCTGGAGGGGCCACACAGCATCTCTCCTGAAACAACTGTTACATCTCGAGGACAAGCTGAAGAAGGGTCACCTTCACAGGAAGAGACGGTTGCTCCTGGAGAAACCACCCAGGGCTCTGTGTCCACCACTGGGCCAGATTGAAACATTGAGGGGGAGGGGGCAAACCCTCTTCCCCTTTGGGCAGTAAGCAGCCCACATTGGGGCCATGGGCTGGTACTTAGATTCATAAAATACCACATCACTAAACCTGAAGATACTCCCAAGATGTTGCCAAACTAGAGGATCAACAACATACATAAATGCACTAAAGGATCTTCCCTCCTCCTTCCCACCTCACACTTTGAAAAATTATCAAGCAAATCAACTTTCTAATTCAGGGATCAACAGCCTTGGTTTGTTAACTTTATAAGGAAAAAAACCTTTTTTTAACAAAACTGATAAATCGTCATTTATCTACCAGTCATGTTTGAACAGTGTACTTTGGTCCATATCATCTTGGCTGTTATTGCCCAGATCTAAAAAGTGCAACAGGAGCCTTGACCATCTAAGCAGCCAACCACAAGAGAGGAGGTAGTCATGATGAGGAGGAGGAGGAATCACTCCTTGTCCTTCCCTGCCAGACATGCACTTTCACATTTCAAGAAGAAAAAAACCGAATGAATACTGGTGGTTCTTGTTATTCTGAAAGGTTAGACTTTATCTTTGCCCTGACTAGGCATCTAATACTTTGCCTGATTGTTTCATGTCATCAGCTATCTTTTCTAGTGGGCAGCATCACCTGAAGCACTTTAGGCAAGTAGAAGTGAAATGAGCAGCAAAGTGTTTGCAGTAGGAACTGCTACATTTGGGGGCTTGAGTGTTGTACTAAGTAAGGAAGAGAGGAGCAGGGAAGGAAGTGTTTTATGTATTGAAAATAATGAATCGCATAGAGCCGTAGTACAACTTCAAAACTGGTATTTGTAAACAGTAGTACTTACATACATCCTTGGGTGTTAGAGAATGGCTCTAGTGCAGATGAATTAACCTATTAGGCTGACTACCAAAGTTTCATCTAGTCTCTTTGGCTCCTACTTTCACAAAACAGCAATATTATGCATCAGAAATGTCACTTTCCAGTGAAATAATCCTGGGTTGTATTTTTAAATACACAGGTCTCCATATTTGATAACTTTTATATGACATTTTAAACATTTTTTTCTGCAATATTGTAGTTGAAGAAATTCAACACTGTTGTTCTTACTGCAACCACAGTTTCATTTCCTTCTATATATGTCATAGCTTATATTTTCAGTCCAATGAAGAACCTCACTTAAATCTATGTCTCGGGTCTGCAAACATAGTAATTCATAAACCAGCCATCAGCAAATTGATGGTGCCTCAAAGAGCTTTGATTTTTAATAATATACTACAGGGCACTTACAAGAAACATCATGCACAATCATGTTGCAATAAATGATCAAGGGATCAATTTTTATCAGGTTTGGTTACTTAATCATTCCTAAGATTTTTAAAACTTCATGGGACCTTTTTCATAATTCTGGGTTTCTCTGAGATTCTTAATCCAGCACTGAGAGAATTTACCAAACATGTACAGCTTTAGATGCCCTGGTTTGCATGCAGAGAAAGGAGGAAGAATATTAAGGGATGCAGGCAAATAGATGCCTACAACCTAGTGTGCACATAGAAAAGAGAAAAAAACTACAGTTTCTTTTGATTGCTTTTTTTGTAATATTTAAATACATAATGGTTTTGGTACAGAGGCATAGATGATTATAAAGGAAATTTGGAAGAGGGGCTGGTCATACCTGCATTGGTGAGCCATTTGTGAGAATGTTAGCTTGTGTGCTCCTTTCTTGAGAATGCTTTGTGGTATGTGGAAAGGTGGGTAGAAAAGAATGGCATTTTTTAATGATAAGAAATGAGAATCCAAAGGGTAGCTTTAATCAATCTGAGAATTGTACATCTATTTATAGCTGCAATCTTATCACTAAAGAAAGATTTTCTCTTCTGGAAAAGCATAGAAATTCATGTTTTAGAGGAATGCAGTCTATCAATTGATATGAGCCAACCCTTATCAGCACTCTATTTTGTCATTAGGAGACACAGATTGGGACTTCCTGCTGTTTACTTGGGCCACAGCATGGTAGGGTGAAAACTGTCTCCTAGAGCCATTTTAGGGATTGGCTGTGCTCTGTAGTATAGAAAAAGTAGAGTTGAGATTTGGCTGAAATCCTTAAGGGAGCTTCTCAGCTGGTAATCAAGGCTTTCAGTGGACACATTTTGCCATTACTAAATAGGCAGGAAGCTAGAAAGTACAGAAGATGCTGCTTTAGATGGAGCTTTTAAACCTACCAAAAAAAAGTTACCGTACTTTAAGAAGTAGTATGCTGAAAAATTCTTTATTGCTTTGTTAGTTTCTTAGATTATATTTGACAAAATAGAGCCTTTTGAAGTATTACCAAATTGTAATGGTGAAGTGCAGTATTTTCTGTAAAGAGAAACTTTGCAGCATTTGTCAACCCTCCATCCAACATTAGCAACAAACATCTTAAATGAAGTAGGGACTTTAGAATACATGTGGAAATGCTATGCGTGTTTGGTGGGTTCCCCTTCCTTTTTCATTCACTTCTGATAGGTTTTTGCTGTATTGATACTGTGAATAGAATGCTTTCAGTCATCTAGGACCACATCAGCACAATCATGTTTGCTGGTTCTCTCTTCTTAATTGGCCTAGCCAAGTCACGAAATTCATGAAAGTCCAAGCCAGGCTAGCTTTTAAACAAAGCAAAGCCTCTGAAAGCAATTTCCCTATTTTAGTTACCAGAGATATTATTCTAAATATCCATCAAGGATTTTTATCCAAGTTCACTGTGACATTGTCCTAGTTCTTAGCTAACATCACTGTAGGGTCATAGGAGTTAGTACTACGTTCTATCTACATTAACAAATACCTATATTGGTGTGCGCATGGAGGATGCCACTTAAGGATGTACTTAATGGACTTCAGCTGGTGCTGAAAATCATTACCAAACCTTAACTTGCACATGTCACCTTGTGAGGGGAACTGTATTAGCAATGAGAGCTAAGTCATTGTTAAGTACCTTAATACCATGAAAATTGCAAACAGTGGGACTGTTTTCATTTACTGAATGGCACTCAGTAGCAGAGGAGCTATCCAGTATTCTCAACAAAAGGAGAGATGACAACTTGCTAATCTAATTTTATTCTAAATATACCTTATTCCCTCAGAATTCTGATACCAGTATAAAATATAGCATTGGCATGACAGTAACACTGTACTTTGGCAGAAAGGCTCATTCTAATGATTTGTTCTTTCCTGCTCAGAACCATATTTACCTCTGAATTGAGTTGAATTTTCTTTATGTAAGTTACAAACTACCCCTATACCATTTTATTGTACTGAAGAGTTTAATTTTGACTACTTCAGAATGACTTCATTTATAAAGGATAAAGTTTATAAAAGAGGAGAGATAGAAGCTAAGGAAATTTTTCTTGTTTTGGTATTTTTTTTCATGTTTCCAGTTTCTTCTTCATCAGTGAAACAGGGCTTTCCAAAGATGGTATGAGAGTAGACATAGACTGTTTTCTCCCAACTTCAAAATTGAAGTCTGGTTTTGGTTGGAAGTTGCCTGATGAAAGAATGAAATAGGAAACTTCATTTGTTATAGCTGAGTAATCTTTGGCCAAGAAATAACAAAGTAGTAGTTGTTACTTACTAGTTGTGTTTCTTTTACCTGGTGAAAACTATATTTTGTTTGACTAAAAGATCTAGTTTAAAGAAATAAAAGCAACAGATAATGGAAAGGAAATTGAATTGAGCAAAGACAGAAGTTTTTTGTTTTTGTTTTGTTTTATTTTGTTTTTGTTGAGACTGGGGTTTGAACTAAAGACTTCACACTTGTCAAGTAGGTGCTCCACTGCACCTCCAGCCCATTTTGCTCTGGTTATTTTGGAGATGAGGTCTCTGGAACTACTTGCCCAGGCTGGCTTGAACTATAGTCATCCCAGCCTCCCAAAAGTAGTTAAGTTTATAGGTGTGAGCTACTGGTGCCCAACTCAGAAGTCTTCTTAATCATAATGGCAAGGCATTTAATCAGAAAGGAGTTGAAGTCCTGGAAGTTTTTGTTCGTTTTTCCAGATACAACATGCATGATTTTTCTTTTCCTCACATGTCCTTTGCCTTATCTGTGTATCTATTTGTTCAAGGAACAACAGATGAGTCTTTACTAAACTCAACATTTGAAAATGGTGTTCTTCACATATGCCATATGGGAAAGAGTTTAAAATATTTCAGCTGGAGGTGTGACTCAAGTGATAGAGCGCCTGCCTAGCAAGCACAAAGCCCTGAGTTCAGACCCCAGTACCATCAAAATAAAATATTTTGGCATGTGAGATTTGGAAAAGGGATAAAAAGCAATTGTCAGGTAAGTTTCAAAATTCAAAAAGATAATCCCTTGTCACAGTATATTCCTAAACTTATCAGTTAGATCGGGGGTTGGCAAACCGCAGTCCCTACAGCTCCCTGCTTATATTGGAACACCTATTTGTTTAGGCATTTTTGTTCTGTTTTTTTCTTTTCTTTTTTCTTGGTGCTGGGGATTGAATTGAGGGCCTTAAACACTAGGCGAGCACTCTACCCCTGAGCCACATCGCCAGCTTCATTTATTATTGTTTATGGTTTCTTTCTACTACAGTAATAAAGTTGAGTACATACTCTGCAAAGCTTGAAAATATTTACTGTCTGGAACTTGACAGAAAAAATTTACCATCTCCTAAATTACATTTAGAAGATTAACTGTCCAAACTTGTTATTCGTGGCCTTTTGCCACGAGCAAACTATTTTATAATAGTTTGATTGAGTTTTAAGTCCACATTTTCATATGTATCAGTTTCTTGAAGGCACGTGCCATCTTTTTCTAGATCTTCATAAACCCTCTTTGCTCTTTTTTTTTTTAATTCCCATTGCTTAAAGGGCATTTAGAATGGCTTTATGAGTTTTCCTTGCCTTAAAGACGCAGATAGATTAAAGTTTATAAAGAATTATCTTTATAATAAGATAATTCTTACAAATAATTCCCATGCATAACAATATGGGGTTAAATGGGTAACATGTTTACTTAAAATGCCATTTAAAAAAATTAAATTTGAACTCAGGGTCTCATGCTTGCCAGGTGAGTGTGAGTGCTCTATCACTTGAGCTGTTGTCCCTTGCCCAAAATTCATGTTTTAAATTTCACCTTTTCTCTGAGCTAACTTGAACTGGTTTGCACTAGGATTAAAAATAATTTCTGTTATGAATAGGTGTTTTGATTCTTACCCAAAGTACTGTTTTTCTAGATTAGAGACCTGTACCTTTTCCCTGTAATACAAATCTTCATTTTAATTTCCTCAAGGAAATTCACTCTGTTCCTGTGTGGAGTAGAAAAAAACAATCTTCCTGTTTTTCTTGTGGATGTTTTAAAACATAGTGAAGCATCTGAGAATTTCACATTCTTCTTAGACCTAGCTTCCTCTCCTGTTATTGTCTTAATTCTTCTAAATGTATATTGAACCCTTACCTATTTGCTTTGTGAATGTTCATTCTCAGTATTCCAGTAGCTTTTATCAGATGTGGAGAAAATGGAAAATGTTAGGGTACTTAATAGAAATCCTTGCAAAAGGAGAATATAATTTCTCCACCTTTGGAAATAATATGTGGGCTTCTGAGTTAAAGTTACTTATCTGGGAAAAGTTTTCTAGGTCATGTTAATGTAGTATAGTGAGTTTGGTCTTTTTTGTACCAACATAGACAATGTTTAGAGGAGTGATGGGTTTCTTACAGAGAATCTCTTCATTCTTAATGTTGCCGCCTTCTAACTGGATGTTAGTAAGTTTTATATATTATATACTCTGAGTAATAGATAATCCTCATCTTAAAGTTTTAGAATGTTTGCTTGCCTGGGTTAGATCTTCCTTGTCTTAGAACACTTATGCCCACAGTAATAATGGGTTCTTGGGATTTTAGAGTATTACTTTAATGATTAACCTGGGATTCTGATTGATCTAGGATATAGGACTTGTGAGAGAAATTGGACTTAGCCCAATGAATTATCCATATTACATTCTGTTCAAGATCTTGTAATACATGCTATTTAATACGAATCCATTGAAAGCATTGGAGTTTGCCAAGCATGATTACTTCTTTGATAATTCTCAGTCTTTTTCCTGGTCTTCAGACCAGAATTTTTAAAGGTGCTTTTCCCAGGGCCAGTCTTTTTACCTATAGAGTAAGTAGGCTTTCTTGCTCAGGACAAGCAGAGTTGGATATTATGACTACTTTGAAACATCTGGATTTGTTACATTCCAAAGAAATTATTGGTAGGAACAATGATATCAGAACCTGAAAGATGTCTATACAGATTATCCAGTTTTGTTGTATAGGCAGACTGTCTTTTCTCAACTTGTAACACAGAGCAATGCTTGAGAAGGCAGTTGTTACTTGAAATTCACATTATCTTTATATGTATATCAATAAATTTCTTATCTCACATCTTTCCCATTATCTATATAATAGAAATACCTCCCATCTTAACACAGTTAAGTCCACTAGCTCAAATAGAGGAAGCTTTAAATAACAAAGCTAAGTTATAAAGGCAGAGCATTTAATGAGAAAAGTACTTTTCTAAAGCTTGCTACTTTTATGTCTACTCAGTAGGTCCTGTGGAGGAGGCTAGAAAGCATAATCCACTTAAGATAGTTTTATGTTCAGCATCTCGTGGCCTACAGCATAATTTAGTACACTATTAATCTTAAATCTGAATGAATCCATAATGCCAGAAGTTAAAGTATCCATGGGAACATATTTCCTACTCTGTGAAATCACTGTCTTTACTAAAAGGTAATATATAGAGAGTATCTGTTCCATTAAGTAAATGGTAAGTACTTTGTACCAGAGGACATGCTTGGAATTTGTATAACAAAATTGGCTTTAGACATAGTTAGATATGGCTTCCCACACTTGAGACTCCTAAACCTATATTTGGTTGGAGTTTTGGATGTATGATTTTAGAAAGTCTGCACTTTTCACTACAGAGAAGTTCAGAAAGAAGCACTTAACTATAATAAGTACTTTACCAGCATAACTGCAGTTAATCTTCAGAATAATCCTGTGAAGTAATAATAGTAGTACTAAAAATAGCCAACTTGACTCATCTAATCCTTATGTCAAGCCCATGAGGATATTGTTATCCTCATTTAGAGAGGAAGAAACAGACACAGCTTGCTAGACATTCTAACACCTGACACTCTCAAAAGCTTTGTTGCCTCTCGTAGGTTAATTATACCATATTTTACAGATGAGGAAACTAATGAGCCCAAGGTTACACAACTGGTAAATTGCACAGCCAGTATTTACCAATCTGATTCCAAAGCTTAAACTATCTCCACTATAGCATACTCACTTCCTATTCTTAAAAAGAGTTGCTATGAGAGCTGGAGGAGAGGTTAAAGTACCTGCCTAAAAGTTTGAGGCTCTAAGTTCAAACCACAATACCACCAAAAAAGAAAGAAAAAAAAAAGTTGCTGGAAAATGGATTACATAATAGCCAGTAATGCTACTGTTTTTAGTGAATTTGTAATCCAAGAATAAGTGATTAGAATATTTCTTCAAATATGATGTAATTGATCTCTGAGCAGACTTGACCGGTGAATAATTGCTGAAGATATTTTCCACTGATTCAAAGGAATTGCCCATTTACTGGGCCTACTAAAGCAAAAATTGAAAGACGGTTTCCCAGTTAACTGTTTCTATGTAATGAACTACTCTAAAGCTTAATGAGTTAACCATGATTTTATCTATCATGCCTTGTGAATCAGAAGTTAAGGAAGGGGGCAGGTGGTTGGATTCATCTGGAGGGTCCAGCATGACCTCACTCATCGTTTATGTGTTGGTAGGAAAAGCTAAAGACTAGGCTCAGCAGGGCTTCTCTTCTTTTGCATTGAGTCTCAGGGACTCTCCATGCATTCTTTCCATGAGGTAGTAAAACTTACTACATGGTAGCTCAGGTCTCTGAGAAGGTGCTAGTCCTCTTTAAGGTCAGGCCCAGAACTTTCATAAACTCACTGCCATACTCTTGAGCAAAAAAGTCAGTGGTCAGCCCACATCTGAGGGGAGAGAAATACCCTAATACTTTATGAAAGACATGTTAGGGATTTGGGGCCAGCTTTAACTTCTTACAGATAGCAGTAGGTTTTTAGGTTTTTCTTAACTCATCTGTTAGTGCTATTAAAACCATTTATTGTATCTACTGTGGGTCAGTAAAAGATCTAGAAGGAGAATGAGACAAATACCTGGAGCACATTTCATTAGCTTTCCCTAACCCTTCAAGTTTCATGTATGTCACATAGCAAAATTTTTTTTCACTTTGTACTGTGCTCCAAGTTGTGAGTGTTTGCCTATATTTGCTGTGAAGCCACAATAAGTATACATGCTGAGCCAAAAACACTCCATATGCAATAAAAGGCTTACTGTTAGAGAATTTGATTTATTGGAGATGTCAGCGTATTTTAAGTTTACAAAGAGGTGAAAAACTCCTATGGTATGGAAAAAATATGGCTACTAAATCACTTTCAGTAGGAGTTTCTGTTGTATGGCTAAATGGATCATACTGTTGAAAAGGTAAAAATTTTACCTATTTATCTTATTCCCTCTCTATCTGCACCGCACACCTCCTTTGGCATAAGATTATGCTTGACGATAAATTGGTTCATCCCCTTCTTATCTTTCATATGGGAATATCTATTGCCCAATTTTATATGTCATTAATCTTTTAGCAGTTGCTACCAGCCTCTCTCAAAACAACAGGTCATTGAAGCTTTTTTATTTTGGGCTATATTTGACAGATTTAGGATGCTTTATTTAATGGCTACTAATTTAGAATAATTAGACTGAAAAAAAAATAAGACTATTCCTGCCTTGAGAAGAAATACAGCAGAGAATGAATCCTACTCTATGAACAATCATTCCTAAACCAATACACTTGGTAAGAGAAGAAAGGTCTGAGATTATCCATTCCCTGTGTAGTGGATTCCTGGAAAATTAGTTGTGAAGGCTTCTTGTTAGTCTTCCCCAACTTCTCATGTAGTAAAGAGAGCTCTGTTCCTAAGTCAGGCTTCAGGAATTGTAAGTACAGGAAATAAAAGGGTACTCAGGGCCAAGGATGTAAATTTAGGGCACTACAAAATGCTGGAAAGGGAAGAAGACACCTTTGGCATTTGTTGTCAGATAACCAGAGATGGACTATTTGAGGTTTTTAATGCATGAAGACTATTAGATTTTTATCATGTAAAGACTGGGGCATTTTTAATGAGTAAAAAGTAGTGGAGCCTTAAAACTTCCTTTTGGATCCTCATTTCCACTCTGGTGATACAATAATCCACTTACCTCAAAGTTTGCCCTCTGTTACAGAGAAAGCCTTTGAAATATAATCCCAGGGAATGAAAATCTTATTGTGATAATCTGCAGAAATGCCTCATATTTCTGTATTACAGTTCTTCAAGTCCTTTTTAGATTTTCTATGAGTCTTAAGTTTGAAGACTCATTTGGTGGTTGCACGGAAAATAAGGACTCTGGTCTTGAGTTCCAAAAGAGAACAAGATCAGAAGAAAGGGAATCTTGTGGATTGACAAAATAATTTTCTTTTCAGCATCATAAGTCTAAACCATTTCAAGCCAATGACAACATTGCCAAGTAAGTAGAAAACTTAAGGTTTAGATTTCTGCTTCCAGCCACATCTTGAAGCAGATGTTGGTGACATATTTAAAGATGATCTGCAGAGATTCTTTATAAAGTAACAGAATCACAACTAGAGTGGTTAAGAGCTACTCAAAAACAAATGCTATGCAGGGAACAAAGCTTGCAGTGTGTTTCCTCTCTGGAGGCCAAGATGCCAAAACAGGCCAGTAAAGGTATGGCTGAAATCCACCTCTGGAATAGCTATAAGATAGCAGAAATATTTAGAATTTATATGGGATTTCTAATATTTTTACAAAAAAAAACCTTTAAATCATGTAACTTGAATTTTTTAAAAATGAGCCTGTTTTCTTTTTGGAAAACTAGCCCAGTGAAAATAACACTAATATAATTCAGTTGTATATGCATGTGCATTAAACACAGAATGGTATACTAAAGATAGTTCATGCAAATAACTTTTATGGGAAGTTTAGCTATTTTCCTAATATCTTTTTTCATAAATGTATGTTTATAAATATATTTACTCATCGTGATCTTGGTAGCATAGAAACATTTTGTTAGCTGTATTATTCTAAAAATCAAATTCTTGGCATAGTATGTTATGAAAGCTTTTTGTTAACTTTGTCTTTTGGCTACAAAAATTACTTCTTGCACTTTCTATTTAGAAAGATGTTCTAACACAATATACCCACCTAGTGCAGCTGTTTTTTAGAAACAACAGATGTAGGTGTTAAGGTGAAATATATGTTTTGTTTAAAACCCTGGCAAAAGGAAGGACCTCAGAAAAGGAAGCTAGGCTTGCGTCTACCTGAGAAGGCCTGGGGATTCATACAAAATTTAGGCTGAAAGCTGCTGGGATAGGCGTACACTATTGCTGTGAATTGTAACATTAATGTGAGTTGCTAGCTGTGTGTGTGTGTGTGTGTGTGTGTGTGTGTGTGTGTGTGTGTGTGTGTGTGAAAAAGGAGTTTAATGAAGGTAGGTAAATAAGTGTGGAATATTCTACCTCCCTCTGAAGACAGCATACTCACGATTGCCCTGTAGCCCTTGGATGTGAGACTGATTCCTCAGCCATTGTCTGCACACATTCTTTATACTCACTTCAGCTCCTCTACCTCAGAGCACCCAGCTGAAGAAAGAGTGTATGTAGCTTTGAGTAGCAAGCAGAGGAAAACCAGATCCAAAATAGGCTACAGTATTTGAAATTCTTATGTGCAAATGTTCCTATCTGATTTTTGTTTCCCAAATCAGTATCAGAACACTTGGGCTTAGTGATTTTATCCACAGGCTTCCATTTGGCAATAGTAGCTGATAGAAGTAGTCCTTTTGGCTTTTTTTTTTTTTCAATTGTTGTTTGTTTGGGGTTGTTGGGGGCAGGGGGGAGTTGTTTTTGTTGTGTTGTTTTTGTATGTGTGTGGCAGGGTTTCACTGTGTAGGCCACACTGGCCATCAAACTTTTGATCCTCCACCCTCAACCTCCCAAGTGCAAGGATTACAAGTGTGCACCACCATACCCAGCTTTTCCTGTTTTTATAGATGCACCCAACTCCTTTGAATGATGTGAAGCATCGGTTTGTGTCACAGTTTTTTTTTTTCTCATCGTTTTTACATTCCCTTACAAATGTATATGTTGTTTGTGCCACCTTCCCCCGACAACTTAAGGGCAGAACCTGTTCCACCCTCTTGTCCACTTTCCTTTTCTGATTGCTATTTGTAGTCTGCTTTGGGAGGACTGGGATGTTAATCGTGTCCCCTGACAGTGAGCCTTTGGCCAGTATCTTACCATGAGTGTATATAACATGGATTTTCTGATGAGCTGGTTTGCTTTTAGTCACTCTAAAGAAAGATTTGGAGGGGGAGGGGCGTTTCTGGGAATTGAACCCAGGGCCTTGCTCTTGCTAGGCAAGTACTCTACCACTTGATCTATGCTTCCCAGCTCCAAGGAGAGATAGTCTTTTATTGTTGGTACTATTGTAATAGTCAAGATTTTGAATACTGTACATGTCAGTAAGTTTTAGTAGTAAAATGCACTAGGTTGACCACCCAGTCTTGAACTCCAGCATAGCACTCACCTGACTTCCTATTTGGGGCACTAATACACTGACCCAAGTCAGCTTACCTACCTTTTGAACATTGGTTACAGCTGAAGAGGGGCTGTTGGCCCTTTAACAGTTATTCTAGAATGCTTTCCACCTTTTCATTCTAATGCTTTGACTGGTTGCAGTGTCTAAATAGGGATTCTCTAGTTAGGAGTGCAAATTAGAGAGCCATTTTCAGACTTTTAGAGGTTGTCCCCTGTGTTTTAGGTACTAACTGGTAAGTATTTACTTTCCTTGTGACTCTGGGTAGGGCAAGTGGAGAATACAGGCAACATGAATTTCCAAATAAGTGACAACTGATAAGAGTATTTCTGCCAAATACAGTACTATAAGGCGATTAGGTGGCAAACCATATGAACCTATTCACAACTTTTTTAAAAAAATCATACAGTAGTTCTCAGTCTATAAGCCATGCTAATATTCTAGACTCAGGAATTCATTCCTGCTTAGGAAGAAATTTCCCTCTGACTTATTGTTTGTATGCAGAGTTTTCTCTTAGGGCTGGCCCCCTGATGTCTTGCTATATACATACTTAAGGTGCAGTCTTATCTAAGTCAGTACTTTACTGTAGGTGTTGGTGCCTAGTTTGGTCAAACTGATTTATTTGGCTTCCTTAAAGACTAACAAAAAAGTGAGAAATGCCTAGTTAACTTCTTTGAGGCATGTTAAATTTATGAGCCTAGAAGGAAGCCATAGATTTCTTACTTTCTTCTGTCTGGTTGAACACTGACTTTATGCTTTTCCATTACAGAACCAGTTGACCTACAGCAATAGTTCTCCATCTTGGCTGCATATTAGAATTGCCTGTGACCCCTCCAGACATTCACATTTAATTGGTCTGTTGTGCACCATGGGATCTGAAGGGGAGAGCTCCTTAGGGGCTGTTAGAGTGGGAGTTGGGGGGTGGGGTGGGAGCCAGTGGTAGAACATATGTTTAGTATGCCCAGGCCCTGGGTTCAATCCCAACATAAAAGAAAAAAGTGCTTAGATGATTCTAATGTGCAGTCAGGCAGCCAGGTTTGGGAGTCACAGCCTTGTTAATCCTTTGTGGTCTTTGGCAAAATAACCTCAAGCTAGTTCTCTTAATATAAGATATATCCTAGGAATGGCTCTCAATTTAAAGTTTATAGTGGAACAGGGCACAAGTGGTAAAAAGAATCATCCATTCCTCCTCAGAGTAATTCTAGAGGAAGATGTTGCAATCTGTCTAGTTTCCTCTCTATACCAAGTACAAAGTGTACATAAGAAAACAAAACAAATTTTCAAGGTCTGATCTCTAGAATCCTTTTTCCTTTGCATATGTGATTGGAAAGGAGATTTCTCAACTCTGCTAGCTGAAATCAATCCCTTGAATGTATTAAAAGAGCCAGCCCAATCTGCCTGGTGAGTACTATTTGTGAAACAGCATTTTTAAAATTACTGGAGAAGAAGAAGGATGCTTCATAGGATGGATGATCGTGATACATTTGATTGTCTCTTAGCCCTTCTTTTAAGAGGGATTTCTTGTCAAGTGACTCTTTCTTTTCCTTGTCTGTTTCTTTCTGAATGAACTAGCTATGGCTTAAATCTTTTTGAATATTATATGAAATGTGTCATTTTAGCACCTTTGTTCCAGGATGTCAAAATACCTAACCCAGCAATTCCCAAATGCGGTTCCACATCTTCCACTCTTCTCATCCCAGGTAGTTTAATGGCTATCACAACTTGTTACCTGCTTATGGCAACCTCACACAAAGTATTAGGGAGGAAAAAATTGTTTCATTTACCACAAAAAGTGAGAGCCACTGTTCAAACTAGCTACCAAGTGATTTCTAATTCATGAAAGAAATGTTTGTTTAAATAGCAAGTTCAAAGTAGCAGTCTCTTTTCTGAGAGTATTCTGAATACCACAGAAAATTTCATTCATATACTGCCTATAAGTAACTGATAATTTGAACATCAAATACATGATGTGTACAAGAAGAAAGCAGGTTGAGGAAAAAAATTGGTTAGTGCAGAGAACTGAAGTAGCCTCAAACTATGAAAAAATTTTAAAGTGGCATTAAGGCCTTTCTGTTGCTTAGCTTGTAAATGCTGCATTGTCAAGGGAAAATTTGTTCAGGCCTTAGAAAATTTGCTGAAGACTTCCTGTTAGTGGGTGGAATAGAAAAGCAGTAGTCTTTGGGCCGCCCAAAGAAAGTAGCCCCTTAGGGTTTTCATGCCAAGAACATTGCAGAGTACTGTGAAAAATTGTTGAACTTTATGCAAATTATACCACACTGGATTTTAAGATTTTGGAGGAGAGAGAAGAAGAGGTTAAGAAATAGTAGTAAAAGATAAATATATAAACATGTACTATATTTTAAGCAAGGAATAAAACAAATTCCCTAAAAGGAATTCTCTACCAGGACTGTGAAGTTAGGTCGACTTCTGCCCTAATGGGCTGGCTTGCTGATTCTTTTTATCTTGCTAGGAAATCCTTTCTGAAACAGCTAAATAGATGCTAGTCTGACTACAGTCCCATCTCCCTACCCTCAATAAAAGAAAAGCAGTGTTTCCAAGCTATAGACAGTAGAAATGTATTCTATCTCAGTCTACTAACTTGTCATTTGCTGTGAACTATATTCACAGTTTTAACCTGTTACAGTATTTTGTGATCTGATGGCAGAATTTACATGGATTTGCCAGTTCTGTCAGGAACCAATGGCTTCCTTCCCCTTTAAGAAATCTTAAAATCAGAACTCTGGATTTTTCACATATCAGCCTGCCTAAGTCAAGGGAGAGCACATTGGAAGAGCATGCAGATTTCCTGATTCCTCATAATTTCAGGATGGTGCCCATTCATGATCTGCCTCCAAGAGGCAAAGAGACAGCTGAGGGTTCAAAGAAGGAAAAGTCAATATAGCAGAAATTTTATTTCCTTCAGATGGACCTAGTCTGAAGGAAATCTATCCAACTGTTCTCTATGGTGCTTATATGATGGGTGACAGCTGTCTCCCATCTACCTGTCCCTGGCACTGTGCCTTCCCACTGGTCACTGTGAAGCAGATCACACTGGACTCAGAGGCCAGAATCCAGGACAAGTCCCCTTTCTCAACTTGAGCCCATCACTTCTTTGTACAGCTGATAATGTAGCATTTACTTCTCTTTGTGAAACTTGGGAGATTTCTCCCCAAGAAATAGTAAAGGATTTTAAAATAAAACATAAAATAGGTCTCTGGTGGTAGCTATCAAATAAAATCATAAGATTTCACTCCCTCTGCATTAATAGTGATTGACAGCAAGAATCAACTGTGCCTGCCTCTTCCTGGGTTTCCAAAGGCTACAGTAGTAGTTGTAAGCAAACGTACCTAACAACAGTTTTCACAATTAGTAATCAAGGAGAATTCATATTGAAACAGACAATCAGTTTATAAAATGTTACCCCTGAAAGGAAATGGGATAGAGTATTTTATAAGAACCTACCAGTCTGTTTTTTCCCTTTGAAAAAAAGTCTAACGTTTGAGATTTGTGTCTTTCATCTGCAGCAATTAGTGCATTAATTGTAAAGATGCCTCAGAAAAGTCAGTGAGCCAGTGTAGTGCTTTTGGCACCACCGAGAATGCTAGACTGACTTTGTTCATCTTTATTTCCTAAGACTATCCATTTTTATTATGACCTTAATTATAAATACCTATATATAGGAATAGGATTTTCTCTCACCCCACCACCCTCCTTTAATCATTATCACTTATGTGTAAACCACCACTTTTTCCCCCTCCCCCTTACTGAAAAAAAATGCACTTTAATTCCTAAGGAGAGTGGCTGTTCCTGACCCTAAAGCCAGATTACTGCAGGAGGAGGGTTGAGAGAGAACTCTTGTCAGACCTGTGAAATTAACCAATTTTTAAAATGTAAACACAAAAATTTTAAGCTGTCCTCACCCACTCCCTGCCAAAGGGAAGAAGAAACAACCATTAAATTGAAATGCCTAACATGATTTTGGAAGTTTTACTGGGGGGAAAAAACCCTACTACTAAGTTATTTCCTCAGCCATCAAATTGTCAGAAACTTCTGTGTTGTTTTGTGGGAGGCTGAGACTTTTTTGATTAAAAGTCAAGTGAAAACACCAAAGCTCTACAATACGATCCAGAATGGCACTGTCTCTAAGCTTCAGATTTGTTCTACCTTAATTTGACAGGTGTTCTCAGACTCTCCTTCTGTAGGTTCTGTCCTTCCCCTGAAGACAAGCCAATAGTCCTTGGAGGGTGGTATGTCTCCTGAAGCCCCAGGAGCTCTGTCGAGTTGGGGAGGGGGAGGGCAGGCGGGTGGGCCAAGACTCAGTTGGCAGAGGGAGAGTCAAGAAAGAGTTAAGATATATAGGTTTATATAAACATATTTAAAGCAGTTTAGCAAAAGCTTTCTCGTTGAACAGCTTTAAAAACAATGTGAATGAAACCTTAGCAACTTGGATAGTAATCTGAAAAGTCTATTAATGTATACTTGAAATTCTGTTTGTATAAAATGCATTTTCCTCTTTATTTTAACACTGTGTAAAACAACATTATGCATGTGAGTGGTTTGAGAAATAAATGGTTTAATGATTAACTCTGATTTTGATCTCTTTATAGAAATTGATTTGTTTATGTATTTTGGATTTTTTTTTAGTGTGATGGGAATACTTAAGAATTCAAGCTTCCCCTAGCCTTTCAGGATGCCTACCTCCTTCAAGATGAAATAGAGATATACTTTCATCTTTCATTTCTTTCTTTTCTTTTTTGGAAGTTTTAGAAGGATTTATCTTAGTACAGAAGACTAATGGGGGGAGGGAAGGGAGAACATTTCTTGTTCCCCACACAGGAAATGGGAGACTCCCTCTTGGAGTCTGGTTTTCTTGACCCAGATGTGATCACTCCTTAGAGAACAATCAAAAGGATCATTTTCCTAAATGCCCTCACAGCATCTCTGTTTTTCCTTCCCTTGTCTTCAAGTGGTAAAGTCCATTCATAATTGTGAGATGGAAATAGTATTTATTTTTTACTTCTATTACAAACACCAAAATAGGAAAAGGTGCAAAGAATAAGAATACTTTAGCTAACACAAGGGTTGGCGACTCTTCCCATGAAGATAATAGTGTTCAGAGCAACTTCCCTGATAAGAACCAGGAAGGGCCTGTTGGCCTTGAAGGTCACCCTGTTGGGGTTCAGTGAACGGCCGGCAATCACAACGGCAGTACTCGCTGCTGCTTCACTTCCCTCCTCGTTGACCTGCAGGTCACAAAGGAAACAAGCCGCCACATTAGCCGCTCTGCAGTTCATCATAGGCAGGTAAATAAATCATCCACACACCTAGGATTTTCTCAAAATGCTATTTGTTTCCAGTAATAAATATACTTGGGTAAGACTGGGTTCCCTCCAGAACCCTATTTCTATTCATTCTTTCATCCAGTGAATGAAATGTACTTGTGTTCACCAAAGCCTTCCAAGAGTTCCATTCATTTAACCCCTGAACCAGAAATGTGAATGTTTACAAGTTGTCACATTTCCAGTTGGCATCATTAAACATGGTGTCACCTAAGATTATTTTGTACCAGCTGCTAAGAGGTTCTGATTCAAGATCAGAGGTCTATAGTTGAAATAGTTTCGGTCTTGGACTATTAAAATCATAGATTTGACTAACCCAAGCAGCTACTCAGGGCCTACGGCTTACGAAAAGAGGACAGTCTTCCATATGGATGAGGTGAGTTTTTCTTGGAGTAATAGACTGAGACAGTGGTATTTGAACTTGGCTGGTAAGTGGAATTGCCACATATCTAAAACCTTCAGAAACTGTTGCCTCCTCAAGTGGTGGAGCCCTTGCCTAGAAGTGTGAGGCCCTGAGTTCAAGCCCCAGTACGATCAAAAAAGAAAAAAATGTTGCCTGACAACCCAGAAGATCACTAACTTTTGTGTTTGATTGGTTGTTTTGAGAAGGAGTTTCACTATGCAGCCCAAGCTGGCCTAGAACTCATGATCCTTGGCCTTCTGAGTGCTGGGATTATAGCTATGTGCCACCATACTGGGCCTATCCCTGACTTTTTTTCTGGTGGTACTGGGATTTGACTCAGGGCTTTGCATTTGCTAGGAAGGTGCTGTACCACTTGAGCCACACCACCAGCCCTTTTTTTGCCCTGGTTACTTTGAAGATAGGGTCTTTTTGCCCAGGCCAGCCTGGACCACAATCCTATTTTAAACTTCCCACAGAGTAGCTAGGATGATAGGCATATGCCACCATTGAGATGGCTAGCCTTGGAACAGCAAATCTCCTGATCTCAGCTTTCCACATAGCTTAGGATGACAGGCACTCACCACTGTACTCAGCTATCAATTGAGAAGGGGTCTTGGGAACGTTTTTGCCTGGCATTGAAGTGCAATCCTCTGATCTCATCCTCCCAAGTAGCTGGGATTACAGGCATGAGTCACAAACACCCAGCTCTGTTCCTGACTCTTGAAGCTCTTAGATCTGTGAGCTTTGTGGAGCTGGTTAATGATGGCTTTGTTGTCCCCCTCATTCTTTTTCTCCCGTACTTACCTTCTCTCTGCTCATATTATCTGTTTCATACTGACTCTAGGACTAAATTTATGAACAGACTAGTGCTATTAGAAGATGAGGATCAGCCGAGTGCCGGTGATTCACACCTGTAATCCTAGCTACTCAGGAGGCAGAGATCAGAAGGATCATGGTTCAAAGCCAGCCCAGGTAAATAGTCCCCAGGACCCTATCTCAAAAGAATCCATCACAAAAAAAGAGCTGGTGGAGTGGCTCCAGGTATAGGCTCTGAGTTCAAACCCCAATACTGAAAAAAAAAAAAAAAGATGAGGATCCTTATGTTTTCTGACTTCCTCCTTTCCCTTGATCCTTCCACTTGCCTTGGAACCAAAACACTTCCCGCTGAACTTGGACACCAGAATTGTGTTTACTGGCACTGTGCTCTGAAACCTTTCTCTTTGAGCACAACATTCTTTCTTTGCCATCTCATCCTGTAAACTTCCTTAACATTGACCCATCTTCCTTTTCCTCACAGCCTGGCTTCCACAAAGAGCAGTCTACACCAGTGTCTTTGAAATTCAATTGTACATGAACATCCCCTGAAGAGCTCTGTAAATAAACAGATTCTGAGCCCCCATTCCAGAATCTTCCAAGGGGAAAGATCTCCAGATGACTAATGCCATTGGTTCATAGTTTAGTATTTGAGAACCAGAAGCTGCACATTACTTATAAAAGGTCCTATGCATTTTGTTCACTGTGGAACTTCTCCAACCTCAGCACCCCAGTGCGTCCTCTTAGGAAGAGGACGTATGTCCCTGTGCCCACCTAACTTCTGTTGCCTACAAGGTAATCTAGTGCTCTGTTCTCCAGAACGTGACCCAGTGTCATGTTCTGGTTCCCTTTCTTAGCTTCCATTAGCTCTTCAGCCCGTTCTGTCCAGATTCCTCAGAAGAAGTAAGCTGTGTTCACTTTCAATCTTCTAACTAGATGCTTTCCATTTTCTTAAAACTCTTGGTTCTCCTCCTCCTCTCTGAATTCTGTCTTAATGGCCTTGGCTGACTCTTTTTCCTCTGTCACCTTCCTCTAAATGTTTGTGTCCCTGCTTGACCTGCTAAGGAGAGGTATTGGGAGGGAGGACAAAAGAGCCAGACTGCGAGGATTTCAGTGGAGGGCCATATGGTAGCAGGTCTCACGGAGGAGAGGGCTACAGATTTGGGATTTAAGGTGCACTGGAAACATGCCTGTTCCACCGTTGTATCCTGCTGCTCATAAATCTGTTTATCTATATCCTAAGAACCACTGCAGGAAGAATGCCAGGGGCACAAATTGCATGCGATAGTGATGCAGTAAATATTAAAGTGGCAGAAAAGCATCATAGGAGGAGCGAGCTAAGTAGGTGACTCACCTCAAGAAATGCCTTGTGGAATGCATCTGAGACGTAGAGGTCTTGCCGGCCTTCTGCAACAATACCTGGAAGGAGGACCAGAGAATGCTCTGAAAAGGCGGTAAATTGGCTTCAACCCACAGACAGGAAATCGGTTTTAATTAAGAGGTCCTTTGAGGCTTTTCTTAAAAAATAGAAATCCTGAACCATCACCTAATGAAACACCCATAATGAATACATGTTTAAAATAATAAAGTACTTTAGGCTTGTTCAGCCTGGTTCATGTGAATTTAATCTCATGCTTCAGCTCTTTTAAGGCAGGGGACGGGTGGCCCTCTGTTCTTAAAGGAAAAAAACCACTACCTACCTAGTAGGAATATCTTTTTAAGACAAGTATTGACTTCAGGACTGGTTTAAAGACAGCCTAGTAAAGAT
The DNA here is from genome assembly GCF_047511655.1 of Castor canadensis. Classification (NCBI taxonomy): domain Eukaryota; kingdom Metazoa; phylum Chordata; class Mammalia; order Rodentia; family Castoridae; genus Castor; species Castor canadensis. The sequence goes on along the minus strand of NC_133396.1, from coordinate 88,862,776 downwards.
TAAATCCAATTATCCAATGTTGTAAACTTCTTTTTAAAAAAGATACTTTAATGCCTATTTTCATTTATTTTTATTTTACTGGAGTTGAAACCCAGGTGATCACAAATGTGAGGCAAATGCTCTACCACTTGAGCCATGCCTCCAGGCCTTTTTTGAGATAAGGTCTCAATTTTGCATGGGCTATTCTAAAACTATCTTCCTGCCTTGGCCTTCTGAGTAGCTGGAATTATAGCTGTGAACAACCATGCCAGCTATTTTGTCTTTATTTTTTAGATAGGGTCTTACTATGTAACCCCAATGACCTCAAACTCACAATCCTCCTGCTTCAGCCTTCTGAGCACTGGATTACAGACATGTACCACCACATGTGTCTGCTTTGAATTCCAATGCCTTTTTAGTTCTTCACCTTGTCATCTCCTCTATCAGATATAAACTCTTAGGGTGCCAGTGCTCGTTGGACCCTTGGAAATACAAGAGCAAATTCTCCCTTTTACAGAAGAGGGAAGAAAGTTCTCAAAAGGGCAAGGATTTCCTAAGTTAGGAGTATTGCTGGAATCAGAACCCAGGTACATTGACTTGTTTTGCTCTTTTCTATTCTTTTTTCAACTCTTCTCTTTTGGTCAAAACATGCTGGGGGCAGAGGGACGAAGTGATTCCTTCCTACACCAACCTGGGAGTTTGGACTTCTTGGGGTCAAAGAGATCAATAAGACCCATGTCCTGCAGCTTCTCCTTCAGACTGAAGCCATCCTCTATGCGGAAGCGCGGCATGTGGACCACGAGCATCATCTCCTCCAACTCATCCAGCCACTCCTGCAGCAACTCTGAGCTGAGTTCCTGCTCCACCTTGGCCAGGCTCTTCTCAGGCTTGGGCAGGATGAGCACCAAGGTGATGTCATCACCCTTGAAGGGCAGCTCAAGCACCTGGGTGCCTTCAGCAACGCGCCGGTAGTGGAACTTGCCTTCCTGGTACATCATAGACGCTGAACATGACTCTCCATCAGCCTTATAGAATAGTTCCTTCCTGGTGTTCTCAGGGCTGAACTTTGACTTCCACAGGCCCTAGAAGCAGATTCCAGGTGGGAGAATCACAAAGCAAGAACAAAAACACCCAGAGGAGAATTATTTATTGATGTGGGACATGTTCACGTTATTATTTCATTAATATAGATTAGTATAAATAGGACAAAAAACCTGACAGTATATGTAGGAAAAGATTAATAACTATGTCAGAGTGAAGAATTAGGAGTTCTATGTTTTCTGCATTTCTCAGATTTTCTGCATTTTTATTTTTATAATCAGAAAAAAATCCAAACCCAATAATAACCTACCAGCTTCTTTGCAAGTTTGTCTCTAGTTGTGTTTTGCTGTCTGTCATCCCCAGCCTTTTTTCCAGCAACTAACTTCCAAAGTTCTAGGCTCTGCCCTGATGAATGGAGGCCAGGCACAGATAATAACCTCAGGGATTCGTCTGGAAGCCCTGTCAAGCAGAAGGTTATTCCTGGCCAACTTACTGCACCACTGCTTATCACTTCCTGGCTCTTTGCTCTTGGGACTTAACTCTTTTGTGTGGTGGGTTTCTCAGACTAGGAAAATTATAGACTGGGAAGAGCTATAATTTCAGAATGCTTACTGTATACACGAAGGGTGTACAGGCATGACTCTAAGCATTTTATTTACATGCACTCACTTGTTCAGTCCTCTTAGTAATCCTATGAAGTAGGAGTCATTATTACCATCTTATAGATGCAGAATATGGGGCAGAAGAGAAGGCCCAGATAACTCACAAGAATTAAGAATTCACGCACTCAGAAACAGATGAGTCAAGATTTCAAGCTAAGTAATCCATATAAGCAGCCCAAGTTCTCATTTGTGATGTGAAGATCGAGAGGGCTAATAAATAGCAAATTGTTCTGTAAACCGTAAAGGATAACACATTATGAAGATGCAGTCAGTCTGCTCTATCTTTAGTGAGAGAGAAATCTCCAAGAGACAGTGATGGGCTAAAGCCCTATGCAACATGGAAGAAGGAAAGAAGAACGTACACAGATCATGTCCCAGGATGGGCAAAACATGCCAGGATTCCACCTGCCTTACACTGGTGTCCCTTATGAGTGTCAATGGTCTGCTATTCCTCTCCCTTTTCCTTCCCAAATGTACTGAAATTGGAACAGTCCTTGGAACTCCTGACACTTTGAAGAAGGCAGGCCGCTCACATGGTCAAATAACAGGGCCCCTGCTTGGTCTGAGGTGAGGTGGCATCTGGAGTCTCAGAAGCTCCAGGCAAGGGCAAGGGGAACTATGAGCTACTGTGGAAGCTGCTGCAGACAATGGGGACAAATGTCATCCCTGAAAATTGTCACCAGACTCTCACTTTGCTCCAGGTCTCAAATGAATTAACTGAGTGAGTTAACTGAATGGCCGACATTGTCATATGTCTATGAGACTTTATCACCATACACACCTGGAAGCTGGGGATACTGGGTTTGTGAGGGGGCATACTCTTCCCCAGCCTGGGAATACTACCAAGACCCCTGGACCTCAGCCTAGCAGTCATGGCCATAAAGATTCTGGGTCCTCAACCAATTTATATGTGTGCCCAGACCATTTCTCAGAAGGAATCTACCTACACGTGCCCAGTGACATGAAAGAAGATGAGCTGAAGAGCAAGAGGAAGTCACTGTGGTCTCTTCAGGACCATTTGGAGTACCTTAAAGTAAATGGTGTTAACCAGCACCAGGACAGTGAGCTCATTGATGGCATCCGAGGGAATGACGTCAGTGATGCGACCTTCAGTCTTATTGGCTACCCAATTGTTGATGGTCACTCTGGACTGCTCTGCATTTTCCTAAGGAGAACAGGAAACAAACTTACCCACCTGTGCTACTCAACTGGCTTCTCCACTTCCCCCTGCAGAATTTTATTTTGTTCATCACCACTCTGTTTTTCCCAACATTTGGTTTAGAAGCCATCATGTTAACCAAACTATGGAGATCTCACATACCTAATATAGTGTCATTAAATTTTCATATAGTTAATACATATTATAGGAAGAAATAAAGGAACAAAAAAGAAGAAAGGAAAAAATAGTCTGGGGAAAACTCACCTTGAAGTCCAGGGGCTGGAGCTTCGCTCCGTAGACCATCTCACTGATTTCCTGATAGGTCTCATTGAAGGTAAGGGATTTGTCTCCAAAAAGGCGGTTGGCTGATACCAAGGTAGAGGATTTGTTGACTTTTCGATAGAGTCGGCAGTTCAGTTTGGCAAAGAAGAAGTGGATTTGATCAGATGTTTTCTCAGAGATGGTATCAAACTTAAAAACCTATGGAAGCCGAAGGAAAATGGTAGTGTGTTTGTCAGGGCAGCCTGATTAACATCATGTTGAGCACAGTGCTGGTCTGCCCCTGTCCACCAGCCACCTCAACTGTCAGCTCCTTCAAACACAGTGCCTGGCACAGCATAAATGCTCAGCTCATGTTTTTAAGTAAATAAATGGATAGAAGAAGAATAAAGGTCAGGAAGCATAAAGAGAAAAAGGAAAGACCAGAGAGCCTGGAATGCCACGTACAATCTCTAAAGGACTCTAGAACAACACACAAATGCTCTCATACTAGAATGGGAAAAGCCCACTTGGCAATTTTGGACAGAAAGGAATCAAGATAGTGACTCTTGTAACAAACGCTTTTATGGCATATACTGGGTCAGCAGCTCTTGGGAGTTCTGGGATATTGGCAGTGGTTAGGTTGAGAAAGGAAAAGAGCAAATCCATCAGCAAGGGATAAAAGACTCAGAATCAAATGGTCTCGGAGCTGGAAAGGACTTAAAAGTCATCTCTGCCAACCAGAGCCTAGAAGCTGCAATGTCCCCCAACAACCCTCACCAAAGCAAAATAGGGAGGCTGCTCTTCCCTCTCTCCTATGCTCTGTCCTTGGTGACAGAGGCCTTTTGGTCTTATTTGTTATCTCACTTTGGCTTTTATGGTTTTGTTCTAGTATGCATCTTTTTTGAGGGGTGCTCATGCTTTTGACTAAAAGCATGGTGCTAAGTTTCTCTTTTCTCTGTAGAGATAAGAGTTCCAATCCATGTGTCTAATATACAGCAAGATCTTGTGCTGGAAGATCTTGTAGAAAGGAGGACTTTAGAGACATGCTTAGTTTGGAAATTATGTTGTTTCTGGTGGGGTTTGTTTTCTTTTGTTTGTGGTGCTGGGGACTGAACTCAGGGCATTGCACATGCTAGTCAGACTTCACTCTACCACTGAGCCATACTCCCAGCCCTGGTTTCTGTTCTTCTTTTGAGTCACCATCTCACTTGGTGACAGACACATAGGCTATATGGAATTGTTGTGAGGCCAATATCAGTGTATATAGATTACTGAAGGCCAACAGGAGGCAGTATTTGGTGTCTTAAGAGTTTCTAGTATATAATCAACCAGTCACATGAGGAATACATTACAGGGAAAGGAGAGTCTCTTCAACACATGGTATTGGGAAAACACACAGAACTAAATTAGTAGAAAAGAGAGCCCAGAAAAAAAAATTTTTTTTTGGTAGCACTGGGGTTTGAATGCAGAGCCTCATGCTGGCTAGTCAGGCACTCTACCACTTGAGCCACTCCTCCAGGCCTCTTCTGTGTTGAGTTTATTTGTGATAGGGTCTCATGAGCTAATTGCCCAGGACCAGCTTGGAACTGCAATCTTCCTGTTCTCTGACTCTCAAGTAGCTAGGATTACAGGCATGAACCACCAGCGCCCGGCAAGAATTTCTACAGCTAGTTTCTATCAGGTAGTGAAAGTTTGAGTTCTCATCCCAGAGTCTGAACAAATTAATGAAGTTTAGTGGAAATTGGCCACTAGAGTAGAAGTAAGTCCTCCTAAGATCCACAGACTTTAGTGTCTGGGATTCCACAAAACACTGTGTACCACGCTGAAGGGTTTACTTTTGCTTCCAAAAGTGAGATCCAATTTGAAGAACGCAAGCCAATGGCAGATTAAGGATCTAGTGTTTCCATCTGTGACTTTTTTTTTGTTAGTGGTACTGGGGCTTGAACTCAGGGCCTCACATTTGCTAGGTTGGAGTTCTATCACTTGAGCCACTCCACTAGCCCTTTTTTGAGTTGGGTATTTTGACATAGGGTCTTAAAAAACTACTGGCCCAGGCCGGCTTTGAATCATGATCCTCCTGATCTCTGCCTCCTGAGTAGCCAGGATTATAAGGGTGAGCCACCAGTACCTGATCCATCTGTGACTTTATTATAGTAATATCAGTGACTACTTAATTAAGTCACTGATCTAAAGTGATAAATACTGACCACAGCCAAAAAATGTTGTCATATCCTGAGGCCTCTCTTATCTACTTAGGACTCCAGGTCTCAATATAGAGTCCTAGAATCTTCATCCACAAGAGTCCATATGCCCCAGCTCACCAAGGTAAGTGCCCTTCCTTTACCAGGGCAGGAACTGGGAATCTCCACCTTCAAGTACATTGCCTGGCACAGAGGTAGTACAGAATAAACATATAAATGATCTAATGAATGAACAAATACATAATGAAAAGAATGATTAAAAAAAGAAGTTGCAAGAGACACAGGCATTCTAGCAGAGGAAACTCAGATTTAAAAACAGACATCCAGGTCAGTAATTCTTTGCTTAATTTTTAAAAAATGGGAGCTGGTGTGTGGCTTAAGCAGTTGTCACCTGCCTAGCAAGCGCAAGACTCAGAGTTCAAACGCTAGTACCACCAAAAAATTTAAAAAAGATTTTCAAAAGGAACCATGACACATGAAGTGATGATACAAAGAGAATCTAACATCCACAGTGAGCTCCCCTAAGCGACCTGTAGTTTTGGTTTAGGAGTCATTGGGCCTGTGGAAACCCATCAAGATGCTCCCTAACAAGAAGCTTGGCAGGGGGCTTTTGATTGTACCTCCATTAGCTGCTTGAGGGTGTTGTTACAGGCACCCAGCTTGGTCATAGCAAAAGCTGTAGAGATGCTCAGGGGTGACAGGAAAATGTTGTCTTTGTCATTCTTGGAATCTGCCAGGTGCTGATAGAAGGTGGTGGCAAAGCGAGAATTGGCCTTGGACAGTTCCCAGACCCGACGGTTGGTGGCCTCAGGGATCTTCTTCTCCAAGCCCTCCTCCTCAGTTCCTTTCTTCTCTGGGGAACGGTAAATGCATATGGGATTCACAGGAAAATCCCGGGGCTTGGCGGTACAGATGTCCTCTATAGGGTTCCCCTGACAGGCCACACAGCCCCAGAGGCCAATAAGCAGCAAGGAGAGGAGACATAGCTTCCTACAAGAGGACAGAACACTGAGTTAAGCTTAAGCTAGACTGGAATCCCCCAATCCCCACCAGTCACCCCCATATTTGCCCTCAGGAAAGCACAGGATTCCATCCCACCTGTGGTAGCCAGGAGGAGGGCCAAAGCCTTTAAGACAAGCACAAGGACCCAGGACAGGTCTAGTCCTGGACTCCTTGCAACTGGATAGTTCCCTTCCCTGGTCACAGTCATGTATAAGGAGTGTTGGTGCTCAATGAGAAATAAGGAACACAAAGATTCCTATTGACAAGCAAACATGCACACATGGAAAATAGGCAGGAAATTTAATGCCCAATGAAGAGTTAGGATGGTAAGGGGAGCCACTTATAGAAGCTGTTCAGGGAAGCCCTTGTAAGTAAGTAGAACTTACGTGTATCTTAAAGGAGGGGAAGGGTTTTGAACGGCAGATTTTGAAAGAACAAGTGGAGGAAAGGCAACATCTATGTGTCGAAGACTCCCAAATCTCTCTATAGCTCCAGCCTAACCCTTCCTCAGAGTTCCAGACCGACTGTCTGCAATTCCACCTGGAGGTCCAAGCAGTGAAACGACCCAACTGAACTCATCATTCTCACCCACACATCTTTTTTTCCTTCTGAGTCCTCCAATTCAGCAAAGGGGACCTGCTTGTCTCCTGGCATCCAGTCCAGAAACCTGGGAGTCACCCTGGATTCCTCCTCTCACCCCCATAATTTAGTCAGATCCCAGACCCATTAATTTGGCTTTCTTATCCTTTCACCTGTTATTGCCATTGCCTTAGTTCAGGCGCTCATTGTGTTTTGCTGCTTGAAATTTTTAAGAGCTTCCAACAAGGGGTCATTAAATGTAAAATAAACTAAGCTAACTTATAGTAGCCAGGTATAGTGTGCATGCCTGTAATCCTAGCATGTGGGGAGCTGAGGAAGGAGAATCACAAGTGCAAGGCCTGCCTGTGCTACATAGCAAAGGGAACCCTTTGTCACAAAACAAAAACAAACAAAATGCAATAGCGAGATTGACAAATTAAGAGAATTTGGACACCCAATAGAGCAAACCAAGAGATTAAAGTCTCCATAATATTTTTGTAGCTAGGACAGGGTGGCTAAGCTTCCTCCAGGTGGCTTGGGGTCCCTAGGTCTACAGAAGGGAGTCTCCATAGGGGTTCTGGGTCTTCTCAGTCTCTACCTGGATGAAGACAACAGGCACACAGTGCAGAAAAGTCTCAGTGAGGTGATCTGCCAGACATTCAAGGGACTAGCTGCAAACTGAAGGCAGCCAAGGGGTGTTTTGTATTGTGGTCTGAGGCCAGCTATGCAGCTCAAGAACAGAGGCACAGAGTGGAAGAGAAGCAAGTAAACTTGGGAGAGATGGAAGGGAGGCGGGAGGAGGAAGGGAGAGAGAAAGAGATTGAGAGAACCCTGCCATCTACCTCCTCACTTCAATTGCCTTCTGTTTCCCATTTTGTCCTTCAGGCCCATTTGGAAATATAAATGGTAACTGGAGAAGGACCCTTGGTGCTCAGTTAAAGACAAACAAAAACCATGATAGCCGAGCCACCGCTTCACTTCTAGCCTCTTGTGACAACCCAGATCAAGAAGAGAATGTGTGTGGTGTTTGGGAGGAGGGGTCTTGCTGGGAAAAGTGAACAGGGTTTTGGCCAGTTAGTCAAAGGTCACCAAGATCTTGGGCAGGGGGACAACTGATATGTGAGAAGCAAAAAGTGAGTTAGGAGGTCCTCATGGATTAAATGTGCCCTCTTTTCAGATATATGGCAGGCCCTAGGAATCTTCCTCAGGGCATCCTCTGGGTTGTCCATTTTTACGCAAAGGAAGACATCTCCCTTGCTTCTTGGGCTAAGAACCTGAGGTGTGGCTTAGTGCAAGACCTTATCCCAAGAGGGGTGTGGGTGGGAGGGCACTTGAAATGACGTTTTCCTCCTCCCTAGGGAGAGGGCCTGGTCTTCTCAAAGGTGTTGAAAGTCATCCCCATGAGTCCTTTAGAGGTCAGAAAACCCAGCGAAAGCATGCAAAGGGGACATCTACCCCCTTACCTTCCTCCTGCAGCCACAGTTCCTACCCCATGAGAAAACATGGCCGCTAAGCTTTCACAGGACAAGTGGAGATAGTGTGGTCAGAGGCAATCTCTCTGAAAACTGGTTCCTTCCTCTAAATCTGATTGAGGTCCAGAGGCCAGGGTGGGGGAGGGAGCTGGTCGGGAGGGGAGGGCTGAGGTCAAAGGCTGATGAACAGTTCTTAGGGTTAAGCAAAGTATGGAACCAGGCATTATTTAATTAGTACAGGAGTTAAGGTTCAGTCAGCCCTAGGGAAAGTGTGGCCCAGCCTTCTTGCACATAGTCCCTCATTCTCCTTTTCACCTTTATAGAAAAGGAGGAGAACATGTTCAAGAATTCACACTTGCTTCAGAAATACATGACTCAAGAGAATGTTTTTTCTCGTTAATAAATCGGGAAGTAGAAATAGGTGACTATAACTAGCCAAGTTGAGTGTCCAGAAAGTTCTAGCTTTATTGTGCTGAATACAGTCCAATACTCTCTCACAGTTTTAAGTATGAAGAGAGAGAAAACATATGCAACTGCTGAAATACTTCTTAAAGAGCAAATAAGGCTGGGGTGTGGCTCAGAGGGAGAGTGCTTGTATAGCAGTCCTGACCTGAGGTCCTGGATTCAATTCCCAGCCCTGTAAATAAATAAACAAACAAGTAAATAAATGCTGACCATGGTGGCACATGCCAGTAGTCAGAAGATGAGGCAGGAGGGTCTCAAGTTCAAGGCTAGTCTGGGCTACAAAGCAAGACCCTGTCTCAAAAAAAGGGGGGCTAGAGGCATAGCTTAAGTGGTAGAGTGCTTATCCAGCAGGCATGAGGCCCCAAGTTCAAACCCCAGGGCCACACCAAAAAAGAAAAAGCAAATAAGCCAAATATGTTTGTGTATATTGTTATTTTTACTAGTTATTGGAGGAGATTAAGTAAATTCAAACTAATAGAATTGCCTGGTGTACTGGCTCACACCTGTAATCCTAGCTACTCAGTAGGCAGAGATCAGGAAGATCATGGCTCGAGGCCAGCCAAGACAAAGTCAGGGAGACCCCATCTCACCCAATGGCTGGGTATGGTGATGCACACTTGTGATCCAAGCTACGTGATAGGTATAAATAGGAGAATCATGATCCAGGCCAGCCTGGAGAAAAATGGGAGACCCTATTCAAAAAAATAACAAAAGCAAAAGGGGTGTGGGCATAGTTCAGGTGGTACAGTGAATGCCAGCCTGGCAAGACAAGGCCCTGAGATCAAACACCAGTACATAAAAAAAGAAAGAAAACATTAATGGAGATAAAGGGCAGACTTATTTCTATTTCCTTCTGATAAAGAGCCAAAAGCAGTATCACAAGGATTGCTGCTACAGTGTTCACAGGACACATACGGCAGATGATTGAGGGTTCCTTGAAGTTGTCGCTGCAATCATGGAGATTTTAGAAAGGAAATCATCTGGATCGAGGCTGTGTCTAAGTTCTTAGCTGATCAGCAGCAGGACTTTGAGGAGATTTCCCCTGCAACCATGTGCGGTGTGACCAATTTCTGGGGTCCCAAAGGACCCCAGAATGTTCAGAGGCCCATTGTCACTGCCAATTAAAGACAACTGAAGAAACAGTCCTGTGAAGAACCAATCTATAAAAAGTGAAGCCGGGCGTGGTGGTACATGCTAGTGCCCTGGCACTCGGGAAGCTAAGACAGGTGGATCAGAACTTCTAAGCCAGCCTAGACTACATAGGGAGACACTGTCTCAGAAAGAAAAAAAAATAGAGTATATGCTGTGTCATTCAGTTGTCAACAAGTCATGGGAAAATGACAGCAGGGCAATAGAGGAGGTAAAGGTACCAGCACCACTGAGGAGTGGTTGGAAAGACCTCCCTAATGACTTGACATTAAGAGAGCCCAGCATGAAATGAGGATGCGAGCCGTATCAGTAACTTCAGGAAGAGCTGTCGATACAGCTCTTCTCAACACACAGAGATCTGTTGAGATCTGGTGCTCCAGCTTGTAGGAGCTGTGAGGCCTGTGCTTAGCAAATAGGATCCCTGGAGGAGAGCAGACAAGGGGCCCTGCAGGACAGGTGGAGGGGACCTGGCACACTCCTGCAGAGAAGAGATGATGGCACAGAGACCACCTGGCCAGGAAGTTAAGACTATGACTCAGGGGTTGGGTTGGATTTGTGATTTGTTCACACATTCACTGAGCACTTATTTAGCAAAAACTGAGGGTTAGGGATGCAGCTCAATGGTAGAGTACTTGCCTAGCATGTGTGGGCCTGGATTCAATCCCCAGCACTGCAAGCAAACAAAAAATCTAATATATGGTGCTGGGCCTGGAGACATAATGATGACCTACCCTTGAGGAGTTCAGTGCTTCCTGGGAGAACCAAGACATGAAGACAAACATCCCAGTCAATGATACTGCTCTCTGACTGATGTGTGCTTGGAGGAAGAGACAGGGCATGCAGGAGGCCCTGGTCAACACAGCCAGAGTGAAGGGAAACACTACAGGAGATGACAATGTCATCAGAAATTTGCAAAAGTAAAATAATTTTTTTATTATTGAAATAATTTCAAACTTACTTGCAAAAATAGTACAAAATATTCTTATATACCCTTTGCTCAGTTTCCCAAAAGCTAGAATTTTACTGTTTGCTTTTCATTCTCTCACCCTTCCACATATACAAAGATACTGAATTATTTCTCTGTACTACCTCCCAGTAAGCCACCCTCATAATGTCCCTTTATCCATGTCAGATGTGCAATTCCTAAAAGAACATTCCTTGAGTCCTCACAGTATAATGATAAAAGATGGAGTTAACACGGACACAGTATTATTTGAAATATAGTACTAATTTCAAATTTATAAACCTTATTCTAATTTTGCCAATCATCCCACTAATATACTTTATAGCAGGGGTTTTCAAAACTTCTTGGTCTTAGAACTTCTTTACAGTCTTGTCAGTAACATATAGGGATTATTAAAAATGGTTATGTGCTAAAATAGTTTTGGCTTCATGCATCTACTGAAAGGTTAAGATCTCCCCTAGACCACATTCTGAAAACCACTAATTTATAGTGGAAAAAAAAAAATCCCTCTTTTCCTGGTCAGGGATCACACATTGCATTGGGTTCCTTTAGTTTCCTCCCATTGGGTACAGTTCTCTGTCTCTCCTTGGTGCTGGGGATTGAACCCAGGACTGCATGAACGCTAAGCATGTGCTTTACCACTGAGGTACACCCCAGTCTCCACCGCCTTTCTTTGTCTTTAATGATTGACATTTTTGAAGAATGTAGGCCAGTTAATTTTTAAGAAAGTCTCTCAATTTGTGTGTCTTAGGTTTCCTCACAATTAAAATGATCCTATTTTTTGGCAGTAATACTACAGAGGTAATACTGTGTCCTACTGTGTCACATCAGGAGGTGTGCAATGTCAACTTGTTCCATTACTGATGCTAACTTTGATCACTTGGTTAAGATCGTGCCTGCCAAGTTTCTCTACTATAAATGAGTTTTCCCCTTTTTATTAAACAACATACCTTGAGAGTATATGCTGTTTTTCATCAGATTTTCACTTGTTAATTTAAGCAACGTTGAATAATATTTTGCAAGATGATTTAAACTCTGTTCCTTCCTTGTTAATTCTATCTCCTTGAAAAGGGTTGTCCAACACACACAGGTATGTGCACACACACATACACACATAGAATTAAAAGAGATTTCTGGGCATGGTGGTACACGCCTGTAATTCTAGCACTTGAGAGACTGACACAGGATGATCGAGAGTTCAAGGCCAGTCTGAACTACATAGTGAGTTTGAATCCAGCCTGGGCAACATAGTGAGACCCTGTCTTAAAAAAAATTAAAAGAGATTAACTAAGCTAGACAGCACACTGTTGCTAGGCCATGATGAAATAAGCCCTTTCACCCACTGCTGTTGGGAGTGCAAATTGCTATAACTCTTTGAAGAGAAATGTAGCAATGCCAGAATTACACATGCATTTGCCCTTTCAGCTGAAATTCCACTTCAGGAAATTTATCCTACACATATACATGTACGGGTATAAATGAGGCCACCAATTGTAACATGGTTCACCACAGCAAAAGGTTAGAAACAACTTCTATTTGTAATGGAACTAGTTAAATAATCCAAAGCTGCATCTTCACAGTGAAAAAACGACATCACTGTTAAAAAGAGTGAGGGGCTTCCTCTGCACTGATATGGAAGGATCTCTAGAATATGAGTGGGAAAAAGACAAGTTGCAGAGAGTGTTTACCATATCACTACGTCCAGTGTACAGATGAGAGAACTACCATTTATTAGGTGTAAGTACTTGCTCCAAATCTCAAAGTTAGCAGAGCTAAGATTCAAATCTTTGTCTGCCTATCTCACAGGTCTTATGCCCCACATGATAGCTATGAAAGAAATGTCCTTGTCTTCCCAGGTTAAAACTCAGTGTTCAGGACAGGCACTGGTGGCTCATGCCTGTAATCCTAGCTACTCAGGAAGATCATGGTTTGAAGCCATCCCGGCAAATAGTTTTCAAGAGACACTATCTTGAAACACACATACAAAGGGCTGGCAGAGTGGCTCAAGTGGTAGAGCACCTGCCTAGCAAGCATGAGACTAAGTTCAAACCCCAGTGCCACCAAAAAAGCTAACTCCAATTGCTTTTCTTGAGGCAAGGTTTATGACATTGCCACCACGTGGTTCTTCTCCCTTGGACAGTCTTTATCAAATTCATTCATAATCTCCTCAAATTTCAGGGCCCAGAAGTGAACCCTGGTAGTATCCTGTTTCTTTGGCTATCCATATTATTTATTTGTTTTGTTTGGCAGTACTAGGATTTGAACTCAGGGCCTCACGCTTGCTAGGCAGGCACTGTACCACTTGAGCTGCTCTACCACTCCTGTTTATTTTTGCTTTGCTCATACTTAAAATTTGGCTATTCACATTTTTTAAGAACATACTTGTCTCTGACACACATTCCAGATGAGCACAGCCACAGCACAACCTAGGCATTCCACATACCAGCTCTTTCTTTTTTGGTAGCTCAGTCTACAAGTCACAAAATCAGGCTGATCCAAAGGCCTGGAAGTTATCTGCCCAGGTATTTCCTGACTCTCACCTCTTGGACCAACAATTTTGGGACACTTTCCATCACCTGAAAGGAAGAAAAGAAGTTAACCGTGTTTCCTAAGGATCTATTAGTTGCCTTACTCTGTCCTATCCAACACTGCCATTAAGAGACAGTCTCAGGAGTGTGGGAACAGAGTCACAGCTGCGCTATCCTGCATCACCCCCTGGCTGCTTCGCTTCTCATCCCCGCCCTGCTCCAGAAGCTCTCCTGAGTTTCAGTTGGTCTTTGGGAGTCTTTTATTTTACCATGACCCTAGACTTTGTACTTACTTGCACATAGCTCCCCTTGGCTTTCATTGTTTAGATTTGGGTGACCCCAAATCACTTTCCTTTTGGCTCATCTTAGACTGGCTTGATCAAAAAAGGAAAAAAAAAGAGCTTGTATGATGGGTAAACTAATTTGTGACTACACACACACACACACACAGATTCTATAGTGTTTTAATAATTCTGTATATTTAAATATAACAAAAGCATTCTAAATTAAGCTCCTTATTGAAATGTCTAATCATTTCTGAAACTAGAAGCAGACTAAGAACTTTTGTGAAGGGGTTAGGGGAGTAAAGCTCATTGGTAGAGTGAAACCCCGAGTTTGATTCCCAGAGCTGCATAGGAAAAGAGCTTTCATCAGATAAACACTTGTTTTTGGAGGATTCCCTACTTCTGTGTGGCAGTTTTTCTCCATTATGAGTGGAAACAAGATTGGAAGCAGCACATAGGATCTCCCTGAGCTTTGCTGCTCAGAGTTGGTTTGAGGAACCATGGAGAGGAAAGAATGCAGCATCTCTTCAGGGTTTCCTTCAAGGTCAGTAATTCCCCCTTTCCTAGCCTGCCTCTGATCTCAGCAGTAACTCTCAAAAGCAGGTAATTTAGCTGGTCCTTTTGTACACTGCCGCATATGCTGGGTTGTTCTATTCTTTTTTTTGGACCCCAGCGTAATACCTTGGCAAGAGACAGTTGGGCCCAGCTCCTCTTGTGGTTACTCAGTAACTCAGAGCTTAACCCTTCCATGGAAATTTGGCAAAACATCTAGCACAAAAAAAAACAAGGAAGAGTCTCCAACTCTCATTGGTTTCCAAGAATTTATTAGGTGATGATGACATTTTAATGAAGGTGAGACAAAGTTTATCAAAATAAATCCTGCATTATCATCTGGCAGCTTTGAGCTGAAACACAAAGCATCTCACTGGAATGTGTCCCAATCCTCACAGCAGTGAGAAAGTTCAGTTTTGGTTTCAGGGAAACCAAATCAAAACAGCAAATATTTACTGAACAGGTCCAGTGCACACAGTGCGTGGTCTTGAATGTACCAAGTACTCAATAAACATTCGTGTTTGAAGAAATTCAGACCTAGAGTAGTATTGCTAACCAGTTAGCAAGAAACTTTTAAAATTCCTCCTTAATGGAAAGTTATAATTGTCGAGTAAGGTATTAAAAAAAAAAAAAAACTCATCCAGAGGAGGCTTGTATGAACAGAAATACTGTGCAAGAGTATGCTTGGGAGGTTGAACAAGAGAGAGTTGTCTGGGGTCAAAGCTCATTTTTGTTTTGTAGGTGGCAAATGGGAAAGGCAAAACACGAGATAGGTAGTGGGAGAAAGTTCCCTGGAGAAACAAGATGATTCCAATAGACCTAGAAACAACAGGAAGTAACTCATGGTAAAAGCTAGGGCCAAGAGTATGTATTTTGACAAGTGAAAACCAGTCATGTGATTGGTGCCTCTGGACCCACATCTAAAACCTACGATAAAAAATGTGACCAAGTCCATTGGAGTGGTGAGGACATGAGAGTCTGGAAATGAATGTAGCATGGCAGCTTTGATCCCAGTGGAACATACAGTTGCTTTGAGTCCACTCGCAAATAGCCAGTGCTGAAAACCAAGATGCTGCTTGGGGACAAGTTGTTTTAACTCCAAACAATGTTTCAGGGATCTCTTGGGTGGCTACAGTAGTTCAGCTGAGGGAAGGGTGCTGGAGGCAAAAACCTTGAGCTGCCCACAGATAGAGGGAGAAACAGGCCAGCCCACTCTGAGGAAGCAGGCAATGTCATGCCCTAGGTCTAGATGTCTATTAGGTTCCCTAATTTGTGGGAGGAATCTATCAAGTTATATGACAGGGTCAAGCATAGAGACTAAGAAAAATTAAAGGGCACCTACATTTTAGATCATAAAAACTTGAACATATCTGGACTTGGGAGGATAAAAGGACCACGATAAGCAGAGGTAAGTATAGGATTTCCTTGCAACTGAGTATTTTCAAGTATACTGACACTGCAAAAGTAAATTTTCCCTTTAAACTGATAATGTAAGAATAGATTTGGTGCTTGGTCAAGGAAAGCAAGAAGCAATGACATCTGCTCTCATTACCACACAATTAAACAGTCTCAGAAATCCCTCCTCTCCACTTCATCCCATTGTCCAGGCTCAGGGCCTAATTTTCTTCTAAAAATAGTGCAATAAACTCTTAACTCTTTAACCAGTCTTCTATTTCGAACCATAGTAATCACATCACCCCCTGGTGTTAAGATCTTTACTGGTTTATGCAGGGCACCAATGGCTCACGTCTGTGATCCTAGCTGCTTGGGAGGTTGAGACTGGGAAGACAGAGGTTTAAGGTCAGCCCAGGCAAACAGTTAGCGAGACTCTAGGAATCTTTCATCTTTAACATCCCCTTATTTCCCTCTCTCCTTATGTCTGTTCTTCAAGTCTTACCTTCAATGAAACTTCTGTAGGAAATGCTGACCAGGAGGCAAGAGTTTCTTGACTGCTTGTTTTTCTCAGGATCATTGTGGTTGAATAATTCTTTGGTAATTTTCTTCAGTGTTTTGTCATTAACTATTTTTTGTTTTGGTGGGACTGGAGTTTGAACTCAGGGCTTCCAAAGCAGGTACTATACTACTTGAGCCATACATCCAGACCATTTTGCTCTGGTAATTTTCTGGAGATGGGGTCTCACAAACACCTTGCCCTGGCTGGTTTCGAGTTGCAATGCTACTGATTTCAGTCTCCCAAGTAGTTAGGATTACAGACATGAGACACCAGTGCTTGGCTATCATTAACGATTTTAAAAATGTCTGCTACTGTCAAGTTCTCTTTATCCTACATATTGCTATGCATATGGAGAGTATTGTAGTGGGTATTTAGTTAATAATAGTATTTTTTTTTTTGGAGACAAGGTCTTTGTAGTGCAGGCTGGCCTCAAATTTGCAGTCTTGTCTTAGCCTTCTGAGTGCTGGGATTCTACAGGTCTTCACCATCATACCTAGCCTAAATTCATGGTGTTGAAAAAGAAGGGGTAGTAGCCATTTACTGCGTGAGCCACCATGTGGTAAAAATATTTACTAACTGATCATTGCAGATTAGCTGTTTACTGGAATTAATATACACAAAAACCAAGCTGGCACCAGTGGCTCACGCCTGTAATCCTAGCTACTTGAGAAGCAGAGATCAGGAGGATGGTGGTTTACGGCCATCTCAGGCAAAAAAAAAAAGTGAGATGCTATCTTAAAAACAGCCAACACAAGTTGGGTGCCAGTGGCTCCATCTCCAAAATAATCAGAGCAAAATGGACTGAAGGTGTGGCTCAACTAGAGCACCTGCTTTGCAAGTACAAAGCCCTGAGTTCAAACTCCAGGTCTCCCCCCTCCCCCAACATACCCAACACAAAGTGCTGGTGGAGTGGCAACCTAGGCAGTCAGACAATACCCTTGAGTGTGAGCAGGGCAAGCTTAGGTAAGTGGTAAAGACAGGTCAGGTTTTAGAATTTCCACGATAGATTTTATAATCATTCAGGGATGGCTATAGCTCTCTAAACTTTTGTTTTGAACTTTTTTTTTTTTTTTGTGGTACTGGGGCTTGAACTCAGGGCCTATTCCTTGCATCACTCCGCTGGCCCTTTTTTGTGATGGGTTTTTTCGAGATAGGGTCTTGCAAACCGTTTGTCCAGGCTGGCTTTGAACACAGATCCTCCTGATCTCTGCCTCCTGGGTGGCTAAGGTTACAGGCATAAACCACGGGTGCCCAGCTGAACTTCCTTTTCTATGTATGTCCCCTTCTCTTGAGGGCAGATTCAGTACTAAAGGACAACTAACTGCTACTGGTCTGTAAGGATGGGTTTATAATCCTCACTGATGATGTATTTTTCTTTTAAAAATATGGATTTATGTAACCATGTTGCTATTATCATCTAATACCCAACACTTAATCAAATTTCCCTAATTTATAAAAAAGTCTGTGTATTTGCAAGAATCAGGATCCAAAGTCCATAAGTTACATTTGCTATTTATATTTCTTAAATTTCCTTAAATCTCTAATTCTCTCACCTTTTTTTTTAAATTCCTGAGTTGTTGACTAATGTATGGTCTCTAAGAGATAATAAGATCATTACATTTATTCTCTAACTTCAGGAATGACTAATTGGGGGGGGGGGGGAAGACAATTCAGAATAATTAGAAGTCAGTAACAATAGAAAGACGAATACTTTAATTACCTCAGGAAGGTACCCAGAATAAGACCATTTTGCTTAAGCATGAAGATGATCCTGATTTTAAGAGAAGCCATGAAAATGAAGAAGATGGATGTCAGACATGGCATCTCACTGGATACTGGCCCTAGTATCTCAAAATCATTACAATCACTATATAACAAATGAAAGAATTTGGACTGTAGTATGTACTTAAAGGTTCACTAATTCTCTGGATGTCTACACAAAGTGGCCACTTCAAGTATGTGTTTGCTTGTACAAATTAGCTACTTCTTCATTTTTCACCAGTAACTCCAACATAAGAATAAGATGGCACAGACTTATTTACAAAAAAAGACTACACACTGTTGCTCATTATCATTTAATATAAATGCTGACAAAAAGCAGATTAAGACCTTGTAGACACTTTCATATATTTACAATCCATAAGGTGAACCACCTCCTCCTACTTGTTAAAATAAATCCTTTTATGTGCAACTTACAGGAGCCATAAACCCTAATAAGGAGCAATAAGAGTCTGAGCTAGTTTCCAAGGTAATAAAGGATATAGCATTTTAACAAAATGTGGCATCTTTGATATAAACAACATGCACACAAATAATACAAAATTGAAAAAGATGGCCTAATCTTCTAAAAAATCTGCAGTAAGCTAAACATGTACTTATTCAAATTCAAAGTTCTCCTGCCCTAAACACATTCCTAACTACTATTTTTTTCCATCTCATTTGTTTCAAAGACTGCTTAAAAACTGGAAATATTAAACATTTAAAAAGAGAGAAAATGGTCTATTTCAAACAGGGTTATTTTTCTTACTCCAAAAGAACTTTCAGAAGAGTCTTCAAATAAGATTTCACAGTTTACCAGATGGTAAGGAACTAGTCACAGCTTGTGAAATTCCAATGTATTATCTGTCTTCATTTTCTTTTTTAAATTGGAAACATTTGCAAAAATGTCATTTTAAGGTTCAATATTTTTAAATTTCTCAACAGGTGGGTAGAAACAGGCAAGAAAAGAACAGGGAGTTGAGGCAATGGAAACAAAACAAAACAAAAACAGGCGTGCAAGAAAACCTTTAAAAAATATATTTTGCCTGACACTGATTTATAAGAACAAGAGACAGAATTCTGACAATCCAAAACTATAAGTGATTTCATAGCCACTTATAATCTGACTCAAATCTCATGGGCTTCTTTTATTAACCTAGATTACTTTTGTCTTGTTAAGTATACCTCTGTAGGGCACAATCACATACAATCAATAAGATTGGCAAATTACTCAAGCTCTATCCTAAGCAAATATGCATTAATGTTAAAAAAAAAAGTTATTTTAAAAAAACAAAATAAAATCCACCCAAATAGGTGATGACTACAGAATGTCTCGGGGAGACTGATATGAGCCTAAAGACCAATTAACCATAGTCAGGGAAAAATGGTAACAGGGGCTAACAAGAGGAAGAAAGTACGCACACGAAGAGGAATCTCACAACTGGAAAATGTTTAAGTGAGTGAAAGGTTTTGTTTATTACCTTAATTCACTGTTTCCATTGTTCATGGAAAGTCAGACTCATCATAAAGCTCAAAACATCACAGATTCATCATAAAGTAAGATGAAAGCCATGAGCAATGAATAAAATGATAACAATTTTATTCTTCAAGTTCCTTTCATTCCTAGAAGGTGCGAAGAATGGATGAAAATGGGGATATATATGAGATTTTATGCAAAAATACCTCTCAGGACAGTGATTAAAAGCAAATGCTTCAAAGGCCTTTTAAGTCACAGGAATTTTTTATGAGGTTCACATATTATTGTGAGAATGTTAGCCAATCAGTGGAGAGAGTTACATAAATAAATGGTGATTTTAAAAAAATCAGGAAAAAAAACCCAAAATAAAACAAAAAAACCAATTATCAACCCAATATTTGTTTCCATCCTTTTCTTGACCCTTTCATACACTCATGGGGTAAGGGACCACCTGACAGTTTCCAGTTATAAGATGACTGAGTGTACAACCTAACATGGATGCCAAAGACTTGTGAGATCTGTCTGCTTAAGAGTTAAAAAACAAAACAAAAAACAACACAAAACCAAATAGAAACAGTGAGACCTCAAAAAAAGGAAATAAATCACCTTATTTAGTATATAATATATATTAGAATAACAAAGTCCACAGGATTTTATTTTTCTAAATACACATTTTTGGACACAATATTGTCTCGAGGTTTGAGCTCTCCACCGTGGGTTATTGTGCCTTATTTTCTTGTGTAAATAATGGTTACTTTAGGGATGTTTTGCTCAGGGGCAAGATTAGGGGAATTCAGTGTTTGGCTGAAAATCCAGAGGCTCTGAAAACAAGGATTCCAGTGGTGAGAAAAGTCCCTTCATCACAAGATTTCAAGGGGCTCTTTACCTATTTTGTTCAGTGCAGCATGGAAAACCCACCTATCAGGAACATATGTATTATTAAAAGGTGTTATCTGTTCCTGATGTTGACAGTTTTTAAATTCTTTGTTAACATTATAGCTAGTATCACTCATCAATTAGAATTATTTATGAAAACACCTTTCACAATCATGGAAATAAAATCTTAAAATTCCAAATATTAAATTATTTACTATAATAGTACCTTTTGACAAAAAACAGGAGTTGTTGTTTTTTTTTTTTTTTTGAACTGGCTCAGAGAAGCTGAATTGAGAACTTTAAAATTTCATAAAGGTGAGAGTTGAAGCAACAAATAAATATAAAAATAATAGCTGTCCAAGGTAGAAAGATATAGATGTGGATCAGCAAAATGGACATGCAGGTAAAATGACAGTAGTAGAATGCTTGCTGGTTTGTTGACTGCCTAAGGCTGATAGTAAAATTTGTTAATTGTCCAGGGAAAAGATTACCTTTCAACTCTGTAACCACATATCACCAATTAAAATTTCAATATATGTGAACTCTTTTTAGGATAAAAATATTAGTAAACACTACAGTTAATTTCCAGACAGGTTATTAATTTCTCCTAAAAAGGAACTGAAAATTTTATTTTAATTTATCATTATAGGTGGTTTTTGCAGATAGATTTTATATATGAAACCTTTACTCAATTCTTTACAACAAAAAGTAGAAAAAAATGGTGAGACTTCCAACCATCGTAACAGCAACTTTTAGTGAAAACAATCTTGTTTTTCTCTAAATCTGAACATAATCTGAACTTGTACTAACTATAGTTAATTATTTCTCACCGCTCACATGCTCAAGAAGAGAACCCAGTCCCATGACTTAGCCATAGTGAGAATATACTGTCCTTTAGGCACAAGTGAAAAAGACAGAAAATGCTCTTTTAACAAGATAATCTCAAAATATTGTGTGTATGTGCAGGGGGCGGGGGAGGGACGGTGCTTACACACAGCACTGTAAAAGATGATATTCACTAGTTTAGAGAAACTGATGAATTTTCATTACTTTTACATTTTATAAGGCCAGCTAACTTTAACAGTTAACTTTAGACAAATCTACACAGTACAATCACCTCACAAATACAAAGTTTCATAATCAAAATGGCTACTACTTCCCCCCAAAACCAAAGCAGAGAAAAGCACAAGTCTTTGGCTCTCCTTTAAAGAAAACAGCAGGTTACCGTTCTTTACCAGACCTTTGTTTGCCTACCAGTAGGGCAAATACCACATTTGTGCATCACTGAGTAATGACACCATTAGAAAAGGCAACTTCACAGAAGTTATTGGCGAAGCAAATTCATTTGAATGCTCTGTTTTGAGGCAGCAAACTGTCACTGTTACAGATTGGGTTAAGTCACGGGGAAATTGCAGAATGGAAAAGGGTCAGGAGATTAAGAAAAAAAAAAGACAATCATGGGAAAACTTAGGGATTAAAATTTTAAGCTCTAACACTAAAGACCAATGGAAAGTTTGATGGAATTATACACTCAACATAGCAAATGAGAGTCAGACCAATTTTGTCTTTTAGGCAAAAGAATAAATACATGGGAAAGAATAGAAGGATAGGAAGTAAGATGAGAGAAGAGAATCAACCACATTAGTGCTATGCAAAACAAAATTTTATACATTCCAAGTAGTTGGATATTTGTAATTGAAATTAAGAATAGTGTCATATCATTTGAATGTTATTACTAGAAACCTATGCTATAACTTCCTTTTAGTTAGGAAAGTTGTAAGAACTAGCTCTTTGGTCACTTCAGGTTCTATAAACTATCCAAGACCAGGGTGGCTATTATACTTATCTTGGGACAATATCTATAAATTAGGCAAAAGAACTACCTGTAAGACAAGAAACTGAGTCTAGATGTCTTATTCTCAGTTGTTCAACCTTTTTCCAGAGACCCCTTGAAAAAAGAAAGCAAAATACTTTTATATTCATCACTATAATAAAATCCTGGCTTTGTTACTTAAATAAGCATGAACACATTGCTCGTTATTCTGATCTTAACCATTTCAGAACTATTCATGTTCATCTGATATGTAGAAGTCTTACTTTTGCGTATCTAGCAAATCTCCATTTCACCTTTTTTTTTTTGGGGGGGGGTGTGGGCGCACATTAGGGACTGAACTCAGGGCCTCTTCATGCTAGGCAAGCACTCTACCACTAATCTACATTCCTAGCCCAACAAGTCTTACTTTTGAATTCAGTGAAAAGCAAATAAAGTTGTCTTCAGAAGAAATTAATATTTAAATAAGAAAGCACAAAAGTTGTTGGGTATAGTGGTGCACTTCTATAATCCCAGCACTCAGGAAGCTGAGGCAGGAGTGTGAGTTCGAG
Organism: Castor canadensis; assembly: GCF_047511655.1. Taxonomy (NCBI): domain Eukaryota; kingdom Metazoa; phylum Chordata; class Mammalia; order Rodentia; family Castoridae; genus Castor; species Castor canadensis. The sequence goes on along the minus strand of NC_133396.1, from coordinate 88,840,031 downwards.
GCCAGCTTGGGTAATACAGTGAGATCCTGACTCAAAAAAGCACAAAAATTGTATTTTTATCTGATTGGTTTCATTTCTTAACATATGCAGATGCACAAATAAAATTTAAAAGTATGTGTGTGGGGAAATCAATGCTTTTCAGATTTTGATTAAAAAAAAAAAGAAAAAGGAGTTACAGAGTCAAGTCGTTATGTCCCAATAGGCCATTTACCTTTATTGGCTCCTTATAACACAAAATATGTCACAGAGAAAAGGAAACGGGTGTGTGGCAGGGGGAGGCCCAAACTCTGAAGGTTTTACTGAATTCCTAAACCTGCTGGTGGACACTAGGAAAGCCGTAAAAATTTCCCTTAGGTAAGGCAGAATGGCCAATGTAAAATAGCTAAATTACAGGCACAATGGGCTAGTACACTATTCTTCTGCCTTTCTGCCCAACCAGATTGCCTCTAGAGTACAAGGTCTTCAAGGGATACAACTAGAAATCAGGCTACAATTTAAAGATTTTTTCTTTTTTTGCCCAAAAATGAAAATATATCAATAAAGACACTAGTGCATTTGGAGAATGGATTTTGAGTTATTAGGGGTTTTAATACATACCCCAAATAGAATTTTACTTTTATTCTGAACTTCAACAAAACCAAAACCTTATTCTTTTCTAATACCAGAATGGTTCCAACTTTCAAAATAAACAACTGCATCTAAAACTTAAGAATTAGCTGACATGTCTAAAGGAGAAATAAAATCTCTCCAAATCTGCCTACAGAAGGCTAGCGGCCAATATTATTGCCTTTTATAACTATATGCAGAGAAATGAAAACTCTTTATGACTGTCAGACATAAGTTTCTTTCTTCTCCCAATAAACAATGAGTAGTTAAAGTGTAAATGTTAGAGGGTTTTTAAAAAAGCAATTGTATGAATGTATACTTAAAAAAAAAGGAAAATGTATGCATTAACTGAAAAAATGCCTCACCTTCATTCAGTGCTTCTACCTCCCAATCAGTCATTTTATCGCAACAGCTGCGCTCATGCGAAGAAATCCTTAAAACATACCCAATATATATACAGATATAGCTATGTATATATGTATATATATAATATATATATAAATTTTTATTTAAATAAAAAAGAAAGCTCGAATCCCAAGCCAATATGTGTATATCAAATCCTTGACCAGCCAGGTCTGTAGGGCATAATCAAATTCAATGTGAAATAGTATATAAACACGGTGCCTTGACTGGGCAAATTAAATAATCGCTACTCAAATGAGTGTTCTGTTTGGACTCTCCTACTGGTAGGCAATGGCAGGACTGTATTACCCCTCCCACCCCCCGCCCCCACTTGTTTCAGTTAACAATATGATGGACACAGAGCTTAGACTGAGGTTGTTCTAACCTCAACAAGAGTTAAGGGTTAAGAATATAAGAAACAAGAAAAATATAAACTTTTGCTTTTACCCAACCAAAGCAATGCAGTAACTTATTACATAACCAGTGCTTTCTGATTTAGTAGTATAATCCAGAAAGGGAAACTGAAAATCAGTCAAACGAGGGAAGGAGAGAATGATTATATGAAACAATCCCAACTAAACATGTTTTATAGGGGCTTAGTTAAGTATAGAGTTGTTGCATCAGAATATGTGCAGCAGAACTAAATAACAACAAAAATTCCTCCTTACTCTTCAATACTTTCAGGAAGAATGTTTTAATGCTGGAAAGCCAAGTCTATGAAAACTGACTTCAGGGTATTCATAGTCAGTAATTTTGAGAAGCAACAAGTGATCAATTCATAAACTATCCTTAAGACTCAGGTAGTTTGTATTTTAGTTTTAAAACATGGTTGACTGTCCTGGCCTGGGGGCATTCCAGGATTTCAGCAAAAGTTTCATTTGGAAAGTACAGTTCCAAATTTCCAACAATGGAGAATACATCAAATACTGTGTATTTTCAGTGCTACTAAGTTACAGTTCATTCTTAAAGTAATCTTTAGGTAAATCTAATCAAATAATGTAAACACTGAACAGGCTTTCTGATTACATTAAGAGAACACAAGGGATCCTTAATAACATAGAAATTGGGGAACTAAAACTTAATTGTCTGTTATCTTTCTCTGAAAAATTGAAACTAAGCATTCCCCTTCAAAGTTTCAATGTCCTAAGAAAACATAGCTATTCATAAAGCTAGTAACCCAGAAAGAAAAAATATTACAAGTAACAGCTCCAATAAAATTTAGTCTGCTGCACATTTTCTAATAACTCAATCTATTACTGTCTCTGTTTCTCAAGCACCACAGAATTCTTAGAAATGCCAGTGCTTTTTGTCTGTTGTAGTTTATGGGGTTGTGAGAGTTGGAAAGGACTAGGGGTAAGGAATTATACACTGGGTATGTAATAATACCAAAATACAAGAAAAACCTATTTCATTAAGATCATACAATTAATCAAACAGAGTGTATATATAATATCTTCTTTTTTTAAAGCCCTGCATCCAAGGCGTCCAAAGTTATTAAAATAAAGTTCATTCACAGAACAAAAACAAATTTAATCTGAATTGCTTGCAGATACTGCTAATTTCTTTTTCTTTAAATTAAAAAATGCATTAATGTGAACTATGTGCAGGGTTTGTTTAGTAGTGGTATTTGTGCACATTGCCTCTGGTGCTTTTTCTGCATTTCTTTGACCACTCTTAGCAAAAATGTTTAGAAGTTATCCATTCTTCTACTCCTATCCCCCACAAATTGATTAGGAGCAGAAGATAGAAGCAGTACTCCGAACATTTTAGGGAGCAGAACTGGGAGTAACTCCTGATCTCTGAGAGTCATTGTTATCCCCTCCTCCCTCAGGGTCTTCTGACAGATTCAAAGAGTTGGTCTTGTTTGATAAGAGGCTGATATTCTCTTGTGTCAAAGCTGATCCATTTGGTACATCACTGTTAAAAAAAAAAAAATGCAGTTGGAATTTTTTACAAAAGAAAACATTTCATAAAATAAAATCAATAGGGCCTATCATTTAACAATATATATTAATATATATTGCTATACATTAATAGCTTCCAAATTTTAACTTATAGCTCCTCATCCATATATTATTACATGGTTGGCAAACTAAAACTAGCCAACTGCCTGTTCTTATAAATAAAATTTTATTGGAACACAGCCTGCCCTTTTATGTATGTATGCTTTCATACTACAAGGCAGAGTTAATTAAGACTTGCAACAAAGTCAGTAAGGCCCATTCCTTAAAATATTTATTACCTGGCCTTTAACAAAAACTTTTGACACCTGATTTGGCAGGCTTATTAGTATAGGAAACTAGAAGGACAACTAAGAACCATGCATTTAAAAACCTCAAAATTGCCTAAGAAAATAATTAAGATGTATGAAGAATTAATTAAGTACTATTTATTATACGATTGTTCATGACAGTTGACATGTATCTTTTCAGACCTGCGATGGAGTATTGGATGATATGGGATAGAATGAATTAAAAACCAGGGGGCAGGGGCATAGGTGTGTAGGTTTATAAAAATAAGCAAGAGTCTAGGAAAGATGTTAATACTGGTTATCTCAGGTGTTGGAATTACAGGTGATTTTTTAATTTGTCTTTTTCTAAAAATTTCAATTATTTACAATGTTTTTTTATATATTTGAAATAGGAGGGTTGGTGATAAAGGTATAGTTTAGTAGTAAAGCATGTGCTTACCATGTGTAAGGCCCTGGATTCAATCCCCAGCATCAAAACAAATGACAATAACAAAATGGGAGGGGGTAATTTTTTAAAATTAATTTTAAGGCTTCTTTTATATTGAGAAAATATTACTTTTATAATTGAAAAAACATAATAGTATATTTCAAAAATTTAAAAACAAAGAGAAGGAAAACAAACAAGAAAAAATTGTGAGGAATTAGCAGATAATTCAATCTTGTGTGTGTGTGTGTGTGTGTGTGTGTGTGTGTACTTTTGAGGCATGTAGTCCAGGCTGGCCTTGAACTCTGAATCCTCCTGCCTCAGCCTTCCCACGATTACAGGGGTGCCCACCACCCAACCCATCCCTGGGCTACTGAGATGAGTTTTATAACTCTAGATTTAGCAGAAATATTCTTTTTACACAGAATAAAATTTTAAAACTCAAAACATTTATGTAGGGACTTTTGATATGGCCAGATAATATAATCATTTCTTTCATATGCAATTTAATAGCACTATAAAATGTCCCTTTCTTTACCTGAATGTTAATGTAAGGTCTTCAGTTGGAACCTTGTTTTGTGATTCTGGTTGTCCATTTTCTGCTTGCTTATTTGTATTCAACTTGCTTTTCATGTCAAGAGAACACTGGTTCTCCTTTGAAGAAGAAGGAAATAAAGTCAGTTGCTTTCTATTAAATGATGCTAATGGGACAGACAATATATATATATAACACAAATAAACTGATAGTTCAGAAATCATATTTTATAAAAAGACCAAAGAAATAGCAGACTAAAAGAGAGACATACACAAAAACATAAGAGTATAACCCACCTTCTCACTATATAAGCTGGACAATAATGAGAATGCCTCAAACTAACACAAAAAAAAAATCACAGAAAAAAATATGCTAACTGCACCTCACTCATAAAAACAGGTCACCAATAACTTTAAAGGGTATAAAAACTAGAATGGTATTTGATAAATACATTTCTTTTTTTTTTGGTGGGACTGGGACTTAACTTAGTGCTTCATACTTGCAAAGCAGATGCTCTACCACATAAGTCACACCTCCAGTCCATTTTGCTCTAGTTATTTTGGAGACAGAGGTCTCCCAAACTATGTCCCAGGCTGGCCTTGAACAGTGATCTTCCTGATCTCTGCCTCCCAAGTAGCTAGGATTATAGGAGTAAGCAACCAGTGCCTAGCTGGTAAATATATTTTTTTTTCTTTTTATTGGTGGGACTGGGGCTTAACTAAGGGCTTCCAGCTTACAAAGCTGGTGCTCTACCACTTGAGTCACATTTCCAGTCTGGTAAATATATCTTTATATAACATGATGATACTTCAAAGGAGTTATCATCCTATTTGCTTCCCTAATCAGTAGACTAAACAAAAATCTAAGAATTTGCAATTAACTAGGTTGTTTTCCCTAAGAGTCATCAAAGCATCCTAAAACAAAGAACATACCCAAACCAAATAGAAATGAGAAAAGGAATGATACAATGGGAAGGCAGCTCATCTTCATGAAAATTATTCTACATATCAATCACTCATCATAATGTTTTGGATGAGCTCCAGATGATTCTAGAATTCTAGAGCCACACAAATTTCATTTCACCTTCCCTTTCTTTTCCCAACATAATGCTTACCATACTTAGTTCCCGGGTTCTCTTCCCAATTTCCCTTTCCACCTGGTGTAGTTCCAAGCTCAACTGTTCACTTGAGATCATCCCAGGCCATTTTGGAGGTGGAAGTGGGGGCTGTGACTGGCCTGCCAAGGTGTTCGCCTCCCTCTGTAACACCAGCTTGTTACTAACAGCCTAGTGCATAAAGCCAAGCACACACACAACTCAACACATTTCACACCACACATAGGAATAACCAGGTCCAATTTTAGACCACAGCTACTTAAGCTTATCATCCAAGTATTTCCAATAAAAATAATATGTAAACTTTTTTTTGGTGGTACTGGGGTTTGAATTCAGGGCTTCATGCTTATGAGGCTCTACCACTTGAGCCACACCTCTGCCCCTCTCTTTTTTTGAGTACCATTTGAATTTAAAAAAAGAAAAACAAAGGGAATTTAATTTTGGTGAATAATATATCATTTTCAATTAATTTCAAGTAACCTTAATGATGGCAAAGACTTTTAACTATAATAAGTATGTGGCAACCTTCGAATAATAACTAATTTTATTCACTTTTTGTGGTGCTGGGGGATCAACTAAGTTACAACTCCTCTACATTCTTTTGAGAAAGAAAATGGGTTAGAAACTTCAAGTAATTCAAGCCAGCAGGGATGCTGCATGCCTGTAATACAAGCACTCAGGAGGCTGAGGTAGGAGGTCTGTGAGTTCAAGGCCAGCCTGGGTTATATAGTGAGATCCTGCTTCAACAGCTCTCTTCTCTTCCCCACCCCACGCACCCCCGCATAAAAGGAGAAAAACAACAAACAAACAAAAACTCCAACTAAGACAAAAAGCTGTCTTTGAAGCTGAGTAATGCACCTTGTGGGAGTGAAGATCTGAACATTAAAAATGTCACTGTACTAAAGAAAGACCACCATAAGCAAATGTAGTTTTGCTCATTTTTTGAGACAGAGTCTCACTAGGTAACCCAGGATGGCCTTGAGCTTACCATCTCCCTGCCTCAGCCTCCTGGGTGCTGGGATTATAGGTGTTCCCCACACCTCATTAAGAAGCATTTTGTCTCATACCTTTCAATCAAAAAAAAGGACAAGGCTGGAGGTAACAGCTTACCTAGCAGGCACAGGGTATCCTGTGTTTGATCTCCAACACCATTAAAAAAACAAAACAAAAAACAAAAGGCAGGTAGGGTACAGGATAATACCACCTGACTAATATACCAATTAGTGACATTGTAAGGGACTAGAAAGGTAATGTAATAAGCAGTTTATAAACTGTGAAGAACTATATAAATGAAAGGTGTTCTTTTTTCTTCAGTGCTGGCATTGAATGTAGGTTATTACATATCAGGCATTGAGCTACATTTGAAACTCCAAATGTGTTATTCTTATTACATTGGGCTATTTTTTGTGTGTGTGTGACAGTTTTGAGCTTCTACTTTTCAAAGACTTATAAAAGCTGAGAATTACAGGAAATAAAAGAAACCAAAATTTCTAAAGGTAAAATCATTTGTTGATAAGAACTACTAACCTTAAACTTTAATGTATTGGGAAATTTTAGATAATCTGTTTTCAATTCTCAGACAGTATTACTTACTACTGTCACCTATCATCACAGAAATGAACCCAATACTGAATTTGTTGAAGAACAGACAACTATATCACTCTTTGGCTTTATAGTTTTATGTTCATAGTACCTCAAAAATTCCTCTGTTTAAGGGGCTAGAGATGTAGTTCAGTGGTAAGAGTACTTGCCTAGCATGTACAATGTCCTGGATTCAATTCCCAGCACCACGAGATAAACAATTAATTAATTTAAAAAGTTCTCTTCTATTTAAAATCTCTCAGACTTCTTCAAAACATGGAATAAAATCTAGGTGTAATGGTCCTCACACCTGTAATCCTGGCACTTGACAGGCAGAGGCAGGAGGGCTGAGAGTACAAGGTTAACAATACCCCATTCTCAAGAGACAAAACCAAAACAAACAAACAAAAAAACCCCAAATCACAAACAAAAACCACCAAAACTTGGAATGAAAAAAGCATCTGTAGGTTGATACCTCTAGTCCACGAAGTTGGGTCTGCTGGCTAATCTGATGATTCAGTTGCTGCAATTCTAGCCTCAGCTGTTCTCTCTCAGCAGATGGAAGGGGTTTCCCATGAGTGGCCACTTCTGACATGGACATCCTCTCCCTTTAGTAGGAAAGAAAAAGCATGAAGTTAATTATTTATTTACTGTTGTGCTGGGTGAGGGTACATTGTGGCATTTACAAAAGTTCTTACAATATATCAATTATGTCATACTTGAATTCACCCCCCTCTATCATTCTTCTTTATCCCCTTTTCCCCCATTCCTGGAGTAATTTCAATTGGTATCATTTTTCCATTTACATACATGTGTACACAGTATTTGCACCACATTTACCCTCTCATACTCTTTCCCCACCTCCTGTTCTTTGATTTCATAGAAGAAAAAAAATGACATTTTTGTTTAAAATAACTACATAGGGAGTTTCCTGGTGACATTTCCAAATATATATTATATTCCAAGTATATATGTATTATAACCCAAACTGGTTCATTTTCTCTATTTTTCTTCTTTCTCAGTCCCCTTCTTAAGGTGGCTTCAATAGTTTTAAAATTCTATATTTACTTGTGTTTAGAGAGTATTAAGATTATCTTTTTTTTTCCATTTGTTTTTGGTGAAACCGGCATTTGAACTCAGGGTTTCATGCTTGCTAGACAGGCACTCTTAACATGTGAACCACTTCACCAATCCTAATTTTAAAGATTTATTTTATGAAACTACTGACCAGAAAAACAAAGTATGAAAAGTTGAATAATTTAAAAGAAGCATTACTCGTACCTCTCACTGAAGTGTCCTTGAGAAGGTATGTTTTGATGAGGTGAATATGGAGAACCTCCCCAGCCACCATGGGTTCCATATGGACTATAATCTACAAGAGAACAATCTGTGATGTAATTCAGAGATTTGATGCTTTTTCCAAGGCACCCATAATCTAAAAGGCATAGGTGTGTGGTGTACATAGCCACCTAGAGAAGGTATCTTCCCAAGTTTTGATATTTTTCTTCTGCTTGAATTTTATAATGAGAACGCTTTTTTTTTTTTGGTGGTGATACTGGGATTTGAACTCAGGGTCTTGCATTTGCTAGACAGGTGCTCTGCCACTTGAGCCATGCTCCATCTTGAGAATGCATTATTTTAATGAAGCAATGATGCCATTTAAAGAAAAACAACCATAGGGAATCTTAATATAGACATTTAATTTTAGAATTCCCTGGGTTTTAATTACTTTTCTTACAGAGAGAAAAGTTTAGAAATTAATGCAACTTTTTTTGTTTTTGAGGGAGTTTCAACCTATGTACTCCCAAATGGTAGGCAAGTGCTTTACCACTTGAGCCACACCCCAGTCCTTTTTTGGCTATTTATTCACTTGGAGGTACACGGGGTTGAACTTAGGTACTGGTGCTTGCTAGGCAGATGCTTTCCCACTTGAACCACTCCACCAGCTGTATTTTGATTTTGAGATAGAGTATCGAGCTAACTTTTGCCCAGGATGGCATCAAACTGGTGATCTTCTGTTCCCACCTCCTGAGTAGCTGGGACTATAGGTATGTACCACCAAGCATAGCTCTGCCTTAGAAGATTCATGAAAGCACTGATAGTAAGTGAAGAAGAAGGGTTTTATTGAGAGTCATAAATATAATTTTTGGGATTCTTACCTGAAATGTTAATAGATTTTGTGGAAGCTCCCTGAGGTGCCATAGCCTGTATTGGGCCAGCACCCTGATATATTGTTTTAGAAGTTCGAGAGATGGCACCAAACCGAGATACTGTTGGTCGATCTCCAAATGGAATGAGGTCATCATCACCGGTTTCTACTGCTCTTCTCTGAAAATCCAATCGCTGATCTCTCATTCCTTTACTCTCCACATTCTGATAAAAAAGCTAAATGAGAAGTCTACCCACACTTAGATCTTTAACATAATTTCCTCCAGCTCTTTAATATAGTTAATTAAGAGAAAAATGCCCTTACTAGTAAGACTAAAATCAGTGGTTGCTTTTGGCATCATATAATACATTATTTTTTAAACCTCTGTTCACTCTTCACATTAAGAAATACATTTTATACCATGATTGTGTTGGGTCTGGAGACCTAAGGTGGATGAGTGAGTAGCCCATTCCTCCCGCCCCCAACCTAGAGCAGTATCATTCCTGTATCCTGAAGAGTTAGAGGCCTGCATTTCTGTATCCTAAAGAAAAGATACAGAGTGTGATAGATCTGCCAGAAGGCTGATGAGCAAAATGCTCCCAAGATTGTTTTCCCTCCCCCAATAAAAGTGCAAACCAAACCAGTTCTCCTGAGAAAGCCGCAAATCCACGGCCAATGAGAAAAACCCACCTAACCCAGAGTTAAAACATCCATAAAAACCCCAGCCTTCACCTGAGCAGCCAGTTACTGGTTTCAGGGCTCCGCTGCACTTCTCTAGCTGTAGCCTTTCCTTTCTCTCTAATAAATCCTACATTATATACCAGCTTTGGCTCATCATTTAGCTGCCTCATGAGCCACTTCCCTGACCTGTGAAGGCAAGGACTCTCGGCACCGGCTGGCAACACTTCACACCAGCACGTAACAATCGGAGTATATAATCATTCATAGGTAGGTAGGTAGACAGATAGACAGACAGACAGACAGATGGCATACATATATCAAAAGGCAGAAATGTTAGGGTGAACAAAAGGAAGACATTTTAGAACTGGACCTCTTTCCCCTTAAAGATGACTTACTGGAAACTCTCCAACTGGAACAGGAGGAATGACCTACCCTTAAGAAATTAATTATCTCAGGAGGGTCAGAGGGCCTTTCAGGATTTTCCTGCCCAGTGACCTTCCTGGGACTTCTCCACCCACCTCCTATATCTACCACCAGTCTGTAAGCGGCTGTGGGCTCCAGCTCTCTTGCTGGGGACCTCCTCCACAAGACTTCTTCCCCAATAATAAAACCTGTGCTGGCATTGAGCTGTCTTCCCGCCTATCTATTCTGTACCTTTTTCAGTTTAACAAATGATGCCGAAAGGCAGGACTGTATGCATATTAACATTTGAGAAACATTGCGTTAAGACTTCTTTCACCTATTTTAGAGATTTTTAATTGCATCTAGATTGAGTTAATTGTTTTATTCTTTACTGATTTTATTTTGCTAATACTTATGTTACTTTAATGTAATAACACTTTCTGAAAGAAGTACAAAGTAAGGGTTCCCATAATTCTACCTCCTCACCTCGTTTCATTTAGTGAAAGGCTTACAATGGCCTAAAAGCATTATTTCCCTACTCACACCACCAAACAAACACAAAAAATAAAAGTGAAGGTTTTTTCCCCCTTTTGGTGGTACTGAGTTTTTTTTAACTCAGGGCCTTGCGCTTGCAAGGCAGGCACTAAACCACTTGAGCTAGCTCCTTTTTTTTCTTTCCTTTTTGTGCTAGAGATTGAACCCAGAGTTTCAGACTGTTCTCTACCACTGAGCTATACTCCCAGCACTAAGGCTTATTTTTGCTTTTTCTCCTCTATATTCCTTTTTCTCTGTCTTTTTTTTTTTGTCTGTCATATATATGGATTTATGGTACAGCTATTACTCCATTTATAGCAGTATCGGCATCCAAGTGTTTTTTTTTGTTTTGTTTTGTTTTTCCTGCTATAGAGACTGTTCCTCTCTTAACCAGCTAGTTAAGTAATTATGAAAATCTATATAATAACCTAGAGAACATTTTAGAGCAAGTGGGTTAAGAATAATATCAAGGCATATCTTTCTTTTTTTTTTCCCCTTTGAATGAGACAGCGTCTCACTATGTAAGCCCAGGCTGGCCTGGAACTCACAACCCTTTTGCTTCTGCTTTCTGAGTGCTGGGACTGCAGGCATGTGCCATTATGCCTGCCAGCAATACCACTTTGCCAGCAAGCATAACTTTCATGCATATGCATAAGGAGACACACATGAAGAATGTTCACTATAGCACTGTACACAATAGTGAAAGATCAAAAATAGCTTAAATGTTCATCAACACAAAAATGATTGTTATATAATTACAGAAATATTTTTGAATGAAAATACAATGTATTTTATAATAATTTGTATTATCATAACTGCTTTTGATAAAAGCAGCTAAAATTAATGAAGATGAGCTACAGGTACAAATATGGATACAACTCAAAAACAATGCTGAATAAAAATGCAAGTTGAATTGTATAATTTATATAAGGTCTATAAACATGCAACACAACACTGCTTAAGAATAGCACAAAGCCAGGTGTGGGGCTTCATGCCTGTAATCCCAGCAATGAGAAGACTGAGGCAGGCAGATCATGAGGTCAACCTCAGCTACATAGTATAAGGGAGGAAGATCATGTGTGCAAAAGAGTTCAAGGCTTCAAGGCACCTGGGCAACACAGCAAAACTCAGTCTCAAAAAAATCAAAGCAAAGCAAACAAACAGAAAATGATAAATATTAAACTTAGGATAGAGGTCACTGACAGGGAAGGAGAGAAAAATGAGATCTGGAAGGGGCATACAGGAACACTTAACTACTTCTGGAATGCTTTATTCCCTTAAAAAATAAAAAGGATCCTGGATGAGCCCTCCCCACAAAAAAGAAAATAAATAAATAAAAAGGCAAGTTAACATATATTTTAAACTTGGCTTATTAGATACATTGGTGTTATATTATTTTTCATTATAACAACTGAGTATAATACATTTCAGTATCTCATAAGCTCACATGAAGCTAAGAAGCTGCAATGGTGACTCAACTGATACTCTTTTCAACAGATTCAACTTCATTATTTCAAATTCAGACTTGTAAGAGTTTTAATTTATTTGCTGAAAAAATCCATGATTTTGACTAATTACTTAAAATAACTTAACTTGGGTTCTAAACAACTGTTGGGAAACTTCTATCTACACAAAAACATAGTAAATACTTTCATTTGCCTAGATAAATATGAAAAGACTTATTTATACCTGAACAAAACAAAAGAACCATATTAACTTCAACTCAATTCAGAGCACGCACTGTGGTCTGAAACTCTTAAACAAAGCTCAATTATTTGTGCCTAAACTGTAATGGGTGGAAACTTATTCACCTTGATTTGTATTAACTATGGCTTAGCCTTTACACATACCATCATTTCCACACTCCCTGCTGCCACAACATCTTTGGGTTTTGTATCTTTGGTTCCAATGTAGGAGCCGATGGTATCACATGACCAAGGGGAGTATTGACTATAATCATTTCCTTTGTATTTTCCAGCTACCTTCAATTCTTCATCCAAAAACTACAGATAGAGGAAAAACAAAACAACAAAATAAGAAATGGGTCTGTAAGTAACAAGACAGAAGACAGGGAATTTCTTAGAACATCAAGCTAAAGCAACACAGTGATGGATATTTGATTTTTAAGTGTCATAATAGATTTTTGTAGACTATAAAAGATGTACATGAAGAATGATGTTTTTAGTCTCCATACTTGGTTACTGGCAGGTAAAAAAGAAGTATCTCAATATCCTTCAGTGAATCAAGCTAGGAACCTACAGGTTCATTCTTTTCTTTATTACATTAGATGAAGTAAACAATTAAGCAAATACGCACCAGGTCATAGTTTTGCTAGACCCATTCAATGTTTCTTTCAGTAACATCCCAGGTAAACAAGAACATTAAAAACAATTTAAAATGCTCTATATGGTGAATATATATATACATGGGCTACTGTTACATTTAATAGACTTTATGCAACAATAAAGATCTCTTTTCTGACTCATCATTATTGCCCTCTGCACCGAAAGAGGGTATGCGGCCATCAGTACCACTCTTTTCACCCATAATTTCTATTTCCTATTGCTTATTACCTCTTTATTGTCCTATTGGTATTTTAAAAAAAATTTCATCTGCATTATTTCTCAATTTAGAAATGTGATCTGTAACAGCTAGCTTTTACAGCACAATACTAATAAGAGTGCTACTTCCCAGAATGTAATGTATTATGCAGCTATTAAAAGGAATGAGACAAGCTGGATGCCAGTGACTCACGCCTGTAATCCTAGCTACTCAGGAGGCAGAGATGAGGAGGATCATGGTTTGAAGCCAGTCCAGGCAAATTGTTTGTGAGACCCTATCTCAAAAATACCCAACACAAAACAGGGATGGTGGAATGACTCAAGTGGTATAGCATCTGCCTAGCAAGCATAAGGCCCTTAGTTCAAACCTCAGTACAGCCAAAAAAAAAGAGAGAGAGAGAGAGAGAAAATAATGTGTTTACATACAGAAAAAAGTTGAAATACAAAATAAACTGACAATGGTTATGGAAAATGGGATTTTGGAGAAATTATTCTTTCTATATTACATTATTTCTACAATGTAAGAATTTAGTACAACTGTATGTTTATAGTCAGAACTGAAGTTTAAATAGATACAATATGTAGAGCTTTGTATGTCAATAAAATGATTCTATATAAAGTTCAGGATCGCTGCTACGTGCCAGATGCCTTATGTCTCACTGAATCTTTACCTCTATGGGGTAGGCTTTATTAAACCTGATTTCTAAATGGGAAAACTGGAAATTCAGGGTTCAATGAATGTTACAGCTGAACCTTAAAGTTAAGTATGTTTGATTCCACAAGCATGTCATATTTCTTATAAAACAGTATAGCATAACAAGGTTACAAGATGTTTCTAATAGATACAATTTTTTTTTATTTTTTAAAGCAGTACTGGGTGGGTTTGAATTTAGAGCACTGTGCTTGTTAGGCAAGTGCTGTGCCACTTGAGCCATGCTTCCAGACTTCATCATTTTAGGTTATTTTTCAGACAGGGTCTTATGTTTTTGCCCCAGACTGCCTCAGACAGAAATCCTCCTGCCTATGCTTCCCACATAACTGAGATTAAGATATGCACTACCACGCCTGGTTTATTTGTTGAGATGGGATCTCACTAACTTTTTGCCAAGGCAGGCCTCAAACCTCAGATCCTCCTGATCTCCATCTCCTGAGTAGCTTTATAGGTGTGAGCCACTGTGCCCAGCTTCTAACACACAAGATTTGAAAAATAAAAACAAAAACAAATTGTAAACTACTAATAAAAGATGTTGACTTTACTATTAATTCACATTATTGAGGAAAATATATCCAAATGATAAACCTAAATAATGTGAAAAACTTACTAGGTCAGCTTCATACATCTACCAGTTTACTGTTCACTGTGATGCACTTCACTTTTCAGCTGTTTATTGTGCCACTACTGTCGGCAATTTTGTTTAGAGGACTGCTATACACACAGGATGTAAAACATGTTCCTTATGTAATATGAAGTATTTGACTCTCTTTTGGCAGTAATAGGGCTTAAACACAAGGCTTGTGCTTGCTAGGCAGGTGCTCCTATCATTTGAGTCATCCGTGGCTCAGCCCTTTCTTGCTTTATTTTCTGATAGAGTCTCACATTTTTACTTAGGCTGGTCTTGAACCAAGATCCTCCTACCTACGGTCTCCTGTGAATCTGGGATTAAAGATACAAACCACCAGGCCCTGTTTATATGTTGAGATGGGGTATTGCTAACCTTCTGTCCAGGAAGACTTTGAATCAAAATCTTCCCAATCTCCACCTCACAGGTAGCTGGGATTATAGGCATGAGCTACCACATCCTGCCCCAACATTTGACACTTTTAAAAAACATGCACACTCCAAGCTAAGACAATATGCACAATCAACAAAACAGTCATCCAAACAAATTGAGGGGCACATCATATTCATGGAGACTTAGCATATTGATCTAAGGTAACCCTGTCCAACAGAAATACAATGAGATTCACATATGTAATTTTAAAATCTCTAGCAGACCCATTAAAAAATAAAATCAGTTGAAACTAATTTTTAAAATATTTTTAATTCAGCCCAACATATCCAAGATATTAAAAATTTCAATGAAATATTTTACTTTTTTGGTACTAAATCTTCAGATCTTTGTATATTTTGTGCTTATG
The DNA here is from genome assembly GCF_047511655.1 of Castor canadensis. Lineage (NCBI taxonomy): Eukaryota > Metazoa > Chordata > Mammalia > Rodentia > Castoridae > Castor > Castor canadensis. Next base: position 88,824,652 of record NC_133396.1, on the reverse strand, counting down.
GCACATACGAATTTAGATTAGCCACATTTTATATACTCAATAGCCACACATGGCTAGTGGCTACCATACTGGCCAACACAGACCCAGAGATTCAATGCATCCAAATCAAACCTGAAGAGGAAATCAACATGCTGATTTCTTTTCTTTCTTTTTGTTTTGTGGATACTGGGGTTTGAACTTAGGACATACATCTTGAGCCACTCCACCAACCCTTTTTTGTGATAGTTTTTTTTTTTTTTTTTTTTTTTTTTTTTTGAGATAGAGTCTTGCAATTTGCCCAGGGCTGGCTTAGAACCATGACCCTCCTGATTTCTATCTCCTGAGTAGCTAGAATTATGGACCCAAGCCACCAGCACCTGACTCTCTTTATTTAAAGTTTTGGGAATCTAACCTAGGGCCTTGTTCATGCCTGGCAAAAGATCAAACAATGAGCTATACCTTCAGCCCCAAACAGCTGATTCTTGAAGAGTACTGGAAAATACACACCAACATGTATCTAAACTTAAAATAAAACTATATTAAGAGAATGTGGCATTGGCACAAGGACAGAAATAGATCCATGGAACAGAAGAGTTCAGAAATATACATGGTCATCTAATTATTTTTTGAGTCAGGGTCTTTGTAGCTCAGACTGGCCTTGAACTTGTGATCCTTCTACCTCAGTCTCCCAAGTGCTGGAATTATAGCAGTGTACTACTACACACATCCTGGTTATATAATTATGACAAAGGTAACCACAGGGCACTGACGAAAGGATTCTCATATCATTAAATGGTGCACAGTCAATGAGATATTCTTATGTAAAACTGATCTTGACTCTGAATGCACTCTATATAAAAATCAATTCTAGATGGACTTTAGACCTAAATGTGAAATAAAACAGTAATAAACCTTTGGAAGAAAACAGGAAAATATCTAAATACTGGGAACAGGTAAAGGTTATTTATGCAAGACACAAACTGATAAAAGAAAAACAGGAGTAAAAAATGATCTGCTTACTTCTTCTTGATGGAATGTAGGAGGCAATGTTGGTGATGGTGCAAAAGGAGGTGGAGAGATAACCTTTCTTTCCTCTAATTGGGCCATTATTTCCTTTCGTCTGCGATGTAGTTCATCCAGACTTGGATGGGGCTGGGAAGGAGGAGGAAGCCGACTATAAGGAGGCTCCTGAAAATGGAAAAATTAATTAAAACTGACAAAGAATAGAGGTAGCTTGTACACTCATCCTAACATTTGGAAATATGATGTAAAAGAATAAAGAAAAACAAAACAAAGAAAGCCCATCAGAAGTCTCAAGAACTCCCTAATAGCAAAATTTAGGTTTACTTTTTCTTAGCCAGAACTATTAATAAAATAGTAACCTACTCAAATTATGAAAAAGATTTTTAAAAGTAAAGAAACTTTCATTAAAAAGGAATTGAGTTATTACCATTGCAAAAAAAGGAATGAATCACTGTAGGTATTTAAGTCTATAAAATAAGGGGGAAAAAATGCAGCATACTCTAGGGTATGAAGGTCTGATCTGAGTTGGATGAGGAGCCACTGGATAGTAACCCTCCACCTGTTGGTATCTTTCTCTGGAATCTGGTACATAGGATGGCACTGCTGCAGGTGGAATGTCGATGGGTATAGGGCTTTCACGGAAAATCTCCTCTCTCGTGTAAGACTGAGCAGGGTATACTCGACGGCCATCGTAGTGAGGTGGATACATAGGTGGGTACTGTTGTGGCTGCGTGCCATACTGGGAGTTTACAACACGATCTTGGAGGTAGGGTGGATAATGATCCAAGTAGGGAGGACCAGGTTCAGGAGCAGATGGTGGAGGTCGGACAAAACGGGACACACATTGTGGTGGTGGAGTATAGTACACACCTATATGATAAACAAAGAGGAACCAAAAGCAATAATGAGCCAATCTATTTTTCTATATAAGATTTGGGTTTTTTCTCTTTTAAAATATTAACACAATGAAGTAGTAATAACCTACATATGTCTTTAGAACATTTCCCTGCATATATAGCTAGGTTAGCTTTATGAGAAATAACATACAAGAATTATCATTAAGGCCAAGGATGTAGCTCAATGGTAGAGTGCTTGCCTAGCACGGCAAGGCCCCTGGCTCAATCCCTAGTCCCTCCCCACCCCCACAAAACAAAAAACCTTACAAATCATTGAGAAAAACCAATCTACTTATAGTGTGCAATAATAGATTGCCTCTCATTATTTGACCCTGTTTCTGGTGTCTTAATGCAATGAAAAGCAAAAATTACATTTTACATACATCCTTGAAGTTCAGGCTCTACTGCAGCCTGAATGTGAAACAGAATTAACTGGTAAGAGATGTGATGAACAAAAGGTCCATTTTTGCTGGTGCTACTATTTGGCTCTAGAGTTCTTGAGACAAGAGTTGTGATAGTGGCTTCTCAATTTCTAGACTTTTACCTAGAAGCAGTAGTTAGGACAGAAGTTTTCTACTTTTGTCTCTTCACTGTTAACAGGCTCTTTTCCTCAACTAGTTATGCAGTATTGTTCTTAGACTCATTCCTGAAAATTTAGTTTAAGCCTGTGCCTCTAGTACTTCCACTTACATTGGGTATGTACCCAATTCCTGAACTAAACCTTGTTTTACCTAATATAGCTAGAATGATTTCTGTTATATGGAATTGAACCCTTACTAATATGGTGTATTACATGTTAGCCACCTCAACAATAGCTGTAGTTTTCCTGTAATGGATGGTCAAAATAAAGGGAAAAACCAAGTTTTACTATGTTTTATATACATTAGTAACGCCATGTAAAAATGTAGAGAAGATGACATATCTGATTCAAAGTTAACAGAGAAAAGAAAGGGAAGATGCCTTTAATGTGTTACCACATGAAAAACAATAGCATTATACTGCCTCTGACAGAGGTAAAATCAGTGTTTACTTTACAAATGAAACATACATGTGGAAGCTTAACCATCTCCCCTCTCTTCACTCCATACCTTGATAATTAAATCTGGATAATTTTTACAAATTTGTGTATTTTCCAAATCCCTTCTCCTTTCCCACAATATTAATTCAAACCTAAATACCGACCTCTGGGCTAATGTTTTTCTACCTCTTCCTTGACTCTAGACTCTTATCTTTCCAATCCATTCATGAATCTTTCTTTCTATTCACAATTCCTCTAGTTGGAACATTTTTTCTATGAAATTGTTTTGTTGTTGGTACAGGGTCTCATGATGTAGCCCAGGCTGGCCTTGAACCTGTAATCCTTCTGCCTTGGTCTCCCAAGTGCTGGGATTACAGATGTGCCCCACTACATCTGACTCCATTAAATCTTTTTTGATGCCTCAAGTTCTCAATAGTCTTGAGTCTTACTATCAATTTCTTAAGGTAATATCAGCCACCACAACTGACCACTCAATCTTTAACATACACATGCATACACTACCCATATAGTTTGTTTTCTTCTTCTTTGTTTTGTGCATTGTTTTCTTTAGACAGGATTTTGCTATGCAGGCCAGGCTGGCCTCAAACTCAAAATTCTCCTGTCTATGTTTCATAAGTGCTAAGGATTACAGGCATTACAACCATGCCCTGCTAACAGTTTTGTATTCTTTGTCTACTGTAAATTCTCTAAAGGCATGTATACCTTTTTTTATATATATTAAAGGCTCCACAAAAATATTGATAATTAAAAAGAAGAAAAATGTACTCTGCATTTAATTTATATCCACTGCATTTTTTTTTTAATCATTCTTAAAGAAAATTCTGGTCAGAATATATTCTGCTTTATACTCAGCAAATTTCCATGTTCTATCTGGGTGACTTGTATTTATGTAAATATATGATTACATTTATTACACAACTGTACTTACTAGGCAAAACAGCTTATTTAGTTGACCATAATCTCATTTTTCCCCAAGTATTTAAAATTCAATTGTTTATTTAAAGGAAGCTACTATGTAAGTGATTACTCTTACCTGGATAGTTCTCATACTTCCTAAGAAAAGTGAGTGACATAAATGAAAGATCATTACCCTGCTGATAAGGTGCTGGTTCAAATGGTGGGGCAGCTCCACGAGGATCCTGATAATAAACATCTGCTTGCTGTGCTGGATATAACTGAGAACCTCGCGGTACCATCTGAAGAGGTTTGGTGATAGGCATGGGAGGCAGATCTGCTGGACCCCTTGGAGGTACAGGATGTGGATTCACAGGTAAGGCAGAAATATTCTTAGGGACAGATTCCAGCCTAAAGAAGTAAGATTATGCAAGGTAAAATACTTTTAATGCACATAAACTATTTCATATAAAAGATTAGCACTATTTGGGAAACCTGTTTATTCTAATGCCAATCCTCTCTACAAAATTTCAAATTTTAGCTGGGCTCTGGTGGCTCATACCTATAATCCTAGCTACTCGGGAGGCTGAGATCAGAAGGATCGGGGTTTGAGGCCATCCCAAGAAAATAATTCTCGAGACCCTATCTTGAAACTGTCCAATGCAAAAAAGGGCTACCAGAGTGGCTCCAGTGTTAGAGCACCTGCCTGGCAAGCATGAGGCCCTGACTTCAAACCCCAGTACAACCAAAAAAAAAGCAAATTTCGACCTTTTCACCCATGCAAAACACAAGTACAGGGAATAAAAGTAAGAAGCAACAAAATAAAGGCCTCTTTATTTTGAACAAAAAAAAAAAAAAATCAACTTTTGTTCCCTTAAAAGTAAGTATTAATTATTTCTTCTCCCTTCTACTTTATGTTTATAAGGAAGAAACTAATTCTTAGGAAAAATGACGTACAAGTCAGGAGGGGATCCAGGAGCACTACTGCTCAGATGATCTATCTTTCCTGGCTTCAGACTAGAATCATAGCTGGGGTCCGTCCCACGTGGAATCAGCTGTGTTACTGTATTCCCTGCTGATACAATTCCATTTGGTAGAGCAGGGGGTTTCCTGCTAGGCAGATCAACCGCACTTTCATCTGGAAGGAGAGCTGCTGAAGGCAGGCCCACCTCATTCAGTTGATTCAAAGAGGCACTCAGGGGTCTTCTGGGAAGCAAACGTTTGTTCATTTTACGAAATCTATTTAAAAAGCAAAAAAGCACATAACAAAAATCAAATACAAAAGCAAAACCAAGAACTAAAATGAACTAGAAAATATTATTTCCTAGAAATTCTCTCTGCTCTATCAACTTGCAAACTACGTGTATGTTTTCTATAAATTCTCAAGCAGCAGGAAATAATGATTCTGTGCAAAATTCCTTGCAATAAGCATTTGCTAATATATAAATTATAACATTATAAATCATGTTATTAATATTTTACTATAACATATACTGAAATTCCTATTTCTAAAACAGTCAAAAGGTTTAGAAGGAAGGTTAGAAAAACTGTCAAAAGACAGTTTGAAATATTTAACCTTTACTTTTCTTCAAATGTATTCCTGGGATACAGTGAACTTATGTTAAATATTAAGAATAATCTGGGTATGGTATGTATGCCAGCACTCAGACAGCTGGTACAAGAGGAATGCAAGTTCAAGTCCAGTCCCAGCTACACAGCATCTCAAAAAATCAAAAAGAATAAACCAAGTTCAATATCCAGCACCAAAAAGGAAAAAAAAAAAAAATGAAGCCAATGTGCATTGTGAAAAGTTTACCATTTACTATACTAAAGGAAAAAAACCACTTAAGAATTACTTCGGGAGGGGGTGGGGGCAGGGGGGAGAAATGACCCAAGCCTTGTATGCACATATGAATAATAAAAGAAAAATGAAAAAAAAAAAAAGAATTACTTCAGAGATGCTAGCATGTCACTATATAAAATTGAAATTATTCTAAAAGTTAGTTAATGGAAACAATACAGAATGACCTAAATTAAACAAATGCTGTGGTAAAAGAACGTACACAGATTTTAAATCTGAAAAAAGAAGAAAAATTAAGCCACTGGACTTGCTACTCAACAATGAAAACAAGCCTATTTACAACTACTAGGGCATTTATATATAGCAATTACTAAAAATCAGTGAAAATTACTAGAATTCTATTTTTTTTTTAATGAAAATAACTCATTTTGAGAGTTTGTTAACAATAGTTTCCTATTCAATGGAACAATGTAATGAAACAATGAAGAAAATTTTCAAAATTTTATTAACTCTAAAAATTTCCTATTCATTAAAGAGAATACAGTACTTTTTTTGCATTTATCAAAGTCAACAAATTAGTCTATTTATTGCTTATCTCAAAGGTTGAGTCTCATGATTTCCATACTTACTTTTCCAGTTCCTCTTGTGAGTGTGCAAATGTACAGCTGGCCCCACGAGGGCATCCTCCCCTCTGCTTCATATCTCGACACATGTATGTTTTATATTTGCTATGCTGTGGAGGCTAATACCAAAATCAAAACATTAGGCATAAAACAAAACCCATCTAAACAAAAAAACAAATTTTATGCCAGTTTAGTATCTTGATAATCTAGATAAAGAACTTAGACTAAATCCCATGTTTATTTAAACTATCCAGAGCAAAAGTTCTGAAAGGTCATTCTGTTTGATGTCTCAGAAAATTCAAAAATAAATTTAAAAGTAGTCCTGAAAAAAGACACTATGATTTTTTGACACATTAATATTTATTCTCAAACATGTCTTAAACCATATAAATTACTGAGTAAATCTCAAGGAGGCTCTTAGACCTCCTTTACAAGTTTTATAACAGAACAAAACACTGGAATTTAAGACTTGCAAATGTATAAACTCTTCTAGTATCTGAGTTGTGCAGTGTTCAGTGTTAGTTACACATATAATTATTTCCTATAAAACACTACAAAAGCCTACAAAAGGTCCTATAAGTAAAGAATACCCTATAATCAATTCTTGACATGAAAAGGGCCTAAAAATTTGTGAAGGTACAAATTAAATTTATTATCCACAACTCAAGTATAAGGTAGGAGGACAGATGGAAGTTAGTGAGATGCCAAACACAACACCAAACTGAACAAATTTAGTATATTTTATGACTTTATAGCAAACCCTTGAAGGTTTGTCTCATTATTTTTGTGATACTCTTTACGATGTTGACTAGAACACAAAGTTAAAAATTTTAGGTTTTTCCTTCCTTTATTTTTGCGGTTATTGGGGGTTTGAACCCAGTGAGTGCCTTGTGATGGCTAAGCAGGCACTCTACCACTTGAGTCTCTCCACTAGTCCTCCCCTTTATTTCTTAATCATAAAATAAAGTCCTGTTCTATGTTTAGACTAATTAGGAAAAATCATATCCAGATTAATCTACTTTTTAGTAGGATTTTTAAAAATATTTCCTGCCTTACCAGGTGATCGATTATTAATATTTACCTAAGCTAGGTAAATTAGTAACAGAGTTCTAAGTTCACAGGCTTACACTGCAAAGTGAAAGCTCGAATGAATCTAAAATCTAAATCCTGAAGATAAAATTTAAAGTTCTAGCCCAAACATATAATTTTTATTTTTAACTGGGGTTGTGAACTCAGGGCCTCACCCTTGCTAGGCAGGCATTCTACCACTTGAGTCACTCTGCCAGCTTCCAGCCCACGGTCACAGATTTCATTTTTCTTTTTATTTACTTATTTTTTAGGGTGCAGTACTGTGCTTTGAACTCAGGGCCTCATACTAGGCTCTATCACTTGAGCCACTCTGCCAGCCCCAAATATTTCATTTTTAAAAACTGAGAAAGAGGGCCAGGTGTGGTGGTACATGTCTATAATCCCAGCTTTGTGGGAGGTGTAGGTAAAAGGATCTCAGTCTAAAGCCAGCTTGGGCAGAAGATGGTAGATTCTATCAGAAAAATAAAGGTAAAAGGATTGCAGAGATGGCTCAATTTGTAGAACTCCTGCCTAGCAAGCAGGAGGCCCTGAGTTTAACTCTAGTACACCCTTACCTCCCCACCCCGCCCCCCAAAAAAAGAGAAGATTTGATACACATTATGAACGAAAAACCTTAAAATACTAATACAGAAGGACTGGGAGCATGACTAAAGTGATAAGAGTCCTTACATAGCAAGCATAAGGCTCTGAGTTCAATCTTTAGTCACACATACACACACACACACACACACGAAAAAAAAACTGGGCTGGGGTATGGCTCAAGTTCAGGCCTTTAGGTTACCCCCCACCCAAAAAAGAAAAAAAATCTATACAAATTTAAGCAATGTTGGAAATACAGCCTCAGTATTAAGAAATAACATCTATTGTCAAATTGAAATATAATAAAGTAAGAGAATAATCTTTTAAAAATGGAATAAACTTTATCACAGAATCCAATTTCTCCATCAAATGCTGCTACATCCAGTGTGGAAAGAGACTGCAGTACAACAACTTAAGCTCAATAATGATTATTTATTTATTTATTGCTGTACTGGGGTTTGAAATCAGGACCTATACCTTGAGTCACTCCTCCAGCCCTTTTTTGTGATAGGTTTTTTCAAAACAGGGTCTAGAGAACTATTTGCCTGGGCTGGCTTCAAACCTTGATCCTCCTAGTCTCTACTCCTGAGCAACTAGGATGACAGCCGTGAGCCACCAGCACCCAGCATGATTATTTTAATGTCAGAGAAAATTACTAGGCAAAACCAGTACATTGGCTGCTATCCATGATAATTTAGTTTCAATAGTCAGAGTCTCAAAATACCTTGTCAATTTCTTTGGCTTTTCACCTGTAGGTATACCCATAGTGGCTTACCTATAAATTTCAAACTGTTCCCCCTTACCTGCTGTTGATCTGCTCCTTTTTTGCTGTGGTTCTGGATATAATCCACCAGCCCATGTACCACTGTACGCACAGCAACCAGTCCATTTTCCAGCTGTTCCCAAGTAGGAGGAGGAGCATCTGTATAATAATTTTTTGAAGTATTTTAATGTTATTATCTTGCCCAATATTAAACTAGTAAAGGACTTAGTGCCAGCACTTCAGTATAATCAAGTTAAGTATTATACTGCTTTTCAAACAATAACATATTCAACTAACCATCATTTTAAAGGAACAGACATATTCTTTAAAAGCTGGGGTTGCAAACTAAACCACAGAGAAAAGGAAAGTAATAAAGTAATTAAGTCAGTCAGACAATAATGGTAACTGTCATTAGACCATGAGTACTGAAGAGAGAACAGAGTGACATGGACTATGTTGAACTGAAGAGCTTCTCTTACCAAAGGGTGTGGTTATCACTCAGCTTTAGTTGGATGTCATTATGTGAAGATGAAAGGCTGGCCCACTAGATACAACACTGTTTCTTGGGGACACATGAAATCTGAGATTCTTAAGTAAAATTAATCACTTGTTTCATTTGTTGTTGTTTTTATGATGCTCAGGATTAAACCCATTTGCACATACTAAGCAAGAAGTTTACCAAAGAGCTATACTTCCTACCAAAATTTAAGTTTTCAAGTGTTGGCACCTAACAAATTTAAACAGTGTTACACAGCCCAACACTGTGTGGACCACACAAAACTTAACTGTGGCCTATCTACAGTCAGCAAAATTGTACATTTATTTTGATGTTTCATATAAACTAGATACCAGTAAACAGAAAATTTAATAAAGTTTAATAGAGTAGCTATATAAAGCCACTCTGCTGTAAATCTACTTCATTTAGTGTTTGCCAACATTGTGATGTAATTTTAGTATGGAAAAATTAACCACAATGCTAAATATGAAATAATCACCAGGAAAGACTTCTAGATGACGACATGTGAACTGGGCTTTGGACACATGAGATTATATTGGGAATGGGTATCAATATAAAAGAAAAGAAGTGTAAGGAATAAAGTCTGAAATGCTCCAAAGACTATGGAGATGTGAAGTAACAAAAGGGCACTGAGGGGTATCTAATAAAATAAGGGAATTAGGAGAATGTGGTAGCTGCAAGCAAAGAAAAATCATTTTAAAGAAGACAGAGTAAAACGGCAATGCTGCCAAATGCTACTGACAGGTCAAATACAAGGAGCCCTGAGAACCTATGGAATTGGCTATAAGGAAGGCACTTGTAACCTCAACAAAATAAATCTGGATAGACTGGTAGAGGATAAATGACTGACTGGAGTGAGTTCAAGACAGTGTCATTAGAACTGGGGATGTACCTCAGTGCTTACGTGCAAGAGGATACTTATTGAAATAAGATATGAAGAATGCAAAAATGGAATCAAGGAAATGGAAGTAAGGAAATACAGAAAAAAATGAGAAAAACTTGTGTTCTGACAGAGAGGTGAGAAAGGTAAAATAAAGCACAATTTTGTGATAGGAGAAAGGGAAAATATAAAGGAGCTCAGAGATATCTATTTTCCTAGTGAGGTCAACAGCAAAATATATAAAAGTATTAAATAAATATTAATAAATGTTAATGAGCTAAAGAGGGATAAGATTTGTAGGAAAATACTATATAAAAGATCTGGAAAAACTACTCTGGGAAATTCTACAGCAATATAGCAAAACTAATTAATCACTGAGCAACACTTAGGGGACACATAAGACAGTCCATTAATTTCCCTTGGGTTTACCTGGACTAGGGTCAATGTTTGCTAATAGCTCCAAATGGGGTCTTAGTCGGTTCAAGTTTGCTGGATCTCCAGTCCGCTGCAGAGCAATTGTTAGTTCCTGAACACTCTGTGCAAAAGAAGCTGGGGTCTGTAACTTAAAAAAAAAAAAAAAAAAGGTAAAAATTGTTATAAATAATAACTTCATGATCATTTCTGTAATTTTATTAAATTTAGTTTGTATCCACTCACACATCCTACCTATGCTCTGTCCAGACTGAATTACCTTCCAAATAACCGAACTTTGAAAATACAATCTGGAGATACTTCTATACTACATCAAGAATGACTGCACTAAGCTCAGTCAAGTTAAAAGAGATCAAAGAATAGAACAATGAATAGAAACCTCACACATTCAATCTGAAGTGCATCTTCACATTAAGTGATCTAAATAATTTTGAAAGTCTACTTCAGCTCAAAAATTTCTGTGTATAGCTAGCAAATATTTTCTCCCACTCTGTGGGTGGTCTCTTTAGTTTAGAGACCATTTCTTTTGTTGTGCAGAAGCTTTTTAATTTTATGAAGTCCCATTTGTCCATCCTTTCTCTTAGTTGCTGGGGTGCTGGGGCTCTATTGAGGAAGTCCTTCCCTATACCTGTTAGTTTCAGAGTGTTTCCTGCTCCTTCCTTCAGAGTTTCGGGTCTGAAACTCTTGAGTTGATACTAGTACTGGGTGACAGACATGGATCTAGTTTTAGTTTCTTGCAGATGGATAACCACTTTTCCCAGCAGCATTTGTTGGAGAGGCTGTCTTTTTCTCCATCGTATATTTTTGACCCCTTTGTCAAAAATAAGGTGGGTATAGTTGTGTGGATTCATATCCGGGTCCTCTATTCTGTTCCACTAGAGAACATCATTCTGAGCGAGGTTAGCCACACTCAGAAGACCAAAAATCGTATGTTCTCCCTCATATGCAGTCTTTAGATCTAGGGGAAATACAGCAACGTTGTAGGACTTGGGTTACAGGACAAGGGGAGAACACATACGGGAGGTATGCGGTTAGATAGAAAACCCAAAACATGAAAGCATTTGATGTTCCCACACCAGAGGAATTAATACAGAAACCTTAAAGCGACAGAGGTCAACACGAAAAGGGGATCAGGAACCAGTGTAAAGATCAGTTAGAGATGAATCAACCTGGGTTGTAACACATTTGTACATGAAAGCAATGCTAGGAATCTCTCTGTATAGCTGTCCTTATCTCAACTAACAAAAATGATACGTCTTTCTCTATTATTGCTTATTTCTACTCTTCAACGGAACTGAAGAAAAGCACAGAACAGGTTCTGCCTGGAAGCGAGGAGAGAGCGGGAGAGGGTGGAGGTGGGGGGTGGGGGCAGAAATGACCCAAACAATGTATGCACATATGTACATATGAATAAATGAATAATAAAAAAAAATACCACCAAAAAAAAATTTGTTTGGAATTCTTGGAAGGAACAGGTTATGTATTATTGCTCCAAGGCTTAATGAGACACATACTCATATTTATTCCTCAGCTGGCCATATATGCCACCTTTAACTGGAAAAGAAGCTGATTTTGTGACAATAAAAACCTTAAGTGTTTGTGTGTGTGTGTGTGTGTGTGTGTGTGTGTGTGTGCGTGCGTGTGTGTGGTACTTGGATTTGAATTCAGGGCTTCACTTTAATTTATTAGGATTAGTGCTTTTCTTGTCACTTCTAATTAATTCTCAAATTGAATTGTCCAATGGTAGCCTCAGCAAAGTATGGTTGTTTAAATTTAAATTAATTAAATAAAATAAAAATTTTAGTTCAACAGTTACACCTTACATCTAAAATGTTTAATGGTGGCTAGGGATGTAGCTCAGTGGTAGAGCATTTGCTCATCATGTGTGACACTCTAGGTTCAATCCCCAGAATCACCAAGAAAAAAAAAAACAAACTCAAAACAAAACAAAACAAAATTCAACATATGGATCTTACAGATGATTAAAAGGCTGCTATGGGAAAACAATACAGGCATACAGAAATACAATTTAAATAAGAGAATCATCAAAACTCAAACAGAACAAGAAAGGGAGAGAGGCAGTGATAAAAATAGACAGGAGACCCTCAAAAGAATGTGGGAGAGCACTAGATAAAGCATTATAACTCTAATCAAGTATTTATACATAAACAAACTAGCACTCTGATATTACTAGCTATGACGTGACACTCAGCCACAGCAAATTCAACTTTCAAAAGCCTGACAGAATTCACTTTAAAATTACTTGTTAAACAAAAGAACTACTACATCACAAATTATCAAAACCCCAAGATTAGTCTAAGAAGTTAAAGGACAAAAAAGGCTCTACCTTGTCAATAATGGACTGCATATGAGATTTGTGAGACTGGTCTCCATAAAGCAAAGAGGACCATTGGTCTGGTGCAATTCTTAAGCCCGCTTCCATAGCAATCTGTACTATCTGGGAATCATGTTCTCGTCGCAGAGCTTCATAGGTTCTAAATTCCTCTTTCAGCTGCATCAAGGAAGAGTCTTCATCACGTTTGGTGACCTAATAAGATAAAAAAAATCTCATAATGAGGTTTAAAAAAATAGTAAGTTTATACTTTGTGTAAGTACATATAAACAACATAATTTTAAATGCAACATTTTTTAAAGCAACAATAGCAAGATAAAAATGGGATTATACCATTCTGTCTGTGTAATATCTCCCATTATCTGATAATGGGATCTTTTTTTGAACTCAGGGTCTTGTGCATTCTTCTAGGCAAGTGTTCTACTTGAACCAAGTCTCCAGTCTCTGGATAGGGTTTTTTTTTTTTTGGTTTTTTGTTTTTTTTGGTGGTACTTGGTTCTCCTCTGGAGGACTCAGGTCCTCATGCTTGCTAGGCAGGTACTCTATACCACTTGGCCATTCGACCAGCCCTGTTTTGTGCTGCCATTTTCAAGATAGGGTCTTATGAACTATTTACTGGGGCTGGTTTCAAACTGTGATCCTCCTGATCTCTGTTTTCCAACAGCTAGGATTATAGGTATGAGTCACTGGCACCTGGCTCCCTTGGTAGGTCTTATAGAAAAAAATAAACATGTGTGGGAATGAAATTCAAAGACTCAGTTGAACTTAATACTTGTACACAGTTTAAAGTTTATGTGTGCTATGCATGTTTAAAAAGAAGTAAATAGTTATATGGGTACAATTATTTGAAAACACAGTGCATGTTTCTTCTCCATAAACGTAGATCATGACTCTACGGCTTGGCTGGCATTGAGCTACCTGGTATTGATCACTGAAGAACTTCAGATGCTGGTGTGATTCTAAAGATGACTAATTTGTACCAGATTTAATTTCTCCATGGAGTTTTCTAAAACAGGCCACTACCAGAAAGTGTAAAGTTTGAGATGTGGGACATTCAAGGGTGAATGTTAAGACTAGCAGGGGAAATAACATTTGAATCTCCCCCCAAAAACAACCTGTTTGCACATAATGCTGCAGCTCTTTTGGTTCCATGCATCTTGCAAAGAGGGGAAGAGGAGATAATCCATTCCAACAAGTTCTGAAGGCATGCACAATGTAGCCCACCTGTCAGCTTTAGTAAGCTTTTAGGTGTTTTTTTTCCTAATTAAAACTTCACAAATATTACTTGCATCTCATGCATACAATTATAACAGTGAATTATGGGTAGCAACATGTACAGTCAGGAATAAGTTATATAACATCTGGCTGTCAATCACACTAGCCTCACCTAAAGACATGTTCAAGTTTTACCCTCCAGCTTGATCAAAGCCACATAAAAGGCAGATAGACCCCAGACAATCAGGGCACTTGAGCTGCTGTTCCTCCCTTATGGGCACTACTTTCATTTTCAATAAACCTGGCTGCTTTGATATGCATTCCTTATCTCTGGGATCAGTTCTTTGATTGTGACCCCAGACAAGAACCTGACATGATCCCTGGCCCACTGGTAACAGGACTAGAAAAGTAACGATAATAATACCTTTTAATAATGTATTCCATTCTTTTTACAAAGAAAGAAGGTCCAACTTACATTTTGTTAGGTAAGTCCATTGAAAGACCAAACAGATAAAAATCAAGAATTAAATTACACTTTGCTATTATGCAAAGACAGGTAAAGATTAAATGTATGCGTATACCTATGAAAGCATCCTCTCAATATAAGCTAAATCTCATTACAAAGAATACAAGAAAGAGTATGTTTTCTACATATATATTGGTTTCCCACATTTGGCACTCAACATTAAAAGCAAGAGAATGTGGGGTGAGATCTTCCGGGCACTGAATGAAAATAACTTCAACCCCAGGATACTCTACCCAGCAAAACTATCATTCAAAATAGATGGAGCAATAAAAGTCTTCCATGATAAGCAGAAACTAAAACAATATGTGACCACAAAGCCACCACTACAAAAGATTCTTCAAGGGATTCTGCACACAGAAAGTAAGACCCAACATAACCATGAAAGGACAGGTAGCACCAAACCACAGGAAAAGCAAGACAGCAGAGAGCAACTTCAACTTAGGTACACACAATCAAACCTTCAAACAACTAAGACAACTAAATGACAGGAATCACCATACACCTATCAGTACTAACACTTAATGTTAACGGGCTTAATTCACCCATCAAAAGGCACCATTTGACGAAATGGATTAAAAAGGAAGATCCAAATATTTGTTGCTTACAGGAGACCCATCTCACCAAAAGAAATAAGCATAGGCTTAGGATGAAAGGCTGGAAGATTTACCAAGCAAATAGCCCACCAAAACAGGCAGGAGTAGCAATACTTACCTCTGACAAAGTAGACTTCAAACCTACATTGATCAAATGAAATAAAGAAGGACATTCCATACTAATAAAAGGGGAAATAGACCGAAAGGAAATAATAATTATCAACCTATATACATCCAATTTCATCAAACATATCCTGAAAGACCTAAAAGCATATATTAACTCCAACACAGTGGTTGTGGGAGACTTTAACACTCCATTATCATCAATAGATAGGTCATCCGAACAAAAAAATCAATAAATAAATCCAAGATCTAAAATATACAATAGATTAAATGGACCTACTTGATGTCTACAGAACATTTCATCCAACTTCCACACAATATACATTCTTCTCAGCAGCCCATGGAACCTTCTCTAAAATAGATCATATCCTAGGGCACAAAGCAAGCCTCAGCAAATATAAGAAAACAGAAATTATACCATGCATTCTATCTGATCACAATGCAATAAAACTAGAACTCAACAACAAAAACAAAGACAAAAAATGTGCAAACAGCTGAAAACTGAATAACTCATTACTTAATGAACAATGGGTCATTGATGAAATAAAAGAGGAAATTAAAAAGTTCCTGAAAGTCAATGAAAATGAAACACAACCTACCAGAAACTATGGGACATGGCAAACGCAGTCCTGAGAGGAAAGTTTATAGCCATGAGTGCATATATTAAAAAGACTGAAAGATCCCAAATCAATGACCTAATGATACATCTCAAACTCCTAGAAAAACAAGAACAAGCAAATCCCAAAACAAATACGAGAGAAACAAAAAAAAGAGCTGAAATCAATGAAATAGAAACCAAAAAAACCATACAAGAATTAATGAAACAAAAAGTTGGTTCTTTGAAAAAATAAACAAGATCAACAGACCCCTGGCAAACCTGACTCAAATGAGGAGAGAAAAAACCCAAATTAGTAGAATCAGGAATGCAAAAGGGGAGATAACAACAAACACCATGGAAGTCCAGGAAATCATCAGAGACTACTTTGAGAACCTATATTCAAATAAATTTGAAAATCTTAAAGAAATAGACAGATTTCTAGATACATATGATCATCCAAAACTGAATCAAGAGGAAATTAATCACTTGAATAGATCTATAACACAAAATGAAATTGAAGCAGCAATCAAGAGTCTTCCCAAAAAGAAAAGTATAGGACCTGATGAATTCTCTGCTGAATTCTATCAGACCTTTAAAGAAGAACTGATACCAACCCTCCTTAAACTGTTCCACAAAATAGAAAGGAAAGGGAAACTGCCTAACACATTTTATGAAGCCAGTATTACACTGATCCCAAAACCAGGCAAAGACACCTCCAAAAAGGAGAACTATAGGCCAATCTCCTTAATGAACATTGACGCAAAAATCCTCAACAAAATAATGGCAAACCGAATTCAACAACACATCAAAAAGATTATTCACCACAACCAGGTAGGCTTCATCCCAGGGATGCAGGGGTGGTTCAACATATGAAAATCAATAAACATAATAAACCACATTAACAGAAGCAAAGACAAAAACCACTTGATCATCTCAATAGATGCAGAAAAAGCCTTCGATAAGATCCAACACCATTTCATGATAAAAGCTCTAAGAAAACTAAGAATGGAAAGAAAGTACCTCAACATTATAAAAGCTGTATATGACAAACCTACAGCTAGCATTATACTTAATGGAGAAAAACTGAAACCATTCCCTCTAAAATCAGGAACCGGACAAGGATGCCCACTATCTCTACTCCTATTCAACATAGTACTGGAATTCCTAGACAGAGCAATTAGGCAAGAAGAAGGAATAATAGGAATGAATACAAATAGGTAAAGAAACTGTCAAAATATCCCTAGTTGCAAATGACATGATCCTATACCTTAAAGGCCCAAAAAACTCTACTCAGAAGCTCCTAGACAGCATGAAGAGCTCCAGCAAGGTAGCAGGATATAAAATCAACATAGAAAAATCATTAGCATTTCTATACACTAATAATAAACAAACTGAAAAAGAATATATGAAAACAATTCCATTTACAATAGCCTAAAAAAAAAAATCAACTACCTAGGTGTAAACCTAACAAAAGATGTGAATGACCTCTACAAGGAAAACTATAAACTTCCGAACAAAGAGATTGCGGAAGACTATAGAAAGTGGAGAGATCTCCCATGCTCATGGATTGGTAGAATCAACATAGTAAAAATGTCTATACTCCCAAAAGTAATCTACATGTTTAATGCAATTCCCATCAAAATTCCAATGACATACATTAAAGAGATTGAAAAATCTACCGTGAAATTTATATGGAAACACAAGAGGCCACGAATAGCCAAGGAACCCTCTTACACTGTTGGTGGTAATGTAAGCTAGTACAACCACTCTGGAAAAAAATTTGGAGGCTACTTAAAAAGCTAAACATTGATCTACCATTTGATCCAGCAATACCACTCTTGAGGATATACCCAAAAGACTGTGACACAGGTTACTCCAGAGGCACCTGCACACCCATGTTTATTGTGGCACTATTCACGATAGCCAAGTTATGGAAACAGCCAAGATGCCCCACCACTGATGAATGGATCAAGAAAATGTGGTATCTATACACAATGGAATTCTATGCAGCCATGAAGAAGAACGAAGTGTTATCATTTGCTGGTAAATGGATGGAACTGGAGAACATCATTCTGAGGGAGGTTAGCCTGGCCCATAAGACCAAAAATCGTATGTCTCCCTCACATGTGGACATTAGATCAAGGGCAAACACAACAAGGGGATTGGACTTTGAGCACATGATAAAAGTGAGAGCACACAGGGAGGGGTGAGGATAGGTAAGACACCTAAAAAATTAGCTAGCATTTGTTGCCCTCAACGCAGAGAAACGAAAGCAGATACCTTAAAAGCAACTGAGGCCAATAGGAGAAAGGGACCAGGAACTAGAGAAAAGGTTAGATCAAAAAGAATTAACCTAGAAGGTAACACACATACACAGGAAATCAATGCGAGTCAACTCCCTGTATAGCTATCCTTATCTCAACTAGCAAAAACCCTTGTTCCTTCCTATTACTGCTTATACTCTCTCTTCAACAAAATTAGAGATAAGGGCAAAATAGTTTCTGCTGGGTATCCAGGGGGTGGGGGGGGAGAGGGAGGGGGTGGAGTGGTTCGTAAGGGAGGGGGTGGGGGCAGGGGGGAGAAATGACCCAAGCATTGTATGCACATATGAATAATAAAAAAATAAAAAAAACAAAAAAACAAAAAAAAAAATGCATTTTCTTATAGTTAGCAGACTATGAAGTACTGGTATGGGTTATGTCAGAACTCCTGACTTGAAGAAGTCAGGAAAACAAAACAGGAAAAACAATAAATGATACAGAGCTGTTCAATCTGGGATACAAGAGAATACATTCAGTATTACCACATATGCTAAAACTGAAATGGCAACTGAAGCTCTAGTACTATGTACATAAAACAACTCTCCAAATAAAACTTATTCCTGCTTCAATGACTCTCTCTTCAGACCAATTCTGCTTACAGGCTTAGTGGAAACACACAAAGCTTACTAGTTTCTTCAAATAAATTTAGGTTAGGGATGTAGTTCTGTGCTAGAGTGTTTGCCTAACGTGTGAGGCCCTGGGTTCAATCCTCATCACTGCAAATAAACAACTCCCCCAAACCCAGCAATATATAGGATTTATTTAGAAAAGTATACAATCTACATTCTTCTTCTTCTTTTTTCTTTTTTTTTTTTCTCCAGTACTGGGGTTTAAACCCCATGCTTGCTAGGCAAGTGCTCTACCATTTAAGCCACAACCCCAGCCCTTTTTGGCTTCATTTTTTCAGGTAAGGTCCCACATTTTTGCCCCAAGCTTTCCTCAGATTATGATTCTCCTACCTACAGCCTCCCATATACTGGAATCACAGGCAAGTGCCACTACATCCAGCTTATTGATAGAGATGGAGGGGGGAGGAAGGGCCTGACTAACTTTTTGCCCAGGCTCGCCTCAAACAGTGATCCTCCTGATTTCTGACTTCCTTCAAAGTAGCTGGGAATACAGGCAGGAATCATCATACCTGGTCCACAATCAACATTCTTCAAAAAAGAAAAATTGCTGAGACTTTCCGAAAAGGAATTTTTTTATGTTTAGGAAAAGGATGTTTCCTTTCAAGATGAATGGTTAAGTTCATACCTTGAAGCAGGAGGCTCTATAAAGGAGCTGAACAACATGCCCAATGCTAGTTTTAGAGGCTTGAGGAAACCGGGGCTCCAATCTTTGCACCACAAAGAGAACCAACACTTTTCGTGACAAAGCAGAACCGTCTTCCAAGGCCAGCAGAACCAGTTTTAGTGCTTCCTCCTGCATTGCTAGGAAAGGTTGATTAAAAACAAAATTTGTTATGTGCAGATATAAATCCATTTATTAAAAGAGCAACATACAATAATTTCTGCAGACATCACTCAATTAACAGACAACACAATAAAAGACATTTACAACTATACTTATAAATCATGTGGGCATCTTGTCTTATATTCTATATATTTTATTAAGAAAGTAGAATTGACAAATACGTTTCTCTCAAAATGGATACATTTTTGGCATAAAGCAAAAATTTTTAAGATCTCTGAAAAACTAACAAATCTAAAATTACTCAAGCCAAGACTGTCAAGTGAAATGGTACTTGATATCACAGTATCACAAAGATCTAGCCTTTTGTACATCACTTAGACTTCTTATAGTAGACTTTAAAAATTACTAGTAGAATAAATAGGAAATCTTAATTATATACCTGGTCCAAGGAACTGACAGCCCCTAGCCCTCACTGCTGCCCAAAGATTAGAAGAAAGTTGTTGAGGATTCTGGTGCTGGAGAATGAGTTCTGTAACTGTTCGTTCCCCTAAAGATCGAGCAGCCCTCATGGCACGAATCCTGCCTTCTTCTTCCACTAGTTGGCAGTGGACCAGAGTCACAAGCTTCCTCTGCATTGGGCGACTCAGAACACTCTGAGTAGTGCTATTCAGACCAACTCCTTTGGAAGAGAATTAAAGAAGTTATTTCTGGATTCACAGCGTAATTTTACAATCTAGGAGTATTTCCTTTGATGTGCTGGTTGACTTCTGAATATGTGAATAGTTCTGGTTCCTATTACAATATTTAAAATAAACAATAAAACTACAAAAGTGAAGTCTAGTTAGCATTTTTACAGTATACAAATAAATGTATCTCATGTAAATTTACCATTCATCATGACATTCAAAATATTTTTTCCCTCTTTATTTGCTGCACTGGGGAATAAACCCATGCTTCCCACTAGCAAAACAGGTGCTCTACCACTTGAGCCACACCTCCAGTTCATTTTGCTCTGGTTATTTTTGAGATGATCTTGAGAACAACTTGTTTGAGCTGGCCTCAAATTTCTACCCTACTGATTTCAACCTCCCAAGTAGCTAGGATTTTAGGAATGAGCCATTGGGGTCCAGCAAACCAATAGTCTCAAGTATGCGAGGCAAGCGCTCTACCACTTGAGCACCAAGTGTCCAGCTTTTTTTTTTTTTTTTTTTTTTTTTTTTTTTTTTTTTTTTTTTTTTTTGTGGTACTAGGGCTTGAATTCAGGGCCTACACATTGAGCCACTCCACCAGCCCTTCTTTGTGTCAGGTTTTTTCAAGGTAGGATTCTCACAAACTATTTTCCCAAGCTGGCTTTGAATCACAATCCTTCTGATCTCTGCCTCCTGAGTAGCTAGGATTATAGGTGTGAGCCACCAGCACCTGGCTGGCTCTTTTCTTTTTATATAAGGTCTTGCTAACCTTGCCCAGGTGGCCTCATACTCTCAGTCCTCCTGCCTGCATGAGTAGCTAAGATTACAAGGCATGTGCCACCACACCTAGATCCATTATTCATTTTAATCATGGAGGAAAAAGAAAACAAGGGTATAAGTTTTAGCAATTAGTTTTTAAGATCCAAATCTTGAGGTTGTAACAGTTCTGGTATATTATTTCATAGTGGTTATTTTTACTTATATAATTAAACAGCAAGCCCTGTCTGTGAGATGACAACTTAGATTTTTATTATATCTCCCATACACATCTAAAACTAGATTATTCAAAGTTGATGGAAAGCCTTTCATCACTAGTGTACTTATGCTTACTTCTGCAGTCATTCATGTTTCCAACATCACATAAACTCTAAATTCAGTACTTTATTTAATCTTGTTTGTAATATTACTTAGCATGAAGGTTTGGTTTACAATAAATAAATGAATCTCATCAGCATTCACTAAGGCTGGAGCTATAGCTCAGTGATAAAGTGCTTGTCTAGCATGAACAAGGTCTTGGGTTCAGTTCCTAGCACTGCCAATAAAATAAGTATTCTAGCACTCACTGATAGTTTGCAATTTTTATGGTAACAAAAGTATCTTTTTTTATATAGGGAGGTTGCGTTGTGATAGTTCCATACATGTGTACAGTATACTTGGAACAAGTTCATCCCCTCCTTTATGTTCCCTTCCCATCCTCTCTCTCCAGAGGAAGTATCTTTAAGAGATGTTTGTTTGGCATGGACAAGTATAATCAGATTTACCTCTAGCACTGCTGAGGGGTTTCAGGTACAATGCTAATTCTTCTACACATTTCTTGGCCTCCTCATAATGCTTTGTATCTTCAACCCCACTACACAAAGTAATGGGCTGCTGCTCAGGAACCTAGAGGCCAAAAGAAAAGTTCTCCATGTTCATTAATGAATTAAGCAAATGTTTTATTGAGTCAAGTTTATGCATTGACAACTCTTAATGCTCACATCAAAATTCCTACTAAATTTACTGAACCATTTCAAAAGATCTTTCCTAAATACATACATCTATTGCCTTCTTCCCTTCCCTTCTCTTTCTGTGGCAGTAGTGGGGTTTGAACTGAGGGTCTCAGGCTTGCCAGGCATGCTCTACCCTTGAGCTATGCCTCTAGCCCTTTTTTATTTTAGATCTAGGGTTTCACTTTTTTTTCCTTTTTTTTGGGTGGTACTAGGGTTTGAACTCAGGGGCTTACACTGCTAGGCAGGCACTCTGCCACCTGGGTCTTCTGTTTTTGCCTGAGATCCTCCTACCTATAAGGCCTCCTATATAGCTTGGATGCACCATCATGCCTGGCTTATTTGTTGAGATGGGATCCCACTAACACTTTTGCTAGATTTGGCTTCAAACTACGATCCTTCTGACCTCCATCTCCAAAGTAGCTGGGATTACAGACTGAACCACTGTGCCCAGTCTACTTTGTTTTATTTCTATAAGTCTTAGTGAGAGAGAGTTCACATACCATATAGTTGACTGGTTTACAGTTCTTAGTGCATTCACAGTTCAATAACCACCACTACAATCAACTTTAGATCATTTTCATTACCCAAAA
Source organism: Castor canadensis (assembly GCF_047511655.1). Classification (NCBI taxonomy): domain Eukaryota; kingdom Metazoa; phylum Chordata; class Mammalia; order Rodentia; family Castoridae; genus Castor; species Castor canadensis. The sequence goes on along the minus strand of NC_133396.1, from coordinate 88,801,947 downwards.
AGAAACCTTATACTTTTTTAACAGTTACCACCATTTCCTCCCACTCTCCACTAGCCCTAGGAAACATGAATCTATTTTCCACGGTTCTACTGATTTGCCTATCATGGACTTTTCATATAAACAAAACAACAGAATCACACATGTGGTGTTTTATGATTGCATTCTTTCACCCCTCATTGCAGGTTTTTCAAAATATTTTTAATAAATTCATTTTTTTTGGTGCTTTGATGGGGTATATGATAAGCCAAAATTAATATATTCATTGTATTAGCTGAAATGCAGTGTTTTCAAGGGTCATCCAGGTTGTGGCATGTATCAGTACTTCATTTACTTTTATTGTTGAACAATATTCTATTATAGGAATACATCACATTTTATTTATGTAGCCATCAATTGATTTAGACTTTCCATTTTTTTACTATAAATGATTCTGCTATGAGCATTTTTGCACAGACATGTTTTTATTTTTCTTGGGTATACACACCCAGGAGTGGTAACTCTTATGTTCAATCTTTTGAAAATCTGCTAGACTATTTTCCAAAAGTGGAATATCACTTATTATTTTTATTATATTCATGGTAGTGGGAAGAAAGTAATATCTCATTGGAATAGTTTTTGTTTTAGTCAGTACTAGGAATTGAACTAAGGGCCTCACATTAGCTAGGCTACTATTTGAGACATGTCCTCACCCCTCATTGCAAGTTTTTCAAAATATTTTTAATAAATTCATTTTTTTTTTTGGTGCTTTAATGGAATCCAGGGCCTGGCATATGCTCCTGAACTTTATTTTTGATTGACAAATATTGTGTGCATTTATGGGGTATATGGTAAGCCAAAATTAATATATTCATTATATTAGCTGAAATGCATGTTATTCAGATATCCTTAGTTTTTACCTAATATCCTTTCTTTGCTCCAAACTACCATATTATTAATAATATTATTATTATTATTATTATTGGCTGGTGGGGGTATTAGGGTCTCATGCTTGCTAGGAAGGTGCTCTTCCACTTGAGCCACTCCACCAGCCAATATTATATCTTGTCTCATGTCTCTCGAAGCTTCTCTTAGCTTCAACAGTTTTTTAGATTCGCCTTGTTTTTGGTGACTTTGACTATTCTGGGAGTACTGGTCAGGTATTATAGTAGAATACCCTGCATATGAAATCCACCTGATGTTTTTCTCATAGGAGACTGGGGTAATAGATTTTTGGAAATAAGACCACAGAGAAAAAGTGGCATTTTCACGTGTTAGGAGGTTGCCACATATTTTCAGAAATGTGATAAAATTTAAAGATGAATCAGGATTTTTTTTTTTTCCACAGTGATGGAGTTTGAATTCAGGGCCTACACCTTAAGCCACTTCACCATTCCCTTTTTGTGATGGGCTTTTTCAAGATATAGTTCCTCAAACTATTTGCCCAGGACTGGCTTTGAACTGAGATCCTCCTAATCTCTGCCTTCTGAGTAGCATGAGAAACTGGCGCCAGGCCTAATCTGTGGATTTGAGTTAAGAAAATAAGCATAAACAGATAAGATCTTCACCACAGTGTCATATAGGTAAAAATCACAATTTCAGAAATTTGATAACATAATTAGTCAACTGGAGTATCTGTTGAAAATAACTTCCAGTTTCACTACACATTTTAAAGTTATTTTTGGATAATTTTAGATTTATAAACAAGTTGCAGAGATTCTCTACACTTTTCTTCCTTCTTTTGTGGTTTAGCTTTCTCCTATCACTCTTTTCTATTTTTTATCCTGCTGGTATGGTTGCTCCTATATTACCTATTTGCTGACCATTTATCATGGGCTGAGTCCTGTGTAGCTGCTGATGGCAGAAATCTTATCTTTTACCATGTCTCCCCTTCCTTTTCTTTCCTGTGCCCCTGCCTCTCCTTAAGCATTATTCTACTTAACAGAGTAAGTAAAATAAATGGTTGCATAATCAAGCAAGGAAGGATTATAAACTTTTCCATTCCTACTTTAGACTTAACTGCAGTTATACCAAAGTAGTGGTATCATGAGCAATCTCTTTTTTAGTAATATTAATAACTTTTTCAAAAAAAAAAGCTATAAAAGAAGCTGGACAACAGTGACTCATGCTTGTAATCCTAGCTACTCAGAAGGCACAGATCAGGAGGATCACAGTTCGAAGCCAGCATGGGCAAATAGTTCAGAGATCTTATCTCCAAAAAAAACAAAACAAAAAAAAACCCATTAGCTCAAGCAGTAAGATTGTCTGCCTAGCAGGTGTAGAGCCCTGAATTCAAACCTCAGTGTGGCAAAAAAAAAAAAAAAAAAAAAAAAAAATCAATAGGTGATAATTTGCCTTTGATGAAAGGAAGGGCTCTTTATTTTTCCTCCTGCATCTTCTGTGCAAAGCACCTGAGTCAAGTTGAAAAGAGAGCTGGGTTCAAAGCCTACTATTGTCATCAAAGAGCTGGGACACTAATTCTGTGAACCTCTGTCCTTGCCTAAACACCTATGAAATACCAGAAGTTTGAATTAGCTCTATGTTCTTAGGTATGAGTTTGAGTAATCTAACATTTTAAATCTGTCTTCTCAGGTCTTCCTTTCATTCCAGATACATTCTCCTTATATATACCTCTTATTCTACTCCAGTCTACTGAACTTAAGTCTACTCCAGTAGTAAGACTATTTAAGTCTAAAGTAGTAGTTAAGTAAGTCTGCTCCAGGCTTATTTTGAATACTTCCTGTCCTAGTCCTAGAATCAGCCACTTCTCAAAAGTAAAAAAACAACAAAAACCCTGATTACTTTTATTGGCAACTTGTATTAGAAATCAAGACCTGAACACTAGGTATGTACATTGTTATCGGGATGTTGTGCTTTCTAGATTATCCTGGCTGACAGGAAAGGCAAGTATGTACATATCCAGGCATATATGTAGATCTAAACATTTCTGTGCGAAACCATCTGCGTCTATAATAAGATAATCTCAAGTTCACAATGATGTCTCCAACTCTACTCTATTACCACACAGATCATTCTAATCTCTTTTTGCTTATCTGTATATTTTAACAGTGAGAAAACTGGTTCCCACCATCTGCCATCCATTTATTTAGTTGTTCAGTTTCAGTTTATATGTACAGTAGTATCAGAATTAACTCATACTCCTGAGTGAAAACACTTGAACAAATAGAGTGTACTGAATATATATAATCTTCTTTAATCTTACAGAATCTATTTACTTTGACCTTGTATCTAAAGTTACTTAGGCTAGCACCTTTCTCCCTGCACTTTACAGTGAAGTTGTTTCACACATTTCATAGTTTTCCATACTCACTGTAAAGTTCTGTGGGTTTGACAAATGCAGAAGGTCAAATATCCACAATTACAGAATCATGAAGAATAGTTTCAGGTCTGAAACTCAAGTGGTAGAGTGGAACATGTGTAGCAAGCACAAAGCCCTGGGTTCAAACCCTAGTACCACCACCAAAAAAAAAAAAAAGTGAATGAATAGCTTTATTGCCCTAAGAAATACACTGTGCTTTACCAAATCAATTCTCACTCTGGCAACCAATTGGTATTTTTACTGTTGCTATAGTTTTGGCCTTTCAGACGGCATATAACTGGAATCATATGCAGCCTTTTCAGAGTGGCGTCTTTCACAAAGCAATACACATCTGGGATTTATATATGTCTTTTTGTGGCTTAATAGCTATTTCTTTTTTTTCCCCACCTGGGACTGAGACTTACACTTGCTAGGCAGGCACTATACCACTTGAGTCACAACTCCAGCAATTTCTTTTTATTATTTAATTGTACACAATATTCTAATTGTAAACCAGGCACTAGTGGCTCACTTCTGTAATCCTATCTACTCGGAATGATGGCAGTTTGAAGCCAATCTGGGCAAACAGTTTGCAAGAACCCATTTCCAAAATAACCTGAGCAAAATGGACAAGAGGTGTAGCTCAAGCAGCAGAACCCCTGCTTTGCATGCAAAAAGCTGAGTTCAAATGCTAGTGCCAACTACACGGATAAACACCATTGTATGTATGCATCATTCACTTATTGAAAGACATCTTGATTACTCCTAGTTTTTGACAATTCTGAAAAATGTTATAATATGAGGGCTTTTATGCAGACATAAGTTTCAAGTCAGTTGAGCAAATATCTATGGTTAAAAAAAAAAAAAAAAACCTGCCGAACTATTTTCCAAAGAGGTTGTACAATGTTTTTCATTTCTACCAGGAAAGAATGAAAGATTTTGTAGCTCCACATCTTTTTTCAGCATTTGTTGTCAGTATTGTAGATTTTAGCTGTTCTAACTGGTATGTAGTGGTATCTTGCTGTTGCTTAAATTTGCAAATCCTAATGACAACTGCTGAGCAGTTTCATTTGCTCATTGCCATGTGTGTATCTTCTTTGGTGAGGTACTTGATCAGATCTTTTTAATTGAATTATCTGTCTTTTTATTGTTGAGTTGCACGTTATATGTAGTCTAGATACAAGTCCCTTATCAGCTTTCTTCCATTCTGTGGGCTTCCTTTTTACTTCTTGACGGCATCTTTTGAAACAGTTTTTAAAGTCATTAGGACACATGCCTGTATTTTCTTCTTAGAGTTAAACAGTTTTATCTTTTACATTTAGCCTGTGGGCCATTATTTACTTTAAGTAAATATTTATTTATGCCTTCTTAAATTTCTTTCGGTGACAATTTACAGTCTTCAATGTATAGTTTTACATTTCTTTCATTAAATGTATTTCTAGCATTTTATTCATTCTGATGCTATTGTAGAGGGAACAAATAACATTCAGATTGTTTGTTGCTGGTGTATAGAAAAACAGATGAAATTTATATATTGATCTTATATTCTGCAACTTTTCATTAAGTAGTTTATTTCTAACTATTTCTTCCTTTGTAGAGCCCTTAAGATTTCCTATATCCAAGATCATGCCATCTGTGGATAGAGATTATTTTTCTTCCCTTTTTATCTAGATATTTCTTATTTCATTTTCTTAGTCTAACTACCCCAGTTAGAACCTCCTAACTAGAAATAGTGAGAGCTGGAGACATGGTTCAAGCAGTAGAATACTTTCCTACTAAATGGCAGGCCCAATTCAAACCCCAGTACAAAAAAAAAAAAAAAAAAAAGTGAGATCAAAGATCCTTGTCTTGCTCATGTTCTTACAAGGAAAGCATATAGTCTTTCACCATTAATTGCAATATTAGCTATGGGGTTTTCATATTTTACCTTTATTCAATTTAATAAGTTTCCTTCTTATCTTAGTTTCGTGATTGTTTTTATCATGAAAGGGTGTTAGTTTTTGCCAAATGCCATTTCTCTGTCTACTGAAATGACCAGGTGTGCACATTAAAAAATTCTATTGTTAGGTGTATTACATTAATTCTCAGGTGTTAAAACCACCTAGCTTTCCGAGACAAAACTCACTTGGTGATTGTGTACTTATTTATACATAAAATTTACCATTTTTAGATGTGTAATACACTAAGTATGTTCACAGGTAGGGTGATGTTGTGCAACTATCATCCTACCTACATCTAAAACTACTTCATAAACCTACATAATTCTACACCCATTAAGTAATAAATTCCTCATTTCCCTCTCCCTTTGGCTCCTATTAACCTCTATTCTACTTTCTATCTCTATGACTTTGCCTACTCTAGATGTTTCATATGAGCAGAAACATGTAATACTTGTCCTTTTGGGTTTGGTTTACTTCACTTAGTATAATGCTTTTGAGGTTCATCCATGTTATAGCATGCATCAGAATTCCATTCTCTTTATAGGTAAATAATATTCCAATGTTATACTACATTTTGTTTAGCCAGTTATCTAGCAATGAACACTGGGGTTGCTTCTACTGTTGGCTTGTCTGAATAATGCTGTTATTAAATATGGGTGTACAAATGCCTCCCTGAAGCTCTAATTTCAATTCTTTTGGGTACATTCACCAAAGTGGAATTGACAGGTCATATGATAATTCCACTTTCAATGTTTTTAGGAACTGCTATATACTATTTTCCATAGTGGCTGCACCATTCTGCATTTCTACCAACAATACAAAAGAGTTCTAATTTCTTATTTTCACCATCACTTGTTATTTTCTATTTTCTGGTAGTAGCCATCCGAGTGGGTACAAGGTAGTATTTTCTTTGAGGTTTTGACTTGCTATGATAACCATCTTTTTGTGCTCTACCACTGAGCTATTCCCAGCTCTCCTCTGCTAATTTTTAATCAAGTTGCTTTTGGAGTCGTAGTTCTTTATAAATTCTGAATATTAATTTCTTATCAGAATATGACTTACAATTATTTTCTCTATGTGGATTGCCTTTGCAATCTCTTGACAAAAATTTTTGTGTATCCAAAGACGTTATTATTATTATTGTTATTATTACTATCATTTTGGTAGTACTAGGATTTGAGTTCCTGGCCTTCCTCCCACTTGCTAGGTAGGCACTCTACCATTTGAGCCACTCCACTAGCACCAAAAGACATTATTTTTAATGAATTCCAGTTTATCTATTTTTGTTTTTGTTGTTATTACCTATGTATCTTACTCAAGAAATCAATGATAATCCAAGGCGATAATGATTTTCCCCAGTATTTAGTTCTAAGAGTACAAATTCTTATATTTTAAGTCTTTGACCCATTTTGAGTTAAGTTTTGCATATGGTACAAGGTAAAGTTCCAATTTCTTTGTTTTCTTTTTTTTTTTTTTTTTTTGGCATATGAATATACAGCTTTCCCACTTACTGAAAATGTTGACTTTTCTCCATTAAATGGTCCTGGCAATCTTGTCAAAAATATTTTGACCACATATGTGCAGATCATTTTCTGGGCTAACTTTACTCAATTGATATATGGCAGCACCACAATGTTTTGAAAACAACAGCTTTGTAGGTTTTGGTTGTCTTTGTTTTTAGTTTCTTTGGTGGTACTAGAGCTTGGACTCAGGGTTTGCACTTGCTAGGAAGGCACACTATGGCTTGAGCCACATCCCAGCCTGGCTTTGTAGTTCTGAAATCAGGAAGTATGGGTATCCCAACTTGTGTTCTTTTGTAATGATTGTTTTGGCTATTTGAAATCTCTGTGATTCTGTATGATTTTTGATAGGGCTTATACTGAACCTGTAGACTGCTTTGAGTAGTACTGAGTGACTTTAATATTAAGTATGCCAATTAATAGACACACAATGTCCTTTCATTTATGTTTAGTTGCTTTCAGCAACATTATATAGTATCCAGTGTCCAAGTTCTTCACCTTCCTCATTTAAACTTACTCTTAATGAAACTGCTTTAATTTTCTAAGTTGTTCACTGCCAGTGTGTAGAAATACAAGTTATTATTGCATGTTGACTTTTGATATCCTGCAACTTTGCTGAATTCATTCCTTAGCTCTCACAGCTACTTAATGGAATCTACCTGCTATTAAAACATTGCATTTCTAACATTTTTAACCCCAATGAGTTTATTTTAAAATCTTTCCAAAACATCATATTAGAATTTTCAACATAAAAAGAGAAAATAATTATGAATGAAAAATTAAGTACGGGAAGAAAATTTTAAAAATCGGTTGCATTTTGTTGGTGATATCAAAAGAGGCTTATAAATAGGGTGTGGTGGCCCACATCTGTAATTCCAGCTATTCAGGAAGCACAGATCAGGAGGATCACAATTCAAGGTCAGTATAGGCAAAAAGTTAGTGAAACCCTATCTCCATCTATAAGTCTGGCATGCTGGCATGCACCTGTGAACCCAGCTCCAAAGGAGGGCACAGGTAGATCCTGGTCACAGGCCAGCCCTAAGAAACAATTTGAGACCCTACCTAGAAAAAGACAGAAAACTAAAGCAAAAAAGGGCTGGGAACATGCTTAAGTGGTAGAGTACCTACCTAGCAACAAGCACAAGGCCGTGAGTTCAAACTCCAGTATGGCGCCGGAAAAAAAAAAAAGTTTGTAAATAAAGTAAGTTTTGCTTTTATATAAGCTATTCTAGAAAACACTTTTCTTTATCTACAGTCTGTATAATATCAACTTGCTACATTTTAGCAATTTTTTTTTTTTTTGAGGTACTGGGGCTTGAACTCAGGGCCTTCACCTTGAGCCACTCCACCAGCCCTATTTTTGTAAAGGGTTTTTCAAGACAGGGGCTCACAGAACTATTTGCCTGGGCTGGCTTTGAACCATGATCCTCCTGATCTCTGCCTCCTGAGTAGCTAGGATTATAGGCATTGAGCCACCACCCAGCACATCTCAGCAATTTATAGGAAGATTAACCTTTGGTTTATGGTAAATATCTGAGACTGCAGACTCATCCTATGCAAATTTATAGTGAGTGATCATCTAGGAATTGTTTAATACTCAAAAACTGTCTCCCTTGGTTTTAAATATTCTGAGGTCATTCAAATCAATTTTGAGAATACTTACATAAAACTTTCAAAGTGTTACCTTCAGAATTATCAGACTACTTTCATATTTAGGCACCTAAGGATAGCTTGCTCAATAAATGGTTCCTAAAACCTATGCTCTAGAATTTTTATCTTTCATTTAAATTACTGTGTAATAAGTAAAACTTCCTGAGGGAGCATCACCCTTCCTATTGAGTGATGTACATGGTTTTATGAGTATTTTCCTCAATGTTAAGAAGTTCTTATGACTTACCGCTTTCTTAAATTCCCTAATAATCTGAACAGTTATCATTGTTGAAAATGTGACAAGACTAAATGGACATTTTTATACTGTGACTGAAAAACACTGGACTATCACAATAAATAACTGAATATACTGAATAAATGTTTAGAACAGTACAGAAAAGCATTATAACTATTTAAGGTAATGTTAATCCACCTTCCTTCAACAGGTTTCTCTCATATACAAATGGTAAGTCACCCATCCTACCTGAGCACCCACTAGCTGCAGCAATGCTGAGTTTACAGGGAGGAGCTCAATGTCTGTATTGATAGTGGTCTGGTCAAATGGGCAAGCCTTGCGGTGGAGTTTATTCAGACACATCTTGCAGACAGTATGGCCACAGCCCAAACTGATGGGCTTTCGAATTGTTTCGTCGAACGTCTGAGTGCAAATTGGGCAGGAGAGAAAATCCGTCCATTGTGGAGCTTGTACAGGCATTGCTACTGGAGTTACAATTCACTAACACACACACACACAAAAGAAAAAAAACTAAAGCAAAGATTCCACTGGAATCAAAATCTTTGAAAAAAGTTTATCTTTTTTTTAAATATCTTCTGTAGATACAGTCAGCACATAGTGTGAAATATAACCTGAAAGACAAAGAAAAAATATTAAGAGTTTTGTCTTTTGTTTCAATTGAACTTTTAAAAAGGAATCATAAGTCCAATTTCCACCCTACAACTTTTCGTACCACTTTAACATCACAGTAATCAATCTTTTTGCAACTTACAGAATCAAAGTCATAATAAAACATCTAGTCTCATTCCTTTATTTTAGAGATGAGGAGTAATCTCCAGAAAGACGAAATAACTTGCCTAAGGTGACACTCAAAGTCAACAATAAAGTTAGATCCAGGACCTAAGTTTCTCAAGTTTAAGTCTCTGGAGGGGGAGACATACAAACATTCATATACATATACATATATATACATCCCCACAAGCATACATACACATATACCTTTACAGTAATAATGTTTCTTTTTCTGTGTGTGGTCAAGGATGAACTCAGGGTCTTGTGTTTCCATATTGTTTCTTGATCTATATGGGTTTGTCTAGCTATGAGAATTTATAAAGTTTTTCATGTATGTATACTTTCATGTATGTTACCCATCAATAAACAGGTATTTTTTACCTTACTATACACTAAAACCTTACTATACACTAAAATAAAAACTGCCTTAAAATACTTTATCATCAAATTTAGTAGGGGCAATGAGATTAAAAAAAAGTTTGTTTTAGATATTCCTAAAAGTTTTACATACTGGTCTCAGTCTCCCTCTCTTTTGTGGGACTGGAGTTTGAACTCAGTGTTTCACACTTACAAAGCAGGTGCCCTACCACTTGAGACATACCTACAATCCATTTTATTCTGGTTATTTTGGAGATAGGGTCTCTTGAACTATTTGCCCTGGGCTGGTGTAAGCCACTGGTGCCCAGAAATATCTTTCTTAAGATCTTCATATAGCCTATTATTTGCTTGGTACACAGTGTTTTGTTAGAACACAGTTTAAATAACTACTTCAAAAGATTTTTTTCTTAATCCCAAATTTATGAGTCAGAAAATTACTATTAACCAGAACCTATTGTTAAATTTCACCATCTGTCCTCTATTTTTGGTGGGAAATAAAAGCCAAATCATAAAACTCAGCACTTATGTGTATCACAAGTTTTCTTTAAATAGAAAACCCAACTTGAAACCTGTAGCACATACGCTGGGGTGGGGGTGATGATGCTGAAAATTACAACCAGGACTTTGTACAATATAGAATATAGATGCTCTACCTCTGAGCCATATAGAACAGTCCTCTAGAACATCTTAAATGATACCTACTACATTTACTAATAACTGTACTTAAAACTGATGCCAGAATAAAATACCATGATGTTACCTTTAAATATGCAGTGTTCCCCCCCTCCCCCTAGGCTCATATGTTGACATTGGTCTCCAGATGGTAAACTCTTTTGGGAGATTGTGGAAACTTTAAGAGATTGGTCTTGGGAGCATGCCTTTCAAGGTTACACCTGGTCCCTAGTACCTTCCTCTCTCCCTGCTTCCTGTGCACAATGAGGTGAGTAGCTTCTGCCACATGATCTCACTGCCATCATCCTATGAATTGAAACCTCTGAAACTGTAAGCTAAAATAAATCTTTTCCCTTAAGTTATTTTGTCATAACAATGACAACATAACTATACTATTACAAAATTATTAAAGATTTGATTATGCTCACTCACTAGTATCCTTACAAAGAAGAAAACAAATCTCATTTCAGCTGTAATTAAACAGGAATTATCTATAAATCTTAATCTTTTTTTTTTTTTGGCAGCACTGGGGTTTGGACTCAGGGCCTCACTCTTGCTAGGCAGATGCTCTTACTCTTGAAGTGACTCTGCCAGACTGACATCTTAATCTTTAAGTTTCACGTTTAACACATGTTGTATTGAAATAACTCAACCTTGAACACAAGCCTATTACTGATGAGAGAAAAGTTTCCATTAGGTATGCTAAAAGCTTTATCCATTCATTCAACAAATATTTTCAAATGTTATTCTGCGCCAGATTCTGAATTATGGGGGAAATGGTGAAACAGCATAATCACAGTATCTGCCTTCATATAGTCAACAGTCTACTTAAAAAAGCATCTGTTTGGATTTTTATAAAGTGTGCTACTATGTAATAAAGCTGAAAAATGAGGGTTGGAGGAGTGGCTCAAGTGATAGGGTGCATACCTAGCAAGCTCAAGACCCTGAGTTCAAACCCCAGCACTGAAGGGGGGGAAAAAACCCTGCACATCAAAATGAACAATAACAAAAAAAGTTAATGGGTTAGAAGACCGTTCCCAAATTAATTTCATATTCAGTTCTTAAATTTAAGTTAGTTATCTGCATGTGTGTTCAAATGGCTCTCATAAGTTTCACTTACAAATAATGTGCAGTTAAAAGTAGCTTTATGTTAAATTATTACTACTTAATATACTGAGACTGCTATCTGGACACTAAAAAAAAATCTCATAACTATTTAATTATAGACTCAAATGATACAGCAGCACATGGGTTTGTAGCATGCTCCAAAATAAAAAACTAAAAGAGTGAGTGCTTAAAAGACATAATACACTAGCATATTTATATTTATGTTTCTGTACTTGTATTTTGTAAAACATTTCTGTCATCTTTAAGTTGTATTTACTTCTCGAATTTTGTTTGCTCAAAGTCTGCCTCCTCCTATTAGAATATAATCTCCAGAAAAGCAGAAACCAAATTTATTTTGTTCACAATGAAAGCTATAGATTCTCACTTCAATTCAGGCACAGCAAAAATTTCAGAGTTCACAGACCTGTGAAAACCTATTCATAAATTTGTAGTGTACGTAAGGACCCCACATTAAGAAATTCTACTGCGGGTTGGAGGTATGGCTTAAGTGTTAGAGCTCATGCCAGCAAGTATGAAACCCTTAGTTCAAAACCCAGTACTGCCCTGTCCAAAGATATTCTAGCTATATAAAGCCCTGACTTCAATCCACAGCACTGCAAAAACAAACAAACAAAAAACCCTCACATGTTGCTAGTATGGTGGGGCATACCTGTAATTTCAGCTACTCAGGAGGCAAAGGTAGGAAGATCTCACTAAAAGTGAGAAGCCCTATTTAAAAAAAAAAAGAAAAACTAAAAGCAAAAGGTCTCTGGGTGTGGCTCAAGTAGAAGGCCTGGAGTTCTAACCCGTATTATCCACTTATGAATCTTAAAATTGTAGCAAGTATTTAGAACAAATGTGTTCAGCACTCTGGAATATGGGAAGCACGCAAAGACCATCATTAATATCAGTTTAATATTTCCTTGCTCTCCCACTTGATCTCAGGTTAATGCTGCTATGACAGTATTTCCAAATTATTCTGTTGTAACAAGAACTTTTTAAAATAAAACAAAATCTTATTGGTAGTGCTGCATGTGGCAGCACACACCTATAATCCCATCAGTTAGAGGTTAAAGCAGGAGTCCAAATCCAAGGCCAGTTGGTACTACATAGTGAGACTGTCATAAAAAACCAAAATCTTATCAATAAAAGATAACTTAGCATCCAATTCTAGTTTAACTAATTTTCCAACATGAGATGACTAATATTTGCTTATGTCCCTACAACTATTAAAAGGTTCTTCAAATGCCATTTTTCATTTAATGCTAAAAGCCCAAAGAATCTGGTATCATTTCCCTTACTTTTACAGAGAAAATAAAATTCAGAGAACTTGTTCAATGTTACAAGGACAGCACGTAGCAAACCGAATTCAAAACCACTTCAAGCCTACTTGACACTAAAATCTATGCACATTCCACTACAATAGTCTAACATGGAACAGACCAAAAACAAGAGAAATAAAAGTTTCATGCAAATTCATACAGCTTGCTAATGGCAGTGCTGGGATTAGAAGCCAAATTTGCTGACTTCTTTTTGTAGTGTCCCTTGTACCCTCCGCTGGATTATTTTGAATACAAACTCACCATTGTGCCCTGTAAGAGTTTGAAAATATACTTGTCATATAGAAGCTATAATTAAGCTGAGCGCCAGTGGCTCAGGCTTGTTAATCCTAGCTACTCAGGAGGCAGAGAGCAAGAGGATCAAATTGGAAGCCCACGCCAAATAGTTCGAGAGAACCTATCTTGAAAAAACCCATTAAACTCACAAAAAAGGGGGCTGGTGGAGTGGCTCAAGGTGTAGACCATGAGTTCAAATCCCAGTATGGCAAAAAAAATATACATAATTAACAAAATTTGACCTAGATCAAGGCATCCACTCTGTTTGAAATACTATGTGAAACAGTTTATATATACAAACTCATTCTCTTTTGTCAGATTCTTAAAGACTTTGTTGGGGAAGAGGGGATAAGAATCACTGACCCAGACATACTGAAATAATTTTGAAAATATAAAAATATTAAAAAGCAGAAACAACAACTTATATGAACATATATTTCTTCTGCATTTACACCACAACTTTAACAGATTGTTTTGAGACAAGGTATCAATATAAAGTCCAGGATGTCCTCGAACTTGTATTCTCCTGCCTTAACCCTCTAAATGCTGGGATTACAGTTGTGTATCACGTCTGATATTCAACATACCTTTATAACATTTTTCAAGTAATATTCATGTTTTGTAAAGTTTTTACAGTGAAAGACTTCTCTCCCGCTCCTATGTGCCATCCCTCTACTTCTCATTATCACCCCATATCCAAAAATAAATCATTATATTACTTTCCTTTTAGCTTCTTCATGCATGTACATCAATATATAATGCATATTATTAGAAAGAAAGTACTTCAAATGTTGTTATTCATGACTCTTCTGTATCTTCATTAAATCAAATAATTTCTTAGAAATTATTGCTAGACAAGTTATGGAAACAGCCAAGATGCCCCACTACTGACGAAAAGATTAAGAAAATGTGGTATCTATACACAATGGAATTTTATGCAGCCATGAAGAAGAACGAAATGTTATCATTCGCTGGTAAATGGATGGAATTGGAGAACATCATTCTGAGTGAGGTTAGCCTGGCCCAAAAGACCAAAAATCGTATCTTCTCCCTCATATGTGGACATTAAATCAAGGGCAAACACAACAATGGGACTGGACTTTGAGCACATGATAAAAGCAAGAGCACGCAAGGGAGGAGTGAGGATAGGTAAGACACCTAAAAAAATTAGCCAGCATTTGTTGCCCTTAATGCAGAGAAACTAAAGCAGATACCTTAAAAGCAACTGAGGCCAATAGGAAAAGGGGACCAGGAACTAGAGAAAAGGTTAGATCAAAAAGAATTAACCTAGAAGGTAACACACACACACAGGAAATCAATGTGAGTCAACTCCCTGTATAGCTATCCTTATCTCAACCAGCAAAAACCCTTGTTCCTTTCTATTATTGCTTATACTCTCTTTTCAACAAAATTAGAGATAAGGGCAAAATAGTTTCTGGTGGGTATTGAGGGGGTGGGGGGGAGAGGGAGGGGGCAGAGTGGGAGGTAAGGAAGGGGTTGGGGGAAGGGGGGAGAAATTAACCAAGCCTTGTATGCACATATGAATAATAAAAAAAATTACTGCTAGAAATATTATTCCATTCCCAGTAAAAATTAAACATTCAGTTAACATGACAAAAAAAAATTTTTTAAGGGAAGAAGGATTTATTTTGGGCTTACTGGGTCTTTACTCTATGTTCAGTTCTGAGGATAAAAAAGGAATGAGCTCAGCGATTCCATGTCCACATGGAGCTTACACTGTTTCCTTTTGCTACATAGAGAAACAATAATCACACAACTGAATGCATGACTCCCCAAGTTAGGGTATGTTATGTTAAGGTAAGGCACTGGGAGCTATAATAAGCATATATATCAGAGGGAAATGAATCACACTGGGCTAGGGGTGTGTGAAGCATTGCTTCCTTTAAGTAGTGATATAATTTAGGACAAATTAAAAGATGGCTACTGAATATAAGTTATAGTGAGGATAACAATAATGTGTATGTGTGTGTTCTAGGAAGGCATACCTACAAATTCTAAGACTAGATAGAATATAATAAAACTAAGGAGCCAGAAGCAACAATAGTAAACCCAAAACCCAATCAACCCAAAAACCAATAGACAGTAAGAAAGAAAGGTTAAGAAACAAGACTAATGAATTAAGCAAGGAGCAACTAATACAGGAATTTCTAACACATTTGGCCATTTATGTGAAGAGCTGTACCTCAGGCATCTATAGCCAACTGATTTTTTTTTTGGGGGGGGGATACTGAGGTTTGCACTGAGGGTCTTATAGTTGCTAGGCAGGCACTCTATCACTGCTACCATGTTGCCACCCTTTTGTGCTGTAGCCATTCTTCAAATAGAGTCTTGCTTTTATGCCCTGGCTGGCCTGGACCTTAAATTCTCCTATTAACACTTCCTGTGTAGCTAGGATGACAGGCTTACACTGTGAGAGAGATAGGGTCTCCTAACTGTTTACCTGGACTGGCCTCAAATCTCAATCCTCTAGCTCTCTGCCTTCCAAGTATCTAGGATTAAAAGTGTAAGCCAACACACCTGACATCCAACTGATTTTGACAAATGTACTAACATAAATGAGACAGGGCAGTTTTCTCAATAAATGGTGCTGGGGAAATTGATATCCACATGCGTCAGAAACTATAGGGATTCCAAGATGGCGGCTAGAGGGAGGAAGCAGAAAGCCAGCCTCCTATAGTGAAATCTTGGAGAGACGCCAGAGACACACTTTGCAGGCATAATCACTGAGAACAGGCACAACTCTGACCCCTCCACACCTCCAGCCAGCGCAGAGAATCTCCACTTCACGTTAAACAGAGAAACAAGGAGGGCCCCCAGGCCTCCAGTAAAAGGCGCCCAGACAGCTTGGGAAGACACAGACCAGGTGAGCTTCACGGTACCGTGGTACTCCCACAGACAAGCCTGAGCCAGAGCAACATAGCCCCCTGGACAGACTGACCTCCACCAGGAGAAAAAAGAGAAACTGAGTAATAAGCAATAAGAACAAATAAGACACGCAGGAAAGAGGGTGGGGCGCCCTGAGTGCTGAAGACTGGGGGAAGGGAACCCTTCCCAGGACTGTAAATAAACAAGCCCGGCAGGCTGGAGAGCCTCTGGCTGGAGCAGGGGCGGGCCGCAAGTCCAGCAACCAGGAGCGGGGAAGCTTGTGAGAGTGGTGGAGGGAGGAAAACTCCACAGGAGAGGAGGGAAGACCCACTTCCCACTGAACTGTAAATAAACACGGAGGCCTGACAACGCGGGTGCAGTGTCACCTTTCCCAGTGCTTGGAAAGGGGAAAGCCGGCAGCAGAGGCTCCCACACAGGAGAACTCTGAACAAACAAAACCTGTGGGGGGCCAAGTGAGTGCTAAGCTCACCCCAGAGATCTGCATAAATAACGCCTCAAGCAACAGCAGGCTGACAGCAGCAGGCAGGCAAGCCACAGCTGCAGATACCATTCTCAGAACTGTCTCCAGACTCTTTTTTTTCTTTGTCTCCCTACCTTTGATGAGAGAACAACCGAATTACACCTGCAAGCAGAAAAACTTACTGAAACTGTATTGCATTTGAACTTGGGACACTAGGTGGGGTTTTTTTCTTTTTCTTTTTTTTTGTCTGTGTGTGTGTGTGTGTGTGTAGTTTTTCTACTTTATACGTCCCCGTTGATGAGACAACTACAGAACATCTGAGGCACCATCTCCAGGACTGGAGACTGAGATGGATATCCAAATTATTAAGACGGAAACTATACTGCATTTGAACTTCGAGGGTTTTTTGGGTTTTTTTTTTCATTTTCTATTTTCCATTTTATTTAAATTCATTTTTAATATATAGATATTTCTTTCATTTACTTATTTTTTATTTTTATTCCTATATTTTTTTTTTGATTTTCAATCCTATCTCTGTCCCTCTAATGTCTGTTCACCTTACTGTCAATTAGTACACTAACGCTCCCTGTTTATACCTTTGAAACTTTCTTGTCTGAAACCTTGTTCTGCTTTCTCCTTCTTGTCTATTTGTTTTCCCCTTTTCTTTAAATTCTTGCATTCCATCTCAGCTCACCCTTCCATTCTAAATATCACCATTGTTATTATTACAAGCTGGAAAATACTTAATTGCACACAGTACGGGGACAGTAACAACACCAAAGACAATGACGGGAAGACAGAAAAAACAGGGAAACCAGTTTCCCCACAGCAAAAAATTAGTACAGGAACCAGAGGGGAATGAAGAGAACAGAAACTCAGTTCCAGACTCCAACAAAATGAAGATAAACTATGCCAAAGGACCTAATGAAGCCCACAAGAATAATTTAAAAGAAGACGTATTACAAGTACTAAATGAGAATTTTACAGAGATGATACTGGATAGGGTCAACCAAAATGTACAGGAGACACTCAAGAAATTCCAAGACAACAAAAATAGAGAATTTGAAAAAGCAAAAGAAGAAATAAAGGAAACCATAGAAGCACTGTACAAACACCAAAGTGAAAGAGAGAACACGATGAATAAACGGATAAATGAACTCAGGACAAAAACAGACAACATTAAAGAGGAAAACAGCCAGGATATGGAAAACCTCAGAAAAAAGAACGAAACAGAACTGCAAAACAAAACGGAAGGCCAATCTAGCAGAATAGAACAAACAGAAGACAGAATCTCAGAACTTGAAGATGAAATGGTAATTAAAGGAAAAAATGAAGAACTATTAATTAATCAACTCAAACCTGTGAAAAGAAAATGCAAGAACTCACCGACTCCATCAAAAGACCAAACTTAAGAATCATGGGCATCGAGAAGGAGAAGAGGTGCAAACGAAGGGAATGCGTAATCTATTCAACAAAATAATAACAGAAAATTTCCCAAATCTAGAGAAAGATATTCCCATACAGATGCAAGAGGCGTCCAGGACACCAAACAGACCAGATCAAAATAGAACTACTCCACAACACATCATCATTAAAACAACAAGTTCAGAAACTAAGGAAAGAATATTGAAGGCTGTAAGAGAGAAAAAACAAGTAACATACAAAGGTAAACCCATCAAAATCACAGCAGACTTCTCAAAAGAAACATTAAAAGCAAGAGAGCGTGGGGTGAGATCTTCTGGGCACTGAATGAAAATAACTTCAACCCCAGGATACTCTACCCAGCAAAACTATCATTCAAAATAGATGGAGCAATAAAAGTCTTCCATGATAAGCAGAAACTAAAACAATATGTGACCACAAAGCCACCACTACAAAAGATTCTGCAAGGGATTCTGCACACAGAAAGTGACACCCAACTTAACCATGAAAAAGGAGGCAGCACCAAACCACAGGAAAAGAAAAAGCAAGACAGTAGAGAGTAACATCAAGTTAGGTACACACAATCAAACCTTCAAACAACTAAGACAACTAAATGACAGGAATCACCACATACCTATCAGTACTAACGCTTTATGTTAACGGACTTAATTCACCCATCAAAAGGCACCGCTTGACAAAATGGATTAAAAAGGAAGATCCAACAATTTGCTGCTTACAGAAGACCCATCTCACCGACAGAAATAAGCATAGGCTTAGGATGAAAGGCTAGAAGAAGATTTACCAAGCCAATGGCCCCGGAAAACAGGCAGGAGTAGCAATACTTATCTCTGACAAAGTAGACTTCAAACCTACATTGATCAAATGAGATAAAGAAGGACATTCCATACTAATAAAACGGGAAATAGACCAAAATGAAATAATACTCGTCAATCTGTATGCACCCAATGTCAATGCACCCAATTTCATCAAACATACCCTGAAAGACCTAAAAGCATATATAAATGCCAACACAGTGGTGTGGGAGACTTTACCACCCCATTATCATCAATAGATAGGTCATCCAAACAAAAAATCAAAGAAATCCTAGATCTAAAATATGCAATAGATCAAATGGACCTAGTTGATGTCTACAGAACATTTCATCCAACCTCTACACAATATACATTCTTCTCAGCAGCCCATGGAACCTTCTCCAAAATAGATCATATCCTAGGGCACAAAGCAAGTCTCAGCAAATATAAGAAAATAGAAATTATACCGTGCATACTATCTGATCACAATGCAGTAAAAGTAGAACTCAACAACAAAAGTAGAGACAACATGCAAACAGCTGGAAACTAAATAACTCATTACTTAATGAAGAATGGATCATCGATGAAATAAAAGAGGAAATTAAAAAGTTCCTGGAAGTCAATGAAAATGAAAACACAACCTACCGGAACCTATGGGACACAGCTAAGGCAGTCCTGAGAGGAAAGTTTATGGCCATGAGTGCATATATTAAAAAGACTGAAAGATCCCAAATCAATGACCTAATGATACATCTCAAACTCCTAGAAAAACAAGAACAAGCAAATCCCAAAACAAATAAAAGGAGAGAAATAATAAAAATAAGAGCTGAAATCAACGAAATAGAAACCAAAAAAACCATACAAAGAATTAATGAAACAAAAAGTTGGTTCTTTGAAAAAATAAACAAGATTGATAGACCCCTGGCAAACCTGACTAAAATGAGGAGAGAAAAAACCCAAATTAGTAGAATCAGGAATGCAAAAGGGGAGATAACAATAAACACCATGGAAGTCCAGGAAATCATCAGAGACTACTTTGAGAACCTATATTCAAATAAATTTGAAAATTTTAAAGAAATGGACAGATTTCTAGATACATATGATCATCCAAAATTGAACCAAGTGGAAATTAATCACCTGAATAGACTTATAACACAAAATGAAATTGAAGCAGCAATCAAGAGTCTCCCCAAAAAGAAAAGTCCAGGACCTGATGGATTCTCTCCTGAATTCTATCAGACCTTTAAAGAAGAACTGATACCAACCCTCCTTAAACTGTTCCACACGAAATAGAAAGGGAAGGAAAACTGCCTAACACATTTTATGAAGCCAGTATTACACTTATCCCAAAACCAGGCAAAGACACCTCCAAAAAGGAGAACTATAGGCCAATCTCCTTAATGAACATTGATGCAAAAATCCTCAACAAAATAATGGCAAACCGAATTCAGCAACACATCAAAAAGATTATTCACCACGACCAAGTAGGCTTCATCCCAGGGATGCAGGGGTGGTTCAACATATGAAAATCAATAAACGTAATAAACCACATTAACAAAAGCAAAGACAAAAACCACTTGATCATCTCAATAGATGCAGAAAAAGCCTTTGATAAGATCCAACACCATTTCATGAAAAAAGCACTAAGAAAACTAGGAATAGAAGGAAAGTGCCTCAACATTATAAAAGCTATATATGACAAACCTACAGCCAGCATTATACTTAATGGAGAAAAACTGAAACCATTCCCTCTAAAATCAGGAACCAGACAAGGATGCCCACTATCTCCACTCCTATTCAACATAGTACTGGAATTCCTAGCCTGAACAATTAGGCAAGAAGAAGGATAAAAGGAATATAAATAGGCAAAGAAACTTTCAAAATATCCCTATTTGCAGACGACATGATCCTATACCTTAAAGACCCAAAAAACTCTACTCAGAAGCTTCTAGACATCATCAATAGCTATAGCAAGGTAGCAGGATATAAAATCAACATAGAAAAATCATTAGCATTTCTATACACTAACAATGAGCAAACTGAAAAAGAATGTATGAAAACAATTCCATTTACAATATCCTCAAAAAAAATCAAATACCTAGGTGTAAACCTAACAAAAGATGTGAACGACCTCTACAAGGAAAACTATACACTTCTGAAGAAAGAGATTGAGGAAGACTATAGAAAGTGGAGAGATCTCCCATGCTCATGGATTGGTAGAATCAACATAGTAAAAATGTCTACACTCGCAAAAGTAATCTACATGTTTAATGCAATTCCCATCAAAATCCCAATGACATTCATTAAAGAGATTGAAAAATCTACTGTTAAATTTATATGGAAACACAAGAGGCCACGAATAGCCAAGGCAATACTCAAAAGAACAATGCAGAAGGTATCACAATACCTGACTTCGAACTATATTACAAAGCAATAATGATAAAAACAGCATGGTACTGGCACAAAAACAGACATGAAGACCAGTGGAACAGAACAGAAGACCCAGATATGAAGCCACACAACTATAACCAACTTGTCTTTGACAAAGGAGCTAAAAATATACGATGGAGAAATAGCAGCCTCTTCAACAAAAACTGCTGGGAAAACTGGTTAGTTAACAGCCTGCAAAAAACTGAAACTAGATCCAAGTATATCACCCTATAGCAAGATTAACTCAAAATGGATCAAGGATCTTAATATCAGACCACAAACTCTAAAGTTGATACAGGAAAGAGTAGGAAATACTCTGGAGTTAGTAGGTATAGGTAAGAACTTTCTCAATGGAACCCCAGCAGCACAGCAACTAAGAGACAGCATAGATAAATGGGACTTCATAAAACTAAAAGGCTTCTGCTCATCAAAAGAAATGGTCTCTAAACTGAAGAGAACACCCACAGAGTGGGAGAAAATATTTACCAGCTACACATCAGACAAAGGACTGATAACCAGAATATATAGGGAACTTAAAAAACTAAATTCTCCCAAAACTAATGAACCAATAAAGAAATGGGCAAGTGAACTAAACAGAACTTTCTCAAAAGAAGAAATTCAAATGGCCAAAAAACACATGAAAAAATGTTCACCATCTCTAGCAATAAAGGAAATGCTAATTAAAACAACGCTAAGATTCCACTTCACCCCTGTTAGAATAGCCATCATCAGCAACACCACCACCAACAGGTGTTGGTGAGGATGCGGGAAAAAAGGAACCCTCTTACATTGTTGGTGGGAATGTAAACTAGTACAACCACTCTGGAAAAAAATTTTATGCAGCCATGGAGAAGAACAGAACGTTATCATTCGCTGGTAAATGGATGGAATTGGAGAACATCATTCTGACTGAGGTTAGCCTGGCCCAAAAGACCAAAAGTCGTATGTTCTCCCTCATATGCGGACATTAGATCAAGGGCAAACACAACAAGGGGATTGGACTTTGATCACAAGATAAAAGCAAGTGCACACAAGGGAGATGTGAGGATAGGTAAGACACCTAAAATATTAGCTAGCATTTGTTGCCCTCAACGCAGAGAAACGAAAGCAGATATCTTAAAAGCAACTGAGGCCAATAGGAGAAGGGGAGCAGGAACTAGAAAAAAGGTTAGATCAAACAGAATTAACCTAGAAGGTAACACACATGCACAGGAAATTAATGTGAGTCAACTCCCTGTATAGCTATTCTTATCTCAACTAGCAAAAACCCTTGTTCCTTCCTATTATGGCTTATACTCTCTCTACAACAAAATTAGAGATAAGCGCAAAATAGTTTCTGCTGGGAATCGAGGGGGTGAGAGGGAGGCGGAGTGGGTGGTAAGAGAGGGAGTGGGGGCAGGGGAGAGAAATGACCCAAGCATTGTATGCACATTTGAAGAATAAAAAAATAAAAATTAAAAAAAAAAAGAATGAAATCCTGTCATTCAGAAACACAAGCAGAACTGGAGATCATTACAGTAAGTGAAAATAAGCCAGACATAAAAAGATGAGTACTGCACGATTTTACCCATACGTGGAATCTAAAAAAAAAAATTGAGTTCATACAAGTTGGAAGTAGAATGGTGGTTATGAGGTGGAAGAAGATAGGGGAGGTAGTGGGGGTATGATATATGTGTACTAAGTTACAGTTAAATAGGAGTAAGAAGTTCTGGTGTGCTATTGCACAGCAGGGTGGATATGGATAACAGTAATATGCTATATATTTTTTAAAAAACTAGAAGATTTTGAAATCTTTCTTACCATATGTTTGAGGAGATAGATGTGCTTAACAGGTTATACATTACATAATGTATAAATATATGAAAACATTATGGGGTACCCTTTTAATAGGTACAAGTTTTATGTTTCTGCATATCAGCTAAAAATAAACTTTAAAAATAAAAATTGTAGAAAGCCACTGAAGGAGTAGAGAGGCAATTCACTTCAGTTTTGAATATTTTTCTATCTGTGGTATCATTCTCACCAGCCTTTGTAGTTCACTAAGATCTTAAAAGCTCAAGTAGGAAAAGCGACCTAACTCTATGTGATTTCTCTTTCATTCTTGGGCTCTAAATTAGCACCCACACACTCTTACACCAGCATCACCGGCACCACACCTACTTTAAGAAAATCTGATATGTAAAAATTCAAGTAGACCAATTGTTCATATTATAGAAAGACAATCTACAAAGGTATTGATAATTTATTTATTTAATTTGGCAGTACTAGGGTTCGAATTCAGGACCAGGAGTTTGAACTTTGGGCCTCATGCTTGCTAGGCAGCACTGTAACACTTGAGCCACACTCATAGTCCTTTTTTGCTTTAGTTATTTTTTAAAGAGGGTCTCATGCTTTTTGCCCACAGCCAGCCTTGGACTACAATCCTCCTACTCATGCCTCCTATGCAGCTAAGATTACAGATGTGCACCACGACTGGCTTGTTTGTTAAGATTGTTGGGGGGGGGGGGTTTGAGTGTGTCACTAACTTTTTGCCCTGGATAGCTTCAAACTGTAATCTCTGCCTCCAGAGTAACAGGGATGAGTGAGTAGGTAGGATTACAGTTTTGAGTCACCATGTCCAATCCTGACAACAGAACTCTTTAAAAATACTAGAAATCTTTGTAACTGAAATAAAATGTAAACATCATTTACGTGTGTCTAATAAAGAAGGGCACCCATACCACAGAACTGTATAGAACAGGTATGTGAGTATACATAGAAAGAGACTGAAGTAAAAACAAAACTTGCAGACCAATACATCCAACATCTTTTTTGTGGGCAGGAAAAAAAAAATCCTACCTGTTAGTGTTAGTATTAATGTATGCAAAGAGAAAAAAAAATGTCTAGAAAGATACCCAACAAACTTAATAGCAGTTATAAAGTTGGATCCCTTGCAAAATGTATATACCCATGAATTGCCTAGATAAGTGCAAATAAACTGAAAGATAGAAGAAGAAAAAAAAAAAGCTAAGGGCTAGGACTACAGATCAGTGTCAGAGTGCCCACATAACATGTATGAGGCCTCTGGGTTCAATCCTCAGTGAGGAAGGGAAAAGGAAAAGAGAAAGAAGGGAGACAGGGAGGAAAGGAAGGAAAGGAAGAAAAGAAGTAAGGATGATAGGGAGGGAAAAAGAAGTCAGCGGGCATTTACAATATAATTTAGGAAGATTTCTAAGATAAAATATTCTAAAACTACTCAAAATGCTTTTCCTTATTAAACTAATCTTCTTTTACACAATTAGATAGACAAATCATCAGAAATTATTAGTTATAGCTGGGAGCCTGTCACTCACACTTGTAATCCTAGCTACTCTGGAGACTGAGATCAGAAGATGGAGGTAAACAGCCCATGCGACCCCATCTTCAAAATAACCACGGCAACCAAAATTCCAATTATCACAGACATTGAAAAACGAACCCTAAAGTTCATTTAGAAGCATGAAAGACCACGAACAGCCAAGGCAATAATGAACAAAAAGCAACACTGGAAGTACTGCAATGCCCAACGTCAAACTATACTATAGGGCCATAACAATAAAAAACAGCATGGTACTGGCACAAAAACAGATATGAAGACCACTGGAACAGAATAAAAGACCAAGATATGAACTCACACAGTTACACCCACCTGATTTTCAACAAAAGTGCCAAACACATAAGATGGAGAAAAGACAGCCTGTTCAACAAATGTTGCTAGGAAAACTGGATGCCTGCATGCAGAAAACTGAAACTTTACCCATGTGTGTCACCCTGTACAAGTATCAACCCAGGGTGGATTAAGGATCTTAATATAAATCTGAAACTTTGAAGCTAGTGCAGGAAAGAGCAGGGAATACATTGGAATTAATAGGCATAGGCAATGACTTTCTCAATAGAACTCAAATGGCTCAGCAACTATGAGAAAGGATTGACGAATGGGACTACATAAATAAAAAGCTTCTGCACAATAAAAGAAATGTTCTCTAAATGGAAGGGGCTGCCCACAGAATGGAAAAAATCTTTCCCAGCTATACTTTTGACAAGGGATTGGTAACCAGAATATACAGGGAGTTCAAAAAAAAAAAAAAAAAAAAACTAAACTCCCCAAAATTCAGTGACCTAATGAAGAAATGGTCGAAAGAACTGAACAAAGCTTTTTCAAAGGAAGAAGTCCAAATGGCTAAAAAAAAAGGAAGAAGAAATGCTCAACATTCCTGGCCATAAAGGAAATGCAAATCAAAACCACATTAAGATCCCACCTCTTTCCCCTTAGAATGCCTACCATCAAGAACACAAACAACAAATGTTGGCGAGGGTGTGGAAAAAGGAACTCTCATACACTGCTGGTGGGAATGTAAATTAGTACAACCATATGGAAACAGTAGGGAGGCTCCTCAAAAAACTAAAAGTAGAACTGATACAACCCAGCAATTCCACTCGTAGGTATATACCCAAAGGAATGTAAGTCAGGTTACAACAAAGGCACCTGCATGCCCATGTTTATTGCAACATTATTCACAATAGCTAAGCTATGGAAACAGTTCAAGATGCCCCACTACTGATGAATGGAAGAAGAAAATGTGGTGTTTATACATAAAGGAATTTTATTCAGCCACAAAGAAGAATGAAATTTGTTGTTTGCATATAAATGGATAGAACTGGAGAACATCAACTTAAGTTAGCCAAGTTCAAGGCCAAAAGCGGAATGTTTTCTCTCATATGTAGAATAAAGACCTAACACAAATTCAGCAATATTATGAGTAACAGGTCATGCTAAGGGGAGATCACAAACAAGAGAGAGAAGGGTAAAAGAAGGAAATTAAGAAGGTGAATATGGTTGATGTACTCTCTATACAAGAATGAATATAGAATTTTTAAACCAGTTGAAACTACCGTAAGATTGACTTTGCCTGGAAAACTTGATAATTAAAAAAAATAAGTGAAACCAGGTGCCAGTGGTTCACACCAATAATCCTAGTTACTCAGGAGGCAGAGATTAGGAGCATCATGGTTCAAGCCAGCTGGGGCAAATAGTTTGCAAGACTGTGTCTTAAAAAAACATATCACACTGTACCTATTTTACAGTCCTTTCCTTATTAATATTTAAGTCGATGTTCAGAGGGGTTTCTCAATGTATCCCCACTATCGACATACTTTACTTTGGTCCATTCAACCCTTTCCATCACTCTTCCTTACCCCTTTAACACTCACAACCACCCGCCATTTTTCAACAGCTTTCAATACACATCCTTATATCCTCTACCTTCACAGATGTTATGTTTTATGATATTACTGATACTCTATCATTCTCTTTTCCTTTCCTTCTTTCCCTTAGTCCCATAGAGTAGTTCCGCTATTACAGATATGTTCTACATTGGAGTTTGTATATGATCATGCTTGTTTTGTGTATATGTAAAATAGGTAGGGGGAGGTACTAGTGGAAGGGGGGGAGGATGAATGAAGGAGATTAAGGTGAGGGTATATGGTTGATGGACTTCCTATACTTATATGAAACAGAACAAAGAAACCTCTTGCAATTTCTTTAAGTGGGGCAGGGAGGGAGTTGAAGGAGACAGACTATGGAGATGACCTAACCAATGTACAATATAAGCCTCACTGGAATTATCACTATGAATCTCCACCCCATATAATGAATATATTCTAAAAAATTTATAATAAAAAAGAATAATATTCATGTATATATATATATTTAAAAACCTTCCACTAAAAAGGGTTGGTGGAGTGGCTCAAGGTATAGGCCCCGAGTTCAAATCCCAGTACCACAAAATAAACAAACAAACAAATAAATAAAATGTTAAATCACTCTTAGATGATTCTATTGCAGGAATTGTAAAATCATGAAGCAAAGAATTTTTTGGAGAAAAAATGTCACTTAATTGTAGATACTAGATACTGGGACCTAAGAATTTTACTTCCTCATTTTTTAAATGTCTTTCTCCACACTAATTTTTCCAAATGTTCTGCAAGTTTCTCAAAGACAGTTGTTTATATCACCTTAACCACAAACTACATCTAACCACAAAGGATATTTATAAAGATACATACATCTATATACATACACATACATAGATATACCCATATATATCTATATATAGATAGGAGGAGAAGGATGATACACATCTATATATGTGTATCTATGTAGATATATCCACCACTGGTCTCATATATATATGTATGTATGTATGTGTGTGTTAATACACACATACACACTTTTTTTTTTTTTTTGCAGTACTGGGGTTTGATCTCAGGGCCTTACACCTTGCGCTTGCTGGTCAGTGGCCCTACCAACTACTCAAGCCATGTTCCCCAGCACCTTTTGATGTCATTATTTTTGGAATAGGATCTCATGTTTATGCTTTGGCTGGCCTGGACCCACAATCCTATTTATGTTTCCTATGTAGTTGGGATGACAGGTATACAACATCAGGCCCAGCCATTGGGTGAAATGGGGTCTTCCTAACTTTTTACCCAGGCTGGCCTCAAATTGTATTCTCCAATCTCCACCTCCTGAGTAACCAGGATTATAGGCATAAGCCACCACATCAGGCTAGGATATATGATTTAAGGAAAGTAATAAGCATTCTTCTAGTCAACAGTAAACATATAAAACAAAATTATTAAAATACCAACATCCTACTCTGGACAAAGCGATGACTCATCTTCCAGATGGCACAAGATTTCTTCATATTTCTCTGAACAAAGTACAATTTAAAACTTACTATTTCTGGAATTTTCCATTTAATATACTTTGTGCCATTGTTGACCAGGGATAACTTTGTCGAGTATATCAATAATGCACATGCTACTTGCTTAATAGCTATCTTGGTTATCAGATCAACTACTGTGGGATTGCAGAGCTTGTGTTCAAGCAATCCTTTTGCTTAATATGCCCCCAACTCTATTAGTGATGCAAAAGAGGCACTACAGTATAAAACATGGAGGTCAGACTATGTGTCAATGTTGTTGCTGAGCATATAGAAACACACACAGAGTATATATAGGGTTTTCTATCATTCAAAGTGTTCACAAGGTGTTCACTGGGTGTCTTGGGAAGTATCTCCTGAGGATAGGGGATTTTAATGAAATGTTCACAGCATTGTTGTAATAAAATTATTATCCCAATTTTAAAATTAAAAAAGTCTAAGTATAGAAGTGCCCAAAGTCATTAAATAGCAGAACTATGATTTAAATTCAGACAGGCCAAACTCCTAAGCTGCTATTTTATTTTTTTTATTTTTTTATTTTATTTATTTTTTTTTTTCATTTTTCTTTTATTATTCATATGTGCATACAAGGATTGGTTCATTTCTCCCCCCTGCCCCCACCCCCTCCCTTACCACCCACTCCACCCCCTCCCACTCCCCCCCTCAATACCCAGCAGAAACTATTTTGCCCTTATCTCTAATTTTGTTATAGAGAGAGTATAAGCAATAATAGGAAGGAACAAGGGGTTTTGCTGGTTGAGATAAGGATAGCTATACAGGGCATTGACTCACATTGATTTCCTGTGCATGGGTGTTACCTTCTAGGTTAATTCTTTTTGATCTAACCTTTTCTCTAGTTCCTGGTCCCCTTTTCCTATTGGCCTCAGTTGCTTTAGTTTCTCTGCATTAAGGGCAACAAATGCTAGCTAGTTTTTTAGGTGTCTTACCTATCCTCACCCCTCCCTTGTGTGCTGCTTTAGTTTCTCTGCATTAAGGGCAACAAATGCTAGCTAGTTTTTTAGGTGTCTTACCTATCCTCACCCCTCCCTTGTGTGCTCTCGCTTTTATCATGTGCTCATAGTCCAATCCCCTTGTTGTGTTTGCCCTTGATCTAATGTCCACATATGAGGGAGAACATACGATGTTTGGTCTTTTGGGCCAGGCTAACCTCACTCAGAATGATGTTCTCCAATTCCATCCATTTACCAGCGAATGATAACATTTCGTTCTTCTTCATGGCTGCATAAAATTCCATTGTGTATAGATACCACATTTTCTTAATCCATTCGTCAGTGCTGGGGCATCTTGGCTGTTTCCATAACTTGCTAAGCTGCTATTTTAAAAATCATATAATTTGTATCACTTTACAGATGAAAGTTAATAGTCATGAACATGAAGAAACTTTTAGAAGTGATGGAAATGTTCTAAACTAGATAGCTGTGATGTTTGCACAAGTTTGTAAATTTACTAATTAAAAAATCAATAAATTGTACATTTAACTTTGTTCAATAAATCTGTCAAAATAATCATGAAAGGCTTTTAAAATAAAGTCTTATTTTAAAATTTAAATATAATTAAAAATACACTTCAGATTTTTCTGAGCACAGCAATAGCCCTATTAAAATAGCTGACATTACTTTGAAGATTTTATTTAAATAGATCACAAATTTACTTGGATTTATAAAATCCAAATAAAATTACTTGAAAGATTTTATTTAAGTGGATCACAAATCAAACCTACCCACAGGAGTCTGAGATGGGAGGATGATAGCTCCAGGCCAAATGGAGCCAAAAAGGTTGCAAGATCCCATCTGGGGGAAGCTAGGCATGGTGGCATGTGCCTGATCCCAGTTACGAGGGAAAGCATAAAACAGAAGGATGGTGGTCCACCCCGGCCTGAGCAAAAACTGAAGTCACATCTCAAAAGTAGCCAGAGAAAAAAGGACTGAGGCATTGCTCAAGTGGTACAGCATCTGCCTTGTGAACACAAAGTCCTGAGTTTAAACTCTAGTACTGCCTAACCCCTCACCCCGCCCCCAAAAAAACCCCCCACCAAAGTACATAGATTAACTTTAACTCTATAGTATACATATACCCTAGGTATAATTTAATATTCTAATAAGAATTAAAATGGACAAGTACCTGAGACACATAAAGCAAATAGGTACAGAGTTAGAGGGTAATAAGCCTGAAAATTGGAATTTGATGAAGAGTTAAGGAAAGCTGCAAAGGGTTAATTGTAGTGGCTTACTTTTTTAGTGTTCAGAGACAAAAAGAAACATTTTCAGCTCCCACGAATGCCAAATTTAGGGGAAGCTACCTGACCTGAGGTTGAAGCCAGGACTTAAGTATTAAGTGACAGTTTCTAACTGTATGCACAAAGTATGAACTTCTAGGTTCAAGTTATGTATTGTATGAAATTTGCTACACTGAAGAGAATATTAGCAGTTATTAAAGAGGTGGCACAATGAAATGGCCAGACTCAACAGCATCATCTTTTTAAAGGAACTCTGAGGTAGGAGGGAAGAAAACTTTATGGAGTATAACAAAGTTATTTTACTTATTCTTTTTGCATTAATACACTACTGAATATCACATATACTATACTTTCAAGTATATAAATGTTATTACCATTTAGTGTTGTGTCAAGAACCAAGGACATAATGAGAACTGATTACCAAAATCAGGAATATTTTAGAATACACTATGCATTTTGGTTTATTATATTATTAATTACTTTTAAATTAAGTACAAATTTCTGAAAGTGGATGTTTTCTTTCTGTGAAAGTTGTCAGTTTCCTTAATTAAGCTTTTTTTCTAAATCATAAAGATAATGCAAGTAAGTCACAATACAAAAGATTCATGAATAAATTTTATAGAGACTAGACCAAGTATTTTAACAAGACTTTAAGTGGTTCTTCAAGTTACCTTTTGAAATTAGTCCTTCTACTGCAAAATTGCTTTTTTTTGGAGACAGGATCTCACTTCATTGAACAAGCTGGGCTGGCCTCAAACTCACAATCTTGCCTCAGCCTCCTGAGTGGTGAGTTTCCAGTGTACAGTGGCTGCAAAATGATTCACTTTTAAAGGAAGCTTGCTCTTCCTATTCCAAAACTCATTTTGAGACACAATGATTGGCAAGTAATCAATAATTTTGCTTTTGTTTGTTTGGTTGGTTTTTGGCAGTACTAGGATTTGAACTTATAGCCTCACGCACTCTACCACTTGAGCCACTTCACCAACCCAATAATTTTGAATATAGTGGCAAATGAAAACATAGAACTAAAAGTGTAGCTACATCTATGATGTTTGCTTTATACTGAACATGTGTAGACTTATTTCCTTGCCATTATTCCCTGAACAATACAGAACAGCAACTACAGTGCTGTGGAATATTTTCTTCAACAATGGACCACATATATGGTAGTGAATCTATGATTATAATGGAGGACAACGCATTGTTTATGGTGATGCTGGTAAAGTTCACCTTACTCTCAGATTTATTACACGTGGTTTTTAACCAAGACCGTCAAATAAATAAAAGAAAGCAAGTTTTTTAAAAAAAGGAATTTCAAAAACAAAAGTTTAAGTTCTTGTGTATGTATTATGTAGCCCAACTGGTGCAGAGAAGCAGTCAGTTAGTCCTGCGTTACTGTCAGTTGTGTTTAAATCATCGTGTGATCTGCTGAATGTTTCCCTAGCCTTAATTTTGTGAAAATATGCCTCCCGAAAAGCAAAATGTTGCCCTCCAAAGCAAGGTAAA
Organism: Castor canadensis; assembly: GCF_047511655.1. NCBI lineage: Eukaryota > Metazoa > Chordata > Mammalia > Rodentia > Castoridae > Castor > Castor canadensis. The sequence goes on along the minus strand of NC_133396.1, from coordinate 88,770,205 downwards.
AGTTATGGTTAGTCCTTCTAACCCAAAAAGGACTTACAATGTGCTTATGTGAAAAAGTGAACATTTTAGATTTGTTGAAAGGCGTTGTGGCTTTTGCAGAAGTTGGGTGGCATTATGTAAAAAAACAATCAAGCATCCACAGTATTCGGTATAAAGAGTATGAGATAAGATCCAGTTTTTGGTGAGCACTATTATATGTACAACAGTAATTTTTATGATAGTAATATGTAGCCTACTCCATATAGCTTCAACTTATGAATGCTCAGACTTATTGTATACACTGTAAGTAAATTTGAGTAATTTACCTATGAATTGGGTTCAACCCCCAGTACCACAAAACAAACAAGGAAAAAAAAAACCTGTTGTGATGCCAGCCTTAAAAATCTGGCACAAGATTTGTGGCCTGCTTAGCAATGACGAGGCCCAGAGTTCAATCCCCCAGTACTGCCAAAAAAAGGTAAAAATAAAATAAAAAGTATAGCACATACAATTATGTTTAGTACATAATTCTTGACAGTGGTAATAAATGTTTATTACTGGTCAATATATATACTATACTCTTGTTAGAATATACCTTCTACTCATATATAAACAAAAAGACAGAAAGTATGCTGACTTATATGGTCATAGTCCTATACATCTTGTGCTTGTAATTCATGACTGAATCATTTCTCTTGTGCTTTGATTTAATCTCATGTTGTTTGTTCATCATGGTCTGGGGCCAATAGGCTATATCATAAACATATGCCATATAGCTCAGGTGTAGGTAATACCACCGAGATTTGTGTAAGTCTACTATGATATTTGCACAATGACAAAATCGCCTAACAATAGGTTTCTTACAATGCATCCTTGTTAAGTCATAAACAACTTTATTTTACATAGCATTTACATTATATTGGGTATCCTAGGTAATGTAAAAATATTTTAAAGTATATGGGAAGATGTGCCTAGTTTATATGCAAATACTAAGCTATTTTATATAAGGGACTTGAGCATCCCCAGATTTTGGTATTGGGGAGGGAGGATCTTGAACCAATCCCCAATAGATATATTGGAACAACCATACTGTTTCACCTTGTTGTTCTTTACTAGGAATACGTAAATCTTTACTCAGAGGGGGGAAAAAAGTGTATCTTAAAAAAAAAGAAAAAGTCATTCCATCTCTTCCTGTCTTCTACTCTACTCTTTACCCTCTGGCTTCCTTACCCACCTTTCAGCGTTCAAACTATTGTTATATCCCAACCACTGCTTTTTGTTATGACATTTACATATATGCTTATAATGTATCTTAACTAGATTCACTGCCTCCATTCTCCTGCAACCACTGTTTTGAAACAACTGATCAAGAACCTTCTTGTGAAATTCAATAGTCACATCTCAACTTTTATTTTATTTCTTTCTATAGAGTGTCTAATAATGCCAAACAGTTACTCAAACAAATGATGACCTTTTCTCCCTTCTACAGCAACACACTGTCCAAGTATTCACTAAATAACAGTCCACTCCTTGTCTACCTTTGATAAGGGCTTCTCCTCTGCCCATCCTTGAAATGATGATTCCTTAGAATTTGTTCCAGGACTGCTCTCTACAAAATTTCATATTGTTATTTATTGTTATGCTTTCAACTTTCAAGTAGATCCTACTGACATCGAAATGCATCTCAAGTTCAGATATCCCTTCCATGTTCTCACAGGACCATGTATAATATAGCCAGTTGACCACTAGTTATCCATGTCCAACTGGAATCTCAAACTTAACACTTCCAAACCATCTCCTCCACCACCAAACCTCTTATTCTCTTTTGTAAATGATAGAGTGACATACCAATTACCTGTGACAGAAGCATGGGAAATCATCACTGACTACTCTATTTTCCTCACACCACTTCCTTTCAACTAAGCAATCACTATGTCCTTTAATAATGTTTCTTGAAATCATATCCATTCCCAATACCTCAGTTTAGGCTACCAATGTATCCTACCTGGACTCCTTGTTAACTAATATCCCCAACTGAGCAAAGTTCAGTTATAAAGGTCAGCTATAATAACTACAGGCAAAGCCTGCTTTAAAGCACTTCACTTTGTTGTGTGTTTTGCAGATACTGCATTTTTTTCAAATTAATGACTTGTGGCAACCTCTGTTGAGCAAGTCTATCAGTGCCACTTATCAATAGCCCAGATGATTGTTATCCCTTCCCTCTTTTTAAGCAGCAAAGTATGTTTTAATTAAGGGACGTATTTTGGTTTTAAGATATGTTATTACATGCTTAACGGACTACAGTACTGTGTACCTATGACTTTTATATACAATGGGTAACAAAAAAAATTTGTTACTCACTTTATTGCAATATTTACTTTATCTCCAAGGTATGCACATAGACTCAAGGTTTCTTAAAAATCAGAAAATGTTCTAGTCTCCCCTCTATGCCTCTGTTATTTTCTGTATGGTTTTAACACATAGGAAGCTATCCTACATATGTTAGCAAACCAAATTGGGCTAATGGGAAGCTGCTAGGAAATAAACCTAGGCCTCACCATCTAGAGTACATACAAAGGTCAATTATGATCTAGAAGACTCAACACTATATACCAACCAAACCTAAAAACATCAATAGAATGCTAACCAAGAAACAGAATTCTTTTTAAGTACGTATGAAACATTCTCTATGAAAGGATATGGTAGACCATTAAGTGAATCTCAGTAAAGTTCAAAGATTATGATAATAAAAAGGATGTTCTGAGACCACATGGAATGAAAGAAATATAGAATGGAACATAATGGTATATGTCTGTAATCCCAGCACTTGGGAATTAGGGGCAGGATAACTGTGAGTTTCAAGATCAGCCTGGGCTATACAGTGAGACCAGTTCAAAAGAAAAATAAACTATGGCCTGTAATCCTAGCTACTCAGGGAGAGACCAGGAAGATCGAGGTTTGAAGCCAGCCAGCGCAAACAGTTCGTGAGACCCTATCTTGAAAAAAACCTCATCACAAAAAAGAGCTGGTGGAGTGGCTCAAAGGGTAGGCCCGAAGTTCAAACACTAGTACTACAAAAAAAAAAAAAAAAAAAACCCACAAGTATAGGGAAATTAAACAAGACACTCATAAATAACCAATGGGTCAAAGAAATTAAAAGAGAAATTAGAAAACAAATGAAAAGGACACAACACATCAAAAACTATGGAATACAAGAACAAGTTTTAGTGGAAAATTTACAGCTTTAATGACTATATTTAAAAAGAAGAAAGCTGTCATATCAATAACTTTTCTTTCTCCCTTAAGATACTGGAAAGAAAGGAAAATATACCTAAAGCAAACAAAAAAAAAGGAAAATTTAAGAATGAAAATTAGTATGCATAGTGAGACCTTGTCTCATATCCTGCTCCCTCCACAAAAAAGAAACAAAACAAAAACAAAAAAAGGGAAAGCATACTACTCAGCTCATTCTCTGGGGACAGCATTACTCTAATAACCAAAAAACTACAGATCAATATCTCTTTTGAATATTAATGCAGAGTCCTCAACAAAACATTTGTAAACAGAATGTAGCAATATATTTGCCATACGATAGTTTATTAGGAAAGGAATTTGGCATAACAAGATAAAAGTGGGGAGAAATGGAAAAAAAAAGAAAAACATTTCCTGCTCTTCTTGCAGGAAATGGAAGTAAAGACTCCTGCAATATATTTTCATAAACATAATATGCCATGAACAAGTTGGATTTCTCTTAGGGATGCAAGATTGGCTTGACATATGAAAATCAATGAATGTAACACATCATAGCAATAGAATAAAAAACAAATTACATGATTGTTAAGTATTTGGCAGAATTCAAAACCCTTTCATGCGTGGAAGGAAGGAAGGAAGGAAAGAAGAAAGGAGGGAGGAAGGAAGGAAAGAAAAGAAAGCAGGAAAGAAAAGAAAGCAAGAAAGAAAACACCAAAGAAATTAGGAATAGAAAGGAACTTTCTCAACTTTTATTTTAAAAACTCACAGTTAATATCATACTAAACAGGAAAAAGACTAAAGATTCCCTTTAAGATTAGGAACCAGATAAGGATGCCTGCTTTCACCATCGCTATTCAACATTGTAATGAACTTTTAGTCAGTGCTATTAGAGAAAAAGACAAAAAAGGCACCAAACTAGAAAGGAAGAAGTAAAACTGTCTACTCACAGATGACATGACCTTCTAAGCTATAGAAAATCCCAAAGAATCCACATAAAAGCTAGTGTCAATGAATTAATTTGGCAAAGTTCCAGGGTACAAGATCAACACACACAAAAATAAGTTGTTTCTGTACATCTGCATGTGCAACCTCAAAAGGAAGTTCAGCAAGCCATTCCAGGCTGGGGATGTAACTCACAAGTAGACTGCTTGTCTAGCATGCATAAAGCCTTGAGTTCAATCCCCAACATTACACACACATACACTCACACAAAGCAAGCATTCTATTTATGACAGCTTCAAAAAGAAATTACACTCTGATAAGAAAAAAACATTTTTGAAAGAAATTAAGACCTAAATAAGTAGAAAAAAAAAACCAGCCAGTTTCTTTGTAGAAACTGATGAGCTAATTCAAAATTCATATGAAATTGCAAAGGAACCAGAATACCCAAAACAATCTTGAAAAAGGGAGGTCCAACCTTCTTGATTTCAAAACTCATTACAAAGCAACAGTAATCAGGACAGTATGGTACCGGAGTAAGAATAGTCAAAGATCAATGGAACAAAACTGAGAGTTCAAAAATAAAACAAAGTGTCCATGCTCAACTGATATTTGACAGGGGTGCCAAAACCACTCAATGAAGAAAGAATAGCCTTTTCAACAAATGGTGTTGGGAAAACTGTATAGGCACATGTAAAAGAATGAATTTGTAAACCTAGTTTATACCATATAAAAAATATTAGCTCAACATTGATCAGAGACCTAAATATAGGACATAACACATGGGTAAATTTGAAAGGAGCATGCATTTACTAACATTTAACTTCAAAGTTAAGAAAACTTGAACAATTTAAGCAATAAAGTAGTACAATAATGGGAACAGACACCTAAATATGCTCAAAACTGAAATTTTAGCCTAATAAGTAACACACTTTACTAGTCAGCCTGCTTTCACTTATGCAAGTTTTTTCAACCAAGTTTTAAACAGGCATTCTGTTTTCTTTTCTTTCTCTTTGTCTTCCCCCTATTGGAGGGAACTCAAGAATGTTTAGCTCCAGGCAAGGTCATCACTCTCCTCTCCTTATCTTATCTTGCAGACCACAAAAATGAAGAAATACTTAGGACTGCAAGAGATACAACTCTGAAGACTAACACAAGTACACTGGGAAATAAGCAGACCTAATGCCACCATCTGGCCCAAAGTCATACCTCAGCACATATATCCAGAAGCTCAAGCGCCTGTGCTTTCACTTAAAAACCTGTCTTACCCACAAGACCCACTTGTGGGTAAGACTGTAGCTTTTGAAGCAGCAGTTCACTGCTGCTTAATTAATTTATTAATTTGGCAAAATTAATAAATCTTGTATTCCTTTTCTTCAGAATCCTACCCTCCTTATTTGTTAATCTGCATCAAATTCAGGGGACTGAATTTCCAGTATCAGTACTAGATTATAATCCAAAGTATAAAGTATGTATCAATGAGTTCACACTGATATAAATAAGTGACTGAATAAATTAAAGGGGGAAAAAATAGACAAATTCCACAATGAGGAAGAATTTCAAGTAATCCATGGGCTGGGGCATAGTTCAGTAGTAAAGTGCTTCCCTACCATGCAGGCCCTGGGTCCATCCTCAGTATTGAAAAAGGAAAGAAAATTATTCCAAATAAATTATGTAGATATTCCACCCTAAGAGACAGAAAGTATAACTCCCAGTGTTGGTTATGCAGAGTAATTTCCTTACATGAAGCAAAATATGGAAAGAGGGAAACGAAAAAGTATACAATAGAGAAATCTGACAAACACTTCAGTCAGGTGACCATTGTCAATATCAACCAGTAGTCATAAATCACATTGACAGTGATGAAAATGAACTCTTTCCTCTGCGGTTTTCCTCCCCTAAACTCATAACATCAGACAAATTCCATTACAGGGGAGAGGAAGACTGAAATTAGGGAAAGTTTGGGACTCAGAAACACTACATTTCAGATTGATCATGCTCTGGCTTAGGGACCACCCTCATCTGGCCTGGGAATCGCACATGCCCCTCCCCACACATTAATTATTGGTTGGGAATCATAGTAGGTTTTTAAAGCACCTGGAGAAAAGAAACATGTTTCAGCCTCCAGATTCTACCTGGGCTCCACCATGCTCCCCTTTTGTATTTCCCTTCCCTAACTTTAAAGAAACTCCATTTACAACCACATGCTCTGCAATGGATTCTTCCCCCATGGGACACAAAGGATTTGGAAGTCTTCTGATCATAAACTCCACTGTGCAGACAACACGGACATCTTACGTTATTTCTGAGCAGCGTCCCTCAAAAATTTCAAAATCACCAAAAACAAGGGAAGTATGAGAAACTATCATAGTCAAGAAGCGGCTAAGGGAGATATAACAACTAAATGTAACGTGGTATCCTGGATAAGAGTCTGGACTAGACGAAGGTTATTGGGTTAAAAAAAAAAAATCAAGGAAAAGTGAACAAAGTATGGACTTCAGTTAATAATATCAATCTTTGTTCATTAACTGTAACATATGCACCATATTAGTATGTTACTAATAGGGAAACTTAAAAGGGATAAAGGAACTCTTATCTGCTCATTTTTTCTGTAAATCTAAAACAATTCTAAAATAATAAAGTCTACTAGTAAGAAAAATATATGAGTAGTACAACTGAGATTCATACACAGCTATCTAACTTGAGTATTTTAAAACTGATGCCTTCTATCCCTGTAGATACTTCTTGTTATAATTTGACTTTGCTGCTCTTTCCAGCAAGAGACAGGATTGTTTTCCCAATCCATCTGGGTGGCCTTGACTTACCGTGAACAGTAGTGGGTACCATAAGCGATGCAAAGAGAGTTCTTAAGCCTACATCTCAAGAGATGTTGTAGTTTCTACTCTCACTCTCTTGGAAGGTGAGAAAGCTTGAAGTAGCCTACCTGAGGATTACACAGGAAAGAGAAAAGCTGTCCTAGCTCAGACACCTTAAACAACCAATCTGAGTCCTATGATTAAATTTGTACAAGTAGTCTTAGGGGAGACCAACAGAAGAATCACTCAGCTAAACTCTGCCCAAACTGCTAACTCACAGAACTGGAAGCAAGTAAAATGATTGTTTAAGCCACTGAACTTTGTTACTCAATAAAATATCTGATAGTTGTTTACATAATTAAGACATGATGGGGCATTTATAAATTTCATCATAAACTTCTGAGAAAAGTTATACTGAATACTGACGCTGGAAATGAATTTGAAAGGTTCCCTCAATTGAATTACAACCTGTAATAGAGTAAATCTGTCCTCTTTGAGGTTCTAAAAATTATGAATATATTAAGGCATCTGCACAAACAACATGCCTAAATAGATTCTTAATTCTGCCACATAAATTTTCACTAGCTAAAAAGAAAGGCAAAATTATGTATTTTTATGTATTTTCAAAGCACAGCATGGACAATGAACCCCTTCGGACTTAAAAATCTGTACCACTTATGCTTAACATAAATCTACCAAAATACATTAAATTCCAATATAACATTCACTATGTAGCCCATGTTGGCCTTGAACTTACCATCCTTCTTCCTACCTCAGCCACATGAGTATTGGTATTACAATCATGTGCCACCATGCCCACTCTGTACCCTGTTTACTCAATAAAACAAAGCAGTATATGCATCACATTAATCATCTCCTGACTTGCTTCTATTTCTTTTTTTCTGGGGGCTTGTACCTTTAGCTTATCTTTTAGTACTTAGTGGTTGCTGTAGGGCTTTGGCTGACTATAGAACAACAATGATAAAACATGTAGATTCAGAATAGGTGAATACTTCTTTTGCAATGGTTGGGGGATACCTCAGTATATACTCTGACGTATAGATTTATTTTTGTATTAAAGATAAAAATCTAACATATTAAGTAGGTTGTGATGCCACATGCCCATATCCCAGCACTTGGCGAAGGCAGGAGGATTTTGAGTTTGAGGCCATCTCAGCTATATAGAGAGACACTGTCTCAAAAAGAAAGCAACAACAACAAAACTAATATATTTAACAATGAAAGAGTAATAGCTGTACTAATAAAATATAGTCTCCATAATCTGATAGCTATGGCTAAAAATCATTTTCATTACTTTCTGCTAATTGTTATGAACTATAGAATAGTTCATAGAATTTCCTGAAACTAATGTGACAATAACTTTGCAAATGGAAGGAAGGAAGAAAGGAAGGGAATTTCTTCACTTTAGAACTATTTCTAGACTATGATTTAAGACATGTTTTCATTCGGAATAGTTTAAAAGAATGGGTTGGATAAGTGGCTTAAGTGGTACCGGCCCTGCTTACCACTCAGAAGGGAGGCCTTCTGAGTTCAGCCCCAAGTACTGGGAGGGGGGAAAAATGATCAAATGGTTACATGGATTCCAAACACAGAAGCCTACAGCTACATTGTATCTTGGAACAGGGATATAAATTGTAAAAGATGCTTTGCTGCTTCTCTAGCTGCTGCTATTATTAAGAGAACTTAACGATTTATTGCTAGTAAATCAGAATTAAATATAAGAATTAATATAAGACACTACCTTTAAAATATGCAATGATGGTCTTTTAGGAATTAAGTTCACGCAAGTTGTTTAATGTGTCTTATGGGGGAAAGAGAATAAAAGAATGAATTAAGTCTAACTGCCACACAATAAACAGATAAATTTACTATTACACTTTTGAGACCCTGTCTCAAAAAAACCAACTAACCAACCCTAGGACCCGGATGTAGCTCAGTGGTAGAGCACTTGCCTAGCATGTACAAGGGTCTGGGTTCAATCTCCAGAAACAATAACAAAAAAGCAAAAAACAACAACAAAGTAAGAGCCAGTGGCTCACACCCATAATCTAACTACTCAAGAGGCAGAGATCAGGAGGATTGCGGTTCAAAGTCAGCATAGGCAAAAAGTTCAAGAGACCCTATCTAGAAAATACCCAACACAAAAAAAGAGCTGGCAGGGTGGCTCAAGAGATACAGCACCTGCCTAGCAAGCACAAGGACCTGAGTTCAAACCCCAATACTAAAAAAAAACAACAACAAAAAAACCAAGAGAGAGAGAAAAAAGACTATTATCTGTACTAGGTTCTTCTACTGACATTGTAAATTATTCTTTTGTGTGTGTGTGTGTGTGTGTGTGTGTGTGTGTGTGTGTGCACAAATGCAGTACTGGGGTTTGGACTCAGGGCATACACCTTGAGCCACTCCACCAGCCCTTTTTGGGAAGGATTTTTCAAGATGGGGTCTCTCAATTTGCCCAGAGCTGGCTTTGAACCATGACCCTTCTGATCTCAACCTCCTGAGTAGCTAGGATTATAGGCATGAGCCACCAGGGCACAGCTAGGTTATTATTTTTTTTAATTAGCATAGAACAGTTTCACAGGGGGGATATGTTGTGACATTTACATATATACTTAAAATATATCTTACTTAGATTCACTCCCTCCATCATTCTCCCTCATCCTTCTTTCCCCTTTCTTAGAACAATTTCAGCAGGTCTCAATATTCTATTTTTATACACGAATACAAAAATACATCCAAGAGATTCATCCTCCTTCACCCTTTCCTTATGCCCTCTCCTCTCCTACTGGTATACGCCCCCAGAATGGACCTGTTTCACCCTTCCTGTCCTTCATTTTTTAATCAGTATATTGATAATTCAAAGAGGTTTCACCATGGCATTTCTAGGTTATTCTTATATATATTTAGAAAAATTTAAACATTACATTTTTTATTCTAAAGATTTCAAGAATCACCTAATTTTACGGTGGTAGAGACAGAATAACTTGGAAGTTTTTTGTGCCCTTATAAGCAAGTTTTCATTAATAGCAAACCTACATAATAAAATGATATTTGTCAATCCAAAGAGGCTATAACTTAATTTTTAAAAAATATAGAGAGGGCTAGGTATGGTGCCATGCTTGAAATTCGAGCACTTGGGAATCAAGGCAGGAGGATCTCAAGATCAAAGCCAGCCTGAGATACATTAGTGAGACCCTGTTCAGAAAAAACAGGCAAAATAAAATAAAGCAAAAATAAATAAAATAAATTAAATTAAAAAATAAAGCCTTACATTTATTTTTAAAAGTTTTTAACAAATTTAAAAAGCAAAGAGTGACAATTATAAAAGAACAACTGGAAAACTATTAATGGAGTAATTAATATAAAAACTGACATAAAAAATATAGGTTTTAGGACTGGGTGCAGTGGCTCATGCCTATAATCACAACTAGCTGGGAGGTGGAGACTCAAGGTCCATGGCTACCCATGCCAAAAATTAGCAAGATGCCCATCTCAACAAAAAAAGTAAGGTATCGTGGTGCATACCTAATAATTCCAGCTATGTGGAAGGCAGAGGTAGGATGATAGGGGTCCAGGCCACTGGGGCAAAAAGTCCAAGTCCCTATCTGAAAAAAAAAACTAAAGCAAAAAAGGGCTCGTGCATGCCCAGCAAGCACGATGCTCTGAGTTCAGTAACACAATAATACTACTAATAAATATGTTTTCAAGGCAATTTTATAAGGCAAGCAATTCAAACTGAAGGTTAAAATCCAGGTGTTCTTAAAAGTACAGTGTTTAAAAATGGAAGGTTACTACTCTTAACAGGACTTTTGGGCAAGTATAACCAGTATACAGAGGTCAAATTAAGACCATAAAAGTTAGCAAAACACTAAACTTAAAAATATAGCTTCTATCAAAAGAAAAGTAAAAGAGACAGGTAGGATGACCCTCCACTTGCCAAGCTGTAGAACCTTTAACATAATCATTTAGAACAATTTGGACTTTACAGTATAGTTTGAACAGCTCTCATGCACAAATTTATATCAACAAAGAATTTTAGATGCCCAAAATGTCAGGTAAACTTTATCCTTACCAAAAAAATCATATTAGCACTGGAAATTACTTTTGTTATCTAAAAATGGGTCACATGTGGAGGGAAAAGTAATTTTTCCATCATAGCAGGATTAAAATACAGAAATTAGCTAAGTAGGATAAATTTCCTTATTTGAGATGCTAATAGTCTAAAAAATAAAATACTGGGTGCTGATGGCTCACTCCAGTAATCCTAACTACTCCGCAGGCAGAGATCAGGTTGATCTTGGTTTGAAGCCAGCCCGGGCAAATAGTTCAAGAGACCCTATCTCAAAAAAACCCTTCACAAAAACAGGGCTAGTGGAGTGGCTCAAGGTGAAGACACTGAGTTCAAGTCCCAGTACTGAAAAACAAAAAGCAATGAATACACTTAATCTGTAGCTACAGCTTATAAAATATGCAGACATTTTCAATCACATAATGTATAACCAACAGTCTCCAATAAGCTCTTCAAAAGTGACTGTAACTTCTTAAAGCATCTCCAACTAGTAGCAATTCCTAGAGAACACGAATAAGGAGATCTAGATTCCAATCTCAACTCTGCCATTTACTAGCTGAGATTTGTATATCTTTCCTAAAAATTCAAAAGGGTTAGAGAAAAATAAGAAATAAAAAGATTTTAGGAACAAAGAAGAACATTTATTTTTAAAAGTTATTAATAAATTTAAAAAGCAAAGAGTGACAATTATAAAAGAACAACTGGAAAACTATTAATGGAGTAATTAATATAAAAACTGACATAAAAAATACAGGTTTTAGGACTGGGTGCAGTGGCTCATGCCTATAATCACAACTAGCTGGGAGGTGGAGACTCAAGGTCCATGGCTACTCATGCCAAAAATTAACAAGATGCCCATCTCAACAAAAAAAGTAAGGTATCGTGATGAAGGAAAATGATATTCCTTCTTAAATTCTGTTAAAAAAATTTTAGAAAGATATCTAAGGTTAGAAAGAAAGGCAGGTTCTAATGATAACTTTTAAATTATGTAGTTTGTTAGCTGACAGCAGAAGCAAACAACAGGATAAAGCATCAAAAATACAGGCTAAAGGAAAAATCGAGATCTTGTAAATAGGTAAGTTCTCTGTGAGACTGAATATAAATGGAGCACTTGACCATTCCAGTGCTTTCTAAAGTGGTAGCCACTAGCCACTGTGAGGCTTGTCCTGGTGTGACTGATGAAGTAAACTTTAAATTTTATATAATTAAGATTTATGCATACAAAGAGTATTATTCAGCCATTACATGAAATGAGCCATCAAACCATAAACCTTATGGAAGAACCTTAAACACATATTGCTAAGTGAAAGAAGCCAGTCTGAAAAGATTACATTCTGTATGTAACCTTAGACATTCAGAAAAAGGTAAAACTAGGGAGACTTTTAAATTTTTTTGGTGCAACTGGGATTTGAACTCAGCACTCGCAAAGCAGGTGCTCTACCACTCCAGTCCATTTTGTTCTGGTTACCCTGGAGATGGGGGTCTTGCTAACTATTTGCCTGGACTGGCCTCAAACCTCAATCCTACCAATCTCATCCTCCCAAGTAGCTTGGATTACAGGCAAGAGCCACTGTCGCCCAGCTTATACAAAGTTTTTTAAATGTAGCTTGAATATTAACATTTTACAGAACTTTTTCAAGTATTCTAGATGAGTATCTTTTTTAAAATTAATTTTGTCAAAAAAATTTGAGGAATACAACATTTACTGAATGGGTACGGGTACCAGGTACCTATAATTTGTACCTTTTAATCTGCTTTTTGGAACTAGAAAAAAGGCAATCAAAATTTTCCATTATATATAAAGCAAGACAGCTTCTGAGTCAATGCCTTAGTGCAGGTGATTTAGTTCATCAATTTTGTGACACTGACTTTTTGGCTTTTTAAAAATTAACTGTTATTATTATTATTTTATTTTAGGTTGAAACAGGGTCTCACTATGCAGCCCAGGGTGGCCTGAACTTAGATCCTCCTGCCTCATCTTCCCAAATACTGGGATTATAGGCATTTGCCACCATGCCCAGCTCTATGTCTACTTCTTAAATTAAATTGGAATCTGGATAAACAAGGGACTGTTCTATAATAAAGCTAAGAAACTAATGATTCTATTCCATCCACAAATTTTCCACCAACCCAAATTTTCACGCATGTATCTCCAAATATCAACTTGTTTAAATATTTTTACGACAAATTTATTAATTCAGTACATTAGTTTTCACTAAATATTACTATTAGAAAAAAAACTAATGAGGAGGTAGAGACAGGAGAACTAATGTTTGAGGAGCCCAGACAAAAGTTTAAAAGTTAGCAAAACTCTATTTCTACTACAAACCAGGTACAGTAGTGCATGCCTGTAGCCCCAGCTACTTGAGAGGCATAGGTAGGAGTTCAACAACAACAAAGCACACACACACACACACACACACACACACACACACACACACACAAATCCATAACTGATGAGGCATATATATAAACACAGAAATACAAATATTTATAGAGTTGATTTTTTTCTGGAAAAAGCCACTGTTAAAAGTAGCTGGATGAGATGGCTCACACCTATAATCCTAGCGGAAGATTGTGATTCAAGGCCAACCCAGAAAAAGTTTCTGAGATCCTCAACTCAACCAATAATAGTTGGACATGGTGGCACGTGCCCATCATTCCAGCTACACAGGTAGTATAAATAGGAAGATCGATGTCCAGGCCAGCTGGGGCATAAAATTGAGCCCCTGTATGAACTCAGGTCTTTGTGCTTATAAGGTAGGAACTGTACCACTTGAGACATACCTCCATAACTAAAAGCATAAATTCTACTTCACTGAATTCTAAACACTTCCCTAAAACAAGGAACTAGATGCAAAATTTAAATTCTTCTTCCCTACTTAGGTCTTCCACTGTAAGTCTTTACTAATAACGTTAAATGTTTTTCACTATTCATCGTAAGTTTTAAAGATTTCAGCTCAATTAGAAGCACCATTTTACCCCCACGATTTTTAATTTTGTTATTTATTTATTTAAAAAACTAACTTTTTCTCCCTCAGACAACCAACTAAACAATTTTTTTTGAGAGGTGTGGAACTGGGATTTGGACTCAATGCAAAGCAGGCACTCTACAGCTTGAGCCACACCCCCAATCCTAAAACAATTTTTAAAAAGCTACAAACCACCTGCCTCCGTGTTTTTGGAGAAGATCAAGTATAGAGCCAAAATCAGTGTCTCTAAGATTTATTCAAAAAGTGAAGTATGGTGGTACACACCTGCAATCTCAGCTACCCAAGAGACTGAGGCAGGAGGATCATATGAACATGAGCTCAAGACCAACCTGGGCAAAAGATTTACTCAAAAGGGGATTCAAAACATTGCATCAGGCAAATCAGAACTCTAAACATTCTTGAAGATTAACTGAATAAAACAGTCATCAAATTGAGATCACAGATACCGGAGTTCCAATCTAACCCTAAAAATCATTTCCCAATATAATCTCAAATAAATCCTCTGTTCGCATTTCAAGTTTCTTCTGTACATAAGAAAAACTACAAAGCAAACCAGTTCTAAGGTAAGAATACAAAATAAGTATTACTCACATTTGCACAGAACCTTGAGCATACCTGCCTAGCAAGTTCAAGGGCCTGAGTTTAAACCTCAATACCACAAAGAGAAGGCAGGAGGAGCGGAGAGCCCCTACCGCACTTAAGAGCAGCAATGATAAGAGGATCAAGTTCAAGGCCATCTTGGCTACATGGCAAGAGCCTGTATCAAAAACAACAAAAACAGCAAACAAACAGGCAAACACCATTACCATGTTCAAATGCTATTTAGTTCTTGAAGATTTTTAGATAAAATGCATTATAAGTTAAATTATTACCATATGTAATAATCAGTGAGGATATTGCTAAAATGCTTAATAAGTGTCAAAAGAACATTGCTGGGGGAAAGGAGATAAGAAAGAATAATAGAAGTGGTAAACATGATCAAAATACATTATATGCATGTATGGAAATACCACAATATATGCTAATAAAATAATAAAAACTTTTAAAATTTAAAATATTTCTGACATTTAAAAAAACTCAAAGAAAAATAGAAATGAGCTTTAAGACATTTATTTCTCACAATGAAATCTCCCATATTATATAATTAATGTATTCTAATAAAAATATGGAAAAAAAAACCCATTTCTGACAGTGATATCAGTTGGTTCAAAACTGTGAATGCAGTGTTGGGGTGTTGAGATGTCCCTGTAGATTAGTTCCAGAACGGGGTATCTGTATGCACTGCATTAACAGGCATGTTTGACTCTCATAAAGGGATATCAGTAGCTGCTGTAGGTCCTGTTTGGAAATCCCATGTACAATTCCCAGTTTTTTTAAGTGTCAGTGCAGGAGACATTTGAATCCTGTGTTTGTATCTCCTTTTTATAATTGCTGTACCAACACATGTCTTTCAGGGGAGGGGTGAAAAGAGATTTGAAATATAAATGTTTAGAAATGAAAAATAATAAAAAAAACAGTGAATGTAAGGTGAATTCAACTTTCGGGAAAATTCTCCAAACTTCAATCAACCAGGAAAACATTATGAACTGATAAATATCTCTCATGTTACCTAAAAAGCAAGCAAGAAGCCAGACATGGTGGCACATGCCTACAATCTTTGAACTAGCGAGGCTGAGACAGGAGGATCAAGTTCCAGGCCAATCTGGGCTACATAGCAGAGCCTCTCTCAAAAAAACAGAAGGGAGGAAAACAAAAAAAGCAAACAAGAATATTTTATAAGAAGTAAACATGTACAAGTCTGACAGACAAGTGCACAATAACAGATAGAAATAAAAATCCTAAGGTTAATTGTCTTGGGTTTACAGAGCAACATTACTGCAGATTGGTGAAGCTCACACATGAAAGTATAAGGAGTATCTTAAGAAACAGTGAAGTAAAGGAAAATTCCTTTTCATAAGTGCCTAACAAAACTATTATATTATAACCTCCAAGGCTAGTCCAAATCCAGTCTAGACTCAAGAATTAAACAAAGGAAAAGGAGATCTTCAAGTGGATCCTAGGGAACAGGCTGATTTAGAAATCTGAGTATTCTGGTGGAGGACAATCTGAGAAGTTAAGTCCCTCTGAACCCAATCCTGAAGAATACCTAACCCCTGCGCAGAGACACAGCCAAAGCTAAACCAGGTCAGATTACCCTGCTAAGGAACATCCTGATCTGAGCTGTTCAAACAGGGATCATTTATCAGTTTGTCCTTCACTTTATTGGAGCCTGACCACTTTCAAGATATGTAAGAGTAGACTGATTAGACCCCACCAAACTCCATGTCAACCTCTAAGGTCTGGAGATGAAAAATTCTGCAGAATTCTTAAGGATCTATGGCTTAAGAAAAAAAAAAAAAGAATATCAAATATTAGTTGACCCAATTTTAACATCATTAAACACTATTAAAGTTATTTTTAAATCTTCATAAAGTATTTCAAAGGCACAGTTTAGTAACTGCTTCCATAACAATTAAACCCATGAAACAATTATAGCAATGCCACAAATCTGTCCTATGTAAATAGTATGAATTTCTGTATTTCATAGCATTATCTACTAAAAACAAAAATAAGTGCTTCTTTTGTAAGCACTTACAAATGAATACTTTCTCAGTCATACATATGAATACTTGGTAGGGTACAATAATAGGGAAGAAATTAGGGCTGAGGCAAGTATAGTATTACAAAATACAGTTCACAGTATTTAAAGAAAAAGGAAATCTGTCAACACAGAAAATGCTTCTCAGTTTAATGGTGACACATATAGTGGCAACAGTAACGCACCTAATTTGTGTCACAAGACCTGGGTTTGAGTATATGCTTTAAAAACCAGAGGTGTTTTTGTTTGTGTGTATGTCCCTCCCCACCCCCCCAACCCCAGTGCTAGGAATGGAAATGGAACTCTGATCCTCACAAATGCTAGGCGTGCGCTTATCACTAAGCCATACCTCCAGCCCTGGAATTTTTTGTAACATACAAAATCCTTTCGATCTCTTCGAACGAATCAAACTTACATTAACTCTAATATTACCAAGAAAATGTAAATCTAATTTTACTTTTTATGTTTTACAGTCCCGTGGATTGAACCCAGGACTTTAGGCTTGCTAGGCAAGCACTCTACGACTTGAGCCACACCCTCAGTCACAAATGTAATTCTTCAACTATAGTCTCAAAACTGTTCACAAGGAAATGTTTAAATATTACTTGAGAAAAATCTCAACTGAAACATACGACAATTAAGAAATCACATGTTAAAAGTTTTGACACAAAATAAAAACAATTCCCCAAGAAATTTTTCAATGTCAAGCAGAAACTGGGACCCAAACTCACTCCATAAATTGTTGGGTCAATATCTAATTTCAAATACAAAACATTACCACTTAATTTTCAGAAAAATTGTATCAACTGAAGTAAATCAGTCCTTGACACTTGAGATTTTTTTTAATAACCAAACCAACCACTGAAAATTTACAAAGTCATCCATTACTACAATTGTTCTAATATTTTAAGATAAATTTAAGCATCATTACAACACAGACTTTATGGACCTAACAAAATTCAACATGGAAAAAAAACTCCACACAAATTGGAACATTAAAAAGTGTTCTTTCTTTAATACTTTTACGCCCAAAAAAGTCACATTAAGTAGGAGCTATATGGAAGTTATTGATCTACCACCACTGAAAACATCAAAACATCCACATTATTTATGCTAGGCATAAAAGTCTTCCTGATATTCATCCTACAATTCCTAAGCAAAATAGTTCAACCTCCATGTTTATTCAATTGCTAGTCTATTCACCATCAATTCTTGTAAAAAACTAGGAACTAGTGTTGCTCTTTACACTTCATATAACCTGACAATACTTTTCATAATGACAGGGACCAATTCTAATTAGAATTTTACTCTAAAAACGGGTTAAAGGTATCAACTAGTATCTTTGCACAGGTCACTCTTCCTTTTAAGAATGTGAACTAAATTGGGTGTAGTGGCTCACACCTGTTAATCCCAGCAGTCTTGGAGGCTGGGGCAAGAAGATTGGAATTTCGAGGCCAGCCTAGGTTACACAGCAAGACCCTGTCTTAAAAAAGAAAAAAAAAGAATGCGAACTAAAGGCCCTTAGATGGACCCTGCAAGTGGATGTTAAACAGTGGAAATCAACGTTCTTGAGTGCACTCAAGCAATTTTAATATAAATCTTTACATACAGGTAGAAAGTACAATGGAGATAACTAATCCCCACTTGGAACTGAATGTAGTAAATGCCGTGAAAATTTAAGGTTAGCAGAAATAGTAGTCAACTTTGGCGTTTCAAACATTTCTACAGGTATAATCAAAAACAATGGAAGGACTGTCTCTCCATCAAGCCTAAAAATTCAAAACAGAACTACAATTGTTTCTAATTTTTGAAAGTTATTTGCAAAAATCTTGAAATCTTACAAGATACGCTTTAGAAATCAAATTTCAACCTGAGAGGGAAAAGTTGGTGGAACAAATCAGTGAGAGGCAAAATGAGAACATGAGAGAGATCACAAGGAGTCCAGGAGCTGGAGATGAAACCACCTCTCCTTGCTGCAGAAACACATTCACGCTAGTGAACATTGTTTCTTCTGCTGCACATTAATAAATTTCAAAACGGCTCGTTGGAATAAAAGTTCTGTTCAAACCATACGATTTGTTTCCGCGTTGCCAGTAAGTGGCTTAGTTTCATGAAACTGTTCTGGGATGTCGAGTTATATTATTACTGCTCTAAAAAAGCCCTTGTTCCAACTCACCCTGGGATGAGGGATGTGGGCATAATAACTGATGTTTACAGAGAAAGATGCTTACACGTTTGCAGAGGCTCATCCCTTGCCGATGACCACAGTATGTGTGTTTTTGTTGTTGTGGCACTTAAGTCTTAAAAAAAAAAAAAAAAAGACACCGGCACGCCATTTCCCCTTGGCGGACAGGGAGATCAAGCAGCCTATATGGGCTGGAGCTCCCGGGAAACCTACACAGCGAAACCCACTAGGCGGAGGACCGGGTTGGAGGAGGGAGCAGTCGTGCGGTGCCGGCAGGGAGGCCGAGGCGGCGCCGGCTTGCAGCCGCCCTCCCCCTCCCCCACCCCACGGACGGGGGTCCAAACAGCATTTCCTGTGCGCACTCTCCGCCCGCGGCCCTCCGAGGGACCGAGGGGCCAACCCGGCAGCCGAGCTCCCCTCGCCCTGGTCCAGCCTCCCTCGTCCTCCCCTCGACCCGGGCGGCGTCCGCACGCCCCTCGGCCTCCCTACCCCCTGCAGGCGGCACGCGGAGGCCTGAGGCCTAAGGGACGCTAGCTACTGACAAGCCCCGGGGCCGGCCGGCAGCCGAGGGCGGGCGAAGACAGCCCCTTCCCCGCCGCAGTTGCCTATTGTTCCCGACGGCGGCCGTCCCACTCCTCCCTACGCCCCATGCCGCCGCCCGCCCGCCGCTCGCTCACCGCGCTGGTCCGAGCAGCAGCTCCTCTCAGCTCCGAGTCCCCGCGGCCGTCACCACCGCCGCGGCAGCCGCCGCCGCCGCCGCTGCCACCATCGACTCTGACTCTGTCCCAGGCCGCCGGGCCACGGCCGTGGCCGCCACCGCCAGCACCGCCTCCAGCCCCCCACCTGCTGCTGCCGAGGCTGCTCCTGCAGCAGGGGCCATCTTGTTGGTCGGCCTCCTCTTCCTCCTCCTCCTCGCCCTCCGCCGCCCTGTCGCTCGTTGTCCTCGTCCCCTTCCTCTTCCTCAGACTCCGGCCCGCCCCAAGACTGGGGCGGAGCTGAGAGTGAGGCTCCTCCTCCAGGGGCGGGGCCAGCGGTGGGCGGGGCGGGACGGAAAGCTCTGAGTCACCCGCCGCAACGCCCGGGAGGGAGCTGGCGTCGCGCCGCGCCGCGCCGCGCCGCGCCCGGGGCGGGGAATCTGGTCCTCGGTCCGTCCGCAGCAGCGCTTTTAGGCTCGGGCGGCGACAGCGAATCGGGCAGTTTCTGTCTTTCCATCCCACACTGCCGTTGCTCTGTGGCTTTCTCGGCTCCGGACCCTTTTCTACTTTTGATGCTTTTTGACATCCTACTTCCCACCCCGCCCCACATTGTCTTCCCTTTTATCCAGGTTTCGGTCACACCGGTTTTGCCTTCGTGCATCTTCTCACACAGTCCCCAAAGAGTTCAGCCTCCCCAGGCATGAACCGCCCCAAAGGCCTTTAGGTCTCCAGCTCTGTGAACAAGGGCTATAGTGGAAGGACAGGGAAAGATCGGCCCAAAAAACACCTCCTTATGGCTCTTCTGAAATCTTGACCCCCTATGGTAGATGCCCTTTTGGTTTGGAGGAATGGGAGCCATCGTCAAGACGTGTTCAGCTTAGTCAAATTCCTGCTTGTGAAAAGGGAGAGAAATGGAATTTTTCTAATACTGTGCAGTACTAATTTCAAAATAAATTGTCTAAAATAAATAGTCCTCAAGTACCCATTTAATGCTCCGTACACTGCACTCTGCGCTTCGGGACCAAGAGAGCAGAGAAATTGTTGTTCTCTCCTTGTTTCACTGTATACGCCACCAGTGCCAAAGAAAGTATTCTAGTGAGAGCTCTAACTTGATAAATTGAACTCGGTAACAAATAACATATATCACACACTTTCCTAAACTTATCAAGGGTTCTGGGTAGTTGATAATATCTTCCCACTACTAAGATTTTGGCTTCTTTTTTGGACCTATTGATGTCTTTCTATTGATTGAATTCACCGCCTTTGAAGTGAGCCAAATCTACAATCCTCTCTTTAACTTACTAAATTCAGTAATCCCCACTTATCTGAAGTTTCTGTGGTCTCAGTCACCTGCGGACAACTGCAGACCAAACATACTAAATGGAAAATTCCAGAAATGAACAATTCATGAGTTTTATCATTATAATTGTTCTATTTATTATTAGTTGTTAATGTCTTAATGTGCCTAATTTGTAAATTAAAGTGTCATGTATATGTATGTACAAACATATGGAATCAACCAGGTGTGGTGGGGCGTGCCTGTAATTTCAGTACTAGAGAGGCACAGGCAGGTGGGTTGAGTGTCAGGCCAGCCTGAGCTATACAGAAAGACCCTCTCTGAAAAAAACAAAATATGCATGCACACACACCCCTAGGAACATAGCCTGCAGATAAGGAGTTGACTTCTGTAGTAACAGGCTAGTTTCAGCTACCACAGGGATTAGGATAGCATGTGCTAATCTAAAGACTATCTCTTGGAAAGTCTTTTCCTTCTCAACCAGGCCTCTGTCCCCAACTAGGAAAAACAGATTAATCTGTTCCTCCTGCTTTTCCTCCTCCTCCCTTCTCACTCCTAGGGAACCTTCCACAACAGAAGGTTTTAGCTGCTGTTGCTAGGCAAACGTGCCAACTTGTCTGTTTAGGTGAAGCAAGTAACTCAATTTCCATTACAAGCAAGCTAGATAATGTAATTTCTTTGGAATAATAATTGTACCTCAATTGGTAAAGACCCTTCAAAGTCATAAAATATTATTTTTAAAGTTAAGTTTATTTCATCAACATTTCAGCTAAAAATAGAGGGGCTTTTCAAAATTCATTTTAACAATACAATTAAGCACAAGTATTTAACAGAAAAAGAGCATCTTTAAAGAAATACATAAAACTAATGTGTAAAAAGTTATGTGTTTAACTCCCTGGTTAGACTAAAAGTATGAGATCAAAGGATAATTTGTCTCTGGAATCTGAAGCCATTTAGAATGATTATGTGATAATTCAGCAAGGGGGAAAAAAAGATAGTCTGAGTTTTATTCCCAAATTAACAACTATTTAAAAAACAAATATTTTAGGTTATGCTCCATACTTTGAAATTGTTCTACAATGTGTAATTGTCAACCTACAGCATTATCTATCTATCTATTTATTGGTAGTACCAGGGTTTTGAACTCAAGGCTTCAAACTTGCAAAGCAGGCACTTTACCACTTCAGTCATCCCTCCCATCCATTTTGCTCTGGTTATATCATTTGCCCAGGCTGGCCTCAAAGTCAGTCCTCCTGATCTCAACCTCCCAAGTAGCTAGGACTACAGACATGAGCTGCTGGCACCCAGCTACATTATCAATATTAAGGCTAGAAAAAAAACCTTAAGATACTTTCTTTCAATGGTTTAAACTCAACTACTAAAAGTTGTATAGACAGCCTGTCTTCCCAGCTCTTTTATAAACACCATGTAATTGAGAAAGGGTTTAGAGAGTGGAGAGGGCTGGGAAAAAGTAAAATGAATGAGGCATGTATGTCTCTGCTTAAAAGAAATTTAATAATCTAGTTGGAAAAATCGAATGAAATGTGCAATTAACAACTAGAGTATTAAAGTAGTTTGGTGCTTAGTGCATGGTAAGTATAAAATTTTATGACAGAATCTTCATTCAAATGTCATAGACCACCTTCTGATGGGTGGCAACACTATATTGGATGTGTCCCAAGAAGCATAAATTGAGCCCTCAACTTGAGGTGTCAAGGGAATGAAAGAGGATAAAGGGTAAGAAATTGAAGGCTATGAAAATAGACTTTGGATTAACTTTTAAAAGCTGGTTAAAGCACAGCTGGAACATGAGACCTCTCCAATATAAACAATTTGTGTAGGAGGAAGGCATGGCATCCTCAAGCACATACACACACAAAATATGGAGCACTGCAGCTGAGTCACTTGAATTTCCTGAATTGCTTCAGGTAAATTCAGGGTGGAAAGCAAATTAAGTCCTCCCTATTCTCACTATCCTCCTTATCTGGATTCATAGATTTTTCCATGACCTCTTCCTCCTTCCCCCAATCGACAGCATCATATCCTCCTGCTACCAGCATTCACTGAAATAAAACTCTTGAAAATAAATAAGAAGCAGAGGAAGGGCTGGTGGAGGGGCTTAAGTGGTAGAGCACCTTCCTAACAAGACTGAGGCCCTGAGTTCAAACTCCAGTACCTCCAGGAAGAAGGAGGAGGAGAAGGAGGTTCAAACTCCAGTACCACCAGAGAGAAGGCGGAATAGGGGGAGGAGAAAATATTCCAAGCAATTGCACTAAGGAAATATGAAGAGAACAATAATATCTGTTGTACCCTTCATCTTTATAGTCCAGTCCAAAACCAGGTCCAAATCATAATCTGCAAATAAAGCCTAAGGGGGTGCCCTTTGATTCAAGGTCAAAATTACACAGCAGGTTTGTCCCAATCAGTTCAGGGATTTCTAGAGCTATATATGTTATAGACTTGATTACAAAAAAAAAAAACAAAAAAACATTTCTGAGCCCTACACAAAACTTCTAAACTGGCCTGCCTTCCAGGAAAGCCTTCAGCCCAACATTGAGCAATGTGAACTTCAACTGACCCAAAAACTCATCCCAGCATTAGTAAACAGAACACCTTTACTAAAGAGACATCAGTCAGCTTTCAGCAAAGAGACCCATTCTAAGCACTGCACTAAGGACTGAGAAAAACCAGCTCCATTTTCCCCAGGCAAAACGTAACAGATTGTTGTTTTTCATTATTGTACTAATTTGTTAAGGCTGTCCTACCAAATACCACAGATTGAGTAGTTAGTTTAGGTAACAGAAAGTAATTTTCTTACACTTGTAACGACTAGACATACAATATTAAGTGTAGGCAGATTTGACTTCTTTGCCTTTCTCCTTGGATTGCAGATGGTCACATGGCCATTCCTGTCCATACAAGTGTCTTCACCTCATCTTCTTATAAGGGCAAGAGTCAGATTGGATTAGGGCCCACCCACATGACCTCATTTTACCTTAACTATTTCCTTAAAGGTCTGTTTTCAAATATAGTCACTTTCTTAGCTATGGGATTTAGTACCTTAACATATTACTTTGTGGAGGCAGGGCCCACAATTCACTCATTGCAATTATAAATGTCCAATTTAAGGATGCTATGCTTGTGAACAAAAGGCATCCTTGTGCAGGTACCATTTTAAACCTCCTCAGTTAAACCTTAAATTTTTTTCTTTTTCCAGTGAATCCTTGCATCATAAAATATCAATACTTTATTTGGTATAAATTATCAACAACTAGAATACTGGAATAAAAAATAATTATGAAAATTATCTGATTCACATCACAATGAGAGTTATCAGAAGACAAATATCAAAACTTGAATATGTAAGAGTAATCTGAAAGGATAAATCTTTCATCTTAAAAATAGAGGAACAACAGGAAAGAGTAGGAAATACTCTGGAATTAGTAGGCATAGGTAAGAACTTTCTCAACGAAACCCCAGCAGCACAGCAACTAAGAGATAGCATAGATAAATGGGACCTCATAAAACTAAAAAGCTTCTGTTCAACAAAAGAAATGGTCTCTAAACTGAAGAGAACACCCATAGATTGGGAGAAAATATTTGCCAGATATACATCAGACAAAGGACTGATAACCAGAATATATAGGGAACTTAAAAAACTAAATTCTCCCAGAACTAATGAACCAATAAAGAAATGGGCAAGTGAACTAAACAGAACTTTCTCAAAAGAAGAAATTCAAATGGCCAAAAAAAACATGAAAAAATGCTCACCATCTCTAGCAATAAATGAAATACAAATTAAAACCACGCTAAGATTCCACCTCATCCCTGTTAGAATAGCCATCATCAGCAACACCGCCAATAACAGGTGTTGGCGAGGATGTGGGGAAAAAGGAACCCTCTTACACTGTTGGTGGGAATGTAAACTAGTACAACCACTCTGGAAAAAAATTTGGAGGCTACTTAAAAAGCTAGACATTGATCTACCATTTGATCCAGCAATACCACTCTTGGGGATATACCCAAAAGACTGTGACACAGGTTACTCCAGAGGCACCTGCACACCCATGTTTATTGCGGCACTATTCACAATAGCCAAGTTATGGAAACAGCCAAGATGCCCCACCACTGACGAATGGATTAAGAAAATGTGGTATCTATACACAATGGAATTTTATGCAGCCATGAAGAAGAATGAAATGTTATCATTCGCTGGTAAATGGATGGAATTGGAGAACATCATTCTGAGTGAGGTCAGCCTGGCCCAAAAGACCAAAAATCGTATGTTCTCCCTCATATGTGGACATTAGATCAAGGGCAAACACAACAATGGGATTAGATTATGAGCACATGATAAAAGCAAGAGCACACAAGGGAGGGGTGAGGATAGGTAAGACACCTAAAAAACTAGCTAGCATTTGTTGCCCTTAACGCAGAGAAACGAAAGCAGATACCTTAAAAGCAACTGAGGCCAATAGGAAAAGAGGACCAGGAACTAGAGAAAAGGGTAGATCAAAAAGAATTAACCTAGAAGGTAACACACACGCACAGGAAATCAATGTGAGTCAACTCCCTGTATAGCTATTCTTATCTCAACCAGCAAAAACCCTTGTTCCTTCCTATTATTGCTTATACTCTCTCTACAACAAAATTAGAGATAAAGGCAAAATAATTTCTGCTGGGTATTGAGGGGGTTGGGGGGAGAGGGAGAGGGTGGAGTGGGTGGTAAGGGAGGGGGTGGGGGCAGGGGGGAGAAATGAACCAAGCCTTGTATGCACGTATGAATAATAAAAGAAAAATAAATAAAAAAATAAAAATAGAGGAACAGAGTAAAAGTACGAAGTCTTTGTTTTTACCGAATGAAGTTGTTAATCCAAGTATCTGTAGTCCCAGCTACTTGGGAGGCTGAGATAGGAAGATCATTTGAGCTCAGAAGTTGGGGAACAGCCTGGACAACATAGACCCCCCCATCTCAAAACAAAAACAAAAACAAAATTGTTCTTAAAATAGATTATGCTTAATAAAATAAGTATTGCTTAAAATAGATAACTATAAGATATTTTAAGTAAACCTCAGGTTAATCACTAACAAAAGCCTAGGACAGACACACAAAAGATTAAAAGAAAAGATTCAAAGGATGCCACTACAGAACACCATCAAATCACTGAGGAATAAAGCAAGAGGAGAAGAAAGGAACAATGGATCTACAAAACAATTAATTAGAGAACAATTTTTAAAATGGTATACTCAGGTACTGCAGAATTTTGTTTGGAGTCCTGGGTTCTTGCTTCTCCCACAAAGAAGAATTCAAGTCAGATGCAATAAGTAGTGGAAGCAATGGGAATGTTTATTAAGAAAGGGAGCAGTTTGTTTCAGAAAGAAGATTGACCACCAAGCTTTATATTAGTAAATAGGGAGAAATTTATTCAAATCCTTCCCTCTTCCCTCCTCTCTGACTTGTAGGGCATTTCCTCTATTGGAGATTATCCATCACTACCTAAGAAAAACCCATGGGAGAGGGTGGTGTGTGTGGAGGATCTGCAATTAAAATAACATGTTCATGACCTACAGGTAATTCTTGGTCACTTCAACTAGTTTGAGCTGGAGCCTGTGTATATATTTTGGCAGACTTTATATTCTTTTTTATAACTGGTCAGAATGATATGTGTAATTTTTGGTTAGCTGATTGTTTTAGCCCTCAAGATAAATATGTTGCTAGGCATGTACACTCCCTTGTGATTCCAAAAAAAGGGCTAATGGAGTGGGTAAAGTTATAGGCCCTGAGTTCAAGCCCCAGTACCGCAAAAAAAAAGAGACTCACTTTACCTTAAAAGATGCTCTTAGACTGAAAGTAAAGGGATGAGTCTTTTTCATAAAGTTAATGAGTGGAACCTCATTAACTCACTCATCTGGAGCTCTGTGTTTAAATAAGCAATACATATACATAGACATAAAATGTATCAAATATATTTTATTTCTTTTGGGGGGATCAAATACATTTTGTAACCAAATGATATCATCTTGCACTAAGGTACATTCAATATCTCTTTCGCAATGTTAGGTCTAACTTGTTATGGTAGCCAGTTTAAAAAAAGGTGGACATTCAAGTGTGAACCATTCAGGAAACCAGAATTTGAAAGATTCTGTGATTGAAATATGGGTTAACAGTATCCCCAAAAGGTTCATATGTTGGAAGCTTGGTCTCCAGTGTGGCAATGTGAGAGGTGGTGGGACCTAGTAGAAGGTGATTAGGTTACTGGGAGTAGTGTCCCTTAAAAAGATTAATACTGAGTTGGTTCCAAGAGACTGGTTTGTCATAACAGTGAGCCTCACCTTTGAAACCTTCTGGCCTCTTGTCTTGCCTGTGCTTGCTCCCTCTTGCATGCATTTCCAATAATACCATCTGCCATGTTGTGAGGCTGTGAATGCAACACTCAGAACTAAGCAGATATAGATGCTATGTTCTTAAACCTCCCAAACTATGAGCTAAATAAGCCTCTTTTCTTTATGCATTATTTAACCTCAGGTATTTTGTTGTAGAGCAATGGAAAATGGACTAATTCAAAAGTTGTGCTGTAAGCAATTAGGAGAGGAACTTTTCTCTTGCTGAACACTTTAATTTCCACAGTCTGGACTCCAGGGAGCTTTGAAATTCTTTGTGATATTTCAAAAGGTTAAGGATTTAAAATGATCTGTCACTTGGATGAAGGTCATGAGCCAGCCACTCCTATAGTAAACTTTTTATTGAAGAAAAATACTCAGTTTCATGTTACTCCGTGAGGTTTTTTCCTTTTCTTATCTTTTAAGTTTGAATAAAGTCTTCTTTGAATGTTCATCTTTTCTCAGTTGTATTACTTTCTGTTAGTAGGAGAGTTCCACAAGCATGGACAGGCCAGTCATCACACACAGGTCAGTGATATGAGAAATATCTGTAGCTCTGCCCAAAGCAAATCAAATCCCAGGGGTAAGAGTCAGAGTTCTCCTTGGCATTTTTCTTGTCATCAATGTGGGACAGACAGATCTAGTTCTAACCCTCACTCTTCTACTTACTAACTTATAAAAGTTAACCTTAGAAAGCTTTATTTCTTTTATTATAAAGTAAGGATTGTAAAATGTGTTTTAGGGAGATTAAAATGAAAAAATACATATAGAACATCTAGGATATTGCCTGATAGCTATTAGGCACTTGATGAGTGAGAGTTATTAAAATTATATATCTTTACTTTTTAAAAAAAATTTTTCAAGTGATTCCATCCTATCATCTCAGGTGACAGCTGCCAACATAAGTCAATGGTCAACAAACCTCTTTGGTAAATAACAAGGTAGTAAATATTTTAGGCTTTGTGCACCATACAGTCTTGGTCACAACTATCCATCATTGTAGCATGAGAGTAGTGATAGATCATATGTAAATAAATGAGAATGATAGTGTCCCAATAAAACTTTATTTGTAAAAAGAGAAAAAAAAGTGATGGCCTAGATTTGTGCCTCAGATTGTTGTTTGCTAATCCTATCTTATATGAAGAGATTTAATTTTCCATAGCTAAAGAAAGTCTATTATTGCTAAATTTCAATGATATCATTAAAAGCCTTACATGTAATGACAAATGTTTGGTACTATATACAGTAAACACACAGGGCTCCTGCCTTCCAAGAAATTACCAAACTAAAACAACAACAACCCAGGCATAATATTTATAAGTAATTCTGGATGAATAGTTGTCAGATAAACAGATGACTATATAAAACTACAGGTGAAATACTGAGATGGGAATGGGTAGTTTTTCCTAACACTCTTGTTTACAAATATCAGGTAAAATAAAAGGAGAGTATGGGATTATTTAGGAACCTTTATAAAGAGGAGAATAAAGTTCCAGAGAAGCTCCCCTTTTGAAGCAAGTGCTATAAGGAAGCAATCTTTTCAAAAAGGGTCCTTTAAATAGTAGTCCATGACTCTCCACGAGACTAAATTTGACTTCTCTCAACTTCAATTTTTTCATCACAATGCATTTTTCATAGCCTTACCTTCTGAATTTGAGTTCCATGTTATATGGTTGCATTTTAAAGACAACAGTGAGACTGCCTCTTTTAACCCAGAACAAAGAAAAATATCTGCTTTTCTCAATAGAAATAGCACATTTAGTGGAAACGTCTGTTTGTGTGGCTCTGTGTGCATGTACATATGGATATGTTTAAATCAGAAGGTTAGAAATTTAGTATCCTACTACTTAAAATAATTGAAATGAAGAGGTAGTGGCTATTAGGGCAGGTTTTCACATATCCCTGAGAGATGGACAAGTGTTATGATCATAGTAATTTTACGAAGATTCTGACCCTTTTCTCCTTCCTCTGAGAACTCTCCATTTGAGAATTGTGGAGAGTAGTAAGAGCTCTTCTTCTACTACAGGGCCCAGAAAGTCTAGCTACTTGCCTAGCCTCCTTCCCTCCCCTACTTAACACCCAATAAATACATACTCAACTAGGGTACCAGAAAGTAAGCTAAGGTTGTCCAAGTATGGGCCCTACTTGGGACTTTGAATGTAGACTGTATTATACAGAAGTCATATCTTGGGAGCAGCTGTGGTACCCAGAGACTAGCAGGCTATCACAGCCTGATGGCAGTAATCCCTGGAGAAGGGTCCAGCGTTACTAGCAATGGCAGTGGTACCCTTAACAGACCATTTCAAGGCTGATTTTAGCTATGGTACAGGCTAGCAAGGTTTCCTCATTTCCTCAATTTCAAAATGGTGAGCTACTCAATCTTTTTCCAGTAAATTCCATTTCTGCTTAAGTTAGCTACTGACATGGTTAACTTAAAGAGTTCAGAAAACAAGGAACTGCAGAAATAATGTTTTGTTTTTCCCAGATAGTCACCCTTTACTCAGCTTAACAGAATTCTCCTCTTCCTGCCCCCCATTCTCTTTCTCTGTGCCCTGATTTTTATGACCTTAGTCATCAGACTCTCAAAACCTCAGGGTTTATTTACATCTATTTCACTTAAACTGAAGTGAAGATAGCCTAAATTACATGTTTCCTTCTGTTAACTTGGTTCATTAATTATTTCCAAATAAAAAGTACTCCTCTCAAGATCTGAGTTGAACATTTTATTCATCTGCCAAGACTGTTTAGTGTCTAATTTAAAAAGAAGCATTGCACAGATGCTTCAAAGATAAAGACTCTGTGTAGATCTTTTCCAGCTAAAAAGTATTACAAATGCAAAGTGCTTTTTATTTTTTTTCTTGAATCTCTTTTGCCAACAAGAAATTTCCTAATCAAGCATTTCATCTGGGGCAATCAAAACCTAACTTGCTAAAATTACATGGAAAAAAGATTCTTCTTTTAAATCTTTGCAAAAATATTTAAACTACCACAATTGAAATGTTCATTTATAGTTCTTTTGTGCAAAGATTCTTAACCTTGTTTCTGTAACATCTAATCAAGTCACAGATGTTCTCTAGTGATGATATAAAAATCCCAGATCTTTCTCTCTCTCTCTCTCTCTCTCTCTCTCTCTCTCTCTCTCTCTCTCTCTCTCTGTCCTCCTTGCTCTCTCCACCCCCACCCCCGCACCTCTCTGTCTCTCTCACTTTGATACAAGGTCTAGGCTGACCTGGAACTTGAAATCTTCCTGCTTCAACTTACCAAGTGCTGAAATTACAGGTGTGAACAATCTTACCTGGCTCAAAAACACAGAACTTAGGCAACTGTAATTTATCAATATACAACAAAAAGTTTTTAAAGTCATAAAATGAAATTAATTTGCAAATGCATTATCAAAATTAACAGCAAATATTTGATAATCTATTATGTGCCACATAACACCATAGACACTGTGCTGTGGTGATATAAAGGTGAACAAGACAGACAGCATCTCTAACTCATGGGTTTATAGTTCAGCAGAAAAGATAAAATACTATAAATAATTAAATGATCATGACTTTGTTAAGCGCCCTTAAGATCAAAGACCATGAGATATTTAATGGTGAAAATTGACCTAGTATGAGATGAACAGAGAAATTTCCTCAAGAATGTGACAATTAAACTGAAGCCAAAAGATTAACAGGAATTAGCTAGACAAAGAGAGGGGTCAAAATCTTTAAGGCTGAGGACAGTATGTGCAAATTCTCTGAGGCAGGGAGATGAGTGGTGTCTTCAAGGAACTGACATAAATCCAGTTTGGCTGGGAAAAATATAAGACTTAAGGGGAGTCTAGCAAACACAATGCTGCTGAGAAAGGCAGGTAGACACGAGAAGCCAAAGTAAGAATTCTGAACTTTACTTTAGGATAGATTTTCCAAAGAATGTCTAGGATGTCAAATTAATTTATATTTCAAATATGCATTTTTCAAACATTACACAGAACACACATATACTAGAAAATTATCCATTGTGTATATGAAATTCAAGTTGAACAAGTTGAACTAGGCATCCTGTATTTTTATTTGCTGAGTCTAGCAACCCCTTTCTTTTTTTTCTTTTTCTTTTTCTTTCTTTTTTTTTTTTTTTTTTGCGGTACTGGGGCTTGAACTCAGAGCCTATACCTTGAGCCACTCTGCCAGCCCTTTTTGTGAAGAGTTTTTCGAGATAGGGTCTCGAAACTATTTGCCCAGGGTGGCTTTAAACCATGATCCTCCTGGTCTCTGCCTCCTGAGTAGATAGGATTGTAGACATGAGCCACTGCCACCTGGCTGAGACACAATCTCTTCATGTAGCTCAGTCTGGCCTTGAACTCTCAATCCTTCTGTCTCAGCCTCCAACAGCTGGGATTAAATTCTTATACCATCTTTATAAACTGGGTTATTACTATTCCTAGCACCATATTATGGACAAAGAAATAAAAAGGTTAAGTTACTTGCCCAGAGGTCACATATCAAAAAAGTGGCAGAGCTGGGAATTGAACCTTGGTAATGGGACCCAAAATCTGGACTCAGGCTGTGCTGCCAAAGTGTGGGAGAAGAAACCACCCAATATTGTCAGATAGACATAAATGTACTTTAGAATCAAACCAAAATATCAATTTAATTTTCAATGTTCAGAAGCTGTTGAAGACTCAGAAATGTTTGTTGAAGGTTAGAGTGATTTTTTTAAAAATTCCATCAGTGTTCCAAACCTCCCAAAGAATACATCAGATACAATGTATTTCAATACCCAACAGAGAAACTATTCACAAAAAACACATGCTTGGGCATTAACAAGAGCTCCCTTGTGTTACAAATAACTTTACTGAAGGATTACAAATGTCATTGTACAGCTAAGAGCAAGAATTGGGCCTACCTTTAGTTAAATCAGAAGTTCTTTTTCAGAAGGAGATTACGAAGTGTTTCTTGCAATTCAGTGACATCTCTGAACACCTCTTTCTTCCTTCCGGTTTATGTTATTTGTCTTTCATTCCTTTGCTTTTCACAATTGGTCCCACGCCATCTATGTTTCTCTTCCCAATGCTTTCTGATCTGTTCAGCCTCCTCTAGACATCCTTAATGTCCTCAGAAAAAGCCTCAGAAGCCCTTTTCTTTATAAGGAATTATTTTTAATTACCATGGGAAAACATATTTATAGTCAAAAAGTGGACAAAAAATGAGGAAGTACCAAATATTCACAAAACATTGACAAGTTCTACAAGTTATTCCTCATATTTTACCAAAATGAGTCAGAAGACTGGGCCTCATCTGGTTTTATCACAATGTTACCTATAACTGAATTTTGCATAATTATTATTTATTGAGCACTTAGATGCTAGTACTGTTTGAAACATTTCATATATATTAACTCCTTAGTATCCTATTTCGTATGAGGAAACAGACGCAGAAGGATTGGCTACTGGTCTAGGTGACTGCTATAATTGGGATCTTAAATGTCCTCCAAAGGCCCATGTTTTTGAGGGTCAGTTCCTAGGAAAGTGCTGTTGGAAGGCTATAGCAAGTTTAGAAGGTGGGAGGTCTTTAGGGCACTTAGGGAGTGCCCTTAAAGGGGATTGTGGGAACCCAGTTCATTTCTTCCTTTCTTTCTCCTTTTCTTTTCTTTCTTTCTTTCTTTCCTTCCTTCCTTCCTTCCTTCCTTCCTTCCTTCCTTTCTTCCTTTCTTCCTTCCTTCCTTCCTTTCTGCCAAGCCCTCCCTCCATAATGTATCATCTTGCCACAGGCCTAAAAAGCAATGGGGCCAACCAGTTATGAACTGAAACTTCTAAAATAAATATTTTCTCTTTATTAGTTGGTTATCTCAGGTATTTGTTATAGTGACGGAAAGCTGACTAACACAGTGATTTAATAAATCATCACAATTCATGACTCATGATTCATAGGACTGTTTAGCTCTAAAGCCTATGGTTTATCTGGTGCAGCCCAAATGAGCACAGATAGCTTGACACGTGGAACTGTGTATTGGGGAGGGGGGGTTGCTGCTTCATGGAAGCATGGCTTAAGGACTGATTGTTCTGGCAACCTCTGTTTGGCAGAATATTTGGCAAGATCATCAATGCCTGGTGATTGCTCCTTAGCTTTGGAGATCATAAACTGGATTTTCTCAATTACCCAGAGATGATGAATGTCTTGAAGATAATTCACTCTGACCAAATTCATAGGACACTGATGTTACAGTCACTATGTCATGAGGCATATATTTTTCCAATCTGAAAACTATTACCCTCTGTCTGGGATTCACTCTTCTGGCTATTAGGGAACCTGGAAAACTAGGAAGTTTATTAGTGAGAGAAAAATTCTAGCAAGGCCTTTAGAAAATTCAGAGGTAATATTTTCTTTAGGCTTTGGGCATGGCTACTGAAATACTCTTTCTCCTGTATCAGAGGACACAACCTGATAGTCTACTTCCTAAATTCAATGTCTTTCTTCATGGATCAGAGACTGATGTGAACATGTCTAGTATTCATCTCAGTAATCTCTGGCTAGTTTTTAAAAAAATAAAAATCTTACCTACATTCATGCTGCTCTGTAACTAAATTCTAGGAGATGCAACTGTGTATAAAGAGCAGTCCTTGCCTCTGGGAAGTTAGAGCCCTCATCATGTAGGTAAATGTAACAAACACAAAAGCCTGTGGTACAAACCCAAGATGACCAGAAACCAAATAGGTTAGAAAAAGAAGAAGATTACTGAGAACTAGAATAGTTAGGGACAGCTTTAAAATTGATTAGAAACCTTAAGAATGGGTTACATTTAGATTAGCAGGGGGGAAAAATAGGAGATCCCATGATATAAAGATTAGCACAGACGGCATACTTACAAGAACAATGCCGCTGACTAGATAGTTACTGAAATGTGTGGGGTGCGCCTGGTAACAGCAAGCTTTCCAAGGCAGAAGGGGAATTTAGACAAGATGAGTTTGGTATGCAGGGTGAGTGTTTGGGGGAAGGGAGCAGCCTGGGGGCTACTTTGGTAATCCCGATCTGAGATGCTGAGGCATCCAACTGAGGCAGATGGGACTGGGCAAGAGAAACTGAGACTTAGAAGGAAATCTTTAAAGATCTCATGATAAGGGGGAGTGAAATAGAAGGATGAATTCAAAATAACTCTATGGTTTCTCTTGTGCCTACTCAGGTTTGTATTAAGCAATCTTCCTCCTTCCTCCTTTCTGTTTCTTTGAACTATGCTCCCCCACCCACATGCAAAACTATGAAGAGTAACATCAGATCAAATGTTTCTAATAAACTATTCTTGGCCAGTTTATAAATGCTTGTCTCGATGGGGAAAGAATCTCAAGAATCAAGCATCTTCATGGTTGCTTTTAGGCTGCCTGCTTTGATCATTGCTCATATGTTTTTTGGTTTTTTTTTCCCCTTTCATTTCTTTTGTTCTTTGTTTCTTTTTTTTTTTTTTTCCTTTTTGATATTAGGTATCCAAAAGCAAAAAGGCTGTATTTCCCTAGAACACAGTATCTTCTTTTAGCAACTGCATGTTCACCTGTGTTTCCTTTTTATATTTCTCCAGATATTGCTTGATTCTTCTGCAAATGATAATAAAGATAACTTGATGTTAATACTCTATTTCTCATTCAGGATGTTGCACATGTTCTTTATAATGCACACTGGTATTATTATTTTATATAGACATGCTACATTTCATCTTAGTGCCTTTCATCTGAGGATCATAAAGCATACAGCAAACATTAATTAATTCTTACAGCAACCTTGTGAACTATAATTGTTATGTGTATATAGTGGATGAATCACCCAAAAAACCAGCAGAACATAGCTTTTGTGGGGAAGATTGGGCTTGGTATAACAACTTAACACATAAACAACCCGGTCACATAGTGTAGAACAGGAAAGGAGGTTTTTGTTGATTTGTGTGTGTGTATGTGTGTGTGTGTATGACAGCAGCTTCCTATGTAGCCCTGGCTGGCCTTAAACTCACAATCCTCTTGCCTCAGCCTCCCAAGTGCTAAGATTACAGGCATATGCCACCATGACCAGCCAGAGGCATTATTTTTTTTTTTTAACTAAAAGAACCCAATGTCATTTAAATAAGAAAATACACAAATAATGACTTATCTAGGTTTCCACAAGCAACATTTGAACTTTTTGCAACAAATATCACTATAAGAGGAGAGACTATTATTAGCTATGCCTTCAATCTTATTGTCATTCTGAGCAGGCAGTCATTAATTGAAGCTTTGATTAAGTATCAATGCAGAGAAAGTGTGCCACAGGCTGACTCATCACACCTTGCTTCCTGCATGTATTTCCCTGGAGTGTTTCTCATTTGGCTGTGTAGCAGGCCAAGGCCTATTTAGTTGAAGAGAGATTAAATCTCCATTATTGCTTTTTAGGTTGCTTGCTTTAACAAAAACAAAAATAGAATTTACAAAGAAAAATATTTACAAGGAAACAGGCTTCTAAGTGATTTTCGGTACAACCAAAGGTGTATACCAACACATGCTTTGGTCAGTGAAATTGACTTAACATGATTTCCTTTTCTGGGAGCCCATCTTTACTCCAGCTTTTTAATATCGGAAATTTCAAATTCTAAAATAAATAGAATACTGACATAAACACCCTGCATACTCATTGCTAAACTCACTTAACTCTAACAATGATCTCCTTGGCTCCCCCAAACATCACTATGAAGTGAACACATTGCAGAAATTCCCAGTCTATGCTTTAGAAATGGCGCAGTTGTCTCCAGGAATTTTTTTTTTTTTTTTTTTTTTTTTTTTAGACAGGGTCTCACTATGTGGCCCAGGCTGACCTGGAACTCTTGATCCTCCTGTGTCAGTTACCAGAGTGCTGGGATTTACAGGTGTGCACTACCATGTCCAGACTCTCATGGAATCTTGAAAGCCAAATTTTAATTGAGTTTGTAAAGTAAGTATACATATACATGTCATAAGGTAATTTATGGAAGCTGAGAAAATTATGTCACAAAATCAAACAAAATGTCTAAACCCTAAGTAATGATATTACTTACTATTAATTAAGTTAAATGCCAGACATTTTGCTAGGCATTTACTCCATATACTGACCTCTTATTCAACTTTTTAAATAATACCATATGGTAGCTATTAATATCCCTATTTAAAAGGTGAGGGAACTAAGGCATGGGGAAGTAACTGGCTTATAGTCATAGAGCTTATGAGCAACAGAATTTGCAACTAACATTACCTGATTCCAAAGTTTTTGCTTTGTTTACAAACTGGAGTCAAAGGATACATTAGGTGACTGGGTGGCTCATGCCTATAATCTTAGCTACTCAGGAAGCAGAGATTGTGAGGAGCATGGTTCAAGTCCAGACTGGGCAAAATAGTGAGAATCTATCTCGAAAATACCCAACACAAAACAGGGCTGGCAGAGAGGCTAAAGTGGTAGAGTGCCTGCCTAGCAAGCATGAGGACCTGAGTTCAAACCCCGGTACTGCCAAAAAAAAAAAAAAATCCAACAGAACTCAATTCAAAAGACATTTTAGGATTGTGGTGTGGTTCAAGTGGTAGACCACCTGCCTAAAAAGTGTGGGGGTGTAAATTCAAACTCCAGTACCACCAAAAATAAGCATGTTACAAATGTTAGAAGGGAAAAGAAAGTGACTGGGTATGGTGGCACATGCCTGTAATCTCAGTAATTAAGAAGCCTTGAGAAGGAAAAAGAGAAGTGGCAAACACTCAATTTTAGAGGGAAAGAAGAAACTCATAAAATTGTTATAATGTAGCACAAAGAAATTACTTAAGTCTACTTTACTCCATTAAAAAAAACCTCTAGATTTCTAAACATGATCTCGAAATACGTGGATTGCTCAATGGTACAATTTAAAATGGTCATAATTGCATGGTAAAGCATAATTTAACTCTCAAAGTTAAGTTAAATGAGAAGTGCTGCAAAATAAGTCACCACCAATGCATTCATTATAAGCCCATGCCATTCCAGTGCACTGCTTTGGAACTTGAATTTTATTGGCTTAGACTTCCTTATCTTTTCTAAAGAAAATTCTCAAAACTAAGCTGGGTGTGGTGGCATATACTTGTAATCCTAGCTCTAGGAGGTGGAAGCAGAAGGACTGCATATTCAAGGTTAGCCTGGGCTACTTAATGAAGTCCTGTCTTAAAAAAAAAGAGTTACGATTATGAAAGATGATCATTAAAGAATCACTCCAAATTAAAGAAGAAACTGTTCCAGATTAAATGATTTATTATTTAAAAACAGGATCTTTACTAAATGAAATTTACAGTCCTACAGGATCCTGAAAAATAACAAAAAACAAATTTAAAAAACAGATTGTCAAGGTGCCGGTAGGATTTTGTTTAACACACTTTCCTTAATCCTTAATTAAGGACCCACAATCATTTTGTGTTCTGCTTCTGTTGCTTAGTAAATTTTTTTCTGGTTTTTGAAAATTATTATTTTATCATTTTTACATTTACTCCTATGTATGTACATTTTTTGGGCCACTTTCCCCCTCCCCTTTTTTTTCTGCAGTACTGGGCCTCACACTTGCTAGGCAGTCACTCTACCATTTGAGCCATGCTACCAATCTTTTTTTGTTGGGTGTTTTTGAGATAGAATCTCTCTCTATTTTTTTTTTTTTTTTGCCCAGGCTGGCTTCAAACCACGATCTCCCTGGATCTCTACTTCCTGAGTAGCTAGGATTACAGGTATGAGCCGCTGATGCCCCACTATGACCATATTCCTAAATGGTATCTTTATAAAGCTGCCACTTGATGCATTGGTTTCAGGTAGCACCTATTGACTCTCTGGCATAGTAGAAAGGGCTTATTTCCTCTAGCATGTACAATCTTTAGATTACACTTGTTGGTTGTCATTAACAGAGATTGCAAGATTTATAGAAACGGTTTTTAAATCTTGCTCTATAATAAGCTCTCTGTCTGAGTCCATTCCCTCATTTGGGCAGAGCATGGGAAAATAATGCCATGGTCATGAATTTGAAGTCCATGATGTTCTATTATTCTTACTTAACTTCATAGGTTCCATCTTCTCCCATAACTCACAAGGGAAGGTCATGAATGTTATTTGGGGTAGCTATAAAATAGGCAAGGAATAATCTAGCTTTCCTTTTACTGCCACTGTTAGGAAGGTGTGTCTTAGGTAGTTCTATAATGTGTCACTACAGGAACTTAAAAGGGACAGAACATTTAAAGAAAAATGGTGGGGGAAAAAATGAGTACAGACATATCATTATTTATCAATCCACTTCTAGTAGGGAAAAATAAACCTGTATACTTTATGTCCTTTCCCCAGAAGCAGACTTTTAGATGCAGAATGGGTTATTGGGAGTGCTCTCAGAGACATTTTAAACATTTTTAGAAATTAATTAATTTTGTAGTGCTGGAGTTTGAAATCAGGGTCTTACACTTGCTAGGTAGTTACTCTACCACTTGAGCCACTCCGCTAACAGCACCCCACTTTTTTTTTTTTGCTATAGTTATTTTTCAGATAAGATCATACACTTTTGCCCAGGGCCTGCCTCAGACAGCAATCCTCCTACCTATGCCTCCCATGTAGCTGGGTTTATAGATTTGTACCACGAAGCCCAACTTATTTGTTGAAATGAAATCTTGCTAACTTTTTGCTTAGATGAGATCTTCCTGATCTCTGCTTCCCGAGTTGCTCAGATTACAGGCATGTACCACCATGGGCAGCTGGGATAACATTTTTTTTTTCAATACTGGAGTTTGAACTCAGGGCTTCATACTTGCTAGGCAGGTGCTCTACCACTTGAGCCACTCTACCAGCTCTTCTTTGTATTGGGTATTTTTGAGATAGGGTCTCGTGTTTTGTCCTGGCTGGCCTCAAACTGTGAACCTTCTTATCTCTGCCTCCTGAGTATTTAGGATTTTAGGCACGAACCACGAGTGTCCAGCTTTGAATCAACATCTTTATGGGAGTAAGGGGTAAAGGAAGAAGTTGACTAGTGATGCAATCACACCAGAAGTCTCAGCTGATGCCATAAGAAGCTCTGGCTCTAGAATTTCTTTCAGAATTATCCCACCTGGACACAAGAGGTCAGACTTTTATAATCCCACATCAACCAGTTGTTAGAACTGACCCTCTGCAGACCTGACTTCAGTAAAGTGCCTCTCTTCAGTTGATGACAATTTTTAACAAGTTTGTGACTGTGGGCAATCAAATACTTGGCAGTTGGGGTATTAGATCACAGTATCCACTGCATTAAATAAAGGACTTGTCCTCTTGAAATTTCATGAACTGAAATACTGATTCTTTCTTTCACTTCCTCTAGATACCTCCTCTATGAGGAGGAGAAAGCAAACAATTCAATGGCAGAAGTGAAATTATATTTAGAGTGAGAAGAGTAAAGAGCCAATAAACAGAGTGAATGAAATAAACTTTACAGAGGTCAGTTTTACTCTTTTTATTTTTATTATTTTTTTAGTTCATTTATTCACATGTGCATACATTGGGTCAGAGGTCAGTTTTATTTCACATTATTTTTTATTTTGTGTATTTACTTTGGTTAGCAAAACAAAATAAAAGTCAAAGATTCTCACCAGTTTTTCAGTCTATATTTAGGGAAGAAGTCAATAGTGGATTATGCTAAGATAGGTAAGTCTTTAAGCATATAAAGGGGAAAACCTTTTAAAATTCATTATGACAATATTTACAGCAGTAGTATATGATGCTATCCATACTTTATTCTTTAAAATTCTATTTTGTTGTTGCTGTATTTGTAATGTTTTGAAAAAAACAATGAGGGAGTTATGATGTCATCTCAAGGGCTTCAATTTCCAGTATATCCCAGTCTTCTCTCTCTTATTTCCCCCCCTCTCTCTTAGGGTTTATATGTGTTAGCTTGTCTCTTATAATTACATTATATATCTTTAAAAAGATGGAGAAGTTTAGTAACATCTTTTGATGCCTTTGGTTGTTGTGAAAAAGTCAGGAATTCAATGTTTTCTAGGCAAAGACATGTCAAAATCATTCAAGACAAATAACTAAGGGAAATAATGATTTGAAACTTTAATTCCTTTCTCTCAAACTTCTCATCTGTAGAATACAGAAGATAAAGGGAGAGAGGGGAATTTCATAGCCTAAAAATCCATTTCTGTTGTTGATTTAAAAAAACTGAAGAATACTGATTAGATAACTTAAAACCTCAAAAAGAGGGAGGGGCAAGTTTTTGTTAGGTAGTTCTTTAATTGGGCTCAATTTGACAAGATGCGTTGTGAAGCCAAGCAGTGGCTGAGTCATGAGTTAGGAGCAACTGTGTCATTTCCAACAGGCTGCTCCGTTCAACATCACGAGGTCATTGAGAACAAAGGCAGCTGGCTTCTCTCACAATAAAGGCTGGGTGGGGATGGTTTCAGCATCTTCTCAGAGAATGTTCAGGAAACTTTTCCTCTGAACCAAATGAGAGGGCAGTCTCATTTGTTTGGACTCTGTCCATGCTCAGTGGCTCTCATCTTTCTGTCAACAAGGGCTCTACCAACTATGAAACCTTAGAGCTATAAATGTCAAAACATACTTTAGGACAGACTGTGAAAACTAGGTCTTCCTCCCTCCTCGATCCTCTATCCTTTTCATTCCCTTCCCAGAGGCAAACATTGTTATCAATTTCTGGTATATTTGCCTCAAAGTTATTCTAATATTTAAGTAGAAAAAGACACTTTTTAATTTTTATGTCAACAACCTCCTTATCACTTGGAATCAAGATAATAACTTCATTTTAGAAAAAAAGTTTAGTCTTATGGTACGTCTACAGTAAGCCTCTGCTAGCTCTTAAAGATCAGTTACTACTTGTTTTTACAGTAACCCTAAACAGTATGTGTGTGTGTCCTTGTGTTTCTTCTGGAACAGATTTTTATGGTTCTCAGGAGTTACATATTGCAGTTTAATTTGTTGGCCAGGAGGGAAATGAAATATGTGAAATGACTGGGAGAAAACAGCTGGAAGTGGGAGGTAGAGTAAAAACTGAAATTCCTAGTTTAAAGTTACTTCAAATGTCAAGGTTATTAAATACTTGGCCCTTTATTATGCAGTTTAACCTTTTTTTTTTTTCTAGATGGTGTCTCACTATGTAGCCCCTGGCTGGCCTTGAACTCCCTATGCTCCTGCCTTAGCCTCTTAAATGCTAGGATTACAGATAAGCCACTGTGTCCAGCTATCCTTTAAATTTTTTATTTAAATAAACTAATTAGTTAATGATGAAATTTATAAAATTTAGATCTCACAAACACTTTCAGCAAAGTAACAGAATACAAAATCCATATACAATAACCAGTAGCTTTTCTGTACACCAACAGCAAACAGGCTGAGAAGAAAATAAGAAAAATAATCCCATTCAGAGTAACCTAAAAAAAATAAAATACCTGGGAATAAATTTAACTAAGTAGGTGAAAGACCTCTATAATGAAAACTATACAACACTGAAGAAAAAAATCAAAGAAGTTACTGAAAGATGGAAAGACCTCCCATGTTCATGGATCAGCAGAATCAGTATTGTGAAAATGGCTATATGACCAAAAGCAAACTATATATTCAATGTAATCCCCATCAAAATTCCAATAAGATTCTTTAAAGAAGTAGAAAAATCAATCCTAAAATTCATATGGAAGTACAAGACCCCAAATAGCCAAAGCAGTCCTGAACAAAAAGAGCAATGCTGGAGGTATCACAATACCTGACTTCCAACTCTACTACAGAACCATAGTAAAAAAACTGCATAGTACTGGCACAAAAACAGAGGTGTAGACCAATGGAATAGAAGACCCCAAAATATGCCCACACAATTACAGTCAGCTGATCTTCAACAAAGGTACCGAAATTCATTAGCGAAAAGACAGCCTCTTCAACAACTAGTGCTGGGAAAACTAGGTATACACATGTAGAAGACTGAAACTAGATCCCTATCTCTAGCCCTGTACTAAAATCAATCCAAAATGGACCTGAGCGTAAGACCTAAAACTTTGAAATTTCTATTGGAAAACATAAGGAAGGTACTGGAAGGTATAGATATAGCCAACAATTTCCTGAATAGGACTCCTAAAGCTAGGATATAAGAGCAAGGATTGACAAGTTGGACTGCATCAAACTAAAGGAAAACAGTCACTCAGCCTGCAGAATGGGAGAAAATCTTTGCAGCTGTTCATCTAACAAGTAATTAATAACTAGAATATACAAAGAGCTCAAAAACACTAAACTCAGAAAGAACCAACAATCCAATTATTAAACAGGCAAGTAAACTGAACAGACAGTTCTTGAAAGAAGATGTATAAGTAACTAATAAATACATGAAGAAATGTTCAGCATTCCTGGTCATAAAGGAAATGAAAATGAAAATGACAGAGTGTCATGTCACCCCAGTCAGAATGGTTATCATCAAGAACACAAACAACAACAAATGCTGGTGAGAATGTGGGAAAAAGGAACTCTTACACAGTGTTGGCTAGGAATGTAAATTAGTGCAGCTACTATGGAAGTCAGTATGGAGGTTCCTCAAAACACTAAAAGTAGAGCTGCCATATAATTCAGCAATACCACTCTTGGGTATATATCTGAAGAAGTGTAATGTGTCTCTACTCAGCTTACAGTAGAGATACCTTCACATCCGTGTTTATTACATCACCATTCACCATAGTATTGAATTGGTCTGGATACCCTTCAACTAATGAATGGATAAAGAAAATGTGTGATAGATATACAATGAAGTACTACTCAACCAGTAAGAAGAATGAATGAAATTGTCATTTGTAGGAAAATGGATGGAACTGAAGATGACCATGTTATCTGAAATAAGCTAGGGTCAGAAAGAAAAATATCATGTCTTTCCTCATCTGAAGAATCTACACCATATATATCCATATATCCATAAATATATATATACATATACATAAATACATATATACATATAGGGATATATATCCAATGAATGTAGTTGCAGGACTGTTTGGGAGGCACAAGGGGGAGGGGGTGGAAGGAAAGAGAATGATGGCAGGGGGTGAGTAATATCAAGGTATGTATGAAGATGACATAATGAGGACTGGCGGAGTGGCTCAAGTGGCAGAGCACCTACCTAGTAAGTGTGAGGACCTGAGTTCCAACTCCAGTGCCACTTAAAAAAATGAAGATGACATAATGAGACACACTATTAAAAACTTTAGTAAACAGGGAGAGGGGGGAAAAAAGAGCAACAGAGGGGGGTTAATCTGATGAAGTACAATATATGCATGCATTAAATACCACAGCAAGACCTCTCTGTACAATTAATATTCACTAATAGAAAAAGAACTATGCCAATGGCTGAGCATGCTAAATTATGACACTCATTTTTCTTCTTTCCACCAATTGTTTGAGGTTCTGATTGATAATTTGGGTAACACATCTCCTAACATTAAAATTTATTTTGTTTTATGTATTTTTATTTTTATGTTTTGTGGTGCTGGGGATCAAACCCAGGGCCTTGATGATGCTAGGCAAGCATCTACCAAGGAATTACATTCCGGACTTCTTTTATATGTTTGATTGATTTATTTATACATATTTATGAAGTACAATGTGATGTTTTGATTTACATATATATTGGGTAGTGATATATATACGTATATATATATACATATACATACATATACTTGATATATAGCTGATCAGTATCTCAGATACTCGGAATAATTAGCATATCCATGATATTAAAGTTTTATCACTTTCTTGTCAGTACTGGGATTTGAACTCAGAGCCTCACAGTTGTTAGACAGATGCTCTACCACTTGAGCCATGCCCACAGCATTTTATCACTTTTTTATGGTAAATACATTCAAAATCCTCTCTTCTAAATATTTCAAGATATAATGCATTTAAATATGGAAACTCACATCCTATGACTCAATTTGAATAGTTCTTTATTTTTAAAATATTTCCATTGATTATTTCCTTCTTTTCATTTTCTTTGTTACTTTCCTGATCTGTAATTGTTTGGACGTAGGTCTATCTGGATTGGGCCTCTAATTTCCCCCTCTTCCCACACATATTTTTCATTTCTGCTTTTTGTTCTACTCACTTTTCCCCAATATCTTCTTTGGTTCATGGTTCTGGACACTGGAAAGTCCAAGACCAAGGGGCTCTCTGTTTGTTAATTTGTTTGCTTTCACTGTACTGGGGTTTGAACTCAGGACTTTGCACTTGCAAGGCAGGTACTCTGCTGCTTGAGCCATGCCTCCAGTCCTTCTTGGTTTTGTTTTGTTTGTCATGGATGTTAATTTTGTATGGCATCAAGTTCTGGTTTTATGGATATTATGTTTCCTCTTCTTTCTCTGATGTTACTGTTTGTTTGATTGATTATCTCCATGTAGTCTTTGTTTCCCCAAG
Organism: Castor canadensis; assembly: GCF_047511655.1. Classification (NCBI taxonomy): domain Eukaryota; kingdom Metazoa; phylum Chordata; class Mammalia; order Rodentia; family Castoridae; genus Castor; species Castor canadensis. Next base: position 88,725,547 of record NC_133396.1, on the reverse strand, counting down.
TTATCTTTTTTTTCTTCCAGTGTTGGGGATTGAATCCAGGGCCTCATGCATGTCAGCTGTACCAATAAGTCACAACCCCAGCCCCAGTGCTCTAGGACTTTTTTTTTTGTCTTGAACCAATCAGATGATCCTGAAAAGGCATCCTAAAACCATTCAAATCTCCAGTCTGGATTTTGTTGGTCTAGTTTTCAGCTTCTTTGTGCTAAAATAGGGAATAAGAACTGAGGGTACAATATTCCTGATGGAAGATCTAAAATTAAAAATCCTTTCTGTTTTAGTATCAACATTAATTCATGGTGTGGTTTTCTGCCTCCATACCTGGTAGGGTACTTAGAATATACTCTTTGCCTCTCTTCTTTGCCTACTGAATTTTGACCTGCCTAGAAGTAAGCCTCCCACCTTTGCAATTATTTGTAATATGATTCAAGTCTGGGGGACGTGGCTATGTGGCTAGGGGGTTGAGCACCTACTTAGCAAGCACAGACACTGAGTTCAAACCCTAGTGCCAGAAAAAAAATCATCAGACTAAAATATATAAACATTAAAATATGATTCGTAGCACTCATAGCTCTTTAACCATCCCTGTCTTGAATAGTACACAATTATTTACTTATCTTCTTCCTAGGACAACCTTTTTCAGGGCTGCAACCATGTCTATACCTTAGAGTTTCCCATCATATTGTTCTGCCCTTGTGGGTTTTTAACCCATTGTCAGACCAGACAGTGGTTACAAGGATTACATTAATAATCACTATGATATATCTCGATTGCTTCTTCTTTAGGACTTTCTTGAGAGATGCTTTCAATCGTATTCTTGTGAGTTTAGAGACATCATTCAGAAAGTTGCACTATGTGATTAGAAATATAACAGGGAAAGAGAAATGGAGTGACCCACCATCTTCTCAAGCCAAGAAATTCCCACACAGAATAGTAAAAGTGTTAAATATATAGATATTAAGACATACTTTTACCACTTCCATTTTTGAACCATTGCCATATTACTGCCAGAGACTTTCGGGATGGCTGGTACTACCAATTCTTAAATAATTTGGTGCCAGTTACTACCATTAGCTGTCTTACAAATAATAAGACTGTATCTTTTGTATTTCTCTGTAATACAATCAGCATTCTGATGCTTTTCCTCAACAAAGAAACTTCAAAAAATTCATTCTTAATCCTAGAAAACACTTTTCTCAGTATTAGTAATATAGACAAGTGACTAGATTATCATATCCCCTCACCCTTCCAACTCTATATATTTTACAGTTTTTATTAAATTCTTTAATTAATTAATTAACTAACGTATTTACAGTATGGGAATCCAACCCAGGGCTTCACACATGCTAAGCAAGCATTCTACCACTGAACTACAATCCCACATCCTCCATATGAATTTTTTGTGGACATGTCATGTTCCTTCTCTTGATCTCAGTTTCATTTTGTCAAAGTGACATATAAAGCTAGTGCATGCCTTAACCCCAGGTACTCAAGAGGCATAGGAAGTAGGTCTGTGGTCTGAGGCATAATGCAGGCAAAGTGGAGAGATCCTATTTGAAAAACAACTAAAGTAAAAAGGGCTGGGTATGTGGCTCAGGGCCCTGAGTTCAAACCTCACTTTCGCCCCCAACAAAAGAAAGAAAGAAAGTACAAACATCCTGTTGCTTCTCTGCTTCTTGGAAGAAGCAGCTTCTAGAAGCAAGACTTTCTGCTTTACTATAGGGATTAGGTAGCAAGCTTTCTGCTTTACTATAGGGATTAGGTAGCAAACCTGAAACCACCTTGCATTTACTTTTCTTTTAATTCTTGCCTAATTTCTCTAACTCTGCAAGCCTCAGCACAAATTTTACCTTCTTTTGTAAGTAATCTATGTTAAGTATGTAACAGTTTGGGAACCATAAAATAGAAGAAAAAGAAAATAAAGTTTATAATCCTAGTGTTTGAAGAAAATAATTTTAATATTTTGAAATATCTCCTCATCCCTTTTCTGGGCACAAATATAGACATAATTTAACTTTAAAATATCATATGTGAAGTTAATCAGTATCTTGCTTTTTTTTTAAACTTTAAACCACATGTTGAGTATTTTTCTATTCTGGAATGTTTTTTAGGAGACAGTAAAGAACATAGCCTCTAAAGTCAAATGCTTCTCTTGCTTTAAATCTTACTTCTACTTACTAGCTGTACTAGTTTAGGTAAGTTATTCAACCTTTCTGTCATATCTTCTTTATCTATATAATGGATATTTGTGTTCATTTTATTTTGTTTTTTGTGGTGCTGGGGATGGGATCCAAGGCCTTGCACATGTTAGACAAGCCCTCTGTCTCCAAGCTACATCTCTGGCTTTACGATATTTGTGTTTATTATATAATAAAACACTTAGAACAATGCCTTGCACAAAGCAAATACTAAAGGACCATTAGCTATTACTATGGCAAAGTATTTTTAAATTATAACATTGTACTTCATTATTTATTACATGGATTTATTACTATTTATGTACACCTTTGTTATTGGTTCATTAGGTTGTTTCTACTTTAATGTTATAAATAGCACTGCAATGTGTCAACATCCTTGTGCCTACATCAAGGTACATTTGTCTGATTATTTACTTTAGAAATTATAAACCATGCTGTAATAATGTATTATTTCTTTCTCTACTCCCTCCTCCCCTAGGATGTAAGTTCCATAGGGCAGGTAATTTGCCATTATCTTTTAATTCTTTATTTTTTAATACCTAAAAGAATCCCTAAAACATAGGAAAGAGTTGATAAATCCTTGCTTGTTGAAAGCAGTATATCCATTTTAAAATCTTGGTAGATATTGCCAAGTTAATCCTTGTAAATGACCACTTCCATCTGAGGGTATTAGTCCCTGACTGAGGACTCCCTTTCCTGTCTGACAATGTTGTTTATATTCTTTGTCTCAAGAATTCATGATGCCTAGGGTTGTACTTGTCTAAAATTCCAGCTCCATGGGAAGGGAGGTAGAAGGATCATAACCCAAGGCAAGCCCAAAGCAAAAATAAGAGAGACCCTCTCTAAAAACTAAATTAAAGCAAAAAAGACTGGGGGCCTGGATCAAATGGTGGAGTGCTTGCCTAACAAGTTCAAGGCCATGAGTTCAAACTCCAGTACTGCAGGAGGAGGAGAAGGAAACATGAAAGCATCCTTGAAGTGTCCTTGCTCTTTTATCACACTCCCCTAAATGTATACTTGTTAAAGAAGGTGCTAACCTTATACTTTTTCTTCCCTACTCAATGTTCTATGTGTAGAAAGATCTGCTAGTCCTGTCTCTACCTCGTGCTTATTCTTATTTTTATGTCTGTTCTGGGCTTAGATAAGGGATATTAGTTCTAAGTAACAGCAATTAATACAAGATGCTTTAAGCAAAAAGGGAAATTATTTTAAGAATACAGTATTTTCTCACCCAATTCAGACAAGAATATAGTGAGAAACTCTGGGAGGGTTTAGTAGATACTAGAACCAAGAAATCATGATTTTTCTCTTAGATCTTTTCTCTGAAGATCGAGTGTCCCCTTTCTTGGCTCATTGATGGTTCCTGATCTTACATGCTACAGTTCCTGTCATGCTCAGGAAGTTACCCAAATATTTTAAATACCAACCCAGAATTCCTGAGATAGAAATGTGATTGGTCTGACTTGATTTGGGTCAAGTGACTAGAGCAGTTTTATCAATCTTGCCATGAGAGAAGGAACCATGTAGTGAGACATGGCTACCAGGTGTCTAATCTTGTGACGGGAGAGTCAATTCTGAGAAAAGTGGGGAAGAATTATTTTGAGCTGAAAGAAACCTCCAACAGAATCTGCCGTGATTGTCTTGCTCATATTCTTTCTTGCCTGAATTTGTTCATTTGCCTAAACCTTATATTTTAGTTTAGTCCTCTGTCTTTCTTGAAAACTTATTTTCAGCTGTGTACTAATTGTTAGGAAAAATGCCACTCACAAAGAAAGCTCACAAGAAAAGTCTCACGTCCATAGACCAAAGTTTAATGGCAGGCTGGCTGGGGAAAAGATGGTGCAGCAGTGAACCTGGGCCAGGTGTGGCTTTTATAGAAGGGGGAGGTTAAGGAAGTTAGCGCATGTGCGGTAGTCTCTGGTAGGGGTGGGGCTGTCTTAGAGCATGGAAATTTGTCCTTGGGAGTTTCTCAAGTGAGGTCTGAGGATAAAATGGCCACTGATTTAGAAATGGTGACATTATTGTTCTACCATTGCCCCATTTTTTCTTTAATAATGATGAGGGTAGGGGCTGAGGATCAGGAATTGGGGTGAAGCATCAGTCTCTTTAGCTGCTTCCTGCTGGCAGGGGGTGTTGTATGGGGCAGGATCCTCAGGCTCCTGTGGCATCCTGGATGGGGTCTTCACAGTAGTTTTTTCAGGCAGTTTTGGAGAAGTTGATGTCCCTGGAGGTACAACTGGTTAAATTTTTGATTAGCAGTAGCAGACATGTAGTATGATACAAGGGAGGAAGCTGAAGAACAGGAGAGCAAGAAACATAGGCATTGGCCAGGAGAACCACTGTGAAATGTTTTTCCCTAGAGTATTCCAAGAGTCCTCCAATTTCCTTCTCTGTTTTTCTAACTGTTCCTTGAGAGGTGTCACCACTGGGAGATCCCATTGAGCTTGACAGCAGTGGGTGTTGTGAGAATGACCAGATGAGGGCTGATCCACTGAAGTCCCAATGGAGAGGGTAGAAGATCCTTTTAGGAGAACAAGATCCCCTGGTTTAACAGAAATTGTTATAGGATGGGTCAGGATCTGGTCTGCATGCTTTCTGAGAAGTTCCCTGAGAAGGTTAAGGTAAGGCAGGTAGTCAGCCAGAGGAGCAGAGTCTGTGGAGGCAAGTTTTCTAAAAGAAATGGGTGGCCATACATTATTTAAGACCCAAATAGGAATATTAGGAGGAGCATAAAAAGGTGTCTGCTAAGGGACCACATACCTAGGGATGTAAATTCTACAAAATCCTATAACTCCCAAGAAAGCTGTAAGCTGCTTATGGTATACGGGGGGAGGGAAATGGAAGATTGTGTTGATGCACCTATGACTCAGGGAGTGAGTCTGTTCCTTTAAGGCCACACCCAGGTAGGTGACCTGTGGGAGGCAGGGGCTGTCAGGATTTAGGTTAAATGTAACACTCTTGGATAAAAGAGAGCTTTAGCTCATTATTTTATATAAATTGACACTTTTAACTTTGTAAATGTTTGTACTGTATTTAGATTAAAATATAACACTGTTACAAGGTGGTCATTTAAGACACATAAGCAAATAAGTAAATGAACTCTGATTTAGTAGTACTCAAAGCTTGACAAGATCAGCAGAAAACACAAATAATTTTTTTGATAAAATCTTTCTCTATAATGGTTTTTTGTAGATGTTACTCAGAGCAGAACAATATTAAGATAACCTTGTTATTTTATAAACATAGAGAATTTGACTTTAGTTTGACATGACCCTAAAAATCTTTTAGGCAACTCTTAGATTATACTCAACTTTAACTTTATTACACATTGAAGCTTTTTATTATACACTTTTAACACTTACTCAGACCTTTATATAACATATTAAACCCTTCGATGGCTTGTTTTTATCCCTCCTGTTTGAAACAATCTTTAGGACAAACCCTTCTTTAGAAAATCCTTTTTCATCTAAAAACATTTCTTTTTCCTTTAACTTCTCAAAAAATATATTTACTACCTATCTAAATCCTTTTTAGTTGTTTACTTTGTAGCTTGTATTTTAAAATTAGCTTTTATAAGAATTTTAAATTTATTATATGGGCTGGAGTAACTAATTAGTAGCCCTTGTTGTTTTAAGGAATTGATAACAGTCATAAGGCCTCATCGTCCCTCAGGTTTGAGGGGATATTGTTTTGGGTGTGGAAACTGTGAGGGATTTTTGAGTTTTATTTGAATAGAGAGGGCTGTCCTGGCTCACCCTACACTCATCTCATCAGTCCACACTATGGAATCTCTTTGTTCCTGAAGGAGGGGGCAGCAGAGATAGCTGCTTGGGAGGAGGAGAACTTGAGCTTTTAATTGAGATAGTAAATCCTGTCCCAGCAGGGACATTGGAGTTTTAGGTACTATAAGGAAAGAGTGACAGAAGAGGAGGTCTCCCCAAGAGCAGGCCAGAGGCCAGGTAAACTAGTGCTCTAGGGGCTTGCCAGATTTTCCCCTAGTGATAACTTTTGTCATTGGACTGGGGACCGGGAGAAAAAGGTAAAACAGAGAAACAGGCTCCACTGCCTAGGAGGAAATGACCTTTCACTTCTCTACCATTATGACTACCTGAGGCTCCTCAATATCGATATTAATTAGTGGAACATGGACAGGAGGCCGGGACTCATAAATCCATAGGAGGTGGCACCTCGCCTTCCATCTGGTGACAGGGGCACTTAGACCTCCAGTGGATTACCCTTGCAGAGAGGGCAGGGTCCTGGTTGGGGGTGGGGCTGTCTCATGGGCTGTCCCTCTTAAGCATTCTCTGCAGAAGTGCCCCTCCTGTCCACCATGGTAGCAAACTCGAGATGCAGGCCCCAGTCGGGTGGGGGCAGCAATGAAGTCACGTCTCTTATCTTTCTCTCTGTTAGTAAGGTCCCAGACATACAGACATAGCTATAAATACAGACATGGCTAGCTATATTACTTGGTTCAATGACTTTTTCCCTTCAGCCACAGTCTTTGAGTTTTTTATGAATGTCTGGGGCTGACTGAGTTAGAAATTTATCTTTGAGGAGAACCTCTCCCACCTGTGACTCTGGGTCCCCTGTGGTATGTTTTCTGATAGCATCTTCTTAAGGAAGATGTTGCAGAAAGGGAAGGGGGTTTTCTTCAGGACCTTGTACTATAGTCACCTGGGAATAGTTTAGAGGTTTGACTTTGGTCCTTTTTAGCCCTTCCACTATGAGATGGATTAAGTGACATTAATGTCACTTATCTTTTTTACCATTTTTTTTATTTAGCAATGTTGGGGAATTGAACCCAGGGCTTTGTGCATGCTGGGCAGACATTTTTTCACTTAGCTACTTTCTCAGCCCCAAATTTTTTTTCTTTTTTTTTTTTTTTTTGGCTGTACTGGGCTTGAACTCAGGACTTCATGCCTGTACAGTGGCACTCTACTGCTTGAGCCATATCACCAGCCCTTTAGCATGGATCTGTCAAAGGGACTGCCTGTGCCTCTGTAGGTAGGCACATTTATTCCCTCATTTCCAGGTGCCACTAGTATTGGGGCTCATTGTAAATGGGTCAGAACCCATTGCTCTTCTAGTGAGACAAGAGTCTGATCTAGTAGAAGCATAATATCCTTTCATGTCAATTGAAAGGTTTGTATCACAGAGATAAAGGCTTGGATGTATTTGTCTGGGCATTAGTATAGTTGTTTAGCTGTTTTTAAATTTTCCTTAGATTTGATAACTGGAAGGGGACATAGACTTGCCCTGTTCCTGCCATTCCCTGTTGAAGGGGGAAGCACCCATAAGGAGGTTCTGAGTATTGGGGTGGCTTAGAAGGTAGAAATTTGTATAGGGGACCTCAGTTCACTTTTTTTATTTTTATAGAAAAGGTTTAATTGGAGTATAGTATTGTAATTTAAGGAACCCTGTGAAGGCCACTTCTCTTGGTCACCCAAGGCATATTGAGGCCAAGCCTCAGTACAAAGCTTTTATATTTTTTTGAAGATTTTAATAGACAGGCCAGAAGACTGGAGTGGGGAAGATCCATCTAGAAAGAATAAAATGCTAGTATCCTGTCTTTTAGCTAACAGCAGGCAGCCTCTTTAATAAAGGCTAGTTTTTAACAAAGAAATAAATCATTTGTAAAGTTAGAGAAGGGCATTTAGAGGGCATCCTGGCCAATAACAGTACCATATGGAACAACTAGTGTTAATATTTAAAGGGAAAAATTTATGCCAAGGCTGAAAGTGTAGAAAGTTTTAAATGAGAAGTTTAGAGACTACAGTAATGTGCTATTTCTGGGACTATGACCTTGAGCTAACAATTGGCTTACAAGGGCGGGGTCTGGTGCCCCCAGGTGTGAGGTGGGGCTAGGAGAAGGGCTTTCACAAGGCGTCACTCCTTCCCCACCCCACACACACACCTGGGAGAAATGACCCTGTCTGCCTAGGCCTGATCCTGTGGCCCATTGCCCCTCCCCCCCTTCCTGTGTACTCTGCACACGTTTTATTCTAGGGGAAGTGGCAGCTACCGCCATGTGCGGCTGGCGGCCTAGGATGTGTGTTGGGTTGGCCTATGGATTCTCTTAACTATGGCAGGCATTTCCACTGTGCAGGAGCGTGCCTATTTGCTTTCCCTCCTCCCCTTGTGGGGGCGGAGTTAGGGCGTTAGTGTAGCAGCTGCAGTTTTTTGTAAGTGGTTTTGTGTTAGCAGCTGATTTAAAGTTACTTTAGACTAAGAGGACTGGCAAACTAGTTGCAATAACTTAAGTCATAAGATACCACGTTACAAGTTTTTCATGGGAGGCAGGGTCCCATTAAGCCCAAGGAGGGGAAGGCAGACAGAGACAAAGGGCACGTGGTGAGACCATGGAGGAAGCAGAAAAGGTGTCCTGACATCTTAGGTAAGGGAGGGTAAGGCAGAGCCTGGAGGCATGACACACGCCTGAGGGATTAGCCATCACCAGTGTCTCTAGGTCGCTCCCATTGACTGGTACTGGAACACTGTCAGCAACATGAAACCTCCACTCTCCAATTGTTGTCTCAGGGAAAAGGGGCATTAGACAGTGGGGGAAAACAGAAGCAGTTGTCAGATGCCAAAATCAAACAGGACTCCCACAATGTGGCATGAGGTATACCTGAATAAACCCTGGGCTTGGTCTCAGCCCACAGGGAGGGAGCATGAGCTCTCCCAGAGCTGGAATCATCTTGAGGCCAGAGTTGGCAGGGAGTGGCTTCTTTAACTCCATGAAGGGAAAGTTCCTCAGGAAGATAGGAAGAGGCAGGCAGCATGAGCAGCGCAAGAAGTCTGCTTACATGGGGAAGGAGGCGGTTCGGGAGAGGATTTGCTTGATTTAGAAACTGGTTTAGAGACTAATAGAATCTGCACAAGGGAACAGAAAGTACAGAGGGAGGATTTGGTGCAGAGATAGGGAAAGGATTGGATGTAGGAAAGTTCCTTCCATTTACTAGCACACTCACAGAGATTGTATAAATCCCTTAAAATATTGGGATTGAAAGTGCCATTAAGTGGCCATTTGGAGGCATTGTCTAATGGGTATTAGGGCCAGGCCTGATTACAGAGAAAAATGAGCTTTTGTAGCTTAAGATCAGGCGTTAGGTGGAGGGGCCCAAGGTTGGCCAGGAGACATCCCAATGGGGAGTCTGAAGGAATTTGGGATGGTCCAACTCCCATGGTGAGGCCTGACCTGAGGAGAGATATGGCAGGCGTCCCCAAAATATCAGGTCCTCAGGAGAGAGAGAGAAATGTGGAACACCCAGAGGGAACATCGTCACCATGGGGGGTGGTCCACAGTCCCTAGTGAGGAACCCAGTTCCCAGGGACAAAAGCAAGCTGTGACCTAGCACTAGGTTTTTGAGGAAATGAGAGCAAGAGACCACAGCTCAGTGTGCAAGGAGGACTCATAGAGAGAGAAAGGACCTTAAGGGAAGATTGGCCAGTGGTGGATGGCAGTTGGAGGTGCACTGGGGAGGAGGAGCTTCCCTGTGAGCTAGTGAGAGAGTGGCGTTTTCTAGGATCGGGGGTCCTGGCAAAGCAACTCAGATCCCGGAGGAAGGGAATGGAAGTTGAGAGAGAGAGAGAGAGAGAGAGAGAGAGGGATGGGGTAGGGGCCGGGAGAGCAAGGTCAGTGCTGGGAGCTCACCTGATCCGAGCCATGGCTCCAAAAAAGTCTCACGTCCATAGACCAAAGTTTAATGGCAGGCCCAACTGCCAGGCTGGCCAGGGAAAAGATGGCACAGCAGTGAACCTGGGCCAGGTGTGGCTTTTATAGAAGGGGAGGGTAAGGAAGTTAGCGCATGTGCAGCAGTCTCTGGTAGGGGTGGGGCTGTCTTAGAGCATGGAAATTTGTCCTTGGGAGTTTCTCACGTGAGGTCTGAGGGTAAAATGGCCACCAATTTAGATATAAGACATTGTTCTATCACTAGTTATGTTAAGTAATAGGTTATTTTCTTTCTTTTTTTCTTTTTGGCCGCACTGGGGTTTGAACTTGGAGCCCACAGACACTTTACCACTTGAGCCACTCTGCCAGCCAAAATAATAGGTTACTTTCAAAATTTTCTGAGGCAGGATAAATTGGGGAAAGTGAAGCATGGGAAACAGCAGCCAAGAATTCAGAATTAAACATTGTATTAATGAATAGCTTGATTAAAAGCACACAGATACTACTTTCTTTGCTTTAAGCTTCACACTCCCTCACTAATTTGTAATGTACAGTTAAAAAGAAAATCAATAGCTTTCTCCCTCTGACCTTGCCTGCCCGCCTGCAGGATTATTATCATTCTGGGAAATGAGCAAGGATATCTGAAAGAAAAATACACTGGGGGAAAAAAAACTTTTTGTAAAATGACTCTTTTGATCATAATAGTGTTTGAAAAAGAAAATCTTTATCTCGAGAATTGATGCTTAAAAAAAAAAAAGAATGGATGGTTGTCTTAAAGAGAGCCCCTGGAAAAACCTATCCTTTGTTTAAAAGAATGCTCAAGGAAAACAGATATCTATGTCACAATGACCTAAATTTAGTAAACTGACCAGAATTGTATCTTTGGGCCCAATTGAAAATGTTAAAACAATGTAAAAGCAAGAAGAATTGAATGTAAAAGCAAAGTGTCCAGAACACTCATTCTAAGGAGAATTTAAGCCAAACCCTCAACTCACTTTTTTCACCATAAATACCCCTATTGTCAGAGCACTTAGTATGCCTCTTATCAGATGTTCCCATACCCACATGTGGGTTATGTGCTACCTTTTGCTTTGTTTTGCTTTACTAATAAACTTTCTTGGTCTCTATTCTGATGTGTCCTAAAATTCTTTTTTTGTGTCAACATCACAAATCTAGTCAGGTAGAGGCCTCCTCCCTTTTGGAGACCTCTTCCCTGGAGCCTTACCAATTCTGGCAATAGTTTTACTCAGGAAGCTTTTGATTTCCAAACAGGTAAGCATTGTAAGGAAGAGGACTATCCCTTAAATATCTTTTTTTTTTTTTGCGGTACCGAGGTTTGAAGTCAGGGCCTACACCTTGGGCCACTCCACCAGCACTTTTTTTTGTGAGGGTTTTTTTTTTTTTTTTTTTGAGCTAAGATCTTGCAAACTATTTGCCCAGGCTGGCTTTGAACCAAGATCTTCATGATCTCTGCCTCCTGAGTAGGAGGATTACAGGCGTTAGCCACCGGTGCCCAGCTTTAAATATAATTTCTGTACACTTAGAAGGAAATTCAATTAATATGCAGAAAATGGATTAAAGTGCTTGTTAGCAGCTTTGAAGTCTCTGGGTGTGGTGGCTCAGCCTGGACAAGAGATTAGTGAGACCCTCATCTTGACCAATAGAAGCTGAGCATGGAGGTTCATACCTGTCATCCCAGGGTTTTGTTTCTGAAATTTCTTTTTCCAATAGTGTGGCTTCTTATAGTTTAACAATATCTAATGTATTTACAACACTTGGCAGCACATTTTCACAATCATAAGTGTGGGAGAAATCATCATAATTTTAGAGGTATAGAAAAGGAAGTAATTTGTTCTAGGTCACATAATTAGTAAAAAGCAATGGTAGGGAGGGAAGGAGAAAGTGTTCTCTAACTCCATATTTTGAGCTTCTGGTTTAGAGCTTATTTCACTGTCCTGAACCATCTCTCTCATGACTGCTAGATGCTAACTTGACATTTCCTGTTGATTGTAATAGAGGTTTGTGCCTGGACTTGATTTTTTTTTTTTAAAGTTGCTCATATCTGTAATCCCAGCTACTAAGGAGGTAGAGATGGAAGATCCTGGGATCACAGTTCATGCAAATAATTAGCAAGACCCCCTTCTCAACCAAAAAACCTGGACATGGTGGGGCATTTCTGTTATCCAGCAACAAGGGAGACTTAATAGAAGTATCATGGTCCAAGGCCAACCCAGACAAAAATGGAAGACCCTATCTGAAAGATAATTAAAAGCAAAGAAGGGCTGGGGTGTGGCTTAAGTGGTAGAGCACCTGCCTAGCAATTCCAAGATCCTGAGTTCAAACCTCAGGAATGCCAAAAATAAAAAGCAAATAAATCCATAGCTACACAGTTCAGAAAGATGCTTCTATTAACTGTGTTGCCACTTGAAGTTCAAACTATCTAGGTCACCTAGTACCCTCTGCTGAAATAAGCATAGAAAAACAAATTAATACTTGAGGAACTAATTTCCTGTAAGTAATTGATTATTGGTATTATGTGTCAGGATAGCAAAGGACCCGAATTTTGTAGTAATTCTTCAACCAGTTCTTTACTTCTAAGTATACTATGCAAACAAAAATTTATATTATTAGTACTTAACTCAGTGACAAAGTCAGAGGATAGTCAATAAATGTTGAGTAAATTAATTTACATATACTTTGATTATTCTAATAGTACTCATGTGACAACCTACTATGAGATTCTTTTGTTTTCTTCTCCTATAGCCTTTTGTCTTGAGACTTGGTAGCCATAGTAATTCCTTTTCTTTAGCCTCCCTGTATGTTATTTTTGTTTTTCTCAAAATACACAGGAAGTTTACAAGAGCTTAGACATGTGAGTAAGAGAGATCTGAGTTCAAGGCTCTTCAGCAAGTTACTTGTCCCTGAAAAGGTTTTCTATCTGTATGATGGGGAAGGCATCTAGGCTAGCTCATAGGATCTCTGTGAGGCTTTAAATGTTGTGATGCAAATACGGGGTAAACACATATTTGCCACTTAGCAATTGTTCAATTATTCTTAGCTATGTTGCTATTTTTATTATAGCTTAGCTTAGGCAGATTTTGTCTTGAGTATTATATTTACTGGCTGAGTGAATGCTTTGGAGGACCACTCTGGTTGTTGCTGTACTTGACAGCATTTGCAGAACATATTTGTTTAATAAAAATCTGTCTCCAAGAAGGAATGATCTGAATTAAATTCCTACAGTCTATAATTCTTTTTCATATCTCATATTCTCATAATTTTCAGCCAAAAAGACTTCCCCAGATGAATCATCTTTTCAGGCCTCTTTATACTTATCAATCATTTTTTATTAGTTCTTCCTCCTTCCTTGTGAAGTTGGAAAAAAAAAATCTTTATTTAATAAAGTATGAGGGACGTGGAGCCCAGAGATGAACAAACTTGGAAATCATGGAACTGGAACACGACAGGAACAAACAAGATTTAATTGCTTATTTCACTATCCTGGTATAAAGGAGTTGTCTATATCTTAATTTAATGTTACTTTTAACAAAAGAGAAATCTTCAATTTGCTGTATTTTTTATTTAATTAAAGTTTTATTACATTAATGTCTGTATATTGTTTTCGAAGACATAGCATTATAAAATTTTTCATGAAAAATGCCATCCTTGATCTTATTCCTCCCCCCAAAACTGACTCCTCACTCCATTCTCCAGAACTCACTATTTCATGTCTAGCTGATATACTAGTCAGGGTTCTTTGGTATAAGTATCTCCAATAGGAGATATGTACCTCTGTATATCATCTGTCTATATTTATGTCTTTCACACACACAGTCCCAGAGATTTATTGTAAAGTATTGGCTCTTGTGACTATGAAGGCAAAGTCCCACCATCAGTCATGCACATGGAGACCCAGGAGAGTCTTTGGTGTACTTTGAAGACTCAAGAGTCAGTGATGTAGATTCTAGTCTGCTGTGAAGGCCAGAGACCCAGGATTGCTAAGGGCAGGCAAAGATTTATGTTCCAGCTTAGAGTCAGGAAGAGTTTATTCAACCTGCCTCCACCTTTTGTTCTATTTAGACCCTCGAAAGAACACATGATGCCCACCTACTTTGGGAGGGGCCATCTGTTTTACTAAGTTCATCAATGCAAATGCTAATTTTTCAAGAAAAACCCTCAAAGATATACTCAGAAATTATATTTTACCAAATAGCCGGGCACCCTGTAGCCCAGTCAAACTGACATATAAAATTAACCATTATTACTGATTCCTCTTTTATTTACTTTTTTTTTTTGATGGTACTGGGGTTTGAACTCAGGGCCTCACATTTGCTAGGCATGTGCTCTACCACTTGAGCTATGTCTCCAGCCCTTTTTTCTCTGGCTATTTTGGAGAGGGATCTCGCTTTTTGTCCAGGTGGGTCTAGACTACAATCCTCCTATTTTAAATTTCCTGCTATTTCTGGGATAATAGGCATGTGCCACCATGTCCAGCTTTTCCCTTTGAGATGGGGTCTTGCAACTGCCCTGCCCTGGTTGGCCTGAAATCTTGATTCTTCTGATCTCAGCCTCCCAAATTGCTAGGATTATAAGCATAACCCACTGATACCTGGCTTATGGGAGGTAATTTTTAAAAATATTTGTTTGCTGCCTATTTAAAAATACCTGGTTGATTCTCAGGAGTAGATTAAAAAATACTTGGTAGCCAGTAGCCAGGTACCAGTGGCTCATGCCTATAATCCTAGGTACTCAAGAGGCAGAGATCAGTAGGATCGTGGTTTGAAGCCAGTCTGGGCAAAGAATTCACAAGACCCTATCTCAAAAAAACCCTTCACAAGAAAGGACTGGTAGAGTGGCTCAAGGCATAGACCCTGAGTTTAAGAGCAAGTATTAAATATTTGGTACACACCTATAATCCCAGCACTCAGGAGGCTGAGATAGGAAGGTTGTGAATTGAAGGCTGGCCTGGACTACATAGTGAGATCCTCAAACAAACAAAACAAACAAATAAGTTACTTGTCTAAAAATACCTTAATTCTACCCTCACATACAAGCAATTTTTTTGGTGGGTATGTTAGTTTTCTGTTGCTATGTCAAAATACCTGAGGTATTTATTGTTCTTTTACAAAACAATTTTTACAACCATAGTCAAGGTTGTGCAAGCCTGTAATCTCAGCACTTGAGAGACTGTGATAGGAGAGTGAAGAGTTCAAGGCTACCCTGAGCTATATAGCAAGATCCTGACTCAAGAAAGAAAGAAAGAAAGAAAGAAAGAAAGAAAGAAAGAAAGAAAGAAAGAAAGAAAGAAAGAAAGAAAAAAAGCTTTGTCATCTTGTTTCATGGATGCTGTCTCTTCTGTTATCTCTTGGAAGCTATTAAATTACTTTTTTAGATGAGAGTTTTTCCCTGCTACCTACTTGCCTCTGTTTTCCTCAAATTCTTTTTAACTATTTCTTTTGGTCTCTTCCATGTTAAACACTTTTCTCAAATGTCTGATGATTTTTGGCTATTCATCATATTTAAGTGTTGGAAGCAGGCACTGGTGGCTCACACCTCTAATCCTAGCTATGTGGGAGGCACAGAACAAGAGGATTTTGGTTTGAAGCCAGTACTAGGCAAATACTTTTGAGAGACCCTAACTCAATAAAATCCAATGCAAAAACAGGGCTGGAGGCATGGCTCAAGTGGTAGAGCACTAGGTAAGCATGAGGCCCTGAGTTCAAGTCCCAGAACTACCAAAAAAAGAAGAAAAAAAGACTTGGAGATATTAATTTTCATTCAAACCATAGCATATTTGAAGCTCATCAAACTGGGAGGCTTCACTATGAGGACATGAGACACAATTCAGGTTACCAGTCAAATTTCTTCATTGGGAAGTTCCCAAATACAATTATACCTAAAGAACTGTCCATCATGAAATACGATGCATACACCAGAATGTAAAACAGCTTACTACTTGCTTTCTTCAATCAGAAAATCTTGCTATGGAAAAAAAAGTAAACTGAACTACACAGGGCATTTGGTAACCTTGTTGATTTATAACCTTGCACAAATTCCTTATCTGTTGCAAACCAGTGATAAATACCAGTTTGTAGAGCACACTATGAGTAGCAATGCTTTCAGTCTCTCTAAGGAATGAAACCCTGGATGCAAGCATTCTAGGAGTTTAGGGGATAAACATGTTACTTACATTTGTTTCCAGTAGGTAACTTGAACCTTATCCTTTTCCCTTTTTTTTTTTTTTTGTTATTGTTGTATTGGGGGTACATTGTAACATTTACAAAAGCTCTTATAATGTATCATAGTTGAATTCACCCCCTCCATTATTCTTCTTTATCTCTCCTCCCCCACTTCCTGTAACAGTTTCAATAGGTCTCATTTTTCCATTTTCATACACGAGTACGTAATATTTCCACATCTAACTCACTTAGCGGTAATTTATAGCTTTCAGTGCAGAGGTCTTACAGCTCTTTTGTAAATGTAATGCTATTGTAAATGTGAAACTTAAAATTTTAATTCTGATTGTTGCTAGCATATACAAATACAACTGACTTTTGTATATTGATTTTCGACCTTGCAACCTCGTTGAGGTCATTTATTAGTTTAGTTTTGCTTTGTTTTTGGCAGTATTGGAGTTTAAACTCAAGGCTAAATGCTTGCTAGGTAGGCACTCTTATCACTTGTACACTGTTGTCTGCAGTTAAAGATAGTTTAATCTCTCCCTTTTCAATATGTATACTTTTTTTCTTTTTCTTGACATAATAAATTAGCTTGAAACTCGGAACAATATTGAATAGAAATAGAACTTTCATTCTTGCCTTGTTTCTAACCATTGGGAAAAACATTCAGCTTAAGTTTGCTTTTGCTATAGATTTTGAGGAATAGCTCTTATCAAGTTGAGTAAGTTGCATTTTTTTTTACTATTAGTTAGCTAAGAGGTTTTTTTTTTTTAATTATAAGTGGCTATCTATTGAGATGAACATATAGCATGTTTTGGGGTGTGCTTTTTGTGTTATTTTGTCTGTTAATATGGTGAGTTCCATTGATTTTTCAAGTGTTAAACCAACCTTGCATTCCTGGAAAAAATCTCACTTAGGTATGATATATTATCATTTTTGTATATTGTTGGATTTAGCTTGGTAGAGTTTTGTTAAGAATATTTACATTCGGGCTACAGTTGTGGCTCAGGTTGTAGAGTGCTTTCCTAAATAGCACAAGGCCCTGAGTTCAAACCATAGTTCCACCACCACCACCAACAAAAGTTTATATTTATGTTCATAATATTTTATATTTATGTTCATAAGGACTTTCAATCTTTTGGCATGTGTGTATTGTAATGTCATTTTGAGGTTTTGGTGTCAGTAATGTTAGTTGGCAAGTATTTCATTTTTCAAATTTTTAGAAAAATTTACATAGCATTGATATTATTTATTTCTTAAATGGTAGAAGTCACCAAATAATTCATTAGATTCTGGAGTAGTTTTACTTTAATGGGAAAACTTTTCGAATTGAACCCAACATCTTGTGCATGTTATACTATTACTTGAGCTATGTCCCAGCCCTTTTTGTTTTGCTTTTGAGAGAAGATCTGTCTACTATATTTGCCTGGGCTGGCCTCAACCTTAAGATCCTCCTGCCTCTAGCTGGGATTACAGGGATATGCCACTGCACCTGGCTTTAATGGGAAAATTGAACTACAAGTGCAATTTCTTTAATAGAAATAGTGCTACTTCTTTTGAGAGCACTTAGGTAGCTTATGTCGCTCCATGAATTTTGGTCAATCTTTTAGTTGTTTATGTGTTTAGTTTTTAGTTGTTTTAGAAGGGTAAATTAAGTTTATTTTTCCATCTTTGCTGAAACCAAAAGTTCCTTCTAGTCTATTAATATATACTATATAATAATGTATTATATGTTAAGTATAAACCTAAAAGGATGCAAATCATATTTTAATGCTGTTTGTGTCCTTTTTAAAATAGTCATATATACTGATTATCTTCAAATATTCTAAAATGTCTTATTTAGTTTTTGGTGGGACTGGGGTTTGAACTCAGTGCTTTGTGCTTGCAAAGCATAAAATGCTTTATAGTACAAATTAAAACTGAAATATTTCTAATCTTTAAAACTTCTAGTATTTACCTGGTTTACAAGTTTAACAGAATGTTTTAAAATGCATATTTTTTTAATGATTAGCATAAATTGCATTCTCTAAAGCAAAACTTGGATAGACTACCCATGTCTTTCATTACCAGGGATCATGTAATTGTTAATTACTGCCACAAATCTCTTGTGTTAAAGCACTTGATTAACACTTCCTCTATGCAGCTTAATATGGTAATTGCATCTATCTTGTCTCTGATGATTAAGTGCTGCCACCTGGCCTCCTCCTTGTGAATCCTGTTATTCTGTTGAAATCAGTGATTCCCAATTTCATGGCAACCTTTCCTGCCATCATTGCTGACCTACAGAAGATAGCCATCATGGAGCTCTTCAGGGATATAAATCCCTAACCAAGAAATTTTATTCACTGATTATTTTTTCCTATTTATTAATTTAGTAATGACTTGAGGATGGGAGTGCATCTAGGCCCTAAGAAGGTATGCTTGATATATGGTTGAGCAGACCAACTGTAACAGCCATTTTCCTTAGCTTAGGTTTCAATTCTATACCAAAGAAATTTTGGCATTTCAGTTTCACTCACTACAGGCCATCATCGTGGCTGGGCTCACTAACCAACCAAATTGTTAGAGTCAAACCTGAGAACTCGAACAAACATATCAAATCTCCAATTTTTTATGAATAAATTCAGCCACATCCAGTCTTACGTTTTCCCCCTTTAGAATATGCTGTCATTATGCTCTGCAAGCTAATGATGATACAAGTCAGAAAGTGTTGTTTTCTGTATATATATTATTTTCTTCCCTTTGCTAGAACTGGCAGTTTTCCCTCCAAGTTATATTGGGATTAATTATTACTATAGACTTAGATTTTCGTGAGATTCTTGATGTGGGTCTTGAGGAGATAGATTTTTTACTTTGGATATTGTCAGCATATAGGTTACATTTAAGCTATAAAATTGAATGTAGCCACCCAGATACTGAACATAAGATAGGAAGGAAAAGAGGTGCAAGGGTCAGACCTAAAATTTAGAGATTAGATTGATGAACTATCATATGATGTTTTTGAAACCTTCCATTTTCTTATGCTCATCAATAATTAACTCTTTGTTATTGTGAAGTAGTGTTGTGGACTATTCATTGTAGGACTGTACCACAGTGTGCTTATTCATTCTCCTATTGATGAACATTTGGATTGTTTCCAGTTTGAGGCTATTATGACTAAAGCTGCTATGAACATTCTTGGGTTCATCTTTTTAACAATTGTTATTAACTCTAAAATATGTACATTGTGACCAATATTTTCTTTCAACTACAGATTCATATACATAGTGGCCTATTTAAATCATCTCTTGAATGACTCTTGATTCCTCAAAGTTGAAAAGTCTCAAATTGAACTCCTCCCCCAAAATTGAACTCTTCCCTCAAATTGAACTCTTCTCCCAATAGTACCACTATTCACTTAGTAGCCCCTGACAAAAACTTAGTAATCACTCTCTTTTTATTCTTTGTAGCTCTGGGATGAAATCTTGGACGTTGTGCATGAAAGGCAAGTACTCTATCACTGAGTTCAACTCACAACCCTAGAATTATTATTAATTTTTTTGGTGGTCCAAGGTTTGAACGTAGGTCCTCATGTTTGCTACGCAGGTTCTCCTCCACTTGAGCTATGCCCTCAGTTCTAGTAATTGCTCCCAACACTACCCCTCGCTTGTCTGCAGTATCCAATCACTCACCACACTCCACTGATTCTGTTTCCTAACTATATTTTATATATATCTTTTGAGTCAACACATTTATCGACAACAGTCCAATTTATGACCTAGAAAAAAAAGTGTTTTCTAAAATTCAAATCTGATCATCTCTTTCCTAATCAACCTTTCTATGATATCCTTTTTACCTTCAGCATAAAAAACCAAACCCCTGAGTATGGCTTTCAGTCAGGATCCAGACCTGGATTAGTCTGATCTCAAACTTCAGGCATCATGAACATGTTTCTATTTTTCGAATGTTCTCTCTTGCTTCTAAGGCTTACAAGAGCTGTTCACTTTGTCTAGAATACTCTCTTCCCTCTCTTATTTGCCTGGCTATTTCCTAGCAATCTTTTAGGTCTCACCAAAAATTTTACTTCTGGGACGCCCTCTTTGACCCCTACAACAGGCCAGTTGTTCTTACTTTATACTATATAGCACATATTTGATTATAATTACTTATTGGATTTTGTTTTCCAATATTTGCAAGATGCCAGTCTTCTTTGTGGTTGGATTTCTGATACTTGACACACAGTAAAGACTTAGTAATATCTGTCAATTGACCCATGAATGATGTTTAATTGGTTTTTATGTTCACAGTCCATACTTTATAACACGACCTCATTTGGTAGTCTCATTCTGGTCTCCTCTTAGTAGGTGAATAAATACTCAAGATTTTTCAAAAAAAAGAACTTGGGTAGTATTCTGCTGACTTTTCTCATGTTTTCTCTTGCCATCACACATAAACACATTGGTTCACACTTAAACAATAACTTGAATTTCAAAGTTTATCCATCCAAATTTTGTTACAAACTCTCTTACACTGAAAGCTCTAAACTAGGCCTGCCTGGTTTTTTGGTTACTTGTAAAGAATCTGTTTCAGTCTGCCAGATGCTTATGAAATCCTTCTGATCCACAACTCCCCCAGAATGCCTAAATGTGGATCTTTCTCCATTAATTTCATGTCAATATTTTCCCCTATTTTTTAGGTCCTAGACATCTTTATTCAATGTGTCTCTGATTTACTATTTCTTCTGTCCAAATTATTCTAAGTTATTCTTGACATACTCATAGTTCTCAGAGGGTTTTATTGTATCTTTTCAAAAGTTCTGCTTCTGTTTTGTATAGGCCATAACTTCTTGCTTTCTTATTGAGGATGTCAGTAGTGGGGCATCTTGGCTGTTTCCATAACTTGGCTATTGTGAATAGTGCTGCAATAAACATGGGTGTGCAGATGCCTCTGGAGTAACCTGTGTCACAGTCTTTTGGGAATATCCCCAAGAGTGGTATTGCTGGATCATAGGTAGATCAATGTTTAGCTTTTTAAGTAGCCTCCAAATTTTTTTCCAGAGTGGTTGTACTAGTTTACATTTCCACCAGCAGTGTAAGAGGGTTCCTTTTTCCCCACATCTTTACCAACACCTGTTGTTGGTGGTATTGCTAATGATGGCTATTCTAACAGGGGTGAGGTGGAATCTTAGTGTGGTTTTAATTTGCATTTCCTTTTTGCTAGAGATGGTGAACATTTTTTCATGTGTTTTTTGGCCATTTGAATTTCTTCTTTTGAGAAAGTTCTGTTTAGTTCACTTGCCCATTTCTTTATTGGTTCATTAGTTTTGGGAGAATTTAGTTTTTTAAGTTCCCTATATATTCTGGTTATCAGTCCTTTGTCTGATGTGTAGCTGGCAAATATTTTCTCTTTAGTTTAGAGACCATTTCTTTTGATGAGCAGAAGCTTTTTAGTTTTATGAAGTCCCATTTATCTATGCTATCTCTTAGTTGCTGAGCTGCCGGGGTTCCATTGAGAAAGTCCTTGCCCATACCTATTAATTCCAGAGTATTTCCTACTCTTTCCTGTGCCAACTTTAGAGTTTGGGGTCTGATATTAAGATCCTTGATCCATTTTGAGTTAATATTGGTATAGGGTGATAAACATGGATCTAGTTTCAGTTTTTTGCAGACTGCTAACCAGTTTTCCCAGCAGTTTTTGTTGAAGAGTCTGTCTTTTCTCCATCATATATTTTTAGTGCCTTTGTCAAAGATAAGTTGGTTATAGTTGTGTGGCTTCATATCCGGGTCCTCTATTCTGTTCTACTGGTCTTCATGTCTGTTTTTGTGCCAGTACCATGCTGTTTTTATTGTTATTGCTTTGTAATATAGTTTGAAGTCAGGTATTGTGATACCTCCTGCATTGTTCTTTTGACTGAGTATTGCCTTGGCTATTCGTGGCCTCTTGTGTTTCCATATAAATTTAACAGTAGATTTTTCAATCTCTTTAATGAATGTCATTGGAATTGTGATGGGAATTGCATTAAACATGTAGATTACTTTTGGGAGTATCGACATTTTTACTATGTTGATTCTACCAATCCGTGAGCATGGGAGATCTCTCCACTTTCTTTAGGATGTCAGTTTTCTAAAATAGGAGTCTATTTCTTTTGATGTTCTAGATTATGTTCCTTCCCCCTTTTCTATATATTTTTATACCTCTTTCTGGGTTATGTACCAGGGTTATGTACATGTAAGCAGGGTTGACCACCAGCTGTCGATAGGAACCACAGGGGAGTTCAACTCTAAGCATCTTGCCAAGAAGTCTTGAGAAGAAAACAAGAATCTGAAACATGAAATCTGTGGGGTATGATGAACTTGAACTGAATCTTTTTCAAAGGTTGTCAGGCAAGATTGACCTTAGCCAGTACGTTCTGGCAACAACGCCAATAATACTAACCTGAGGAGATAAAACACACGAGCATGTGGTAGTTTTTCATAGTGCTAAATATATTCAGGATTGTTACAACTATCACGCAGTTTTTTCTCTCTCTTTATCTTCTCATCCACATCCAGTATATCTGTCATATATCTAGACAGGAAATAGGGATTTCCTTTAGCTTCACTTTTGGATCTCTAACTAGAGGCCAGATTGATCTGCCCAATGTTAAGTGTCTTCTCTTTTCTAGTTATAATGTGACATTTCTAGTTATAATAGACATTGTAATGTCACAGCCTAAGGGATGGGGACTGATTCTCTGATAACCAAATCAATGGAATCCATGATCTGCTATTATCTCAGAAAACACTGTGATCAGCACTCTGCTTTAGGTCATTTTCATAGGGACAAATCTGCTAGCGCAAATGAACAACTACAGTCTCTCCACCCACTCCGTTCTTCTCCACTGAATTTTGGGCGTTGCACAATCTAAGTTCTCACAGAAAGACGATAGCCTCAAATCGTACTACAACTGCTTCTCAAAGCAGGATTTCATAGTTTGGAGGCTTTAAAAGAGGGCCAGCTGTTTAGTTCACAGCTCTGTACAGACACTGGTTCTCTGATTTAGAGAGCAGACAGTGGGGGAGGGATGATCAGACTTCCTACCTTCGTTTCAGATGGATGCATCTGTTCTGTATCATGAAACAGAGTGGTTTCTCTAAATCCAGCTCCACTAGCTTCATAAATGAGGGTAATTCCTCCTAGCAATGAGCAGCCGGTCATTCGGTCACTCTTTGTGCTCTGCATTGGAATGCATTCTCTCTCTCTCTCTCTCTCTCTCTCTCTCTCTCTCTCTCTCTCTCTTTTCCATTTTTAAATATGTTTTAGGCATCAGTTGAGACAGGCTTAGTCAGAGGCTGCTAGCCAAACACCATTTAAAACTAGAAATGCCTCATTGATTTTTATTGTGATTGCATCAGCCTGTTCTCATTTCTTCAGCCTCTGACTCTGGGATTTCCCAGGGTGCAGACTTTGGCTAGCCACTCAGTCTGCACTTTTCTTCAAAGGAGTAACCCACTCTTACCCCTTCACATCTGACACCTGGTAACTCTTAACTGCTCTCTCTAGATCCTTCTACATTGTGATCTTTTATGTTCTGACTAAATTACATTTCTGTTTGCTTATCCCACAAAATTCTTATATCCTTGGTGGGTGTAATTCCTACTTTAGTTTTAAATTAGCAGAGACAAAAATCAGAAAGCAAACTTTCTATGCAAAAGGAATTAAGTAAGCCTTTTTGAGGTACCACCCATTTACCTTTCTTTGGTTTCAGAAGAGGAGAAGGTGAACTATATAGTAAAAGTTCAGGGCGTTTACCTCATCCTGTAGGACCACATTTCAGCCTCATGTCCCAGTATAGTACAGTCTCCCAGGAGGCAATGTAACTAAGTTTTCTTTCTTTTTCTTTTATTCTTCATATGTGCATACAAGGCTTGGGTCATTTCTCCCCCCTGCCCCCGTAACTAAGTTTTCAATAGCCACGCTGCTCTTCTGTATGATCAGCACAAATTGATTTTAGCTGATGAAGTACAAGATAAGACCTGTAAATCCAATGGATGTCAGGCTATTGACTCACAGAGTTCTTTTGTTTGAGACAATGTGGTATGGAAAATTCACATCACATTACATAGGATGTTTCGCGTTATGGAAAATTCACATAACAGGGTGCTTTCATTTGCAAAGAGTAGACAATCCAATAAACTGTAGCTCTTTTAACTTTGTTTTTTCTTTTTGGCAGCACTGGGATTTGAACTCATGGCCTGTAGGCAGGTACTCTTACCACTTGAGCCATTCTGCCAGCCCAAACTATAGTTCTTGAAGTTTCTCCCACAGATAGAATATTTCTCTCCTATTAGCCTTCAGTGCTTACCTAAATGGAGATAAATGTCACAGAAATGACAAGAGCTACCATATTGTACAGAGCATTTATAAAACTTGGCTAGATTTTTTTCTCCCCAAGCAAATGATCTTGAAGAAATACTTCCCATGAGGCCACAGCAGTGGGATGTGGGAAGTATGGCAGCAAAGTCATAAAAGATATGCTGGGTATGGAGCAATCTGCATGTACAACATGAAAGTTGCACAACTTTCAACATGAAAGTACATGTACAACTTTCTTGTCACTTTTGACCTGCTTAGATCTAGTCCTGTTTACATTGTTGATGATGGTATTGATGCTTGACTTTGTGTCTAGTTAGATGATATCAAGTTCATCTCATGGTCATACAATCAGTATCTACAAGGGATCAATAGTAAGCCAAAAGCTGTTTATTATATATTGTATTTATATTATTTACATATTGTGTTTTGTTGTGTTATGCACTATATCATTTTTATAAAAGATTTATTTTAATTTCATGCCCTGCTATGATTTTTCTCTTCCCCTCCTCCTCCTCCTTCTTCTGCTTCTTGTTCTTCTACAGGTAATGGGTTTTGAACTTAGGGCCTCACTCTTGCTAGGTAGGTGCTTACTACTTGAGTCACAGCCCAGTCCTTTTTTTGCTTTTTAGTTATTTTTGAGATAAGTTCTCATACTTTTTGCCAGTGTGGGTCTTGATGGTGATCCTTTTACCTACATCTCCCACATGGCTGGGCTTACAGGCATACACCACCATGTTCAGCTACTGCTGTTATTCTTCTAACAAAGCTTGGAAATTCTCTATATAGCATATTTAACCATATGTAACTCTGGAAGCATCATTGTGAGAACTACTTCGGTGTAGATACACTGGGATATTCTCTTTAAAATGAAGACCATGTTGCTACTCTCTCTGCCATTAAGAAAGAGACATAAGGTATGTGAGCTCCCTTGGATCTTGCAGGTAACATATACCACATATGGGTATGCTGCTCTGATTCATTTCAGGTTAAAACAAAAGGTTCTCAGCTTTGGCAATGCCCCAGAGCAAAAGAAGTTTCTCTAGCTGATATAGGGGCTATATGAAGATGATGGCAAGTTCTAATGGGAGAATAAAAATAGAGACACCTTATGGTTTGGGAGGAAAATGACACCTTTTCCAGCAAGTGACTATTCTAATTTTGATAAGAAACTCTTGTTTTGATGCCTTACCACAAGATACTAAGGGACCGTGACTTTTGAGGAACCCTCTATGATCCAAGCATTGCATGACCTACTGAGCAATGAAGTCTGATGTTCCCAAAAGCATTGCCATTAGCAGCTGAAAGCCATGCACACCAGGGCCAGCCAAGCAGGAAGTGGCATGAGCAGAGACTCATATTTATATCATCTCTTCTGTTGATTCTTCTTTAGCCCCTACCCAGGGCTTTACATAGACTTCTCTATGAACATTTGCTAAGAAGGGAAAAGAAAATCCCAATTTGACTTAGAAATTCCTGTTTTAGTGGTACTAACCAGAAGGCTCACAGTTCCATTCAGACAGAAGGGCAGATCAGAGGACAAATGGAGTTTGAGATAGCTATCATTACTATTATTAGTTATTTGGTGCTGTAGCTTAAACTCAGGGCTTCCTTCAGGTTAAGCACACAATCTACCACTGAGCTTCACCCCCAGCCTGAGACATCTACTATTAATCCAAGTGGAGATGTCTTCAGACCTGAATTTTAGGGAAGAGGACTTGGCAATGGCTCCATTCAGTAGTGATCCTGAAAGGCAATGGAAAACAGAATCACCCAAATAAATGAAACTGTCAGGAAGACTTCTCATTGGTAACTTTACTTAGGAGAGGTGACATAAGATAAATATGAAGCTGGGTGTGATGGCACAAGTGTGAACCCCAGTTCTTGGGATATGAAAACAGAAAGGTGGCCAGTTTGATGCCAGCCTGGGTTACATAGCAAGACCTGTCGGAGACAAGGCTCCCTTTGTGAGCCATTCTGTCTTGACCTTGCCCTGGAACATTTTGCGGTTGTTTGTCCCAACTTCTCCATCTCCAGCACAAGATGGCGCTGTCCCTGCTTCTCTTCCGGGAGTTTACCTTGCCGCCGGCGCGAACGTGCACCCTATCAGAAGTCCTATAGCAGAACCAGCCAACCAGCCTGCACCTCGTCCTACCCCTCACTCCCTCAGCACATAAATACCCCTATGTGAACAATAAAATTTTGCAGCTTGATCAGAACTCCTGTCTTGCTGTCTCCTTCGTGTCTCTTGTCCCTTCATTCTTCCCCTTCTAGGTTCGCTACCCACGCTGATGTGTCCTGCAGGACGGGACATCATTGAGAGGGGATGACAAAGACCCTGTGTCAAAAAAAAAAAAAAAGATTAATAACCACAATGTTGCATGGACAATAACTAATAGTTTTTTCCAATGGTCAGGGACTTAGGAGTAAAAGGATTGAAAATGGCTGAGAAGAAGTTTTCAAAGTGTGGTGGAAGGCAAGATATACCAGAATGAGTCTAGAATATTAGAATACTTGTGTTCTATTAGACTGTTCACTGAGAGATGCCCACTTCAGAGGAAGATTTCAATAATCAGGAGTCAGGTGAACAAACGACAGATAACATAGCTTTCACTCAGCCTCTCTCTTCATCATCCAGGGATTTACTCAGTAGCATAGTGCTGTATTTTCTCCTCTCCTGTGCCACATCAGAGTAAAAGTCAAGGCTTTTTTAATGAACTTATGACTCTACAGCATCTGTTCCCTTCTTACATTTCTGACCTACTGTTCAACCACTCTCTGTCACTGCTGCTCTTTCTCAGAGGAGGGCCTCAAGCTTGCTGCTCTCCATTCTTAATTGTTCTTCTCCTGATATCTGCATATCTCAATCCATCTCTTGTAGGGCTTTACTCAAATGTCAACTTCTCAAGAATGCCTTCTCTGATTACCCTGTCTAAAACTGCAATTCTTGTGACCAGGCATAGTGGCATATGCATGTAATCTCAGCTGTTCAGGAGGCAGAGATCAGGAGGGTTGCAGTTGGAGCCCAGCTCTGGCAAAAAGTTAGTAAGACCCCTTCTCAAGAAATAAGCTGGGCATGGTGGTGGTATGTGTCTATAATCCTGGCTACATGGGGGGGCTATAGGTAGGCTGCCTTGGGCAAAATAAACAAATAAACAACAAAATAAAACAAAACACAAAATGATACCTTATCCAAAAAATAACTTAAGCATAAAAGGGCTAAAGTAGAGTACCCACCTAGCAAGTGAAGGCCTTGAATACAAATCCCAGTCCAACAATAATTAATTAATTAATCAAAATTAAATCAGGGCTGGGGGTATGTTTCAAGAAAAATGCCTGCCTAGCAAGCTCAAGATCTGAGTTCAAACCCCAGTCATCCCCCCAGAAATTACAACTCTCCTGTTCTATACACTTCCATCCTCTTACTAATTTTTATTTTCTTCTCATCACTAACTGATATTTATTATATGTCACTCCAAATAGAACTTTTGTTCACAGCTATACATTAAGTAGATAGAAGAGTACCTAACACATAGTAAGCACTCAACCAATATTGGTGAATTAACAAACAAATGTATATATCCCTCTTAAAAATATTCTTAAAAATATTTTTCCATTTTCTCCATTATTTTATATTGGATGTATAATGGAGTTTTTCTTTATAATTTAATTTATAGGTTATAAAGTATTGTGATGTGATAATATAGAATTAATAGACATCACCTGAGATCATAGACTTGGAGCTGAATGTACTAACTCAGTGGTTAGTGTGTTAGACAGTGTTCTGTTATTACAACAAATGTCTGAGACAATTAATTTATAAAGAGTGAAGGTTTATTTGGGCTCATGGTTTTAGAGGTCCAGGCAATGATTGGTTAGGCCTGTTGATTTCGGAGAGTAGGGGCTCGCAATGTGGTCAGTGCATGGCAGAGCAAAACTGCTCATCTCATGCTTGGGGCATAAAGAAAACAAAAAAGAAGGAAGAGAGCAGGGTCCCACAATCCCCCTCAAGGGTCCACTCCAATGACTTACGGACCTCTTACAAGGTCCCACATCTTCAAGACTCAACCACCTTCCAACCCTGATAACTTGAGGAGTGAGATTTCAACACATGGACCTTGGGGGACACTTCGAATCTAAACTATCACTGTTAGTAAACTCTATAAACTCTGTCTAGAGAGTAAATATTTTAGGTTTTATCAGACATAGAGTTTCTGTTGTAAATAACCAACTTTGCAATTGCAGAACAAAAGCAGCCATACACGGAATGTAAACAAATGGATGTGGTTGTGTTCTAATATAACTTTATTTATAAAAATAGCTTACCGAAAATCACTTATTACTATTTCCCAACCCCTGCATTAATTGATGATGCTGTCTCCGTTTTGGGGAGCTGTTGAACATGTTTGTGGTTGTTGTAGAATATTTAGCAACATACTGAGCAGAAGTACTTAGTGGTAGAAGGAAGAGACGTGTATTTGCTCTTGGGCAGTTACATGAGGGACTCACATAAAATGTGGTGTATATTCACAACAGAATGTTATTCAGTTATGAAGAAGAATAAAATCCTGTCATTTGCAGCGAAATGGATGGAACTGGAGGATATTATGTAAAGTGAAATAAAACAGACTCAGAAGGGTGGGAGGGTAGGAAAAGGGTCATTGGATTTAACCAGTGTATGGTGTATGCATCTATGAAAATACTACACTGAACCCTACTAATATGTACAATTAATACATATTAATGAAACAGTTACAAGAGTGAATCACAGAAACATTTGCCTTTTACTTTTCGCTTTCATAGTATTTGAAGTTTCTATTTATTTATTTATTTCAGTACTGGGCCTTTTGCAGTACTCAGGGCCTTCACCTTGAGCCACTCCACTAGCCCTATTTTTTTTTTTTTTTTTGTGAAGGGTTTTTCGAGATAGGGTCTCGCCAAACTGTTTGCCTGGGCTGGCTTTGAACAGTGATCCTCCTGATCTCTGCCTTCTGAGTAGCTAGGATTACAGGTGTGTGCCACCAGCACCCAGCTGAACTTTCTTTTTTAAAAACATATACAGAGCTCTCCCACCTCCCAGTAAAGAAGCTGACAATTCCAAATAGTTTCTCCCCTTGAATAGTTTTCCAAATCGTTTTCTTTCTTGAATATATGCCACCAAACACAGGCACCCATATGAAACTTCACAACAGGTGCTAGTGGGAAAGGGACCAAGAGTAACTTTCTCTGTGACCTAAGAAATTGCAGAAAGACTGACTCCCTGGAGAGTAAGTGACAAATTTGTTGATGATCCAGTGTCTGGCATTAGTGGTACTGGCAGGACAAGTTGTCACAAATAGGGCTTTGTGTCATTAGGAATGGTGCTTTCACTGTACCAGTTCTGAGTGTTACTAAGAACATCACTAATGTAGTCCAAGTCTGATTCTCCAGTTCTCCATACAATTCTGTGAGTTACCTGATATCTATTCAATAAATTCCTTTTCTATTTGACTCAGCCAGAGTTGATTTCCAATGTCTACAATTAAAAACTCAGATTAAAATACATTCTTTTTAGGTTTACCAAACATTCCTGTGACAGAGACATGAAATCCTTTTTATAGATGAGTGTTGACAACATTAAGTAATTTGCCCATTGGGTCTTTCATTTCAGTTGTGATATTTTTAGTTTCTAGAAGATATGGCTGGTTATTTTGTTTTTGTTTTTGTTTTGGTGGAACTGAGGTCTGATGTCAGGGTTTCCTGCTTGCAAAACAGTGCTCTACTGTTTGAGCCACACCTCCAATCCATTTTGCTCTAGTTATTTTGGAGATGGGGTCTTGTGGACCATTTGGGCTGGCCTCAAACCTCAATCCTCCCAATCTCAGCCTCTCAAATAGCCAGATAATAGGCCTGAGCCATCAGTGCCCAGCTCTCTAGTTGGCTCCTTACCTATTCTGTCTTAAAAATAGTATCTCAAGTCCCTCTCCTACTTTGGTTCCTTCTTGTATTTCTTTAAGCAAGACTGGGTTTGTACTAGCTAGAGTTAGTTTTTCAATTTTCTCTGATATACTGTAATGCTACTTTTCATTGTTACCTTTTCTCAGAATATCAGAATTATAGCTCCAATTTAACTTGAGAGATAGTACTTTTCTCTGAGTACTTCAA
The DNA here is from genome assembly GCF_047511655.1 of Castor canadensis. Classification (NCBI taxonomy): domain Eukaryota; kingdom Metazoa; phylum Chordata; class Mammalia; order Rodentia; family Castoridae; genus Castor; species Castor canadensis. The sequence goes on along the minus strand of NC_133396.1, from coordinate 88,695,026 downwards.
AGATATTCTTATTATCCTACCTCAACACACACACACACACACACACACACACACACACAATCTAATTTTAAAATGGGCAAAAGATTTGAACAGCTCCACACCAAAGAAGATACACAGATGACAGTTTATATATACAGATGACAGTATGGCAATTCAAAAAAGGGAAACAGTCTTACCAAGTGATCCTACCTAATCATACAGCTTGGTATTTACTCAGGTGAGGTGAAAACTTGTGTCTACACTAAAAGCTGTACATGAATATATAACAGCAACTTTACTGTTCATGACTGCCCAAAAATAGAAGCAACCAATATATCCTTCAACAGGTGAATGGATAAGCAAAGTGGTTCATCCATACAGTGGATTATTATGCAGTGATGAAATAAGCTCTTAACCCATGAAAAGACATGGAGGAAACTGAAGTGCACATTGCTAAGTGAAGGAACGCATTCTGATAAGGCTACATATAATTTTAATAACATGATATTTTGGTAAAGGCAAAACTATAGACAGTAAAAAAATCAGTGATTCCCACTGGTTTGGGAGTAGGGAAAACAGAAAGAGTAAACAGATGTGGCAAAGGGTTTTTTTTTTATGATGGTAGCCATATTTTTATGATAGTGTAATGCCAGATACATGAAATTGTGCATTTTTCAAAGACCAATGAATTTGCCAACATGAAGAGTGTACATGTTAATGTATACTATGGATTCAATCTGTGAATATTGGTTCATCAGTTGTAGCAATGTACCATACTAATGCAAGATGTTAGCATGAGAAACTTTGTGAGGGAAGAGGGAACTCTGTACTATTCTGCACAATTTTTCTGCAAACATAAGTTGCTGTAAAAGTAAACCATGTGAGTAAAAAAAAGGATTTTTTTTTACTAATAATATAACTTAAATCCATTTTGTGGAAAGAAATACTTTACAGATTTGTCATGTGCTTTGCTCTACCTATATTTTAATGGTTCCCCATTTTTATGTGGAGTAGCATTTTATTTTTTGCTCTTAGTAAGGACCTGCTGGAATAACAGGAGAGTTATGTTAGCCTTTGATGTCTTCTGATAACTCTGGTTTTGATTAAATTCCCTTTGATTGACTAGTCTCCCAATAAAAATAAGTTAAGAAAATTGAGGTTCCCAATAAAAGAGAGCATGTGCACTTAATTCTTCTCCTTCCTAATGGAAAAAACTAAAATACAGTTTTAAAAGGGTGTTTTGTTTGTTTGTTTGCAGTGCTGGGGATTGTATCCAGGACCTTGAGCACGCTAAAAAAAAAAATTACATTATTTACCAACAAACTAGAAAGAAGGAAAGTAAACAAAATCAACATTTAGGAAGCCGTGAAGGAAGTTGATTGGTGCTTACTGACAGCCGTTCAGAGAAAATGGAATCTGAAATTAACCAGGAGGAAAGACAAGAACTAAACTGATTTGTGTTGCAAAAATGCTTAAATGGCCAGGAATTAAGAGGATCAGATACCTCTGGAAATGAAAATGAAAGTGGAAGGATCATTTAAAAAGGAGGATTTGTTGAAAGTGAATAAAGAATAACAAGTTTCATCTTGTCACTCACTCTATGCCTCCACAAAAGTCTAGAGACTTCTTTGGTCTTTGGGCTGAGGGTGATCAGTTGTAGTTGAAGACCATGGTACTGTGCCAGGCATGGGGGAATGTGAGTGTGTTTTGAGGGCTGAGTCATAAGTCTTCTGACCACATTTGGTTCTAAGACACTGGTAGCCAGGCCTAGACTTTTTTGGTAAGAAATAGGAGGTTCCATCAATGGAGTTCAAACCAGCCCCAACAGGAAAGTTATAGACATCAATTCAGGGATTCCTCAAAAAATGACTCTACCATATAATCTTTTTTTTTTTTTTTTTTTTTTTGGTCAGTTCTGGGGCTTAAACTCAGGGCCTATATCTTGAGCCACTCCACCAGCTCTTTTGTGTGTGTGTGTGTGTGATGGGTTTTTTCAAGATAGGGTCTTGCTGACTATTTGCCCAGGCTAGCTTTGAACCACAATCTTCCTGATCTCTGCCTCCTGAATAGCTAGGATTACAGGCACGGGCCACTGACATACAGTGAAACTCAGAGATGGTATCTTGCTGTGGTCTAAATGTTTGTGTCTTCTTCAAAATTTCTATGTTGAAACTTACTTGTTAATATGATAGTGCTAAGAGTTAGGGCCTTTAGAAGGTGATTTGGTCAAGAGGGTGGAGCTTTCATGATTGTGCTTACTCCCTTACAAAAGAGGCCCCAGAGAGGCCAGGCACAGTGGTTCATGGGAGGATCTCTGTTTGAGGCTGGCCCTGGCAAAAAGTTCATGAGACCCCATTCAACCAATAAAAAGCTAGGTGTGTGCCTGTTATCCCAGCTGCATGGGAAGCACAAATAGGAGGATCGTAGTCTGGAAATAAACTCAAGACTATTAGGAAAATAAGTAAAGCAAAAAGTCCTGGGGATGTGGCTTAAGTAGCTGAGTGCCTGTCTAGTAAGTATAAGGCCCTGAGTTCAAACCCCAGTACCACTAAAAAAAAAAAAAAAAAAACCCAAACAACAGCAAGAACAAAAAAAGAGAGTGCAGAGAACTACATTGCTCCTTCCATCATGTGAGGATGCAGAAGGAAGCACCATCTACGAACCAGAAAGTAAATCTGGGACTGTATCACTAGGTATTGCCAGGTGTTGGTGGCTCACACCTGTAATCTTAGCTACTGGGGTGGCAGTGATCAGGAGGATCAAGGTTTGAGGCCAGCCCAGGCAAAAAGCAAGACCCTACTTCAAAAATACCCAAAATAGGGGTCTGGAGGAGGTAGCACAAACAATGTATACACAGGTAAGTAAATGTAAAAATGGCAAAAGGAGAAATAAAATAAAATAAATAAATTTTTTAAAATACCCAAAATAAAAAAGGGCTGGTAGTGGCTTAAGTGGTAGAGTACCTGTCTACCAAGCATGAGGCCCTGAGTTCAAACCCCAGTATAGCAAAAAAAATAAAAAATAAAAATAAAAATCACAGCTACTAAATCTGCCAGCATCTTGATCTTAGACTTCTCAGCCTCCAGAGTTGTGAGAAGTAACTTTTTGGTGTTTACAATCTACCAAGTTTATGGTATTTTGTTATGGCAACTTGAATGGACTAAGACATAAGTACTCTTTCTTTTTAAAAAATTGAACAAGAGTGTTTATTGTATTTGACTCAACTGTTACATGAATTACAAATGAAGTCTTAAAATATTCTACAAAAATCACACAAGTGATAGTTCACGATATGTCACTCCTCTCATCAATACTTTTAGTCTGTGATCAATTATGGTGAGAGGTTTTTTTTTTTTTTTTTTGTGGCACTGGGGTTTGAACTCCACTTGCTAGGCAGGGGCTCTACCACTTGAACCACTCCACCTGCTCTTTTTGTAATGGTGTTTTGGAGGTAGGGTCTTGAGAACTACTTGCCTGGTCTGGCTTTGAACCGAGATCCTCCTGATCTCTGCCTCCTGAATAACTAGGATTACAAGGCATGAGCCATGAGCACCTAGCAATTACAGTTAATTCTGAATTGGCCCACCTCTGGATTAGACTTCTGAAGTCTTTACACAGTGTAAAGGAAATGGATAAAAATGAAAGTTTGTATACTATCCCGTACTTTGACCCTGGAAAGGTGTGGGAAAAGGTGTGGGTCTAATTAAAAAGAAGTATACATATACTCACAATAAAGCTTAATGCTATGCAGAGTTTTATCATCATTTTCACCAACGGACTGCAACTGTATTGTACAGAAAATGCATAGCAGAGGAGAAAGCTGGGGATTGGAGGAAAATAGTGTTAAACTGGAACAAGTGATGAAAACATCTACTCCAGAGTCCACCTGCCCTGTCGGCATTCCTTAGAAATCCACACACACAGACACTCCCTGTATGTGCAGTACGATGTCCAAGTGCTGCATGAAACTACCTCCTCCACTAACTGCAAAAGTTGTCTGGGAACTGAGCAGTTCCAAGGGCAACAGAACACACAGACTTTATGGCCTAACCAACATCAAGTTGAAAAGGTTTTTGTTATTGTTGTTTGGGGTTTTTTTTGTATGTCTATTTTTAATACAACTTAAATGGAACTTTTATATATAAAATTGGCTTTCATCCAACCCTTCTTCCTCAGTTTCCTTGGGAGGAATTGAGTAATAGAAGCAATCAAACAAGATTATAACCACAAATGAGTGCACTTAAATATGATTATCAATTTTAAGGGACAGAGACACTTGAATGTTTTATAATACCAAACTTGAAATGCAAATTAGTTGCCTCACATTACATTTCACAACCATTATGTTAAATGTTTTCTTTTCTACAGAAACAGGGTCCTTTGTGTCACACCTGCAATTATTTACTGCTAGATGTTTCAAATCATACAGACTAGTGTTCAGATGGAACCTGTTAGTGGCGATGTCTTGAAGTTTCTGTTTCAACCTCCTCCTCCTCTCCTAGGACCACACTTGCAGGGAAAGGGGAAGGAGAGGAAATTATAGATCAGAGTCTTAAGATTGTTTCATTCTCTTCGTGGTTTTCTGTTTTTTGGTGATCTGTTCAAAACTTCATCCTCTTTTGCTTTAGGTTTTCTTGACTGACAGTACCACCATCTTTGACATCACTTTTTTGTTTCTCTTCAAGTTTTCCTTCATCTTCTTCCTCATCATCTCCCTTGCCCTTTTCTTCTACCTTCTCTTCTTCTTCCTCCTTCACATCAGGTTGAGAAACATTTATATTTTTGTACTCCATAGCAGTGGGCTGCTTCTTTCCAGAACAGCTAAAGAGGTAACTAGGAACACGGGCAGTCAAAATGTAGACCAACCAGAGCCACCAGCAACCATCGGTTGCCTCTAGCATCTGCCTCGCTGTGCCTGGCTTGGCAGCCCCATTCATCCTTGGCCCAATCATTAGCTACTCTTCAATCATCACTAATGGTAAAGTTGTCATAAAATGTCAGAAGTTGTGGACCACAGCTCCAAACCAATAGGACTAAAAGGAGTCATTTGGAAAGAGTCTAGAGCTTCAAAAAACATTTGAATGAAATCCATTCATTAGTTTAGTGTCCTACTATTAAATATGAGCAAACAAGCGAGTACCAGAAAACTGAAGAAATCCTATGATAGAAAGATAAAATTGATAGAAAGGTAAAAAATCAAAATGAATAAACACAAGAAAGAAATGTTGAGGAAGTATTTGGTTAAGGAGAAAGAAAAACTTGAAAACAATATTCACATAATAGAAGTATTCTTTGGAATCAAAATTTTGGTATATGAATGAAAAACTCATAGAAGACTTTGAAGGTCTGGTTGAGGATATCTGACAGACACTAGAGCAAAAAGTCCAAGAAATAAAAATAAGACAGGAGAAAGAAAAATCCAGAAAACCTGTTCAAGAGGTCTAACATTTGATTAATAGGAGATCCAGACAGACAGAAATGAGAAAACTATTGAGAAGGAATTAAGACTGTAGCTTAAAAAAATCTTCCCAAACTGAAGTTCATGAAGCTTTCAGATTGAAAGATCTCACTGAGTATACAGCATAAGGGATTGAAAAAAAAAAACTTACACTGACACACATTACCATAGAATTTCAGAAGTCTGGTGACAAAGAGAAGATCCCACAAACTTCCAAAACTTCCTAAAAGAAAAAATTAAAAAAGAGGTCTCATACAAAGAGTTAAGAATCAGAATGGCTTTGGACTTCCCAATAAATAATATTAGAAGGAGAAAGCAATGAAGAAATGGCCAAAAACTTTTGAAGGACAATTTCAACCTGAAATCCTATACCCAGTATGTATGTATGACATAACAGTGGGCAACTACATTTTCAGACATGCAAATTCTCAAAAAAAAAAAAATTCCCCTGTATCCTTTCTGAGGCTACTGAAGGTAACTTCACATACCATCAAAAACTGTTTGTTAAGGGAGATCCCAGGATGATCCATGCAACAGTGAAAGTTGGGGGTAGTCAGAGACCCTGGGACAGAAATATTTAGGAAGAGGAAATTGATAGACTAAGTGAATTTTAACAACTGGTAGAGAGTTCTATTGAGTTAGGAATTAGAAAATTAGGCCCACACATATACAAATTATTAACTCCAGGGAAAAGCAAAAATATTTTGCAGGAAAGGAAAGTGATCACAGTTGACATTGATTTGTCCTGAAAGTCTGTGTAATCATAATTATAGGAAAAATATATTTATCTAACCAAAAGCATATCACTTTATTGTGATAATAAGAATGCACTATTCACAATAGCCAAGTTATGGAAACAGCCAAGATGCCCCAGCACTGACGAATGGATTAAGAAAATGTGGTATCTATACACAATGGAATTTTATGTAGCCATGAAGAAGAATGAAATGTTATCATTTGCTGGTAAATGGATGGAATTGGAGAACATCATTCTGAGTGAGGTCAGCCTGGCCCAAAAGACCAAAAATTGTATGTTCTCCCTCATATGTGGATATTAGATCAAGGGCAAACACAACAATGGGATTAGACTATGAGCACATGATAAAAGCGAGAGCACACAAGGGAGGGGTGAGGATTGGTAAGACACCTAAATAACTAGCTAGCATTTGTTGCCCTTAACGCAGAGAAACTAAAGCAGATACCTTAAAAGCAACTGAGGCCAATAGGAAAAGGGGAACAGGTACTAGAGAAAAGGTGAGATCAAAAAGAATTAACCTAGAAGGTAACACACACGCACAGGAAATCAATGTGAGTCAATGCCCTGTATAGCTATCCTTATCTCAACCAGCAAAAACCCTTGTCCCTTCCTGTTATTGCTTATACTCTCTCTACAACAAAATTAGAAATAAGGGCAAAATAGTTTCTGCTGGGTATTGAGGTGGGGGAGAGGGAGGGGGCGGAGTGGGTGGTAAGGGAGGGGGTGGGGGCAGGGGGGAGAAATGAACCAAGCCTTGTATGCACATATGAATCATAAAAGAAAAAGAAAAAAAAATAAGAGCTGCTTGTGTGTATATTGGTTAATTGTGTAAGGGGGTAAGGGAAGATAAGAGTCAAGGCCTACAACCTAAAGAATATGAAATAGCAATACAAGCATGTCATTTAGAGTGTGCAGGCACATATGAAGACAGTCATCTAGAAGAGAAAGTAGTTGCTTTTGGAGGGAGGGAAATGAAAGGTAGAATGGCTGAGGACTGTTCTTTGTTTTAACATATTCCATAAAAGTTGTCAACTTTAAAAAATGAGAACAGAAAGTTAATTGCTAATCACAATATTGTACAGGTATTATTTAGGATACTGTAATAGGTATTTTTATTTGTTTTACCATACTGTGTATAGAATAGGGACTCTTAATTGGTTTTTTGTTTGCTTTTTGCAGTACAGGCACTTGAGCTCAGTGCCTATACCTTGAGGTATTTGACCAGCCCTTTTTTGTGATGGGTTTTTTCAAGATAGAGTCTCATGAACTACTTGCCCAGGGCTGGTTTTGAACTGTGATTCTCCTGATCTCTGCCTTCTGAGTAGCTAGGATTACAGGTGTGAGCCACCCGCACCAGGCTGTTTTTTTTTTTTTAATTGAATCCTTTAAAATGTGTCAGAAGTTATAAGCAATTACTAGTCTGCAAAATCCTTGAGAGCAAAGATTTTTTTTCATTTGTTTGTTTGTTTTTTTAATGGGTTTGACACTCTAACACTTGAGCCATGTTCCCATCTTTTGTTTTTGGTTTATTTTTCAGATAGGATTTCACTTTTACCACCCTTGGACTGCAACCCTTCTTCCTCCTATCTCTGCCTCCCCAGTAGCTGGGACAACAGGCATGTGCCACAATGCCCAGGTGTTTCTGAGAAATGGTCTCTCTAATTTTTGCCAGGTCTGGTCTCACACCATGATTCTTTCTCCACCTCCCGAGTAACTGGGATTACATATATACATACATACGTATATATACATATATACGTATATATGTATGTATATATATGTATATATGTGTACACATCACATATATGTTACATGTATTACATATACATGTATATATACACACTTGAGCCACTCTGCCAGCCTTTTTTGCATTAGTTATTTTTGAGAGAGTGTCTCACTTTATGCCTAGGTTGGTTTGGGCTGCAATCCTCTTATTTGTACTTCTGTACACAGCTGGGATGACAGGCATGTCTCACCACACCCAACAATTAGTTGAGATGGGGTGTCTCAACAAACTTTTTTCTCCAGGCTGGCCTTGAACGGAGGCTTGAGCCACTGTGTCCAGCCCTTATACATCTCCGTAGTTCCTTCAGGACATGGTGTGGTATAATTTGCATTATACTTATTTTAATTGTGTAAGATTTTGTATGTGTCATCTCAAGAACAATTAAATCAAGTTCTTTTTCAGTCTTAATGTATAATCCTGAATGGAATGAATATTTCACTTTACTAATAAGATCTGCTCTTTTTTAAGCTAATAGAATGTTCTGCCCCTCCCCTCAATCAAGAAATCACCTATGCGTGATTTGAATTGGTAACACCTCTAAAAGACTTTGTAAGTGGTTGGGTCATTAGTTCTTTTGCCACCATAAGAAGGATTGGGTGTCCTTGTAAAAGGGCTTGGCAGAGAGAGATCATCCCCTTGGCCCTTCTTTACCATGTGAGGATACAATGTTCTCTTCTTTAGAGGATGCAGTGTTCAAGTAGATCCTCACCAGACAAAGAACCTGCCAGATCCTTGATCTTGTACTTTCTAGCCTCCACCAAGAAGTTGCTATTGTTTATAAATTACCTAGTCTGTGGTATACTGTTATAGCAGCACAAACAGACTAAGAAAAAAATTTTTTGAGTACTTATTTTGGACAAGACAGATAACATAGTTTTTATTAACCACATCACATATAGTTCTCTAATAATTACATTATTGAATATATTAGCTATAACATTCTCTAGGAAAAGAATTCAAGAGATTGCTAAGGTCAGCCCAAGAATCAGTCAGTACCACCTCTTCAGATCACTTGCCCTAATCCAAACTTTTGTGATAAATACATGCCAACTAGGTGTGAGAAAAAAGTCATGAGTTTATCCCACTTGAAATTTGCAGGCGGCATTGTTTGTCTTCAACTAAAGTGTTGATGGATAAAAGACAAAAACTGGTATGTTAATTCAGCTTTCACTTTGTTAGTGAGGTTTAAATATAGAAAGGAATTCCATTTAGGTTTAAACAGTGAAAGCTGAGAAATAGAATTTCTGTAACAGAGCAGGCTTGAGCTATTTTTTCCTACTCAAGAGTCCAAATTATGGATATGCCAAAATAAGCATTCTGTCTGCTTGCATTTCTGGTGTCTTAATTAATGTCACGATGTCCTGCATCAGCAATCTTTATCTATAAATTCACAGCTCCAGAGAGTTATTATGAGATTATCCAGACACCACTTAAGGAGCCAGTAATCAAAAAAACAAAGGAGCCTCTCATAGGGGGGTATTTGAGTACTTTTCTAGTCCTTAGGCACTTGGTACTTTCGCAAAGTAGATATGATGGTGCATTTGTCAAGCAAATCTCTTTCAACACGTTCTCTTCCTTTCTATGCTTCTAATAGGAGACAATTATTTTAGATAGAGCAATCTTACTACTTCTATTTGCTGTACTAATGGCTATGCCTTATATGGAATCTTATCTTCAATTTAAAAAAAAACCCAAAACTCAAGAGCCATTCTCAGGACTCAAAGGGACCATAAAAATAATTCAGAAAACTTTTGAAAGAATGAAGTCCTAGAAACAGTAAGTGCAAAAAACCCACATTAATAATTAAATTACCATTTAAAAATCTGTCATATAGAAGGTAACCACAAACTTAAAAGAATTTATCTATTAGTTTTTATAATTTTAGATTGATTTTCAGAGACATTTTCTAGATAAAAATCAAATTTTTTAGCATTAAATGCTGGAAGACATAATTCTACAATGCTTTTTATTTACTACCTTATTCTTTTAAAAATGTTTTTGTATACATAATTTGAGATACATAGTACAGATTTCATTATCATTTATATATTGAGGAAACAAACAAGAGAATTTAAGGCCAAGAGAATTTGAGACCAAGGCCTCAAACTACACCTTGAAAGGCAATCCAGAATTCTTATTCCAATGTTGGTATACTTATTTTCCTGGCTGAGGCTTGAACTCAGGGCCTCATGCTTGCTAGGCAGGCACTCTACCACTTGAGTCACTCTCCCAGTCCTTTTTTATATTGGGTATTTTCAAAATAGGGTCTTTTGAACTATTTGTCCAGGCTGGACTTTAACCACTCCTCCTGATCTCTGCTTCCTGATTAGCTAGGATCACAGGCATGAGCCACTGACTTTCAGTGTTTTGTTCTTTACCATCTATCAATAAAACCATATCTTTAGGGCTGGTGGAGTGGCTCAAGTGGTAGAGCACCTGCCTGGCAAGCCTAGCAAGCATGAGGCCCTGAGTTCAAGCTCCAGTGCCACCAAAACAAACAAGCAAAACTGTATTTTTGATCAATTATAGGCATTCCCATTTTATAGCTCAGAGTATAAAGACACAACAAAATATCTTAATGGGTTCGTTCAAGGTTGAGAGAAATGAAATGAACAGCAACAAAACAAAACAAAACTCTGACTTAAAATCCTTCACTCAGCTCGCTTGATCACAATAAACATGACAGTGAAGGCTAAAGAGTTGTGTGGAACACACTGTCCATTACTCATTACTGTGCTTCTTAAGGTTTGTCCTAGATAAAAGGTTTCCATTAAAATCCATTTCTCCCTGGCAAACACTGTAGCCTTTGTATAACTACTTTTGCCTTGAGAAATATTAAAAACAAATAAGAGAATTTTTTTCCTCTGGGAAACTAATAAAAAGAGAACAATCTTTTTATGATGAAAAAAGGTCAGAATGACTCATTTTTTAAAAATCTTAGGATAGGATTATTTCCATCATTCAGTGGTATACTATATAATGGGTACAAGCCAAATAAATGATTATATTACAGTAACATTCTGTTACTCTCAAGATGAAGAATTATTAAAGACAAGGAAATAGGAAGTGGTGATCTAAAAAACCCACTTTGGCAGGCTCAGTGGTAAGGTGCTTATGTAGTATTCTGTGAGGACCTGGGTTCTATCTCAGCACTGTAAAAAGGAACAACCAAAAACAACAATCAAAAAGACAGAACAAAACAAAAACCGCTTAACGATTGGTCTTCAGAGCATAAATAAAAGGTTTTTTGCTTTTGTTTTCCTGATAATTTAGCAACCATCCTGAGCACATCCACCTTTCATTCAGTTTTTTCTTTCCTTTTCTTTATTTCTCTTCCTTCTTCCTTTCCTCTCTCCTCTCCTGCTTCCCCTCTCCTCCCCTCCTTCCTCCCATGCTCTCCTTCCTCCCCTCCCCTCCCCTCCACTTCCCTTCCTTCTGTTCTTTTCTTTCTCTCTCTCTTTCTTTTCTTCTTTCTTTTTCTCTTTCCTTCCTTCCTTCTTTCCTTCCTTCCTTCCTTTCTTTCTTCCTTTCTTCCTTCCTTCCTTCCTTCCTTCCTGCCTTTTTCCTATATAGCTCAGGAGGCTGGCCTTGAGCTCACAATCCTCTTTCCTCAGGCTCCTGAATGCTAGGATTACAAGTGTGTACCACCACATCTGGCCCAGCTTCATTTTCATAACATCTTCTTGTACTTTGATTTTCTGTATTTTGGAGACAAAACCTTCAATGAAGGTATTCTTATTCATAAATAAAATAGTATTAAGATGTTACACAATAATGCATCTTTATTAAAGAAAAATAGAAGATGCAGTGACACAAATAGTATAAATAAGCATCCATAATTATGCCACTGCAAACATTTTGCTATTCTTTTTTATAAACATTCATGTCTATCACTGTAGAATTTATTAATATTTGGTGTCAAACTGTATATACCATTTCAGATCATGATTTACTAGTAGCATTGTGAATTTCTTTCCTGATACATATAATTTAAAATGATTCCACACTTTTACAATGTATAGAAGTATCATAACATGTCAGCAATGAATTATATTGGAAATTTTAAACTTTTATAAACAATACTGTTAAAAGTATATATTTATCATCAAACATTTTTTCTAAATACTTTCCAAAAATAAATGTTAGAAGTGGAATTTCTGCAACAGAAGTTGTGTTCATTTTTTTTTTTTCAATACTGGGGATCGAACCCAAAGGCTCAAGCATGCCCTAGGCACAAGCACTCTACCCTTGAGCTACATCCCCAGTCCCAGGTATGTTCATGTTGGGGGACTTTCTTATATTTTGCAAAATTGCCTTCCAGGAAAAGTTATCCATTTTTATGTTTCCACCAACCACCTAGGAGACTGTCTACTTCTTCACTCAACAACACTGAGTATTATCACTCTTTTTAGTCTTTACTAATAGGCCAAAAGGTAGTTCATTGTTTTGCTGATTACTAGTGAGGTTGACATTTTAATACATTTTTGGCTTTATAGTTCTTCTTTTCTGAATTATCTTCTATCAAGTGCCCATTTTTCTTCAGTGTGAATATACAAGATTAATCTCTGAATTCTGTGTTGACACGGAAAAAAGTAAATTCAAATTCTGGAAGTAATTATCATTCACCCTTCCTCCCCCAGGAATTCTTTCATTTGTCATCATCACATAGCTATTTGGGTTTTATAAATTATTTCTTCTCTGAAATAGCTTTCTAGCTGATATTCATTCTTTTATTTCCTTCCCAAGAAATCCTGAAAATTTCAAAATTTACTTTCTTTTACATCCAAACATTCCATACTCAAACTGAACTATTTATTTTCCATATGGATGCCCAGGACTTTCCTATAGAAAATCCTTTTATAGAAAAGAATTAAGCAGGCAGTACCAAAATCCAATTTAGCTAGTCAGTTTTGTCTTTATGTTAAAGATATTATATTCCTTTTAAAAATTACATCTTTACAACAAACAAACAAAACAAATCTTTTGACTTTTTCTTCTATTTCTAGATCATAACTTAATAAAATAACTATGATACTGGCATTTGTCACAGGTGTGAGTTTAGTGGAAGTGTAGTATTTATGCAGCTGTACTTGTTGCCTATATCTAACTGCTTTGCTGAAATTTTTTTTTTATGTTTCCTCACATCTGATATTTCTTCAAAATCCATCATCACCCACTTTCACAGCATGCTTACTGGATGTTGCTGGTGTTGTTAGTATCAGTCACACCAGAAGGAAGGAGAAACCCTTTAGGATTGTTGTCATTGTCCATATCTGAGCTCTATTTTTAGCTCTCTGACATCAGTGTTGATGCCATGAGACATTGGCTTAATCTCTGTGTACTCAGTCCCACTTCCCTTGGCTCATTCTTCTCATACCTTAGAACCTTTTCCCAAGCTCCCTCCTATGCTTTGAGTGACCATATGGTCTTTCTTTTTATGGATAGTCCCAATTTCAGATAGTCTGTCCTGTTGCCAAGTTAGATACCTACCCATATGCTTTCATATTTTCTTTGAGGGAAATATATTCACTTACCTATGCTTCAGCTCCTTAAGCTCTGCTCATCAAGATTTCTAATGGTTTTGCTAGTTATTTTATGAAAATTTTTATGAATCTACAATGCAGCTCAGATGTCTTCTCCCCTGGGGAACCTTCTTTCACAGCCTTCCTCCCCTAAATGCTGCTCCCAGCCACTAGGATTGCCTTACATAATACATTTGGGAAAAGTGGAAATTGAAAGGGGTTATGCCACCTCTGTTATGGGATTACCCATCTATGCTCTGCTGCTCAGGAAGGCATTCTCTGCCTAGCTGGAAGACACCTTCATTTTTTCTGCTATAAATTGTTTGATTCACCCACAATAGACAGACCACAACTCCTGGTAGTCTGTCAATTTGAGTATCCCCAACAGCACATTCCCTATCTTGCATGCTTTGGACGAGAATTATACCACATGGCAGTTTTTGAATAATTATCAATGAATGGATGAGTGGACCAAAGCCTTGGCTCAGCTAGTTCTAAACAGGATTGAGGCCTAAGAACATCTGGATATAAAAAATGGATATATATATGTATATATATATACACACAGTATGGACATTATATATCTATAATATTATATATATATATATATATATATTATATATATATATATATATATATACAGTTATTCTTATATTGTCAGTACTAATGAATTCCCCTATTGGCTTAAGTTATACTATCTTGCAATGAGATAATAACATTACCAAACTAATAGCTGTTTAAACTATTGGTGCCTGAGAACAGAACAGATGGGTGAGGTGAGTTAAAGCATTTAAGTTAGTAGTCCCTAGATGCAAAGGGAAAAATTTAGTCCAGAAATTCCTAAACAGCATTCAGTTCACAGTAAGGAACAGCAGCATTTATTATCAGACCCACTGTTACATAGTGATATAGTTATGTTGATTATGATGATGATAATATTGAATTCTAAGTTTCTTTAGTATTTGTAATTCCTGAACATATAAATAATATTATCTCCAAAAAATGTGATTGGCAATTATATTGAGATAGTACTTTATTTATATTGCTGTTTTCTAGATACATGTACAAACACACAATTTAAAAATATTTATTAAAATGAATTTTAAACATTTTATGGTTGACATTTATAAACTATTTCATGAGATGGTTTGTACTGTGAGTAGTCATAGCCCATAACCTAAACACTTTTGCCCTTCTCTCTTTGGTACTTGCTTGGCAAAAATCCCAAGTCTGGTGAAATACAACTCCCCTACTCAGTGTACTAAACATAAACAGCTGGAAAAAAACAAATTATCATGCTGACTGGACCCGGTTTAAAATGATGACTTCAAGACTCAAGTGGGTTCTCAGTATTGTTCCGGTAATTCTTTGCATGTTCCTAGTCATTTGATTCTTCTGCTCTTTCACGTAATGCTGTTCCTCTTAAGCCTCTTCGTCCCTTTTCCATCTCACTTGATGACATTGCTTTTTATTTCACTGAGAAAAAGGAAGAGACTGTTCTTAGCATCTCACCACATCTTCTACTTACCTACTGGCAACTTATCTGTCCTCTTGCTATGATGGTTGAATCATTTCTATCTGAGAAACAGACATATAACCCTGTGCTCTTTGTCCTATCCGCTTTTGCTCCTAAAATTATCTCATCTCTTTCCTGTATCAGTTCTTTCTTTCTGTAGAATCATTAACACCAATAGTCACATACATTTAATATCTCTTTTTTTATTTCCTTTATTCATATGTGCATACAATGATTGGGTCATTACTCCCCCCTTCCCTACATTTAATATCTCTTGCTTAAGAAAAGAAATCCTCTCATAAACTCATATCCCTTTTTAGCTACTGCCCCATTTCTTAGAGTCACAAGAATTATCTAAATTTGCTGTCCCCATACCATCATCCCTCATTCCATCTTGAATCTTGTCCAATAAGACTTTTGGCACTTACCATTCCACTAGTAATACTTGCATTAAGTGTACCATTGTTCTCTTTATATCACCAAACCCAATGATGAATTCTCAGACTTTATCATCGTGCTTGATCACTCTAACACAATTGATCTTCTTGGAACACATTCTACCTTACCTTCCAAGAAAACCCTGTCTCTTGGTTTTCCCCTTATCTTTTTGGCTCCATCACAACCTACTCTATTGGTTCCTCCTCATTACATTGACAAATAAATGCCAAAGTTGGAGTGTCCCAGCTTCAGTTCCCCTTTTCTTTGTCTTTCCTCATTCCCTACAAGCTCTTAACTATTTTATGGCTAAAAAACCCTATAAATATGGATTTTCTCTTTCTCTTTGCTTCATTTCTCTTGCCTTCCCTTTGTTAGTACCTCCTTTGGGATTTACTCCCACAGATTGGTATCAGGCCTAAGTTGGGGATAATCACAGAACTGTAGAGTAGGGTTTTGGAACCTAATGTGAGAAAGGAGGGTTCCTACAAAAGAATACTGCCTAGCACACAGGGATAACCTGAGCAGAGGGGCAACCTAGCATAGACTATTTGCTATTCACATGGAAAACTAGCCATGCATGAAGCATCAAAGCTCAAGCAGAGTGAGGAGGGTGCTCACATACAAGGGACAGGCAGAAATAGGTGTCAGAGCCTGAGTGGAGTGAGGAAGGCATTGGTGCAGGGAAAGCAGTGGTGGTGACAATGAAAGCTTCATTACTCACAAAGGAGTTGATCAGATAAACAAATATAGTAAAAAGTTGGAGCCAGATTCACTATTGTCAGATGAAAAAGAAGAAAACAAGAATAATCTCTGATATTGAATCAGAATCAAAATATTTGTCTGAATTCATGGTTATATATCTATGTAGATAGATAAAGATATCAAATAGATAGAAATCGATTTGGGCATAAAAGTGAGTATGTGTTTATATTTATATCTTTATGTTCCTTAGCTCTGCCCACTGAGAGGGCCCAGGAGTAGTAACATCCTAGTTGTAACTAAGAATATCTAGTCCTTGCTGGTTGAGTGGCTCAAGCCTTAAGAGTGCCAGCCTAGCAAGCATGAGGCCCTGAGTTCAAACCCCAGGACTGCCAAAAAAAAAAAAAAATCTAGTCCTCAAATTTTGGCTTCTAAATCATTTTCCACAAATGTAGTAAACAGAACCCTTGGAAAAACAGCTGATTCTCGTGCTGGGCAGTGAAAGTATAAAATTAGGCTGGAATGTCTTGCTGAGCCAGAAGGAAAATTGCTTCAAGAATGGCAGAGGTATGTCAAAAGAACACAGAAATCAGCTTGAGGGGTTTCCACTGGCTGAATCTGGGATGATTTGAGCATTAAATAATAATAATAAAAAGATAGAAACAGATTGGAGCCAGGTGTGGTGGTGTATGCTTATAATCCTAGCATTTCGGAGATTGAGGCAAGATGACCTTGATTTCAAGGCCAGCAGGGGCTACACAGAAGGATCCTATCTTAAGAACAAAATCAAAGGACAGATTAGAGCCCATTAAGTGAAATAATCAGCCATAAGTCAATACCAATTGCCAAGAGTGGTGGGATATATCTATAATCTCAGCTACTTAGGAGACAGAGATAGGGAAGATTGAAGTCTGAGGCCAACCTGAACAATAAGTTAGTGAGACACCATATTAACCAACAAGTTAGGCATCGTGGCATGTTCCTGTAGTCCCAGCTGGGGGAGGTATAGGTAGGAGGATTGTACTTTGAGGCCAGCTTTGGGCAAAAATGTGAGACTCTATCCTAAAAATAACACATGGTGACCAGGTGTGATGGTGCATGACTGCAGCGTGGGTAAAAATGCAAGACCCTGTCAAAAACAAACTAAAATAAAAAGAGCTGGGGGCATGGTTCAAGTGGTAGAGTGCTTGCCTAGCAAGCAGTGAGGCCCTGATTCAATCCCCAATACTGCCAAGAAAATGGTTTCAAAGTGCATTTTCACAAAATACTTTTTAATTACAAAGGGGGAAAGAATATCTTTGGAGAAGCTTGTAAGATATTACCTTAATTATGTGATTCAAATGAACGTTACCAATAACGAGACAAATTGACCTTGTGCACCCACCACCTAATAGTACATAATAAGAATACTGCATGAGAATTCTGATAAAGTACTGTGATGCTTTATCAGAATCTAATCATGGGGCTGGAGGAGTGGGTCAAGTGGTAAAGTGCTTGTCTAGCAAGGTCCTGAGTTCAAACCCCAGTACGACCAAAAATAAAACACCAAAGAAACTGAGGAATGTCAAAATAAATGGCTTGTAGTTTTCCAAAGTGGCAAAGTCATGAAAATCAAAGAAAGGCTAGAACTGATCCTGAGAGACAGAGACTAAAGAGACATAACAGGTGAAGGCAGCACATGCTTCTTTATAACCACTTTATAAAAGTGGCTCAGTTAAGTTTTTAAAGGACATTCTGATTTGAATAAAGACTAAGGGTTAGGTGATGGTAATAAATAACAATGTTAATTTCTGGAGTGTTTGTGTGTATTCACAAGCAAAATGTCCTTATTTGTAGGAAGAACACGCTAAAGTATTGGGGTGATAGGATATTGGGGCAGTATTCTCATTATGCTATATTATTGGGTCAACCTTGGTTATTACCCTCAAATGATTAAGAAAAACAGCTGCTAGCAACTTTCCTGTAATTGTTGAGATTTTTTAAAAAGAAATTATCTAAATGCTAGGAGGCTTAATTTTGTCTCTCCAGCTTGGACCAGAACCCATGATCATAAATCTAACTTTCTAGTCAAAATACTCACTTGGATGTTTAACCATTGCCAAACTTAAAATGTGAAACTAAACTTTAGATAATCTGTTTCTCAACTCAGTTTTCTCCTTCCCCAATGTTCCCCACCATTTACCTAGTTGCTTAGGCTAAAGCTCTTAAGATCCCGACCTCCCTTTTAGTTTTCATGTTATCAACAAATTCTTGGCTCTGTCTTCAAAATACATCCAGGATCCAGTCATTTCTTTCCTTCTCCCATTAACTGCTTTATTTCAAACTACCATCATCTTTATTTGTTCCTCTAAATTAACTTTGTAATTTGTCTCAATCCTTCTACTATTGCTTCCCTACAGTTAATTCTCAATACTGGATATACATTGGTCTTCTTAAAAATATGGAACGAATTTCATAATTCTTCTGCACGAAATGGCTTCTGTCACTTAGATGAAATCTAAATTCTTTTTCATGGTCTATAATCTTGACCTTTAGCTATTTTCCCAAACTTATCTCCCATCATTTTTCTTTTCATTGCTGGTTCCAGTCATACTAGCTTCTCTGATGTTTTTTGAGCACACCAGGGACTCTGTCATCTCAGGCCATTTGTATGACCTGAGCCTCACTTCATTAAGATTTCTGCACAAACTTCCCCAGAGAGGTTTCCCTGACTATCCTATCTAAAATGACACTCTACTCCTTTACACTGTTCTATTTTTCTTCATTGTGTTGATCACTACCAGAAATTATAATGTCTGTTTCTATTTGCTTATTATTTGTGTTTTCATAGGAATCTATGAGGGTCTAGATTTTTTTCTGTCAAATTTATTGTTGCATTTCCAATACCTAAAACAGTACCTTTTAACGAAGAAGTGCTCAATAAATTTTTGTTCAATGAATGAATGGAAATAAGTATGAGTAAACCACTATGATCGATGAAAATTAAGTAGTAAGCTTTGACCAACAGGGAAGAGGAGGGCTTTGAAATAGTATCTCTCAACAGGCAGAATTTTGAGGGGTAAATAAAGTAAGTTAAGGTTGTATATTTTATCTTGATGGGAGGGGAAGTAGGAATGGAATCATTTCAGGGATACAAGTGGACATATATTTTTATTTTCTCCTTTTTGCTTATCTACTTAGAAGAAAAGCAAAGTCTGGAGAAGAGAGTTAAAGTATGCCGAAATTTAACTTAATTCCAAACTCTGTAAAATACTCATTGGAATTATTCTACAAATTGAAGCAGCTATACAATTCTAGAAAGACGTTTGATTTTTAAAGCAGAATTTGATTTTTTAAAATGTCAGTGAAATATATATTCTGAAAGAGATGTTTTTACTTTTTTTTCTTTTATTCATATATGCATACAATGTTTAGGTCATTTCTCCCCCCTGATTTTTTTACACTGAGATGAATTCAAGGTTGTTAGAGGAGTGTTTCTTAGGTCTGAAGGAATTCATAGTGGGGTAAGAAAGAGGATGTAGGCATGGGAAGAAACTACTGATAAAATTTACAAATCAGAGATAGAAATACATGATTTTACTTTGTATATTCGTAACTACTTTATGATTACTATGATCAGATTGTATTCTTATTCTTATAAAGAGTTGTAATTTTTAAAGACATAATTTATTAGGAAAGTGTGCTAATCTTCTCTTGGTTAAACATGTCTTTGAGAAGAGTGGCTGTTTGAATCCTAAAGTTATAAGAAATGGAACAGAAGGGTGTATAGAAAATTTTGGTCTAATGTAACAGGTGTGACATTCAGAGCAAAGTGCTGGGACATTGAGCAGAAATTTCACAATTTCCACTGGTTGGGTGGTTGTTAAAAAACCACAAAGGTCAGCCAGTGGAAATTGAGAGTGCGTTTGTGATAACATGTTCTTTAAAGAAAGCCTTGCTGTGCATCATTATGCTCTTGTCATTACAATGCAGGAAGAGCAGGTGTTTACTCCTTGACCTCAAGCCTTCTGAGTGGGGCTTCTTACACAATTGTACAGAGAACTACAGTGGAAAGAATGCTACAGGAAGTGACTGATGTGCTTTCCCCCAGGAAAATTTAGAGGGCTAGAAAGATATGCCTGGCAGGCTTTTTTGAGGGGAATAAGAGAATACTGGGGGGGGTTGAATTTAGGGCCTCATGCTGGCTAGGTGGGCACTGTACCACTTGAGCCCCACCCCAGTCCTTTTTGCTTTAGTTATTTTTGAGATAGGGTCTTGCTTTATGCTCAGGCGAGTGTGGACCATGAGTGGAGTGCACCACTATGCCCGGCTTTTGAGATGGGGTCTAATTTTTTTCCTAGGTTGGCCTCAAACTGGGATCCTCCTGGTCTGTGCTTCATGAGTAGCTAAGATTATAGGCTTGAGCCACAGTGCCTGGCCCTGGCATGCTTTTTGTTTTTGGAGAGAATTAGGGCCAGCCAGCTCCTTATTTATTTATTTAGCCTGAGATTCATAGTTTATATTTGAGACAAGGTCTTGCTACAGCCACCAACTTTATTTATTTTTCTTTTTTTTAAATTTATTTTACTTTATTATTCATATGTGCATACAAGACTTGGGTCATTTCTCCCCCCTGCCCCCACCCCCTCCCTTACCACCCACTCTGTCCCCTCCCTGTCCCCCCTACCCCCTCAATACCCAGCAGAAACTATTTTGCGCTTATCTCCAATTTTGTTGTAGAGAGAGTATAAGCAATAATAGAAAGGAACAAGGGTTTTTGCTGGTTGAGATAAGGATAGCTATACAGGGTATTGACTCACATTAATTTCCTGTGCGTGTGTGTTACCTTCTAGGTTAATTCTTTTTGATATCACCTTTTCTCTAGTTCCTGGTCCCCTTTTCCTATTGGCCTCAGTTGCTTTTAAGGTATCTGCTTTAGTTTCTCTGCATTAAGGGCAACAAATGCTAGCTAATTTTTTAGGTGTCTTATCTATCCTCACCCCTCCCTTGTGTGCTCTCGCTTTTATCATGTGCTCAAAGTCCAATCCAATTGTTGTGTTTGCCCTTGATCTAATGTCCACATATGAGGGAGAACATACAATTTTTGGTCTTTTGGACCAGGCTAACCTCACTCAGAATGATGTTCTCCAATTCCATCCAGCGAATGATAACATTTCGTTCTTCTTCATGGCTGCATAAAATTCCATTGTGTATAGATACCACATTTTCTTAATCCATTCGTCAGTGGTGGGGCATCTTGGCTGTTTCCATAACTTGGCTATTGTGAATAGTGCCGCAATAAACACGGGTGTGCAGGTGCCTCTGGAGTAACCTGTGTCACAGTCTTTTGGGAATATCCCCAAGAGTGGTATTGCTGGATCAAATGGTAGATCAATGTTTAGCTTTTTAAGTAGCCTCCAAATTTTTTTCCAGAGTGGTTGCACTAGTCTACATTCCCACCAACAGTGTAAGAGGGTTCCTTTTCCCCCGCATCCTCGCCAACACCTGTTGGTGGTGGTGTCAGCCAGCAACTTTAGAGACTGTCAAGACGAAAGATACATATGCTTCCCTTGCACCAGATGTGGGCCACATAGGGGAGAAAGCCAGCCTCGAGCTCTTTTTGAGTCCTACTCAAGAGAATTTCCTGAGATGTCAATTGGGCTGTAACAGAAAGAACAATATGGCATGGATTTCCAAAAAACTTAAGGGTATGGACAAGTGGCAGCAAGAGGAATAAAATATATGGCCTGTATCATAGAAGATGGAAGAGGTGTAGCTTGAGTGGTCAAGCATGTGAGCCTCTGAGGAATTCACAATCACCCACAAGAGAAAGAATCAGTTTTAAACATCTGTAAGCCCAGACAGCACAAAGCCTGGCTGCTACAGCTCTAGTCAACTAAGATCTTTCTGCTCCCTTTTTTCCTATTCCTTACCTGCACTCCAGCCTAGAGTCACTAGTAGCAGCCACTGAATAGGGGAGCACTTCAGCAGAAAAGGGAGAAAAACCTGATCACACTCCTTTTCTCTAAAGCTTTTCTTTTTAAATAGCAAATTGAAGCTGTATTTTTGTGATTTTAAAATGTAAGACTTTCAGTTTTCTACAATTAAGCAGAGAAGTCATGAGACTTGCTGGAATTTTTACCTTAGTGTAGGGGGGAAAAAACTCACTGTGCTGAGTTAATTTCAAGAGAACAGTTGTGTTTTGACTGTATCTCACAAGTCACACTGGCTCAATGTAATGAACACACAGATTTTCCGCTGAAAGACATTTCAGAACTTTCAGGTACAAGTTTTAAGTGGAAAAAGAGCAGTGCAAGTCCAAATGTATAAAATAAAAAGTTTATAATTCTTATTAGTTTGATTCACCAATCACTACAGTAGAATCATGAAATAAATGAAGAGAGCTCAGAATCTAGGGAAGAAATAAACATTTGTTCCTGGCACTGCGAAACAATAAAAACAAAACCTACCACATTTTACATGTATAAAAATATCATAATGAAATCCATTATTTTATACAATTAATATATACTAATAAAAATAAATAAAAAATTTTGGAAGTACTGGAGTTTGAACTCAGGGTCTTCCACTTGCTAGGCAAATGCTCTTCCACTTAAGCTATGCTTCCAACTATAATAAATAAAATTTTAAAGAAAAAAGTTCAATCTTCCTAAGCAGGGAAAAAATGAAGTGTACTTTAAGTAAAACAATTACCAAACCAAAATCGACTTAAAGAAGAAACCTCTTAGTTATGGCTATTAAGATAACTACTAAAATTCTCATCCAAACTTCTTGATATGATGGAATCAAGTGAAGAATTTCAATTTTAAAGGAATTATATAATTATGAAACTATTTTCACTCTCTATTCTTGATTCATGTGAATTAATTAAGGATTATGCTCCTCAGATAAAGTTTATGGGTGAGAGTGAAACTGAATTAAGTTCAGTTTCAATGAATAAAACCAAGAATAGAGTTGTGGCTATTGCTCCTCTATTGAGGAAGTCCTTGCCTATACCTATTTGTTCCAGAGTGTTTCCTGCTCCTTCCTGTAGTAACTTCAGAGTTTCAGGTCTAATATTAAGGTCCTTGATCCATTTTGAGTTGATACTAGTACAGGGTGATAGACATGGATCTAGTTTCAGTTTCTTGCAGATGGGTAACCACTTTTCCAGCAACATTTGTTGAAGAGGCTGACTTTTCTCCATCGTATACTTTTGGCGCCTTTGTCAAAAATGAGGTGGGTATAGCTGTGTGGCTTCATATCTGGGTCCTCTATTCTGTTCCACTGGTCTTCATATCTGTTTTTGTGGCAGTACTGTGGTCTTTTTATTGGCTTGCTAGTTTTATCATCATATCTATCTTCTAGGCAGTAGGGGGGAAGGGAGGGAGAGAAAAGAGCCCAATCTCTGTCTTTGAAGAAAAATTCCCAGTTACTTCTCATTTGGCAGAATATATGGCTACAAGGGTAAGCCAGGAATTACAGTGTTTTATCTGTGCACCTTTTAATCTTGAATAAATCTGGGCTTCTGTTACTAAAATAGAACAAGAAAATGGATATTTAGGAGTCTCTGGCATAGAGACTTAACTATATTTCTTTTAATAAATGGTTAGCTTTTGACATAAATTACTGTCAGAATTATTTAATCCTTAATTGTACTGTAGATTTAATTTTTTTCTTTTGCTGCATTTTTTCCTTTTTTAAGCACACATTAATTGTTCAAAATAGTGGATTTCAAGCTGGTGCTAGTGGCTCATGATTATAATTCTAGTCACTCAGGAGACAGACATCAGGAGGATTGCAGTTTGAAGGCAGCCCCAGGCAAATAGTTTTCAAGACCCTGTTTCAAAAAAAACTCAACACAAAATAAGGGCTGATTGAGTGACTCAAGCAGCAAGAGTGCTTGCCTAGTAAACATGAGGCCCTGAGTTCAAACCTCAGTGCCACCAAAAAAATTTTTATTGTAATATTTTAATATTCATATTATATACCTTAATCATATTCACCCCCTTTTCCTCTTGCTTTAAAATACTTTTGGTTAGCATAAATTAATTGCTGAAAAGGGTTTCATTGTGATATTTATATATATGCATATAATGTACTTCGAACAAATTTACCCCTTGAAATAAATCCCCCTCTTCCCTTCCCTTTTTAACTGTTCTTAGTGGGTTTCATTATGCTATTTTCATATATTTATTTATCTATATATTCACTCCCATCTCCTCCTTTTCCTCTTCCCTTTCAAAAGTTTCACAATTATATATATTATTACTTTAGGCCTATATTTCACATATGAATGAAAAACATGTTGTATTTGTCTTTTGAGCTTGGCTTATCTTGCTCAATATGATCTCCAGTTCCATGCACTTTCCTGTGACAGAATTTAATTCTTTTTGCTGTTGTTGGTTAGGGTTTGAACTCAGGTAATTTTCTTCAAATATTTGCTTTTTTTAAGTAGAGAAGGTTTCTGTCATATGCAACCAAAGAAAGATTAATTCTTGGTCAAGCATAAGGTAACTCAGTAGCTCTGCTTCATTGAGAAGAGAAACATCTCAGTAATTTCTAACACAAATTTGTGAATGCATTCATTCAATCTATCATTCATAGAATAAACATTTGTGAATGCCTATTGCTAGGAAAAAAAGACATGATTTTTGTTTTCAGTGAGCTCATGATCTAGTGGAGAAACATAGTCATGAAAAATTTGAAATGCAAGTGTTATAGGTTCTATAAAAAGTATGTACCAAGTCTTGTGGGGGCATAGTAAAGAGAGGTATCAATTATATAACAGAAAGATTAAAGATGTATTTAAAGTGAGCATAAATTAATGATGGAATTCAATTAAAATGATTACATAATTAGAAATATACCTAAAAGTACAGAGGTAAACCCAATGAACATTTATTCCTCACCTTATGAAATAAGATATTTTGAACATAATTACAGTATACAATTCTGATTAAAAATAATCCTAAAACTTAGATTTCAGTATGAAGTTTGAAATTATTACCAATGTGGTAATAAATACTAATGTCGTAAACTAATGACTTTTCTGAAGAGGCTGTTATTATCAACAAATCAAAGAATTAAAGAGTTGTAATATCTTCTTGAAATTGAAGAAGTGTTAGACAAAGTGTTAGGAATCTTTTCACACATTCTAAAGCAATATTGTTTGTCACTTACTAATTCTTACTTTTACTTATTTGGGATTTTTTAAGACAGAGTCTTGATATACTGCCTAGGCTGCCATTTACTTTTATATTAGATAGACTCTCATAAATTTTAGATGAAAATTTTTTTTTCAAATTTGCAGTTTTTATGTGGTAAAGAGAAAGGACCTAAAAAAATGTTTTGGAAAGAGAATCAGGGAGTAAGAGGAAAAATGTATATTTTCCTTGACTCAGAAGAGGAAAGTGGTAATTTTCTTCCCTTTACCATGAAAGCATTTGTAAGTTTTGAAGTTGCTTTTCTGCAAAACATATGTATTTAAGAAATATTTCTTAGATGTCCAAACCCTAGAATTTACTAGGCCTGTGGCAAGTACTTCAAGGGATTTTGGGGTTTACTGCCAAAGCTATGCTTAGACAGATTAATGTAGGGAAAACACCAGGGAGGAAGAACCCTGTTAAAATGGCCGATGCCACATTTACATGGAGGCATGCTACTTCTCCAGCTATAGAGTTTCTTAATACTGCAATAAAAATTTTAAGTTCTTTTTCAACAGAGTTCCTTTATACTGTTAAAAAAAATTTAAGTAATTCAGATTAATATGGAAAAGTAGGCTGACAGGAGAAGATTCCAAAAATATAAAAATGCTGGATAATAGCTTTAAAAACTGAAAAAATATATCACTTTTCAAACTTTTGGCTAAGATTAAGTGTAAAAATTTTAAAAATATATTTTGCTAAGCTTGAAAGTGGGAAAAGGAAATTCCCAGGCTGTAGAGAAAGGAAAGCAAAGCAAAGCATTAGACAGAGCTGAAGGCAATGGCTCACGGCCCAGGAACAGGATACGTGCTGTGAGATGAAGAGACTAGAATGGAGTAGACCATTGATATGTACAACAACAAGAATCTTGAAATAATGAGCATAATAACTATGCTGAGAAAAAAGGCAAGAAAAATACATATTATACAATTCCATTTATAGAAAACTTTAAGTGCAAACTAATCTATAGTGATAGCAGATCAGTGGTTGCCTGAGGATATGGGACATGAGGCCAAGTGGACAAAGGGGCATAAGGAATCTTTTGGGATGATGGCTGGAGGTGTGATTCAAGTGGTAGAGTGCCTGCCCAACAAATGTGAAGCCCTAAATTTAAACCCATGTGTCACCAAAACAATAGCGACAACAAAAACAAACCATATGCTAAAATCATTTATACATGATTACTGAGTCATAAAGCACTTTTCTCAGAGAAAGTTGACTTAAATAGAGCACAGGATTTAAATAAACTTTAATAAAAATGTGTAGTGATGGGTTCTCAGACATTATGTAATCTAATCAGGGAAGGATTTTTGGGGCGTGGTCACTCTAAAATCTTTTAAGACTCTAAAATCTTACCAAATAAGTTGTTACCTATTCATCTCATTGGAAATATATTTTTAGAAGAATCATATAATATAACCATAGTTCTTTCTTACATGCATAGAAAAATTGAGCTTTGGCTGTAAATGATAAAAAGCTAAAGTGAAACTTTCTTAAACTAGGAAAATTTATTAGTTCAGAGAAGTTACTAAATCCAGAAGAAGGCTCAAGCTGAGTTTGAGCTCTTCCAACATGTGGAAGGCTGGCTTCCTTCATGGTAGCAAAGTGGCTGCAGTTAACTATAGTATTCATATCCACCATAATATAAGAGTGAGAAAGAGAACTTTTCATTTCCCAGTAAGCACAAGATCTAGCTTTCCATATGATTAGACCAGTTTAGAACTGAGTCAGTGCCTATCCATAAACACTGACAAAATCAGGTGGGGATGAGATTAGGCCGATTCTCATAAATAAATAGGGCCCACACTTGTAGCTGGAAATTTATCTAGTCCTACTTGAATCCTTGGATGCCTACAATTGCAGAGGGGTGGATATGTATGCTGGTAAATCAATAAGTAATGCCTATTATAAAATCAATATGGTATTTGACACCATTAAATTTCACAATTTAAGTTTTCATTATTGATCAATGTTTAACTTTACAGTTTTTTAAATTT
This sequence comes from Castor canadensis, assembly GCF_047511655.1. Classification (NCBI taxonomy): domain Eukaryota; kingdom Metazoa; phylum Chordata; class Mammalia; order Rodentia; family Castoridae; genus Castor; species Castor canadensis. The sequence goes on along the minus strand of NC_133396.1, from coordinate 88,667,689 downwards.
TATATTATAGCTTAAGAGTTGCAGACCTAAACAAGAGAAACAAACAGTATAAGGAACAATAGGGGATGTAGAGACAAAACAGAATGCATGTGCTATAGCTGATTGTTGTTATGTGAAAATGTAAGCCCACTGTTACCAAATCTTCCACTTTTTAAAGAAAAGCCCAAAATGCATGTAATCTTCTGATTTTTAACTTTGGCTTAAAAAAAAAGGTATAGTATATGCCAAACAAAACATGTTTGTGTGTTAGGCCTGAACCTGGGCTACCAGCTTCTGTCATTTTATGAACCATTCTAGAATAATTTATAACACTTTCTTCCAAAGTGAGAGCTTTAGTCCTTTCATGGACCAGGATAATATGCTTAAGGCAAAGGAAACCACCGTGGAGAGAGAAGTGAGAAGCCCACCTTATATGAAGAGTGCTTTGTTATTAATTCTTTGGCATGTGCTTAGAATTGTTTTCCCTGTGGTGAGGATGAGTTTGCACCAAATCACATTCACTGTCTCTTATCTAGGTTCTCTCATCACTAGTCTCTTACCAAGGTTCTATTGTAAGGAAACAGTTCATCTTTACAGAACTACTCCTGCTGATCAGAGGTGCAATATGTGGCCATGGCAAGTGTTTTTCTTTTCTAGTTAGCAAGCTGGTACATGAATTGATCCTACCATAGTGACTTAGATGTCATGCTCCACTTAAATAGAACTAAATGGCAACAGCCAATGGTGGTCACTATTATTGTTTTCAAAGGCACGTGGAACTGAATTTGGGGAACACTAAACTTTCTTTGGATTCTCTATCATCATTTTTTCTTTCTTCCTTTTGTTGGCTAAGTTTCATATAGAATGCCAATAATTATCACATTATTGTCCTTTTTTGTCAAAAAGCTTTGCTGCATTTAGAAGATGTCAGAATGCAGAAACTGTGACTTTTTTATGTGTTGACTTCCTTATGGTGCCTGGTGTAACTTAACTAATACTTTACTTACTAAGTCTCAATACCTACTTTTTGCATATTTATAAACAGATCCTGTAAGTCTCAGGGAGTCAACGGATGATTTGTGTTATTCTAGTCCTAACTTCATTAAATATCATCAAACTTCTAACATTCATTCAGTCAGGCCCAGTGGTAAGAAGGCTCTGGGAATATAGAGTTTAATAAATAATCTTCTGGGGAGGAGCCCAGCAGGTAGGGGAAATACAAAATAGATAGTTGGAACACTCTTGCTATATCCCAGCATCTTTTAACGTTAACATTAGGAAAAAGGGAAAAAAGCAACTTAGCCTAGAGGGCCTTTTGGACAAATGTCACATTTCTCAGAGTAGTTTTTGGACATACGTGAGGAAATGAGGGCAGGGGAATTGAAGTGTTATAGAAGAGAGAATTTTAAACTAAAGAAGTCATTGTAGAGCTCAAGTCACGGGACACACTTAAATTCTTGCTGCACTACTTTCAGTTATCCATACAATCATATTCATTGAGTACTTCCTATGAGTCAGGTACAATCCATCGTGGAAGATATAAACACGAATGAAGGCGGTCCTCATTGGTTCTCTAGGAGATAAAATATTACACAGAATAACCTAGATTAGGTCGAATATGTAATGTGCCACAAATCTACAGAAACAAAGTGCTAAGAACGTAAAGTGAACAAGTCATTTCTGGCTGCAGGATTTAGGAAGTAGGATATTCACAGCTCAAGGATCAGTTTATTTGTAGCGAAAAAGAGCTGGTTTGTATTCTAAAATCCATTACGCCAAAGGATAAAACGGTCCAAACGGTGTCTTTATATTAATGCACACTAGTATTGGCAGAGCTTTCCCGTTCATGCTTCGCAGGTTATTTCCCTCTTCAATCTCTTCCTAATTTCATAAAACCAATCCACAAGGAAGCGCTTCGTAAGCGTCACGAACACCTTGAAAGAAGTACAGAAAACAGTTACTGATGAAAAAGTGAGCGTTCTCTGAGATGACTTCCTTGAAGACTACTGGGCTCTACGAACGGAATATGTAAACCAAGTTTCAGAGCAAGAAAATAATCGCCTCCAACGGAATTATCTTAGAACTCGGTAACTGCTCGGCAGGGCTTTAGTTCAGGAGGTTCTCAAGGACTTCCATCACTCTCCTCTTCATTGCTCATTCAACTCGGGTTCTGTCGGGTTCGCATTCTGCTGGTCCCCGCGACCCCTCAGAGCGGCTAGGCGGGACCATGTAACGCGCGTGCGCGCGCGCCGTTGCCGCGGGCAGAGTAGATGCCTCTGCCCTCAGGAGCGCGCACGCCGCGCTGAAGGACCCGGACGAGCGCGCTCCCGACTCGCCACAGGCTCCTCCTCCTCCTCAGTACCGCCCTCTCCCCCACTCCTCGCCTCTTCCTGCCGTGCGGTCCGTCGCCCCACCTCTCCCTGCTCCCTCCGCCCTCCCAGGGTTCTGGCGGCGGCGGCGGCGGCGGCGGCGGCGGCGGCGGCGGCGGCGGCGGCGGAGGCGGAGTGAACGGGACTGGCCCGGCCTCAGAGCGCGGGGCGGCGGGTTCGGGACGCCGGCGCCCGACAGAGTTGTTGTTCTAGCAGCTTCCGCGGAGACGCGAGGTGAGGCGAGGGCGGCCTCTTGGGGGCCCGAGTACTGCCGGGCGGCCCGGATCGGCCTGGAGGTGGGGGCGGGTATTGGCGTCCCGGCTGATGCTAGAGGGGGTCGAGGTGGGGGCCCGACCCGGTACTGGGATGCGGGAGGACCGTGGGAGGAGAGCGTGGAGCGGGTTGAGGACTGTCCACTGTCTCCCGGACGCCGCGGTTTTCTGTGGGTGGCGGCTCCCCGCGGCCCGGGCCGGCGGCGGGCGGAGTCGGCGCCCCTCACCTGGGTGGTGGCTTGGACGGCCCGCGCCTCCAACTGTGCCCCCTGCCATTGCCGCCACCGCCGCCGCCTCCCGGTGGCTGCCGCGCATTGGCTTCTGCCGGGTTCGCAGTCCTAGCGGCCCGGCGTCCGGGGGGCGTGCGGTTAGGGTGCAGTCTTCTGTTGGTGACCGAGTCTCGCTCTCACTCTTCCTTCCCCCACCGCGCACTTCGCTCCACTCTTGCTGTTGATGCTTGTGGTTTTTGAAGGCTGGGATGGGCTGCGTCTTGGGCAGATCTCTACCTGCAAGGAATGTCCCGCTTCAAAGTTGACCGCCAGGGCTATGACAAACCCCTCCACACCCCCGCCCAGCTTGTGGTTGCTCACTGTCCTGATAACTGAGTCAAAGTTTGTGAGACTGGGCTAGTACTTTGCACTGATCGCCAACGGTGCAGGCAGGGCTGAGCAGTGCGTCAGCATGTGGAAAGGGGCCGCTGGCCAGCGTGGAGGGGGGAGGTGGCTGGGAGTACGGGGGACTGAACTGACAGTGTGTCCAGGTATTTGTATATTTTCCTTGGACCTCCCAGTTATCTTAGAACATGTACTAAAACTTAAATGGTCACTTTGCAAGATTGATGGTTTCACGTAAATAAACTGAAATACAAACCTCGTCACATTAATGGTAAGAAGAACTTGCTTGCTTGACAGATTTCAGTGCTATTTGGAAGCCGATTTCAAAGCTTGCGTTTTTGCAGTTGAAGTTTTAGGAATTTTTAATACATTTAAACTTTCTTATGCATGGTATGAGTTGCTTGTTACAATTCAGAAAACACAATTTCATGAAAACCTGACTTTTTCCCATAGTAGTGTTTACATTTGGTGTCCGTTGTACTTCTGTGGAATATCCAGTAATTATGATGTCAGAAGATAATGGACATGAAGTTTGTTTGTGGTCAAATTGGATTTTACCCGTGGGGGGGGGGAAAGCAGCTAGCCTCGAAAACTGACCTGTGATTCATTATCTTGGTCCCATATGAAACTGACAATGAGATTGAAGAGAAGAAAGTATATAATTTAAAGTATATATTATTATCAAATTGCACTAAGCGTTCACTTGTTTGGGAAGTTAGCTAAGACTGAGGTGTCTATACTAAATCAATTGAAGATGTGCTCTAAGATTATGTATTATTATGTTATTTGGGGAAAAAATAGATAACAGTAGTGCAGGGCTTATCCACAGACATAGCTTACATTGAACTTGAGGGAGCTAAAACGAAGGTAGTAGGTCCTAGTAGGATTGGGGCAAATAGTAAACATACAAACCCATTGGAAAAGGTACAAAGGTACAGCTGTAAATGTATGAAGTTTCTTTCTTTTTTTTTTTTGCCAGACTTATTGATGGGAATTTCTGTATTATTACTATTGTATTTTGATAATTGTTTCAGGATTCAGACAATTATTTTTTCACTCTAGTGGTTTTTTCTTTGAATGATGGGATTTTTATTAGGCATGTGAAGAGGAATTTTTATGTTTATCAGCTCACCAGTTCTGAGTCTGTGACTTTTAAAAACTTGAACTTAAGTTTGTTTTTCCTTTGCCTTAACTCAAACTTGAAATTGCTCAATTCCTGTATATTTACTTGAATTCTTAAATGCTGCTGCATTAAAACTTAATGTCATATAGGGGGAATAGTTTAGTGGTAGAGTGATTGCCTGACATGTATAGGACCCAGGGTTCCATCACTAGCACTGCAAAACAAAACAAAAAAGGTTCAAGTTCTTTTATCCATCTTTTTGAGTTGTTTAAAGAAAGAATTTTGTTGTGCCAAATAAAAATATGAGTGAGAGATAACCAGACCGCTAGACCTGGTTTAATGACTTTAAAGAGAGGAGTAATTAAGTAGCAAAGTTTCTTGTATTGGCGGTGAAAACCTGGGACTATATTCCAGTTTACTATTGTCTTTAAGTGGTGTGTGGATGACTATGACTGTATAAAGGGTGTTTGAAGATTGAAGTTCATTATGTAACTTACGGAATTCCCAGTATAGAGGTTTTTTTTTCCTTGTGTCTCATGAGTTTTAATCAATTGCTATATGTTTATAAGCACCTCCTCCTCCCCTGCCCCAAGGGTACTGTGGTTTGAATTCAGGGCTTAGCACTTGCTATACAGGTGCTCTACTGCTTGAACCGCACCTCCACCCCTTTTTTCCTCTGGTTATTTTTGAGATAGGATTTCACTTTTTGCCCACCTGGCCTCCAGTCTTCCCATTTTATGCTTCCCTACCATAGCTGGTTCTGCTACCATGTCCACCTTTTTTCCTTTAAGATTGGGTCTTCCAAACTTTTACCTTGAGTGGCCTTGAACCACAATCCTGATCGCAGCCTCCCAAGTAGCTAGGATTATAGGCTTGGGTCACTGGCACCCAGCTACATGTTTATAACTCTTGCCTTATATAAATGAGTCAGCCTTGGGATCTGAGGATGACTGGCAGCTCAAGGCTATTCCAGCTGCTGGTACATGAAAGACAACTCCAAGATTTCTTAACGGAAATCGTCTTATGAGCATTTGCCATTAAAGAGAGTAGAAACAGAAAAAGGACAGATCTGGGCCTTATTAAGGAATATTAAGGAATCCTGTTAAGGAATCTTAATATTGAGGTTATGGAGAAAGTCATTGCTTGACTTGACTCTTGGCTTTTTAGAATGGGGAATAATTTCTTTCTTTTTTTTTTTTTTTTTTGGCAGTACTGGGGTTTGAACTCAGAACCTCATGCTTACTGGGCAAACACTCTACTACTTGAGCCATGCCACCAGTTCTTTTGTTCTTAATTTGTTTTACATATAGGGTCTCTTGCTTTGCCACAGCTTTCCTCAAACCATGATTTTCCTGGTACCTGGAATTATTGACCTCCCCCACAATGCCAGCTCTGGAGGATAGTTTTGACTCTATAGTTAGTATTCAAATTGGATATAAGTATGTGGAAAGAGTTAATGGAATTAAGCAGAACTTGTTTCTCAGTATTCTCTTTTTTATACTTCATTTAGTTTTCATATTGTGCATTTTCAACAGACAAGATGCTGAAATTGTTTGAGTATAGCAAGTTTATGCTCATACTGACTTTTTGTTTTGTTTTGTTATTTTTTGGTGTAATTTTTTGGGATTTTCCTGGGAAACTTTTGGGTATATATTCATTTGATTTAGAGTTAGATTTGGGCTAAGATTATTAATGCACTTGAAATTCTGAGCTCTTCTTGTTTCTAAATAGTTTTAAAAATAGAAAACATACTTCTTTATAAATACTCATGAAAAACCTGGTTATAGGCTGTATTGTTGTGACAGAAATAGTACAGCCAAAAATATATTCAAAAGTTTTTTGCTCCTCACTCAGTTTAGTATGCTTAAATAAGAAGTAAGAAAATAAAGTATTTTTTCAATAAAAGTCAGATTTTCCCAGAATATCAAGTCTAACAATTATTTGCTGAGCTATTTTTCCTCTTGTCTGTTCTAAGTTCAACAAGTACTACATGTCTCTAGTCCATGGTAAAAATGTAATTCTAGTAGGGGATTCTTAGTAATAATTCTTAGTAATAAAAGTCACATTGAGGGATACAATGAGTATTGGGAAATTTGGGAAACATTGGATATGGAAATTTTACTTTTTTTTTTGAGAGACAATGTCTTGCTATGTAGCCCAGGCTGGTCTTGAACTCGCTATCCTCTTGCCTTAGACTCCTCAGTGTTGGGATGATGGGAATGTACCACCATGCTTGGCTGAAAATTTACTTTTTTTTTGCTGTGCTATTTTTTATTTGTACTGTTCTTCACAATTGGGTGGGGCATGGACACAAATACTAGAATCATTTGGATTTTTTTTCTATACTATAGACAACTCCCCTCCCTATTGCTACTAGTAGGAGTACATTATTCTTGACCTTGGTTGATAGTTTCTAAATTGCTACTCCCTGTAATTTACTTACCTTCTGGTGATATCAATAATATCTGTTACTCTCATGTTTGAAGAGAAATATGAATTGTGGTAAAGAGACTAAATATGTGACCAAAAATAGCATTCATTGGATTATATATAAAACAGGGAGGGTATTAGGACATTATTTAGCTAAACCCTTATTAAACTGTTTTTACATTTTGTATCTTGCTTCAGCATGTACACATACACACATATACACACAAAATTGAAAAAAAAGTTGGGCTATACTCCTCATCTTTTCAGGGTTGTTCTGAGTTGGCTCATACTAACTTGCAACAGCAATTGTGCATATCTCTTCCCACCTAGCTCCTTGTTTAGTGATAACATGTTGTAGTTTGAAATTGATCATGGTGGGAGTGTTTGTATCAGGGCAGTCAGCAAATGACTCCCCTCTATAGCTAGTTGTTAAAACATCTATAGCCCATCATCATCGCCTGTAACACACTTTGATATAATCTTTTCATTCCACTTACAAAAAAAAAATGCTAGGTTTTGACCCACAAATTAATTTTACACCCAATAATGGGTAACATCCTAGGTAAAAAGAAAGAAAGAAAGAAACAAACAAAAACTGGATGGAGTCGATTCTCCCAACTTTGCAGATGAACATATTACCCTGAAATTCAAGTCATACAGTTAGTTATTGGCAAAGCCAGGGCTCTGGACTTGTGGAATTGTTTCTGTCCTTTCCTTTGCCAAGCCACTCATTTAATTCAATCGGAGTACTTTGTGCAAGACATTGTATTAAGCAGTTTGAATTGAGATGAGTAAGGCATGGACCTTGACCCTGAGACCCTTATGCTTATGTGGCGGATTAAATATGGAAACAAAGATAATGTGTGGCAGAAAGTGTAGTCGGTAAAGAGATAGAGATAAAGTACTATAAGAGTTTAGAGAGAAGGAAGAGATTACTTTTAGTTTTAAGGATAAGGGAAGAGGTGACATTTTAACTGTGCCTTGAAGAATGGGTAGGATTTGGACATAGGGAAATAGGACAAGAAGTATGGAGAGAAAGGCTTTTATGAGCTAGGACTGAGGTGATTAAAGAGTTAGAGGCATAGACAGGAAAAAGTGAGTAGTTAAAGAGGTAGGCAAGAAAGTCAGCACCGGATGGAGAATAGCCTAACATGCCAGTTTTCCTTTCTGCTTTTCAGCTTATCTTTCATTTTTGTATCTGGAGTTACCTAGTACTTCTTAACATTAAACAAGCTTTATATGCTGTGTTTTTGATTTAAATATGACCTAGAGAGCAATTACATATCCTTAGAGTAAAAATTGAAGGGAAAAATTATTAGTGTTAGAGAAACAACCTTGAATTTACCAATTCTAAAAGAATTGGAAAAGGAGAATATTTTCTTTTTAAGGAGATACCAGTGTTTTTTTTGCTTCCTTCAGTAGACAACATCAAATTACCAGAACAGGAAGTATTTTGAGTCTTTTCAAAGGGTCTTCTAGAATGTGATTTCTTAATGACTGCATCTTAATTTTTGGAGGAGGTCTTGTTCAGGCAGAAAGATAGTTTATGCAGATTCACAGCTGAGTTGATGAGCTTCCGAATTTAGGGTATTGAGGCAGGGAATTTCATACCAAATCTGGTTGTGAGGGATTGATCAGTTCTTACCTCCAGGAACTTCCTTGGATTTCAGCATTTATGTATTTGATAACCTGAATGACTGAGGATGTTTTGAAGTCCTGGATGGAGTTTACCTTGTTCCTTAGGGGAATTAGGTAACTAGAAATTAAGATAAATGACAGTAAGTTGTGTCTGTTAATCATATTAAAGCACTGGTGGCAGTTCTCAAGCTTTTCTGTTTGCTGATTTCACCCTTAGACTGCTTCTAAGTAAAATGATGTCCTGTCGATTTGAAGAAGCCTTTTTTCTATTTGACCTGCCCTCTTAGAGTGTTGCCCAGGTAACAGTTACACACACAGAGACTGTTTAATAGCTCATCACTGAAGTGTGTGGAAAATTTTGAAAATCTTGGTAATGAAGTTGCTATAGTAAAAACTATTTGGTTGGTAAAAAGTAGAGTTTTAGGGATGAGCCTTGGTTCTAAAATAAATGTAAATTATGTCATTACCATACTGTTTTCCTTATTTATTGAAGCTTCTGATATGTTGTCATGTCATTTTAGAAGTTTCCAGCAGTCTCATACGACTGTTTCACAAGATAGCACACCCCAAATAGTATGATAAGAGTTTAGATGAAGCATGCCCCAAACACCTTACGTAAGTTGATATAAGTAGCTAGCAAGTCACTGTGCTTTTTCTTCTTCCTTTTTTTTGAGATGTATTAGGTTTCACAAATACAGGTTTTTAGAATCCTTCTAAATTTTCTACCACTGATTTTTGTGGTATAAAAATGTGATGTTGGTGCCCATAATTTAAACTGTGTCATTATTTCTAAAGCTACACAATTATGTGTGTGTGTATGACTGTGTGTATCTGCATACATAATGGTGGAATTTGTTGGAAATTGTCATGAAAATATAACTCATCTGACAAATAACTGAAAATAACTGGTCTGGCTTTTTGAAGACTACCATGTGAAATACTCACAAATATGAAAGTAATGCAAACCCAAAGGGAGTTTTTTTTATGCCAGATTTCCAGGAAATAAGTACATTTTAAAAGGCAAGTGTAAAATTCATTCATATACCATATACTATATTCAGTCTCTCCCCTACCCCAAATATACACCCATATTATGCCCTCAAATCAGACTTTTATCACAGAGGATGCAAATAACAAACACTATTTTTAGAAAAGGTACAAACCTGTGGTTTTCACTTTAAGGCTTAAGAGACTTACAACACTAGCTTTTAATAAACAATGCAGAGTTTATTCTGTACTTCAAGATGTTGTATTTGTCATTTTGAGGCCCTGCATTAAGAACATTATATAAATGTAATTAGTTACGAGAATGGTTGCAAGATCCTTCCCTCCCTCCATCCTTCCTCCTTTCCTCCTTCTCCCCTCTTCCTTCCTTAATTAGTTTGGTTAGGTGTTTATAGTTTATTTCTCTGTACATTATCTTGATATAGCACTGTGATTAGATTATACTTTTAATTTAGCGTGAAGTCATCTATTGGAGGGAGCATATATATATATATATATATATATATATATGTTGGTGTTCAGTATGGTTTCTGTTCTTTTGTTACTCAGCAGCTATCTGCCTGCCACCAGACCTCATTCATTTATCATTGTATTTCTCCAGAGCTCTTCTCTCATGAACTTGCCCTACTATCAGTGGTCATGGTTTGGACTAATGTTTTGATTTGCTTTTGTCCCAGACTTTCTGTACAAAGATCTTATTAGCAAGTTTTATTTCAAGTTATAATTAATGGTAATTCACTGTCTTCTTCCCTCTTTTTTTCCCCTCAGTATTTTCAAATGTACTTTATAATACTAACCCAAGCTTCAAGGTAAAGTTAATGGGAAAATAGAATTAGATACTATTATTATTTGAATCCTAAGCTTGCCTATTTGCCAAAACTACAACAATTTCTAATTTCTTCATGAGTTATGTTTAATTTTTTCATTGACATTAGGCCTCTTAGGTTTTTTTTTTTGTTTTGTTTTGTTTTTTGGCAGTACTGGGAATTGAACTCAGGGCTTTGAGCTTCCTAGGTAGGTGCTCTACCACTTGAGCTACATCACCAGCCATTTTTAAAAATTCTGATGTAAATTTTATATTTCTTGTCAACATTGTCAGTAGTTTTGATAGATGAAACAGGTTTCTCCTGTTGGAGTTGGTATCACAAACAAAAAATTAGCCATCTCTCCTATTTGAAGGTATCAGATAAAAAATTTAAAGATAATCTAATAATAGGTTAGAGAAACTAGTTTATCAATTAATCTGTTGCTTCCCATTTTGAATATAAGTCTCATTGCCTTTGTGTGCTAACTTTATTATGTGCCACTGAGATTTTTTTCTAAAGAGAAAGCTTAGCATTTTTTCAACTTTTTAGCATTTCATTTGGAGAAAATGAAAATAGTGTTTAGAAATAATTATTAGTTGTCCAGTGGGGTGGGGAAGAAAAATAGTTGTTAAGATGCAAATAGCTAAAAACATACTTGGTTTTATGGAAAACAATGTAGGTAGAAACAGTGTAGGTATTATACTTTAGTTCTTGACCTAGTGCTATTGTGAGATTTGAAGAGAATAAGTGTTTTGGTCAAAGTTTTTTCCTGCTTTGTATAAAAATAACAAGCTAACATTAGTTTAGTAGGTTAGTTATTACATAAGATAATGTATATTATCTGGTGAATCTTCACAGTAAGTGTATGAAGTAGGAACTCATACACTTTTGTATCTTTCCTAGTTCACATATGATGAGGAAACAGTGTTAGAGAAGATTAGCAACTTGCCTAAGATCACGTAGCTCATAGGAGATTTCTCATACTCTGAACTCTATCTCACAGTGACTCTCAGCATCTCCTGGGTCTTGATTATCTTTCCCTAGGGATGATAATACCTGCTTTTCACATTTCATGAAGGAGTTATGAGAATCAAAAAAGGTAAGATTTACAAAATAACAAAATTCACTTGTGTATTCATTTTATGGGATAATTTAAGAAAGCCAAAGAAATCTTTGCATATATTAGTTTGTATTTATAATCAATAATACCATAAAGTAAGTTGAACAAATGAATATTTGCAAATCTATTATCTGCACAGTAGAACATATGTTTTCTGTGTGTCTAGAGGTTCAGTGAGTAAAAGGCAGTGAAAGAAAGAAATGTAAGGATGTATTGAACAAGCAGTGGATTGGATGATCTCTAGCATCCTGAATTCTTTCTTTTCTTCAATGAGGGAAAGTATATGTACATAATATTAGGTGATCTGTAAGAGCCTTCCAATATCAAGAATCTATGAGTGTTTGTAAAGGTTGACCTCAAATAGCTAGTAACATCCAAAATATTTTCCTTTTAGCTTAGATCATCAACAACCACTTTTTTTTTTTGCTTTTTTAAAATCATTTATGTGTATGGTATACAACATGATGTTTTATGAAATGGTTACTGCAGCCAAGCAAATTAACTGACCTATTACCTTCCATAGTTATTATCATTGTTTTTATAGTAACAACATCTAAAGTTACTCTCTCAGCAAATTTTCAGTATACTATATAATATTAATTACAGTCCTCATGGATCTCTACAATGGATCTCTAGATTTACTCATCTTCCATAACTGCAAGTTTGTGCCTGTGACCTATTTCTTTCCATTTCCTCCCTTTCCCTCCCTTTCTATGTATTTCACTTTTTTTCTTTGATTTCACACATAGGTGGTATCATACAATATTTTTCTTCTGTTTCTGGCTTATTTCATTTAGTATAATGTCCTCCAAGTTCATCTATGTTGTCTTGAATGGTAGTATCTCCATATTCTTCCTCTTCCATTTTTCTTTTTGAGTTTAAATGCATTTTATTTTTAGAGAGCCCTCTATGGCATTTTTTAAAAGCAGTGCTTTCACTCCAAATAAATCACAGTTGAAATAAATGAAGAGCTCAAGATGACATCAGTCCCATTTGTCTTAAGTCCTGATGTTGTTGGATTGAAAAGCAGCAGCTAGTTGTGATGACAGGTAGTGTTTTCAAAATTAATTGCTCAGTTTGTTAACATTTTCCCATTTCTAAGCCATTCTTAGAGAAAATCATACATGGGATTATACCATCCTCTAGTAGTCTAGTAGAGAAGCCATGCCATTTGGGTTCATGTTTTCATCAATAAGGAAGTGGCAGTGTTTTGAAATTAGCAAGGATGTGCTTGATTTGTTCAGTAGCTCCTGACTTACTCTTTTCTGGTCTCTTCTTTAAATTTGCCTTTGGTTGCTTTCATGTAATCTTTGATGTACTACTTTTTTCTTTTTGGGAGTATGGGGTTTGAACTCAGGGCCTTAAGCTTGCTAGGCAGGTGCTCTATCACTTGAGCCATGCCCCTCAGCCTTAATGTACTTCTCATAGGCTTCTTTTATGGAGTGGGTTTCTGCAAGTGGTGGTTCATGACAGTTATCAATGCTTTTGATAGATACCTTGGCCATGGGAGCCTTCAGTGAAGGCATTTCCACCAATTCGAGAGGTTCATCAGTGTTTTGCTTTTCCTTTCGACCATCTTCTCCCTACCCCCTATCTCCAGGCACAGCCTATTGGTAGTCTCCAGGATCTTATAATTGTTGTAAGTCATCTCATTGTATCTGATGAAGCCCAGGTAGATAATTATGATGGTGATTGGAGAGAGGTAACACCAAGTGCTAGCTTGACAGGAACCCAGAGCTCAAAACTAGCTGGTACAGCCACAGTGTGACTTAAGAATGAGGAATGGGGTTTGATGCTAGTAGCAGGTAGAAAGGGCTCCTTTTTAAAGGCTAATTAATATTCTTTGATACACAACCCCCCCTCCCACGTACACACACACACACCTCAAAACCAAAAGTTTTATCCATTTATCCATTGATGGACACTTTTATATTGTTTCCTCTTGTAGACTGTTGTGAACAATGCTGCAATGTCATGTGAATGCAGGTATTTCATTTCTTTAGGCTATATACCCAGTAGTGGGATTCCTGGGTCAGATGGTGGTTCTCCTTTTCTTTTTTCCATAACGTCTATACCAGTTTACATTTCAACCACAATGGTGCACAAAGGTTCACTTCATACCTTTGTCAACACTTATATTTTTTATAATATAGCCATCCTACTGATGTGAGATGATATCTTATTGTAGTTTTTTGGGGGATGGGTGAGACTGGTGTTTGAACTCAGGACTTCATGCTTACAAAGCAGGCGCTCTACTGCTTGAGCCACACCCCCAGTTCATCCTTGAAGTTGTGATCTGCATTTCCCTGATGATTAGTGGTATTGAGCCACTTTCACATATCTGTTGGCCATTTGTTTCCCTTTGGAAAAGTGCCTGTCTAGGTTTTTTCTCCATTTTATAGTTGAGCTATTTTTTTTTAATTTTAATTTTTTTTTTTGCTTTTAAGTGTGTATGTTCCTTAAATAGTTTGAATATTAATCCCTTGTAAGAAGATACTTGCTTTGCAAATGTTTTCTTCTAATCCGTAGGCTGCCTTTTAATTTTTTGATTATTTCCTTTGCTGTGTAGATGTCTTTTAGTTTGATGTAGTCTTCTTTAATTATTTTTGCTTTTGTTACTTGTGCTTTTGTTGTGATGTCTACTGACATTGTCACCAATGCTAATGCACGGAGCTTTTCCCTTGTGTATTTTTCAGGAGTTTTATAGTTTTAGGTCTCATGTTTAATTCTTCAGTCCATTTTTAGCAGTCATCATTCTCTAAACGTCAACTTCTTGCACTGAACAAAGTATATAGTAGCCTTAGCAAAATGCAGTCCCTCCCCACCTTTCTCCCCCATAAGCTAGAAAGATAGATAAAATAATTTAATAGTATCTCGTGACATGATTGGTACTTAATAACTTTCTTATGACTTCCCCTTAAATTTGGATTTCCTAAGTGTGCATTTTCAATAGAAAGTTAATTATCATTATGAGTATAAAAAGTCATTGTTATTTTATGGAATGGTATAACTTTATGGCTTTTATGAAGTTTATTTCATTCTTTGTCATTATTTTATTTCACAAGCATTTATTAATAATGCAGCCTATGGATTTTGTGCTAAAGAAGCAGAGATGAGAGATTGTTAAAGAGCTGACAGCCATATTGGGGATACAGGTAGAGTGCAGTATAGGATGTGTCTTACATAAAGCATCAGAGGGATTTGTTTCCTGGCCTGTGTATCAGGTAAGACTGCCTGTGATACCGGAATTGAGTTTAAAGAAGGCAGGAGGGATGTCTTAAATGTATGAAAATTTGAAACTGGATATCTACCTATCTCAACCCAGTGACAGTTCTTCATTTCTCTGATATAGTGCAAGGCCTCCCCCCCAAAAGAATCCTTATAAATAAAGCCCTTTAGCCTTTCTTCAAAAGCTTGCTTTTTAAATTTTGTATATGATAGTTGTGGTTGCTAAGGCTGTAGCAGATTAGAAAGAAGAATAATTTAAAAGTAGTGAGATGTTGCCACAAACTAGTAACAGGACAGTGAGATTATTGCCAGCATGATAGCAATAGGAATAAATAAGCCATAGATAGAATAAAGAAAACATCTTGGGCAACCTAATTAGCTTTAAGAGCATTACATATATTTGTAATAGTATAGAATGATAATGAAAGTTTGTCATGCTCTCTGTTACAGAGAAAAGGCTAAATAGAGAGAGAGAGAGAGAGAGAGAGAGAGAGAGAGAATATGAATGAATGAATGAATTTATTGTGAGAATTGGCTTACATGATTAGAGAAGAACCAGGAAGCAGGCAGCTAGTCCAAATCCCTGAGAAAGTGTAACTTTCATTCTGAAACCTGATAACCTGGCAGCCTTTGGTACAAGTCTCAGAATCTAGAGGTCAGAGGACCTGGAGTTCTGATATCCGAGGACAGGAGAAGAGAGGTGTCTCAGCTCCAGAAGAGAGAGTGAGAGTGAATTTGTCTTTCCTCTCTGCCTGTTTATCTTGGCCCTCAGCCAATGACATGGTGGCTGCCTTCATCAGACCTTTCTGACTAGGTCCTCTGATTCAAATGCCAACATCTTCTGGAACACTTTCAGAGATATACCCAGAAATAACATTTTACCAGTTATTTGAATATTCTAAGGCCAAGTGAACACCTAAAATTAACCATAACAGTATGTTTGTGAAGTGTTAAAGTATTTATTTTAGAAAGATTTTCTATATGAGATGACAACTAGGAAAGTTAAACTTAGTTCAGTTATTAAACTGTATACTTAGAATGATTGGTTTCCAAAGGCTTTGAATAACCTTATACTTAATTTTCTCATACATATGACACACACAGAACTATGGATTTTAAGGAATATTAGACATAGTTTTGTACAATATTTATTATTATTATTGTTAATTTTTTTTTTGAGAAGAGTTTCACTATGCCTTGAACTCACTATGTAGCCAAGGCTGTCCTTGAACTTCTCTCGGAGCCTCCTGGGTGTTGGGATTGCAGTTGTGCATCACTATGCCTGGCTGTCAGTACAATGTACGTTATATAATTGTGGCTAAGCATTATATGCTTATGTAAGATGTCAGAGTTCTTGGCCATTTGGATACCAAATATTTTCAGAGAGCATGAACCAGGTCATCTTTTTGTTCTGGATGGCATGTAGTTGTAGTCTCAGTGTATATAAGGCCTTGAAAGATTTTCCTGAGAAAAATCCTGTGGACTTTGTTAGAAGTTTCACATAAGTGCTCTTAGAGCATCTTATTTCCTCCCATATGGTGATACTAATGACATTGTATTGTAACATATCCATTTCTGCATTGAAATTTTTGAGAGCAAAAACTTTATTTTAGTGTTCTGAAATTGGTACACCTTGAGTTTGAATCTTGGCTGTGTATGCTGTTGGGGAAGTTATGTAAAATTGGGATAATAACACTTAACTGCATAGGGTTATTTATCTTCAATAGTTAATGAATATAGAGGAGACATAGTGCAATTCCTGGCACATAGTTAAGTTCTCATAAATGTTTTTTCCTCTTCTTTTTTTGTTGTGTATGGTGCTTAGTAGGTTTTAATAACATTTGGTAAGCAAATACATAAGCTAAGTTACAATCTAACATAGTTCTAAATAGTTCAATTCTAAATTGAGTATATCCATTTATCATTAACTATTAGAAGAATATCTCAAAATGAGTAATAACAAATATGTAGTAGTACAGTCTTTGAGCTAGATGGCAAATTATTTAGTCTCCAAATTAGATTACCAGCTTGAAAAGTGTTTTCTAGTCCTTGTCATCTTGTACTTATCAAGGCAGTTGATAGTATTTTGAAGGTAATGTTAATGTTTTTTTAAAGTAGGTAGAAAGATCGTAAATTTTATTTTCCTGTACTTGATGCTTTCTGACCTTGCTCACTTGTGTTGGATCAAGGTGTGGGTAAGTTTGGTTTCTTTTGAGGCTCCTCCTCTTGGCTTGCACGGGCTACCTCACTGTGTCTTCACATGGTCTTTCTTCTGTGTGAATATGTCCCTGGTGTCTCTCTGTGTATCTAAATTTCCTCTTCTTGTAAGGATTTCAGTCAGATTGGGCTAAGGCCCACCATAATGGCCTCATTTTAACTTTATCATGTCTCTAAAGGCTTTATCTCCAAAAATTTATAGCTTTTTTGACATTGTCAAGGTTACACCTTAACACATGAATTTTGGAGGATATTGTTCAACCCATCACAGTGCCTTTTTCTGCAGGTTTGTTCAAACCGAGATCTAATAGGGACTATGAAATTCCATTTAGTTATAAATTTCTTATGACCATTTTAATCTTCAGGACCTCTCCCATGTTTTCTTTTCATGATACCTAGACAGTTGTCATGTAAGATGCGCTACATTTTGAATTTATCTGATTTATTTTCTTGTCTTCTATTTCTTTTTTTTTCTTTTATTCATATGTGCATGCAATGTTAATTTCTTATAAGCTGAGAGCTATATCAAAAGGTTTGTCTAAATCAAAACATTTGTGAAACATGCATCATAGTTGATGTTGTATATATCATAATGCATCATGTTTAGAGGCAGATATCTGATTGTTCTATTCTTGGTGAAGAAAAGCTGATTCATGTACTATAAAGTTTACTTCCCCCCTTGTAATCAACAAGCGCAGTGTGGGATGATAACTTTTTTTTTTTTCTTTTTTTTTTTTCATTTTTCTTTTATTATTCATATGTGCATACAAGGCTTGGTTCATTTCTCCCCCCTGCCCCCACCCCCTCCCTTACCACCCACTCCACCCCCTCCCGCTCCCCCCCTCAATACCCAGCAAAAACTATTTTGCCCTTATCTCTAATTTTGTTGTAGAGAGAGTATAAGCAATAATAGGAAGGAACAAGGGGTTTTGCTGGTTGAGATAAGGATAGCTATACAGGGCATTGACTCACATTGATTTCCTGTGCGTGGGTGTTACCTTCTAGGTTAATTCTTTTTGATCTAACCTTTTCTCTAGTTCCTGGTCCCCTTTTCCTATTGGCCTCAGTTGCTTTAAGGTATCTGCTTTAGTTTCTCTGCATTAAGGGCAACAAATGCTAGCTAGTTTTTTAGGTGTCTTACCTATCCTCACCCCTCCCTTGTGTGCTCTCGCTTTTATCATGTGCTCATAGTCCAATCCCCTTGTTGTGTTTGCCCTTGATCTAATGTCCACATATGAGGGAGAACATACGATTTTTGTGGGATGATAACTGAATCTAATTGCCATATAGTGTTAGCAGTTGTTTTTTTTGGGGAGAGGGGTAATTTGGTTTCCTGAATGGTATCAGTAAGAATTGTTATGAGAAGTGAACATTTTTCATTGATTTTTGCCTTCCAGCATTTGAACCCCTTTCCTGTATTTGGGAGATTCTATCAATTGTGAGACAGAATCATCTTTTTACTGGAGAAACTAGCCCTCTTTCATCTAGAGTACCAGTATATACTTTGGTTCTATCAGTCACATATACCTCCAAGTTTGGACTGGAAGTTAGTAAGGTAAAGAAGATTAACTCAACAAAATCAGTTCTGGTTATGGGTGGTAATGATAGCCACTATCTCATTTCATTTCAGAAGCAACAGAGGTGATAGTTTTAAGTGTTGCATGTAGACTGTTGATGGTGTAAGCTGTGCCATCTGTACCTAGCAGCAATAGAGAAGCAATGGTGCTATCACTGGGGAGGTTGAAATGTATTTGGGCATGTTTTTGGCTATGTAGCCTTTATAATTCTGGTTCCTTGGTTTTTTGGAGATGCCTTTTAAATAAATAAGTAGTTGTAGTTTGTTTTTCTTCTTCTTTTTTTTTTTTTCATTGTCTTGGTTTAATTTTTTTTTTTCATTTTTCTTTTATTATTCATATGTGCATACAAGGCTTGGTTTATTTCTCCCCCCTGCCCCCACCCCATCCCTTACCACCCACTCCACCCCCTCCCGCTCCCCCCCTCAATACCCAGCAGAAACTATTTTGCCCTTACCTCTAATTTTGTTGTAGAGAGAGTATAAGCAATAATAGGAAGGAACAAGGGGTTTTGCTGGTTGAGATAAGGATAGCTATACAGGGCATTGACTCACATTGATTTCCTGTGCGTGGGTGTTACCTTCTAGGTTAATTCTTTTTAATCTAACCTTTTCTCTAGTAACTGTTCCCCTTCTCCTATTGGCCTCAGTTGCTTTAAGGTATCTGCTTTAGTTTCTCTGCGTTAAGGGCAACAAATGCTAGCTAGTTTTTTAGGTGTCTTACCTATCCTCACCCCTCCCTTGTGTGCTCTCGCTTTTATCATGTGCTCATAGTCCAATCCCCTTGTTGTGTTTGCCCTTGATCTAATGTCCACATATGAGGGAGAACATACGATTTTTGGTCTTTTGAGCCAGGCTAACCTCACTCAGAATGATGTTCTCCAATTCCATCCATTTACCAGCGAATGATAACATTTCGTTCTTCTTCATGGCTGCATAAAATTCCATTGTGTATAGATACCACATTTTCTTAATCCATTCGTCAGTGGTGGGGCATCTTGGCTGTTTCCATAACTTGGCTATTGTGAATAGTGCCGCAATAAACATGGATGTGCAGGTGCCTCTGGAGTAACAGTCTTTTGGGTATATCCCCAAGAGTGGTATTGCTGGATCAAATGGTAGATCGATGTCCAGCTTTTTAAGTAGCCTCCAAATTTTTTTCCAGAGTGGTTGTACTAGTCTACATTCCCACCAACAGTGTAAGAGGGTTCCTTTTTCCCCACATCCTCGCCAACACCTGTTGTTGGTGGTGTTGCTGATGATGGCTATTCTAACAGGGGTGAGGTGGAATCTTAGTGTGGTTTTAATTTGCATTTCCTTTATTGCTAGAGATGGTGAGCATTTTTTCATGTGTTTTCTGGCCATTTGAATTTCTTGTTTTGAGAAAGTTCTGTTTAGTTCACCTGCCCATTTCTTTATTGGTTCATTAGTTTTGGGAGAATTTAGTTTTTTAAGTTCCCTGTATATTCTGGTTATCAGTCCTTTGTCTGATGTATAGTTGGCAAATATTTTCTCCCACTCTGTGGGTGTTCTCTTCAGTTTAGAGACCATTTCTTTTGATGAACAGAAGCTTTTTAGTTTTATGAGGTCCCATTTATCTATGCTATCTCTTAGTTGCTGTGCTGCTGGGGTTTCATTGAGAAAGTTCTTACCTATACCTACTAACTCCAGAGTATTTCCTACTCTTTCTTGTATCAACTTAAGAGTTTGGGGTCTGATATTAAGATCCTTGATCCATTTTGAGTTAATCTTGGTATAGGGTGATATACATGGATCTAGTTTCAGTTTTTTGCAGACTGCTAACCAGTTTTCCCAGCAGTTTTTGTTGAAGAGGCTGCTATTTCTCCATCGTATATTTTTAGCTCCTTTGTCAAAGATAAGTTGCTCATAGTTGTGTGGCTTCATATCTGGATCCTCTATTCTGTTCCACTGGTCTTCATGTCTGTTTTTGTGCCAGTACCATGCTGTTTTTATTGTTATTGCTTTGTAATATAGTTTGAAGTCAGGTATTGTGATACCTCCAGCATTGTTCTTTTGACTGAGTATTGCCTTGGCTATTCGTGGCCTCTTGTGTTTCCATATAAATTTAACAGTAGATTTTTCAATCTCTTTGATGAATGTCATTGGAATTTTGATGGGAATTGCATTAAACATGTAGATTACTTTTGGGAGTATAGACATTTTTACTATGTTGATTCTACCAATCCATGAGCATGGGAGATCTCTCCACTTTCTATAGTCTTCCTCAATCTCTTTCTTCAGAAGTGTATAGTTTTCCTTGTAGAGGTCTTTCACATCTTTTGTTAGGTTTACACCTAGGTATTTGATTTTTTTTGAGGCTATTGTAAATGGAATTGTTTTCATACATTCTTTTTCCGTTTGCTCATTGTTAGTGTATAGAAATGCTAATGATTTTTCTATGTTGATTTTATATCCTGCTACCTTGCTATAGCTATTGATGATGTCTAGAAGCTTCTGAGTAGAGTTTTTTGGGTCTTTAAGGTATAGGATCATGTCGTCTGCAAATAGGGATATTTTGACAGTTTCTTTACCTATTTGTATTCCTTTTATTCCTTCTTCTTGCCTAATTGCTCTGGCTAGGAATTCCAGTACTATGTTGAATAGGAGTGGAGATAGTGGGCATCCTTGTCTGGTTCCTGATTTTAGAGGGAATGGTTTTAATTTTTCTCCGTTAAGTATAATGCTGGCTGTAGGTTTGTCATATATAGCTTTTATAATGTCGAGGAACTTTCCTTCTATTCCTAGTTTTCTTAGAGCTTTTATCATGAAATGATGTTGGATCTTATCAAAGGCTTTTTCTGCATCTATTGAGATGATCAAGTGGTTTTTGTCTTTGCTTCTGTTAATGTGGTTTATTACGTTTATTGATTTTCGTATGTTGAACCACCCCTGCATCCCTGGGATGAAGCCTACCTGGTCGTGGTGAATAATCTTTTTGATGTGTTGCTGAATTCGATTTGCCATTATTTTGTTGAGGATTTTTGCATCAATGTTCATTAAGGAGATTGGCCTATAGTTCTCCTTTTTGGAGGTGTCTTTGCCTGGTTTTGGGATAAGTGTAATACTGGCTTCATAAAATGTGTTTGGCAGTTTTCCTTCCCTTTCTATTTCATGGAACAGTTTAAGGAGGGTTGGTATCAGTTCTTCTTTAAAGGTCTGATAGAATTCAGCAGAGAATCCATCAGGTCCTGGACTTTTCTTTTTGGGGAGACTCTTGATTGCTGCTTCAATTTCATTTTGTGTTATAGGTCTATTCAGGTGATTAATTTCCTCTTGGTTCAGTTTTGGATGATCACATGTATCTAGAAATCTGTCCATTTCTTTTAGATTTTCAAATTTATTTGAATATAGGTTCTCAAAGTAGTCTCTGATGATTTCCTGGACTTCCATGGTGTTTGTTGTTATCTCCCCTTTTGCATTCCTGATTCTACTAATTTGGGTTTTTTCTCTCCTCATTTTAGTCAGGTTTGCCAGGGGTCTATCGATCTTGTTTATTTTTTCAAAGAACCAACTTTTTGTTTCATTAATTCTTTGTATGGTTTTTTTGGTTTCTATTTCGTTGATTTCAGCTCTTATTTTTATTATTTCTCTCCTTCTATTTGTTTTGGGATTTGCTTGTTCTTGTTTTTCTAGGAGTTTGAGATGTATCATTAGGTCATTGATTTGGGATCTTTCAATCTTTTTAATATATGCACTCATGGCTATAAACTTTCCTCTCAAGACTGCCTTAGCTGTGTCCCATAGGTTCTGGTAGGTTGTGTTTTCATTTTCATTGACTTTTAGGAACTTTTTAATTTCCTGTTTTATTGCATCGATGATCCATTCTTCATTAAGTAATGAGTTATTTAGTTTCCAGCTCTTTGCATGTTTTTTGTCTTTACTTTTGTTGTTGAGTTCTACTTTTACTGCATTGTGGTCAGATAGTATGCATGGTATTATTTCTGTTTTCTTATATTTGCTGAGGCTTGCTTTGTGCCCTAGGATATGATCTATTTTGGAGAAGGTTCCATGGGCTGCTGAGAAGAATGTATATTGTGTAGAGGTTGGATGAAATGTTCTGTAGACATCTACTAGGTCCACTTGATCTATTGCATATTTTAGATCTTGGATTTCTTTATTGAGTTTTTGTTTGGATGACCTATCTATTGATGATAATGGAGTGTTAAAGTCTCCCACAACCACTGTGTTGGCGTTTATATATGCTTTTAGGTCTTTCAGGGTATGTTTGATGAAATTGGGTGCGTTGACATTGGGTGCGTACAGATTGATGATTATTATTTCCTTTTGGTCTATTTCCCCTTTTATTAGTATGGAATGTCCTTCTTTATCTCGTGTGATCAATGTAGGTTTGAAGTCTACTTTGTCAGAGATAAGTATTGCTACTCCTGCTTGTTTTCGGGGGCCATTGGCTTGGTAAATCTTCTTCCAGCCTTTCATCCTAAGCATATGCTTATTTCTGTCGGTGAGATGAGTCTCCTGTAAGCAACAAATTGTTGGATCTTCTTTTTTAATCCATTTTGTCAAACGGTGTCTTTTGATGGGTGAATTAAGTCCATTAACATTAAGTGTTAGTACTGATAGGTATGTGGTGATTCCTGCCATTTAATTATCTTAGTTGTTTGAAGGTTTGATTGTGTGTACCTAACTTGATGTTACTCTCTACTGTCTTGCTTTTTCTTATCCTGTGGTTTGGTGCTGCCTGCCTTTTCATGGTTAAGTTGGGTGTCACTTTCTGTGTGCAGGATCCCTTGCAGAATCTTTTGTAATGGTGGCTTTGTGGTCACATATTGTTTTAGTTTCTGCTTATCATGGAAGACTTTTATTGCTCCATCTATTTTGAATGATAGCTTTGCTGGGTAGAGTATCCTGGGGTTGAAGTTATTTTCATTCAGTGCCCGGAAGATCTCACCCCACGCTCTTCTTGCTTTTAATGTTTCTGTTGAGAAGTCTGCTGTGATTTTGATGGGTTTACCTTTGTATGTTACTTGTTTTTTCTCTCTTGCAGCCTTCAATATTCTTTCCTTAGTTTCTGAACTTGTTGTTTTAATGATGATATGTCGTGGAGTAGTTCTATTTTGATCTGGTCTGTTTGGTGTCCTGGAGGCCTCTTGCATTTGTATGGGAATATCTTTCTCTAGATTTGGGAAATTTTCCATTATTATTTTGTTGAATATATTACGCATTCCCTTCGCTTGCACCTCTTCTCCTTCTTCGATGCCCATGATTCTCAAGTTTGGTCTTTTGATGGAGTCGGTGAGTTCTTGCATTTTCTTTTCACAGGTCTTGAGTTGTTTAATTAGTAGTTCTTCAGTTTTTCCTTTAATTACCATTTCATCTTCAAGTTCTGAGATTCTGTCTTCTGTTTGTTCTATTCTGCTGGATTGGCCTTCCGTTTTGTTTTGCAGTTCTGTTTCGTTCTTTTTTCTGAGGTTTTCCATATCCTGGCTGTTTTCTTCTTTATTGTTGTCTATTTTTGTCTTGAGTTCATTTATCCATTTATTCATTGTGTTCTCTCTTTCACTTTGGTGTTTATACAGTGCTTCTATGGTTTCCTTTATTTCTTCTTTTGCTTTTTCAAATTCTCTATTTTTATTGTCTTGGAATTTCTTGAGTGTCTCCTGTACATTTTGGTTGACCCTATCCAGTATCATCTCTATAAAATTCTCATTGAGTACTTGTAGTATGTCTTCTTTTAAATTATTCTTGTAGGCTTCATTGGGTCCTTTGGCATAGTTTATCTTCATTTTGTTGGAGTCTGGCTCTGAGTTTCTGTTCTCTTCATTCCCCTCTGGTTCCTGTACTAATTTTTTGCTGTGGGGAAACTGGTTTCCTTGTTTTTTCTGTCTTCCTGTCATTGTCCTTGGTGTTGTTACTGTCCCTGTACTGTGTGTAATTAAGTATTTTCTAGCTTGTAATAATAACAATGGTAATATTGAGAATGGAAGAGTGAGCTGAGATGGAAAGCAAGAAGTTAAAGAAAAGGGGAAAACAAATATACAGACAAGAGGGAGAAAGCAGAACAAGGTATCAGACAAGAGAGTTTCAAAGGTATAAACAGGGAGTGTTAGTGTACTAATCGACAGTAAGCTGAACAGACAATAGAGTGACAGAGAGAGGATTGAAAATCAAAGATAAAAAAAATAAAAAATAAGTATATGAAAGTAATATCTATTTATAAAAATGAATTAAAATAAAATGGAAAATAGAAAATTAAAAAAAACAAAAAAAAACCAAAAAACCAAAAAACTTCCAAGTTTATATGCAATGCAATTTCAGTCTTAATAATTTGGATGTCCGTCTCACTCTCCAGTCCTGGAGTTGGTGCCTCAGATGTTGTTCTGTAGTTGTCTCATCAAAGGGGATGCATAAAGTAGAACAAAACTACACTCACACACACACAGAAGAAAAAAAAAAAAGCCCCACCAAGTGTCCCCAGTTCAAATGCAATACAGTTTCAGTAAGTTTTTCGGCTTGCAGGTGTAATTCGGTTGTTCTCTCATCAAAGGTAGGGAGAAAAAGAAAAAAAAAGCGTCTGGAGGCAGTTCTGAGAGTGGTATCTGCAACTGTGGCTTGCCTGCCTGCTGCTCTCCGCCTGTAGCTGGCGGCGTTATTTATGCAGATCTCTGGGGTGAGCTTAGCACTCACCTGGTCCCACAGGCTTTGTTTGCTCAGAGTTCTCCTGTGCGGGGGAGGGGGGCCTCTGCTACAGGCTTTTCCCTTTCCAAGCACTGGGAAAGGCGACACTGCCCCGCGCGTTGTCAGGCCTGCGTGTTTGTTTACAGTTCGCGTGGGAAGTGGGTCTTCCCTCCTCTCACAAGCTGTCCCGCTCCTGGTTGCTGGCGCGCCCCGCTCCCGCCAGAGCCTCTCCGGCCCGCCCGGCTCGTTTATTTCCAGTCCCGGGAAGGAGTCCCTTCCCCCAATCTTCAGCGCTCAGGGCGCCCCACCCTCTTTCCAGCGTGTCTTAACTGTTCTTATTGCTTAGTACTCAGTTTCTCTTTTTTTCCCGGGTGGAGGTCAGTCTGTCCAGGGGGTTATGCTGCTCTGGCCCAGGCTTGTCTGTGGGGGAACCGCGGTACCGCCGGCCACTGGCGCCCCGGGGGCCTCCTCAGTTCTCCGTTTAACGTGAAGTGGAGATTCTCTGCGCCGACTGGAGATGTGGAGGAGTCAAAGTTATGCCTTTTCTCGGTGATTATGCCTGCAAAGTGTGTCTCCAGCGTCTCTCCAAGATTTCACTATAGGAGGGTCGCTTTCTGCTTCCTCCCTCTAGCCGCCATCTTGGAATTCCTTGTTTTTCTTCTTAACCAAAAAGAACTCTGAGCAAAACACTTTGGAGGTATAATTTAGATCACAAGTTAGACTCAGTGGTTAAGTACCCCTTTAAATCTGTGGACATTTGTTTATTCATTCTTAGTTTTAAAAAGTCATTTTGTATTCTTGTTTATTATTCTCTTGAGTTATGGTCTGCAAATTTTCAAGTTTTATAAATGTTGATTTCTCAAGTATTCATTTTATGCCCACTGCCTGTTGAGTGGGAGATACAAAGATGGATAGTCTGCCCTCAAGGAAGATACATTATATATAGATGTTAATTTTGAGAGAAGTTCAGGTAAAGTACATTGGCAAATCAAATAGGAGGAAATCATTTGCCATGAGAGAGGTAGAAGATGATAAAAGAGATAGCTGTTGAGCTGAGTTTTGGAGGATTGGTAGCATCAGGATGTAAAGAATGAAGGTTGCTACAGGTAAAAGCAATTTCTAACAGGGTTCTTACCCTGTTAGAAGTTAAAACTGGTAACTCAGAAATGCTTATTTATTCATTTTAAAATAACAGCAAACCCACTGCATTTAACAGGAGTAACTTTTACAAATTAAAAGTAGTATTTCTAAAACAAAACAATTTAGTGGGAAGACAGCAGTACTTTCTATTTTTTAAACTCTTTAATGTCTAGCTTACTAGAAGACAAATGTTCATGTCTGCTACTACATTCATCCCATTACATATGGTGTTAGCCTTTTAAGGTAATACTGATATTTTCCCTTGGTACTATGCCAGAATTCTACAATTGCTAGTTTATTAATGGTTATTTTCCATGTGGAATTTGACATCATCCTAGTGAACTTTATGTACCCTTTTAGTTAAAAGCCACTGCTTTGTCTTGTACTTTGAATGGATATTTTATACATTATGTATCTTATCTATCATTGTCCTTTGGAAAACACTGGTTCACAGAATTATGTGGATCTTCCTAATGTTGACATATTTCACTGTAAAATACAAGGAAGTCATGTTTGTTAACATTACCATCAATCTCATCATAAATGTCTTTAGTGGGAAGCTGTTAATTTTTGCATGAAAGCTCTAAGTTTATCATTGGCAATTAATACTGCCAGTTATTTTCTTTGAAGTGTCTGATTTCAAAAATGCCTTCCAAATATTGGCAGTTGTTCTTTCAAGTACAAATGATATTCTGTGAAGGAAGTGGTCAGCTAGCTTGTAACTTAAACAATTTCAGAAATGCTTTTTCTTTGGGAAACTACTGTACTTTGGTGTGCAGTTGAAATATTTTGTGTACTTCCTAGTTTGCCACATATAATGTTAAAAAGATGTACACTCAACTATTGAGACTTAATATAATTAATTATCTTTACTGCTCCACTAAAGACTGTTTTAAGTGAAACACTTACCGAACATGTGTGGTGGTGAAGTACAGTAACTGTCAGTATACTTAAGTGCTACTGATTCACTTGTGTTAAGGCCCCAGCAATCTTATCCACTGTTGATTTTGTACCATATCAGCTTGGTAGAAAAAAGGCAAACAATGCTTTAGTATTATTAGGAATATAGCTTTGACCTTGTTGACTCTCTAAAAGGCCTATGAGGCCAGCAATTATTGTTCAGTATACCTTTTTAATCTTATGTATGCATTTTGTGGAGAAAATAATATGTTAATGATACTCAAGAATTTGGATATTTGTTAAGGTCTCAGATTATATCCTTTGGGGATGTTAAGAGTATGTTGGACCAAATATTTTACTTTTGTATAACTACCAAAACTCATTTTATAATGCATGTTCTTAAAATTTCTTCTTCCTAAAAACAATGTGGAGCTTGAGATTTCCATAGGGATGCTTTTGTATCACTTGCTAAGTTCAAGATACTGATTCTTTGTAAGAGTACTTTTCAACTCACTCAATTCTGTAAATAATAGTTCTCTGTCTCTGTCTCTCTGTCTCTTTCTGTCACACACACATACACACACACACACACACACACACACACACACACACACACACACACACACACACACACACAGGATTTGGAGGTATTAGAGAATAGTGATCTAGAGCCAGACAGACCCGGTTTCAACCCTGACTTCACTGATGTAAAGTTGGCCAAATTATGTGACCACAGTGTCATTTCTTAGCCACTTACTGCTGCCCCATATACTCTTGAGATCTTTCTTTGGTGCCAGAATAGTGATGCCTTTAATGATGACAATTGGAAACTGAATGTCTTCTCTTAAACAGAATTTAAAACTCTAAGTTGATAATTTTTAAGTTACATTTTTATTTTGTGAAAATAGTGCCTTAGCCTTCTATATAATGTTATGGTTTAAAATTTGGCTTATTTGTATTTATGTGTTAGTCTTAAGAATTTAATAATAATAAGATCACCACATGCCTGATAGTTGTTAAATGCTTTAGCTGCATTATTTCATTTAGAATAAACCTCATGAGGGGGTTGAACTGACCAGAATAAAGCACATATTCACAGCTGGGATACATTGAGAAACTCCTTTGAATGTTGACTTTGGAACTAATAATGAAAGGTAGGACTGTAAAATAGGTACAGTGTGTGTGTGGGGGTAGGGAAGTACTTGTGATGGGGGCAGTGAATGGAGGAGATGAAAATGAAGGAGTAGGATTGAGGGTTTCATATACATAAAGGAAATAGAACAATGAAACATATTGTTCAGAATTATCCCAACAAATCCCTCTTTGTACAATGAATATATGTTAATAAAAATGAAAAAGTAAATCTCTTGAAGTAGGTACTTTTCCTATACTACTTTACAGATGAGAAAACAGAGGATGAAAAGATACTAAGTAACTTGTCCTACATGACATGGTTCATATGAGGCAGAAGTAATGTTAACCTTTATCTATCTTTTTTTGGTGGATGATACTGGAGTTGGAAATGAGGGCCTTACACTTGCTAGACAGGTGCTGTACCACTTAAACCACACTTAAACCAGTGCCCTCCTCCTCCTTTTTTAACTAGTTATTTTCAGATAGGGTCTGGCACTTTTTGCCTGAGTGGCCTGGACTATAACCTACCTGATTACACCTCCTGTTTAGCTGAGGTAACACCACACCTGGCTTGTTGATTGAGATGGGGTCTTACTAACTTTTGCCCAGCCTGACCTTAAGCCATGATCTTCCCGATCCCAGTCTCTTGAGTAGCTGGGATTACAGGCATGCACCACTACATCTGGCCCATCTGCCTGGCTCTTTTCTGCTGTAAGTAACACCAGAAAAGCTGCTTAACTCATAGGGGCTCTTGATCTCAC
This sequence comes from Castor canadensis, assembly GCF_047511655.1. Taxonomy (NCBI): domain Eukaryota; kingdom Metazoa; phylum Chordata; class Mammalia; order Rodentia; family Castoridae; genus Castor; species Castor canadensis. The sequence goes on along the minus strand of NC_133396.1, from coordinate 88,638,723 downwards.
AGTAACAGTAGGCGAACAGTATTAGGTTGGTTAATTTAGCTGCTCAGAAACACAGTCAAGTTCTTAGGTGAGTTCTATCATTTTGACTTACCATCTTCAGTGTGTTGCTATCTCACTTGATTGTCCAGGAAGGCCATAGCACTTCTAGTATTATGTGTTGACATTATGACGTCAGGCAAAAAAGAGGACTTTATTTCTCCATGTATCTCCTTGTTAAGTGAGGAAAATCTTTTTTAGAAATCCCACAGTGGACTTCCTTAGGTTGTATTGGGCATAATTGTATCATTTACCATCTTAAACTTATTACTAGCATGGGTGTTATAACCATGGCTTGCTGGGGCTGTGAAGAGTGTGTGTGTGTGTGTGTGTGTGTGTGTGTGTGTCTTCATGATTACTGAGCACATGGCAGTAAGGGAGACAACCTAAATAAGAAAATAGGTTTAAATAGAAAGATGATCATAAATGAGGGAGAACTGTAAATTGTATTAAAGTTCAAGGTAGAACAAATACTCTACCTATGGAGATTTGACAGAAATGATGGTCAGGTAGCCTAAGTATTGATGAGATGGATGAGGTAGTAATACGGATAATGCTGCAAAGCAAATTTGGGAGGAATTAATGCTGGGATAGATTAATATAGCTATGTATTCCATGGCCTGGTAAGTAACCATTTGTTTTATCTTAATTAGGTCCATATTAAAGAATTTTGTTTTGCTGTGTATCTTCAGGCACATAGGAGGAAATTGAAAAAACTCAGAGAGAAAAAGAATGCATTAAGGAGATGGAGCATAGGCTCCATAAGTTAGTTCAAAGAATTGGTAGACTATTACTTTATGTTGGTAAAGGGAAGTTAATAAGTGATCTTAATACTAGTGCTACAGCTTGTAAAAAAAAAAAATAAGAGTAAGTGATTTCAACCCCTTTCCCTGATTCCTAGAAAAGGAAATTCAGATTACAAATAAATTAATTTTTTATCTCAGTTAGTTGGAGATAAAGAAGAGCTTCCTGGCTTTAAAGGTCATTAAACACTTGATCTCAGGGGAAGAGGGCCAGCTATTGGTTTTGATCAGAAGAGGAAATGAAAAGGCTAGACCCATAAATCATAAATTGCAGCATAATCATTAAACAGTTTTGTGGTTTTTTTTTTTTTTGTGGTGGGACTGGGGTTTGCATTTGCAAAACAGGTGCTGTACTGTTTGAACCACACCTGCAGTCCATTTTGTTGTGGTTATTTTGGAGATAGGGTCTTGTGAACTATTTTCTTGGGCTGGCCTTGAACTGCAGTCCTCCTGATCCAAGTAGTTAGGATTACAGGCATAAGCCACCAGCACCTGGCAGAAGTGACCTGTTTTTCTTTAAATTATCATATAAAATAATGAGTTTCATTATGACATTTTTCATAGTTGCATACTATGTACTTTGATTATATTCACCCACTTTCATCACCCTGTTTTGTCCCCCTCCCTCCTCCCACTGCCTCCCAAATAGCCCCCTTCTTTCATGTCTTCTTTTTTTAAAATCTACATTCCACATGTAAGAGAACACATGGAATATTTGTCTTTATGAGTCTGGTGTATTTCACTTAGCATGATCTCCAGTTCTGTAAATTTTCCTGCAGATAGCAGTCATTGTTATTGCTGAATAATACTCCATTGCATATATACATATGCAATATATATTTCATAGAATAAATAAATAAATAAATAAATGAATAAATAAATAATAAATAAAAAATGTTTGCTGATAGGCAGGCATCTAGACTGATTCCTTAACTTAGCTGTTGTGAATAGTGCCTTAATAAATATAGATGTGCAGGTATCTCAATTGCATGCTGACTTAGATTCCTTTGAATTTATGCCCAGGAGTAGTACAGCAGGATCTTATGGCAGTTCTTTTAGTTTCTTGAAGAATCTCCATACTGATACCCATAGTGGATGCACTAATTTACATTCCCATCAATAGTGTTCAGTGGTTACTACCCACCCTTCCTCATGCTTGCCAGCATTTATTTTATTATTATTTTTTTTTATGCTAGCCATTCTGACTGGGGTGGGGTGGAATCTCAGTGTCGTTTTGATTTGCATTTCCTTTATGGCTAAGGATGTTGAAAATTTCTTCATGTCTTTATTGGCCGTTTGTACTTCTTTGAGAACTAAGTGTTCAATTCTTTTGGCCATTTACTGATTGAATTCTTTGTTCTTTTTTTTTTTTAAATAGTGAAATGAGATTAGTCAGAGCTGAGATTAAGTCCTGGGTCTGAATATTCCCACAGTCAAGTTCCTCTGGAAAGTCCTGCATCTAACCTTCTGTCCTTATTTGAATGAATCTTTGGTAACACTTTAGAGGTTTTCATGTGTTCCCCTTAAAAATATATCAGCTATTTTTATTTTTCATTTTGCCTTTCTGACTCTGGCCACATAAAGTGTGACCCTTTCTGTACTTGAGTTTCAGGATCTTTTACTTGCTCTACCACTTGAGCCAAACTTCCAGTCCAAACTATTTTCTTTACATGTGTGTGTTTTAGAGTTGTAAATCTGAACATGTATAGCATCATGCAGGGGTCCTCAGGTCCTTACCAGGAGGGCCTCTCCCTAATGCTGCTTGAATGAGCTTTTGGCATGGCCGCTGGCTTCTAAAAAGAAAGCAAGGAGGCAGTAATAATACCTTTTAAAATCTGTTCTCCAAAGTAATAGCATCACTTTCTCCACATTCTGTTCTTTATTATTTTTATTCATTTATTTTTGTGGTACTAGACCTCATACATGTGAGGCAAGCACTGTGCCACTAAACCCACATCCCTAACCCTTCCACATTCTGTTCTTTAAAAGTGAGTACTCTAAGTGAAGTTGGGGTCAGTTGTAACCTTATTCTGCTCAGCCTCTTGTTTGCTGCATAAGGTAATGATTCTTGGTGTCTTTGGGTTCATAGATTTCACTTCATGGACTTCATGGAGGGAGAGAGATCTGGCAGGGATCTGTTAATGCTGGGAAATATGGGGAGACTTGGAGATAGATGCCTTATAGTCTTTTAGATCTAACTTCAAGATCTACTGTTAGGGACTGTTAAGTAAATATGTATACTATTTGAGGTGGAGAAAATTATATGCAGCTTGCTTTGACAATTATAGAACATTAAAGGATAAATTTAAAATTTACTTCTTTGTGAAAGTTTTACTAATAATTAAAATGGTGTTTTTGTTTTATTTAAATACATAAAATTATACATTCAAATAATTATGTCTTGAAAATTTCTGCCTTTATTTTAAAATCTGGGATAGTATGTGATAATTGTAACACATTTAGAAGAAGAATATAATTAAGAAATAGAATTCTGTTTCTCCCACTACATTAATAAATGTACATAGTTTTAAAAAGAAAAATGAGTTTCTTAGAATGAACTTAGTATATTTTGATTATCTTTTTGTGACAGTTTTATGGCATTATAATAACTTAGTGAACTGTTTCTTTATTGTTATTATTTAAATTGCCCCCCCATTGAAAACAGTGGTGTGTTCTTGTAATTGTGTTTTCATAAGTTGTCAAGTATTTCCCTGGGACAGAATTTTACAGATAGATCATTGGATCATTGTATATATTTACTTAAAATTTGGTTTAAGTTTTTCTTTTATGTCTAATAAAGTTAAATGTTGATTTCTAGTTCTTTTTGGGCACTAACACTCAAAACTCATGTGGGTAGAGATGAAAAACGTCCTGCTGATTGATGAAAGATGTTTACTAAATAGAATTTTGTAGGCAGAAATTCCCCTGGAAATTCTCTGTGTAGCTGAACTTAGGTAAACAGGGAAGATGCAAAGATAATTAATCTCATTAATTATGAAATAACAGCTAGTATTCACTTATTCATTTTTGATTAAACAAAATGGAAATCATTTCTGGAAGATTTAGCAAGCTTCTTTCTAGTAAGAAATATAATAATTAAAGTCAGTGTTTTGATTTACAAAACAATGATGTGGTTAGAATTTAAACAGTCCAGAATGTTTCTTCTGCACAGATGCTAATATTGGAGAGAGTGTGCAAATTTTATGCTAAAATGGAAGCCACTTTAAAACACAGGGAAAATGTTTATCTTTTAAAAAATAATTGTTCATTTATTTTTCATCGATGCTATGTTGAGAATTCTGAGCTTCTTGTGGAAAGATTTGAAAAGCCAGGCAAGCCATACATTTCCTAATGTAATTGAAGTTTTCCTTTCTTGCTCTTTGGAGAACCAAATAGATTTTTAAAAGTTTAGAATTAGAACTGGAGCATAGATAATTAAAGCTAAACTAATATATGTAGTTCTGATTTGTCGTATCTTAAGGTCTGTGCGCTTAATGAGGTGTGCTGGAGAATATAAGACATCACTTATACAGGTTTTGCTGCTTAATCATAGTATTGTTTTTGCATGACCAAAAATTCTCTGATTTGGCAGGATATACTTTATATAGAGAATGTCATACAGGAAGAGTTTACTGTTTATCTGAAGTCTATGTAATGTGGTTTCTTGACTATGAGTGAGGAAACTAGCCTTTCAGATCCTATTAGCTGTAAAGTAGATTTGGATTTAGTATTTGTAAAGAGTTGTCTAATGTAATTAAGATCTGTTTCAGTTCTTTGTACTCAAATGATCTTACTAGAGAGAAATTATTTTGGTCTTAGAAATGTGTAAGTTTAACCCATTCATTCAACAAATGTTCTATCAAGGTGGTGTACTGTGTTCCTTATGTTTTCTAAGGAGCTAAGAGTATCAGGATGAATAAAAAGTATGATTGGTATCCTAAGGGAAGTAGTTGTAATTGATGAGCTACATATAAGTAATTATATGATACGGTAAATGCTGGAATAAAAATATAAATTATGCAAAGTGTTGTGTAAGCACCATAAAGGGAGTGATTGGCTCTTTTTGAGGGAGTTGGATATTTCTAGATTTGTTAATTTAGACATATCCAGTTACTGAGGTTTTTTGTTTTTTTTTTTAACCCTACCCTCTCAATTTCAGTGAAACAGGGCTTCTTCAAGTACCAGCAAAGAATCTAAGGCAGGGAGAGTAGGATCCTTTGGGATGTACTTTAGAACAGCTAGGAAATTTCTTAAATTCTCTGTTTTAGCTGGGAGTGGTGGCTCAAGCCTGTAAGCCCAACACTTGGGAGAATGAGACAGGAAGAGCATGAGTTTGAGGCCAGCTTGGGCTGTATTGTGAGACCCTGCCTCAAAAAACCAAAACCAAAAAACAAAACCCCCCAAAACCCTTTGTTTTGTCTTAAGAATTAATGTGAATTTAACATTTCATTGCATATTACTTAAATAAATTTAGAAATACATTCATTACTGCCAGAAAAAGAATAACAAAAAACATATCCTCCTGCTGTATTAATTTTGGAAAACTAGGTTGAATGAAGACAGCTGGCACTACACATCAGGTTTATCATCCACTTTCTTTTTCTTAGCGTATCCTTGGTATGTTTCAGTTTATGCCTGAGAATATACGTAACTGGTTTGAGAAAAAGCAGACTGGTCATTCAGATTATGGAACATTACGTTTTTTTCTTCTTATTATCTGTAACATAACCATGGGGAAAATTACTTAATTTGACTTTGCTGCCCTTTTAAGTTGGACTGGTAATTTGTGCCCATATATTGTTTGGAGGAGATCACATAATAGCTGCTCATCTAATATGGCTTTCTCCTTCCTCTTCCACATTCCTGTTCCTTGACTTTAACCCTGGTCTTATAACTGTTGTACCATGGTCAGCTTGTTTGCCCTGACTTTTATTAGCCAGTGAGCAGAACATGTTAGAAGATACTTTGGTATAAGTATCTTCATAAGAAGTTTATAGAATAGCAGAGACAAGTTAGGAGTAATCAGTACATAGAGCCATGATCAGCAAAAGTCTGGGAAGGTTCCTACATTAATAAAAGGAAAGAGCTGGGGCATGGTGGAGCTTGCCTTTTATCCCAGCACTTGGTTGGGTGAGGCAGGAAGAGCACAAGTTTGAGCCAGCCTGGGGTTTTTCACATGGTCAGAAGATTTTATGGATTTGAAGTATATGTTCAAGGATATCATCTTTGAAACCTTATACTTAAACATAAGAAATTCATGTTACTGGATTATTTTGTAAGTGACAATACCCATCTCCATGGTTCTCTTGATGTTGCCACTGTGTTTCATTAACTACAGCTCCCTGATTTTAGACTCCATTTATTTCTCTAACTGTACTGCACACACCAGTTGATTTGAAAGAGTCTAGTTAGTAACTTCTACACCTCTCCAGATTCTTAACTAAGAACGGAAAAAAGAAGCTGTTAATAATAGTCCATTTTCTGCTGCTATAACAGAATACCACAGATTGGTTAACCTACGAAGAAAAGAGATTTATTTGGCTCACAATTCTGGAAGCTAGGATGTCCAAGATGGAGTGACTGCATCTGGTGAGAGCCTTCTTACTCTGTCATAGTGTGTCAGAAGGCATCACAAGGTGATAGAGCACAGGAGGGTGGGGAAGGAAAACACATTGCCAAACTCTTCTCCTGAGATCCTCCTTACCTCCACCTTCTGAGTAGCTGGGTTTATAGGCATGAGCTGCTGTGCCCAACCCTAAAGGTCTGATTTCTTAATATCATAACACTGGCAATTAAATTTTGATGTGAGTTTTGGAGAGAACATTGAAACCATAGCAAAAGCCAAATGTGGGACAAAATATTGAGCTTTATTATTGGTAAAGGTGGAGGGGAAGATGTGAGGATTCTACTTACAGTTGCATTCTTTTTTAACAAAAACTGAGAGCCCCTAGATAGAAATAGGATAAAAGAAGAATAATTTTCTTTTTAATGCAGTGAATCATGATACCTGTCATTGCCACTGTCCGTTCAGATGGAAACATTAGGCAGGGGACTAGACAGGATGTTTTAAACCATTTGACTGGATCTTTCTGCCCTGCCAACACTGGGTTTGAGATTGGCACTTGACCAATGGACAGTCGCTATTTTAGGAGGCAGACTACTACAAACTGAGATTGATTTGGTTGCTTCAAATCTGGATTCCATATTTCATTAGCTTTACTGATTAGAACAAATTATTTAATCTTTTAAATATATTCTTTCATTTGTAAGATCAGAATACAATTAGTTCAGTGATTGTTATAAGTAGAGAGATAGTGAAAATATTTACTAGTGTTTGTAGCAGGCATCTGGTATATAATAGTAGTAAAATGCTGTTATTTGTGGGTTTTAGTAGCTGACTTTCAACAAATTGGAGCTTGAATATTTAAATCTTTAAAAATTATAGCTGCCCTATGTAAACACATAGTTGTGATGGTTATTGTATTCCTAAATTTTGCTATTAAAAATAGAAAACATGCATTACCTAAAACTAATTTTGCTTCTTTTTTTGTTTGTTTGTTTTTGCGGTACTGGGGTTTGAACTTAAGGCCTACACTTTAAGCCACTTCACAGCCTCTTTTGCTCAGGCTGTCTTTGAACCGTGATCCTCCTGATGTTTGCCTCCTGAGTAGCTAGGATTACAGGCGTGAGCCTTTGGGGTATTTTGCTTCTTTGAAGTACTCATTTCATGAATGCAAAAGGCTATAATTAATTGCCCTTATCCTGATAATGTCTCTACATTACAGACTTATCATATACATGAACATTACACAGAATGCCAGCTGTAGGTTTTAATTTTCTTGTTAGGATGAAATCTCAAAAAAATTCTCCATATTTTTGGAGGAATAAATGAGACAACCATGCAATAGTGATCATTTGTTTCTTTTGGCATTTGAAATAGCTTTTAAAAATTGCACGTATTAAAAGTATGCAAAATACGATGTTTTGATATAGGTACTGAAATGATTGCTACAATGAAATAGGAGATTTAATTTGTTTGAGCCAATATGTTCATGTTGTGAAAATTATAGCAAAACATACAAAAAGCATTGACCTGATTTAAACTTTGTATAGGATATCTGGCACATGATTATTATTTAATAAATATTTGTTGACTGGTCTCTTGCCATACATTTTGTTACTCAGACATGTTATAGATTATAGATTATAAGATGCTTTATTAAGATTTAAATATGTATAACAGGAAAGTCCCTTTATCTTTAGAATGAAGTATAGTTAAAACACAGATTTGGCAGCTGGGTATAGTGGCTCATGCCTGTGATCCTAGGTTCACAGTAGACATAGGGGAAGGTTGTGGTTTGAGACCAGGAAGACAAAAAGTTCACAAGCCCTATCTCTACCCAATAAAAAGCTAGGTAGGCATGATAGTGTGTGCCTGTCATCCCAGCGAGGTGGGCAGCATAAATAGGAGGATCCAGGCCTGCTGGGGCATTAACGTGAGACCCTATTTGAAAAATACTTAAAGCAAAAAGTCTAGGGATATGGCTCAAGTGGTAGAGCACCTGCCTACTAAGTTCAAGGTCTTGAGTTCAAACCCTAGTACTGCCCCCCCCAAAAAAAAACCGTCTAAAAAACAAACAAAAACCCACACTTGGTTGTATTCAGTCAGTTTTGTGCTAGAAGCTGTAAAGAGGGACTGATATTTCTGGTACTAAATTATATCATTCTTTGGGGCAGTTACTAATAGTTACTGATTTGATTCTAAAAATATACATGAAGAAAGTAATTTAATATATTTTTGCTCTTTCCTAAGTTGTCTGCATCAAGTCTCTGTTTATTTCCATCATTTTCTTGATACAGCAAATTGAAACATGTTCTTGGCTTACAGAAGTTTGACATGTTTTGATAAGGCTATGAGAAGTTCTGAAAGGCCTTATCTTTTGCTTTTAAAACACTTTTCTACTACTGATTTGCTTTAATGTCAGGTATTATTGCAGTTGTGTACTAGGGCTATGATCCTATGAAAGGTTGATAATATTTAGCATTTTATGGACAAATTAGTTTAATGACACGTGAACAAATGAATAAATAAATTTAAGGTGCTGAGAGAGGTTTTGACTAGTGGGAGGAAAGTTATTTGTGGATATTAAAAAAGGGAAGTTTAAGTGTAGTGTTAACTACTCTGGTTACTATGTTGATTATCTTGGGAACAATTTCCTATTTATAAAAATTAGCTTCTGGTGGTAATTTTGTAATGTATGCATGTATTGAAACATTACATGGCACCCCCTCCAATAAATATGTAGTTTTTTTCGTCAAGTGAAATTGAATAAAAAAGCCCTTAGAAAGGTGGTGATTTTGATATAAAATGCATGAATTTTTATCAGCATTCTTTTGCTCAGAAGCCGAAAAGGGGGTTGAGAATAGTACTTGTGTGGCATATGTGATGCCCAGGGTTCAGTCCCCAGCATCGGGGGAAAACTTGCTGATTCAGGAGGAGAAGATTTCTGCCTTTTTTTTTTTTTTTTTTTTTGCCTTAGAGAAACAGACAACAAATAACATTTTGCTGTGTGTTTAAAAGACAACTGGAAGAGCCAGGTTCTGGTGATTCATCCCTGTAATGCTAGCTACTCAAGAGGCTTAGATTGGGAAGATCATACATAGTTCCAGGCCAACCTGGGTAAAAAAGTTAGTAAGACTCCCATATTATTGGAAAAAAACCTGGGCATGGTGCCATGTGCCTGTCCTCCCAGCAGTGGCGGAAGTTTAAAATTGGAGGATTGTGGTCTAGGCCAGCCTGAGAGATAGGAAGACCCTATATCCAAAATAACCAGAGCAAAAAGGGATGGAGGTGTGACTCAAGTGATAGATAGAGTGCCTGCCTTGCAAGTTCAAACCCCAGTAGCGCCAACAGCAGTAATAACAACAACAACAACCCTGGTACAACGACAACTGGAGAATTTAGTGGGAAAATGAATTTTCACTTTGTGCTTAGGAATTGATTTACCATCATAAAATTCTTAAGTGTAGACTTTGAGAAAAAGAACTACTTATATGAAGCAGTATTACTGTTTATGGCGATATGTTTACTATTCATACCCATTAGGGACAATCACTTTGTATTATTTTGTATTTATAACTTATTTTGTGTTTTTTTGGTAGCAGGAATAATTAATTATTTTTTGTACTATTATCTCAGTTGATATAACTAGATTAAAAGAAAATGCCTTTTGTTAAAATGAATTTCAAATGTTCTAGCACTATAGTAATATGAACATTGCTTGGAAAAACTAGTATTCATCTTCCCGGCTTAAATAAAATGAAGCTATCATATGAAAGAATGTATACCAACCTTAAAATTATTAACTGATAGACTGAATACTTTGTAAATTTATACTTGCTTAAAACATTTAGACTATTTGGGTACTCTTTAATATTTCAGGTTTTGACTTTGGCTTTAAATGTAATATTATCTAGGTGTGGGAACCAATTAGATCACTTTACTAACCTTTTAAATGTATTTTATAATATTTTTGACAGTACTGGGGTTTTGAAGTCAGGACCTTGCACTTGCTAGGCAAGCACTGTCACTTGAGCCAAGCCCCCGTTTATGCTTTTATTTTTTTGGAGTAGAGTCTTGTGTTTTCACCTGGATTTCTATCTCCTGCATAGATGGGATGACAGGCATGCACCACATACCCAACTATTTTTTTGTTTTTTTGTGATACTGGGGCTTGAACTCAGGGCCTACATGTTGAGTCACTCCACCAGCCCTTTCTTGTGAAGGGTGTTTTTGAGATAGGGTCTTTCAAACTATTTGCCTGGCTGGTTTTGAACTGTGAGCCTCCTAATCTCCACCTCCTGAGTAGCTAGGATTATAGGCATGAGCCACTGATGCCTGCCCAGATTTTTATTAGTTGAGACTGAGGCTCTATAACTTTTTGCCTGAGTTGGCTTTGAGCTGTAAGGCTCCTTATCTCTGACTCCTTAGTAGTTGGGATTCGGCATGAGCTACTGTGCCTGGACATATTTTGTAATTCTTATAGTGGGATTTGGTTTTAAGGTGAGAATATAGGTTGATATAACTAGCTAGATCTTTCATTTATGCCATTTTCCACCTTATGTTTGTAAAAAACCACTAAAATACAGAGCTGAAAATTGTTAGGCTGATGATTGAAGTTGAGAAAGTCTTGAATATTTGAACTCAGATAATTTTAGTGGTAGCTATTTTGACCAGATATTATATTCATCTTTTCTTTTTATTCCTCCTTAAAAACACCAGACCATAAAGGGTCTTTCCTAAGAGTTTGAAAGTAATTATTGACTGAATTGGTAAATAAAAAATTAACCTTAATTCAAATTATGAGTGGTTCTCATTTGTTAACTTCATTTTATTTTTTTGTCGTGTTTATTTATGTTGTTTACATAGAAGCTACATACTTTGTGACTTGCTGTACATTAAAGGAACCCATTGTTAGGGAGTTCTGTTGAACTTCCTCCACATGGATGTTTTTATTTGTGGACGTACTAACATGCAGCTAGTGTATATTCTTATATTTTTTAATTCTTACATTTTTATATTTAATTCTTATATTTTTGGGAGATATTCTCATTTTTATTTTGAATTGTAAGAGATTAAGATCTACAAGGCTAAACAACATTTTTGGAGAGTTGGGGAGTCTGGTTTGGAAGTGCTGAAATTACTGTTTTTCTTTATTTTTAAAGAGATCAAATGACCCACAATGTATATTTGATGATTTGTTGTAAGTATTAGGGCCTGAAGAACATACAGGTTTGATTCATCTCTAAATTCTCAGCTTACATAGTGTTAAGTACGTAGTAGTCTTCCAGTAAATTTTTGAATGAATTAATCCATAGCATGCACATTTAAAACTATTTTTTGGTATCTTTTGGATAAGTATTTAATTATTTTCTCCTATTTTAGAGATTATGATATGCCATATTTGCTCCTTTTCCTCAAGTTTGGACAGATACAACTAGTCATTTATAGAAATTTTTAGCTTTTATCCAGTGTTCCATGTTCTTGTATTTTTTTTAGGCAATTGATTATTTAAATGTTTTTTAAATAATTCAAAGATGGAGTTAGTAGTTTCTCATTTCCAGGGTTATTCCTGTTTTTAAATTCAGTGTAGTCATTCTCTGCTTCTGTTCTTACCTTCTTTCTTTTTTTTTTTTAAATATTATTAGTTTACAATATTTATATAAGGGGTTTTGTTGTGACATTTCCATATATGTATATAATATACCTAGGTTTGGTTCATCCCCTCTATTGTTCTCCCTTTTCCCTTCTTAAAATGGCTTTGACAGATTTTATGTCCCCTATTCATACATGTGTAGAAATAAATCAATCTTATTCACCCTTCTTTACCCACTTCATTTACCCTCTTCCTCCTGCTAGTACTCTCTCCTTAACATGAACTGTTTTACATTCCTGTCCTTCATTGTTTAAATGCCTGTTCATTGTTCAGTGGGTTTTACCTTGGTATTTTACCTGTAAATATATTGTGCTTTAATCATCCTAACCCCCTATATTACCCTTACTCTTTTCTCTCTACCCCATATTATTCTGCAGTTTTCAGTGTGTTTTGTGTCTTGTTCCTATACAGGTGTGATGTATTTCAATATTATTCATTCTCTTACCATTCTCTTCTTCTTTCCCTCCTCTCCTAGTCACCTCTAACAGCCCTACTGTTGGAAGTGTGTTCTGTGTATATGTGTATATGTATATACATATATGTATATATGATGGTGCTTGTATTTGCATTTGTATTTATTTTCCACATATGAGAGAAAACATGACCTTTGTGTTTCTGAACCTAGTTTATTTCACATAATATGATGTTCTCCAGTTCCTTTCATTTACCCTCCAATGACAAAATTTCATTCTTCTTTATGCTGAATAATATTCCATTGTATTCACGTATGTATGTATGTGTGTATGTATGTATATATATCATATTTTCTTTTTTATAATCCACTCATCAGTCATAGGGCATCTGGCCTGTTTCCATAGCTTGGCTGTTGTGAATAATGCTGCAATAAACAGGGGTGTACAAATATGTTTATTGTGTCTTGACTTACATTCCTTCAGACGTATGCTTAGGAGTGGTATTGATGGATCATATGGTAAGTTCTATTTTTAGTTTTTTTGAGGAACCTTCATACTGCTTTCCATAGTGGTTGTACTAATTTACATTCCCACCAACAGTGTCTAAGGATTCCTTTTTTCCTGCATCCTTGTCAACATTTGTTGTTTGTGTTCTTGATGGTAGCCATTTTAAAAGGAATAAGGTGGAATCTTAATGTGGTTTTGATTTGTATTTTCTTTTTTTGATGATACTGGGGTTTAAACTTAGAGCCTCACGCTTGCTAGGCAGGTGCTCTATCACTTGAGCCACTCTGCCAGCCCTTATTTTTGTGTTGGGTATTTTCTAGATAAGGCCTGGTGAACTATTTGGCTGGCCTCGAACCATGATCCTCCTGATCTTTGTCTCCCAAGCAGCTAGGATTGCAGGCGTGAACCACCGGCATCCAGCTCCATTTTCTTTATGGCCAAGAATGTTAAGCATTTCTTCATGTGCTTTTTGGCCATTTGTACTTCTTCCACTGAAAAATTTCTGTTCAGTTTATTTGCCCATTTCTAGACTGGGTCCTTGATTCTTTCTGAGTTTAGTTTTTTGAGCTTCCTGTAGATTCTGGTTAATACCTTATCAGATGTATAGCTGGCAATGATTTTCTTCCATTCTATAGGCTGCCTCTTTAGTCTGATGACTTGTTTCCTTTGCTGTGCAGAAATTTCTTAGCTTCATGTAGTCCCATTTGTCAATTCTTTCTCTTACTTGCTGAGCCTTTGGGGTTCTATTTAGGAAGTTATTGCCTATGCCTGTATGTTCCAGTGTATTCCCTATTTTTTCTTGCAGTAGCTTCTAAGTTTCAGGCCTTATATTGAGGTCTGTATTCTACTTTGAGTTGATATTTGTACAGCATGAAAGACAGGGATCTAATTTCAGTCTTCTACATGTGGATACCCAGTTTTCCCAGCAACATTTGTTGAAGAGGCTGTCTTTTCTCCACTGTATGTTTTCAGCGCCTTTGCCAAAAATCAGGTGGCTGTAGCTGTGTGGATTTATGTCTGAGTCTTGTGTTCTTTTTCATTGGTCTTTGTGTCTGTTTTTGTGCCAGTACCATGCTATTTTTTTTGCTGTGATTCTGTAGTATAGTTTGAAGTTAGGTATTGTGATACCTCTAGTGTGGCTCTTTTTGCTCAGTATTGCTTTGTGTTTTCATGGTTTGTTGCACTTAATAATGAACTTTAAGATTAACTTTTTTATCTTGTGAAGAATATCGTTGGAATTTTGATGGAGTTTGCATTGAACACATAGATTGCTTTTGGTAGTATGCCCATTTTCATGATATTAATTTTGTCACTTCCTGAACATGGAAGATCTTTCCGTTTTCTGATACCTTCAGTTTCTTTCTTTAGTGGTTTATGGTTTTGGTTATAGAAATCTTTTACTTTTGTTAACTTTATTCCTAGGTATTTTTTGAGGCTATTGTAAATGGAATTGTTTTCCTAAATTCTTTCTCAGTCTATTCATTGTTGGTGTATAGGAAAGCTACTGATTTTTGTACATTGATTTTTTTAAAATAAATTTTTATTGGGGTACTTCCATGATATGGGGGGGGTTCATAGTGACAATTCCAATTAGAACTATGTTGTACATTAATTACATTGCCCCCATTGGCTCTCCCCCTCAGCCCCCTCCCCACCCCACTTAAAGCAATTGCAAGAAGTTTTCTAGTTCTGTTTCATATAGGTATATGAAGTCCATCTACCATATACTGTCACCTTAATCTCCTTAGTTTACCCTCCCCCCTCTCACTGTTACAACCCCTCCCACTGCCTATTTTTCAGTCCTGGTTTTCGTAATTATTAATGTTTGAGTTGACGTTCAGAAGGGTGTCTCAATGTATGCCCTCTGTGGGTGTGCTTTACTTTGGTCTGTTCAATCCCTTAGAATACTCTCCCTTACCCCTTTATCTCCAGACCCCCCATCCCGTTTTTCAACATCTTTCAGTACACATTCTTATATCCTCTACCTTCACATCTTGTGGTATACGATATTACTGTTGCTTTATCATTCTCTTTTCCTTTCTCTCTTTCCTGAGTTCCATAGAGTGGTTACACTGTCACACACATGTTCTACGACTGAGTTTGTATATGGTCATGTTTGTTTTTGTGTATATGCTTATCTTTGGGTCATCCTTCCACGTGTGAGAGAAAACATGCGTCTTTTGTGTTTCTGATCCTGGCTAACTTCACTTAACACGATGTCCTCCAATTGCATCCATTTACCTTCAAACCCCATGTCATTATTCCTTGTGGCATGGGAATATTGTGTATATATCCCATGATTTCATGATCCATTCATCAGTTGTAGGGCATCTGGGTTGTTTCCAGAGCTTAGCTATTGTGAGTAGTGCTGCAATTTGTTTGACTTCTTCCTTTCCTATTTGAATTCCTTGTATTTCTTCTTCCTGTCTTGTTGTTTTAGCTAGGAATTCTGAGACTGTGTTGAAGCGTGGAGAGAGTAATACCCCTGTCTCGTTCCTAACTTTAAAGAAAATGGTTTTAGTTTTTCCCTATTTAGTATGATGTTGGCTATAGATTTTGTCATATATAGCGTTTATTATGTTGAGGTACCTTCCTTCTGTTCCTAATTTCATCAGAGCTTTTATTAAGAAAGGATGTTGAATTTTTGTCAAAGACCTTTTCTGTAGCTATTGAGATGAACATGTAATTTTTGTCCTTGCTACTGTTTATATGCTATATTACATGTATTGATTTGTATATGTTGAACCATCCATGCATCCCTGGAATGAAACTGTCTTGATCATGGTGTATGATCTTTTTAATATGTTGTTGAATTTGATTTGCCAGTGTTTTTGAGAAATTTTACATCTCTGTTCATTGAAGAGATTTCTGTAAATCTCTAACTTGTTCATCCTCACATTCTCTCTCTCTTTCTTTCTCTGGTTGTGTCCTTGTCTGGTTTTGGGATGAGTGTAATACTGGCTTCATAGAATGAATGTGGTTGTGTTCCTTCCCTTCCTATTTTGTAGAATAATTTGAGGAGTGTTTGCATTAGTTCTTCTTTAAAGGTCTGGTAGAATTTAGCTATAAATCCATCAAGTCCTGGGCCTTTCTTTTATGGGAGACTCTTTATTGCTGTTTCAGTTTCATTGCTTGTTTTCTTTTGTGGTATGGGTTTTGAACTCAGGGCCTCATGCTTGCTAGACAGGCACTCTACCACTTGAGCCACTCCGCCAGACCTGTATTGTGGTGGACTTTTTCAGGGTAGGGTCTCATGAATTATTTGCCCTGGCTGGCTTCAAACTGATCCTTCTGATCTGTGTTTTCCAAGTAGCTAGAATTACAAGCATGAGCCACTGGCGCCTGTTTTCATTGCTTGCTATAGATCTATTTAGGTGGTTTATATTCTTTTGGTTCAATTTTGATTGGTCATATGCATCTAGAATTTATTCTAGATTTTTCTAATTTATTTGAGATAGGTTTTCGAAGTATTCACTAAGGACCCTCTGGATTTCATTGGTATTTGTTGTGATATTCCCTTTTTCTCCCTCCTTTCTTTACTCTAGTAACTTCTCTTATAATAAATTCCACAGATTTCAAGGTAGAGTGTAATGCAAAGAATGGCCCTTTGGAGTAGATCTGGGTTTCCACCTCATTACCATTGATTCCTGGCTGTGTGGTTCTGGGTGTGAGTTACTTAATTTCTCTTTAATTTAATTGATAGTTAAAATCAATTAGTGGATACAAAGCTGCTGGTAGAGAAGTTGTACAAATAGTAAAATAGTAGTTGTTAGCAGTACCAACTACCAGCCTCTGACTGTATGTTTACTAATGAAAAACAAGAGTTAATCATGCAGATTTAGGTTACATTTGCACTTGAGGATTAAGGATGATCATAAAATTGTTAAAAATGTGATAGCATAGCAGAGCAAATTTTTTTTTTTACAGAGGCTAGGTTTGTCTTCTAGATATAGGCTACTTTTTTCTTAAACTAACCATCTTAAAAAGTAATTGAAATGGCAAACTAAAAATCTGCTTTAGGTTGAAGCAGATTTTAGGACTTCTAAAATTCTAGATTTGGCTTAATTGTTATTTGAGGGAACCATGGGAAAGAAAAGTGGATAGCTCAGTCCCTGCCATACAGTGAGCTCAAGTAAATGGTAAGTTTGTGTTTGTGTGTGTGTGTGTGTGTGTGTGTGTGTGTGTGTGTGTGTGTGTGTGTGTAGTGATTAAGAGTGTGGCTTCTCTGGTCAGATTGTCTTACGAACCACATAACCTTGAGTATGCCAGTTAGTGTTCTGTTATTTCATCATTTATAAAAAATGTATTCATATTAGCTTTTTGTCATATTAGGAGAGTTAAATGAAATGGAATATAAAATGCTTAGTATAAAATAAACACCCAAAAGGACTGGAAACATGGAGACATGGAGGTAGAGCACCTGTTTAGCACACACAAGGACATGAATTCAAAACCCAGTATCACCAAAATAAACACTTAATAAATGTTAGATATTATTATTGTATACTTTTTTTTTTTTCCTTTTTGAGAGGCATCATTTCTTGTTGGAAAAAGTAGGCTCTTTGGAGTCTGTTTAATTGGTTTTGAGTCTTGCCTCACATGTGACCTTGGTGAAATGACTTAACTATTCTCTTCTTGTTTTCATGTCTATAAAAATAAAGATAATAGCTACCTTGTAGAGTTTTTGGAAGTGTTATAAATACACAAGTACTCAGTAAATGTTAATTATTATAGGCACTATGACTAAAATTCAGGTCAACAGTATTTTCTTGAGATGGCAATATGAATAAGTTGTCTAGGTTTTCCTGAAACTGATGGCTAGCTGAATTGAATACTTACTCTACAACCAAGTCTACTTGATGTGGTGGTGGTGTGTTCCTCTAATCCTAGGTACTCAGGAAGCTGAGACAGGAGGAGTGCAAGTTTGAGGCCACCCTGGGCAATTTAGCATGACTTTGTTTCTTTTCCTCCACCCTCCCCCACAAAAAAAAGTTTCAGTGATGGAGTGTTTGCCCAGATTCATGAAGCTCCAGGTTCAATAGCTAGTACTGCAAAAAACAAAGAAACAACAAGCAAAAAACTCTTCATAATGACAGCTTAAGTATTTACTTGTTTATAATATTTTCATGTGAAGTAAAAATGTATACTAAGGTATGCTATTTTGGGTTCTCTTACTTATTTTTATAAAACAAGGTAAAAGCTACATTAGTTTGGGCTTAGGATAAAGAGATACTGTTTTGGTTCCTCTAGATGCCTTTTGTACTTTGTGTCCTGGAAAAGACAAATACTGCTTATAGGAGGTTATCTCTAGGACTTAGAATGGTTAATGGAAAAGTAAGTAGTCATTTACTTTTTTGAATTGGACAACCTAGAACTTGTCTTGCCTAGACAACACAAAACCCCTAATCAAAAGTGATAGGTGATTGTTTTTTTACTGTCTTCTGTGAACACAACTATCAGAGGGCTCAGATAGTTTAGTGGCCAGCCTAGGTCTCCAAAAACATGAGCAGTTTTCCCTAAAGAGAGGATTCAACTTTTAGAATTTACTGAGCACTAGTGACTAATATAAAAAACAAAACAAAAAACACATGATCACTGTAAACTGAAACTATAATAGACTCTCATAAGGCTCTCAGAAGTAGAGTATGTGTTTATAGAGAATATTATCAAAGGGTTTGCGTGTCCATTCAGATATTCACCTTTTGTGGTTTTTCACAGAGATAAAATATGTACTTGTATGCTCTTTTTACTGTTTTTTGAGAAAAGAAACTTTATTATGCACAGAAACTTGGCTTCATAGCATATTTTGCTAGCCACAAAACTTCTGGCAAGCAATAACTCATTTTACATAATTTTCCTTTACTTCTTGGAAGATTTTACAAATAGGTGTCAGTTGCTAATACTTTTGAGATATAATACACATACCATAAAATTCATCATTTAAGAAGGTACAATTGGATGGTTTCTAGAATGTTCACAAGATTGTGCACCACTGTCTAATTCTACCACTATCTATACTTCCTCTTCCTCTTCCTCCTTTCTTTCTTTTTTTTTTTTGTTGTCTGTGTGATTTCTTTTTTTTTTATTGTTTTATTATTCATATGTGCATACAAGGCTTGGGTCATTTCTCCCCCTTGCCCCCACCCCCTCACTTACCACCCACTCCACCACCTTCCTTCCCCCCCACCCCCTCAATACTCAGCAGAAACTATTTTGCCCTTATCTCTAATTTTGTTGAAGAGAGAGTATAAGCAATAATAGGAAGGAAGAAGTGTTTTTGCTGGTTGAGATAAGGATAGCCAAACAGGGATTTGACTCACATTAATTTCCTGTGCATGTGTGTTACCTTCTAGGTTAATTCTTTTTGATCTAACCTTTTCTCTAGTTCCTGGTACCCTTTTCCTGTTGGCTTCAGTTGCTTTTAAGGTATCTGCTTTCGTTTCTCTGCGTTAAGGGCAACAAATGCTAGCTAATTTTTTAGGTGTCTTACCTATCCTCACCCCTCCCTTGTGTGCTCTCGTTTTTATCATGTGCTCAAAGTCCAATCCCCTTGTTGTGTTTGCCCTTAATCTAATGTCCGCATATGAGGGAGAACATATGATTTTTGGTCTTTTGGGCCAGGCTAACCTCACTCAGAATGATGTTCTCCAATTCCATCCATTTACCAGCGAATGATAACATTTCGTTCTTCTTCATGGCTGCATAAAATTCCATTGTGTATAGATACCACATTTTCTTAATCCATTCATCAGTGGTGGGGCATCTTGGCGCATCCTGGCTGTTTCCATAACTTGGCTATTGTGAATAGTGCCACAATAAACATGGGTGTGCAGGTGCCTCTGGAGTAACCTGTGTCACAGTCTTTTGGGTATATCCCCAAGAGTGGTATTGCTGGATCAAATGGTAGATCAATGTTTAGCTTTTTCTTCCTCCTTTCTTTTCTACTTCAAGGAATCCTATTTTGTCTTTGGGCTTTCCTCTGACCTCTTACTAGGAAATTTTGACTTTTGCTGTAGTTTCAGTTTAGAGTTGTTCATCATCTTTTTTTTTTTTTTTTTTTTTTTAACATTAGTCACTCTAATTGCTGGATTCTCTCTTGAGTCGAAGCTGCCTTACTACTTTCAAGAAGTCCTTACACATTCTCATTTGGTGTAAGAGAAGGTAGAAAACAGTATCATTTTGGATGACTTTGCCATAGGCTACATGTTGTTCTTTGGCAGTGTAATATTTCTTGATAACTATTCAATCCTTCCTCTTGCACGACCAGTTAAGTTTTATTATAAAAAATATTTTTGTTATCTTTAGCTGATCACTTTCCTTATGTAGTCACTCATAATACCACCATGCAAGCATTTTACAAACTGATCTAGGTCTCCTAATCAATTATCTTCATTCCTAAAGAAATTTTATCTCCTCCCCATCTGAATGATTTCAGTAAGATCTGTAGAGGGCATTATAATTTTCTAACATAATTACTTTCTTTAGATAGTGAAATATGTGTATATATGTGATGTTTTGAACACAAAAGAGATAAATAATAGAGAACTTAGCTTTCTCTACTTTCTTTGTACAATGTAGCCTTTTATATGTGTCAGTAACTTACTTTCTGAAAAATACAATGTTATTTTCTAGCCTACTATTACTCTTGATCCAAACTAAACTATAATTATCTTATTAACTTCAAAGCATGTCTCTTTCAGTTCTTTAGTGTCTACTGAAGTAAAAATCTTTTTCCTTTTAGAACCACTCTTTACCCTTTCCCTGATGCTTTCCTTGAGGTCTGATACCTATATATCATGTTGTCCAGATGGAGGACAGCTTCTTTCTCCTCTCCAGTACATCCTCTGATGAGACAGGTTATGTAACTGTATTCTTTGTTGAACTCTTGTCAGGAAAATGCTGTGCTAATTGACTTAAGATGGTGTGCCTTTCTGAGCACAGTGTTAAAATAAAAGGTATTAGGTTAACTGGCTTAGAGTTAACTCAGAGAATTCCCTTTTGCCCCTATCCTGGAGATTAGAGATTGGAATGGCTGCACAATTTAGGGAGGAGTAGAATGGATGTTAGAAGACACTATGTTTATTAGTTATTTGTCTTTTTATGTCCTTTATTTCATTTTCTGTTGGACTACTTTTTTCTTATTTGTTTAGAACAGTTATATATTTAGGATAATACCAGTTTGTCACATTTTGCCATATTTCAAGCTTTTGCCTTTAAATTTTCCTCACATTATTTGATATTGTTATAACTCTTAAATTGTTACGGAGTCAAATTTATCAGTCTTTTTTTGTGATTTCTTCCTTGCTTTATGTTTAGATCGTCCCCATGCCAATATTAGAAGTAATAATTTTTTCCTCCTTGTCAATTATGAAAAATCCAAAATCTTTTTGAAATTTGTTTGAAGTATATGATTTTAGGTAGGGATTAATTTAAAATTTTCTTCCAAAAATTTTATATCATACAACTGATTTTATTGAATAATCCCTTCTTTTGCCAGTGTTTGAATAAACTTGTCTATCTTAGTCCTTAGTACTGTATTGTTGTAACAAAATACCTGAGACTGGATAATTTATACACATACACATATTTCTTTTTGGGGGGATACAACTTATAAACAATAGAAAAATATTTTTCTAATCATTTTGAAGGCTGGGAATTCTTAAATCAAAGCACTGGTGGGGATGGTGAGGGTTGTGTCTGCTTCGAAGGTGGCCTCTTTTTGCTGCATTCTCTGGAGAGGAGCAACACTGTGTTCTTACATGCAGAAAGGGGTAGAAGGCACAGCCCTCATGACTTAATCACCTCCCAAAGGCCACATCTCTTATATTTCATTGAAGATGAAATTTCAGTGTGAATTTTGGAGGGTGTACCTTCATTCAGATCATACATACTATTACCCTTTTACCAGCTTTGAATCATAACATTTTTTTCATTCACATACCATTTTTTTTTTTTTTTGGTGGTACTGGAGTTTGAACTCATGGCCTCATGCTTGCTAGACAGGCCAACCATTTTTTGCAGTGGGTATTTTCAAGATAGGGTCTCATGAGCTATTTGCCAAACTAGCCTCAAACTATGGTTTTCTTGATCTCTGCCTTCCTAGTAATTAGGATTATGGCCACATATCAAATTATTAATTCTATAGTAGACTATTAAATTCTATATCCTGTTTCTTTGATTTGCCTGTCATTTATTATACCAGCATTGCATAATTTTAATGAACCCATATTTTACTCTCAGGTAATTCCTTTCCTCTCCCCCAGTTTTCTTGATATCTCTTTACATTTTCTTGCAGGTAATGTTACTACTTGGTATTTTTGAGTGCTTAATATGGGTCAGGAGTTTTTATGTATGTTAATACATTCAGTCCTTGTAACAACCCAGTGATGTTCAAGTCATAGCACTATTTTGCAAGTGCAAAAATTAAGATCACACCAAACGGAAAAACCAGCATTCAAACCCAGGCAGTTTGGCATTGGGGCTTATGTTATTAACCACCATCTTAAAGCTTAGATTGTTTTGTCAAGTTTCACAAGAACTCTTGTTTAAAGTTTTGAACCTGTAAATCAAATTGGGGAGAATTTGCATCTTTCAGTATGCAAATGGTTTGTTTTCTGAATTTTGCTATCCTGTCACATTACATCTGCCATTATATGTATTTCTTACAGTTTTTATGTACTTTAGTATTACTTTTTTGTTGGTAGCACTGGGATATGAATTCAGGACCGCCTGCACTCTGCCACCTGAACCACACCCCCAGACCTTACAGATTTTTTTTTTTGTTTGACGGTACTAGGGTTTGAACACAGCATCACGTTTTTTAGGCAGGTGCTCTACTACTTGAGCCACTTCACCAGCTTTTATGTACTTTAGTAAGGTTTACTTTGTAAATTCTATGTATATCACTATTTTTCTTAGATGCATATTATATTATAAATGGATTCTTTTCACTTCTTTCTGGTGGAATAAGATAGCTGGACTAAAAGAAAACTATTGAGTTAGTATATTATATCTGGCACACTTGCTTAATAATATCAGTAATGCTGATTATCTTCTATATATTTCTTCATAAGAAATATGTTTCATAACATGTTTAGAAATGAGATATTTGATAGAGAATTACTGATTTATGTTGGGGGATATACTCTACTCATGTATAGCTAAAAAAATTATGAAATCTCTAGATAAAAAGATACTGCTTTTAGGTTGAGGCAAATTGTGTAGCTGGTAGAGGTTCTTTCTGGAGATGCAGGGGAAGGAGTTCCAGTCACTTTCTTATTGCCTTGTTGGCCAGAAAGTCCTTAGTGTAGTGGTAAGGGTAGGGATTTTACTTGATGGGCATGACTGTAGAGACCTGACCTTTTTTCCATTGAAGCATATGATTTTGGCATAGAAGAACAGGAAATCACATTTGTCCTTTGGATATCTGATTGCATTTGGCAAAGGAAGACAAGCTAAGAGTGTATGTATTTATAAAGCATAAAACTGTGAAATGTGTGGGAGGAAAGAAACATAAGTAATAATGACTATCAGTATTTTGTGTACTTAATAAATCTTGAAGTCTGTTTTCCTGAAGTCTCTTACTGGTTTTAATAGTTTTTTAGTTGATACTTTCAAGTAACAGTGGCACTTTGCATAATAATTTTACTATAACAATAGTCTGAGGCAAAATTGGCAATGTTTAATATGTAGTATTTTCATTTTATATTTTAATTGTAGCTTTGATGTCTTTGCAACCTGTGTCTAGTGGTTTTTAATTTCATTCAGTGCATATTTATTTAGTGTTTACTGTGTTAGGAACTCCTGTAGGTGCTGAGTATGTAGCAGTGTATAAGACAGAGCTTGTATTTTAGTCAAATTTAGGGAATGTTAAATGAGCTATTGGGATCCCTTCTACTACAGATACTTAGTTTTACTGAATTTTGGTGAGAGAATATACTCTAAAACAGTGTGCTCTGAAAATTGTTGGAAGTTTTCTTTTATTGTTTTTATTTTTATGATCTATGGTATGATTTCTTTTGTAAATGAATCTTTTTGTTTGGTTAGAATGATAGTTCAGTATTTAGCTATATATCTATTAACTATAAAAATTAAACTCCACATACTGTATCTTCATTTCTTAAGTACTTGCTCTGTCAATCATTAAGTTGCCTTCTACTTGAATTGTGTATTTGTCAGTTTGTCATTGTAATTTGAACAGTTTTTGCTTTATATATTTTATGCTGTTTAGTATGTAGAGGCTTTTGACTAAGATCTTCAAGTGTGGCTTGTACCACCTATCAATATAAAAAGAACTGTTTGTCTTATTTAATGCATTTGGTCTGAATCACATTCTGATATTGAATTCACCAGTTTCACTATTTTTTTGTTTAATTTGCATTATGGTGATTTATGCTTTTAAAAAACTTTATGTGCTTTTGTTTTAGGTATGTCTGGTGCAGTTGCAATTTCTGTATAATGTATAATGCATTGGCAATTTCATATAGTTCTACTTTTGATAGTTGCCATTTTCTTGTAATTATTGTATTTTGACTACATATGAGTATCTTTCAGTAGGTAGACAGTATAGATATCAGTAATAAACAACATTTATCAAGTACTTCAGGTAACTCCTTTTTTGTATACAACAATCCTGTGAGGTGGGTGTATTTATCTTTACATTTTTATACCTGAAAAAAATTAAGACATGGTCCTAATGGGGCTTCTGTACTGTAGCCACACATCATTGGAAATGCCTCATACAGTAATAGTGTGGTTTTGCTGTACTCACAGGACTATTTCTTAGATTTGTGGGAAGTAACTACATGACAGTTGTAAAATATGAAACACTTGAACATACATACTTACATATATACATACACACACACACACACACACATACATACATACACCTTAGGTATTAGCATATTCCACATATCCTGCGTGCAGTAGGCATATCCTGAGTGTAATAGAAATGAATATGATTCAAACTCATTCATGTTAGAGAAGAGGGGTGTCAGCATTTGAGAACCAGGCAGATCTATCTACTTTAAAAGTGACCCAAAAATAGATCCCAGAGATCCTAGGATGGGGAATTTTGAAGTTGTCTACAGTAATTCAACTCCGCAATTCAAGTGGCATAAGTTTAAAACAAACAAACAAACAAATTTTGTGACCTGTAGGATGAAAGGCTGGAAGATTTACCAAGCCAATAGCCCCCCAAAACAGGCAGGAGTAGCAATACTTATCTCTGACAAAGTAGACTTCAAACCTACATTCATCAAACGAGATAAAGAAGGACATTCCATACTAATAAAAGGGAAAGTAGACCAAAAGGAAATAACAATTATCAACCTATGTGCACCTAATGTCAACGCACCCAGTTTCATCAAACATACCCTGAAGGACCTAAAAGCATATATTAACTCCAACACAGTGGTTGTGAGAGACTTTAACACCCCATTATCATAAATAGATAGGTCATCCAAACAAAAAATCAATAAAGAAATCCTAGATCTAAAATATACCATAGATCAAATGGACCTAGCTGATGTCTACAGAGCATTTCATCCAACTTCTATACATTCTTCTTAGCAGCCCACGGAACCTTCTCCAAAATAGATCATATCCTAGGGCACAAAGCAAGCCTCAGCAAATACAGAAAATAGAAATTATACCATGAATTCTATCTGATCACAATGCAATAAAACTAGAACTCAACAACAAAAACAAAGACAAAAAACGTGCACACAGCTGGAAACTGAATAACTCATTGCTTCATGAACAATGGGTCATTGATGAACTAAAAGAGGAAATTAAAAAGTTCCTGGAAGTCAATGAAAATGAAACACAACCTACCGGAACCTATGGGACACAGCAAAGGCAGTCCTGAGAAGAAAGTTTATAGCCATGAGTGCATATATTAAAAAGACTGAAAGATCCCAAATCAATGACCTAATGATACATCTCAAACTCCTAGAAAAACAAGAACAAGCAAATCCCAAAACAAATAGGAGAGGAATAATAAAAATAAGAGTTGAAATCAATGAAATGAAACAAAAAAAAAAAACCATACAAAGAATTAATGCAACAAAAAGTTGGTTCTTTGAAAAAATAAACAAGATCAACAGACCCCTGGCAAACCTGACTAAAATGAGGAGAGAAAAAAACCCAAATTTGTAGAATCAGGAATGCAAAAGGGGAGAGAACAACAAACACCATTGAGGTCCAGGAAAACATCAGAGACTACTAAGAGAACCTATATTCAATTAAACTCGAAAATCTTAAAGAAATGGACAGATTTCTAGATACATATGACCATCCAAAACTGAACCAAGAGGATATTAATAAACCGAATAGATCTATAACACAAAATGAAATTAAAGCAGCAATCAAGAGTCTCCCCAAAAAGAAAAGTCCAGGACCTGATGGATTCCCTGCTGAATTCTATCAGACTTTTAAAGAAAAACTGACACCAACCCTTCTTAAATTGTTCCATGAAATAGAAAGGGAAGGAAAACTGCCTAACACATTTTATGAAGCCAGTATTACACTTACCCCAAAACCAGGCAAAGACACCTCCAGAAAGGAGAAGGGTAGGCCAATCTCCTTAATGAACATTGATGCAAAAATCCTCAGTAAAATAATGGCAAACTGAATTCAACAACACATCAAAAAGATCATTCACCACGACCAGTAGGCTTCATTCCAGGGATGCAGGGGTGGTTCAACATACGCAAATCAATAAATGTAATAAACCACATTAACAGAAGCAAAGACAAAAACCACTTGATCATCTCAATAGATGCAGAAAAAGCCTTTGATAAGATCCAACATCATTTCATGATAAAAGCTCTAAGAAAACTAGGAATAGAAGGAAAGTACCTCAACATTATAAAAGCTATATATGACAAACCTACAGCCAGCATTATACTTAATGGAGAAAAACTGAAACCATTCCCTCTAAAATCAGGAACCAGACAAGGATGCTCACTATCTCCACTCCTATTCAACATAGTACTGGAATTCCTAGCCAGAGCAATTAGGCAAGAAGAAGGAATAAAAGGAATACAAATAGGTAAAGAAACTGTCAAAATATCCCTATTTGCAGATGACATGATCCTATACCTTGAAGACCCAAAAAACTCTACTCAAAAGCTCCTAGACCCCATCAATAGCTACAGCAAGGTAGCAGGATATAAAATCAACATAGAAAAATCATTAGCATTTCTATACACTAATAATGAACAAACTGAGAAAGAATATATGAAAACAATTCCATTTAAATAGCCTCAAAAAAATCAAATACCTAGGTGTAAACCTAACAAAGGATGTGAACAACCTCTACAAGGAAAACTATAAACTCCTAAAGAAAGAGATTGAGGAAGACTATAGAAAGTTGAGAGATCGCCCATGCTCATGGATTGGTAGAATCAACATAGTAAAAATGTCCATACTCCCAAAAGTAATCAGCATGTTTAATTCCAATGACATTCATTAAAGAGATTGAAAAATCTGTTAAATTTATATGGAAACACAAGAGGCCACGAATAGCCAAGGCAATACTCAGTCAAAAGAACAATGCTGGAGGTATCATGATACCTGACTTCAAACTATATTATGAAGCAATAACAATAAAAACAGCATGGTACTGGCACAAAAACAGACATGAAGACCAGTGGAACAGAATAGAGGATCCAGATATGAAGCCACACAACTATAACCAACTTGTTTTTGACCAAGGCGCTAAAAATATACGATGGAGAAAAAGCAGTCTGTTCAACAAAAACTGCTGGGAAAACTGGTTAGCAGTCTGCAAAAAACTGAAACTAGATCCATGTATATCACCCTATACCAATATTAACTCAAAATGGATCAAGGATCTTAATATCAGACCCAAACTCTAAAGTTGGTACAGGAAAGAGTAGGAAACACTCTGGAATTAATAGGTATAGGAAAGAACTTTCTCAATGGAACCCCAGCAGCACAGCAACTAAGTGATAGCATAGATAAATGGGACTACATAAAACTAAAAAGTAATGTTCTCTAAACTGAAGAGAACATCCACAGAGTGGGAGAAAATATTTACCAGCTACACATCAAAGGACTGATAACCAGAACATATAGGGAACTTAAAAAACTAAATTCTCCCAAAATTAATGAACCAATAAAGAAATGGGCAAGTGAACTAAACAGAACTTTCTCAAAAGAAGAAATTCAAATGGCCAAAAAACACATGAAAAAGTGCCCACCATCTCTAGCAAAAAGGAAATGCAAATTAAAACCACACTAAGATTCCACCTCACCCCTATTAGAATAGCCTTCATTAGCAACACCAGTAACAACAGGTGTTGGCGAGGATGCGGGGGAAAAGGAACCCTCTTACACTGTTGGTGGGAATGTAAACTAATACAACCACTCTGGAAAAAAATTTGGAGGCTACTTAAAAAGCTAAACATTGATCTACCATTTGATCCAGCAATACCACTCTTGGGGATACACCCAAAAGACTGTGACACAGGTTACTTCAGAGGCCCCTGCCCACCCATGTTTGTTGCAGCACTATTCACAATAGCCAAGTTATGGAAACAGCCAAGATGCCCCACTACTGACGAATGGATTAAGAAAATGTGGTATCTATACACAATGGAATTTTATGCAGCCATGAAGAAGAACGAACTGTTACCATTTGCTGGTAACTGGATGGAATTGGAGAACATCATTCTGAGTGAGGTTAGCCTGGCCCAAAAGACCCAAAATCGTATGTTCTCCCTCATATTCGGACATTAGATCAGGGGCAAATGCAACAAGGGGATTGGACTTTGATCACATGATAAAGCAAGAGCACATAAGGCAGGTATGAGGATAGATAAGACACCTCAAAAACTAGATAGCCTTTGTTGCCCTCAACACAGAGAAACTAAAGCAGATACTTTAAAGCAACTGAGGCCAATAGGAGAAGGGGACCAGGAACTAGAGAAAAGGTTAGATCAAGAAAAATTAACCTAGAAGGTAACACACATGCACAGGAAATCAGTGCGAGTCAGCTCCCTGTGTAGCTATCCTAATCTCAACTTTTAAAAACCCTTGGTCCTTCCTATTATTGCTTATACTCTCTCTTAACAAAATTAGAGATAAGGGCAAAATAGTTTCTGCCGGTTAGCAAGGGGGAGGGGGAGAGAGGGAGGGGGCTTGGGGGTAGGGGTGGGGGGTGGGGGAATGGGGGAGAAATGACCCAAACATTGTATTTTTTTTTCTAAATTAAAAAAAAAAACATTTGTGGCCTGATAGGACAACTGGATTAAACATCTTTTAAAAAGGGCTATCTTGAAGAAGAATCAGCTTTAGAGATGACCTTGACATGCAGTGAATTAATCTTAACATGTGACAAAACATTATAAAATAATAAAAGAAAAAGACATGAGATCGTAGTTTACTTGTTAGGGTTTTGTATGAATTATTCCCTCAGAAGGCTCCTGTGTTGGTTTAGTTATCAGCTGGTGGCGCTGTTGAGAGATTATTGGAACCCATTGATGAGCTCATAGTTGAATAGGCTATTAGGAGGTGGGCCCTAGTTGGAGGAAGTTGGTCACTGGAGATTGATGGCTCCAGTGCTCTGCTTTGTCTCTGTTTCCTAGCGACCATGAGGTAAGCAACTTTGCTCCACCAAGACCTCTGCCCTAATTTTCTGCCTTGCCATAGGCCCATAAGAAGTCTTTCCTCCCTTAAGTTGTTTCCTCAGGTATTTTGCCACAGTGACAAAAAGCTAATTAACACATTACTCAAGATAAAAAAATTGGTCATGTGAACCTGTGATTCACAAACAGGCATTCTTAGTGCCTGGTTTGAGGTCAACAGTGACCAGGTTGGCTTTGGTACTTCTTTAAATTATACTCATTATTAAGCGCTCAATGAATAGCAACCATTCTCTTTTCCCTGGTGGTAATGTAATGGTGGTGAGGAAAGAATTCTGCAAGAGTAGATTTTAGTTAAGTCTAAAGTTTGGTCCTGTCAGGCTGGGGTTTTACATTTCGGGAACTGATTCTAGGAAACTGACCTGTTGGCTCTGTTGGGTCTCCAGGAAGAGTGCTGAGATTTTTATCTGTTCCCTGATACCTGGTGGGGAGGATTTTACTAGGCATGCTATCTTAAATAGTCACAAATGGTTAGAAAGTTATAAAAATAAAAAGCAATATGAAGACAGACAACAGGTGATTGCCAAGGACTGGGGAAGTAAAGAATGGGTAGTGATTGCTAATAGGTACAGAGTTTGCTTTGAAATTAGATAATGGTCATGCTTTTGCAGTGTTGGGAGCACACTAAAAAACCCAAAATTGTTTAAAAAAGAGAAAGAAGGAACACTTATTTTTTTATTGAAGTGTTGCCCAGTTCTAGAACTGAGAATAAAGCTAATTAAGATTTTTTAATTGTCATAATTTTGTGCTTTGGCATGGTCATTTTGAGATCGTAATAAGAACAGTTTTGGTGAAAGGTACAAAAGGTAGATGAACATTTTATTTACGAGAGAATGGGAGAACTGGAGAGAATGAGCATGGATGCAGCACCTCTGTCACTGTTTGCTTTATCTAGATTCTGCTAGCCTGTTTTTTAGTCGTCTTCTTGCAGATGTTAGCTCAAGTATCACTTTCTCAGAGAAGTATCCCTGATCAGTAAATTCTCCTCTTATAAATATACTCTTATTGTACAATATATCTTTACTTGCTACTATGTTATAAATACAGTTTCACAGTTTTATGTGCCATAATTTGATTAATGTATGTCTGTATCAGTAAAGGTTAAATACATTCCAAAAAAAGAAAACCCCACCATATGTTTTTGGCATATGGGTTTCTTTGGTGGGGACTGAAGGTCATGAAGCTTGATCCTCTGGTAGAGGAGCATGCAGCTGACTTCTAGTATAATTTTTGTGTTCTTTATTTACATTAATGGAATTTGTATTTTTGGCCTATATTTGTTGATGCCTTTTGTCATTATCATTAGTACAGTGCAGAATCCTTTCACATCTTTGTGCTGAGCTTGGTTTTCTTATCATCCATCTAGTTTTGTTTGTAGAATTATGTGCCTTTTTGGTTGTGTCTTATTTATATTAGTACATTATGTTTCTTAATTTCAAGAAGATGGTATGTATTTTCTTTTTATTCTATTAGTTACATGAATATTCTTTAAAAACATCTCATAGCAAAATTTTCTTTAATTTTTAGTGAGGAAACTAACATACAGTTGATTCTCATTAGTTAGTTGTTATAGTCTATATAGTTCCTTAAGACAATGAAATAGTGAATACTGATGTATTATTCCTAAGAGAAATATAGAATCAGGTTTTTGTGAATCTCCAGCTAACAACATTTTGTCCAATGGATTAGTATATAACCTTGTTTTATGTGTGTTTCTGTTTAAGAACACTTTAATGTGCTTTGTTGATTCATTAATACTGAATTTATAGCCTACACCATTTAAAATCATGCCTAAAAGACATTTATGTAACACACATTTTCTCCATAAAGCGCATCACACTGTTTTTGTGCTTAGTAACCACTAGACAGCACTTCAGTACTTACTTGGAGGCCATCTGAAGTAGTAAAGTCACGAATGGAAAGTTCCAAATGTGAACAGTAGGCATTGAATAGACCACAGAAAAGACACTTGCTAAAACATGAAGGCAAATGATTGCCTTCCTTGATTATACTTGGGAATATGTGTTGAGTGACTCCAATTTTTTGCTGCACTATGTGGATATTCATAAATGACTATGATTAAAATCTGAGAACTCCATATGTATGCATGTGCAGGATCAAGTCCTCCTCAACTGGACAATACCTCAGAAAATAGATCACTCATATAATATGCTCTTCCTTAATATAGTTACTGAAACGTGCATTCCAGGTTACTAAGAAAATAGTTAAAATTTAAAAACAAATATTCAAGGACAGGGATATATAGAACTAACAGTGTACAATAAAAATGAGTTAAACAGTACAAAATTGAAATCACTGTTGTTGATAAAGTAGTTTGGGCACATTGCTTCAGAGAAATAACATTGAATTTGGTTGAGGGAAAATTGGAAAACCCATAAAGACGTAGCAGCTATCATTAGAATTTTTGGTTATGCAGAAAGTACTTCCTTAGATTCACTCCAGTGATGATTATTCACAGGAAACAAATGTGAGATTTGTAGTTAAGAGAAAATGTTATTTAAAGTAGTTGTACATTCATTGTTTTCATTAAGAATTTTAGATTTTTTTTTGTTGCAAGAGTAAGAGGCAGGTGAAAAATCAAGTAAGAGAAAATGGGTATTTGAGATGATTTTTTTGTGTAGGTGGTAGCTAAACAATCTGGTGTTCCTAGAATCTGAAACACATATATCTTTGGCAAGTTAGCAGAGTAGCTGGCACAATGGTCTGTTCCTCTTAGGAAATTTTTATACCTTTTAGTACCTGATTTAATTTATTAGATCATTACTTATAGTTACCTTAATGTGAGTTTAATTTAAAAAAAATTCTGGGCTGGAAACATGGCTCAGGTGGTAGAGCATCTGCCTTCCAAGTGCAAAACCCTAAAATCAAACCCTACTTCTGCCAAACTCCCCAAAAACCACAACAAAAAGTCCCCCAAAACAAAATCTACAAAATATGGGCCAGAGATGTGGCTCAAGTACTAGAATGTCTGTGTAGTAAGCATGAGACCATGAGTTCAGACCCTAGTACTGAAAAAAAAAGTCTGTGTATGAGCTAGATGGGTGGCTATTGAAAAACAAAACCCAATTTTTTGAAAGCACAAACCTATAGGATAATATTTTACTAGAGTGGATAGTCAGCTAGGGAGATTGTTGAAACTGCTTCCAGTGGCAGTGCAAATTATGTTTTGAAGGATATAAATTTTATTACATCTAGTTTAATATAGTGAAGATTTAAATTTTCTATGTATTTTTAGTTTCTTTGTCTGTGTTTATTTGCTCTTCCATGGGATTGAGATAGTGTTTGTTTCCTGCCATATTTGTTTTCTAGTCAAATTGTTTTGGTCCCTTGGGGATGGGGATGTAGCTTAGTGGGAGAGCATGTGCTTAGTATGCAAGAGACCCTGAGTTCAGTTTATGCAAAAATAAAATAAAATCTTGTATTTGTGATAATCGTTTGGTTCATAAAATTTCAGCTATGTTCTCTTGTCCATGGTGATTATATTTGGCCTTTATAAAGTACAGTGCTTTTTTTTAACTTGGGAAAAGATTAAAAAATGTCACTGTGTTCCTGTTCTGTTCCAGTCCTCCAAATTTGAGGTCACTATGTGTTTGCTTGTTTGGATAAATTTATTTTCTTCTCTTTGTGGTAACGATGGCCAGGGCCATCTTTATACATGTTTTTCTTTGGCTCAGAAGGAACTGCTTGCTTAGGTCATTTTTTGTTTAAATCTCTTCCCACCATTAATGGTAGTTTTAGAAACTGTTCTTTAGTTGTGATGTGTACTTTATTCTTTAGCCATTTTAAAATTTATATATATATATGTGTATATATATATATATAAATTATATACTTGGGTTTTTTTTGGAGGGGGGAATAATTTTCCATGTTATTGTTACCTTGTTTTTTATTCTTTTTATTATGGCAAATCTGATGCATATACAAAATCAGAGAGAATAGTATAAATATTCCCAAGACCTTTTTCCAACTTCAGCAATTATTAAATGGTGACTGATTGATTTTGTTTCCTTTATGTTTCCACCTCCTATTCTACTCAAGATTATATGAAGTAAATTTCAGACAGTCATATATTTTAGCAACTTTTTTTTGGTGGTACTGGGGAAATTTTAATTTGTGAATATTTTAATATGTATTGCCGAAAGACAGGGACTCCCTTAAACCATACCACTATCCTTAAACTCTCAAAAATATCAACAATAACTCCTTAAGATCATTAACTATCCAGTTAGTATTGTCATTTTCTTTACATAAGTGGAAACTTTGGAAAAGAAGTCTTTAACATTTAAATTTACTAGACCTTTTAAATGTTATCTGTTGGTGTCTCATGTCAAAAATCTTCAGACGTTCAAGAGTATGTACTAGGGGACTGGGCATGTGGCTCAGTGGTAAAGCATTTGCTTAGCATGTGTGAGGTCTTGAGTTTGCTCCCCACCACTGAAAAAAAAGAAGAAAAAAGAATGTGTTAGTTACCTAGTGAAACAAACCATTGGTGCTTTTCTTATGTTCGATTAATGGCACAGTGTTGCACTGGTTATTTTTGAGATAGGGTCTCATTTTGTGCCCTGGCTGGCCTGTACTGCGATCCTCCTTTTTGTGCTTCTCTGCATAGCTGGGATGACAGGCATGCTCTGCTATTCCCAGACATTGATTGAGATGGGTCTTTTGAACTTCTTCATGCCCAGACTGGCTCTGAACCATGATCTTCCTGATCTCCCCCTCCCAGGTAACTAGGATTATAGGCTTGAACCATCATGCCCGATCTAAAATCTGAGACTTCTTGAGTGCCAACGTGATTCCACAAGTGGAAAATTCCACACCTGACCTCATGAATGGGGCCCAGTCAAACTCAAGTATGATAAAGATAGCATATAACCTTATAACCTTGGGAATATGTGTATAAGAAACAAATGAATTTTGTGTTTAGACTTGGGTTACATACTCAAACTATCTCAGTATGTGCAAATTTTCCAAAATGTGAAAAAAAATACATAGCCTGAGACATTTCTGTTTCCAAACATTTCTGATAAGGGATCTTCAGTGTGTTCAAATTTCTTATGATGATGAGGTTAAAAGGTATTAAATCAGGCATATCTCAGAAATTCTTAGTGTTCTGGTAAACCCAGGATTCTGTGCATCAACAATAGAAATCAAACCTTTGCTTGAAGGTTTTAATGGGAAAAGAAAAGTTGATACTTTAAAAAAGTCACTTGGCTTTTTTCCCGCCTTAGTTGTGCTGATGCTATATCTGTTTTGCGTTTTCCTCTGACTGCTGGTTTTATTTGGATCAAATAGTTGAAGGCAGAGATAACAGGGAAAGTTTTTAGTCTTTTCCTTAACTGTAGAAACCATGTCCTGTTGCCAGGTTTCTGAACTTTTGGTTTCTACCTCGAGTCTCTGTGTGCTAGACCCAAGAAATTGGGTAATGTTTCTTCTGTTAATGTAGTGCTACTTGTATAAGATAAATACAATAAACTTTTATTCACTTTCTTTCCTTCTTATTTCTTATTTCATAGGTAGATTACTTTTATCTACCTATGTGATGGCATATATACATTGTATATATTATACATTATGTGATGGTAGAAGAGATAATAACCTAGAATGTCTTCATTCCTATTCTAAGTAGGAGTGTAATGGTTACTAATCCTTGGAAAGATAATATGCTAGTGAAGATACTTCTCAACTGAGGATTTCTAGTATTCTGCAATTTGCGAAGGAAACATTTCTTTTTGCCTCAACTTCTTCATCCATATTATATATTTTTTAATATACAGATATTCTGAAAATAATTTATGTGTAGACTTTTTAGAGCTCAGAGATACGGAGATCAACTACTCCAGCCCCTTACTTTTTAGATAAAGAAAACAGAAAGTTTACAAAGGTTAGATGCCCAGAAAGAAATCAAGATTTTTGACTGTTTTATGTGCATGTGCAGCATGACACAACATAATTTTAAAACTACACTGGCTTTTGCAAATATTAGATAGTGACCCAAAGATCACTATTTGTTAATACTAACAGAGAAGGGGGAGCTACAATTATGTGTGCTTTTTTAGTGTATTATGTTACCCCACCCCCCAATTACACCGTAGTATTAATTTCTACCTGCTGGATCCAAAGCCTATGTTGAGTCTTAAGCCAAATTTATGGAACTCTGATATGTATAGCTGACAAATCTTGGTTTTCTAGGTAAGAAGTGACACTCGAATAGATTTCATATATAATTATAGTAGAAAAATCAAAATCAGTATTCATTAAAAATTTTGAGGAATGGAGGCATTGATCAAGTAGTAGAGCACTTGACTAGTAAGCATGAAGCCCTGATTCAAAACCCAGTACCACAAAATTTTTTAAGTATATTCATTTTTGAAGTATATTCCATTTATATAATTATCTACAAAATATTGCTTTGTAAGCTTCTCTAAACTACAATATAGTACATGGCTCAAAATTATTTTACACAACTGAGTCTGCCTAGAATTGAGTATTAGTATTAGAAAGATAGCCTGTCAAAATACATTTTATGTAAGGAATATAATTATAGAAACCACTAGATATTTTAGGTAGTAAGTAAAGACCTGTATCAGTCTCTCTTAAAAGATTGGTTGTTGCAAATTTAGTTTTTTCTGATTTTTTTTTTTTACTTTATTGTTTTGCTTTTTTAAAATTTATTTTTATTGTGCTGGGTGAGGATACATTGTGGCATTTACAAAACTTCTTATATCAAATATATCCTACTTGAATTCACCCCCTCTACCATTCTCCTTTATCCCCTCTTCCTCCTATTTCTGGAATAGTTTCAACAAGTATCATTTTTCCATTTACATACATGTGTACTCAGTATTTGCACTATATTCACCATTCCATACCCCTTCTCCTCTTTCTGGTACCAACCTCCTCAGGCAGGACCTGTTCCACCCTCCTTTTTTCTGATTTTGTAAAAGGAAGAAAATAAAATGACATTTTTGTTTATCTAAGATAGCAGGGAGTTTCCTTGTGACTCTGATTTTTATTTAATCTGGAGATAGTATAATAATGCTAAAGAAATTTAAAAAATAGTAGGCCACTGAATTAGCTGTTGCTATGATAATGCTGTGTAACAATACAAAAAGGTTTGAGGGCTTACAAAAATATTTAAAAAAATAAATCTAATGGCTTCATGTATCTGCAAGAGTGACTCTACTTCAGTCTGGGAACTGAGTTCAGATTTTTTTTCATGTCTCATTTGGGTTCATTGGTTCCTGGTGCATGATCATCTCGTGATAGATGGCAAAAGCTCAAGAGACCAAGCCAAATCACTTAAATACATTTAAAGTCTGTACTCAAGTTTTGTCTACTCATAGTTCAGTGACAAAAGCAAATTACATGACTAAGCAGGGAAAGATGCCGTACTTACTCTATTGCAAGGTATTACAAAGTCATATGGCAAGGGACATAGATGTATAGTTTTATGACTGGAAGGAAGTAAAAAAACTAGTAGCAATAATAATGTTCTATTATAGGCATCTATAAATCTTACCATTATAACATATATTTTATTAAAACAATACATTTTCATGTATTACATTGTATGTATATGTACTTATATATTCTTGTAACAGGGTCTCACTATGTAACTTTAGCTGTACTAGAACTTACTTTGTAGCCCAGGCTGGCCTTGGACTCTAGAGCCTTATGCCTTAGACTCCTGAATGTTAGGATTACAGATATGTATCACCATGCCTGGCTATATTACATTGTATTTGTATGACATAATAATATTACCTAGCAATAGTCATCTGTCTAGCATTTTAGATTATCTTTTTGTCTTATAATGGCTTCCTATTTTGGTTATATAACTTTCTTATGTTGCCTTTAAGTCATCCTTTGACTGAAAGCATCATTTGTATTATATCTCCCCCCCTCAAACCAGCTTTATTTCAAGTAAGTCTTTGCTTTTTTCCCCCGGCACTGCACAGTTAATTTGGGAAATTATTAACTTCAGATTCTTTCCTCTTCCTTCTATTAGACTTCTGTTGTTATATCCAACCATACTGCCCTCTACAGCTTATTAAAGTATATTTTGAATGCCTTTTTGTTAGCTTAAAATTTATGTTAGCACTTATTAGGCTTCATGTGCCAGAAATGCATTATAAACTAGCTTAGGCAAAAGGATTTTTTTTTGGAAAGGATATTACATACAATTAAAGGAACAGTGGATTTATCGACTCAAAACTCTCTAGCTTCTCTGTGTTTAGCATTTACTTTTCTTTCTCACTGCACACTGAATTTCTTCTTATGAGGAAAAACATGGCCATCCACAGTTCCTAGTTTACATCTTAAGTTTCTGCTGTAAAAGAGATATTGTCATGATGATCTCTCTGGTTACCAGTCCAGAAATCTTAAAAACTGTGTTAATTGGTTTAGCTTAGATTCAGTGTCCACTTTTACATCAGTTGGGCTGTGGGGTTGAGATTTCTATAAAAGCTATGGTTGCATTTGAGGGAAAGCTTATTCCCAGGAAAAAAGGTTTGGGGATTATTTCTGGACAAATAAAAATAGGTATCCATTAAAGAAATGTGAGTTGATAAACTTTTTTGTGTCTTTTTCCAGGGTCAAAGGCATTAATTATATGTATATTTGTGTGCTTTTGCCTGAGAACTACAAAAGTGGATGGGTTGTTTAGAAGATCAAGGGCATGGTAGTTTTTTTTTTTTTTTCCCTTGGATTGACTTAGTTCTTTTAAACACAAGTTTTGGTTGGCCAATGTCCTATGTTATTCATGTCCATTTTCTTATTGCAAATAGTATTTTCTTTTCTGTATTTATAATGGTTATACTGTAGTCATTCTAATTCTTATGCCCAATAGTCTCCCAGTCTATCCAATTTAGGCACACACTTAGTTTTTAGGTTTCTATTTTAGTTCAAAAGCCACTTGAAAATGAATAGTTGTAACATGTAATCCAAAAGCAAGAAGTGGGCTAGCCACATTTGGCACATAAGGAAATTAGATAATATGCACTACAATTTTGTACTTTTGTATGTGTTTAGTTATTTTGGGAAGAAAATAGCTTCCAGTTAGCCTTTGTTGAATGTTGTTATACTGTTTCTAGTACATATGTAAAGATTGTAGTTTTAGGCATCCAAGTGAAGTGCTTGCTCATTTAGCAAAAATTAAATGGTATTAAAGTAAGAGTTAAGGGCTGGTGGAGTGGCTCAAGTGATAGAGCACCTACCTAGCAGGCATGAGGCCTTGAGTTCAAACTGTAGTGCCACCAAAAAACAAAACAAAAAACCAAAACAAAGTAAGAGTTAAAAGCTATTTCACTTGGTAGAATTGCTGTATGTGTGTGGATAAGTGTATCTTTATATAAATCAATTCAATCAAAATAGTTATTGAGCTCTTTTCAGTTCAGAGCATTAGAAAACGGGATAGATAGAAGGAACTCTCTCTCTCTTTCTCTCTCTCTCTCTCTCTCTCTCTTCCTGTAACACTCATAAGTTTTCTGTCCCATATTCTTATATACCTTTATGATGTCCAGAAGATGAAATTGTTTATGGCTAGATTATAGTTCCCAAAATCTTTTTTTTTGCACCTGAAGAGATATAAAAATCCTTACAGCATAAATTTTATTCTGATTTCTGAATTATAACCGGCCAGCCTTTTAACCAAAAAGTTTTGTTTTTATGCACTTCTCTATTGAACATGCTGGGTTGAAATTGAACGTATTTGTTTTGAGTTCACAAAATAGAATGCTCCATATTATTTTTACAATGTCTGAGAGTTTTCCAACTGCTCTTTCTTTTGATCCTAAATAATAGATTGCCATACATAAAGAGAAAGTTAACATTTTGTTATAGTGCTCTGCTGCATAATAGTAGACTTAATAAATTAAATTTTGAGTTGACTTGTTGGAATATAGATCAGGAACTGATTGGATTCTTTTTTATATTGCATAGATGAGAATCTTAAGAATAAATTACTTTAGAATTCATTTAGTCCAACTTCCTACCCCATGTTGTAGTCCATATTTCCATATCCAAAATAATTGATGGAGCCCGTACTCTATCATATGTTTGGTTATATTGATTAATTTTTGAATGTTGAGCCAGTCTTGCGTAATTCTTGTATAACTTTATAATTTTATTTATACATTGTTGGATCTAGTTTTCTGTTATCTTTTTGAGGATTTTTATATTTGTGCTATTAGAGATATTGGTCTTTTTAGTTTCCTTATAATCCAGTTTTGATATTAGGCTAATGCTGACCTCACAGAATGAATTAGGCAGTGTTCCTTCTGTTTTCTGGAAGACTTTGTAGCAAATTGACATTATTTCCTTCTTCAGAGTTGGTACACAGGTCCAGGTGCTGGTGGCTGACACCAGTAATCCTAGCTATTCAGGAGGCAGAGATCAGGAGGATCATGGTTCAAAGCCAGCCCTAGCAAATTGTTTGAGAGACCCTGTCTCTAAAATATCCAACACACTTGAGCTGGCAGAGTGGCTCAAGTGGTAGAGTGCCTGCTTAGCAAGCTCACGGCCCTGAGTTCAAACCACAGTACTGCGAAACAAAACAAAACAAGCTTAGTAGAGGGCAGATATGGGTGGCACACATCTGTAATTCTAGCACTTGGCAGTATGAGGCAGGAGGATCTCAAGTTCAAGGCTAGAGAAAGTTACTAGTGAGACCTTGTCTTAAAGACAAGACTGGAGTTTGAATTCAGGGCCTTGTGCCTGCTAGGTAGGCGCTCTACCATGTGAGCCACTCCCCTAATCCTTGATTTCTGTATTTGTTTTTTAGAGTTTCTGTCACTCTGCTTATAGTATCCCATATGTTCTTGCATGCTTCATACTTTTTCCATTAGATCCTTTAACATAATAATCACTGTTATTTTAACTATTTAAATTTCCTGCCTGATAATTTCAACAACTGTGTCATAGCAGTCTAGTCCTGATGATTGCTTTGTAGAATGACTTATAATTTTTTCTTGGAAGCTAGACATGTTGGTATTTGGAGCTGAGGAAAATTGCCTTTTTAGTGTAAGTAATGTTGATCTGATGAGTTGGGCTCTGCTGAATGCTTGCTGTGTTTGTAGGTGCCAGAGGCTCTATAGTCCGATGTTATTTTAGTCTCCATTGGCTTTGGGTTTTCCTAAGTATTCCTCCTTGTAGAACCTGTCTCCTGAAGTTTCTTTGATCTGCAATCAGCTATTATCATCTTAGAGCTTGTTGGTGTGATACTAAGTTGTATGTGTGTGAGTGCTTATGTGTATGTTTCGGGGGAGGGAGGGTGACATGTAATTTTTGGTTAAGTCTCAGTCTTTCAGTGGGCTTAAATCTTGGAGCTGTGACCTTTACAAGTATTTCTCCAGTGCTATAGCTTTTTTCCTCCAGCCTTCTACTGTATTCCTCTGTTTCAGTATTTCCAATCTATTTCCTTGAAACTTTGATACCTGTTGACTCCCTACCCCAACATGGGCAGAAAGGATGGAGGGGGCTGGAGTGGAAGGAAGTCCCTTCCCTCAGGTAAAATAAGGCTCTGGCAAAATTTTTCTGGTAAAGCCATGAAGAATAGGGCTTTGTTATGGAGAAAGTTCTTGCTATATACTACAAGGATTACTTTTTCTCTCTACCTGCCAGAGCCAAGAAGGGCATCTTTGTTGATCTTCACTGTGAGAACATGGTAGGATTCCAGGAGGTAAAGCCAACCAAAATGTGAGGGCATTTCCTAATGCACTTTTCCACTCTTACGTTATTCTACATGTAGTCTCTAGTGGTCTTTCAAAATGCCATTTAAATGTTCCTACCAGGTTAGGGCTCCAGCAGCTTCTGCTTCATATAAACCAGTCTCAGTTGCTGTGTCTCTTTGGATGTGCATCTCTGGATTTTGATGTCAGTTTGTCCTGTGACCTCAGTTCTCTGATGGAACAAGAAAAGCTGTTGAGTTTTTTTTTTTTGTTTGTTTTATTGTTGTGCTGGGTGTACATTGTGGCATTTACAAAAGTTCTTATATCAAATATATCATACTTGAATTCACCCCCTCCACTGTTCTCCTTTATCTCCCCTCCTCCCATTCCTGAAATAGTTTCAACAGATATAATTTTTCCATTTACATACATGTGTACACAGTATTTGCATCATGTTCACCCTTGTAAACCCTTTCCCCACCTCTTCCCTCTCCCACTGGCACTCCCCTCCCCCTGGACCTGTTCTGCTCTCTTGTTTTGTATAAGAAAAAAAGAAAAAAAAAAAAGACATTTTTGTTTGTTTAAGATAGCTATTCAGGGAGTTTCCTTTTGACACTTCCATGTATATAGGTATTATAGCCTGATTTGATTCATCTCCTTTTTTTTTCTTCTTTTTATCTTAGTCCCTTTCTTATGGTAGTTTCAACTGTTTTAAAGATTCTGTATTCATTCTTGTATAGAGAATACATCAACCATATTCACTTTCTTAACTTCCTTCTTTTACCCTCTCCCCTCTCAAATGTGACCTCCCCTTAGTGTGACTTGTTTTTCATAATATTGCTGAATTTGTATTAGATCTATGTTCCACATATGAGAAAACGTGGCTTTTGGCTTTCTGAACCTGGCTAATTTCACTTAAGATGATGTTCTCCAGTTCTATACATTTACCTGCAAGTGACAAAATTTCCTTCTTTATAGCTGAATAAAATTGTATATAGGTACCACATTTTCATTTTTTTAAATTTCTTTTATTCATATGTTCATACAATGTTTGGATTATTTCTCCCCGCCTTCTCCCTGACCCCGTTCTTTCCCCTGCTCCCTCCTTCTCCCTCCCTACACCCCCTCACTACCAGGCAGAAACTATTTTCCCCTTATCTCTAATTTTGTTGAAGAGAGAGTATAAGCAATAATAGGAAGGACCAAGGGTTTTTGCTAGTTGAGATAAGGATAGCTATACAGGGAGTTTACTTGCATTGCTTTCCTGTACATATGTGTTACATTCTAAATTAATTCTTCTTGAACTAACTTTTTGTCTAGTTCCTGGTCCCCTTCTCCTATTGGCCTCAGTTGCTTTAAAGTTTCTGCAGTAGTTCCTTTGCATTGAGGACATCAAATGCTATCTTGGTTTTTTTGGGTTTCTTGCCTATCCTCATACCTCCCTTCTATGCTCTCACCTCATCATGTGATCAAAGTCCAATCTCCTTGTTGTGTTTGCCCTTGATCTAAAGTCCGCATATGAGGGAGAACATACGATTTTTGGTTTTCTGGGCCTGGCTAACCTTGCTCAGGATGATGTTCTCCAGTTCCATTCATTTACCTGCAAATGATAAGATTTCATTCTTCTTCATGGCTGAGTAGTATTCCATTGTGTATAAATACCACATTTTCTTAATCCATTCATCATCTTGGCTGTTTCCATAACTTGGCTATTGTGAATAGTGCCGCAATAAACATGGGTGTGCAGGTGCCTCTGGAGTAACCTGTGTCACAGTCTTTTGGGTATATCCCCAGGAGTGGGATTGCTGGATCAAATGGTAGATCAATGTTTAGTGTGGAACCACACTAAGATTCCACCTCACCCCTATTGGAATAGCCATGATTAGCAACACCACAAACAACAGGTATTGGTGAGGATGTGGGGAAAAAGGAACCCTCACACACTGCTGGTGGGAATGTAAACTAGTACAACCACTGTGGAAAAAAATTTGGAGGCTACTTAAAATGCTAAACATTGATCTACCATTTGATCCATCAAGTGGTTTTTGTCTTTGCTTCTGTTAATGTGGTGTATTACATTTATTGATTTGTGTATGTTGAACCACCTCTGCATTCCTGGGATGAAGCCTAGTTGCTTGTACCACATTTTCTTACTCCATTCATCAGTAGTGGGGCTCTAGGCTGTTGCCGTAGCTTAAAGCTGTTAATTTTTTGTTGTTGTTTGTTTGTTTTTGGTGGAACTGGGTTTTGAACTCAGGACTTTCTGCTTGCAAAGAAGGAGCTTTACCGCTTGAGCCACACCTCCAGTTCAAAGCTGTTGATTTTTAATGTGTTCAGCTTTTTCTTGTTGTAAGGAAGGGAGTGATGATTTCTAAGCTCTTTAGCTGAAACTGGAAGTTGGCTTGTCTTTTTATTATTGACTTGTTAAGAGTTCCTCATAAAATCTTGATATAAGACCCTTATCAAATACATGATTTGCAAATATTTTCTCTACCTATGAGTCTTTTTTTTTTCAGATGCTGAGGATGAATCCTAGGGCCTCACTCAGGCTAGGCAAGTGCTCTACCACTGAATTATATGCATAGTATCCCTTTCCTTTTATTTTGAAACAGAGTCTCTTTGTGCAGCCCAGGCTCAGCTTGAGTTCTTGATTCTCTTGCTTCAGGCTCTCAAGTTCTGGCATTACAGGCCTGGCTTTGTGAGTTTTCTTTTTGTTTTATTCAAGATACCATTTTTAGCATAAATACTGTAAATTTTTAGACAGTCCAGTTTATGCATTTTAAATTTTTGTTCTTGTGCTTTTGGTATCAAATCTAGGGTACAATACTTTGCCCAAGGACATGAAGATTTACT
Source organism: Castor canadensis (assembly GCF_047511655.1). Lineage (NCBI taxonomy): Eukaryota > Metazoa > Chordata > Mammalia > Rodentia > Castoridae > Castor > Castor canadensis. The sequence goes on along the minus strand of NC_133396.1, from coordinate 88,594,535 downwards.
CTTACCTTTTCTCTAAGAGTTTTAAAATTTTAGCTCTTACATTTATAATCTATGATCTATTTTTGAACTGTTTTGTGCATGGTGTGAGGGAAAGGTCCAACTTTATTTATTTATTTGCCAGTGCTGGTGTTTGAACTCAAGGCTTTGCACTTGCTAGCAGGTGCTCTATCGCTTGAACCATACAAACATCTCTTTTTGCTCTGGTTATTTTGAAGATAGGGTTACCTTTTTTGTCCTGACCAGGACTGCAATCCTCCTGTTTTATGCTTTTCACAGCAGTTTGGATACAGATATGTACTACCACACCCAGCCTTTTCTGTTGAGATGGGATCTCACAAACTTTTTGCCCAGGCTGGTATGGACCTGTGATCCTCCTGATGTCCACCTCCTGAGCAGGATTTACAGGTGTGAGCACTAGTACTTGGCTATTTTTTTTTTTCTTTTCTTTTGGTGGTGTTATTGGGGTTTGAACTCAGGACTTTGCACTTGCCAAACAGGTGCTTTACCATTTGAGCCATGCCCCAGCCATTTCTGCTTTAATTATTTTGTCCTGGTTGGCCTAGATTGTGATACTCCTATTTGTGCCTTTGAGATGACAGGCACATACCACCATGCCCATCTTTTTATTGGTTGAGATGGGGCTTTCTAACTTTTTGCCCAGGCTGGCCTCAAATGGTGATACTCCTGATTTCTGCTTCGTGAGTAGCTGGGATTATAGCTAATAGTCACCATGCCTGGCCAACTTCATTATTTTGCATGCAGACAGCTAAATTGTCCTAGTACCATTTGTTGAAAAGATTGTTCTTTCTCATTTAAATACTATTGCTTTCAACTTTTCTTGTCTGTTGAGATATTTTAAAGTATCACTTTGCCTTTCTCTCTTTCTATATTTTTTTGGTGGTACTGGGGTTTGAACTCAGGGCTTTGTGCTTGTTAGGCATGTACTCTACCACTAGGCATGTACTCTACCACTTGAGTCACCCTGGCAGCCCTTTTTTGTGTTGGGTATTTTCAAGATAGGGTTTCACAAACTGGCTTTGATCTGTGATCCTCCTGATCTCTGCTTCCTGAGCAGCTAGGATTACAGGTGTGAGCCATTGAAACCCAGAGACATTTTAGATTTTTGAGTAGTGTGCAAATTTGATAAACATGTCATCTTTGTATCAGGTTCAAAATCAACTGAATAAGGTAGCATTAAGCACATTTCTTTTTTTTTTCTTTTATTCATATGCACATACGATGTTTGGGTCATTTCTTCTCCCTTCTTCCTGTCCCCTCCCTTACCCCCCACTTCCTCCCTCTCCCCCCCACCCCTCGCTACCAGGCAGAAACTATTTTGACCTTATCTCTAATTTTGTTGAAGAGACAGTATAAGCAATAATAGGAAGGACCAAGGGTTTTTGCTAGTTGAGATAAGGATAGCTATACAGGGAGTTGACTCGCATTGCTTTCCTGTACATGTGAAGCACATTTTTAAATATGCCTATGACCTTTTGTGGCAGTGTTTTGTGCTTATAATGAAGGTTGTTTTAATTTCTGAATAGAATGAGAAAATTGTTCTGAGGAGGTACCAAAATTACATCTAGTAAACTAAGAGCTTTCTTGTTAGTCTGGCAGAATATCTTAAAGGTTTGAGTCATGGCTCCACGTTTACTATTTGTGAGAACTTTGGCCTGGTTGGCTTTTTTAAAACTGTCTTTCTTTCTGTTCCTGAATAAGTCCTTTTTTTTATATCTAGGCTTTTGTATTTGCTGTTTCTTCTGGTAGAGTTTTTTTTCCTCAATTATTTCCATAGCTCACTTGTTCTTATTAAACTCAAATATCAAATAGGCATTTTGTAGTACTTATTCTGTGATCCATTTGTTTTCTTCTATATTGTCTGTCTCTTCCATTAGAATGTTAGCTTTAGGGAAGACAAATTAGCAGTTTTCTTCATGCATGTAGTTTCTGGTGCACAATAAGGACTCATTGAATATGTGTTAAATGCATAAATGAAAACTGATACTTGAAAGAGTCAATGATATTAAGGTAGGAGGTAAGAGTAGAACCCTAAAGTGGGGAAGAATTTACTGTGATTAAGGAGCTATGATGAGAAAGTGACAGAGGCAGATGTGCATTAAGCCCCATAAGTCCTGCCAGATACTTTGGATTTTATTTGAATTAGAGTGAAGAGGTGTTAGTCTGGAGTTTTAATTTAATTTCTGTTCCAAAAAGTTTCTTTGGTAGTGGGCGAAGAGTACATTGAGGGGAACAATAGTTGAGATAGGTGACTGATTGGGAGACTTTTGTAGTAGATGGTGGTAGTGGACATAATGGCAAATGGATAGATGTGGGATTTATTTTGGATGTGGGGCTCACCAAGACTTGCTGATGAGAAGAGTGAAGAAGTAGAGGTGAGTCAAGGATAATATCCAGGTTTCTTGTTTGAGTAACTTAGTGTAAAATGGTGTTACTTACTGAAGTGGGAAATATGGGTGAGAAACAACTTTGGAGGAAACAGTAGAAATTCTATTTTAGTCACATTTTACTTAAGATACTGATGAGACTTTTACTAGGAAATGTCAAGTAGAGTGTTGGATTCCAAGTCAGAAAGTTAGAAGAGACATTTGAGTTGGGATAGAAATTTGGGAGACTTCTAGCATATGTACAGTTATGCTTTTTTAAAATCCATGGCAATGAGAGACATGGCTTTTAACACACTCTACATTTTTGGAAACATACAGCATGCAAAGTGGGAAAAACCTTTAGAAACCAGATGAATGTGCTTGAAGTTTTTTTTTTTTTTTTTTTAAGGATATTAACATGCATAACAGAAATAAATGTTGGCTAACCCAAGAGTATAAATATTCTTTGTTTTGGTATTCCTGGGAGTTTTGAGTTTTGATAAAGTTGGAAAGTGATTTTTAAACTTGAAGTTGGAAGTTTTTTTCCCCCCAGGAGTAATGGTGTTAGTGTCACCTAATGGCAAAGTAGAATATTGCAGTCGTATTTGTATGTGGCAATGAAAAGAGTAGCCCAATTAGAGGAAAAGAGAACATTTCTGAGAGAATTTTGTGCATAGGCTTGCTGTGGTTTATAGGGTCCTGTGTTCTTTAGCCCAGCCTGCTTACCCTGCCCCTCTATCACAGTACTCATTTGATCACTGTACAGATTGTGGAATATATGGGTTTTTTGTTTTGTTTTGTTTTTTAGAATTTAGCTTATGTATTTACCTCTTAGTGTGTGTGTGTGTGTGTGTGTGTGTGTGTGTTTTCCCTACTACCTTACTTAAGGATATCCTCACACTTCTCGTAGTTTCTCTGTCACATTAGCCTGTTTTGTTTTCTTCACAGCCTTTAGGGTGGTTTGGGATTAACTTTTTTTCCTTACCACCTTGTTTGTTTCCTCATCAGTATGTAAGCTCCAGAACAGCAGGGTACCTATCTGCCTTGTTCATTCATGGAATCCCAGGACTGAGTACAATGTATGCTATATAGTAGATATCTTCAGTCAAGATTAGTTGTTTGAGTATATGAACTTTAAGATATGATAAGAATTTTGAGTATCTGTGAGGGTATAGATCTGTCCAGAAAACAGACTTATACTATATTTGATTACTGAAACTTAATTTGCTACATGAATGCAATATGAAAATGTTCCTTTATTTGTGTGTGCTAATAAGTGTTAATGTGTCTGGAAAAGAAAAGATGCATGGCTTAGGGTGTTCAATTCTAGTCATAATACTTCAATGATCCAGGAAAAATATTTAAAGATACTTGGTTTTGGTCTTGAGGAGATAAGTTTCTTGAAAGCACTTGAATTTAATTGATAAATTGAAAGGATATATATTTTTTGAGACAGGTTTTGTTATGTTGCCCTTGCTATGTTGAATTCCTGGGTTTAAGCAATCCTCCTGCCTCAGTCTTCTGAGTAGCTAGGACTTTGGTGTGTCGTACTCTGTCCAGCTGAATTTATTATGTGTGTATGTACATGCATATGCACGTGTGCATGCATGTGTGAATTCGTATCTAGTAACATGCTTAATTATTTCCTCTATTAAAAATAATAAAAGCAGTATTTCTAAATGAAGTAAGAGCATTAAATAGAGGTAAATTTCTTTCATTGAAATCTGGGCGTGTTTGTATATTTTTCAGGGAACAATATGGTTCTTTTAATCTGGAAACTGAAGAGTGAAGAGAGTATATTTCCATTATGTAGTACAGTCTAAGAAGATAGCCTTCCTGATTTTGAGATAATCACCAAGTCAGCAGTATTCTTCTTCACATAACCATTTTTAAAGCTTCAGTAGTTCATTTTTAATTTATGTTTTTAGTCATATATATGTGTGTGTGTATGTGTGTGTGTATATATATATATATATATATATATATATATATACATATATATACATATATTTAATATCCTTGTAGGTTTGCCAGGTGTATGTGGGAAGAGAAGTTTGCAGAACTGAAATGGAGGTCAGAGCTTCATTACAGAAGGTTAGTGGGTCATCTGATTCTGTGGCTACACTGAACAGTGAAGAATTTGTTTTGGTTCCTCAGCATGCGGATGATACATCTATAAAAGATGATGAAAAACCTCAACTGAAGGTATTTTTTTCTTTTCTAATGACATTATTTTAATTATTGTTCTTCTCTTTTAAAGCATTGTAAGGTTATCTGGAATGGCATGTAAAAAGCTTAAAATTTGCTCAAGTATTGACCTTGAGAATAAAAATCAGTGTTTGATTTATCCAGAATCTAAGTATTTGGTTTGAGTATTTTTAAGTTTTTGCATTTGGTTATTTATTTTCCAATTTGGAATTTTAGAAGGAAGAAATAGAAGGGAAAATAGAAGAGAAAGTAATTGGTGAATTAAACTTAATGGCTACATCTTACATAAATTTAATAATAATAATCCTTTAGTGAAACTAATAATCTTCCTCTAATTTAGTTGGTTTTATCCTTCAGAATTTTCTTGTTTTACATGCATGTGAAATTAGATATAACTGTATAAATTCTTAATATTCAATCACTATTTAAATATTTAGGTTGTTTTCATTTTTTGTAGAAATGAAATATTTTCACAGAATTAATTTACAGAATTAAAATAGGATTGAAAAAGGAATTTTCTTGCTCTGTCTGTAGATAGTTTCTAATGGTGATGAACAATTGGAAAAAGCCATGGAAGAGATTTTGAGAGATTCTGAGAAAGTTCAAAGCAGTTGTCTTGTTGATTGTCAAAGTTCCAATGAGATTTCAGACCATTCATTTGGAGATATTCCAGCCAGTCAAACAAATAAGCCATCTCTTCAATTAATTTTGGACCCATCTAACACAGGTATTATACTGAACTCTTAGAAACCATAAAGGAACTGGAATGTGATAACAAAAAATTTAAAATGAAAATTAGAAAACCCTTTTATTTTTTATTATTACACTTTTTTTTTTTTTTTTTGGACAGTGTCTCCTATGTAGCCCAGGCTGGTCTTGAACCTGTGATCCTTTTGCCTCAGCCTTGGAGTGCAGAGAGTATAGACATGTACTACCACGCCTGGCCTTGGGATCCCCCCAACTCGAACTCTTTGTTTTGTTTTATAAGATCAGGATCACTAGGCTTTCAGTTTTGGTTGAGAGGTCCCACTCTGGTTCTTATGTTTTGCCCATATGTTAGCCTGTAAAATCAGTGTTCTTTGAGAATGAAGACTATGTCTGCGACCTCATTTTATCTGCAGAATTTGGCACATTGTATGTTCTCAATAGTTATTGAACAAATGAATGAATTTTTGGGCATAGTGGATACTGTCTTTCATATGATACGCTTTTTATTCAGTTTAACTACATTTATTTTATAGTTGGTAAAAATTATACATGAAATAGCACATCAACTCCTCCATCAGTGTATTTAATGAAAAATGTTCATGAATGAGTTGGATTTGTACTCTGAATACCAGCTAGTAAGTAAGGGTGCTTTTGGGTACAAGAAAACAACAACTCCAACTTCAGCTGGAAACTGAAACTACTTCAGAAGTAGTTTGATTTTGGCTCTGGTAAGGTTTTTTTTTAATAAACTACTCAGCTCAGATTTTGTCTGTGTCATCATTTTCCATTAGCTGGCTTGGGTCAAAGTAACAATTTGGCTACCAGCAGAAATTGGTAGGTAAGGCTAGGTGATCTGTTCATGCCTGGTTGGATTGAGAAAGAGTTCATTGTTTTACTGATTGAACAAAACATGACTTTCACTCTGATTTAAACAATGAAATAAACTGATATAGGTTGTGATACATTCCGACCCCTCAATGTCTCACTCTGACAGAGGGGATGGGATTATTCTGATTGGCTTAGGGATCTGATGATCTAATTTTGAATCTTGGTATAGGATAAACATAGGTGTAAGTCAAATTGCTAAACAGTGGTATATGACGGAATATATGTAGGGAATGCAATCATAATGCATACCATGGCAAGGATGATTCAGCATTAAAATACATGAATATGACTTACCATGTAAGAGGTGAAAAGAGAAAGAAATCCCATATCAGTAGATACAGAACAAGCATTAGATAAAAATTATGGTCTGTTTTATGTATATAAAGTTCTTGTCAAACTGAAAATAGAAGGAAATTTTCTTGGGTTTTTCTTTTTTTTTTTTTCTTGGTGGTAATGGAGTTTGAACTTAGGGCTTCATACACTTGCTAGGCAAGTGCTCTACCACTTGAGCCATGCCTCCAGCCCAAGGAAATTTTCTTAACCAGATAAATGATATTTATTAAAATCTTACATTTTTTCCAATATTTCAGACACATTACTATTAAGATGCATCTAAACAGGAACAAGTAGGACCTGATAACTATCACCATGGCTCTGACATTGTATTGGAGAATCCAGATAATGCAGGGTGACTAAAAAAAAAGAAATGAAGTATGATGATTAGAAAGAAAGAGAATGACAGAATTAGCTCCACAATTCGGTGGGAGAAAAGATGGCTATTCAATAAATAATATCAGACAATTGCTTCACTTAATAGAATAAAATAAAATTAGGTTTCAGACTTATATTATACACTTAAAATTATTTCTAGTGAGTCAAATACTTAAAAGTGAAAAATAAGGACTGTGGGTGTAGCTTGGTGGTGGAACACTTGTCTAGCGTGTATGAGCCCCTCAATTCGATCCCTAGCACTGGAAAAGAAAAAAAAGTGAAAGTTAAGCCTGTTAGAAGAAAATATTTGAGAATATTTTGTGGTGTCAGGTAGGAAAAGCCAAAGAAAAAGAAAAAGATAGTTGCATTTTGGTACTTAAAAATTTAAATAAGAAAGACATAGTAAATATGGTGCAGCAACAAATGACAGGCTAGAAGAAGATATTTGTAATGTGTTGGTAAGGATGGAGGTGGTGTCTTTAAGATTACCTCTTAGTTTGGTAATTTAAAAAAAAAAACTCTTAGGATTTAGCATATATGGGCGTATTCATGGCTAGATTTAAGTTTGAGGGGAACTAAACTCCATGTATGTTTATATGTATATATACACACAAACATATATGTTTATACAAAATATTTTTCATTATGTATTTTATTAAAAAATACAAGATTGGAAGCTGATGTTACAAAATATGGAAATAGATAATATTAAACTTAATTTTTATAGATCTGCAAGAATGTAAGAATTTTCTAAAAAGAAAGGTAAAGATGGCTATTTTTGATAATGCTAAGCTTGTCTTAATGTATGGAATAAGTTTATTAGTTTGAAGAGAGGATTGAGTCTAATCCTGTATTTGCCACAAAATAGCTGTATGAGCCTGAGTAAGTTACTTCATCCTCTGGGCCTCAGCTACTTAATTAGTATTATAAAAGGATCTAAATGCTTCTCAATAGACTCTGCTCCATAGAAATCCAGGGGTTCTGTCAAGGTGCTTCAATGGAAATGAAGAGCCTATACCTTGCATCCATTTCAAGGGGATGTGTTATAATTATTGCGCTTGGACCTAAGATTTTTATTCTCAAGGTTTCCAGTATTGATGATGATTGTGATGATAAGCATTTTATTAGGTATTCACTTTGTGCCAAACATATTATAAAACACTTTATATGGGTGAAGTCCCTTAATCCTCTTATATGCCTATGATGTAAACTGTATTATTAACTGTTTTATAGATGAGGAAACTAGCTTTAGAGAAGTTAAGTAATTTACCATATAGCCAGAGAGAGGTAGAGGTAGGGTTCAAACCCAGGTCTGAGCTCCAGATTTCGTGTCTTAACCTTTATGAAGGTCTAAAATAGAGTGAGTAGTAAAGAGCAGTTTTTATTCAGTTCTTAATTATACAGAGTATCAGCTCTTAAAGAAACCATTCTATCCTCTTTGTATTTCTAATTAATACATATCAGAAGACTGGATATTCAGCATATATCAAATAAATCAGTCACTAAGTATATGAGAATTTTAGGGCTATGGTTTTTTTTTTGGCAACCTGTTATGGCAAATACATGTCTTATTAGGCACCACCTTAGATCCTATCCTTTCTAAAACTGAATGTGTCATAGCTACAACCTGCCTGCAGACAAAATTCATTGATAACTATCAGATTATGACTAGTGGAAATCCTGAGTTAGGCAGTCAAAGAACAAAAATATTTTTAGCAAGACCAGATTTTAGACCTGTTAAAAATTACAAAGGGGTTCAATTCCTCCTAAATAAATACAAAGTCAGTACTATTCAAGTCATATTTCTGTGCATCATCCATTCCTTAGAAAGGTACAAAAAGTAAGAAAGATCATGGGAGAGATATTATCTCCATAGTTATTGATGAGATATCTTCAGTTATTTGAGACCGTGTTCCCCTATTTGTGGCATGATATTTTTTCTGTTTTCAGTACTCTTTCATTATTTTTGTTTTTTAGCAGTTTATTTGTCTGGATCTGGTTTTCTTTGAGTTTATCTTTAAAAATTTTTTTTAAGGGACACTGAGATTCTTGAATCTGTACATTTATATCTTTAAACAAATTTGGGGAGTTTTCAGGCATTATTTTTTGGTAATTTTTTTTTCTTCTCTAATTCTCTTCTCCTCTTGGGACTTACTTGATAAAAATGTTGCACATTTTCATATTGTCTCATATTTCCTGTGGCTCTTTTCATTGTTTTTTAATCTTTTTTTTCCTTTGTTCTTCAGTTTGGATAATTTGTTGTCATATATTCAGACTCACTGACTCTTTACTCTTTTATCTCCATTCTGCTATTGAGCCCAGTAAATTGTTAATTTTAAATACATTTTTATGATCTTAAATTTGTATTGGTTCTTTTAAATTTTTTTGTTTCATATCAAGAACTTTGATGTTTCCATTCATGTCAGGTATGTTTACCTTTGTATCATGTAGTATGATTATAACATTAATTTTTTAAGTCCTTGTCTAATAATTCCAGTAAGTGGACATCTTGGGATGGGTATCTACTGATTATTTTTTCCCTTGAGACTTGGTCACCCTTACTGTTTTTTTGAGTAATAGGATTGTTTCCCAGACTTTTTGAATCTTAGATTTTGAGACTCTATTTTTGGTTAAAATCCCTTGAAGAACATTGATTTTGTTTTATTCTAGCTGGCAGTGTAGCTGCTTATGTGTAGACTGCAAGTTCTGTCTTGCTTTCTGGTTCCAGTGTTAATTCAATTTTCAAATTCTTTGCTATGCTTTTTCACTCTGTTCTATACATGTATAGCATGGTGGTGAGTCCAAGACTTGTGTTAGCTTAAACACAGAACAAGGGGATTATCTTCTGCTTTGTCCTCTCCAGGACTCCCCATACTCTTTTTTTCTTCCATGGGCCTATTCTTCTTCTTTCCCTGGGTAGAAAGACAGATTTCTCTTTTAGAGCTTTTACTCTTTTGTGCTATTGTATAGAATTGCTTGCCCTGAGCAACTAAGGGCAAAGTGCTCTGAGAAAAGAGAAAGAAAAATAATGGAGATTTCTTTTTACATTTTGGTTGCACAGCAGCCTCTTTAGTTGGCGTTCTTTCTAGTCAAGCTTTCGTGACAAGCTTTTTTCCTTCAGATTTTAGGGGCTTTGTGGCACCGCCACCACCATTGCAGTGTAGCTCTACAACTGGAGTTGGTCTTTTAGAGGAATTGCAAGAGAAACAAAAACAAGTCATGATTCCTTAAACACACTATGTTTTGCATGGTCTCCTTTTTTCTCTCCTTTAACCAAAAAGGTTAGATTTCTCCTACAGTTTTGTGGTCACTGCAGTTCTACAACTTTAGTCATCTTTAGATCAAAGCTAGAATATAGAGATTAAAAACAAAAATGCACAAACAAAAACAAAGGATCCCCTCAAAAAAGCCTCATACTGTAACAGTGGTTCTTCAAGTTTTGATTTCCCTCTCCAGTTTGTTATCCTTCTTTCCCTTCCTCCCTCCTTCCTTGCCTCCCTCCCTTCCCCTCTTTTCCTCCTTCCCTCACTCTTTCCCTTCCTCCCTTTCTCTTTTTTAAATGTGTCCTCTGATAGTTGCTTATTCTTTCCACAGTTTCAAGTTATAATCTGTAGGAAAGAGAAGCTATTTATAACAAACATAACTTCAACTTGACGGGTCCAGTTCTGTTTGTTTCTGTTAGCACTTTCAACTGTTAGCTTTTGCTTAGATATTGTGAAACTAAAGGGCATGTCTTTTAGAATAATGTTTTATTAATGAATCAAACATTTTATCTTTCTGAAATCTTTCTTTTTCCCTTGTTAATATTCCTTAGTCTATAGTCTAGCTTTTTTGTTACTAACATAATTATTCTAGTTTTATAATTAGTATATTTTCATGCTATATCTTTTTCTAATTTTTAAGAAATGTGTTTTGAAGTACTGGGTTTTGAACTCAGGGCTTTCCACTTCCTAAGCAGGTGCTCTACCACTTGAGCCATGCCTCCTATTTATACATCCCTCCATAGCTAAGATGACAGATATGTGCCACCATGCCCAGCTTTTTATTGGTTAAGATGGGGTCTCATGAACTTTTGCTGTGGCTGGCTTCCCAGTCCTCCCAATCTCAATCTCCTGAGTAGCTAGGATTATAGGTATGAGCCACCATGCCCAGCTTTAATTAAAAAAAAATTGTAAAATATTTGTGTCTTTATATTTAAAGTGCATTTTATAAATAGCTTTGTGACAATCACAGTCTTTTAGGGTTAGGCCATGATGGGCCAACTACTATATGTGAGCCAAAGCTGACTTCTGGTATGGCTTGCAAGATTTAGAATGGTTTTTGCATTTATTTATTTATTTATTTATTTATTTATTTATTTATTTATTTATTTATTTATTTATTTATTTATTTAGGCAGGACTGGGTTTGAACTCAGGGCTTCACACTTTTTGTTTTCTTAATTGTTGTGCTGGATGGGGGTACATTGTGGCATCCACAGAGGTTCTTACACTATAACAAATAGATCGTACTTGAATTCACCCCCTACATGGTTCTCTTTTATTCTCCTCCCCCCTTTCCTGGAATAGTTTCAACAAGTATCATTGTTTTGTTTGCATACTTGTGTACACAGTATTTGCACTATATTCACCCTCCCATACATTTTCCCCTCTCCTGCTGGTACCAACCCCACAGCAGGCAGGACCTGTTCTGCCCTCCTGTTCTCCAATTTTGTAGAAAAAAAAAAAAAAAAGCTACACAGAGAGTTGTGACATTTCCATGTATTTATGTATTATAACCTGAGTTGGTTCATCTCCTCTATTTTTCTTTTTTCTAACTTAGTCCCCCTTTTTATGGTGATTTTAACAGGTTTAAAAATTCTGTATTCATTCTTGCATAGAAAGTACAGCAACCATATTCACATTCTTAACTTCTTTCTTTTACCCTTACTCTCTCATATGTGACCTCCCCTTAGTGTGATCTGCATTTCATAATATTGCTATATTTGTATCAGGCCTATATTCCACATATAAGAGAAAACATGTAGCTTTTGACTCAGGGTCTCACACTTGCTTGGCAGGTGCTTTACCACTTGAGCCACTCTGCCAGCCCTAGAATGACTTTTAATGTTTTAAAAAGAAATTTATTTTATTTTTGAATTGTTAAAATCAAATAAAATCTCATGTAATCATTAATTATATGAGAGGATTTCATATTAAGTCCATATATTTGTATAGTGTACCATGAACAAGTTTACCTCTTCCAGTTTTTAACATTTTTAAATGGTTGAAAACATGTCAAAAGGAGAATAATACTTTGTGACACATGAAAATAATATTAATTCAAATTTGAGAGTTCATAACTTCTTTTCATAAATTAAAAATTTGAAATTTATCAAAAAATCTCTGGAAAATTTTTTCTTTCTTATCATATAAATACCTGCATAATAGCCTAATGTTTTGCTTCTTGGCCCACAAAACCTAAAATAGTTGTCCTATGGCCCTTTACAGAATAAGGGTGAAGACTGTTACTGACCATTTACTTTTTTTTTTTTTTTTGGCTTTGCTGTGCTGGGGGTGGAGCTTCACACATTCTAGGCAAACATGCTACCATTGATTTTTAATGTAAATTTTAATATATTTGGACCTATGTGTATCTACCCTCTTGCTGTTAATTTTCTGTTTGTTCCTTCTGGTTTCTGTTTTGTTTCTCCCCTCTTTCCTGTCTTCTTTTGAAATGAGTATTTTTTAATGTTTATTTTACCTCTATTATTTGCATATTAGCATTTGTTGAATTATTTTTTTTAAATCCTGTAAGGAATTTAGTTAGTTGAATTTGAAAATGCTGCAAAAATATAGTTCAAGATAGGTAGGCTTAATTTTGTGCATGGTTGGCGTTGAGATGGATTCTCTCATCCCGTTAGTGGGGGTACAAATGGATATTGTTATACTACTATGCAGATAGATATTTTTTAACCATTACCTTTGCTTCATGCTGTGCTTAGAATTTAAAGGAACATTTTTCCCCTAAATTCACTGTGGGGAGGGGATGGAATTGGGTGAAGTAATCAGAATCATTCATCCAAAACAATTGGAAGAAAAAATTCCATTTGTACACTTTCATAGTTCATAGAAGGCAACAAGTTAGTAAGGAAGAAAATAAGAACTTGGCCTTTGTTATTGATATAAGATATAAAATTTCATCATTTATTTTTGCTTAGAAAGTTAGGCTGCTTGGTAAATGTAGTGCTATTTTACTTTTATTTATTTCCCATTTTTCTTTAGGTTAATTTACACTGTCATTAGTGTAGTTTTTCTCCTGATTATTCTGTATCATTTGGGTATTTAAAAATTTTTTTTCAAAAAATAGAAGGCTTAAAGTTTTTCTTTTTTCTCCAAAGAAATTAGAGCTAAGCAAGATGATACTGGAGAGATTTAAAATTACAAAGTTGCCAATTTTGGAATTCTGAATTAAGGTTTAAGATTAGCAGTAAAAGAAATTAAGATACAAAGAGACCTAAATTTTGTTTGAAATATTTCTTTTTAAGCATTTGGTAAAATTACACTGTGCAGTTTTACATTGATTTTTGAGTGTTTCTTTTCTTTTTTTCAGAAATTTCCACACCCAGACCATCTTCTCCAGGTGGAGAAGAAGATAGTGTTTTATTTAATAAACTGTCCTACTTAGGATGTATGAAGGTTTCTTCCCCACGTAATGAAGTGGAGGCATTAAGGGCAATGGCAACCATGAGATCTTCCAGTCAGTACCCTTTTGCTGTTACTCTGTATGTGCCAAATGTTCCAGAAGGTTCTGTGAGGTAAACTCTAATTTTCTTTTTCTTTGGATGTATTTTAAGTCTTTTGAATGGTTGTAAGTGGTATATCATAAGTCACATGTAGGACTTACACTCTGTAGACATGCAAAGTAAACATTATATTGAGGCTTAGACTTTGTTCCTGGTTGCAAGCAGTATTTTAAAAAATTATGCTTAGGGTATTCTAAATGGAAATAAAAATGTAAAAGTACTTGTAATTTGTATTTTTCTATTCTAAAGGGGCGTAAAATGCTGCACTTAGCCTATTATGGAGCAGTGGGTCAAAAAACTAGAGAGTGGGCTGATGGAGTGGTTCCTAAAGAGTGACCACTAAGTTCCAAGTACTGAATAATAACAATTTAAATTTAGAAAGTTTTGATAAAAATGCTGAGTTTTTCAGGAAAGTATTACGTAAATATATTATTTATGTGGTATCTCCTAAAAATGTGTTTGAGGTTATCTGTTTACTTTTAATTTACCACACATGCCTTCACAAACGCTTAGTGTTTTGATTTGCCTCTCTGTTCCAGTGGTTGCCTCCTCCCACCTCAGCCCTTCCTTCAGTTTTTCAGTTTGAGATCTTGAAGGGGCCTAGAATATTTAAATCAATCCAAGACATAGGATGTGTATAGGCAAAGTCAGAATTATTTGGTTTTTACTCCCACAAAGTACTTTCAGTATCTTTGTAATCACCTGACAGTTTTGGGGAGTAAAAGAGGTCTCAATTGAAAAATTACATGGGGCTTAGCTAAACTTACAGGTGCTGCTCTGGAAAGAAATAGACTTTCTAGGAATAATCTGTGCTATAATGTACTGACATTCCTTTTAACAGAGCAAGACTTGAATTTAGGGATTAGTGATAATAGATTTTACCAGACACTGTTTACTTGGCTTTGGAGTAAATGAGTTGGAGCTTAGGAAACACAATAATGAACAAATTGTAAAAGAAGGTGAAGAATGTGTATATGTGCTTATATGTATGTAACATTTGCAGGAACATAAAGATAACTTGTTTTCTTGCATTATTGATACAAATTTATTTTTGTTTGAAGTAGTTATGTTTGTGTGTCCTATATTTACATAGTAAAACTATCTGTCTTTGTTCCTTGATAGTTAACATTTATCTCATTTTTAAACCACTGTTCTGCAGAATCATAGACCAATCCAACAATGTGGAGATAGCATCTTTTCCAATCTATAAGGTGTTGTTCTGTGCACGTGGACATGATGGAACAGCAGAGAGCAATTGCTTTGCATTTACAGAGAGTTCCCATGGTTCAGAAGAATTTCAGATACATGTTTTCTCCTGTGAAATTAAAGAGGCAGTAAGTATAATATAGTGTAGCAATTTTCTGTAGAGATGAATTAGGTAATATTTTTTAACTCTTAATTTCCTTGTTATATAAATACATTGTATAAGTTTGGAGATTGTTTCTGAAGACAAAATTTAATGTCTGTAATAGCATAAAACTGAATATAAAAAGCTAAGTCTGGTATGGCTACATTAAAATGATATTATAGATAAGGCATTCTTACAGTTTAGCAGGTGTAGTAGAAAAATACCATTTGATGAGCTATCCTTGCACCCTACCATTGTACTAATTATTTATGCTCAGAAAGGATGAATATTTATATATTTTTTATTATTTTGGTCAAGTAAACTGGTTCATGCGATTCAAGAAGTGTCTGTAACAATACCTGTTTTTTTTTTTTTTTCTTGAATGGGCTTGATAGTTGCATATTTCTTTCACTTAGATATTGCACTAATATTGTTTCACAGATCTCTTGTTTTCACTGGTGATTACTTATTATCTTGTGGAGGCTCTGGAAACAGGCACAATTTAAAATATAAATTCACACATAGAGCCAGGGATATCAACTTACAGTCTTTTGAAGACTCCAGTAAGTTCTTAGAAATTATTAACTTGTGGTTTATTCTTATACTGGAAAAATAGTTCAGAATCAAGTGACTGTAAAATACATGGGAAATATTCTTTGTTTCTATAGCTATTGAATTGCTCCAAATTAAAAATAAGTTGTATTATTTAGAAGTTTAGTATTTGAAGCCATTCCAAAGCTGTTGATAAATGGGTTTTTAGATGGGCAAGGGTTTAGGTGCTTGCTTTTGAAAATATAACTTGTGTCCAGAAAATGGTAAAAGCAGCAGTTATATTCTATTCTTCATTTCCCATCAAACATGAATAAACATTGTGTTAACTGGAGTTCTGAGAGTCACAAAAGGAAAATTCATAGAAATGTAGATCTCTGTGAGTCTGACACAAAATCATGGTGGATATGTCATTTCTGAAGACCTGGTGATTAGTTTGTTTTACACTGAAATGAGCATATACAGAGACACATAATTTAAATCATATCCATAGAAATTCTGTGCCATAGTCCATGCCTTGTGTACAAAGTTCAAGTTCTGCATTGTGCTTTTTTTAGATAGGCCTTAATTTGTTTCATATGAATACTTATCTATTTACGTATATACTTTTTACTTCTCAAAAAAGTGTGATAGGAGAGTGAATGAGTAAAGTGTGTTGAGTACAAGTATGAATGAATCTAAATGTGTTGAAAGAATCCATGTGTGTTTGAATGAGGGGGACTATTTCTCATCCTACAAACTCCACTGTAGAGGTGGGGAAACAGATGGTAGAGTCCTGACATTTCATGTTGGCAGCTGTCATTTAACACACCTATGTGGTTACTGGATCATTGGAGCCCAAGAGCAAGGAAATGAGTTTTGAAGAACTGGAGAACCTGCTGCGTGGGGAGATAAAAACACTGCTGTAGAAGGAAATTGAAAGGGACCTTGTCGCAAGCATTTTCCATGACTGTGATGGTATGAAACTTTCTTTTGGAATTATAGCATCTAATTGTTTATGAGTGGGGGAAATGTTATTTTTGAGAGCATTAAGAAATAAGCAGTAGAAAAAAATTGGGAAACTCTTGGCTTGTCCATTTTGGATAAATAATACTGATTCTATTTTTAGAGAGGATATTTGGTGAATTCCAGGTTGTGAGACAGTGATTTCCATGTATTTTTTTTTTTAGAATATATATTTAAAAGTGTTAAATTGTGGAGTGTTGGTGGTAAAGTACATTATTT
This sequence comes from Castor canadensis, assembly GCF_047511655.1. Classification (NCBI taxonomy): domain Eukaryota; kingdom Metazoa; phylum Chordata; class Mammalia; order Rodentia; family Castoridae; genus Castor; species Castor canadensis. The sequence continues at coordinate 88,577,732 of NC_133396.1, read as the reverse complement.
GAAGAAGGAATACATGATAGTGGCCATTAAACTTTATAATGAGACATCATTTCTAAACGAAGGGTAACTCACTATAAATAGAGAGCTTATGTCAGGGATTGTGCTAATAATACATTTACTTGATACTCATGGCATGGATAGCATTTTTTTAGACTAGTGACCATTTGTTTCTCTTTGTTTGGAGCAGTCCTACTTTATGCCTATTGTCCAGCTATATCAATAATACCTTTCTTTTTATTCTCAAAAGTGTTCTGGTTTGCATGATAAGTTGTATGGTTAGCCTTTGTTTATCCTGAGGCTAAGAAAATGGATAATAAAACTCTGTTTCAAATTGAAGTCTTTAACTCTGAAGGGCTATGTATTTTTCAGCAACAACTTTCTTGTTGCTTAACTATTATAAAAAACATAATGTGGATTTTTGTCTTTTGTTTTTTTGTAAATGGATTTATCAGCCACCTATCTTGCATTCCAGCTACCTTTGTGGTTTACTTGAGTCTTTTGCAGAAGCTGTTAGTATATTTCTCTCCACTCAAAATATAGTTGCACTTTTAATTTAATCTGAAGTCTGGTTATTTGGTTCCCAGAAATGATAAAGGGACAACTATAGTCTTTAGTATTTGAGTTCTTCTAGATAGGCATAAGTGATTAGCACAGATAACTCAGGAACTAAGTGGCAGACATTCTTATCAATTAAGTATATACTGTGCAATAGTACTAATTTATTTATTTTTCTTTTTTTTTTTTTTTTTTTGGCAGAATCCCTGGATGATTTCTGAAGTATTTTTTTTTTTTAAGTATAGGGAAGAAGATGCTTTCTCAAGTGGGAGTAACAACATAACTGCTTCTACCAGCTGCCACTTTGATGTTCTTACTTCACTATAAAACCCTTCACACAGCAGCCACTAACATTGGTAGAAGGGAAGCCCAGTAAGAGTGATGGCTGTCTTGGACGCTTGTGATACAAGGGTTAGGAGTTTCCATAGAAGGATCAGGACACATTTGACTTTACCCTGGATGATCTTCTGCAGGATCCTGTTGGAGTGGATCTTTGTAACCTACTGCAAAGAGTTGGACAATTGAACCAGAAGTATCTTAACGTCAGTAATCTTTGTACAGGGATAGTGGTTTTCTAGGCTTTACTGAAGTATTGAATACAAAGAAAAATATCAGAAATGGTTAAAAAAACCAAGAATGCAACTATGCTTGTTACATCTTTATAGATATACTGTACAAAACTTTTAAAAGATACTTTAAAAAGGCTTAATTGCTATAAGATTTTATTTCTATTAGCTAATGAAACATTTTCTTCAAAGCAGATTTTGAAGATTTTTTGGTATGTTTTGAAATACTTGTGAATATTAGCAACTCTCAGTGTTGTATTTTAGAAGCACATTTTTTTCTCAACTGCCATTAATATTTCATAATAAATGGTATCATTGGGAAATCTTTATTCTTTTTTTTTTTTTCCCCTGAAACACGTTCTTGCTGTGTAATTCAGGCTGACCTTGAATTTGTGATCATTCTGCCTCAATGTCTTTTCTTAATGCACTGTTTTTTCTTTCTTTCTTTTTTTTTTTTGGTGGCACTGAGGTTTGAACTCAGGGCCTTGCACTTGCTGGGCAGGTGCTCTGCCACTGAGGCCATGCTGCCAGTCCTTTTTGCTTTAGTTATTTTTCAAATAGAGTCTTGCTTTTATGCTCTGGCTGGCCTGGACCCAATCCTCCTCTTTACACTTCCTGCATAGCTGGGATGACAGGTGTGTATCACCACTCCCAGATTTTTATTGGTTGAGATGGGGTCTTGCTAACTGTTTGCCTGGGCTGGTCTGAAACCATGCTTCTCCCTATCCCACCTCTTGATTAACTAGTATTACAGGTGTGAGCCACTGTGTCTGGCTAATGTACTGTTTTCCCTGGGCTTGCCAATATGCTACTAGATAAGAGAAAATCTTACTACCTGGGAAAATATTTTTGAAGAAATATTTATTGAGAAGGTATTTTAGCTAAATGCTTTATTTTAGAAAATAATTGAGATGTTATCTTGTTAGTGTGTTCCTGAAGCTGATTTCTATAATTTTTAAAAAAACATTCTTGGATAATAGTTTTCTAAAAGGTTTCTTTCTTTTATTTTGGCTCCTTGCAATAAATAGTGCATTTGAACAAGTTGTCTTAAAAAAAGTTGTAGCCTGCCTATCTCCCTCCCTCCCTTCCTTCCTCCCTCCCTGTATTGGGATGGAACCCAGGGCCTCACATATACTAGGCAAGTGCTCTACCACTTGAGCCACAGCCTGAGTCCACTTGACCCACCTGAGTCCTTTTGTTTTGTATTTTGTTTTTGAGGAGAAGTTTTGTTAACTTTTGCCTTTTTGTCCTCAAACTCATGTTCTTCCTCCCTCCACTTCCTGAATAGATGCAGTTATAGGCAAGCACCACCATGCCTGGCAAGCATATATATTTTCATAGAATGAGTTTTCTACATTTATTTCTAAAGTAAACATTTTCTTGATATATGGTATTTCTAAAAATGTATATTTTATTATTAATGGAAAGGCTTTATCTTGGAAAAACTAGTTATATTTATTTTAAGTAAGTATCTTTGTTATATAGTAGCATAATTTGAACTTTTACCATGTAATACATGTTTGAGAATTTTGAGTATGCTGAAATAAAGAAGAAAATAAAAGGTGATCAGAATTGCACTACGGTTAAGATTTTGGTATGTCTCTGTTTCAGATATTTATATGTGCCTCCTTCTCACCTTTTCAAAAACAGCAACAACTAATCACATACACAATTTTGTGTTTAATTAATACTTTCTATAGTTATTGCTTTCTGAATTGTATAGTATTATTTATCAATAAACCCTTACCTCTGCAAAGAAAATGCCCATTCTAGATTATTTTTTGTGTGTGCATGTGTTTTAATAATGTGACACATATTGAAGTGCTTCCCATGGAATATATTTCCAATTTTCTTCATGTAGTTGTTTATCCAGTTTGTTCCAAGAACCATAGTCATTGATAATTATTGTTTCTGAAATTTACCTTACCATTTCAACCTAGTCACAGACTCTAGAATTTATAAGTGTTTTTAACCTCTTTGGTAGAAATAGCAACTTGTGAGACATAGTATTAAATGTGATTTGTTTACCGTTAATGAACTATTGTACATTGTTCACCAAAAGAGAGAAAGGTGCAGTCTGATTCTTTTTTTCCCGTCATTCTTTATCATTTTGGCTCAACTCTGTATCCTTAGCCTTTTAAAAAGAAATTCTGGAAGCCTTGCCATTTTTTTAAAAATACTTGTCAAATTCTTTTACATTTTTGCCTTGGCTTTCTGATTTGGAAGCTTGCTGTTATCTCTGACACAAAGAAATTGAAAGGGTTAGAAGAAGAGATGAGAAAAGGAAAAAAGAATAAATATGGTTAGAGTTTGACTCTTAATTTTATACAAAATTATGTTCAGGTGTTCCCCTATTTTTCTATATATTGCTTTATTAAAATACACTGAAGTTGACTGTACAAAAAGTAAAAGTAGACTTCATATTGTATTTGGGGGTAAGAAGTGGGGATACCCAAAAAACTAAAAGTCCTTATTTACCTTGTGGGTGCAATCTTCAATGGCATAGTCCTCGCATGTTCTTTGATTCTGTTTTCCTTCATAACACTTAAATTACTGTGCTAAATCCAGTAAGTATGCAGATTAGGCTAAATGTTTCTGCTTTTGGCTTACTAACGATTCCTTTTTTACACTACTCAAGCACATTTAACTTATGTTTTTTGGAGTATAAGTTCTGTGTTCTCTTCTGTATCCCTTGTCCCTACTCTAATACTTGCACAGAGAAAGTACTCAAAAACTTTTTTTTTTAGTACTGGGACTTGAACTCAGGGCCTTCACCTTGAGCCACTCCACCAACCCTATTTTTGTGAAGGGTTTTCGAGATAGAGTCTCACAAACTATTTTGCCTAAGCTGGCTTCAAACAGCATCCTCCTGATCTCTGCTTTCTAAGTAGCTAGGATTACAGGCATGAGCCACTGGTGCCTGACCTCAAAAACTTATTGAATGAGGGTATTTATTGTCTTGTTAAAAGATTTGAACTGTTTACAGTTCTTTATTAAAATCAATATTTTGCTGCTTACATTTTTTACTTGTTTATATAAAATTTAAATTACAACATGCATTAACGTGGCAAAATATTTTTAAAATTTTGTGAACATTGTATTATAAATATGGTGCTACTGCTGAAGTTGAACTTCAAACTTGCAGGAGCATTTTTGTAGAGTTGCTGAAAATATAAAAAAAAGTGTTAGTTAATTTAAGAAACATTTTGTCATTAAAAAGATAGTTAAGGGTATTATTGAATACATTATGTAAGTGTGTCTATAAAAGTTTGAGGACTACTTGATTTTGAATGTGATAGACTGTGTATGTATACAGGAAAAGGTTTATGCCAGCACATATGAATAAAACAAAAATAGAAAAATGAAGAAAGGCCCTACACTTTTACAAATTCTCTCTCCCTTTCTCTTTTTTTTTTTTTGTGGTTCTGTTATGAAACCCAGGGCCTATGCATACATCACCAGCCCAAAAAATTCTATTCAAGGCAGTGTTCTTGTTTCAAGCAAATTACAAAACATTGTATTCCTAGGTTAATTAATATATTCAATGATAATTTCAATTAAAAAGTAAGATATTTGTTAATATTCAGAAATGTCCTTATACTTCTCAGTGTGAAGTATTTAAAATATGATCTTTGTTTGACCTCTCTCATATCACCTTTTTTTCATTATTCAACCTATGGGTGGACCGAGAGCTTTGGAACGTCCTTTGTGTTTCAAACTCACAAGTTTGAGATGTTATGCTCCTTTTTTTTTTTTTTTTTTTTTTGGGACAGTGGAAGAGAACAGTTTTTGAAAAGTGTAATGTTTATTTTTTGCCAGTAGTGGAGTTTGAACTCAGGGCTTAGCACTTGCTAGGCAGGTGCTCTATAACTTGAGCCTCACCTCCAGCCCTAAGTGTGGTTTTTATAGTAGTTTGCCACTTTAAGGGAAAAGGTTGAGCTATTTATATTTATATTTATGTATGTGTGTGTATATGTATATATGTTTGGAATATAAATTCCAGTTCCATGTTCTATATAATAACAACCTGAGTGACCTAATACTAATAGAATAGATTAAGATCATTTCACCATTCAGTTATTCATTCACTCATTCTGAGAATCTCCAATACTTCTGCATCACAACAACATTGAGTAAAAACACTGGAAGTTCTTCAAGCCATGTACCCATATTTTCTTACTGGTAAGACACTAGTATTTGTTTTTATTCTGTGGCTCAGTACCTAGTCCTCTGGAGGTAAGGGATATGAAAAGAGAAAGCCTTGAGCTAAAACCTTGTTTGTGAGTGTTCATTGGGAAAATGTAGATGCTAGTCTCATTTTAGTAATTATCTTAGGATCCATTCCTTGCAATATTTTACAGTGTATTTTGAAGCCTAGAAACATGTATAAATAAATATAGCTTATTTTGCCAACTTGAATCAGTCCATCTTTATTAGCATGTTTAAATGCAGAGTTGAAAAGAACAAAATAAGAATATTTGGGAGATGATTTAAATGAATCTTAACGAAGCCACAGTTTCCTAATATGATCACACTTGAGCATGTTTATGTACTGTAGTCATGCACATACACATGTATTCATTGAGCTTGATTTTCTTTTTACTACTCCATGAGAGGAAGTCATTGATAGCGGAGAACTATCAAAATAATGTTATAGAGCAGCCTCCTTAAAAAGCCCTCAACTCAAGTTCTTAGATTTAACTGTCACTTAATAGCTACATGATTTTAGGAGAAAGTTTTTAACTCTACTCATGTGCAAAAAAGTATTGCAAATACTGGCTAGGTCTGCTTTAGTTTATTCTAGAAGATCAGATGGAGTAATGCATACACATGGAGTTTGTAAACTAAAAAGCTGTACATGTAAAGGATAATTACTGATAGATAGCAGTAAGTAACATCTCAGTTCCCTAGCGGAAATAACTTGTTCATGTATTTGCCACCAAAGAGACCTTGGCTGACTATATTGGGGAGAAATGACCATGAATAAAATATTCTTTGCTCTATAGAATAAATTTTTCCTGACAAATGATGTTTCTTTGAAGGAAACCTTGCCTTTTCATTAGATATCATCTGAGAGCCTCTTCAAAGAAAAATTTCTGTATTAGTGAAATGATCCTCTCTAATACTGACAGCATTTTTTTTTCTGGCCATACATCTCGTGCATTTTTGTAATGGGAGAGTATCTGAATCACAGTTAAAGACATCAACTTATTCCTTTTCTTGAGCGGACTCTATCCTCCTACTTTTCTTCATTCTCAGGATGCTCAGATCCTGGTTGCAGCTCCTAAATATTCTCTTCCAGTCTGCAGTGTTTATGCTAAAATGCTTACACTTGGATTTTATTCATATAAGTTTGAAAATGCATACCATATTTAAACTTGTTTCTGTGATTTAATGTCCTGTTGTTAATTTCCAAATTTAAAAACTCTGAAATTAATTTACCTTTTTGAGGTATACTTTTAGCAATATTTCCCTTAGACTTCACACTAATTAAGTCTTTAGGTGTAATAATTTAGAGTTAGGATGGTCTGTGTTTATCATATACAGTTACTTACCCACTCTTTAATGCATAGTTGATAAAAATTATTAGTGTGTAATAGCTAAATAACTGAGATGCTTAAAGTTTATATACTTTACTAAAGAAAACTGTGGTAATGGAAAGTTACAGAATCACAAATTGGGAAAGAAGGGTATCAGAATACATTTAAAATCCATGCCTAATGGTATTCCCATTTTTATTCTTTTAGGTAAGCAGAATTTTATATAGTTTCTGTACAGCATTCAAACGTTCTTCCAGACAAGTGTCTGATGTTAAAGACTCAATTATTCCGACCCCTGACAGTGATGTATTTACCTTCAGTGTTTCCTTGGAGGTAAAAGAAGATGATGGAAAAGGAAACTTTAGGTGAGGTTATTTGAAAAGAATAGAAATTAGCATTGTGCCTGAAATTTAATATTGATTAACAGTTTCTAGAAGCAGACAACATTGACATAAAACTTCAAAGAAATATTTGGCTGGTGAATAATTGTTTCACTCATGCTTTTCTGATATTTATATGTGTTGTTTTTAATGACCTAAAATACTTTTATTTACATAGAACATTTAAAAAATAAAAATAGAATAAAAGCTATAATTTTGCTAGCCATAGATAATCACCTAATATTTGATTTATTCCCTTTGTTTATTTCTGGGGAAATTTTACGTAATTATAGAAATACAGTTTTTTTCCTTAATTTTTAAAAATTTGGCGTACCTGGATTTGAACTCAGGGCCTCACACTTGCTAGGCAGGTGTTCTACCCCTTGAGCCACTCTGTCAACACTTCTTCTTAAAATATTTTTAATCAAAATAATTCTGACGGTTACTAGTAGTACATTATATGGTTTGGCTATCACTTAATTAAACATTTCTTTCTACTGTACATTTAAAATATTTTTCTCAAGTTAAAAATAGGTAACTAATAGGAAATAGTTACACTGTTTGATGCTTACCTAATATGGCTTAACCTTGCCCTTTAATTCTAACAATAATCGCTGGTAGGTATTTTATTTGTATTTTTACAGATGTAGAAATTGGTATCAGGTCAAATTAGTTGTTCAAAAGTGCTTTTTCAGATGATACAACCCATATTTTAGACATTTATTGTTTTAATGAATTATTTATTATATAAATACTTTGAATTAGGCTAGACTGATTAACTTGGCATGATCTATATCCCTTGGTCCATCTTTTGTTTAATTTACTTGTATATGTCAGAGTCATTTCAAATTCTAGATAATATAAAAGTAAGTTCTCACACTTTTATCTTGAGTTTCCCTGTGTTACAGGTCCATATGACCACCAGAAATGTGACAGTCTTAAAAATAAAAAAAGAAATAAAACTATGTTAAAGAAACTAATACTTGAAATTATATCATGTTGTAATTTTTTTTAGATCTTGGTTGTAACCTTGTTAGGAGATGAAATTTAAGGCTCTTGCAAATTAAACAAAAATTAGTGCAGTCTGTTTTATTGATTATAAAATTTATAGCTTACTACTAGTGGCAAGGTACGAGTTAAGTACAAATTAAGAGTAAGAGTGCTATTGCTTAAATATTTTGTTTTGTTCTAATCATGGAATAGGTTTTCTTACTATTTTATTGTATTATTGTATTGGTAATTCTTGTTCTTTTTGAATATTTCAGTCCTGTGCCTAAGGATAGAGATAAATTTTATTTCAAATTAAAGCAAGGAATAGAGAAGAAAGTTGTGATTACAGTGCAACAACTTTCTAACAAAGAACTAGCTATTGAAAGGTAAGTGACTTGCTCCCAAACCCTACCAAAAACTTGTATTGAAATTGTTATTGTGTTTCAAAAGACATACTGTTGAATCTCAGTTATATTACTCACTGTGGCTTTTCACTATACTTCATTTTCTCTAGTGAAAAAGATATAGTTGGTTAGATAAAGTTAGTTAGAAACAGATGGTTCACTGAAAATTTCAGTTGATGGAAGAAATAAACACAAAATGATTTTAGTTTTTCAGTAATAACTGCTTCAACCCTTTTTGTTCACATCCCATTTCTGGCTGTCTTTTATGTTCATATAGTGCAAATATCTTAACTTTTTATTTATTTTTATTCTCTTTAGTTAATGGAATTTAAGAAGCTTTAAAAGAGAGATGAATCTTTTAAATATAAAATGAATCATGTATGTATGTCTGTGTATCAATTATAGGAAAGCTATTCAGAAAACAAACTGTTTGTTTTGTCAGTACTGGTGTTTGAACTCAGTGCCTCATGTTTGCTAGGCAGGTGCTGTACCATCCCTTTTTAATGTTGGATATTGTTTGAGATAGGCTGTTACAAACTATTTGCCCAGGCTGACCTTGAACCATAGTCCTCCTGATCTCTGCCTCCCCAGTAGCTGGGATTACAGGCTTGAGCCACTGGCACCTGGCTCACTCTTTCTCTGTCTTTTTTTTAAAATGTTTGAACACTTAATGGCAGCAGCTGGACTGAGCCTATTATTTTCCATTTTTAAAAAAATTAAGACATTTGTAATAGTAGATTCATTTTTATAGTATAGTGTGAGCAAATTTTAAAACACTTTATTTTGAAATAATTACAGACCTATAGAATAATTACAAAAATAGAACCAAAATTCTTATATACTCTTCACCTAGATTACCCAAATGTTAACAATGTACCACTTCTCTTTCAATCTGTCTCTCTCTGTGCCTTGCCTATCTGTGACCTATCTAACTATTACCGGAAAACAAACTCTTATAGGGCAAGACACTCAAAGTCAATAATAGATGACAGTTCAGAAAAAAAAGAATTTTAGATGATAGATGAAAGGTTAATATCTATAATATACACACCTTTTTAATAATTGACAGAAAACAAAGGAGAAAAATGGGCAAGAGTATGACTAGACAAATCACAGAAAAGGTATTTATATCCATAACAAACACATCTAAAGATGTCTTAATTCACAAATAGTGAGATGCTAATTAAAGCAACCATAAGATACCTTTGCAAAAAATATGTGGCAATATGGGCAGAAGGGTATTTTCATATTGTTAATGGAAATATCAAATGCCTATATATTCTATTTGAAAACCAGTGTGGCAACACCTATAAAGATAAAAGAAATATCTGTAATTGGACACATCAATCTCATTCTCAGGGAAACTATTCTACAGGAAGTAAGTATTATCTAGGGCTGGAGGCATGGCTGAAGTGGTAGCACACCTGCCTAGCAAGCACAAGGCCCTGAGTTCAAAACTGATTACCGCCATAAAAAAAGACATTTTATTTTTTAATGATTTTATTAGTGTATAATAGTTGTACAGGGCGATACATTGTGATATTTACATACGTGTTTAAAATATATCTTAGTTGGATTTGCCCCCACCAAAAAAGATATTTTAAAAAAATGTTTATTAATAAATAAGATTGTTTGAAGTGTCAAACTTGAAATACAAATTTTTATTCAGTTGTCTTCAAAGAGTGGGAGAAAATTGTAGTGAACAAAAGAAAAAACTTCACCAAGACTGCTGTATTAAAAATTTGTTAAAAAAAACTGTTTGTATATATTATGACAGTTCTCTCTGTCTCCTCTCCACATTCTCCAGACTGGAATGGGGGGGAGGGGGCAATTGAGGTACTGGCAGGTGGTATCATGGCCGTCTCTGTCCTTCAGTATGGAGAAGTATGTGGCCCCAAGTTATTTGCAGCTTTAGAAGGCAGAGGGGTATTTAGCTCAACTTGCTCCCATCCTTAGATCCTGCCACCAATTTTTGGTAACAGAAAAAATTCTATTCAGCATCATGACACAGTAATGCATACATGAGTTTTTTAATTGTTTGCAAAGTATGCTCATACATAAAAACCATATTTCATCAATTTTGAGATGTGTTTTTCCATATTTAAAATCTCAGAAATTTGGTGTCTTACAGTTTATGGTATCTTGTAGTTGTCACCTTTCTTAATGGGGTAAAAGAATGGTGAATTTTAAATTGGTTGATAAAGTACTTTCGATGTTTAATATTATAGCTCCAAAAGATATGATTAGATTTTATGTTTAACAACCATTGTAATCCTTATTTTTATTTATTTATGGATTTTAAATTGAGACAGGGTCTCACAAGCTTGTCCAGGCTGACCTCCAACTTTCCATCCTGTCTGAACCTCCTAAGTAGCTGGGATTATAGGCATACACCACTGTACCCTGCATGACAATCTTTTAATCTAAATTCTTCCTTCCTTCCTCCCTCCCTCCCTCCCTCCCTCCCTTTCTTTCTCTTTCTCTCTTTCCCTCCCTCCCTTCCTCCCTCCCTCCCTCCTTCTTTTTGTCTCTCCCTCCCTCCCCCACTCTTCTCAGAACATATGTCTTCCCCCTTTCACACACACACACACACACACACACACACACACACACACAGTTTTTCTGAACAGTTTAAAAATTACATATATTATGATACATTTTATGTCCCTTTACTCCTAGGTACTTCAGTATATATTTCTCAGGAATAGGGATATCTCTTACATAATTGCAGTATACTTATCAGGTCCAGTGAATTTAGTATCCATGCAGTACTTTTTATGGAACCTATAATTTGTCTTCCAATTTTGTCATTTAGCCCAGTAACACCCTTTTCCTCCTTTTAGTTCCGGATTCACTCTAGGGTTAGATACTGCACTAGTTGCCATGTCTTTAACTTTCTTTAATTTGGGACATTTCCTCAGCCTTTGTTTAGCTTTTAAGATGTGAAATACATTGAAGAATGTATTCCTTTCCCTTCTTTTAAAAATAACAGTGTTTGTTTTGGGCTTGTTTAATATGTTCATTACTACATAGATAGTTGTACATTGCTACACAGATAGTTGTATACTTCACAAGATAATCTGGAGATGTTTAATAGTCATCTGTTCCTTAATGGTATTATTAATTTCTATTACCTAATGAGGATTCTGATTTCTTCACGTTTAACTGCTTCCCCCTTCCACCCCCCGTTTATAACTAGAAAGAAGCCTATATAAAGATTCTTTTAAGACTACAAAATTATACTGCTCCTAATCAAAATTTCCTCCTTGAGTTAGCATTCATTCATGATTCTTGTCTGATTCAATCTTTACTATGATTGCACAGTAATTGTTTTCCAGTTCCTGCACTCTCTGTCTTAGCCATCATTGGCATTCTGAGCTTTCCCTTATTTCACTTAGTTAGGTACTACTTACTATTGGTAGACTCCTGATTTTCATTTTTCTCTTCAGTGCTTTATAATTAAATTATAAATTATAATTTAAAGTATTTAATTATTTTGTTGTTTAGATTGCCTGGGAATTAGCCAATGAGAGCCCATTCAAACCTTGTCCTTATCACATGCCCATCTTTTCTTTTTTTTTGAGCACTTTTTTCCTGGCATAACAAAAAAGCAGCTTTCAGTTGAGATGACTAATTTAACTTTGAATAAATATTTTTGAAACTCTTGCTTTTATGATTAAATGGTGTATTACACCTAACCTATGCCTGAATAAAAAACAATCCTTTCCCAATGAGAAGCCCCAAATTGCATCAATTCAAATGTAAAAACCATGACGAATATATATATTTTTGCTAACTTGATTGTAAACATTTACACACACATTTTAAATATATAATAGAAAACAGTAATTTAGAAGTGTTACTTTTTACCCACTCTGATATTCATCAGATAATTTTATTCAGATTTCAATAATCTTCAACATCAGTATCTTCTTTATCATTTAAGGTACTTTTTGAATAATTTTCTCAGAGCACATTATCTCAACTTCCAAGTTACTTGAGAACAACTTTCTTTTTTATCAGTGTATGTTACTGTTATTAGAAATTTTCCTAAAACACAAGCATGCATTTGTATACATAAGGACAATTGTTTAAAAAATTAATTCCATAACCACTTACTATATTGTTTTTATTATATTTCATTTTTAAATTGACAAATAAAAATGATATATATCTATTGTTCTGAGATTTGTATACATTGTAGAATAGCTAAATTATATCACTTTCATCATAATTTAACTATCTTGTTGGTAATAACTAACACTTGCATCTGTGTTTCAGTAATGTGTATTTCAGTAATAGTTACTAAATCCATGTTAACTTTCCTTTTTGTTCTTTGGTGGGACTGGGGTTTGAACTCAGGGCTTTGCACTTGCAAAGCAGGCACTCTACCCCTTGAACCACACCTCCAGTCCATTTTGCCCTTGTTAATTTGGAGATGTGGTCTCTTTAACTAGTTGCCTCTTCTGGCCCTGAACCATAATCCTCCTGATCTCAGCCTCCCAAGTAGCTGGGGTTATAGACCAGGCCCCAGCGCATGTTAAATTTCTTTGCTTCCATTTTTACTCATTCTGTCAGATGATCACTGTAAATACCCAAATGAGAATTGACTGATACTGCTTCAGGTTAATTGGTCTTGCCCAAACAATACTTTGTTCACTGTAACAGACAGATTTATCTATGATATGGGAACTTATGTAAATATTTAGATTTATCTATTTTGGAAAAAAAACCTTTTACCTTTGTTATGTTAAATGTGGTAGTTAATGTGTTTAAATCACAAACTGCAAAAAGTGAGATTTAAGTAATCCAGTAGGTGGCAGTCTTATCAAGAGAATTCTTAAGGTTTCTGACTAATGTTGCTACTGACAAAACTTAATTTGTAATAGAAAGACATTGGTGTGAAAAATAAATCCTTTACTTGTGTAATTTGGGCCTATCTTTGGAGGACAAAATAAAACTTATTTTTGAAACTTTTCATTATGTAAAATTTCCATAATATATTGAACCCCAGTGCACCCTTCAACTGCCTGCAGTGCTAATTATATATATATTTTTAAAAAAATCGATTCTTTATATGAAAGAAACCATTTCTCTGTGTATCCAAGTGTTCAGGGGTTCCTCATATATTGATACTTGAGAAATTATACGTACTCAGTTAACTCTCTTCAGCCCCTTATAGGCAAATAATATATTGTTTATCCCAGAATCTTGCATCTAGCATGATGCTTGGAACACACAGCTTTAGAAGTAGCCATTTAATCCTTAGCATTTTCTCTGTGCTGGGTACTGTATAGGTACTGCCTATGAGATGTAGGTATTATTATTTTTAACAGTTGTGGAAATTGAGTCATAGAGGTTAATTACTTGCCTGAGGTCACACAATTAATTTTTAGTTGAATCTGCCTAGTACTAAAATACATGCTTTTATTCTTTTAAGAATGTGGATAAATGAATAAAAAGTATATACAATTTTATATTACAGCATTGCTTAATTCACTGAAATATGGAATAAGATTATTGAACATAGTACCCAATAAAATCCTGTGTTTTAAAGGAGATGTGAAAACTGATTCATGTCTTGACAACTTCTAATATTTTTTTCCTTTTCCCAATTATGCATGTTGGGTGTCAAAAAACTTTAAAACAGTACCTAAGGTATATTAAAAATGGCTAACATTTATTGTGAAGAAGATACTATTATTATTACTCCATTTGTATTGTTATTGAAACAGAAGCTTAATGAAATCCCTTGGCCAGAAACTGATAGAGCCAGGATTTAATCAAGGCCACCTGATTTTTTTACCCTTGGAGAAAAGCTGACTAGTTTATAGAAGAGAGAGCTAATATTAACAACTGAGAAAGCAAGATGATTATAATTTGAATTGTGTGAGAAGAGGGAGGTTCAGGCCTAGTTATCTAGGGACTCCAGCTGAAACATTAAAAGTGCAGTCAGAGCTGATCAGGTCAAGCTTTTCTGGTGTTTGTATCTGCCCTTGGCAAGCTGACCTTTTCTTGGGTTTCAGTATTACCACTTGTAGAAATAGTGTGAAAGGTTTTCTTATTTGCTGCTACATTGATAGGGATTTTTATTTTTTAATTTGGTGTTTGAAATACATTATTACTAGTGCTATTACCTGGATCCACTTGGAAGCTTTGAATAGATTGTAAGTTATGCTTGATACCTGTAAGGAAATATGGGCCCCAAAATGTGACCATGTGGAGAGAAGTGATGTGGCTAAGAGATTCTTTATTGCCGGGTGGGAGAGGGAGAGAGCAGAGAGCCAAGAGAGACAGGGAGAGAGGGGCAGGGGCTTAAATACCCGTCACTGGGACTCAGTATGATCTGATTGGTTAGGATCTTATAGTTCATGCTGATTGGAGGTTGGGGCAGAAGGAGGGTTCAAGCTAGACTTGAGGCTGGACTGTGACCCTGGGAGGCAGGACCTTGACCCTGGAAAACAGGGGCTTAAGGGTGCAATAAGGACTGAAACCTATCGGTGCCATATTGCCAACATTCCTCCCTTTTTTGTTTGTTAAGGAAGGGGGGGCGTTGTGTTCACTCTGGCTTCTTCGAGCTGGCAAGGGGCGGCGTAGGGGAAGGGAGGGTTAGTTGGCAAACAATGCTGGGGTGCTGAGTCTCATGATGGCGTACACCCAGGCTCCAAAAATGAAGATTTCCTCTTCCCTGAAGTTGATGAAGGTCCCTTGTAGCCACAGGTCATAAAGAGTCTTGGGCCAATCCTCTGACCTCTGCATGGTGGGTATCAGCCAACTATCCTGGCGTTTTGGAGAGGTTGGTATCCCTGAAGGTACAACTAGTTAAATTTTTGATTAGCAATAGCAGACATGTAGTACAATACAAGGGAGGAAGCTTAAGAATAGGAGAGCAAGAACATAGGCATTAGGATGGGCACTGGTCAGGAGAACCACTGTGAAATGTTGTTCTCTAGACAATTAAGAGTCCTCCAACTCCCTTCTCCATTTTCTAATTGTTTCTTGAGAGGTGTAACCATTGGGGGAACCCATTGAGCTTGACAGCAGTGGGTGTCATGAGAATGACCAGATGAGGGCTGGCCCATCAAAATCCCAATGGAGAAGGTAGAAGATCCTTTTGGAGAACAAGATGCCCTGGTTTAACAGAAATTGTTATAGAGTGGGCAGGATCTGTTCTGCATGCTCTCTGAGAAGTTCACTGAGAAGGCAGGTAGTCAGCCAGAGGAGCAGAGTCTGTTGGAGGCAAGTTTTTCTAAGAGAAAGGGGTGGCCACACATTATCTAAGACCCAAATAGGAATATTAGGAGGAGCATAAAAAGGTGTCTGTTCAGGGACTACATACCTAGGGAATCTAAATTCTGCAAAATCCTATAACTGCCAGGAAAGCTGTAAGCTGTCTTATGGTATGAGGGTTGGGAAATGGAAGATTGGGTTGATGCATTTATGACTCAGGGAGTGAGTCTGTCCCTTTAAGGCCACACCTAGGTAGGTGACCTGTGGGAGGCAGGGGCTGTCAGGATTTAAATGTAACACTCTTGGATAAAACAGAGCTTTAGCTCATTATTTTATATAAATTGACACTTTTAACCCTTTAAATGTTTGTAGCATATTTAAAGTATAACATAACACTGTTACAAGGTGGTCATTTAAGACACATAAGCAAATATGTAAATGAACTCTGATTTAGATGTACTTAAAGCTTGACAAGATCAGCAGAAAACACAAATAATTTCTTTGATAAAATCTTTCTCTGTAATGGTTTTTTGTAGATGTTACTCAGAGCAGAACAATATTAAGATAACCTTGTTATTTCATAGACATAGAGGATTTGATTTTAGTTTGACATGACCCTAAAAGTTTTTTAGGCAACTCTTAGATTATATTTAACTTTAGCTTTATCACACCCTGAAGTTTTTTTTTATACACTTTTAAAACTTACTCAGACCTTCATACAACATACTAAACCCTTTGATGGTTTGTCCTCAGCTTTCCAATTTGAAACAATCTTTAGGACAAACCCTTCTTTACAAAATCCTTTCTCATCCAAAAAACCATTCCTTTTCTCTTTAACTTCCCAAAAAATACATTTATTACCTATATATATCCTTTCCAGTTGTTTTTACCTATATATATCCTTTCCAGTTGTTTACTTTGTAACTTGTATTTTAAAATTATCTTTTATAAGAATTTTAAATTTATTGTAGGGGCTGCAGCAATTAACTAGTAGCCCTTGTTGTTTTAAGGAATTTATGATAGGCATAAGGCCTGATCGTCCCTCAGGTTTGAGGGGTTATTGTTTTAGGTGTGGAAACTGTGAGGGATTTTTGAGTTTTATTTGAATAGGGAGGGCTGTCCTGGCTCACCCTACACTCATCTCATCAGTCCACACTGTGGAATCTCTTTGTTCCTGAAGGAGGGGGCAGCAGAGATAGCTGCTTGGGGGGAGGAGAATTTGAGCTTTTAATTGAGATAGTAAATCCCGTCCCAGCAGGGACACTGGAGTTTCAGGTACTGTGGGGAAAGAGTGACAGAGGAGGAGGTCTCCCTAAGAGCAGGCCAGAGGCCAGGTAAACTAGTACTCTAGGGTCTAGTCAGATTTGCCCCGAACGATAACTTTTGTCATTGGACTGGGGATCAGGAGAAAAAGGTAAAATAGAGAAACAGGCTCCACTGTCTAGGAGGAAAATGGCCTTTTGTTTTTCTGCCATTATGGCTCCTCAACATTGATGCCAAGAAGTGGAGTGTGGACAGGAGGCTTGGACCCATCAATCCATAGAAGGTGGCACCTCGTCTTCCATCTGGTAATGGGGGGGCACTTAGACCTCTAGTGGTTACCCTTGCAGAGAGGGCAGGGTCCTGGTTGGGGGCAGGGCTGTCTCCTGTGCTGTCCCCCTTAAGCATTCTCTGCAGAAGTGCCCCTCCTGTCCACCATGGTAGCAAGTTCAGGATTCAGGCCTCAGTCGGGTGGGGCACTCTCTGAGAGCAGCAATGAGGCCATGGTGTCTCTTATCTTTTTCTCTCCTGTTAGTAAGATCCCGGACATACAGACATAGCCATAAATACAGACGTGGCTAGCTGTATTACTTGGTTCAATGACAGTCTGAGTTTTTTAACAAATATCTGGGACTGACTGTTAGAAATTTATCTTTGAGGAGAACCTCTCTCACCTGTGACTCTGAGTCCACCGTGGTATGCTTTCTGATAGGTTGTTGCTGTAAAGTAGTTATTTTACAGTGACACATGACACTCTGGAGAGCAGGTCTCTGAACTGTTCTGGGCCTCAGTTTCCTCGCTTGAAGAATGAGGGATCTGGTCTAAGTTAAACTACGTTTTTCTACTATGAGATGGCTGAAGTGACATTAATGCCACTTATCTTCTTTACCATTATTTATTTATTTATTTATTTAGTAATGCTGGGGAATTGAACCCAGGGCTTTGCACATGCTGGGCAGACATTCTCCCATTGAGCTACTTCCTCAGCCCCAAATATTATTATTATTATTTCTTACTTTGGCTGTACTGGGCTTGAACTCAGGACTTTATGCTTGTAAAGCGGCACTCTACTGCTTGAGCCATATAATCATTTCCAACCTGAGTGGCCTGGGCCTGAATTCATTGCTTTTCTAATGAGATAAGAGTCTGGACTACTAGAAGCAAAATATCCTTTCATGTCAATTGAAAGGTTTGGATCACAGAGATAAAGGCTTGAATGTATTTGTCTGGGTATCAGTACAGCTGTTTAGATGTTTTTAAATTTCCCTTAGATCTGATAACTGGAAGGGGACATACGATTTGCCCTCTTCCTACCATTGCCTATTGGAGAGGGAAGCACTTATTAAGAGGTTCTGACTATTGGGGTGGCTTAGAAGGTAGAAATTTGTATAGGGGACCTCAGTTTACTTTTTTTACTTTTATAGAAAAGGTCTAATTGGAGTATGGTATTGTAATTTAAGGAACCCTGTGAAGGCCACTTCTCTTGGTCACCCAAGGCATACTGAGGCCAGGCCTCAGTACAAAGCTTCCAACATCTACCAGCCAGAAGACTGGAAGATGCAGGTCCCATCTAGAAAGAACAAAACGTTAGGATCCTGACTTTTAGTAACAGCAGGCAGCCTCTTTAATAAAGGCTATCTTTTTTTTTTTTTTCATTTTTCTTTTATTATTCATATGTGCATACAAGGCTTGGTTCATTTCTCCCCCCTGCCCCCACCCCCTCCCTTACTACCAACTCCGCCCCCTCCCTCTCCTCCCACCTCAATACCCAGCAGAAACTATTTTGCCCTTATCTCTAATTTTGTTGTAGAGAGAGTATAAGCAATAATAGGAAGGAACAAGGGTTTTTGCTGGTTGAGATAAGGATAGCTATACAGGGCATTGACTCACATTGATTTCCTGTGCGTGGGTGTTACCTTCTAGGTTAATTCTTTTTGATCTAACCTTTTCTCTAGTACCTGTTCCCCTTTTCCTATTGGCCTCAGTTCCTTTAAGGTATCTGGTTTAGTTTCTCTGCGTTAAGGGCAACAAATGCTAGCTAGTTTTTTAGGTGTCTTACCTATCCTCACCCCTCCCTTCTGTGCTCTCGCTTTTATCATGTGCTCATAGTCCAATCCCTTCGTTGTGTTTGCCCTTGATCTAATGTCCACATATGAGGGAAAACATAAGATTTTTGGTCTTTTGAGCCAGGCTAACCTCACTCAGAATGATGTTCTCCAATTCCATCCATTTACCAGCAAATGATCACATTTCGTTCTTCTTCATGGCTGCATAAAATTCCATTGTGTATAGATACCACATTTTCTTAATCCATTCGTCAGTGGTGGGGCATCTTGGCTGTTTCCATAACGTGGCTATTGTGAATAGTGCCGCAATAAACATGGATGTGCAGGTGCCTCTGGAGGGAGTAACAGTCTTTTGGGTATATCCTCAAGAGTGGTATTGCTGGATCAAATGGTAGATCGATGTCCAGCTTTTTAAGTAGCCTCCAAATTTTTTTCCAGAGTGGTTATACTAGTCTACATTCCCACCAACAGTGTAAGAGGGTTCCTTTTTCCCCGCATCCTCGCCAACACCTGTTGGTGGTGGTGTTGCTGATGATGGCTTTTCTAACAGGGGTGAGGTGGAATCTTAGCGTGGTTTTAATTTGCATTTCCTTTATTGCTAGAGATGGTGAGCATTTTTTCATGTGTTTTCTGGCCATTTGTATTTCTTCTTTTGAGAAAGTTCTGTTTAGTTCACGTGCCCATTTCTTTATTGGTTCATTAGTTTTGGGAGAATTTAGTTTTTTAAGTTCCCTGTATATTCTGGTTATCAGTCCTTTGTCTGATGTATAGTTGGCAAATATTTTCTCCCACTCTGTGGGTGTTCTCTTCAGTTTAGAGACCATTTCTTTTGATGAACAGAAGCTTTTTAGTTTTATGAGGTCCCATTTATCTATGCTATCTCTTAGTTGCTGTGCTGCTGGGGTTTCATTGAGAAAGTTCTTACCTATACCTACTAACTCCAGAGTATTTTCTACTCTTTCTTGTATCAACTTAAGAGTTTGGGGTCTGATATTAAGATCCTTGATCCATTTTGAGTTAATCTTGGTATAGGGTGATATACATGGTTCTAGTTTCAGTTTTTTGCAGACTGCTAACCAGTTTTCCCAGCAGTTTTTGTTGAAGAGGCTGCTATTTCTCCATCGTATATTTTTAGCTCCTTTGTCAAAGATAAGTTGCTTATAGTTGTGTGGCTTCATATCTGGATCCTCTATTCTGTTCCACTGGTCTTCATGTCTGTTTTTGTGCCAGTACCATGCTGTTTTTATTGTTATTGCTTTGTAATATAGTTTGAAGTCAGGTGTTGTGATACCTCCTGCATTGTTCTTTTGACTGAGTATTGCCTTGGCTATTCGTGGCTTCTTGTGTTTCCATATAAATTTAACAGTAACTTTTTCAGTCTCTTTTATGAATGTCATTGGAATTTTGATGGGAATTGCATTAAACATGTAGATTACTTTGGGGAGTATCGACATTTTTACTATGTTGATTCTACCTATCCATGAGCATGGGAGATCTCTCCACTTTCTATAGTCTTCCTCAATCTCTTTCTTCAGAAGTGTATAGTTTTCCTTGTAGAGGTCTTTCACATCTTTTGTTAGGTTTACACCTAGGTAACTGATTTTGTTTGAGGCTATTGTAAATGGAATTGTTTTCATACATTCTTTTTCCGTTTGCTCATTGTTAGTGTATAGAAATGCTAATGATTTTTCTATGTTGATTTTATATCCTGCTACCTTGCTATAGCTATTGATGATGTCTAGAAGCTTCTGAGTAGAGTTTTTTTGGGTCTTTAAGGTATAGGATCATGTCGTCTGCAAATAGGGATATTTTGACAGTTTCTTTACCTATTTGTATTCCTTTTATTCCTTCTTCTTGCCTACTTGCTCTGGCTAGGAATTCCTGTACTATGTTGAATAGGAGTGGAGATAGTGGGCATCCTTGTCTGGTTCCTGATTTTAGAGGGAATGGTTTTAATTTTTCTCTGTTAAGTATAATGGTGGCTGTAGGTTTGTCATATATAGCTTTTATAATGTTGAGGAACTTTCCTTCTATTCCTAGTTTTCTTAGTGCTTTTATCATGAAACAGTGTTGGATCTTATCAAAGGCTTTTTCTGTCTCTATTGAGATGATCAAGTGGTTTTTGTCTTTGCTTCTGTTAATGTGGTTTATTACGTTTATTGATTTTCGTATGTTGAACCACCCCTGCATCCCTGGGATGAAGCCTACTTGGTCGTGGTGAATAATCTTTTTGATGTGTTGCTGAATTCGGTTTGCCATTATTTTGTTGAGGATTTTTGCATCAATGTTCATTAAGGAGATTGGCCTATAGTTCTCCTTTTTGGAGGTGTCTTTGCCTGGTTTTGGGATAAGCGTAATACTGGCTTCATAAAATGTGTTTGGCAGTTTTCCTTCCCTTTCTATTTCATGGAACAGTTTAAGGAGGGTTGGTATCAGTTCTTCTTTAAAGGTCTGATAGAATTCAGCAGAGAATCCATCAGGTCCTGGACTTTTCTTTTTTTGGGAGACTCTTGATTGCTGCTTCAATTTCATTTTGTGTTATAGGTCTATTCAGGTGATTAATTTCCTCTTGGTTCAGTTTTGGATGATCATATGTATCTAGAAATCTGTCCATTTCTTTTAGATTTTCAAATTTATTTGAATATAGGTTCTCAAAGTAGTCTCTGATGATTTCCTGGACTTCCATGGTGTTTGTTGTTATCTCCCCTTTTGCATTCCTGATTCTACTAATTTGGGTTTTTTCTCTCCTCATTTTAGTCAGGTTTGCCAGGGGTCTATCGATCTTGTTTAATTTTTCAAAGAACCAACTTTTTGTTTCATTAATTCTTTGTATGGTTCTTTTGGTTTCTATTTCGTTGATTTCAGCTCTTATTTTTATTATTTCTCTCTTTCTATTTGTTTTGGGATTTGCTTGTTCTTGTTTTTCTAGGAGTTTGAGATGTATCATTAGGTCATTGATTTGGGATCTTTCAATCTTTTTAATATATGCACTCATGGCTATAAACTTCCTCTCAAGACTGCCTTAGCTGTGTCCCATAGGTTCCGGTAGATTGTGTTTTCATTTTCATTGACTTCCAGGAACTTTTAAATTTCCTGTTTTATTGCATCGATGATCCATTCTTCATTAAGTAATGAGTTATTTAGTTTCCAGCTGTTTGCATGTTTTTTGTCTTTACTTTTGTTGTTGAGTTCTACTTTTACTGCATTGTGGTCAGATAGTATGCACGGTATTATTTCTATTTTCTTATATTTGCTGAGGCTTGATTTGTGCCCTAGGATATGATCTATTTTTGAAAAGGTTCCATGGGCTGCTGAGAAGAATGTATATTGTATAGAGGTTGGATGAAATGTTCTGTAGACATCTACTAGGTCCCCTTGATCTATTGCATATTTTAGATCTTGGATTTCTTTATTGAGTTTTTGTTTGGATGACCTATCTATTGATGATAATGGAGTGTTAAAGTCTCCCACAACCACTGTGTTGGCGTTTATATATGCTTTTAGGTCTTTCAGGGTATGTTTGATGAAATTGGGTGCGTTGACATTGGGTGCGTACAGGTTGATGATTATTATTTCCTTTTGGTCTATTTCCCCTTTTATTAGTATGGAATGTCCTTCTTTATCTCGTGTGATCAATGTAGGTTTGAAGTCTACTTTGTCAGAGATAAGTATTGCTATGCCTGCTTGTTTTCGGGGGCCATTGGCTTGGTAAATCTTCTTCCATCCTTTCATCCTAAGCATATGCTTATTTCTGTCAGTGAGATGAGTCTCCTGTAAGCAACAAATTGTTGGATCTTCTTTTTTAATCCATTTTGTCAAATGGTGTCTTTTGATGGGTGAATTAAGTCCATTAACATTAAGCGTTAGTACTGATAGGTATGTGGTGATTCCTGCCATTTAGTTGTCTTAGTTGTTTGAAGGTTTGATTGTGTGTACCTAACTTGATGTTACTCTCTACTGTCTTGCTTTTTCTTATCCTGTGGTTTGGTGCTGCCTGCCTTTTCATGGTTAAGTTGGGTGTCACTTTCTGTGTGCAGGATCCCTTGCAGAATCTTTTGTAATGGTGGCTTTGTGGTCACATATTGTTTTAGTGTCTGGTGATCATGGAAGACTTTTATTGCTCCATCTATTTTGAATGATAGCTTTGCTGGGTAGAGTATCCTGGGGTTGAAGTTATTTTCATTCAGCGCCCGGAAGATCTCACCCCACGCTCTTCTTGCTTTTAATGTTTCTGTTGAGAAGTCTGCTGTGATTTTGATGGGTTTACCTTTGTATGTTACTTGTTTTTTCTCTCTCACAGCCTTCAATATTCTTTCCTTAGTTTCTGAACTTGTTTTAATGATGATACGTCATGGAGTAGTTCTATTTTGATCTGGTCTCTTTGGTGTCCTGGAGGCCTCTTGTATCTGTATGGGAATATCTTTCTCTAGATTTGGGAAATTTTCCGTTATTATTTTGTTGAATATAGTATGCATTCCCTTCGCTTGCACCTCTTCTCCTTCTTCGATGCCCATGATTCTCAAGTTTGGTCTTTTGATGGAGTCAGTGAGTTCTTGCATTTTCTTTTCACAGGTCTTAGTTGTTTAATTAATAGTTCTTCAGTTTTTCCTTTAATTACCATTTCATCTTCACGTTCTGAGATTCTGTCTTCTGTTTGTTCTATTCTGCTGGATTGGCCTTCCGTTTTGTTTTGCAGTTCTGTTTCGTTCTTTTTTCTGAGGTTTTCCATATCCTGGCAGTTTTCTTCTTTATTGTTGTCTATTTTTGTCCTGAGTTCATTTATCCATTTATTCATTGTGTTCTCTCTTTCACTTTGGTGTTTATACAGTGCTTCTATGGTTTCTTTTATTTCTTCTTTTGCTTTTTCAAATTCTCTATTTTTATTGTCTTGGAATTTCTTGAGTGTCTCCTGTACATTTTGGTTGACCCTATCCAGTATCATCTCTATAAAATTCTCATTGAGTACTTGTAGTATGTCTTCTTTTAATTAATTCTTGTGGGCTTCATTGGGTCCTTTGGCATAGTTTATCTTCATTTTGTTGGAGTCTGGATCTGAGTTTCTGTTTTCTTCATTCCCCTCTGGTTCCTGTACTAATTTTTTGCTGTGGGGAAACTGGTTTCCCTGTTTTTTCTGTCTTCCCGTCATTGTCCTTGGTGTTGTTACTGTCCCTGTACTGTGTGTAATTAAGTATTTTCTAGCTCGTAATAATAACAATGGTAATATTTAGAATGGAAGAGTGAGCTGAGATGGAAAGCAAGAAGTTAAAGAAAAGGGATAAACAAATATACAGACAAGATGGAGAAAGCAGAACAAGGTATCAGACAAGAGAGTTTCAAAGGTATAAACAGGGAGTGTTAGTGTACTAATCGACAGTAAGGTGAACAGACATTAGAGAGACAGAGAGAGGATTGAAAATCAAAGATAAACAAAATAAAAAATAAGTAAAAGTAATATCTATATATAAAAATGAATTAAAATAAAATGGAAAATAGAAAATTAAAAAAAAAAAAAACCAAAAAACTTCCAAGTTTATATGCAATGCCGTTTCAGTTTTAATAATTTGGGTGTCTGTCTCAATCTCCAGTCCTGGAGTTGGTGCCTGAGATGTTATTCTGTAGTTGTCTCATCAAAGGGGATGCATAAAGTAGATCAAAACTACACACACACACACACACACACACACACACACACACACAGCCCCACCAGGTATCCCTAGTTCAAATTCAATACAGTTTTAGTAATTTTTTCGCCTGCAGGTGTAATTCGGTTGTTCTCTCATCAAAGCTAGGGAGAAAAAGAAAAAAAAGCGTCTGGAGACAGTTCTGACAGTGGTATCTGCAACTGTGGCTTGCCTGCCCGCTGCTCTCAGCCTGTAGCTGGCGGCATTATTTATGCAGATCTCTGGGGTGAGCTTAGCTCTCACCTGGCCCCGCAGGCTTTGTTTGCTCAGAGTTCTCCTGTGTGGGAGCCTCTGGTACAGGCTTTCCCCTTTGCAAGCACTGGGAAAGGTGACACTGCCCCCGCGTTGTCTGGCCTGCGTGTTTATTTACAGTTCATGTGGGAGGTGGGTCTTCCCCCCTCTCCTGTGGAGTTTTCCTCTCACTGCCACTTTCAGAAGCTTTCCTGCTCCTGCTTACTGGGCGGTGCTGCTGCTCCTGCCGGCCGCCATGTTTGTTTACAGTTCACGTGGGATGTGGGTTTTCCCTCCTCTCACAAGCTTCCCTGCTCCTGGTTGCTGGGCGTGCGCCCCGCTCCCGCCAGAGGCTCTCCCGCCCGCCTGGCTTGTTTATTTACAGTCCCGGGAAGGATTCCCTTCCCCCAATCTTCAGCGCTCAGGGCGCCCCACCCTCTTTCCAGCGTGTCTTAACTGTTCTTATTGCTTAGTACTCAGTTTCTCTTTTTTTTTCCCGGGTGGAGGTCAGTCTGTCCAGGGGGCTATGGTACTCTGGCCCAGTCTTGTCTGTGGGGCTACCGCGGTACCGCGAAGCTCACCTGGTCCGCGTCTTCCCAAGCCGTATGGGCGCCGGCCACTGGCGGCCCGGGGGCCCTCCTCGTTTCTCCGTTTAACGTGAAGTGGAGATTCTCTGTTCCAGCTGGAGATGTGGAGGGGTCAAAGTTATGCCTTTTTTCGGTGATTATGCCTGCAAAGTGTGTCTCCAGCGTCTCTCCAAGATTTCACTATAGGAGTGTTGCTTTCTGCTTCCTACCTCTCGCCGCCATCTTCCCCCAAAGGCTATCTTTTTAACAAAGAAATCATTTGTAAAGTTAGAGAATGGCATTCAGAGGGCATTTCAAGCCAATAACAGTGCCATACAGGACAACTAGTGTTAATATCTGGAGGGGAAAATTTATGCTGATGCCAAAGGTATAGAAGATTTTAAATGAGAAATTTAGAGACCACAGTAATGTCTATTTTGTTATTTCTGGAACTATAACCTTGAGCTAACAATTGGCTTACAAAGGCCGGGTCTGATGCCCTGAGGTGTGAGGTGGGGCTAGTAGCAGGACTTGTGTAAGGCACCCCTCTCTCCACACACACCTGGGACAAATGACCCTGAATGCCTAGGCCTGATCCTGCTGCCCGTCACCCTTCCCCCTTCCTGTGTACTCTGCTTGTGTTTATTCTAGGGGAAGTGGTGGCAGGGCACAGCCATCACCACATGTGGCTGGCTGTCCAGGATTAGTTGGGTCCTCTCTATGGATTTTCCTAGCTATGGCAGGCGTTTTTGCTGTGTCCAGAAGCCGGTATCCTGTGCACAGGTGCGCCTGTTTGCTTTCCCTCCTCCCCTTGTCGGGGCGGAGTTAGAGCGTAAGCGTGGCAGCTGCAGGTTTTTGCAGGCGCTTTTGTAAAGCGGCTGACTTAAAGTTATGTTAGACTGAGAGGCCTGGCAAACTAGTTGGAATAACTTAAGTCATAAGGTACCATGCTACAGGTTCTTCATGGGAGTCAGGGTCCTAGTAAGCCCAGGGAGGAGAAGGCAGAAAGAGACAGAGGACACGTGGTGAGACCATGGAGGAGGCAGAAAAGGTGAGCTGACATCTTAGGTAAGGGAGGGGAAGGCAGAGCTTGGAGGCATGACACACGCTTAAGGGATTAGCCATCACCTCTGCCTCCAGGTTGCTCCCATTGATTGGTACTGGCACGCTTTTCAGGAACAAAACCTCCATTCTCTGGTCACCGAATAAAGCATGAGCTCTCTCAGAGCTGGAATCGCCTCGAGGTCAGAATTGGCAAGGAGTGGCTTGCTTAACTCCATGATGGGGAAAGTTTTTCAGGAAGATAGGAGGAGATAGCTATGGTCTGTTTACATGGGGAAGGAGGAGGTTTGGAGAGGAATTGGCTGATTTAGAAACTGGTTTACAGGCTGATAGAATCTGCGCAGGGGAACAGAAAGTACAGAGGGAGGATTTGAAGTCAGAGAGCCGGATTTAGATGGAGGTATGAAAAGGCTTGGACATAATGGAATCTCTCCCCATTGTCCCCATCGCTCACAGTGGTTATATGTCCCGTAAAAGGTTGGGATTTAAGGACCCCAAAAGGGGCCAGTGACTTTGGTTGTCTAAAGGATAAGTGGGCCAGATTTGAGTGCAAAAGCAGATCAAATTTTTGGTTTTATATCTGGGGTCAAAGCCAAGGTGTCTAAATTATTGAGGAGGCATCTCAGTGGGGAGTCAGAGAAGACGTAGAGGCACCCATTATGAGGGACCCGGTCCCGGAATGGGAGAGGAGGGTATTATGTACTGCGAAGCATCCTTGCACTGCACAAATATCCAAAAAAAAAAAAAATGCAAAGCGCACGTGACCAAGCTGTCCCTGAGTTCAGGTGGTTTGCAGGCCAGAGGCCGGCGCAGGCCTAGGTTTTGTAGGGTCCTGGACCCTGTAAAATCCAAACCCTGCGGAGAAGGAGATCCCTCTACCGTCTGAGCTGCACAGAGATAGCCCAAAGCATGGGAAGTGTTCTAAAACCCAGAGACACCAAAGGGAGAGACCATAAAGGGAGCCCAGGAAGGTTAGGTGGACTCACCAAAGAATGTCCGGTGTTGGATGTGAGTGAGGGCGATCAGGAGGATGGGTCCTGGCCAGTCACGTCCTCAGGGTGGTCGTGGGGTGAGTCGGAATCGGGGTCGCACCAGGATTAGTGGTGAAATCCATCCGAGTCACGGCACCAAATGTAAGGGAATATGGGCCCCAAAATGTGACCACGTGGAGAGGAGTGATCTGGCCAAGAGATTCTTTATTGCCGAGTGGGAGAGGGAGAGAGCAGAGAGCCAAGAGAGATAGGGACAGAGGGGCAGGGGCTTAAATACCCCTTAGTGGGACTCAGTATGATCTGATTGGTTAGGATCTTATGGTTCATGCTGATTGGAGGTTGGGGCAGAAGGAGGGTTCAAGCTAGACTTGAGGCTGGACTGTGACCCTGGGAGGCAGGACCGTGACCCTGGAAAACAGGGGCTTAAGGGTGCAATAAGAACTGAAAACTATCCGTGCCATTATTGCCAACAATACCTAAAAGTGAAAAAAGGGGAAAATTTTCAGTTTTTGCCATGTTAGTTTTTTGAGTAGTTCATTTCTGCCTCATATTGTTTTATTTTATAATAAAATGATTCAGGAAAAACAGTACTATATACATTTAGCAAATGGACCTGTTTACAATTACCTAAAAAGAAGTATTCTAATGATGGCAGTTTTAGGCCTGTAGAGGAATAATTGGAAAGTGATCTTGGCTTTGGGGTTTTATGTCTGTCATACCACTCTGTTTCTAGGGTTTTGCTCTCATGCTTGTTATGCTAACCAGAATGAAGTAGTGATACAGCAAGTACAATGTCTGGATTCATTGTAAGCACACAGTTTGCACTGATTAGCAACCAACACTACTAGAAAGGATTTCCATGAGTCACTTTTTAAAATTTACATTTTTGGTCATTTATTAACTGCACATATTAATGAGGTTCAGTGTGATATTTCCATACATGTGGACATCACACATTGATTATGCCCATTCTTCCACCCAGGTCTCTTTTCCCCTTCTTCCCCTAGCACCCATCCCTGTTCCTAAAAGTCCCTTTTAATTTCTTTCTCTTCCCTTTCCCTGTCTCCATTGTCCTCTACTTCCATTCTGTACTTCTGAAACTGGAGTTTTGGACCCAAGGCCCAAATTCCTGAGATTGTATATGCCAGGTCCAGCCACCCACCTCTAAATGCCAAGTAAAGAGGCAATGAAGGCAGAGAAAGGAGGCTTATTACATGGCTTGGGACAGGGAGAGTAAGCACTCAGCTCATTTTCAGCCATCTTTGGGGTACAGACATGAGCTATAGTTTTAAGTAGACAAAAGAACTGGGGGCAGGAGACAAAGATATGCATAACAGTTCAACTCACAGGTGTATTCTTGACCATTATCTCAGTCTGAGGGTCAGGGTCTGAGATGGGTTCTGGAGATCATGTTAATGCTGTCATCACTTGAGGGGAGCAGTCTGGTTCCCATGAGATGATTGCTCCTGCTCCAAGGTACAGCTTCATCCTTATAGATGATTGTCTGCATTTGAAGAGGTGGTCTATCCTGCAAGTCTTTGCTGGTCCTTAGGGATAGTTTCAGCCTCTTGTCATAAAGATGTTATCAGTTCTGTCCTTTCTGGAATTCAAGGTGATCACAAAGTGACTGCAAAGTGAATGGCTTAGAGCAAAGACAGATAGAAAATGGAGGCAGAGTTGCCAAGCTTCTCCTATTTTTAGTTAATTTCATGGGCCCAAGTAAGGAGCCAGTGCTTTTCAGCAAAAGAAGTTTAAGCACCTCTTAACACTTCTCAAATTTGACTTACTGGTTTCAATACATGAGTGAGAACTTGTGGTACTTGTCTTTCTGTGTCTGACTTGTTTGACTCAACATAAAAGTTCTCCATTTTTATCCATGTTGGTGCAAATGACAGTACTACTTCTTTTTTTTTTTTTTTTTTAAATGACTGAGTAGTAGTCGATTGTCACGGTCTGAGGCAGGTCTAGGCAAAATTATGAGACCCTATCTGGAAAAAAATAACTAAAGAAAAGCAAATGGGGCTGAGGATGAGGCTCAAGTGGTAGAGCACCTGCCTAGCAAGCATGAAGCCTTGAGTTTAAATACCAGAACTGGCAACAAAACAAAACAAAGAAAACTCCAAAAAGCTCCTTTGGATATATCCTCAGAAGTAGAATTGCTGAATTATAAAGTAGTTCGATTTTTAGCTTTTTGAGAAATCTTCATAGTATTTTGCATAATGGCTGTACCAATGCACACTTGAAACATCAGTGTATAAGTGTTTCTATTTCTCTGCATCACCACTAGAATGAATTCATTCTTTTCTTTCCTCTTCTTTTCCCCTCCCTCCTTCCCTTCCCCCTTCCTTCCTTCCTTCCTTCTCTTTCTTTCTAAGTTTTAGCAAAGATATATTTTAGTATAACAGAATAAAATAGGGGGAAGTGAAAAAAAGGGAGAGAAAAGCACCTCCTATTGAAATGCAGGGAGGGAGAAGAGCTCAAAAATGGTGGCCTTTTCATGGGCTTTATATTCTCTGAGCTGGTGAAATACACATGCTGATGTTGTCTAGCAACCTGTAGTCATTAAGAGACCATAATTCTGGGTGGCCAAGATGGGTGCTGTTTATTATTCTAAGATACAGAGATGTGATCTAGGCCTACTCAAAACATAGGAACAATAGGTGAATTTCTGGACTTTCATTTGCAGACACACCCTCCAATTTTCTGTCTCTCTACAGTCAAAGAGTTTCGCAGCTTCTTAATATCTTAAGGCAGAAGACAGATGCAGATAGTCCCTGTGTCTCCCTATTCTTACAATTTAACATGTAAAAGGAGAAGGTGATATGAGGGGAACTTGATGCTCTTGGTTTTCAGTTTACTTCTTGGTACTAATTTCTGAGTTTGACACTTTTAATGTTTATTATTTTTACTTTCCCTGTTGCCTCTATCTATCTTATCTATTCTGCCCCATTTCCCCCCTAAATGACTGGTCTCTTAATCTTCAGAGGGTTCAAAATCTGTTTTCTACAGCTGCTTCATGCCAAGTGGACTGCTGGCCCTACCTAGTAAAGGAAGCAAAAAAACTAAAAAAAAAATTTAGTTGGTAGGAAATTGAGTTGGCAGACTGCCAGGATAGGACTGGAAGACATCAAATTACTCTTTTACTAAAAGAAGTCAAAGAGAAGTTGGTGAAAACCATCTTTTAAAAATAAAGATAGGGCCAGGCACTGTGGCTCATGCCTGTAATCCCATCTACTCTGTAGGCAGAGATCAAGAAGATTGTGTTAAAAGGCCATCCAGCACTAAAATGTTATCAAGACCCTAAAAATTATCTGAACCAATAAGCTAGACATGGTGGTACATGCCTGTAGTCCCACTTACAGTGAAGACATAGGTAGGAGGATTGCTACCCAAGGCTGGCCCCAGACA
Organism: Castor canadensis; assembly: GCF_047511655.1. Taxonomy (NCBI): domain Eukaryota; kingdom Metazoa; phylum Chordata; class Mammalia; order Rodentia; family Castoridae; genus Castor; species Castor canadensis. Next base: position 88,546,801 of record NC_133396.1, on the reverse strand, counting down.
AAAACATAAGATTCTACCTGAAAAATAAAAACAAAAAGTAATGATGTTGTGATTTAAGTGTTAGAGTCCCTGCCTTAGCAAGTGTGAGGTCCTAAGTTCAAAGTACTAAATACTGCCAAGAAAAAAACGAAAAAGTGAAAACAGTGTTTTCTTTATATGAAAAAGCTACTAGGATTTTGAAGAAAAGTCATTAAAAACACTAGGGAAATGTAAATTTTACAGATTTAATGTATTGAAAAATACCTGACTTCTATAGAAACAGCATAGCAGATTGATAGCTATTCTAAGATGGCAACCTAGATCCATCTGTTGTCTATTTCAGAGAGTAATGGACAGGTGTGGACATTAATACCAAATGTCTCTTGGAGGAAGGAGGTTGACTTCAAATCTTTTAATGACTCAGAGGAATAAAAGTCTTCAGTCCTTCATGAATCTGGCTGTTTCTGCCTTTGCTGTAAGAACTCAAGAGAAATAGGCTTTATTTTTGAAATGTGAATCCAAGAAGCATGTTTTTGGATGTGACAATAGTTAATAGTTGAAAAATAAGCCGTAGGCTGATGCATTTTTTTCCCCATTTGAATAAGAACTTTTAATGTTATGTACTGATAAGATGAAAACTTAACTAAATTTGTGGTTTTTTGGTGGCACTGGGGTTTGAATTCAGGGCCTCATGCTTGCTTGGCAAGTGCTCTATTACTTGAGTTCCTCCGTTAGCCCTTTTTCTATTTAGTATTTTTGAGACAGGCTTTTGTGAACCATTGAGATGGCTTTGAACCGCAAGCCTCCTGATCCCTGGTCCTGAGTAGGCAGTATTACAGGTGTGAGCCAACAGTGCCCAGCTAAACCTGTATCTCTAGGAGCATATATTACTAAACTTGTAAGTTTTTAGAGGCTTTTTGTTGTTTCCTAGAGGTGTTTTGTTTTTTTGGTGGTACTGGGGCTTGAACTCAGGACCTACACCTTGAGCCACTCCACTAGCCCTTTTTTGAATGGGTTTTTTCCAGATGGGGGTCTTGTGAACTACTTGCCAAAGCTGGCTTTGAATTGTGATTCTCCTGATCTCTGCCTCCTGAGTAGCTAGGATTACAGGTGTGAGCCACCAGCACCTGGCATCTTGAGGTGTTTATAATTACATCTTGCGTTGCATCATAAAAAGGCTTAGTTATTACCCCAAGGCCAGGAATCTAACTTCTATACAATTCAGTCATTCCCAGATAAATTTTGAGCTGTTTCTTTGAGGTTGTTCTTCTTTAAGAAGACTTTTCTTTTCTCAGCAAGAGTTAGTTCCTCTGGAGCCAGAATGTGGCCTAGATATTTTACATTTTGTTGGGAGTTGTATGCCTTTCGTTGAGAGACCCAGTATCCTGCTAAAGCCAGGAAATTAGGATCATCTGCATACTGGAGCAAGCTTCCACAGTTTAAAGTTAAGGACCTTTGTTTCTTTGCTGAGGCATTTCCAGTTGTTAATCATTTCTCTAAGGCAATTAGTTTAGAATCTTATACTCTGTAAGCTGTAGGAGAGCAAAAAGTTTTATTAGTCTCCTTGACTGTCTCTAACATCAGATTAAATGTGTTTATCTCTTGCAAAAATAGAGCCAAGATTATAATCAATGATTGATGTATCATGATAGAATAAGATATCCAATTATTCTTATATGCTAACAGTAATCCAGTTAAATTGCTTCTGTCAGGTACCCAGGCATAAGAACCTTTCTTCTGTAAACTCTTGGCTTTAGTCACTTTTGAAAGGGATGGCTGAAGTGACTCTATTTTGCTGTTGGTTTTGATACAGGGTCTCTCTATATAGTTCAGGTTGGCCTGGAACTTGCTGTGTAGCCCAGTCTGACCTCAAACTCATGGTCCTCCTGTTTTAGCCTTTCAAGCACTGGGATTATAGGAATGCACCTCCATGCCTTTCATGACTCCATTTTTATTTTGAAGCTTTCCCCTTGTCTCTGAACAGTTTTCTTCTGAAAATAGCCACTGACCAACCACTCTATGGTTTGGCTTTAATTGTCCCTCATTGTGGGATGAAATGTCCTGGATGTTTTTTCTGGCATGCATTTTTAAGTTTAATTTTGTCTGCTCTGTTGGCGATGTCCTGGCATCTTAAAAAAATGTTGCCTAGGTTACTTGTTAGAGTTATTTTCCATGAGTTTTATTGTAAGCACTTTAGAGGAGGATCCTCCTAATTTGGGGGATTTAACTCCTGAATCTGGTTAACCAATCTTCTTGTTTCCCGAGGAGGAAAGATGAAGGGGTTCCCTCAGCTTCCTAGTTTCCGCACAGAATCACAGGAATTTGAGGTCTACAATGAAAAGAATTTCAGGGGAGTCTCATAAAAAAAGAATGTCTCACAAGATTGAGATTTTAGCAAGGATTATTTTAGTATAATGAGATAAAGTAAGGAGAAATGGAAAAGGGGGAGAAAAAAAGCACCTTCTGCTTGAAATGCAGGTGTAGAAGACAAGCACTAGCATTTGTTATTTCTTGGTCTTTTTTTTTTTTGATAATAGCCATTCTAACTGTAGTGAAATAAAAATCTCATTGTGGTTTTCATTTGCATTTTTTGATCATGATTTAAGTTGAGCATTTTTTCTTGTGCTTGTTGGCTATTTATATGTATTTTGAAGTGTCTGTAACCCAGGTTTTATTTGAAATTTTTTTGTTCATCTTTTTTAGTTCCTTATATATTCAGAATTTCCATTCCTTATTGGATATACCATTGTGTGTGCAGGATGGTCAACCTCTAACTAAGTTGGTTTCAGAATGGCAGTTACATGCTCCTTTGTCATAGAGCATAAAAGAACACTAAGAGCGCAAATGAATATGGCTTCAAATTGATAGCAGTGATAGATGGAAATTCTATGAAACATAGACTTAATTCCTAGAGTGGAGCCTTGTTCAGGATGGTCAGCTTTCTAACTAAGTTGGTTTTAGAATGGCAGTTACATTCCTCTTTGCCATAGAGCCTAATAAAGCATTATGAGTGAAAATGAATGTGCTTTCAATTAATGTGGGGTAGATATATGCATATATCTATAACATATTTTCTTTATACAATCATTAGTTGATGGTCCTAGGCTGAATTCATAGCTTGTTTATTACAAATAGTGCTACAGTAAACATGGGTGTTCAGGAATCTTTTTGTATGCTGCATCCTTCCATTCCTAGTTTCTTCAGAGATTTGATCATGAAAAGAATGTTGAATTTTGTCAAAAGCTTTTTCTGCATCTGTTGAGAGGATCATGTGAAATTTGTGCTTCATTCTGTTTACTTGCTGTATTTATGTTTATTGATTTGCATATCTTGACTCCTCCTTGCATCCCTGGAATGAAACCAAGTTGATAATTGTGCATGATCTTTTTAGTGTGTTGTTGAATTTGGTGTACAAATATTTTATTGAGAATTTTTGTGTCATCAAAGAAATTGGTCTATAGTTTTCTTTTTTGTTGTGTTCCTACCAAGTTTTGGTATCAAGGTAATAATTGTGTTCACGGAATGAATTTAGTGCATTCAATCCCTTTCTGTTTCATGGAATAATTTGAGGAGTGTTGGTGTTAGTTCTTCTGTAAAGGTCTGATAGAATTTAGCATTAGATCCACTTGGTCCTGGGCTTTACCTTGCCGAAGAATCTTTATTATTGCTTCACTCTTGTGCTCATTGTATATCTGTTTAAGTGGCTTATCTCTGTTGGTTCAATTTTGGTAGGCCATACGCATCTTGAAGTTTATCCATTTTTCTAGATTTTCCAATCTATTGGAGTATAAGGTTTTCTTTTTCTTGGCAGCATTGGGATTTGAATTTAGGGCCTCACGCTTGCTTGGTAGGAGCTTTTACCACTTCAGCCAATCTGCCAGCCCTCTTTTGTGGTGTTTTTCTTTTTCTTTTTTGAGATAGGATCTCAGGAACTATTTAACTGGGCTGGCATCAAACCTTGATCTTCCTGATCTCTGCCTCTTGAGTAACTAGGATTACAGGCATGAGCCACTGGTACCCAGCTGGAATATACATTTTTGAAGTATTCCCTCATAATTATCTGAATTTTATTGGTATTTGTCATGATGTCACCTTTTCATCTGTAATTTTGTTAATTTGGGTCTTTCCCCTCTTTGTTTTTGTTAGTTTGGCTAAGGATTTGTCAATCTTGCTTATCTTTTTAAAGACTCAACTTTTTGTTTAATTGACTCTTTTTATTCTTTTAGAACCATTCCATTAATTTCTGCCCTGATCTTTATTATTTCTTTCAGTTTATTTCTTTTGGATTTGGCAAGCCAAATCTTTTCTTCTTCTTTTTTTCTAAGAGCTTGAGGTGTACCATTAAGTTATTTATTTGCTTGAGATCTCTCTTGATTTTTTTGTTTAGACACTCATACTAAAACTTTCTTCTTAGCATTGCCCTTTGTCATGTCCCAATGGTTCTGGTACATTTTACTTTTATTTTCATTTGATTCTAGGAATTAAAAAAGTCTCCTTTTTCTTTGATGATCATTTAGCTGTGTATTGTGTATTTATTGTGTTTGAATATTTTCTGTGGTTTCTTTTGTTGTTGATTTCTAGTTTTATTCCATTGTGGTCTGATAAAGTATGAAAGTTATTTTAGTATTCTCTTATTTGATAAGACTTCCTTTATATCCTAAAATATTTTTGTTTCATTGAAAGTTACATGGGCTGCTGAGAAGAATTTGTATTATGTTGCTGTTGGGTGGTAAAATCTGTTAAGTCCATTTGATCTACAGTGTTGTTTAATTGTAAAGTTTCTTTATTGCTTTTTTGGCATGGGTGACCTATCAGTGAATGTGAGGAACTGAAGTTACTCACGATTATTGTGTTAGGGTTTGTCTGTGTGTATATATCCAGTAATATTTGCTTTACAAAATCATGTATAGTAACATTTGGTGCATATATGTTTATAATAGTTATATCCTCTTGATTGATTATTCCGTCCATTAATATGAAGTGACCTTCTTTGTCTCTTGACTAGTTTGATTTGACACCTGTTTTATAAATATGAAGGTATCTACTCCTGCTTCCTTTTGGAATCTACTTGTTTAGAAAATACTTTCTTTTCCTTTTACTTGAAACCTGTGGTTGACTTTCCTGGTGAGGTACATTTCTTATGGACAACAAATGACTGGGCATTTTTTTTTTTTTAATCCAACCCACCAGTCAATTACTTTTGATTGGAGATTTGAAACCATTGACATTCAAAGTTATTTTTGAAACATATGTTTTGAAACATATGTAGTAATGCTGTTATTTTATTTTTGTAGTGTTTGATTTCTTTCCTAATCCTCATTTATTTATCTACTTATGTAATGAGATTTATTCTGGCCTGTGTTTTCATGGTTGAATTTATCGTCATCTTTTTTTTTGTATTCATTTATTTATGTGTGCATACATTGTTTGGGTCATTTCTCCACCCTGCCCCCCTCCCCCATCCACTCCCCCCTCCCTCCTCACTTCCAGGCAGCTCCTGTTCTGCCTTTATTACTAATTTTGTTGCAGAAAAGACACAAGCATAATAAGGAAGACAAAGTGTTTTTGCTAGTTGAGTTAAGGATAGCTATACAGAGAGATTCCTAACATTGCTTTCGTGTACCCATGTGTTACGACCCATGTTGGTTCATCTCTAACTGATCTTTACACTGGTTCCTGATCCCCTTCTCATGTTGACCTCTGTCACTTTAAGGTTTCTATATTAGTTCCTCTGGAGTAGGGACATCAAACGCTTTCATGTTTTGGGTTTCCTACCTATCTCCATACCTCCCATGTGTGCTCTCCTCTTAGCATGTGATCCAAGTCCAGCCACATTGCTGCATTTGCCCTAGATCTAAAGTCCACACATGAGGGGAACATACGATTTTTGGTCTTCTGAGCCTGGCTGACCTTGCTTAGAATGATGTTCTCTAGGTCCACCCATTTACCTACAAATGATAAGATTTCATTCTTTTTCATGACTGAGTAAAATTCCATTGTATACAAGTACCACATTTTCTTGATCCAGTCATTAATAGTGGGGAATCTTGGCTGTTTCCATAACATGGCTATTGTGAATAGCGCTTCAATAAACATGGGTGTGCAGGTGCCTCTGGAGTAACCTGACTTGCATTCCTTTGGGTATATCCCCAGGAGTGGGATTGCTGGATCATATGGCAGGTCTATGTTTAGACTTTTAAGAAGTCTCCAAAGTTTTTTCAAGAGTGGTTGAACCAGGTTGCATTCCCACCAGCAGTGGACTGGTTTTCTTTTTTTCCACATCCTTGCCAATACCTGTTGTTGGTGGTGTTGCTAATGATGGCTATTCTAAACAGGGGTGAGGTGGAATCTTAGTGTGGTTTTAATTTGCATTTCCTTTATAGCTAGAGATGCTGAGCATTTTTTCATGTGTTTTTTGGCCACTTGAATTTCTTCTTTTGAGAAAGTTCTGCTTAGTACAGTTGCCCATTTCTTAATTGGTTCATTGATTTTAGGAGAGTTTAGTTTCTTAAGTTCCCTATATATTCTGGTTATCAGTCCTTTTTCCAATGTATAGCTGGCAAATGTTTTCTCCCACTCTGTGGTGGTCTCTTTAGTTTAGAGACCATTTCTTTTGTTGGGCAGAAGCTTCTTAATTTTATGAAGACCCAATTGTCTATGCTTTCTCTTAGTTGCTTAGCTGCTGGGGTTCTGTTGAGGAAGTCTTTGCCTATACCTATTAGTTCCAGAGTGTTTCATACTCCTTCCTGTACGAATTTCAGAGTTTCAGGTCTGATATTTAGGTCCTTGATCCATTTTGAGTTGATACTAGTACAGTGTGATAGACATGGATCTAGTTTCAGTTTCTTGCAGATGGGTAACCACTTTTCCCTGCGACATTTGTTGAAGAGGATGTCTTATCTCCATCATGTGTTTTTGAGGTGGGTATATTTGTGTGGCTTCTTATCTGGGTCCTCTATTCTGTTCCACTGGTCTTCATGTCTGTTTTTGTGCCAGTACCATGCGTTTTTATTGCTATTGCTTTGTAATATAGTTTGAAGTCAGGTATCGTGATACCTCTAGCATTGTTCTTTTAACTGAGTATTGCCTTGGCTATTTGTGGCCTCTTGTGTTTCCATATAAACTTAACAGTAGATTTTTCAATCTCTTTAATGAATGTCACTGGGATTTTGGTGGGAATTGTATTAAACATGTAGATTGCTTTTGGGAGTATAGACATTTTTATTATGTTGATTCTACCAATCCATGAGCTTGGGAGATCTCTCAACTTTCTATAGTCTTCCTCAATCTCTTTCTTCAGAAGTTTACAGTTTTCCTTGTAGAGGTCATTCACATCATTTGTTAGGTTTACACCTAGGTATTTGATTTTTTTTGAGGCTATTTGTAAATGGAATTGTTTTCATATATTCTTTCTCAGTTTGTTCATTATTAGTGTATAGAGATGCAAATTATTTTTCTATGTTGATTTTATATCCTGCTACCTTGCTATAGCTGTTGATGGTATCTTGGAGCTTTTGAGTAGAGTTTTTTGGGTCTTTAAAGTGTAGGATCATATTTTCTGCAAATAGGGATATTTTGAAATTTTCTTTACCTATTTGTATTCCTTTTATTCCTTCTTCTTTCCTAATTGCTGTGGCTAGGAATTCCATTACTATGTTGAATAGGAATGGAGATAGTGGACATCCTTGTCTAGTTCCTGATTTTAGAGGGAATGGTTTCAGTTTTTCTCCATTAAGTATAATGCTGGCTGTAGGTTTGTCATATATAACTTTTATAATGTTGGGGTACTTTCCTTCTATTCCTAGTTTTCTTAGAGCTTTTATCATGAAATGGTGTTGGATCTTATCAAAGGCTTTTTCTGCATCTATTGAGATGATCAAGTGGTTTTTGTCTTGCTTCTGTTAATGTGTAATGTGGTTTATTACGTTTATTGATTTTTGTATGTTGAACCACCACTGCATTCCTGGGAAGAAGCCTACTACTTGGTCATGTTGAATGATCTTTTTGATGTGTTGTTGAATTCGGTTTGCCATTATTTTGAGGAGTTTTGCATCAGTGTTCATTAAGGAGATTGGCCTATAGTTCTTCTTTTTGGAGGTGTCTTTCCCTGCATTTGGGATAAGTGTAATACTGGCTTCATAAAATGTGTTAGGCAGTTTTCCTTCTCATTCTATTTCGTGGAACAGTTTAAGGAGGGTTGATATAAGCTCTTCTTTAAAAGTCTGATAGAATTCAGGAGAGAATCCATCAGGTCCTGGACTTTTCTTTTTGGGGAGACTCTTGATTGCTGCTTCAATTCCATTTTGTGTTAAAGATCTATTCAGTTGATTAATATCCACTTGGTTCAGTTTTGGATGACCATAAGTACCTAGAAATCTGTCCATTTCTTTAAGATTTTCAAATTTATTTGAATGTAGGTTCTCAAAGTAGTCTCTGATGATTTCCTGGACTTCCATGGTGTTTGTTGTTATCTCCCCTTTTGTATTTCCGATTTTACTGATTTGGGTTTTTTCTCTCCTCATTTTATTCAGGTTTGCCAGGAGTCTTGTTTATTTTTTCAAAAACCACTTTTTGTTTCATTAATTCTTTGTATGTTTTTTTTTGGTTTCTATTTTGTTGATTTCAGCTGGTATTCTTATTATTTCTCTCCTTCTATTTGTTTTGGGATTTGCTTGTTCTTGTTTCTAGGATTTTGAGATGTATCATTAGGTCATTGATTTGAGATCTTTTAGTATTTTTAATATATGCACTCATGGCTATAAACTTTCCTCTCAGGACTGCCTTTGCTGTGTCCCATAGGTTCCAGTAGGTCGTGTTTTCATTTTCATTGACTTCCAGGAACTCTTTAATTGCCTCTTTTATTTCATCAATGACCCATTGTTCATTAAGCAATGAGTTATTCAGTTTCCAGTAGTTTGCACATTTTTTGTCTTTGTTTTTGTTGTTGAGTTCTACTTTTATTGCATTATGATCAGATAGAATGCATGGTATACGTTCTGTTTTCTTACATTTGCTGAGGCTCGCTTTGTGCCCTAGGATATGATCTATTTTGGAGAAGGTTCCATGGGCTGCTGAGAAGAACGTATATTCTATAGAAGTTGGATGAAATGTTCTGCAGACATCAACTAGGTCCATTTGATCTATTGTATATTTTAGATCTAGGATTTCTTTATTGATTTTTTGTTTGGATGACCTATCTATTGATGATAATGGAGTGTTAAAGTCTCCCACAACCACTGTGTTAGAGTTAATATATTCTTTAGGTCCTTCAGGGTATGTTTGATGAAATTGGGTGTTGACATTGGTTGCATATCGTTGATAATTGTTATTTCCTTTTAGTCTATTTCCCCTTTTATTAGTATGGAATGTCCTTCTTTATCTCATTTGATCAATGTAGGTTTGAAGTCTACTTTGTCAGAGATAAGTATTGCTACTCCTGAGTGTTTTTGAGGGCCATTGGCTCGGTAAATCTTGTTCCAGCCTTTCTTCCTAAGCCTATGCTTATTTCGGTTGGTGAGATGGGTCTCCTGTAAGCAACAAATTGTTGGATCTTCCTTTTTAATACTATTCATCAAACGGTGCCTTTTGATGGGGGAATTAAGTCCATTAACATTAGGTGTTAGTACTATAGGTATGTTGTGATTCCTGTCATTTAGTTGTCTTAGTTGTTGGAATGTTTGATTGTGTGTACCTAAGTTGAGGTTACTCTCTACTTTCTTGCTTTTTCTTTTCCTGTAGTTTGGTACTGCCTGCCCTTTCATGGTTATGTTGTGTTTCACTTTCTGTGTGCAGAATCCCTTGAAAAATGTTTTGTAGTCGTGGCTTGGTGGTCACATATTGTTTTAGTTTCTGCTTATCATGGAAGACCTTTATTGCTCCATCTATTTTGAATGATAGTTTTGCTGGGTAGAGTATCCTAGGTTTGAAGTTATTTTCATTCAGTGCCTGGAAGATCTCACCCAAAGCCCTTTAATGTTTCTGTTGAGAAGTCTGCTGTGATTTTGATGGGTTTACCTTTGTTTATTATTTGTTTTTTCTCTCTTTCAGCCATCAACATTCTTTCTCAAGTCTCTGTACTTATTGTTTTAATGATAATATGCCGTGGGGTAGTTCCATTTTGGTCTGCTCTGTTCGGTGTTCTTGAGGCCTCTATCATCTGTATGTGCATAGATTTCTCTAGATTTGGGAAATTTTCTGTAATTATTTTGTTGACTATATTATGCATTCCTTTTTCTTGCACCTCTTCTCCTTTTTCAATGCCCATGAATCTCAGGTTTGGTCTTTTGATGGAGTCAGTGAGTTCTTGCATTTTGTTTTCACACGTCTTGAGTTGTTTAACTAGTAGTTCTTTGGTTTTTCCTTTAATTACCATTTCATCTTCGAGTTCTGAGATTCTGTCTTCTGCTTGTTCTATTCTGCTGGATTGGCCTTCTTTTTTCTGAGGTTTTCCGTATCCTGAGTTACTTCCTCTTTAGTGTTGTCTATTTTCACCCTGAGTTCATTTACCTCTTTATTAATCATGTTCTTTGTTTCACTTTTGTGTTTATACAGTGTTTCTATGGTTTCTTTTATTTCTTCTTGTGCTTTCTCAAATTTTCTATTTTTGTTTTGCAATTTCTTGAGTGTCCCCTGTACATTTTGGTTGACCATATCCAGTATCATCTCTATAAAATTCTCATTGATTACTTGGAGGACTTCTTCTTTCAGTTTATTCTTGTGGGGTTCATTGGGTTCTTCGGCATAGTTCATCTTCGTTTTGTTAGAGTCTGGATCTGAGTATCTGTTTTCTTCATTTCCCTCTGGTTCCTGTACTAATTTCCCTGCTGTGGGGAAACTGGTTTCCCTGTTTGTTCTGTCTTCCCATCATTGCCATTGATATTGTTGCTCTCCCTGTACTGTGTACAATTAAGTATTTTCTAACTTGTAATAATAACAATGGTGATATTTAGAAGGGTGAGAGGAGAGGGAAAGCAAAGAAGGTAAAGAAAAAGGGAAAACAAACAAGTAAAGAAAAAACAAACAAACAAAAAGTGTACTAATCAGTAGTAAGCTAAATAGGCATTAGAGAGACAGAGAGAGGATAAAAAGGAAAAAAAATCTCCAAGTTCAAATGCAATAAAGTTTCAGTCTTAATAATTTTGGTGTCAGTCCCTCAGCCTGCAATCCTGGAGATAAGGAGTAACCAGTTCATGTGTATTACTTGCTGAAAAGTATTAAACAGAGTGGAGTGATTCCTCCTATCCATAACATGTTACTGAAACTGGTAGAATGAAAAAGTTTTAAAGGTTATTACATTGAAGGTCAAGAACTATGGAGTTCTCTTACATGGATTTGAAGTCTGACTGTACAGGACTTTATCCAAGTTATTTAATTTCTCTGTTATGCTTCAGTTTCCAGTTTCTAAATTGTAAGTAATGCTTACCTCTTAAGAGTGTTGGGATGTTAAAATCAGTTAATTTGCAGAGAATATTTGTTACAGTTCCTGACACAGAATAAATGCCTAATGAATGTTTGCTGTTATTACTAGTGGTAGTACTCTTAGTACCACATAATTATGATTTTTTACTTAGACTTCTTGTGTTTGCATGTGAAAATTGAGAATAAGTAGCCTACAGAGTAAGTGTAGACTGCCACTGTGGGAAGCAGAATTCTGGTTAGGTTTATGTAGAACCTATGTTTGGCAGAGTTATGATACATATGAATTTCTGTTACCATGATTTAGTTAAAAATACCAGCCCTCCAATTTTCGGGGTGAAATTTGTTCCCATGGTATACTAACTAATTACATAAAGTACAAACTTTGCCATTAGCTCTTCTGTCCATAAGTCACAATATAAATGCATAATCAGTGACCATTCATGTCACTTCTTTCAAGTTTGTTGGTGAGTGGTTACAGTATGTCTGTCACTCAGTTCACTCTCAGACTACAAAGTATGTTGGGTTGCTTGCTAGTCTCCCAATGATAAATCTATGTGACACTTTACAGAAATAGATAATTGAAAGATAAAATTGGCCAACAAAGATAAAAGTCTGGCAAGGAAGTGAAAAATGATAATGCTGAAAGTAAGATTGCATATTATCTTAGAAGATTTGAAAATTGCAAGAGCACAGTGAAGATAGGATGAGACCTAGGCTTACAAGGAAACTGTGATATGAACTATACTGAAAAAATATGATTAGTGTAAAAACATAATAAAGTCACTTCAGCATCTTTGAGTTTCACTTTCACTAGGTATAGAAAACTGCTATGGTTGAATTGAAGCAACTCAACTTTTACTTTGAATACTGTAATTAAAAAGTATAATCAGTTTTTTTAGCGCTATGTACCACCATGCCTGGCTTATTTTTATTATTTTTTTTATTTATATGTGCATACAATGTTTGGGTCATTTCTCCCCCATTCCCCCACCCCCTCCCTTACCCCCCCCAGCCTCCTCCCTCTCCACCCCACCCCCTCACTACCCAGCAGAAACTGTTTTGCCCTTATCTCTAATTTTGTTGAAGAGAGAGTATAAGCAATAATAGGAAGGACTGAGGGTTTTTGCTAGTTGAGATAAGTATCGCTATACAGGGAATTGACTCTCATTGATTTCCTGTGCATGTGTGTTACCTTCTAGGTTAATTCTTTTTGATCTAACCTTTTCTCTAGTTCCTGGTCCCCTTCTCCTGTTGGCTTGAGTTGCTTTTAAGGTATCTGCTTTAGTTTCTCTGCATTGAGGGCAACAAATGCTATCTAGTTTTTGAGGTGTCTTACCTATCCTCACTCCCCTTGTGTGCTCTTGCTTTATCATGTGATCAAAGTCCAATCCCCTTGTTGTGTTTGCCCTTGATCTAATGTCCGCATATGAGGGAGAACATACAATTTTTGGTCTTTTGGGCCAGGCTAACCTCCCTCAGAATGATGTTCTCCAATTCCATCCATTTACCAGCGAATGATAAGTTCGTTCTTCTTCATGGCTACATAAAATTCCATTGCGTGTAAATACCACATTTTCTTAATCCATTTGTCAGTAGTGGGGCATCTTGGCTGTTTCCATAACGTGGCTATTGTGAATAGTGCCGCAATAAACATGGGTGTGCAGGTGCCTCTGGAGTAACCTGTGTCACAGTCTTTTGGGTATATCCCCAGGAATGGTATTGCTGGATCAAATGGTAGATCAATGTTTAGCTTTTTAAGTAGCCTCCATATTTTTTTCCAGAGTGGTTGTACTAGTTTACATTCCCACCAACAGTTTAAGAGGGTTCCCTTTTCCCCTCATCCTCACCAACACCTGTGGTTGTGGTGTTGCTAATGATGGCTATTCTAACGGGGGTGAGGTAGAATCTTAGTGTGGTTTTAATTTGCATTTCCTTTCTTGCTAGAGATGGTGAGCATTTTTTCATGTGTTTTTTGGCCATTTGAATTTCTTTTTTTGAGAAAGTTCTGTTTAGTTCACTTGCCCATTTCTTTATTGGTTTATTAGTTCTAGGAGAATTTAGTTTTTTAAGTTCTGTATATATTCTGGTTATCAGTCCTTTGTCTGATGTGTAGCTGGCAAATATTTTCTCCCACTCTGTGAGTGTTCTCTTCAGTTTAGAGACCATTTCTTTTGTTGAGCAGAAGGTTTTTAGTTTTATGAAGTCCCATTTATCTATGCTATCTCTTAGTTGCTGAGGGCTGCTGGGGTTCCATTGAGAAAGTTCTTACCTATACCTATTAATTCCAGAGTATTTCCTACTCTTTCCTTTATCAGCTTTAGAGTTAGTGGTCTGATATTAAGATCCTTGATCCATTTTGAGTTAATATTGGTATGGGATAATATACATGGCTTTAGTTTTAGTTTTTTGCAGACTGCTAACCAGTTTTCCCAGCAGTTTTTGTTGAAGAGGCTGCTTTTTCTTCATTGTATATTTTTAGCGCCTTTGTCAAAGACAAGTTGGTTATAGTTGTGTGGCTTCATATCTGGGTCCTCTATTCTGTTCCACTGGTCTTCATGTCTGTTTTTGTGCCTGGCTTATTTTTGACATAGATTCTTGCTAATTTTTGTTCAGGCTGGCCTCTGACTATGATCTTCCTGTCTCTGCCTTCCAAAGTATCTGATATTATAGGAGTGTACCACTGAGCGTGGCTGAAAGGTTTAAAAGTTTTTTTTTCACAGTACTGGGGGATTGAATTCAGGTCCTTGCACTTTTCTAGGCAAGCACTCTAACACTTGTGCCTTGCCATGCTGCCAACCCTTTCCACTTGAGTTATTTTTCGAATAGAGTCTCATGTTTATGGCCCAGTCATCCTAGACTATGATCTTTTTATTTACTTTTCTAGTGTTCTTGGGATGACAGGCTCTCACTACCACACCCAGCTTTTAATTGGCTGAGATGGGGCATCTCCTGAACTTTTTGCTCATGCTTGCCTCAAACTGTAGTCATTCCGAGCTCTGCTTCCTAAGTAGCTAGGATTACAGACCCATGCCACTATACTGGCTGAGTTTTTAAAGTTTGAGAAAAAATTCTAAAGGTTGCAGAGCATTCATAATATCCCCTGTTGATTATGTAGTCACTTTGCACAATTTCAACTGTCTTTATTTGTATGTCTTCATACTATTGTGCATAGTGAGTAATGCCCATGTAATATGTATCTTTCCTCACTTGATCTCTTTAGTGAGAGGGAGGAAAAACCTCAACAATTCTTAGAAGATTTTCTAAGTTATCTTTTTGTTTTCACCTCTTTAGGGTGAATTTGCCTAGGATTCCAATTTTCCTGAAACATTTAGCTTTAGTGTTTTGCATATTGTCCTGAAAAACTATTACTGAATTATAAATTTTCTTCTTTGTAGTACTGTTTACCTTCCTTCTTCTCATGCTATCACATTTTCTTGGTTTTTGTGTTTTTTGAGACAGGTTCTTCCTATGCAGCACGTGCTGGCCTCAAATTCTTGATCCTCCTGCCTACACCTGAACACAAGGTTTACAAGCATGTGCCATCACACCTTATATTTAATTTTCAACAACTAAATTTTGTCTAGTAAGAGACATTGTTTTTTACTTGCCTATTAGTCATATGCATCCCTTCCTCCCTCTTTCCTTCCTTCCTTCCATCTCTAGTCTTCTTGGTAGTATATAGAATTCCTAAGGCTTTGATAGACTAAAGAAAAATTAAAAAGTTAAAGTTTCCTATTGCAAGATATTTAATATAGCATCTAGTTTTCTTACTTTTTCGTACAATTAGATCTAAAGCAATGTTAGAGTTGCCGGAGTTTGATATTTGTCATGGATAGTAACTTGGTGTTAAAGTTACTTAAAGCCCTGTTCTGAGGAAAAATTCACTGAGTATTATGGAAGGTAGAACTTTTTCTTCTTAATGGTAGTGGTAATTATAATTTATAATTGTCATGTGCAATTACAGTTTTACAGTGTACTTTTACCACAAGTGTTTTTCATTTTAACTTTATGTTAGTATGATGAACATGGAAGCAGGTAATATTTGTATTTCAGAAATGTAGAAAGTGAGACTTTGAAGTTTGTGCCTTGACTAGGTTCATACAAGGGTTTTATAATATATTGTATAGCCTAGGGAATTGACAGACTATAATGTAAAAGATCATGCAGTTTTATGATGACAGATGTGGACTTGAATCCCAGCTCCCTAATTTATTATTTATTTATTCATTTATTTTTTACATGTTATGTTTCTTTTTTAAAATTTTTTATTTTATTCATATGTGCATACAATGTTTGGGTCATTTCTCCCTCCTTCCCCCTGCCCCCTCCCTTACTCCTCTCTCTCCCCCTTCCTTCCACCCCCTTATCCCTCACTATCTGGCAGAAAGTATTCTGCCCTTATCTCTAATTTTGTTGAAGAGAGAGTATAAGCAATAATAGGAAGGACCAAGGGTTTTTACTAGTTGAGATAAGGATAGCTGTACAGGGAGTTGACTTGCATTGATTTCCTGTGCATGTGTGTTACCTTCTAGATTAATTCTTTTTGATTTATCCTTTTCTCTAGTTCTTGGTCCCCTTCTCCTGTTGGCCTCAGTTGCTTTACAGTATCTGCTTTAGTTTCTCTGCTTTGAGGGCAACAAATGCTATCTAGTTTTTGAGGTGTCTTACCTATCCTCATACCTTCCTTGTGTGCTCTTGCTTTATCATGTGATCAAAGTCCAATCACCTTGTTGTGTTTACCCTTGATCTAATGTCCGCATACCAGCCCCATAATTTAATAGCTATGTAGCTTTGGGCAAATTACTTCTTCCTGAAAATCAGTTTTATCATTTGTTATATGAGACTTGTTTTGAAATATGAATACAGTTATATAGTAGTCTGTGGCTTAAAGTTAAAACATTCAATCGTTCAATCAATATGAATAAGATTGCAATTATTCATATGAAAATACCTCATTCTCAGGAGGTTTGAGTTCAGATTTTGGGTCAGGTCATCTATTTACTGTATTATACATGCTGAGTATGTTTCCTTTCTGATTTTTGAGAATTTTGAGAATGCTGTGTTTACAGGTATCATAGAACTTACCATATCTGATTGTACTACCTATTTGCTTACTTTCCTTCCCTATTGGAGTGTGACCTTGAGAAAACAGGTGGTATAGCAGTTTCTTTTCCTATCCTACTACAGAATTAACAAGAGAAGGTTGACTACTTTGAAATCCCCAATGAATGAATCACTTAATAGTTACATTATACATTTGTGTTACTAATAATATCTATGTAATTTCTTACA
This sequence comes from Castor canadensis, assembly GCF_047511655.1. NCBI lineage: Eukaryota > Metazoa > Chordata > Mammalia > Rodentia > Castoridae > Castor > Castor canadensis. The sequence goes on along the minus strand of NC_133396.1, from coordinate 88,530,112 downwards.
TATATTCCTAATAGACATTTATGGTCCCCATAGGAATCCTGATGTGCTTTAATGAAGTATAATTTTGGAAATGACTAATACAGCTTGATAGAAAAAATTATGCAATTTTAGTGCTGGAAGAACTAAAGTTCATATATTATACCTCCTGCTTTGTAGAAGAGGAAGCAGAAGTCCAGAAGGCTAGGTACTTTCTAAGGTCACTGTTGGTTGGTGGCAAGATTTTTTTATTTATTAGCCAAGAAAAGAGTACCACATCAATGATTATCAAACTAAGGTAACAATTACTACCATTTAAGGAAAACTGAAACTGTTAAGGTTCATTTTGTGGCAAAGTTTAAGATAGGATTAAGTGTGCTAAGAAAATATAAAATTTTATCCATTTAGCCATTAATCTGGAAATGCTTGAGAAGATAGTATGAAGCTTTAAAATTCCCAGAGAGCCAGAGAGGGGGTGGGGGAATGTATTTTACACTGTTAGCATTGTTTCCAAAGATGACTGAGAGAGATGAAGAAATTATCATTTTTTTATATATAGTGACTTTGTTATTTGTTAACTTAAATAGTACATTCAATGTATAATAGTTCAGTAACTTATAAAAAACCTTAAGAATGTAGAAAAGCATTCTTTTTTCTACATAAGATACAAGCTGGAGCAAACTATGTAGGAAAGTATGACAAAAATCTATCCTCATTAGCCTGAGTTGAGGGATCAGTTTTTTAACTGAGGAGACCAAATTTTATATCTGAAAAAGAATGAAGTCTTATTGTTACTTAGTAAGAATTTAAGGCAATAGAAGAAATAGTACTGTGAATTCTATGATTGCTTACTATTTAATTTGTACAGACTACTTATTACAGGTGCTTATAGGAGATCATAGCAGGGTGGAGTTAAATTATTAATATTAGGGCATAATATTAATATTAAATTTTAATATAGTGTTAATTTCTGTTATCCACTGTTTCAAGAATTAATTTAGAAAGTTAGCCTCAGAATTTATAAATTTTGTATTTACTATATACATAATCATTTTTGGGTACCAAAGAGGAGCCTTGTATAAGGCATCCTTAAGTCCTCACAGAAAGTGTACATTTACTGTACACTGAGCTCATATTTTGATAGGGCCAGTCACTTGTCTTGTTCATGTGAGAGAAGATCATGCTACTAGGAATGTTTACCTTTATAAAAAAAAAACAAAACGAAAATCAGATGTTGACTAATTTGGTGGCACTATTTTGAAATTTAAAAAGTCTTATATTTAATTTTGTTACAGTCTTTATCCCTTCTATAAAACACTCCATAGCATACCTTCTGATTTTAGGAAGCCATGACAAAAACATTCTTTAAGTGTGGGTATGTATGATTGTTAGAGGGACACTCTGGACAGATGACTTTGCTCATTGAGTTACAAGACCTATTTAATAGCAATATGAATTTGGGTAGATTGTTTTTACCTATTGGACTTTGTTTTGTTTACCTACAAAGCAGAGCTAAGAATAGACCAGCAAATATAAAAATCCTAGATGTAACTGAACTTTAGAACTTACGAAAATCATTTAAAAAAATAGTGGTAGCATTTGGTAGGATTCCTGGAGCTTCTTGAGCATCAGGAAGCACGGAGTAAGTAGTTAGTTAAAGTATATTAATAGTATTGTGGGCAATATCTTCAATACTATAATAGCATATTTATTAATGAGGTTTGTCTAACTTCTTTTTTTCTTTTTTAACTGGGAATGTAGTTTTAACTGGGGATATATAGCATGCCACTCAGTGAGGGCCAGGGTAATACTTTGCTTTCTGTTAATCTGGTTTGATGCAGAGAGAGAACAGTGTCTTGTTCTCATTTTCAAAAGCCTTCTTTTTTTTATTTAATTGATCTTGACTTATAATAATTACAAGGCAAAATCTCTTCTTCCTAGAAACTAATTCACCTCTCACTATCATATTTTTCTTTCAGTCAACAATTTATGAACATTTCTAGGACACTTTTTGATCTTGGTAATTTTTATATAAAAAATAAGGATCTGGGAATTTTGATAACTTATGATTTATATGTGATTTTAGTATATACCTTGATGAATTTTTATTTCTGATGTACTTAGACCAAAAACCAAAGCTATTTGTAAGTACAAAGCTCAGATTGTATAATTATTATATTAAAAAAGTTTTTTTCTCACTGGGCTTCTGTGTATTCTTGATACCTTATTTCTTCTTTTTTTCCCCCCCCAATATTTTCAGATGTTTTGGAATGTTATTAAGCCCAGGTCGAAACGTGAAGAACAGTGACATGCATTTACTGGATATGGTAATGATAATCTTAAGTATCTTAACTAAATACAGATAATAGTTATTTTACATTTTTAAAATATTTTCTATTTAAAAATTTTGTCATACCTGAATTGTTTCTTTTACTCAGCGATAATAGCAATTAAATTTGCAAACCCAAACTTAAAATTAGTTACAAGGGTTTAGGAAAATTTCCGCCCAAACAATCATATGCAAGTTGAAATCAAATAATGACACTGTTCATCTATTCATCATGTTTGGCTTCTTAGGAAGTTGTCTTTTCTTTGAGTCCAAAGCTCCAAGTACGTGATTAACAAGTATCTCCAAAGTGGAATATGATTTCTTTCATTGATTTTAATACACTGTTAATTTGAGTACCATGATGGTGCTTGCTTTCTTCAAATGATTTCCTTTTCTGAATTTCTCCTTGATTACTTCTCCTTGGTAAAGTATATTTGCTGTATTTAAGAAATGCAATTATAGATTAACACATGATCAAGGGTATTGGGTATAGAAGTAGCAAGCCATCTTAACTGTTAAACAGAAATATCTTCTAATTTTGCAGTTAATGACATTTTTATGTAATTTAGAAATGTAGGAAATAGTTATCTTAAAGTATGAAATTCTTTTTTTGGTGAACTGAGATTTTTTTATTTAGTACTAACAGGTACTACATGTTTTATTACTTTCAACACTGTTTTGTAAGTGTCAGTTAAATATTCCTATGCCAAGTTATTCTTTGAATTATTTCATGATAGTATTAGCACTTTTTTTTTTAAGCAGTACTAGAATGCTTTATTTAGCATTTGTATGCTACAAATGCATCTGTGTACCAAGCTTTGGGTGAAGTGTTGGAGAGTATAGATAGGAATAAAACTTAATTCTTACTATTTGTGGATTCAGTCTTGTAATAGAAATAGATCTTTTAAGTATGTAAGCACAGCAGTTGGTTAAGTACGCTCTTCAGTGGTACAATGAGCTGTGTAAATATAGATAGAGCACTGCCTTGACAGGACAAGTAAGGACAACTGGTTATATTGAATATGAAAACACAAATTAGTTATTGATCCATCTCTCTTCCACACCTCTCTATAACTTATCAGTAATGAATATGGTTTTACCTAAGGTAAGCCATGGCATTTTGGAGCCCTGAAAATTCCACAAGAAGAAGGTACTAGGAACACTGAGGCAGTATAAACATTTAAGATACCAGGTTCTAACTATGGTGGTCCTTAAGAATTGAAAAGATTAAGATGAACCACTGGCAGATTTATCCAAAACTTAAATTCAGATTATAGAATTATAGAGCTGATGTGAACTTCTGAGGCCTTTTTGTCATGTCTGTGTAACTAGTACAGAAGTCCTCTACTTTTGAGTCATCAAAATCAAAGGCTTTGTCAGCATTCATGCTCTAGAAAAGAGAAGCGGGCTGACCCTCTCAACAAATAGTTGGGCAAAGGGGGGAGGGTTTGTATTTGCAATTGTCAACAGTTGTGATGTGTTTTTACACAGTATTACTAATATTCATGTTATCTTAATATGTGATCATTGACCCCTACCTAAAATTACATCTAATAAAAAGGAACTCATTACCTGTGGTGAAGCCTAAGGGATAGTTGTGGTTATTGCAAAGTTAGTCCTTATAATCAGCTAAAATCATTTTCCTTGTAACTTTTCCTAATTAGTCTTAGTTCTGCCCTCTAGAGCAAGGTGTAATACTTTTGCTCTCATAATCCACCCACATGTCTTGGGAAACTGAAAACAAGTCTTCTGCCACTTTGTTTATTCTGATGGACTTTGAAAACACATACAATTTCATTTTATTTAACTGAATAATTTGTGAGATCTTTCTATTTATTTTGAGCAATTTGCTTTTGGCAGTGCTAGGGATTGGACCTAGGGCCTTGTGTATGCTGGGCAAGTGTTGTACCACTGAGCTTCATCCCCAGCCCTGTTTTGAACAATTTTTAAGCAATATTGACTTTTCCAACCTGTGGATGTTTTCTAATAAGCAGGGTGAATGGAAACTTTTTCTAGTTTAATAAATCTGTGTTTAAGATCTTCATAAAAGAGAAAGTCATACATACAAATGAAGATAAATCTTTCAAATAGCCAGTTTTATTTATACTTACATACACACATATGAATAAGTAAAAATAATGAGAAAATTTTTGGTCAAGGAACTTGTAGTGTAGGAATAAGGAAAAAACATACTTTTCTTTTAAAAGAGAGGGTCTTGTTGTGTAGCCCAGGCTCACCTTGAACTCACTATATATCTCAGTCTGGCCTTGAACACACAATCTCCTACCTCAGTTTTCCATGTGCTAGGATCATAGGCATGGGCCCCTTCACCTAGTGGAAAAAGAATTTTTGACCCACAGTTATTGACAACTGTGTGCCAAAAAGAGCAGAAAACTCAGTAGAAGCAGGTTTATTGGTACTGGAACACAGTAAGTCCTAGAGATGCTTCAGAAAGATTGTGGATCTTTATAATTAACCATTTATTGTCACTGTCTCTCAGTGTTTGCCTTTGGTTTTTGGCTGCTTCATTTATAATTTTTAAACTTGAGATCCTCCTTTCTCAACCTCCAGAGTGCTGGAATTATAGGTGTGCACTACTACACCAGCTTTAAAGTGTTTTTTGATGTTTGTTTTCTTCATTTCTCTCTTTCCTAATACTCCTAAATACTGTTTGTTTGTTTTTAAGCACTGGAAATTGAACTCAGGGCCTTGAAATTGCTAGGTGCTCTAAAGCTTGAGCCATACCCCCAGACATTTTGTTTGCATTTAATTCTTGAGCTTCAGTCTCACTAACTTTGCTGGGGCTGGCCTTGAACTTGTGATCCTCCTACTGCCATCTCCTGAGTATTTGGGATTACATGCTTACACAACCACCCTGCTGCTATATGCTATTCTTATTTTTTCTTTTCTTTTTCCTTTTTTTGTGGGGGGTACTGGGGCTTGAACTCAGGGCCTACACCTTGAGCCACTCCCCCAGCCCTTTTTTTGTGAAGGATTTTTGAGATAGGGTCTTGCGGAACTGTTTGCCTGGGGTTGGCTTCGAACCATGATCCTTCTGATCTCTGCCTCCTGAGTGGCTAGGAATACAGGTGTGAGCCACTGATACCCGGCAAATTCTTTATATATTTTTTCTACTTCATAATTTATAATTCTGTTCTACGTGTCCTGTCACAGCTTGACTTCTTACTAACTGGAAGTTAAAACCTTTTAACTTCCAGTGCTAACTGACCACTTTCCTTGGTATTTGTTAATTGAAAGAGATTATGGTTGGTCTAGCTCATCTTTTGAATTCAAGTCAAGCAAAAGGTCTGGTCCAGAAATGAATTGAGGTTTTTTGGGTCAGAAGCTCATTTATGTACTGAATTAGGAGAGATAGTGGGGAAGTAAGGGAGAATGAGTGTGAGAGAGAGAGAGAGAGAGAGAGAGAGAGAGAGAGAGAGAGAGAGAGAGAGAGAGAGAGAGAGAGAGTGTGTGTGTGTGTGTGTGTAGGGGGCTATGTATGAGAGAGGGAAAGAGCAGGATTATGAATATATACGGGTTGAAAAAAAATATGTAAGTGCTGAGTGGATTTCCTTTGTAAATGGTCTTGAGTTACTTTATCTTTGGAATGCAGGATCAAAGATAAGAGTTTACTTTGGCTTGATGTGGTGACCATGCTTGTAATCCTAGCTACTGAGGTGGTCGAGATCAAGAGAATTGGTTTAAGCCAGCCTATGCAAAAAGTTCACTAGACCCCCATCTCAATCAATAAAATCTGGGTGTGGTGATGTGTGCCTGTTTAGCTATAAATTCAGTCTAACTATCTTCAGCTAATTCTGTGTTAATACAGACTTATGTACATTGTTATATGTGTAGGGATTTTTGACAACCAGCATAAGATCAAGTTTAATATAACTTCATAACAGTATTATGTTGTGATTGTAAGTTAGCATATATGGGTATGCTTCTTTTTATCCAAGAAGATACCTGTTTACATATATAGAAACTGTGTTTGAATAAAGCTGTAGGAGAATTTAGTATTTTAAGGATAATTTTTTAGGATGAAACATTTTTTAACAAAAATAAAGCCTCTGTTTGACTGTAAATACAAACCTTAATAAATTGAGTTTCTTATAGGTATAAGTTTAAATGCTGATTTTCTTGATGTACATATTATCAGCGATTCCCGTTTAAACTTATGCAGGAGTCCATGGGAAAGAGCTATGATGGAAGAGCTTACGTTATTACTGGCATGTGGAATCCTAATGCACCAATATTTCTGGCCCTTAATGAAGAAACCCCAAAAGGTGACTTTTCTTAAAAGATCTGTTATTACTTGCTTTAAATTTTACATTATAAACAGTTTTATGTTTTTAAAAAAATTCTGATGCTTATTTAAAATGAAGATATTCTTATTCAGAATTTGAAGTTCTTTTTCATACTTTATGCTTCTATGAGGAAAACCCCTGCCATTTAAAAGAATTTTGGGAAAATTAATTTTCCCAAACTAAATTAATTTTATTAGATTATATAGAAGGTGTTTGAGCTTTCTATTTCATGTGTCTCTATATAGTTTTATTTGGGTAGGAGTGGTAAAGGAATTCAAAAGATGAAAACAAATGGAATTTTACGTATCTAATTATCACTTTAACTTCTTTTTAATGTTATAGATTACTTACATTTTTTTCATTATTAATATTTCTGTTTTTGTTTTGGGGGGTAGCACTGAAGTTTGAACTCAGGGCCTCACACTTGCTAAGCAGACACTCTACCTACTTGAGCCATTTGCCAACCCTGTTTTGTGTTGGTTATTTTCAAGATAGGTTCTCAAGAACTATTTGCCCAGGCTGTCCTTGAACTCAGGTCCTCCTGATCTCTGCTCCTCAGTAGCTAGGATTATAGGCGTAAGCTATTAGCACCCAGCTTGCTTCTATTCTTTTGAACTTTGGGATCCTAGCGATATCTATTAAGGATTTCATTCGTAGCAAGTATTTTTCCCCTTGTTGCTTACTTTTCACTTAATGTGAGTAGTATTGTGCAGAATTTATAAATGTTAAAAAGTCATGGCTTTCATTTTTCTATTTTTTTTAGTCCTACTTTATCTGTGAATTGCCTGTTTAAATTTTGCTCCTCCATCATCTGCCTTTAAACTAAATTTTTTATTTGATGAGTTATAGTCCTACCCTAAATGCTTTATTGCATTCCACCGTATATTTATATTTGAAATATAATGGATCAATTTGTTTTACCTTTAGTTTTATACTATTTAGTTTATACCCTCAATAGACTTTTGGCTTAACACAGAAAGCATTAGTGGCTACTAATATTGAAATATACCATGCTAATGAAGAACAGTAAAATGATAATTCTCTATTTTCCTTGAAGAGAGTATTCACCAGTTATATAAATTACATGTATTCAGTCACATATAAATCTTTCCAAAACTAAGGATTTTTAGGAGAAGAATAAAGATTATAGAAAATTTTAGCAACAAATGATACACAGGTTAATTCTGAAGACAGGTTTGTAACATACTTCCTTATAATCAATGGAAAGAAAACACAAAAATGAGAAAAATAAGACAGTTGAAAAATTTGAAGAATAAAACATAGGAATTTCAAATATCAAGTTAGAAGCTTTTATTTGATTTTAATATGATGCATAGTTCAGCTTTATTTTGTATTTTAATACACATTTCATCCTTAAATAAAAGATAATTTGTTTATAACTTATTTAAAATAAACTTTTAAACTTATTTAAAATAAACTTTTTAATAACTATTAAAATAAACTTTTTATACTATGTTGTAATATTTTTTAGGTTCAAAATATGTGTTTTTAGGTTTAAAATTATTTTATATAGTACATAAACATGTTGCCTTGGTTTTTACAATTTCCAAATGGTGTGTACTTATAATGGTGTATATATAATGTAATTATACATTACTTACTTAGAGAACTTATGAGTCAAATAAAGCTTGATTTTTGTGGCAAAAGTTTAGCCGCTAGAGATGAAGTATCTTAATCTTTCTACCGCACTAAGATACAGTTGAGTGTAATATTCTGTGTCTCCTTTACCCCTGTTTTACTCCCTTTGGACTTAATGGTCCTCTAGGTAAGATACGATATCTAGAGAATCTTAGATTCTCTTGAATTGGCAAGTGTAGTATTCATACTTAGTAATAATATAACAATATTTTGTTGAATTTGATACCAATGGAAGTATAGTTGATGAATATGAATATTGTATAATGGTGGGCATAGTTATTTGGATTTTCCCTTAATTGAGAATTAAAAAATGACAAAGTAAATTTTGAAAATACTTTACAAGCAATGAAGAGATTAAAAAATGGTATAGAATGACCAGGCCATAGATTCAGAAACCTCAGAATATCAAGTGGGTAAATAAAAACCATATTTCATCCCATCATAGTGGAAACTGAAGAAAACTGTAGATGTTGGCCTAGAAAATTCTAGATGAAATGAAGTTGTGTGGTCAAGTAAACATGTTAAGTACTAATTAGAATTTTGAGAGATAACACTGTACTGCTATTCTCTAAAAGTATTACTCAGGCCTTGATTAAATATATGTATATTAATATATTATACATTAATATAAAAATAGGTAAAATTGGGTTGGAGTGTGAAATCAGTCAGTGTCCAAGCACCTGCCTAACATAGGTTGGGCTCCTAGTTTGACCTCCAACACCACAAAAATATAATACAATTTTTGGAGTATCTTACTACCAGATTTCTTAAATTTTTATATTAAGGATGTGATTTGGATTATGGAAAAAGACAGTTAAGATATCACTTGATTAAGATAGAATCACTAGTGCCTAAAAAACATATTTGAAATACTTGGTTATCTACTTGATAAGTACTTAAAAAATAAAAATATAGAAGGTAATATGATTGCAAAAACCTTGTTTTCTTAAATAATCAAGCAATAATAAACCTGGCATAAAATTTAGAAACTTTCTACTATAGATAAACTAGTGTACATGACTGTGGCAGTGGATATGGTGGTCACGGAGGTGGTGGAGCCTGTCCGCTTTCTCCTGGAGACAGTTGTTCGTGTGTACCCTGCAAATGAGAGATTTTGGTATTTCAGCAGAAAGACTTTCACAGAGACTTTCTTCATGAGGTTGAAACAGGTACGATCTTTTTTGTTCTCTTCATCTAGTAACATATTTGTCTTTTATTTTTCATGTTCAGATAATTCCTTAAGTTTCTATAAAAAGGAATAAAATTCTCAGAAAAATTAAGTGCTATTCGAAGCTAACCGATAGACTGAAAAATCCCCATCTAGGTAATATACAAGTTTCAGAAATCCAGCTAGTATAATAATTATGTGTGTGAAGAAACCAGTAATGTGTACCTGTAAAGTATGAACATGCTTAATAGAAATATTGATTCTGTATATAAACAACTTTTCCTGGTTTTTCTCTGCAATTACCTGAAATCAAAAAGAAAGGACAAAGGAATATCCATTGCTTACACAGAGTGAAAAAAATTTCCCAGAAATACCTAATTATCATAGTTATTTCTGCTTGCAATATTAGGTAATCTACATTACATGAACAACTTGTCTGGCTCATCAGTAATAATATAAAATTATTTTCATATTAAGTGAACAAATTTATGGTTCCTTTGGCATCCTTAAATTAGGCAGCATTAGTAGATAAAATAATGTAATGTTTGTTTTGTAGTAAAGGAAGGAGGTAACAGTGAAAAATAATTTGAATTCTAATACTGTTAGTTTTGTAGAATAAGAGTAAAATGTTCTATTTGAATTATGAAAATCCTTTATATGCTGTTTTGTTAGTACTCCCACTCTCACAAGTTTTAAAATACTTGCTGCTTCATAACTATAATATAGGAAATACAATATGGCAAAGACAAGCACTAGCACAGTGAGCAAATATAGAAGTTACTTATCATTTTCATATTTAAAAAAACTTGCCATAGCTCAGTTAGGCCTCATATCCTAGATACTTGGAAATTACTGCAATTTTCATATTTCATAAAATTGTAGCTGCTGATTTGAGTCAGCTTTTATTATGTATGGACTGGTTTTATAACATATTGTAATGAATATTATATGAGCAATGATGCTCCTGAGCATCTCTTAATATTTTGCTAAGAGACTTTATTTCTCTCTCTCCAATCCATACTCCTATCCTGCCTTCTTTTCTTCTTCTTTTTTTTTGATAGCTGTCATTTTGGGCCAAAAGATTATTTGAAGTTGTATAAAGGAAACAGCAGCAAATGCCCATATAACTAGGCAGGTGCTCTATCACTTAAGGTATAGTTTGTATACAATGAAATACATTTATTTTAATTGTACATTTGATGATATTCCATTTAATTTGTATACATGGTAAATTCTCAATAGAGTCCTCATTTGTCATCTGAAAACTTCTGAGGACAATCTTTACTGTCCATATTCCTATCAGCATTCTCTTCTTAGCTTCTACTAGAATTGCCCATTAAGCTTTGCTTATAGCATTCCAGAGTGTCTCTAGCCCACCTCTCTAAACTCTTTCAAATTCCTCCTACAAACCAGTTCCAAAGACTTCTGAACCATATCATCAACAACAACCCTACTTCTCTGGTACTGATTTTCTGTTAGTCAGACTTTTGTCACTGTGATAAAATACATTGCATCAACCACATAAAAGGAGGAATGATTTATTTTGGCTCATAGTTTCAGAGATTTCAGTGCAAGGTTGGCTGTATCCATTGCTTTGGGTCTGAGGTGAGACAGAATACTTGATGGCAGGAGTGTATGACAAAGGCTGCTGGCCTCATGGTGGCCAGGATGCAGAGAGGAGACAGGAAGGAACCTGTGACATGATACCATTCAAATAGCATGTCCACAGTGACCTACTCTCCATAGGCTCCACTTCCTAAAGTTTCCACCATCTCCCAAAATAGTACCGCAAACTGGGGACCCTGTGGGGGACATTTCATATTCAAATCATAATACTACACACACACACACACACACACACACACACACACACACACACACACACACACTATATCCCACATATTTTCTCCCTGACAGTGGCTTGCCTTTGTCTTTTGTATTGTCTTTTCGAGGAGCTAGAGTTTTAAATTTCAATGAGGTTGTACTTATTAATATTTTATTTTGTTGTTTGTGCTTTATATATCATATCTATGAAATTCATGCCTATCCCAAGGTTATGAAGTTGTTTTCTCTTACAGATTTTTATAGTTTTAGATCTATGGTTCATTTCGAGATAATTTTTGTGTCTGGCATGAGATAAGGGTTGAGGTCTTCTTTTAGCCCTTCTTCTATATGGATATACAGTTGTTTCACCATTGCTTATTAAAAGGACTCTCCTATTTCTTGTACAAAATTACTTGACTATAGATGTGTAGGTCTTGTTTCCTGGGCTCCATATTCTTTCTGTTGATCTTTAGGTCTATGTTTATGTCCAGTAGCACATAATCTTGGTCATTATATAGTATATTTTAAAATCTGATGTTTTATGTATATTTTCCAACCTTTTTTACAGTTTTGTCTCTTGCAGGTTCTTTGCATTTCCATTTAAATTTTAAGATTAGTTTATCAGTTTGTAGAAAAATGCCTCCCTAGATTTATCATTGCTTTATAGCTGCATCCCATAAATCTTGATATTTTATGTGTTTATTTTCATTGTATTTAAAATACTTCCTGAGTGCCCTTGTAATTTCTTTTTTTTTATTTCTCCTGAGGTTTTTTTTAGAGCTGATTATTTGATTTACTAATATGTAGATTATGGAATAATTTTCGTGTTACTGTGGTTTTGTTTCATTTTTGTCAGAGAATATACTATTTGAATTCTTTTAAATTGTCTGGACTTATTTTATGACCCAGCATATGGTCTAAGTCTATAAATTTTTCAAGTGTACTTGTAAGGAATGTATATTCTGTAGTAAATGTAGTGTCCTGTAAGTGTTAATTATACTAAGTTCTATAATAAGGCTTTGGTGTAATCTTTTCTTAGTATATCAGCAACAACCTGCAGGGTTGTTACAATAAACAGTAGCAACTATTACCTATGGAGAGTTTACTACATGGCATACACTGTTCTAAGCACATTATATGGATTTATTTAGGTAATCATCAGTATAAGTCTACCTGAGGTATGGGACTCATTCTTACTCCCATTTTCTAGATGAACACAGGAAGGTTAGTATATGATGCACCAGGAATTGAACCTAACCAGTTTGACCTTAAAACTTACACTTGTAAAATGTTTATGGCATTAGGAGACAGAGGCAGGATGATCACAGTTTGAGCTCATCCCAGGCGAAAAAGTTAAACAAGTCTGTTATATACACGGCTGGGGTTCCAGCTACTGGGGAGATGGAGAGAGGGAGCGTCATGGTCCAAGGCCTGTCTGGGCAAAAGTGCAAAACCTTACCTGAGAAACAAACTTAAGCAAAAAAGGGATGAGGGTGTGGCTCAAATTGTAGAGTACTTAGTTAGCAAGTATGAAGCTGAGTACACTTGCCTTTTATTTGCATTGTTTGTCTGTTGACAACACTATTAAAATTAGTTGGAATATATCTGAAAAGTTTGTTATGAAAATATAAGGACTTATAACATTGGAAACATTGGCAGTGTATCTACTCTTACTCCTCTAAGAAAGTAGGTGCTGATGTGCTAAAATTAACTCATGTTGGATACTGATCCAGTAATAACACTGTACTTACATGGAATTATTTGGAAAGTATTTTCCAAAAAGATTTCTTCTCCAAAAATCTTATACTCATGAATTTCTGATATTTTACTAGTAGATGTTAATTTCACTGACTTAAAGCTTTGCTACCTGTTAAAATGCTAACATCCCCAGGATTGTCCTTGTTGTTAATGAGTTTAATAAGATATCTTTCTTTAAGCTAGATTTACTTAGAGGTCAAGGTAAAGAAGTCAAGAGGGCATTTCTGCTTGATATAAAGTTTCACTGTATTGAGGAGGAAAGGCCTGTTTCATTTATTTCATAGTTTTGCTGACAGCCCAATATTCATTTTAGAAGTGATTTTCAGTGCTTAGTTTAATTTATTAAATTTATTAAATATTTAATAATAAATTTAATATTTAATATTTAAAATTTATTAATTTATTAAATATTTATTGAGTGCTTCTATTTTGGCAGGCATTATGCTAGGTATTGGGGACACACAAATGTATAGAATTATATATATTCTTTGCCCATGAGAAGTGAAAATAATAAGGGTAAAGTTTACAAAATTAGATGCTAATATAACAGTACAAGTATATACAAATTGTAGAAGCAGTGCTTACTGATCACTTTGGATTCAAGTTAGATCTCTTCATATCATATCCCAGCATGCCCTGCTGTGTATTTCCCAGCTGTATAACCTTAGACAACATAGTCCTCATTTCTGAAATGGATGTTATAATTACATTACCCAAAGAGTTGTCATCATGAGCCAGGCACCAGTGGCTCCTAGCTACTCAGGAGGCAGAGGTCAGGAGGATCTTGGTTTGAAGTAATCTCGGGCAAAGAGTTCATGAGATCTCAAAAAAACCCATCAAAAAAAAAAAAAAAAGGGAGTGGCTCAAGGTGTAGGCCCTGAGTTCAAGCAACAAAACAACAAAAAGTTGTCATAATTTGTAACTGTTAATTGTATAAAGCCCTTCAAACAGTAAATGTCAATTGATAAATACTCCAGCAATGTTATTTAACTATTTTGCTTTTCTTTTTAGTAGTGGGGTTTGAACTCAGGGCCTTGCAAGTGCTTTATCACTGTACTATGTCTGTAACCCAGCTATTATTGTTAGTATTATTAATTGGCTGCCTATTTTTTGTCTTCTTTTTAGTTTGCTTTTTGTTTCATCAGAGTCCTTTGTACCTTTAGCGTAACATAAATGGATGAATCAATAAATGAATAACTCCAGTGGAAGTCAGGCTTTTGAAGTGTGACAAGGCAGAGAATGTTATTTCAGTCAGAGACAATCGCTGGGTATATTCATAGAATTCTAATGTAAGCTGGGCTGATGGTGCACTCCTATAATGCCAGCTACTCAGGAGGTGGAAATTGGGAGGATTAGGAGGATAGGTTTGAGGACAGTCCTGGCAAAGACATCTCAGCAGAGAAGCCAGTCTTTGTGGCATGTGTGAGGCATAGGTAGGAGGATTGCAGTCGGGGGCCAGCCTGGGCAAAAATGCAAGACCCTATCTGAAAAAATAACTAAAAGCTGAAAAGGGCTTTATCACATGACTCAAATTATAAGAGTGTCTAGCAAGCACAAGAACCTGAGTTCAAAACCCACTACCAAAAAAAAAAATTCTTTTGCAACATTTTATGTTCAGGAAATAGGTATTTCTGAAGCATTATTCTGAATGGATAGGTAATGGACTGTGTATATTAGGAATTCAGAGGATTTATTCTCAGGTGGGAGAAGCTGAAAGTGGAGTTTTAGGCCCCAGGGGTTCCACATTTTAGGTACAGCCACTAGCCCCAACATGCTAAATAAGGAGAGTATCCAGACCCCGGTGGCTTATGCTTACAATCCAAGCTATTGGAAGGATCATGGTGTGAGGTCAGCCCAGGAAAATAGTTCACAAGACCGCATCTAAACCAACAGCTGGATGTGTCTGTCTCCCCAGCTATGGTGGGAAGTTTGGTAAGTGATACCCTATTTCCAAAATAATTAAGAGTAAAAAGAGCTGGAAGCAAGGCTTAAGTGGTATTGTGTCTGCATAGCAACACAACCCTGAGTTCAGACCCTAGTACCTCCCCTGCCCCAACCCACAAAAAAGAGATGAGTAATGGTGAAGGGCAAAGAAAGGGCATTCACAGCTGCGAGAAGAGACAATGTAAAGTGAGTACTTCAGCCCACCCTTCAGTCGTCTTTGGGGTACAGGCATGAGCTTTAGATTTAAATAGAAAATCAGGACAGGGAACAAAAGGTATGCATAGTTTATCAGTCTTAGTCATAGGTATGGCCTAATTGGTCATTATCTGGACCTTTTTTTGGGCGGGGAGGCTTCAGAGAAATGTTATCACTAGTCTGAAGGGAGCAGTCTGATCAGGAGAGGCAAGTCATTGTTGCCTGGTTTGAGAAGGCTCTGCTATCCCCTCAGAAAACTGGGGGCAGTTTTCTCCATTTCTTTCTTATCAAGAAGTCTGGTCTTTCCTGGATTCCAAGGTGATTGCAAAGTGACTGTGTTGAAGTCCCTGATGATTCTAATCAGAAGATTTTGGTCCTTGTGCTCTGGCAAGGAAGAATCCAAGCTGAACACTATTGAGGGAAATAACAGAGTTTTATTATAGGAAAGGAGAAGGAGTGGCATCTGCCATGTGAAACGAAGGCAAAAGGAAAATTTTCATTTTTAGGTCATTTTTATTCATTCTTAACTTGGAGGTGGGAAGAAGACCTGTGTCACTCCCCACAGTGGCCTTCAGACCAGGTGAAGAATATGGGCAGACTTATGCATGCAACTATGCTAATTGCAGGAATCCTAAGTCCATGCTGGAGGAAATTTTGTCTCTAATTTAACAAAGAATTTGCAATCAAAACGGAGCTCTCTGTGTCCAAGGGGAATGGATAAGGAAGGGGGTGGGTGGGTGATCTTTGTGCTCTAAATCAGGCTGTATGGTTTTTAAAAGTCCTAAATTTTCCCTAATTTCTAGTCTGCCTCACCTGTATAAAGAACAGCTCAGAACAGAGAACACAGATACAAAGTGGAGGCAGGGATGCCACGCATTTCTCCTGCTTTTAGTTAATTCATTAGCCCAAGAAAGGAGTCATTGCTTTTCAGCCAAAGCATTTAGGTACTTGTGACAGTATTCTGAAGTCTTTAAGTTGTGAAAGATACTAGATTTATAATTGTGAAAAGTCACTGTGATAGCAGTGAAAATGACATTGAGACTAGAGGCAGTAAATGTGAAGTTAGAAGTATGTTGTGGCCAAAATAAGAAATTATGATGGCCTGAAGAAAGCCAGTGACAGTAGGGATGATGGAAATGATGAAATTTGGAAGCTTTAGGAAAATAAAAATGAACCAGATTTCATGTGAGGTTGAGGGGGAAACAAGAAGGCTAGAATTATTTCCAGATAAATATTGATACCTCTTGATTGAAACAGAGTTTCAAAGAAAAAAGTTGTGAGGTGATAAAGGATAGTGGATGGAGTTTTGACTGTGATAAATTTAACATTACAGTGGTATTGCTGTTGGCAACCAGTGGAGTCTGTGACCAGAAGACTTCCAAATTTTTTGTGTCCCACCAGGAAGAATCCATGCAAAGACACGTGGGTGTAAATGAAGTTTATTAAAAGTTAGGGAAGAGAAATACAAAGGAGGCATGGTTGAGCCCCCTTGTAATCTGGAGGTGGAGAGAGAATGCTTCTTTTCTCCAGGTGCTTTTAAAACCTATGCTAATCTATGGGAAGGGAAGAACCAGGTGAGTCCCATTCAATAATCAGTGAGTGAGTGGGGAGGGGTACGGACAGTTCCTGGGCCAGGTGAGAGTGTGTCATTACCGGGCTCCATTGACTTTTGATCGAGGGGAAGGAGCTGAGCAGAGTCCTGAGTATACCTATGTTAATTCTCAGGTGCCCCACCCATGAGGGAGAAGTTCCTATTCTTTCTAATTTATTGTAATTAAAATGAAGCCCTTTGGGAGATTCAGACAGGGGTCTCAGACCCAAAATTTCCTTAATTCTAACTTGTCTCACTCTTAGGTAGTGATGTTCAAGGAGCAGTTGGATTTTTGTACCTTAATCTTGAGAAATTTTAAGCATTTTAAAAAACATTTTAAAAATGGTTGATGCTGGAAATGAATAGTAGTAGATGAGACCACCCAGAGCCCTAGTGTTTAATAAGGAGTGATGGCCATATAGCCTTGGGGAATGCAGACATTTAAAAGAATAGAAGAGGATTGAACCAAAGAAAGAATGATATGCACAAATCTAGGCATAAAATCACCAGAACATAAGGTCAGGAAAGGCAAGAGAGGAAGTAGTCCTATTGGAAAAGTATGAGGTTAATTAGGGATTCTGTGGCAAAATAGGGAGCAATAATCTCAAAACTCTCAGACTTGGACAATTTTGGAGGAATAGTGGGTCAGAAGTCAGATTACAGTTGAGTTAGGATTAAATAGGATACAAAATTCTTATCTCCTGTCCCCACTTATACTGGGGGTCAGAAAAGATGCTGTGTAAGTCACTGGATGATGGATGATGGGGTTCCCTCAGCTTCCCAGTTTCCATGCAAAATTTAGAACTTGAGATCCACATGTGAAAAGAATTTCAAAGTGTCTTACAAAAAGAAGAGTCTCACAAGGTGGAAGTTTTAGCAAGGATTTATTTTAGTATAACAGGATAAAGTAGGGAGAAATGGCAGGAGTTTGGGGAAGGAGAAACATTTCCTACTCCCCACACAGGAAATAGGAGTAAAGATTCAAAATGGTGGTTATTATCTGTGGTCTTTATTCTGAAATGGAAGATACATATGGTCATGTTGTCTTACTGCCTCTAATCCTTATCTGGGTGACTAAGATAGGGCTGTTTAATATTTTAAAACATGGAGATGGGATCTAGGCTTACCCAAAACACAGGAACTATAAGTATGTTTTTGGATTTCCTTTGTAAGACAAGTCTTCCATTTTTCTGTCTATTTAAAAGGGCCTTATAGCTTTTAACATCTCAAATGAGAAAGCAGGTGCAGATGGCCCCCTTTTGTCTCTCTATTCTTGTAACTTAACATGTTAAAGGATGTGATGGGTGGGGAGCTTGCTGCTCCTTTTTTTTTTTTTTTTCTTATTTCCTGGTTCTAATTTCTGAGTCTGGTGTTTTTAATATGCATCAAAAAATATAATTTCTCCTCATCTACCTATCCTGCTCTAGGTACAAATTTAAAGTATTAGGATACATTTTACGTTATTTTATATAATATTACACTTTTGAGAAAATTCCTTGTAGTTTTCATGAGTTTGGAACCCAAACTTCTGTTAGTGATACTTCTGAATGAGCATGCATTTCAAGTTAACTACTTTCTTTCTACAAATTGGGTATATTAAGAAATGCATCACTTGATATTTCCTTTTTTTAAAAAAAATTGAAGGAAATCCAAAACAGCTGAAAGCAAACGACTTCTCAAAAGTCTTGTTGCTGCAAATTTTATGTTCTTATCATGCTAGTGCAAAATGATTTTTTTTTCATTTTTCTTTTATTATTCATATGTGCATACAAGGCTTGGTTCATTTCTCCCCCCTGCCCCCACCCCCTCCCTTACCACCCACTCCGCCCCCTCCCTCTCCCCCCCTCTCAATACACAGCAGAAACTATTTTGCCCTTATTTCTAATTTTCTTGTAGAGAGAGTATAAGCAATAATAGGAAGGAACAGGGTTTTTGCTGGTTGAGATAAGGATAGCTATACAGGGCAATGACTCACATTGATTTCCTGTGCATGTGTGTTACCTTCTAGGTTAATTCTTTTTGATCTAACCTTTTCCTCTAGTACCTGTTCCCCTTTTCCTATTGGCCTCAGTTGCTTTACGGTATCTGCTTTAGTTTCTCTGCGTTAAGGGCAACAAATGCTAGCTAGTTTTTTAGGTGTCTTACCTATCCTCACCCGTCCCTTGTGTGCTCTCACTTTTATCATGTGCTCATAGTCCAATCCCTTCGTTGTGTTTGCGCTTGATCTAATGTCCACATATGAGGGAGAACATACGATTTTTGGTCTTTTGGGCCAGGCTAACCTCACTCAGAATGTTGTTCTCCAATTCCATCCATTTACCAGCAAATGATAACATTTTGTTCTTCTTCATGGCTGCATAGAATTCCATTGTGTATAGATACCACATTTTCTTAATCCATTCGTCAGTGGTGGGGCATCTTGGCTGTTTCCATAACTTGGCTATTGTGAATAGTGTCACAATAAACATGGATGTGCAGGTGCCTCTGGAGTAACCTGTGTCACAGTCTTTTGGGTATATCCCCATGAGTGGTATTGCTGGATCATATGGTAGATCTATGTTTAGATTTTTAAGAAGCCTCCAGATTTTTTTCCAGAATGGTTGTACTAGTTGCATCCCCACCAGCAGTGTAAAAGGGTTCCTTTTTTCCCCCGAATCCTCACCAACACATGTTGTTAGTGGTGTTGCTAATGATGATATTCTTACAGGGGCGAGATGGAATCTTAATGTGGTTTTAATTTGCATTTCCTTTATTGTTAGAGATGGTGAGCATTTTTTCATGTGTTTTTTGGCCAGTTGAATTACTTTTTTTGACAAAGTTCTGTTTAGTTCATTAATTTTGGATGAGTTTAGTTTTTTGAGTTCCCTATATATTCTGGTTATCAGTCCTTTGATGTGTAGCTGGCAAATATTTTCTTCCACTCTGTGGGTGTTCTCTTCAGTTTAGAGGCTATTTCTTTTGTTGAGCAGAAGCTTTTTAGTTTTATGAAGTCCCATTTAACTATGCTATCTCTTAATTGCTGAGCTACTGGGGTTGCACTGAGAAAGTCCTAGCCTGTACGCATTAATTCTAGAGTATTTCCTACTCTTTCTTGTACCAACTTTAGAGTTTGTGTTCTGATATTAAGGTCCTTGATTAATCTAGTTTCAGTTTTTTGCAGACTGCTAACCAGTTTTCCCAGCAGTTTTTGTTGGAGAGGCTGCTAATTCTCCATCGTATATTTTTGGTTATAGTTGTGTGGCTTCATATCCGAGTCCTCTGTTCTGTTCCACTGTTCTTCATGTCTGTTTTGTGCCAGTACCATGCTGTTTTTATTGTTATTGCTTTGTAATATAGTTTGAAGTCTGCATCGTTATTTTTACTGAGTATTGCCTTGGCTATTCGTGGCCTCTTGTGTTTCCATATAAATTTAACAGTAACTTTTTCAGTCTCTTTGATGAATGTCATTGGGATTTTGATGGGATTCGCATTAAACATGTAGATTGCTTTTGGGAGTGTAGACATTTTTACTGTGTTGATTCTACCAATCCTTGAGCATGGGGAGATCTCTCCACTTTCTATAGTCTTCCTTAATCTCTTTTTTCAGAAGTTTATAGTTTTCCTTGTAGAGGTCGTTCACATCCTTTGTTAAGTTTACTCCTAGGTATTTGATTTTTTTTGAGGCTATTTGTAAATGGAATTGTTTTCATATAGTCTTTTTCAGTTTGTTCATTATTAGTGTATAGAAATGCTAATGATTTTTCTATGTTGATTTTATATCCTGCTACCTTGCTATAGCTGTTGATGGTGTCTAGGAGCTTTTGAGTAGAGTTTTTTGGGTCTTTAAGGTATAGGATCATATCATCTGCAAATAGGGATATTTTGACAGTTTCTTTACCTATTTGTATTCCTTTTATTCCTTCTTCTTTCCTAATTGTTGTGGCTAGGAATTCCAGTACTATGTTGAATAAGAGTGGAGATAGTGGGCATCCTTGTCTGGTTCCTGATTTTAGAGGGAATGGTTTCAGTTTTTGTAGGTTTGTCATATATAACTTTTATAACATTGAGGTACTTTCCTTCTATTCCTAGTTTTCTTAGAGCTTTTATCATGAAACAGTGTTGGATCTTATCAAAGGCTTTTTCTGCATCTATTGAGATGATCCAGTGGTTTTTGTCTTTGCTTCTGTTAATGTGGTTTATTACGTTTATTGATTTTCATATGTTGAACCACCCCTGCATTCCTAGGATGAAGACTACTTGGTCATGGTGAATGATCTTTATGATGCGTTGTTGGATTTGGTTTGCCATTATTTTATTGAGGAGTTTTGCATCAATATTCATTAAGGAGATTGGCCTGTAGTTCTCCTTTTTGGAGGTATCTTTTCCTGGTTTTGGGATAAGTGTAATACTGGCTTCATAAAATTTGTTAGGCAGTTTTCCTTCTCATTCTATTTCGTGGAACTGTTTAAGGAGGTTGTTATTATTTCTTCTTTAAAGGTCTAATCGAATTCAGCAGAGAATCCATCAGGTCCTGGACTTTTCTTTTTTGGGAGACTCTTGATTGCTGCTTCAATTTCATTTTGTGTTATAAATCTATTCAGGTGATTAATGTCCTCTTAGTTCAGTTTTGGATGATCATAAGTATCTAGAAATCTGTCCATTTCTTCAAGATTTTCATATTTATTTGAATATAGGTTCTCAAATTAGTCTCTGATGATTTCCTGGACTTCCATGGTGTTTGTTGTTATCTCCCCTTTTGCATTTCTGATTCTACTGATTTGGGTTTTTCTCTCCTCATTTTAGTCAGGTTTGCCAGGGGTCTGTCGATCTTGTTTATTTTTTCAAAGAACCAACTTTTTGTTTCATTAATTCTTTGTATGTTTTTTTGGTTTCTATTTCATTGATTTCAGCTCTTATTTTTATTATTTCTCTCCTTCTATTTGTTTTGGGATTTGCTTGTTCTTATTGTCTAGGATTTTGAGATGTATCATTATGTCATTGATTTGAGATCTTTTAATCTTGTTAATATATGCACTTATGGCTATAAACTTTCCTCTCAGGACTGCCTTTGCTGTGTCCCATAGGTTACTGTAGGTTGTGTTTTCATTTTCATTGACTTCCAGGAACCTTTTAATTTCTTCTTTTATTTCATCAATGACCCATTGTTCATTAAGCAATGAGTTATTCAGTTTCCAGCTGTTTGCACGTTTTTTGTCTTTATTTTTGTTGTTGAGATCTAGTTTTATTGCATTGTGATGTGAAAGAATGCATGGTACAATTTCTATTATATTTGCTGAGGCTCGCTTTGTGCCCTAGGATATGATCTATTTTGGAGAAGGTTCCATGGGTGCTGAGAAGAATGTATATTGTGTAGAAGTTGGATAAAATGTTCTGTAGACATCAACTAGGTCCATTTGATCTCTGGTATGTTTTAGATCTTGGATTTCTTTATAGAGTTTTTGTTTGGATCACCTATCTATTGATGATAATGTGGTGTTAAAGTCTCCCAGGACCACCTTGTTGGAGTTAATATGTGCTTTTAGGGCCTTCAGTGTATGTTTGATGAAATTGGGTGCGTTGACATTGGGTGCATATGGGTTGATAATTGTTATTTCCTTTGGTCTATTTCCCCTTTCATTAGTATGGAATGTCCTTCTTTATTTGATCAATGTAGGTTTGAAGTCCACTTTGTCAGAGATAAGTATTGCTACTCCTGCCTGTTTTCAGAGGTCATTGCCTTGGTAAATTTTCTTCCAGTCTTTCATCCTAAGCCTATGCTTATTTCTATTGATGAGATGGGTCTCCTGTAAGTAACAAATTGTTGGATCTTCTTTTTTAATCCAGTTTGTCAAACAGTGCCTTTTGATGGAGGAATTAAGTCTGTTAACATTAAGTGTTAGTATTGACAGGTATATGGTGATTCCTGTATTTAGTTGTCTTAGTTGTTTGAGGGTTTGATTGTGTGTAGCTAAATCAATGTTACTCTCTACTTTCTTGCTTTTTCTTTTCCTGTAGTTTGGTACTGTCTGACCTTTCATGGACATGCCATAGAAAGAGGCAGAGTTAGTATTCAGCTCATCTTCATCTATCTTTGGAGTACAGAAATGAGGTATAGATTTAAGTAGACAAAAGGACAGGGGCAGGGGACAAAAAGTATTCATAATTGAACAGTTCACTCACAGGTGTGATCTGGTTGTTGGTCATTATTTCAGTCTTTGTTCTGGGAGAGGTTCCAGAGTTGTTATCTGGAGCCAGACAAGTGGTCCATTTTTAGGAAGGTCTACTGCTGGGTGTCATTTCTGTCCCTTGTCAGGAAGATATATCTGTATTTCCTGAAATCCAAGGAGATTGCAGTGTGACTGCAAAGAGAATGGCTTAGACAAAGATAGATACAAATGGAGGCAGGGATGCCAACCATCTCCTGTTTTTACTTAATTCATGGTCGGAAGTAAGGAGTCAGTGCTTTTCATCCAAAGCAATTTGAGCACCTCTTACATATTCACCCTCCCATACTCTTTCCCCACCTCATCTCCCCACCTTCTGGTACTAACCACCTCCCCATCCAGGCCGGACCTGTTCGACCCTCCTGTTCTCATATTTTTGGAAAGACAGGAAAAAAATGACATTTTTGTTTGTCTAAGATGCTATACAGGGAGTTTCCTGTGGCATTTCCAAGTATATATGTATTATAACCTGAATTGGTCCATTTCCTCCATTTTTCTTCTTTCTCCCTTAGTCCCCTTAATACATCAGTTCTTGATTCCAGCAAGAGAAGAATTCAGGCAAGACACAAAAATGTAGTAAAAATAATATAGTTTATTAGAAAAGAATTTAGTACAATAGGAAAAAAGCTGGGAGAGATGGGATTAGGAGAAACATTTCCTACTCCCCATTCTGAAAATGGGAGTAAAAACTCAAAATGGTGACCCTCATCTCTTAGTCTTACAGTTTTTCCAGAAAAGTGGGCTTGGAAATTACCTCAGTTCTTGAGTCCAGCATGAGAAGAATTCAAACAAGACATGATTCAGTGAAAGTAACAGTTAAGTTTATTAAGAAAGGAATAAGCTTTCAATAGATTGAAAGGAGATTGTGTCTAGAGTGAGAAAAATAGTCAAGGGGGAGAGAAATAGACGAAGACATTTCTTGTTCCCCACACTGGAGAACTGGGGGAATACATGTGGTCAGAGGTACTGGTTCTGTTCTCTGAGCTGGCTACTAAAACAGGGAGGGCTCATTTTGGCCCCTGGAGTGATTTCCTGAGGTTAGGTCATTGTCTTGTTAAGAGAGACATTGAGTAATCTATGAGTTCCTGCTCTAATTGATAGAGAATTCCTGTTTAAAATTTGTAACTTTTGCTCTATCTGGCTCTTAAGTCTGGGTCTTTGTTTTGTTAAATTCACTTGTGAAAACTTCCCTGCACCAAGCCATACTTAGTGCTTAAGATGTGGATTACTTGGGCAAAGAGTGAATTAACCTTTAGGTAGTGGCTGGTTTTAGAGCATCCTGTGAAATCCCTTGGGCTCTGGCTGCCTGGTCCTACATAGAGATTAGTGGAGTTGGGAAGGTAAATTAAAATGATTTCTTCCAGTCTTCCTCTTGTGGCCATCACTTTTGTTTACCTGTCAGTGGAATACACATGGTCACACATAATGGATCTGGATGGATCTTTCACTGTGTGAAAGAATCAACAAAATTTAAGAAGAGAAACAATAGGTTTTTTACCACCTAAGGAGTATTTAGCAAGAGGTCTGACATTTGTGTAGCTGTGATGCTAATTGTTGTCATCTTCCTTCTTTTTTATAGTCCCTAAATCTATAAGCCTTCAAGAAATGCAAAGCTTAGGAAAACACTTTACCATATAGGTGTTCTCCATATTAAAATATTTAATGATGCTAGACTTTTGCAGGCTTGTGACCATGTGTTCCTAATAGTAAGAAGGAGCATTTAGTGGTGCTATTGTAATGCTGTCAGTCATAATTTATTATCCTAAAATGCTGTCTGCAATGGAAATACCTAAATGTTCCGACAGTTGCTAAACTGCTTTTTAGTATTTCAAACATGCCGATCCTAAGTCTTGTCGTTAGAAGTGTGGGTCCTTCTCTGGAGCATTTGCAATTGTTAGGACCCGGAATCCTATTCCCCCGAGAGACAGAGAGCCAGGCGTGAATGCAATCAACAAAGCAGAGTTTATTGGGCTGGCTAGCCAGGGTCGAGCTCCCACACGGACACGCAGGACCGGTTAGGAAAACACGACCCTGAGCCTCTTTAGGGGAAATCTTATATAGACCGCGGTGGCATGCATATTTTCGTTATCAACATTGGGCAAGCAGGCAGAGCACATCTTGCGCGTACCTCACATCTTGCACGTACTTCACATCTTGCATGTACCCCCCGCTCACATTCCCCACATTCTATATGCCCTAACTGAGCCCTGCCGCATTGCTTATCTTATCTACATGGGGTGTTTGGTACTGGTTTCTCCAACAAGGGGGTTGGGGCCCGCTGAGACCTCCTATTCCTTTAATTCCCCCCTTTTCTTACGGCCTAAATTGAGGAATCATTCTCAAGGGGATGAAGAGCCTGATATTGTTGGCAGAGGACCAGAAGTTGGATAGTATTAATTCGACTTTTGACAAAAGTCATAAGTCGGTTTAGAATCCAGGGTCCTATGGTAACAAGTAATAGGATGATTATTATTGGCCCTGCCAATGCAGATAAAAGGGTAGCCAACCATGGGGACTGGTTAAACCAAGACTCGAACCAGCTTTCCCCGGCCTCTTTTTCTCGTTTTCTTTGTTCCAGTCTCTTTCGAAGTTTAGACATGGAGTCACGAACAACTCCGGTATGGTCAGCGTAAAAACAACATTCTTCCCCTAGAGCAACACATAGTCCCCCCTTTTGGAGGAACAACAAGTCCGAACCTCGTCGGTTTTGAAGTACTACCTCAGACAGGGAAGTGAGGGATTTTTCTAGGTGGCTAATGGAGGTTTCTATTCTCTCTATATCTTCGTCTATGGCTGCACACAGCGAAGACATCCCTTTCTGCTGGGTGGCCAAAGAAGCTATGCCGGTTCCTGCTCCCGCTAACCCTAGGCTGAGTAGGGTAGCAATAGTTACTGTGGAAATAGGTTCTCTCTTTTTCCTTTTTTCAACCATTTTTGTATTCCAGTATGAATATAGACTCTCTTCCGAATGATAGAGGATGCGGGGCAGCACAGTCACTATAACACAGAATTCTTTAGAGCTGTTAAACACCTTAGTTGATAGGCACGGGGTGAGTCCAGACCGCGAGCATAGCCACCACCCATTGTCCTTTGGAATTACCCATTTAATAGCATTTTCCCAGGTAGAACTGGCGTTAATAACAGTACATAAGTCCCGTCTGTTCTTTGGCACTTTTCCTAAGCAGGTTCCTTGGCCGCTTACCTGCTGTATGGTCAGACCTCTCTTACGGTCTCCCCAGGAACATTGAGTAGGGTTTTCCTCAGATGAGGTATCGTGAGTGGTGTTTAGCCCTATTGCCTCATAGAATGGGGGCCTCACATCATAACATAACCAACAGGAGTTAGTCATGTTAGGGTTGGTGTGGTTTAACGTCAGGAAGGCAGCACCCACTAGCTCCCAGAGGGGGTCTTTAGATCCAGTCATGAGACTGGGCCTCACCAGGGGAGGGCTGGTTTCTGATGGTCTTGGAGTTGTAACCTTAGCCCGGGCTATGGTTGAGGGAAGGTGATGAGCTGTGGAAGGTCGGGGAGGTGGCTTTACATAGGGTGGCCTAAGTACCTTATTAGGGCCTATTGTTAGAGTAGAGACTGGTTGTCGCACACGCCGCAAAGTAAAAAGGGCTCCTGGATGATTTGTTTTGTAGAGTCTGACTCCCCAGGATTTACCCAATTCCCAATTCGTTGCCTTTTTTCCTAAATCAGTGAAATTTATCATAATGGGATTACAATTGGGGGGAGTTGGGCATCCCTTATTTATAGGTCTAGGTTGGTGGTATGTAATGCCAGATTGAGAGACTCTACTTAATTGAATAAGGTTCCCCTGTTCGGGGGGTGGCCACCATATATCCCCTGAGCTCTCACAACCCCATGACTTACAATAATAGTCTGCGATTCCTCCACATTTTTTTCTGTGGTTGGGTTGGGGAGCGGGGCAGACATAGAAGTAACTTTGGCGCAAATCCCATTGTCCCCTGCCAGTGAATAAGGCCCTTAAGTCAAAGTATAATTCTGGGAACCAGGTGCTGGGAGGGGTCACCTTGGAGGTCTGGTTAAGAATGTCTCCTGTGGATACATCTACAATCATCCAGGTCAGGTTAAAAGGTTGATGTGGATTTGTATGCCCCCAGCAAGTGGTGGACAGGGTTAGAAAAAGGAATAAAGTTACCGAGGTCCAGTATGAAGTTTGAGTTTGAAAAAATTTTCCTTGTGGTGGGACACCCTTCTTGTTCGCAGGAAGCCTTTCTTCATAGCTACCGAATCTGCCGGTCTGATGTGGGTGTAGTGGACCCAGGTGATAATCCCATTCTAGGAGGGCTGTGGAGCATCTGGAGTGTTCTCGTTTTTCGGAGCATCCCGTATCAGCCGGAGCTTGAGTGGGTTTGTTGGATGTTTCTGTGCAGACCAATTTTCCTGTTTTTTCTCCGGAGGGTGAATCCGTCTTACATGGGAATGGTGTACCCATGCTGCAATCCCGTCGACCTTGAGGGCGGTAGGGGTAGTAAACAGTACAACATAAGGTCCTTTCCATCTAGGCTCTAGGGTTTTGGACTGATGTCTTTTAACCCATACCATATCCCCCGGGACTATGCCATGCTCCGTGTTCGGGGTCCTCTCTGCAGTATGGTACGCTTGAATTAGGGGCCATATTTGTTGTTGTACTTTAGCTAAAGCCTGTAGAGTAACACGATAATTTGGCGCCAGATCACCTAGTCTCGGGCTTAAGGTCCTCTGAATGATGGGGGGTGGAGCCCCATACAGGATCTCAAAGGGAGTTAGCCCGTGGACATATGGAAAGTTCCGGACCCGGAAGATGGCCAAGGGAAGGAGCGTCACCCAATCACCGCCAGTCTCCAGGGCCAGTTTGGCTAAGGTCTCCTTTAGTGTCCTATTCATCCTTTCTACTTGCCCTGAGCTCTGGGGGTTATATTCGCAATGTAGCTTCCAATTGGCCCCCATAGTCTGGGCTAGTCCCTGCAGGACTTTACTAACAAAAGCCGGACCGTTATCTGACCCAGTTGCCTCGGGCACCCCATATCTGGGTATGATTTCCTCTAGCAAAGCCTTTGCCACTACCTGACTCGTCTCCTTCTTTGTAGGAAAAGCCTCCACCCAGCCTGAAAAGGTATCTATGAATACCAGCAAATATTTGTACCCAAACTTTCCCGGTTTTACCTCAGTAAAATCCACTTCCCAACTTCTTCCCGGAGCCCTCCCCCGTTCCCGAGTACCTGTATGGTGCCCCTCCCTTCGTCCTGGTTTCATGATTGTGCAGCTGGCACAATCTTCCACAATTTGGCGGACTGCTATGGTCTGGTTCGGAAATCGGAGCTGCGCAGATGTCAACAAGTCTAGTAATTTTCTCCGCCCCAAATGGGTGGACTTATGTAAGTTAGCCAACAGGAATCGTCCGAGTTTTTCAGGCAGAATTAACTTGCCTTCCAAGTCGCTTTTCCATCCGTCTTCCCCTTCTCTAAAGGGGGAGTGGGCTCTCATCCAAGTGAAATCCTCTGTGGAGTATTCTGGTCGGGGGGTAGCGGAGGGAGCTCTGGGACCGGCACGTCTATCGCCGCAACCGTGGAAGGTTGCCCTGTCTCCATGGGAGGACTCACCATTGCTACTCTCTTTGCTTCTTGATCTGCTCTGTTGTTACCGACAGCTTCCGGCGTCTTGGCAGACTGGTGGCCTGGGACATACATCACTGCCACTGCCTTCGGTTTTTCCACTGCCATTAATAGACGCTGGACTTCGGCTAGGTTCTTTAGATGTTTTTCTTCTGCTGTGCGGAATCCTCTTTCGCGATAGATGGCCCCGTGGACATGGATGGTACCGAAAGCATAGCGGCTATCGGTGTAGATATTGACTCGCTTTCCTTTTGCCCTCTCCAGGGCCTCTGCCAAGGCAATTAATTCCGCTTTTTTGGCTGATGTTCCGGGTGGGAGGGCGCTGCTCCATACCGTATTTCCTTCTTGGTCGACTACAGCTGCCCCTGGCCTTCGGGCTCCATCTTGGAAAAAACTGCTTCCATCCGTGTACCAGTTTAATTTGCAGCCGGACAGGGGGGTATCCTTTAGGTCAGCCCGTACCTGTGTAACTTCGGAGAGGAATTCTTTGCAGTTATGGACAGGTGTCTGCAGTTCCGGGTTAGGCAACAAGGTGGCAGGGTTCAGGATTACGGGATCTGTGAATGTGATCCGAGGGGAATCCAACAAGAGCCCCTGGTAGTGGGTGAGCCTGGCATTCGTCATCCATTTCCCAGGGGGTTGTTTAAGGATTCCCTCCACCGGGTGAGGGGCCGTTACCCAGAGGGCCTGTCCAAAGGTTAGTTTATCGGCTTCTCTCACCAGCACGGCAATGGCCGCTATGATGCGGAGGCAGGGGGGCCATCCTGCCGCTACTGCGTCTAATTTCTTGGAAAAGTATGCCACTGGTCTCTTCCAGGGACCTAGCTGTTGGGTCAAGACTCCTTTGGCTACCCCCTTTTTCTCATCTACAAACAGAGTGAATGGTCTTGTAGGATCTGGCAAGGCTAAGGCAGGGGCCTGCAAAAGAGCATCTTTTAGCTGATCAAAGGCCTGTTGTTCTCTCTCTCCCCAACTCCAATCTGGAGCTTCTTTGGTGGCCTCATATAGGGGTCTTGCTATTTCCGCAAATCCTGGAATCCAGAGTCTACAGAACCCCGCGGAGCCCAGGAATTCTCTCACCCCGCTAGTGGATGTCGGGGATGGGATAGCCAGAATAGTCTGTTTCATGGCATCAGTCAGCCATCTTGCCCCATCTGCAATCCGATAACCCAAATATGTCACTGACCTTTTACAGATGTGAGTTTTCTTGGCACTTGCCCGATACCCCAGCTCACCTAATTCCGTTAGCAGGTGTTCAGTAGCCTTGATGCACTCCTCTCGGGTTTCTGCCGCTAACAGTAAGTCATCAACATACTGTAATAGAGTGACTCGTGGGTGGCTCCGACGAAAAGGTTCCAGGTCCTGGCTCAGGGCCTCATTAAACAGGGTGGGAGAGTTTTTAAATCCTTGCGGCAGTCTGGTCCAAGTGAGCTGTCCGGATTGGCCCCCATCTTCTTGCCATTCGAAAGCAAATAGCGGCTGACTAATTTCTGACAATGGAATGCTTTCGTAGGTCTTGCACAGGCCTATAGTCCCCGCTTCCGGGCTTTTGGACGGGGAGCAGAGGAGTATTCCAGGCAGACTGACAAGGCCGCAGTACTCCTTCCTTTATTAGCCTGTGGATATGAGGGGCTATGCCTCTTCGGGCCTCCTCAGGCATAGGATACTGTTTCACCCGAATGGGGAGAGCAGAAGCCTTCAATTGTATAACTACGGGCGGGAGGTGTTTGGCGAGGCCGGTTCCCGCAGTCTCTGCCCAGGCCGTGGGAAATCTTTTTACCCAATGAGTCATGTCCCCTCCTGGTTCCTGTTGACTCTCAAACAGACGATGCTCGTCAGCCAATGATAGGGACAAGACATGAATCGGGCTCCCTTCTCGATCAGTCACAATTATTCCATCTGGTTCAAAATGGATATGGGCCCCTATTTTGGTGAGTAGGTCCCGTCCGAGCAGGGGAGCGGGGCTCTCAGGGACGACCAAGAAGGAGTGTGTGACCTGGTGTTTTCCTAAGTTCACCTTTCTTTTGGTAGTCCATGTACATAACTGCGTACAGGTGGCCCCCTGAACAACACTTGTTCGTGCCTTGTTCAAAGGCCCATGTGCCTTGTTTAAAACCGAATATTGGGTGCCGGTATCCACCATGAACCCCATCGGCTTCCCCTCCACATGCATTGTTACCCAGGACTCGGGGAGGGGGTCTGAACCCCGTCTCCTTCAGTCCTCTTCTCCGGCTAGGAGGACTCTGGCCTGCTCTACTGCTCGTTCCCTTTCCCTGTTTTCCCCCGGTCTCCTTCCAAACCCTCTTCTTCCCTTTAACTTAGGACATTTTCTCTTCCAATGCCCTGTTTCCTTACAGTAAAAACAGTGTTCCTTATCCGGGGTCCTGGCGTGGCCCCCTCCCCTGGGTTGGTCCCGGACACCCGCTAGGAAAATACGAGCCATTTCTCTCTGTTGCTTTCGGTTTTCCTTAGCCTGGAACTCCCGGTCCTCCTTTCTCAATTTCTCCTGGGCCTCCCTGTCTTCCTTTCTCTGTCTTTCCTCCCTTTCCTCTGGAGTTTCCCTAGCGGTAAAGACCTTTTCCTCTACCTGCAGCATTTCCCTTATAGTCATCTCCCCTAAGTTTTCCTGTTTATTGAGTTTTCTCCTAATGTCTGGAACTGCCTGATTAATGAATGAGAGTACCACAGCAGACCGGTGGAGGTCCGCCTCAGGGTCAATAGGGGTGTACTGACGGTATGCCTCATAGAGGCGCTCTAAGAAACCGGCTGGGCTTTCGTTTTCCCTTTGAACGACTGCTTTCACTTTTGCAAAGTTGGTGGGCCTTCTGGCGGCCGCTCGGAGACCGGCCATAAGAGTCTGGCGGTAGATCCGAAGACGCTCCCTACCTTCTGCGGTCCCGAAATCCCAATCAGGGCGGCATAGGGGAAAAGCCTTGTCTATGGCTGGTTGGAGAGTTGTGGGTCTCCCATTATCCCCCAAGACGTTCTTCCTCGCTTCATTGAGGATGCGCTCTCGTTCCTCCGTCGTAAAAAGAGTATTGAGAAGCTGATGACAGTCATCCCAAGTGGGACGGTGTGTATGCATGATGGACTCCAAGAGATCTATGAGACACTTGGGGTCTTCAGAAAAGGGCGGGTTCTGCGTCCTCCAGTTATATAGATCACTGGAGGAGAAGGGCCAGTACTGAAACTGTTGCCCCCCTCCCGGTCCCCCTTGGCCTACCATCCAGACTGGAAGTGTAGGGACAGTTTCCTCCCCCTGTGTTGATGAGGGGGGCCCGTCTTCCCCCTCCCTTTCCCGGATCCCTCGGGGGCGAAGTCTTCGACCCATTCCTCCTCCTGCTGCCAGTCCTGTTGAGGAGGATGAGGAAATTTCCTCCCCCGGGGCACTGGCTTGGCCAGGGGGAGTCACGTATGGAGGCGGCCGATCTTCCTCTGCCCCTGCGAGGGATGGGTAAAGGGGGGAACTCTCTGGTAAGACCGGAGATGGTAAAGGAGATGCCCTAATTTGAGGACCGGTCAAGGTGGGAAGAGGAAGTTTTTCCTCCTCCTTTATGACCAAGGTGGGCGTGACTGGGGTTTTAGCCCCGGGGGCCGAACTGGAGGGGTGGGTCAGAAAAACTGTTAACCAAGGGGGAGGGTTCCTCACCAGATCCTCCCAAACCAAAATGTAAGGAACTTGGTCTGGATGGCCTCCATTGTCTGGCTGAAAAATGACTGCTTTAACCTTAGTGATCAGGTCTAGGGAGAGGGAACCTTGAATGGGCCACCTGACTCCAAAGGTGGGCCACTCTGCAGAACAAAAGGTGTCGAACTTACCTTTCTTGATGACCAGACCCGCATTTAAGGCCCTTTCTTTAACTTCTGAAAAGTGAGAAAGGATCAGAGACTTTGGGGTTGTTTGTCCCTGTCCTATTGTGGAAGGAGACTCAAACACCAAGAGAGATAGAACAAAAAGGGTAAAGGCAACAATAATTCCACACACACACAACACTCTCCAGCACTCGCTTGGACCGGTCCTTCTCTCACACTGGTGCGCACCCCATTCAACCTCCTCACCGTCCAACTGGGATAT
The DNA here is from genome assembly GCF_047511655.1 of Castor canadensis. NCBI lineage: Eukaryota > Metazoa > Chordata > Mammalia > Rodentia > Castoridae > Castor > Castor canadensis. The sequence goes on along the minus strand of NC_133396.1, from coordinate 88,497,462 downwards.
CAGGCCAAAAGGCGTCCACTTGACGGGTGGTCGGTCGACTAGCTCAATTAGTTCTTCACCTGGCGCCAGGGTTCCTAAAATGCTCGAGCCCAAATGAGAGGAAAGCCTCTCCCAATAGGACCCTGTGGTCCTCCTTGCGAGATTCCCAGAATGAATCTCCCTGGGGATTGGCCGAATCCCCGCCGCGGCCCAAATGGAACACTCAAGTTCCTCCAAATGAGGGTCTGGGATCCCCTCCCAACTCCTAGGACTTGGGATCGCCTCTGCTTTCTCACAGGCAGGTTCTGTCTCTTGAGAAAATGAAATCTCGCTGGGGCCTCCAAATGTTAGGACCCGGAATCCTATTCCCCCGAGAGACAGAGAGCCAGGCGTGAATGCAATCAACAAAGCAGAGTTTATTGGGCTGGCTAGCCAGGGTCGAGCTCCCACACGGACACGCAGGACCGGTTACGAAAACACGACCCTGAGCCTCTTTAGGGGAAATCTTATATAGACCGCGGTGGCATGCATATTTTCGTTATCAACATTGGGCAAGCAGGCAGAGCACATCTTGCGTGTACCTCACATCTTGCACGTACTTCACATCTTGCATGTACCCCCCGCTCACATTCCCCACATTCTATATGCCCTAACTGAGCCCTGCCGCATTGCTTATCTTATCTACATGGGGTGTTTGGTACTGGTTTCTCCAACAAGGGGGTTGGGGCCCGCTGAGACCTCCTATTCCTTTCACAATCAAGCCTGTACAAATGACTGTAACACATATTTATTTGTCATTCTTTTAAATTCTTTTGTATTTTTCTTGTGAAACTTTTAACTGTTGTGTTTTGACATCCTACACCATTCTTAAGATGTCAGGACATCACCTCTTGGACATAAATAATTAGAAATGGATGTCAGCCTAAGAGCCACTTCTAAACTTCTTAGTTGCTTATAGTTTGGCCAAACAGGTCTTTCTGGTACTGACTCCCACCTAAACTGCCTGTTACTTTCCCTCTAGTGTGGGACCTGATCAAAAAATCCAGGAAAAAGTGTTTTTCCTGGCAACAAGGGTCATTCATTAACCAGAATGGTTAATTGAGAAATTTTCAAAGGAGACTGTTCAGAGGCAGTCAAAGGGGGAAAGTTGTTACAATCCAGATGGAGTTGTTGGTGGTACAGTAGAGTCTGTGATCAGAAGACCTCCAAATTCTTTGTCCCATGTGGAAGAATTCATGGCAGGACACTGTGTAAATGGAGTTTATCAAAATGATGCATGGATGACATGCGCAGGAATTTCAGGTGCTCAGGGTTCTTGAGCCTGCTCTGAGAATGAAAGCACAGACAGACTCCAACAGCAGAGGTCAGAAATATTTTATTTGTAGAGAAGAGAAAAACTGCATATTGGGTCATGGTGGGAAGTGGGGTTTTATGGCCTTTTTTGCATTGCCTGAGGGTGGAGATGCCTTTCAGATGCAGATGGATATTCCCTAGGGAGGAGAAGTGTCTCCTTGTTTGTCCTTCAAGTCCCCCCTCTCAGTGACCGCCCTAACTGCTGTTTGGAATAGGGTCAAGAGGTCTATTCAGTAACTGCTTCCTGCTGATGGGGCGATGAAGGGACCTGCAGCATCAGGGCTGACCACCAGAGGGGTTGTCAAGGGGACAGTGGTAGTAGGTTCATCAGAGGCATTTGTAGTTTGATGGAGTCTAGGTGAGAAGAAACAAACTTGACAAGTAAGTTTAAAATGCAAGGCTGAAACACAAGAGAATAATGGCAAATATAGGCCCCAGAAAGGGTAGGAATCAAGTCCTGGAGGGGAGCCAGGAGTTTACTTGGTCCCATACTTGTGTAGCAACCTGAGTTTTAAGAGATTGCTCCTGGAGCCACTTAGCCTGATAGAGAATGTAATCTGCACATTCCTCTACAATGCCTGAAGTGTTTATATATGTGCAATAGGAAGTATTGGTGATGGCACCCCCGCCTTGTTGGCCAAAAAAATGTAGGGCCAGGCGGTGGTCCATGACCATACAGATCTGAGTTTTTTAAGGGCCAATCAGTTATGTTTGGTCGGGCAGCATAGTTTTCCATAGGTACCTCCTCACGTGAGTGTTCAGGATTTCCCTCTGCCTCTGGTAGAAGGGATGCAGGATTTAGGCTCTGACAGGTCCTTAAAGTTATTTCTGTCCCTCCCAGAAGCTGGGCCTGGTATTTAAGTAGACGGCTGTCAGATAACCAAGTTTTCCTTTTGAGTTTAAAATTCCTCCTAGGTTGTGTGGAGTATAAACGCCTAGGGGGCGGTTTAGGATAAGTTTTTGAGTTTGAAGCACTAGAAGGCTTACTGTAGCCATTGCTGTAAGGCATCCTGGCCATCCGTTGGCTACCTGATCTAACTCTTTGCCTAAGTAAGTAGTGGCTGGGGAGTGATGCTCTGGAGCTGAGTCACCATGCCCAAGGCCAGTCCTTCCTTTTCATAGACATATAATTGAAACTTGTCTTGAACTGGGAGACCCAGGGCAGGAGCTGTCCTAAGAGCCTTTTTTAACTGGTGGAATGCATTTTCTGACTTGTCATCCCATTCAGTAAAGGGCTTGGTATCCTTTGTGCTTCCTTAAGGATTTGATATAAGGGCCTGGCTAGGTCTGATACAAATACTACAGTATCCTGTGACCCCCCAAAAGGCCTTCAATTATTTTAGAGTTCTAGGTAGAGGAAACATCAGGATTGGACAGGTTCTATCTTCTCTTAGAGACCTCATTTCTTTCTCCAGGTCAAGATCTAAATATGTAACCCTAAACTGACACATTTGGGGTTTTTCTTTAGATTTTATATCATCTATTTGCTAAGAAGTTTAGTAAGGATTCAGTGGCTCGTGAAATGACAGGCTCACTTGGTCCATAGAGCAGGATGTCATCTACATATTGTAGCAGAGTAGGTTGTGGATATTGCCATTCTGCCAAGTCTTGGGTTAGAGCTAACCCTTTGGGGAGGACAGTCCAAGTGACTTGTTCAGACTTTCTTGGGGGTCCTCAGAGGCAAAGATAGGTTGACTTTTAGGGTGTAAGGGAGTGCAAAAGAAGGCATCTTTTAAATCCAGGACAGAGTAATAAGTGGTAACTGGAGTAATAAAAGCATTTAGGGATTTGGAACTACAGGGTGGAGAGGCATTACTGCTTTGTTGATCGGGCAGTTATCCTAGACTAGCCTCCGTTTGCTAGGTCCCTTCCTGACACCAAGAATAGGAGTATTATATGGGCTGGAACATTCTATTAGCAGTTCCAGTCTCTTTAAATCTTTGGTTATGGGAATTAGCCCCTCCTTAACTTCTGGCTTTTTTTTTTTTTTCATTTTTCTTTTATTATTCATATGTGCATACAAGGCTTGGTTCATTTCTCCCCCCTGCCCCCACCCCCTCCCTTACCACCCACTCCACCCCCTCCCGCTCCCCCCCCTCAATACCCAACAGAAATTATTTTGCCCTTATCTCTAATTTTGTTGTAGAGAGAGTATAAGCAATAATAGGAAGGAACAAGGGGTTTTGCTGGTTGAGATAAGGATAGGTATACAGAGCATTGATTCACATTGATTTCCTGTGCATGGGTGTTACCTTCTAGGTTAATTCTTTTTGATCTAACCTTTTCTCTAGTACCTGTTCCCCTTTTCCTATTGGCCTCAGTTGCTTTAAGGTATCTGCTTTAGTTTCTCTGCGTTAAGGGCAACAAATGCTAGCTAGATTTTTAGGTGTCTTACCTATCCTCACCCCTCCCTTGTGTGCTCTCGCTTTATCATGTGCTCATAGTCCAATCCCCTTGTTGTGTTTGCCCTTGATCTAATGTCCACATATGAGGGAGAACATACGATTTTTGGTCTTTTGGGCCAGGCTAACCTCACTCAGAATGATGTTCTCCAGTTCCATCCATTTACCAGCGAATGGTAACAGTTCGTTCTTCTTCATGGCTGCATAGAATTCCATTGTGTATAGATACCTCATTTTCTTAATCCATTCGTCAGTGGTGGGGCATCTTGGCTGTTTCCATAACTTGGCTATTGTGAATAGTGCCGCAATAAACATGGATGTGCAGGTGCCTCTGGAGTAACAGTCTTTTGGGTATATCCCCAAGAGTGGTATTGCTGGATCAAATGGTAGATCGATGTCCAGCTTTTTAAGTAGCCTCCAAATTTTTTTCCAGAGTGGTTGTACTAGTCTACATTCCCACCAACAGTGTAAGAGGGTTCCTTTTTCCCCGCATCCTCGCCAACACCTGTTGTTGGTGGTGTTGCTGATGATGGCTATTCTAACAGGGTTGAGGTGGAATCTTAGTGTGGTTTTAATTTGCATTTCCTTTATTGCTAGAGATGGTGAGCATTTTTCCATGTGTTTTCTGGCCATTTGAATTTCTTCTTTTGAGAAAGTTCTGTTTAGTTCACCTGCCCATTTCTTTATTGGTTCATTAGTTTTGGGAGAATTTAGTTTTTTAACTTCCCTGTATATTCTCGTTATCAGTCCTTTGTCTGATGTATAATTGGCAAATATTTTCTCCCACTCTGTGGGTGTTCTCTTCAGTTTAGAGACCATTTCTTTTGATGAACAGAAGCTTTTTAGTTTTATGAGGTCCCATTTATCTATGCTAGCTCTTAGTTGCTGTTCTGCTGGGGTTTCATTGAGAAAGTTCTTACCTATACCTACTAACTCCAGAGTATTTCCTACTCTTTCTTGTATCAACTTAAGAGTTTGGGGTCTGATATTAAGATCCTTGATCCATTTTGAGTTAATCTTGGTATAGGGTGATATACATGGATCTAGTTTCAGTTTTTTGCAGACTGCTAACCAGTTTTCCCAGCAGTTTTTGTTGAAGAGGCTGCTATTTCTCCATCGTATATTTTTAGCTCCTTTGTCAAAGATAAGTTGCTTATAGTTGTGTGGCTTCATATCTGGATCCTCTATTCTGTTCCACTGGTCTTCATGTGTGTTTTTGTGCCAGTACCATGCTGTTTTTATTGTTATTGCTTTGTAATATAGTTTGAAGTCAGGTATTGTGATACCTCCTGCATTGTTCTTTTGACTGAGTATTGCCTTGGCTATTCGTGGCCTCTTGTGTTTCCATATAAATTTCACAGTAGATTTTTCAATCTCTTTAATGAATGTCATTGGAATTTTGATGGGAATTGCATTAAACATGTAGATTACTTTTGGGAGTATCGACATTTTTACTATGTTGATTCTACCAATCCATGAGCATGGGAGGTCTCTCCACTTTCTATAGTCTTCCTCAATCTCTTTCTTCAGAAGTGTATAGTTTTCCTTGTAGAGGTCTTTCACATCTTTTGTTAGGTTTACACCTAGGTATTTGATTTTGTTTGAGGCTATTGTAAATGGAATTGTTTTCATACATTCTTTTTCCGTTTGCTCATTGTTAGTGTATAGAAATGCTAATGATTTTTCTATGTTGATTTTATATCCTGCTACCTTGCTATAGCTATTGATGATGTCTAGAAGCTTCTGAGTAGAGTTTTTTGGGTCTTTAAGGTATAGGATCATGTCATCTGCAAATAGGGATATTTTGACAGTTTCTTTACCTATTTGTATTCCTTTTATTCCTTCTTCTTGCCTAATTGCTCTGGCTAGGAATTCCAGTACTATGTTGAATAGGAGTGGAGATAGTGGGCATCCTTGTCTGGTTCCTGATTTTAGAGGGAATGGTTTTAATTTTTCTCCGTTAAGTATAATGCTGGCTGTAGGTTTGTCATATATAGCTTTTATAATGTCGAGGAACTTTCCTTCTATTCCTAGTTTTCTTAGAGCTTTTATCATGAAATAATGTTGGATCTTATCAAAGGCTTTTTCTGCATCTATTGAGATGATCAAGTGGTTTTTGTCTTTGCTTCTGTTAATGTGGTTTATTACGTTTATTGATTTTCGTATGTTGAACCACCCCTGCATCCCTGGGATGAAGCCTACCTGGTCGTGGTGAATAATGTTTTTGATGTGTTGCTGAATTCGATTTGCCATTATTTTGTTGAGGATTTTTGCATCAATGTTCATTAAGGAGATTGGCCTATAGTTCTCCTTTTTGGAGGTGTCTTTGCCTGGTTTTGGGATAAGTGTAATACTGGCTTCATAAAATGTGTTTGGCAGTTTTCCTTCCCTTTCTATTTCATGGAACAGTTTAAGGAGGGTTGGTATCAGTTCTTCTTTAAAGGTCTGATAGAATTCAGCAGAGAATCCATCAGGTCCTGGACTTTTCTTTTTGGGGAGATTCTTGATTGCTGCTTCAATTTCATTTTGTGTTATAGGTCTATTCAGGTGATTAATTTCCTCTTGGTTCAGTTTTGGATGATCATATGTATCTAGAAATCTGTCCATTTCTTTTAGATTTTCAAATTTATTTGAATATAGGTTCTCAAAGTAGTCTCTGATGATTTCCTGGACTTCCATGGTGTTTGTTGTTATCTCCCCTTTTGCATTCCTAATTCTACTAATTTGGGTTTTTTCTCTCCTCATTTTAGTCAGGTTTGCCAGGGGTCTATCGATCTTGTTTATTTTTTCAAAGAACCAACTTTTTGTTTCATTAATTCTTTGTATGGTTTTTTTGGTTTCTATTTCGTTGATTTCAGCTCTTATTTTTATTATTTCTCTCCTTCTATTTGTTTTGGGATTTGCTTGTTCTTGTTTTTCTAGGAGTTTGAGATGTATCATTAGGTCATTGATTTGGGATCTTTCAATCTTTTTAATATATGCACTCATGGCTATAAACTTTTCTCTCAAGACTGCCTTAGCTGTGTCCCATAGGTTCCGGTAGGTTGTGTTTTCATTTTCATTGACTTCTAGGAACTTTTTAATTTCCTGTTTTATTGCATCGATGATCCATTCTTCATTAAGTAATGAGTTATTTAGTTTCCAGCTGTTTGCATGTTTTTTGTCTTTACTTTTGTTGTTGAGTTCTACTTTTACTGCATTGTGGTCAGATAGTATGCACGGTATTATTTCTATTTTCTTATATTTGCTGAGGCTTGCTTTGTGCCCTAGGATATGATCTATTTTGGAGAAGGTTCCATGGGCTGCTGAGAAGAATGTATATTGTGTAGAGGTTGGATGAAATGTTCTGTAGACATCTACTAGGTCCACTTGATCTATTGCATATTTTAGATCTTGGATTTCTTTATTGAGTTTTTGTTTGGATGACCTATCTATTGATGATAATGGAGTGTTAAAGTCTCCCACCACCACTGTGTTGGCGTTTATATATGCTTTTAGGTCTTTCAGGGTATGTTTGATGAAATTGCGTGCGTTGACATTGGGTGCATACAGATTGATGATTATTATTTCCTTTTGGTCTGTTTCCCCTATTATTAGTATGGAATGTCCTTCTTTATCTCATTTGATCAATGTAGGTTTGAAGTGTACTTTGTCAGAGGTAAGTATTGCTACTCCTGCTTGTTTTTGGGGGCAATTGGCTTGGTAAATCTTCTTCCAGCCTTTCATCCTAAGCATATGCTTATTTCTGTGAGTGAGATGAGTCTCCTGTAAGGAACAAATTGTTGGATCTTCTTTTTTAATCCATTTTGTCAAACGGTGTCTTTTGATGGGTGAATTAAGTCCATTAACATTAAGCGTTAGTACTGATAGGTATGTGGTGATTCCTGCCATTTAGTTGTCTTAGTTGTTTGAAGGTTTGATTGTGTGTACCTAACTTGATGTTTCTCGATGTTACTCTCTACTGTCTTGCTTTTTCTTATCCTGTGGTTTGGTGTTGCCTGCCTTTTCATGGTTAAGTTGGGTGTCACTTTCTGTGTGCAGGATCCCTTGCAGAATCTTTTGTAATGGTGGCTTTGTGGTCACATATTGTTTTAGTGTCTGGTGATCATGGAAGACTTTTATTGCTCCATCTATTTTGAATGATAGCTTTGCTGGGTAGAGTATCCTGGGGTTGAAGTTATTTTCATTCAGCGCCCGGAAGATCTCACCCCATGCTCTTCTTGCTTTTAATGTTTCTGTTGAGAAGTCTGCTGTGATTTTGATGGGTTTACCTTTGTATGTTACTTCTTTTTTCTCTCTTACAGCCTTCAATATTCTTTCCTTAGTTTCTGAACTTGTTATTTTAATGATATGTCGTGGAGTAGTTCTATTTTGATCTGGTCTGTTTGGTGTCCTGGAGGCCTCTTGCATCTGTATGGGAATATCTTTCTCTAGATTTGGGAAATTTTCCATTATTATTTTGTTGAATATATTACGTATTCCCTTCGCTTGCACCTCTTCTCCTTCTTCGATGCCCATGATTCTCAAGTTTGGTCTTTTGATGGAGTCAGTGAGTTCTTGCTTTTTCTTTTCACAGGTCTTGAGTTGTTTAATTAATAGTTCTTCAGTTTTTCCTTTAATTACCATTTCATCTTCAAGTTCTGAGATTCTGTCTTCTGTTTGTTCTATTCTGCTGTATTGGCCTTCCGTTTTGTTTTGAAGTTTTGTTTCATTCTTTTTTCTGAGGTTTTCCATATCCTGGCAGTTTTCTTCTTTATTGTTGTCTATTTTTGTCCTGAGTTCATTTATCCATTTATTCATTGTGTTCTCTCTTTCACTTTGGTGTTTATACAGTGCTTCTATGGTTTCCTTTATTTCTTCTTTTGCTTTTTCAAGTTCTCTATTTTTATTGTCTTGGAATTTCTTGAGTGTCTCCTGTACATTTTGGTTGACCCTATCCAGTATCATCTCTATAAAATTCTCATTGAGTACTTGTAGTATGTCTTCTTTTAAATTATTCTTGTGGGCTTCATTGGGTCCTTTGGCATAGTTTATCTTCATTTTGTTGGAGTCTGGATCTGAGTTTCTGTTCTCTTCATTCCCCTCTGGTTCCTGTACTAATTTTTTGCTGTGGGGAAACTGGTTTCCTTGTTTTTTCTGTCTTCCCGTCATTGTCCTTGGTGTTGTTACTGTCCCTGTACTGTGTGCAATTAAGTATTTTCTAGCTTGTAATAATAACAATGGTAATATTGAGAATGGAAGAGTGAGCTGAGATGGAAAGCAAGAAGTTAAAGAAAAGGGGAAAACAAATATACAGACAAGAGGGAGAAAGCAGAACAAGGTATCAGACAAGAGAGTTTCAAAGGTATAAACAGGGAGTGTTAGTGTACTAATCAACAGTAAGCTGAACAGACAGTAGAGAGACAGAGAGAGGATTGAAAGTCAAAGATAAAAAAAATAAAAAATAAGTATATGAAAGTAATATCTATTTATAAAAATGAATTAAAATAAAATGGAAAATAGAAAATTAAAAAAAAAAAAACCAAAAAACTTCCAAGTTTATATGCAATGCAATTTCAGTCTCAATAATTTGGATGTCCGTCTCAATCTCCAGTCCTGGAGTTGGTGCCTCAGATGTTGTTCTGTAGTTGTCTCATCAAAGCGGATGCATAAAGTAGAACAAAACTACACTCACACACACACAGAAGATTAAAAAAAAAAAAAGCCCCACCAAGTGTCCCCAGTTCAAATGCAATACAGTTTCAGTAAGTTTTTCGCCTTGCAGGTGTAATTCGGTTGTTCTCTCATCAAAGGTAGGGAGAAAAAGAAAAAAAAGCGTCTGGAGGCAGTTCTGAGAGTGGTATCTGCAACTGTGGCTTGCCTGCCTGCTGCTCTCAGCCTGTAGCTGGCGGCGTTATTTATGCAGATCTCTGGGGCGAGCTTAGCACTCACCTGGTCCCACAGGCTTTGTTTGCTCAGAGTTCTCCTGTGCGGGGGAGGGGGGCCTCTGCTACAGCCTTTCCCCTTTCCAAGCACTGGGAAAGGTGACACTGCCCTGCGTTGTCAGGCCTGCGTGTTTATTTACCGTTCACGTGGGAAGTGGGTCTTCCCTCCTCTCACAAGCGTCTCCGCTCCTGGTTGCTGGGTGCGCCCCGCTCCCGCCAGAGCCTCTCCGGCCCTCCCGGCTTGTTTATTTACAGTCCCAGGAAGGATTCCCTTCCCCCAATCTTCAGCGCTCAGGGCGCCCAACCCTCTTTCCAGCGTGTCTTAACTGTTCTTATTGCTTAGTACTCAGTTTCTCTTTTTTTCCCGGGTGGAGGTCAGTCTGTCCAGGGGGCTATACTGCTCTGGCCCAGGCTTGTCTGTGGGGCTACCGCGGTACCGCAAAGCTCACCTGGTCCGCGTCTTCCCAAGCCGTATGGGCGCCGGCCACTGGCTGCCCTGGGGGCCCTCCTCGTTTCTCTGTTTAACGTGAAGTGGAGATTCTCTGCACCGGCTGGAGATGTGAAGGGGTCAAAGTTATGCCTTTTCTCGGTGATTATGCCTGCAAAGTGTGTCTCCAGCGTCTCTCCAAGATTTCACTATAGGAGGGTCGCTTTCTGCTTCCTCCCTCTAGCCGCCATCTTGGAATTCCCTTTCCAGTGTTTTAATAAGCAGTCATGGGGGGATCCTTCCTGGATCCTTGAGGCTTGATTCCCCATCTAAAAAGGGGAAACAAGGGAAAATTGGTCACCTTAACAGAGGTTTCTCCTTTTATCTAGGCATCCCCAGATGAGGAGAAACTCTAGTGGGAGAGGGTATCCCTCTCTCCCTTGCTCCTTCCGCTGCCACTTGTGCGTAAAATTGTGGAGGATTTACAGATATTTCAGGTGCACCCACCCCCCTGAAATGATCTTTGACCAATCTCTTATCTATTTCGACTTTCCTGTTTGCCCTGTGACCCAGGAAGGCCTAGTTCTCCTCGACCAGCTGAGGGCTTCTAATTTAAAAATAACTCTATCAAATTAATCAAAAGGGCTTGTATGGCCAGAAGGAGGAACCCTATAGAGGCGTGGATGGGGACTCCTGATAAAGTAAACTTTGTCTCCCTATATATTCTGTGAGGTATATATGCTTTTTATGAAAAGAGAGGGCGTCTGAAGGCTTTTTCTCCGGTAAGGGGTGAAAATGGAGAAGACCTGAGGTTTTTGCCTTTTAACTGTTTTTTTTTTTCTTTTCTTTTCTTTCCCTGAGGGCAGGCTGTGGAACATGTTTAGCCAGTTAACCTGATGCTTGACAAAGACAGTTAAGCCTAAATTAGAGATTAGCACTTTCTGGTGACTGTAGGGATTTTCCCCAAACTCCCTGATGAAAGAAGCTCACTGATGTTTAGAGCAAAGTGGGGAGGGGGACATTCACTTTGAACTACTTGGGAAAGGGGAAGGAGAGGCTGAGTGTTGGGTGAAAAGAGAGTTTCCAGCCTCAACACATGAGGGATTACTGGTCTTCCCTACTGTCCTGGTTTATCCTGCCTAGGGGCAGTACTGGAGCAGTGGAAGCAAGGGGTGACCTCCACTCTCAGACCATGGACACCATGAAGGAAGCATAAAAGATCCGATTGTTTGCTGTGGACATGGCTGGAGGTGTCTGAGACTTAGCCACCTTTGGAGCCTCAGGGTAGGTCAGGAATTTGCATCTTCAGCCTTTGGGTGACACCGGGGAGTACCCTGGACAGAACACCTTTTTTGGCTTGAAGACAAACTTTCCTTTCCACCGGCTGTTTTCGGACCTCCTCTTAAGCGGGTCAGATCTTGAAACAGAGAGAGTTAGAGTTTAAGGAGAGGGAAAAAAAAGCCTTGGTGCACTGAAGTCAGGCTCCACCCACGTAGCATTGTCAGTGCAGTATAAACCCCTGCTTGGCATCTGAGTTCCCTCAGATTGCTCGCCTTTCAGCTGTAATGTGCTCAGATGTTTTCCTTAGTTTCCCATTGGAAAAACCCTCGTTAACAAGACAGAGAGAAAGAAAAGGTCGACTTGAGAGTTCCATTGTAGCTAGCCGTGGTGGTGGTGGGATCTCTCCTGGAAAATAGACGCCACTGGAGTGCAGAATGCTCATGGTGATCTTCCTAGGCAGCCTTTCCTAGTTTTGCACAACTTATTCCGACCTCAGGTGATGGCTGGTCTCTTCGTGGTCGCCAAATATGATGGATGGATGACATGTGCAGGAATTTCAGGTGCTCAAGGTTCTTGAGCCTGCTCTGAGAATGAAATCTCAGACAGACTCCAACAACAGAGGTCAGAAATATTTTATTTGTAGAGAAAAGAAGAGAAAAACTGCATATTGGGGAATGCAGGGGGACTTGGAAACCGGTGATACCATGGGTCAGGGGGGCAGTGGGGTTTTATAGCTGTTTGTGCATTGCCTGAGGGCAGAGATGCCTTTCAGATGCAGACGGGCATTCCCTAGGGAGGATAAGTGTCTCCTTCTCTGTCCTTCAAAGAGTTAGGGAAGGGAAATAAAAAGAGGGCATGGTGGGGCCCAGGTGAAATCTAGAGGTAGAGAGAGTGTGCTTCTCTTCTCCAGGTGCCTTAAAAATCTACACTAGCCTATAGGAAGGGAAGAACCAGATGATTCCCCTGCAGTAATCGATGAGTGGAGAGGGGCATGATTTCTGGGCCAGGAAGGGCAGTCCCTGGGCCAGAGCATGGTCAATCTGAAACATCATATTAAGTTTCTATGAGTCCTAAATTTTCCCTAATTTTAGCCTGTCTTGAATTCCCCCTGAGAGGCAAGATCTTGGAAAAATCTTTGACGTTGCTGAGGGGCTGGAGTTCTCTTTTTTTTCTGAATCTGCTTTAAGCTGAGAAGGGACAGCAGACTCTACCTACAAGGGAAAATTGTCCCTCTTACTTCTTTCCCTTGGGGTTCATTTGGACACAAGGTGTCTGAATTATTGTCCTTTACACCTCATTTTCCTCATGAGATCTTGTTCATCTGCACAGAACAATTGCCCTAAAGCCTTATGCTTTAGGTGCTGTATAGGCTTTTATCCTGGAAGAGAGAAATCTGGTTTAGAAGTCATGACCTGAACATTAACATTGATGGGAGCATTAGAAGAGGCCTTGCCGGGAGTAACAGGAAGAATAACGAACCTAACTTTTCATTATGAAAAGTGACAGTCTTATGGTTACTTTTCCTACAGGTGTTTATACCTGTAGCTTTTTTTAACCCTTGGATGGCCCTCTGTTTGTACTGCCACTGTAATGGGCAGTTAAGGACTGATTGTTTGGGGCAATATCTACATTAGGGGCCAGGCTTATCAGGGGGAAGGTGCCAGTCCAATTAGAAGGTCTTTTCTGCACAGAAAGAAGACTCTTATGTCCCAACATAGAAGTTAGATACCATTGCAAGTTACATTGCCTTTGCTTAAACAGAAGGCCTTGGTATAAGACATGAGTCTGCCTTTTACCAGAAGCCTAGAAGACTTAAAAAGTAGAGCATATGGGTAAGAGCCCCCTTTTTGAAATCTCTTGGCTTTGGTTACTTTTAGAGGTCTGGGATAATACACTCCATCTAGATCTGAAGAAGTCCCCTCATTTGTGTAGTCCTTTTGAATTGTCTCTAGTGGCTGAATGCCACTTGTCCCTCTAAGAAGTTGGGGGACATTGCTCAGGGTCACGTCCTCTTAACTGTTTTTCTGAACAATCATCTCTGAAGATTCTATCAGTTTGGCAGTTTTTTGTCCCCCAGAGCCAGGAGTAGCTTCTCCTGGAAAATCAGTTTTTTCCAGAAAGTCACATTTGTCTCCTGGAGGAGGTGGAGTATCATATCAAAGAAATCAGAAGTCAGTGCCAGGGTGACCTTTCTGGCCAAATTAAGCAACAAAGAAACTTACTAAAACATGGCTCTTAGGCTGGGCTTAATTAAATCTAAATTAAATTAATTCTCCATTAAATTGCTGTCACGTGTCAGCAGACAATAGTTACAAAGTTTAGAAGGCAAATGCAAAATGACTCTAATACTTTAGAATGTCTGTCCTAGTTGATAGATAAGCACTTGTCAGAGTCATTTTTCATGGGCTTGTTTGTAAATGTGTCAGTAGGATTAGAACTGTAATGACAAAACTTAAAGTAACTATAGTTAACAGCTTACTATTAACATAATCTAATTAGTTTTAATTGCATATAGTATTGCTAAACTTCTCTTATTACATTTGGGAACATACTCATTAACTTGTAAAAGAACTTAAGACATCAGTGTGGTACAGTGCCTTTATATAACTCTATTTTAGAGGGCTTATATACTTGAAGAACTTAGACACCTAACATTTAAAGGATCCGATAGCTGCATCACAGTTTAAATATTCAATTTTGTTTCAGTAAAGTAATAAGTTACTGTTTGTCAGTACTGTATTTGACAATTAAAAACCCTAAAGTTTTAATTAAAAATTTTTAATTAACTACTGGTTAGGAGATGCCTGTGTCAGTAATTTTAAGTAGCCCCTGTTTTAAAGCTTACCTGCATATATACATATATATACCCTCCCATATACATATATGTATTAACAATGTTTATCTAGACAATGTCAGATAAACTATTGTTTTAGCATTTGTCATAATAGAAATATCAGAACCTTTCTAAATGGCAGAACTTTTAGCATTTGATATAAAGAGCAGAAATGTGAAAGACCTTATTAGATAGAATGTACCTTATATAAAAGAACTGTATCTGTTTACATGCATACGCCTTTAACTCTTTAAATGATTTATAACATCTAGATACACATACAACACACTGGCAGTGTTAGAACCATTAAAAAGAAGTCTTACTTAGTTTAAGTTTAGATTTCTTACTGTTAACAGAAAAATACCTTACGGTTTTTGCATTTGGAAAGAGATTCATTTAGACAGGATGCTAATAATGGTAAATTTTAAATGTGCTATGAAGAGAACTAGTCACCTTTTTTTGGTTAGCATGATCAAAGAACTCTCAGTTTTTAAGGATACAGCCAAGTAATATGTTGGTTCCCCCTATGCTGGCTGGTGTTGAGAGAGAGAGAAGGAAAGGAAAGGGGGGAAAATCTACCCTTTAAGAGAGCCCTTCTCTTAAGGGTCTTCCTTCTACTCCTGCACATGGGCTCCTGAGTGGAATTCCCTGTGCTGGCTGATGCAGAGAGAGTGAGGGAAAGGGAAGGAGGTAAATTGCCCTTTCATAGAGAGCAAACTTCTTTCCAAGATCCTCAAGGTGTCTTTCATATCATTGAGGTCTTAGGTGGAGGTCCTTCTGACCTGGCTTGCCATAAAGGCCCTCTGCAGACAGTTCTGTGCAAACAAGTATTGGGGGTCCTCCAACTTTCTGCCATTCTCCAAAGGGCTAGTCTCTTATACTTCTGCGTGAGGGTTCCTAAATGGGATACTAATCTTGAATGGTAACCCAACTATTAAAACATCAGAACTATCATATACTTGGAAAGGAAGCTGATATAAAAAACATGAAAATGAAAGGATAAAAATATAAAATATGAAAAATGGAAACATCGTAATATGAAGTTTGTAACCACTCTAGAATTTACTAAATCCAAATTGCACCCAGGGTAAATTTGCCTGTGGTCAGTTTTCAAATCAGGCAATGGGGTTGTAGTCAGCTTGTAAACTTGAGAAGAATGGGGGAACAAGTATATTTTCTAAAATGATAAACCAACAAGATTAATGTCTCAAATGATTAGATACAGAAACATAAGGGAGTAAGCATAAAGTTAGGAAGCCCAATGACTGAGAGTCTTGGCTTGGACATTGATAAGAAATCACATCCTAGACTGCTGATGTTAACAGAACGACCTGGGACACACAGGAAGGTTGTTGACATGCATATAGCTCCTAGAGCCCAAGAATAATAGGCTCATCATTAAGACTTAATGACATGTATAACCCAGTGTTTTAGGATTAATCACCTTTTATTAGACCCCAATAAAAACTTAAGGTTTTGTCCCATTTGGAGAGTGAGCTTTTGTTTGGTTTTGGTAAAATTTTGTATCAGCATATAGCATCTAAATTCTGACAGTTATTTTGATCGAACAGAAACACATTTTTAAATGTACATTAGTACTTTAAACTTTGACCTCAGAAAATGCTCCAGGCAAACTTTAATCTATAGCCAACCCAATCACATTATTATACCTTAATTTGAATCTTGAAACAACCTTTGTAAAAACCATAATTTAAGTAAGTTTTTCATAAAAGGCTTAGCAACCTTATATCTTAAAAGACTTATGAAAAAATTTACCTTAAACTATCTTTTTTGTAATAGTAATCTAGAAGAACACATGACATGGATTAATAAACATAATTAATTATAAAAGGGCTAAATGTAAATTACACCCATGATAGAATGAAACTGATTATTGTCCGTGAATTTTCTTTAGTCCTAAGGTAGAGGATAGTTAGGCCTTGTTGGAATTAGAACTTCAGATAACTTTTTAAATGACAGTTTTACACACAGATGTTTTGACCTAAGCTTGCCAAAAAATGCCAATTTAAGCATGCATGTATGAGCTAAAAAAAAAATAAAAATTCAGTGGCCATAAGTACATTGGTAGGAGACAAATAAAGACACAGAAAGCATACAATAACAAACAAAATAATCATATTAGTCAGAGTGCAATCATAAACAAATCATTTCTTGCCACTAGTTTTAGTAGGTTAGCCAGCTAGATTCTTAAATAATTTATAACCAATCTTTAACATAAGTACCTATTCTTTTTCTAATTCTTAACAGATTAATGTATTAAATCTATATTAATTTAGAGAATTTTAACAAGTTAGTTATAATTTTCCTGGAGAATGGAAACATGGCATCACCTATGAGTTTTCTATCCCTAGGGAGTGACAAGATGGTATTAGACATATGGTGGCTTCAACATGATGGCAGTATTTTCTGTGAGCACATGGTCTCTCCAAAGGGTCTCTCAAATGGAACACAAAGACATGTTAAATGTAATATACAGGTTCAAAATTTCAATCTGTTATAGGAATAAATGACACCTCCCCCTAAGAGTCAGGTGTTAGTTCCCATATTGAGTTCCTAATGAAGAGACCAAATAATTGAAGCAAACTAATGTGGCATTTGAACTGATAGCCTCACACTTGCTAGGCAGGTGTTCTACCACTTCAGCCATTCTGTGAGTCCTTGTTGGCTTCCCTAAAGAAAGGAGACTTAGAAACCATCTTTAGAATCTGGCAAATAATCCCATTAATCCCATCAGTGAAAGGTACAGGCCCTGATGGACCTGGGACATGTGTCCCTTGGACAGGGGAATGTGACCTTGGGCTGATCCCTTCTGCTACGCCTGCAGATCATGGGGGAAAGGAGAGTGAGGATGAGAGTTGGGACCAGGTGTCCAGGGCAAACAGAGGCATGGTGGGTAGACAGGCAGGGGAGCAGGCCAGAGGAGGAAGTGGAAGAAGGCTGGGGGTGCATGGCAGCTGCAGGAAAGGGTGGTCCAGCCTGAGGCCCAGGGCCGTGGTTGCCAGAGCTGGAGCCTTTAGCTACTTGGGGTGTTCACAGTGGCTGCAGAGTCTGGCTATGTGGGTGGTGGGTCTTGGAGGGTGCCCAGCCCTGGCACTGCTTTTTGTCTGTGCTGCTCCCTCCAGCCTGCGAGGCCACATGGCTTCCAACAGTGGCAGTGGGCTCCTGTGCGCACTTTGTTGCTGGTGCATGGGTGCCACTGCTACTGCTACTGGTGGGGCAAGAGACTACGAGGGCACAGGCATTCATCCCTTATCCCTCTGATAGGTAGGAGGTACGCATAATTGGTGGCCACTAGAGGAAGACAGGAAGAAGTCATTTTCATTTAACTTTTCAATTCCACTAATGTCTTTTTAAGATCAGGTAGCCAGCGCCCAGAGGATATGACAAGACACTTGAAAGTTAGCAATTACCCTGAAGTTTAATTCACTCTTTACCCAAGAGTGATCTGTACCCTAAATATCAACTATGCCTGGAGCAAAAGATCTAAAACCTAGGAGCTAGACAGAGCAAAGGTTAGGAATTTCAAACAGAAATTCTCTATTAGAGCAGGAACTAGTAGATTACTCAATGTCTTTCTTAACAAGATAATGACCCAAATCCAGGAAACTACCCCAGGGGTCAAAAGGACCCAAAACTAAGAGTCAGTAAATATCTGACTTTAAAACCTGAACCATTGCTCTCACTCCAGAGACAACCTGCCCCCAGTCTGCCGAAAACACAGTGTCCCTCTAATAAACCTTAATGTTACTTTCAGTGAATCCTCTCCTGCTGGATGCAAGAACTGAGGCAAATCCCCAAGGCCATCCTTCTGGTAGCACCTGTAAAGGCAGTTTAAAGACTGGTGCTGGTCAGGTGGGGTGTGCCCCTCACTTGCCATGCAGAACCCCTCCAGCAGTCCAGAACACAGGACAGTTTAGGAGGTAGGGGAGGGGCAGAGAGGAAGCAGCATGAGTGCTTTGGGGAGATGGCTGCCACTGCTGGGTCCTGTGTGCAGCCTGACCCTGCAGTGCAACCTGCAAGTCTCAGAGGGAGCTCTGAGTTTTGGAAGGACACCACTGGGTCCAGAGTCTTCCAGCTGCATTCCCTGAGTGCAGAGGTCAGCCCATTCCCTTGGCTATTGTTAGGTCCCTGGGGAGCTGATGGCTCAGGGTCAATTGTGACTACTGTAGAAGGGGAATAAGGTGGCAGATGTTTAGGAGAGCTAGCAGGGGTTGAAGAAGGGGGGGGGTCTGAGCCATGGGAGGATGGGGTGAGAGAAGAGATTGGTGTAGAGGATTGGTGGGAAGAGGAGTTGAGAGGTGGGCAGACAGAGCCTATGAGGTCACAAGTAAGGGAAAAATCTTCAGGAGAGGGGCTAGGAAGAGTTTGAGATTTTGAAGGGGGTTTGTCACTGGCAAGGAGGATTTGAATGGTTTTACAAGATTGGAGCAGGGAGGGTCGAGAGCAGAGAGAGAGAGAAAAGCTTGGACATACGGAATTTCAGATCACTTGCCATTGCAATGGCAGAAATTGTCAAGATGTACAAGTGTGTGAAAATCAAAGGTACCATTTTCAGGCCATTGGGATTGATTGTCCAGCTTGTACTGAGGCCAAACGGTGTTGCAGTAATAAATCTAAGGAGAGGAGTAGGTCAGGTAGAGAGAGGTGGAAGAGAGGCTAATGGTGGATGGGAGAGCTAGCAGGGCAGTAAGGTCCGAAATCCACAGTTCATAGGCACGTGGGGTCAATTCAGCAGTCTGAATCTGGGAGAGGGAAGGACACGAAAGCCAAGGAAGTAGCCCAGGGCAGATGCATCCTGTTAAACTCTCCTGTCGGTCGGCACCAGATGTAAGGAACTGCCAAACAAAGACCATGCCACATGTAGAAAAGAAAGATTTATTGAAGCACATACTGCTGGGCTGCCTCCCTCGGGTTCAGAGGGCAGCAGCTTGGGTGGAATGGGTAGTGGGCTTTATAGGAGGGGCCACACCACAGGGAGGGAGAGTGCTCCTGGTCTCTGATTATCTGTGATCACCTGATGGAACAGGTCGACATGCCCAGCTAGTTGAGAAACTGGAAGTTCCTGTGATTTTGCAAGGAGGGAAACAAGTAGGGGAGTTTTGCAAGCGGTCATAAATCAGGGGGTCTTGTTTCGGTGTTAGCCTTGGGACTCTCCGCCTGTCCCAAGAGTGCTAGGAACCTAACAGCTATGGTTTTGGAGATACAGAGGGAAGAGAAAAAAAAAAAAGTATAAATAGAAAAAATAGTATAAATAGAGTCTCGTGGCTCACTGTTTCTCCTGGAAGTCTCTGCCACATTTGCAGCAAGGTGGAGTCTGTGATCAGAAGGCTTCCAAATTCTTTGTCCTGTGTGGAATTATCCATGGCAAGAAACATGCATGCAAATGGAGTTTATTAAAAGTTTGGGAACAGAAATACAAAAGGGAGCATTGTGGGGCCCCACTGGAATCTGGAAGCTGAGAAAGGTGCTTCTCTTGTCCAGGTACTTTTAAAATCTACACTAACCTATGGGAAGGGAAGAACCAGGTGATTCCCCTCCAATAATAAATGAGTTGGGAGGGGCATGGGTGTTACCTGGGCCAGGTGAGGGCAGTCCCTGAGCCAGATCAGCAGTCAAGCTGAAATGTAATATTAAGTTTCTGTGAGTCCCGAACTTTCCCTAATTTTAGCTTGCCTCAAAGTCACTGGTGCCAGACCTTGCAAAATTTACTAAAGCCAAGAGGTTTTAAAGACGTGTCCTTATGCATGGCTACTAGACATCCAAGCCCTTGTTGGTACCTCTGAAAGAAGGCAAACTCATGTTTTTGGCTAAGGCATTCTATTTAAGTAAAGACAAAAATGACTGTTTTTGCTGGCTCTTTTTGTATCTTTTTAGTAGTTTGTGCTAGGGGCTCAAATTACTTTTGCTGAAAAGTACTGACTCCTTCTTGGGCTCACAAATTAAGTAGTAACAAGGGAAAGCCATGGCATCTGTCCTCATTTTATATCTGTCTCTGTTCTAAGCTGTTCCTTTGCAGTCACTTTTCAATTACCTTGGATTTCAGGAAAGACAGATAACATCTTTATGACAAGGCACAGAAACTTCTCCCCAACAGTAAACCTTCCTCAGGATGGACCATCTGCCTATCTCCAGATAACAACTCGAACTTCTCCCAGAACAAAGACTGAGATAATGACCAACCAGGTCACACTTGTGACTGGGACTGTTTAGCTATGCATACCTTTTGTCCTCTGCCCCCAGTTCTTTTGTCTACTTAAACCTATAGCTCATGTCTGTACCCTGAAGATGGCTGAAAATGAGCTGAGTGCTTACTCTGCTTTTTATAGTATGTCCTGAGCTGTGTAATAAACTTCCTTTCTCTTCCTTCAGCATGCTTCTTTTATTTGACTTTTAGGGGTAGGTAGCTGGAGCTGGCATATTTTGGAATCTCAGGAGTTTGGGCCTTGGTTCTAAAACTGGTTTCATTTGGCTATCCTTAGAGGAGCAATGTAATGGATATTTAATGAGATTTTACTTTTTATAGCATTCTTTGTTCAATACGTTGAAATCTGTTTGTTCTTCATAAAAATGCTTTCTCCTTTGTACTGGTGCCAAAATGTAGTGAGAACTGATGGCAAAAAAATTATCTTTGGCCTGAAAGAGTAGGCATGTATAGAAATAGGAACTTGGAAATGAAACCTTTACCTCAGTGAACTCAGTGATCTCAACTTTGTGATTTTTTTCCATAATTAGACATCTTTGAGAATAAAGAGTGTTAGGAAAAGTAGAAGATTTGGATGATTAGATGAAGTTAGAGTCTCAAGGGGACAAGTGAGTTAGCAGCAGTGAAAACATGTAGGGGGTGATTCTGAGTTCTTATTTAGGGGATGTGTGACAAAAGTACAAGAAACAATTTGTGGCAAATACACAGAAAAACTCCAATGTTATGAATGAATAATGCCTTTATGATATTCATTGTAAAGATAATTTTAAACAATGTTATTTATATTAACATTAGTTTAGCTAATCCAACTAAACAGTGTTGGCTGAAATGTGGGCTGGTGTTGAGGGCCCTTCCCTTCACAAGCCAGAGAACTGGCTCATGAGGCAGCTGATTGACTTGTGAGCCAAGGCCGGTACATGAAGTAGCATTTATTAGAGAGAAAGGAAAGGCTACAGCCAGAGCAGTGCAGCAGAGCCTGGAAATGAGTGGCTTTCTGCTCAGGTGAAGGCTGGGGCTTTTTATGGACATTTTAACTCTTGGTTTGGGTAAGGGTTAGGTGGGTTCTTCTCATTGGCTATGGAGTTGTGGGCTCTTTTAGATGAACTGTTCTGTTTGCCCCTTATTGGGGAGTGAGGGGGAGCAATCTTGAGAGCATTTTGCTCATCAGCCCTGTGGCAGATGAGACCCTGTATCTTCTCTTCAAGGTGCAGGAATGCAGATTTACACCTCCTTCTCCCACCTCCTTCTCAGGATGCAGGAATCATAGTGCTCTCCATGGGGGATGGGATACTGACTCATCTGCCCTTTAGGTCTCAGGACCCAACACAAACATTTTGAGGGCAGCATAACATTTTAATGTAGATTAGCACTCTTTGAGAATATGTTGAGAGCATATGTTGTAGAATTAGGAAGGTTTTAATAATTGAAATAATTTCTGTTAGTACATCTGATGTGATGAACAAATTTTCTGAAAAGCATGTTTCTAATAATAAATCATGTTTATTTATTGGCATTTATTCAGAATGAAAAGACATTCTGAATTTTATATATGAAATTTATATTTGTGTTGATTGTCATATATTTTGGGTTTATGTTTAGTGTTTTGAGTTTATATATAAAATAAACATTTCAGATGAGGATGGTTCTCAATAGCTAATAAGAAATAAACCAACAGGAGTCACTTTATCTCTTTGATGCATAGTTTCCTTAATATAAATTAAGTGCGGGTCAATAGTATTACTGAAGTTTTTTAATCTCTCCAAATAGGAGAGATTAAAAATCCATAAAAGATTTTTCAGCTTAAGGAATTCCATAACTATTATAATTGAGCTAATCCATAAACAGGCTTATTTCTAGTATCTGTGGTATGGTATGGTATGACATTTAAAATATATCCTTACCACCAAAGGATCTTTTTAATAAGGCAATATAGAAAAATCACCATTATATAAGGAAGGGATATGATCAATACCAAATGAAAAGAATATACACATACTGTGATTATTTAGACAAGGGGGGACCATAGCAGTAGAATATCACAGGTGATAGAAGTCCCTTTGAGGATATATGTGAGTCATTTTCTGTGAGCCCTGTGGAAATTCAGAGCAGAATATATGTTGGCATATAAAATAATGTGTAATTTTTTGTTTAATTTTTTTATTTTTTAAGATTTTGAGACAGGATCTCACTAAGTTGCCTATGCTGACCTCAAACTTCCAATCCTCCTGCTTTAGCCTCTGGAGAGCTGGGAACTACAGCCATGTACTACCATGTCCAGCTGTGTTGTTGTTATGAAGCAACTGCCCCATGAGCACAGAAGCCAATACTACAACACTGAGTTTTGCAAAAAGTAAAAGCTTTATTGCACAGTCAACCAGCAAGGAGACCAGTAGCTGTAAGCTCAAATTTGCTTCCTTAATCAGTTGGAATCAGAATTTATAGGAAGGGAGAAAAGTTGCTTGTTGATTGGATGGCATCACTCTACAGGTTGCATGTTTCTTTTGTTGGGAAAATTATGTTCTGTGTGTGGAATTTTGAGCTTGTGATGCTTGTGACTGGATGAATTGGCTTTTTCTGCTCATAACCATTCTTGAAAAGCCAGTTTCAAACTAAGAATCATTAGCAGAAAGTCTGGAGGCTTTTCTAGAAAGACAACTTTGTTATTGAAAGAATTTATGCCTGGGTGAACCTAGGCCATAGATGATTTCATTATCATTTTTTAAACTATAAAGTGGCACAGAAAGGTAAGCCAAAATATTAATGATCGATTCTGATATTAAGCATGAAGCTAGTTCCCTATTCAACCATCTGATAGTTTTGTTTATGAGCCTCAGCCTTTTCATGTGTAAAATGGAAATAAAATATCTACCACATAGAGTTGTTTTCTCATTTCCTTATTCATTTATCTGTTCATCAAACATTTATTAAATGTCTACTCTGTGACAGATTACTTTTGTAGATATTAGAGGGTATGGTGGTGAATGCCACAGAAGAGGTCCCTGCTTCATGGAGGGGACAGATAGGCAGGGAAACAAATGGCAAAATAGTGGGTAAAGATAGGATAATAATGATGAGTTGGTAGATAGTTTAGATTAGGTAACTAATCTAGAAAAGCTGCCAAGAGCAGCTGGTTAAGCTGTAACACTAGCTGCTGAGAAACACTGGCACTCAGAATTCAAGTTGCTGACACTCAAAGCTGGGAGCTGTAACACTAGGAAAGCTACATTTTATGTTTTCATGATTTCTATCCAAATTGAACTAAAGAACAATTAGCCATTTGGTAAAAATTTGATGGAGATGGCAAGAAAACATTTGTATTATTAAAACCTACATATAGCACACAGCCTAAAATCAAGCATTTAGGAGAACTGGGGATAGAAAAAGGTTTAAGAATAGGCAGCTACTTCTATCTCCAGCCTGACTCATTTTCTCCTGGAGAAGACTGAAAAAGTGGTTCAGTCTTCTGTATTGAAAGTAAGGCCATAGGAGCTTATGAGAACAGGTAAGATTAGTATAACTTCCTATCATAACCTAGAACCTGTCCTGTTGTTAGGCACACTTCCTTTTTCCAAACTATCCTTTCGCCTATAACCAAAAGACAGGAAAACAGTAATTGTAAAACAGATTTATCAAGGAAAAGGCTTTCCCTTCCACTAAACTTCACCTGCAGTCTTACTTTGTTTCTTTTTGGCATTATGACTCCTCTCAATTCATCTTAACTTTTCCTCCTCTCTTGTATCTTGAGAATTCTCTTTTCTGAATCTGAATTCTATTCCCAGAAGTCACAAAAGAACATAAAGTACTGCAAACAATGCCCACAGAAACTGCTATAGATGTGTCATTACTTGTTTTGTGCTGTTACTTGATATAACATTTTGGGGCACAAGACAGTCTAACCCATGGTACGGTATACAAGGAACACTGTGCTTGTATTCAATCCCAAAAAAAACCCCAGGCTTCCCAACATCTTAGTACTTTTGAATTAGCTGTTCTTTTCAAAAATCCTTCCCTGGATCTTCATATATGTGGTGAATTCTTTCTTGGCATTCAGACATCAGCCACTTACATGTCACTTCTTCAGAGAAGCCTTCCTACCAGCTCACAGCAGCTCTTGGCATCCCTCCACAGCTGGAGCTAGTAGTCCATGGTAGCTCTTCTGCAGATCTCCCAGCTTTTGGTAGCTCTCTGGAGCTCTTTAGCAGCTCTCTGGCTGCTAGGCATTCTATGGGTCAGCAACCTATGGTGCTGCCACTCTACCTGAGACAGAAGTCATGAATAGGTAATAAAACCATCCCAAGGAGACTTTATCAGGGCCTGTACTGAAGCAGGATAAAGAGAGGGAAGTGGAGGACAGTGCAGAGGACAGAAGTCCTAGCCTGGCATGATGAGGGTGAGAGCAATGTTGCTTGTATAGTCCAAAAAGATGTGCCCATGCATGCACATAGTTTCCTGACTGCTAACTGCATACTTTGTGTATGGTCATGCCAGTCTGTGCATGTGTACTGGGGTTATCTGTTCTGGCTGTTTCTGGTGAGGGATATGCTTCTTGCAGGCCAGAGTAGGGACATCTGAAGTGGCTGCAGTGTGGGCTGGTATGTATGGAGCAGTTGTGGCTTCTAAGTGAAGCCATGACAGCTGTGGCTGTAGAGCAAATTCTTGTCAGCATCCATGACAGATGCAGGATCTGATTCATTGGGGTGTGGGGGAAGAGGGAAGGACCCTTCAGATGAGGTCATCCCCAAGTTGTGACTGAGGCTTCTAGTGGGGCTGCAGGAGAAATGGTGACTGGATTTGAGCCTCTGCTACTGTCATAATGATACCCCAAAGTGGCCACCAAAGTCACCAACCAATTGATAGCCCTCATAGCATTTGTAGAAGTGTGAATGCTACTCAGATGCCACTGCCTCTAATGGGACTCCAGAAGCAGTGACAGTGATGATTGTAACACAGCCTGTACCTGAGCCTACAGGAGTGACAGAAGCAGCCCCTGGTCTAACCCAGTTCTCTGCTCAACCTGGGGCAGCTGCCTGGTGGTGTTCTAGGTTATTATGTCAGTCCATTAGCCAAACCACTGCAGATGTTGGTTGAAAAATCTGAAGCAGGACCTAGTGATTGCTGGGCAACCACAGATGCCCATTGCTAGCTTCCCTGATCCTTTTGGGTGGCCGGGACTAGTCTGCCATAGTGCAGGTTGTGTGGCTCCAACTCTGATCTTTGCCCTACTTCCACTCTGTCTTGTAGGCTTAGTCTGGCCACCTGGTTGTACATCAGGGTGGTGGTGGCCGCAAATGTGTGGTCAGGTGGGACAGAGAGGCTTGACAGCTCCCAGTGGAGCAGTGAGTGACTTAGGGAAGCTCTAGCCAACTTCTGAGAGCTTTGGTCTTTTAAAATGAAGAAATGGAAAGAACAATTTAAAAGCAATGTTAAGTGAAAAACTGCTTGATGGTTTGAATGCAAAAACTTTGCTTTTTATATTATCTCCCAAAGAGAAACCAAGATTCAATATGAAGTTAGCATTTTTCTCCAATAAACTCAATTCAGCATTTATTCCCTAGCTAATACCCTTACAAGGAAAAGTATCCACTTGAGGAGGTTTGGATCCTCCTAATATATCTTAAAAAAATATCTTCTTTGCTTTAGCATGCCTCAAAATTCTTTTAAGTTGGAGACAAAGTCTTTTTTTTTTTTTATCAACTATTAGCATTAAAGGCATATAATAAAAATTCCCTTTTGAAGATGCATGTTGATTTAAACCTTTTTAAATCAAAATATAACCAGTAAGTAAATAACCAAAAGGTCTACCTGCAGAAAGATGAAAATTAACAAGGTTATGGAGAACTTACTACATTATAGGAAAATAAATGGCTGTGGAATACAACTTTTCTTTTTTCTTTTTTTTGCTGCTTGAGTAGTTGTATTTGGCATTGGCTTGTTTTACTTTCACCTGTGCATGGGCAAATTGAATCTGCTTTTCTGTATGTAATTATATGTATCTGCAGCTTAGTGAGAATATGTGATTCTGTTATATGGTTTATCTAGACATTTTTGTTAAAAACAAGAGGTTACGTAAATAGTTCTCAGTACTTCTTTGTGTCAGAATTGTTTGTGACCCTTGAAAAAATCCAGGGATCCCACCCTAAAGATTTTGATTAGTAGATATTAGTGTTTAAAATATAAAAAGCCCCTGGCATGGGCTCCTTATTTGTAGTCAGTATTGAGAACAATGGCTTCAGATAATTATATAGAGAGATATCAGCATACTGTACTTTGGATTTGATGATACTGAAAAAGGTTTGGTACCATATGCATAAGTGTGATGAATCTTTGTAATTTAGTCAATCCACATTTGATTCAGTGCTTCTCATGTATATACGTGTTGATAAATGTAATGAATTCTAATATGAAGCAGGTGGTTTCATTTTAAAGCACAAATTTAACATTTTCTTTAGTTAGCTAATAATGTGTAGATTTGAAATAAAAATAATTTCAATAAAATATTTGAAACTTAACTACTTGGTATAATATTTAAGGTATACATAAGATCAAAGCAGGGGTTAGGAAACTGAATGAAAATGAAATATTTTACTACTACTGTAACTTTTTTTCTTTCTTTTTTTTAAATTCATTTATTCACATGTGCATACATTGTTTGGGCCATTTCTCCACCCTGCCCCCCAACCCCCTCCCTCTGCCCCACAACCCCTCGCTTCCAGGCAGAACCTGTTCTGCCCTTTCCTCCAATTTTGTTGAAGAGTAGACATAAGCAATAATAAGAAAGACATAGCTAGTTGAGATAAGGACAGCTATACAGAGAGATTCCTAGCATTGTTCCACGAACAAGTGTGTTACAACCTGAATTGATTCATCTCTACCTGACCTTTTCACTAGTTCCTGATCACCTTCCCATATTGACCTATGTCACTTTAAGGTTTCTGTATTAGCTTCTCTGCAGTGGGGACATCAAACACTTTCAAGTTTTGGTTTTCCTACCTATCCCCATACCTCCCGTATGTGCTCTCCCCTTAGCGTGTGACCCAAGTCCAACAACACTGCTGCATTTGCCCTAGATCTAAAATCTGCATATGAGGGAGAACATATGATTTTTGGTCTTCTGAGCCTGGCTAACCTCACTCAGAATGATATTCTCCAGTTCCATCCACTTACTTGAGAATGATAAGATTTTATTCTTCATGACTGAGTAAAACTCCATTGTATGTAAGTACCACGTTTTCTTAATCCATGCATCAGTAGTGGGGCATCTTGGCTGTTTCCATAACTTGGCTATTGTGAATAGCACTGCAATAAACATGGGTGTGCAGGTGCCTCTGGAGTAACCTGACTTGCATTCCTTTGGGTGTATCCCCAGGAGTGGGATTGCTGGATCATATGGCAGATCTATGTTTAGATTTTAAGAAGCCTCCGTATTGTTTTCCAGAGTGGTTGCATGAGCTTGCATTCCCACCAGCAGTGTACGAGGGTTTCTTTTTTCCCACATCCTCACCAACACCTGTTGGTGGTGGTGTTTTTGATGATAGCTATTCTAACTAACTGGTAAGGCGGAATCTTAGTGTGGTTTTGATTTGCATTTCCTTTATGGCTAGAGATGGTGAGCCTTTTTTCATGTGTGTTTTGGCCATTTGAATTTCTTCTTTGGAGAAACTTCTGTTTCTTTCACTTGCCCATTTCTTAATTGGTTCATTGATTTTAGGAGAGTTTAGTTTCTTAAGTTCCCTATATATTCTGGTTATCAGTCCTTTTTCTGATGTATAGCTGGCAAATATTTACTCCCACTGTGTCGGTGGTCTCTTCAGTTTAGAGACCATTTCTTTTGTTGTACAGAAGATTTTTAATTTTATGTAGTCCCATTTGTCCATCCTTTCTCTTAGTTGCTGAGCTGCTCGGGTTCTATTGAGGAAGTCTTTGCCTATACCTATTAGTTCCAGAGCATTCTCTGCTCTTTCCTGTACTAACTTCAGAGTTGCAGGTCTGATATTAAGGTCCTTGATCCATTTTGAGTTGATAGTAGTATAGGGTGATAAACATAGATCTAGTTTCAGTTTTTTGCAGACGGATGCCACTTTTCCTAGCAACATTTGTTGAAGAGGCTGTCTTTTCTCCATCATATGTTTTTGGTGCCTTTGTCAAAAATGAGGTGCACATAGCTGTGTGGAGTCATATCTAGGTCCTCTATTCTGTTCTACTGGTCTTCATGTCTGTTTTTGTACCAGTACCATGCTGTTTTTATTGCTATTGCTTTGTAATATAGTTTGAAGTCGAGTATAGTGATACCTCCAGCATTGCTCTTTTTGCTGAGTATTGCCTTGGCTGTTTGTGGTCTTTTGTGTTTCCCAATGAACTTTAGGGTAGATTTTTTCAATCTCTGTGATGAATGCCATTGGAATTTTGATGGAAATTGCATTAAACATGTAGATTGCTTTTGGTAGTATAGCCATTTCTACTATGTTGATGCTACCAATCCATGAGCATAGGAGATCTTTCCACCTTCTGTAGTCTTCCTCGATCTCTTCACATCTTTTGTTAGGTTTACTCCTAGGTATTTGATTTTTTTTTTGAGGCTATTGTAAATGGAATTGTTTCCATATATTCTTTTTCAATTTGTTCTTTATTGGTGTATAGAAAAGCTAATGATTTTTATAAGTTGATTTTGTGTCCTGCCACCTTACTGTAGCTGTTTATGGTGCCTAAGAGTTTTTGAGTAGAGTTTTTTGGGTCTTTAAGTTATAGGATCATATCATCTGCAAATAAGGATATTTTGACAGTTTCTTTACCTGTTTGTATTCATTTTATTCCCTCTTCTTGCCTAATTGCTCTGGCTAGGAATTCCAGGACTATGTTGAATAGGAGTGGTGATAGTGGGCACCCTTGTCTCATTCCTGATTTTAGGGGAAATGGTTTCAGTTTTTCACGGTTAAGTGTGATGTTGGCTGTAGGTTTGTCATATATAGCCTTTACAGTGTTGAGGTACATTCCTTCTATTCCTAGTTTTCTTAGAGCTTTTATCATGAAGTGGTGTTGGGTCTTGTCAAAGGCTTTTTCTGCATCTGTTGAGATGATCAAGTGGTTTTTATCTTTTCTTCTATTAATGTGCTGTATTACATTTATTTGCATATGCTCATTTATCTTTCTATTTATAGTGTTCTCTTTTTCACTTTGGTGTTTATTTAGGGTTCCTATGAGTTCATTTATTTGTTTCTGTGTCTTGTATTTTTTATTTTTGGTGTCTTGGAATTTCTTGAGTGCTTCTGGTACATTTTAGTTAACCATGTCTAGTAACATCTCCATGAAATTCTCAGTGATTACATGCAGGATTTCTTCTGTCAGGATGTCCTTGTGGGCTTCCTTGAGTTCCTTGGCATGGTTTTTCTTTGTTCTGTTGGAGTTGTTTTCTTCATTTCCTTCTGAATCCTGTATTAAATTATTTTTTGTGGGAGAATGGTTTCCATCCCTTTTTCATCTTCCCATCGCTCCGCTTGGTATTTTGTAACTATGTACTTGATAGGCTATTGGTGGTTTCAATCACCTGTTTTCTTTCCCTTCATTTAATTTTGTTTTGTGGGTTTGTTGGGTTTTAGGTTAGTGTATGTATGCTATTTCTGTCCCTGGTCTGCTTGTAATTTAGTATTAGCTAACTCACAATAGTAAAAGTAACAAAACAAAATAAAACAAAAATAAAATAAAAAAGAAACAAAAAAAGCCAAAGAAATCAACAGAGAGAAATGGACAAATACACACAAACAAACCAACAGGAATCAAAACAAGCAACTACACACAAAGAAATTCCAGGTTTAGGAACAATAGAATTTCAGTCTTAGTAGTTCTGGTGTTACTCCTTCAGCATCCATTCTTGGTGTTGGTATATAAGCAGAGGTTCTGTGTTAGTCTCACCTGTTGGTTGGGGAGTCTTGTCAGTTTTTTTTTCCTGTCTTTCAGTGGCAGCTGCATAGTCAGCTCCTCCCTCAGCGAGGTGTGGCAGTTTGAGTTTATATATTGTCCTCAGGTTCCAGAGAACTGCTCTGTCGCCCACCAGCTGTCTTGCTGTTGGTATTCCGAATGTCTCCCAAGCAAGTTTGGAGCTGGCATCTGGAGGCACGGGAGCCCTCCTGTTTTCTCAGTGTAACATGACGTGGAGAAGCTTTGTATGGGCTGGGGGTTAAGCTTGTCGAAGTTTTGATTCTTCTTGATGCTGTTTTTCTGCCAAGTGTGGTTCCAGCATCTCAGCAAGATTTTTGATTTACGGAGCTCAAGCTGTCTGCTTCTGCACTCTAGTCACCATCTTGGATCCTCTCCAATTCTTAGTCTCTGTTTGCAGAAGCCTGAAAAGGATGCACCTACATAACTCCAAGGACATGCAGAGTGGGATGTGATGCCTGTACGGAGGGGCACTGTAACACTTTTTTTAGTACAACATCAGAGTTGAGTAGTTGCAACTGAAAAGATATGGCTTGGAAAGCCTAAAGTATTTATCTGGCCCTTTATAGAAAATGTCTGTTGTCTTCTGAGAAAGATAATTACGATTGTTGTAAGTAAGTTTTATTTCCAATTTGTATATCCTTTGTTTTTTCTTTGTAGAGTAATGTTTAAAGTAAGGATCCAAGATGATTAGTACTTAACAAAGACAAAGTTAGGAGGAAAGCGGTACTGGCAGGGAACAAAGGATGGTTTAAGACCTTGAATTTGGAAAGAATTTAAGGAGTTCAGAGACTCAGAACGAGGCTAGAATGGCTAGAATGTAGATACAAACTTTGGAGATGAGATGAGGTTTGAAAGAAAAGCAGTGATAGTTTGTCTAGGGCTTTGTAGGCCATGTTGTGGTGGCTATGGTGGCCACCATAAGTAAAATTAATTAAGTAGCCTTAATTTTCCTGCCTAAAAGAAAATGGTCATTTAGAGTGCAGACTGTTGATAAGGTAAACACTATCTCCTTCCATGAATTAGTTCGTAGGTGTAGCTGATATCTTCATCTTAGTGTGAGATGGTCAGTTTTAAGAATCTGCCATTTCTTGCTATCTGTCATAAAACTTGTGATATCTCTGATGAAAAGAAACTGAGTTCATTCAAAGTGGCAGGTAGTTTTCGTTGTATTGTTTAAAATAATGCTAGATGAACCATTTATTTAGAATATTATATGATGAACATGCTTTATTTTTTTTTAATCTTTATTTTATTCATATGTGCATATGTTTGGGTCATTTCTTCCCCATTCCCCCCCACCCCCTTGCTACCCGGCAAAAACTATTTTGCCCTTATCTCTAATTTTGTTGAAGAGAGAGTATAGCAATAATAGGAAGAAACAAGGGTTTTTGCTAGTTGAGCTAAGGATAGCTATACAGGGAGTTGACTCGCATTGATTTCCTGTGCATGTGTGTTACCTTCTAAGTTAATTCTTCTTGAAGTAATCTTTTCTCTAGTTCCTGGTCCCCTTCTCCTATTGGCCTCAGTTGCTTTAAAGTATCTGCTTTAGTTTCTCTGCGTTAAGGGCAACAAATGCTAGCTAGTTTTTTAGGTGTCTTACCTATCCTCATACCTCCCTTGTGTTCTCTGGCTTTATCATGTGATCAAAATCCAATCCCCTTGTTGTGTTTGCCCTTAATCTAATGTCCGCATATGTGAGAGAACATACGATGTTTGGTCTTTTGGACCAGGCTAACCTCACTCAGAATTATGTTCTCCAATTCCACCCATTTACCAGCGAATTATAACATTTCGTTTTTCTTCATGGCTGCATAAAATTCCATTGTGTATAAATACCACATTTTCTTAATCCATTCATCAGTAGTGGGGCATCTTGGCTGTTTCCATAACTTGGCTATTGTGAATAGTGGTGCAATAAACATGGGTGTGCAAGTGGGGCATCTTGGCTGTTTCCATAACTTGGCTATTGTGAATAGTGGTGCAATAAACATGGGTGTGCAAGTGCCTCTGGAGTAAACTGTGTCACAGTCTTTTAGGTATATCCCCAAGAGTGATATTGCTGGATCATATGGTAGATCAATGTTTAGCTTTTTAAGTAGCCTCCAAATTTTTTTCCAGAGTGGTTGTACTAGTTTACATTCCCACCAACAGTGTAAGAGGGTTCCTTCCCCCCCCCCTCCCGCCCTGCATCCTTGCCAACACCTGTTGTTAGTGGTGTTGCTAATGATGGATATTCTAACGAGTGAGGTGGAATCTTAGTTTGTGAACAACACACTTTAAATGTCTTAAATTTTGACATGCTATATAGCTAAGCATGACAGGCTGCTCTACATTTCAGGTGTTTTTAATGAACCACTAAAATAGTATCTTTTCTTTAAATTACCTAATATGTAACTATTTGACTATATCTTTCTCAGTCTGAGGGAAAAGGACATACCAATGCTGGAGATGCAATATATGAGGTGGTGAGTCTACAGCGAGAGTCTGACAAGGTGGAAATAGTTACTCCTACTAGTGAAGGGGGTCCAATGTCACCACAGGAGGATGAAGCAGAAGAAGGTAAGAAGTTCAACTCATTCATTTCACTCTATTTAAGTAACTGCTTTACTCAAAATTTTAGTATTCTCAGTCTTTGTTTGTATGAAACTATTGCCTTTTTTTGGACTGCCATAAAAATAATAGTTATGTTTGAATACTATTTATTGCTTAGTATCTGCTAGGCACCATTCTAAGTGTTTCTCATTTAATTCTCAAGGTCTCTTGTTAACTTGCTTTTAGGGATGAGTAAGTTAGGAACAGAGAATATAAGTCATTTATTTAACTCAGCTAGAAATGACAAAGTTGAGATATGACCCAGGTTGCTTGAATCTAACATTTGGAATTACGGCAGTGACATTAATTCTGCCAAGTTAGATGAGTGAGCAAAACGTATAAAGCTCACTTTCTAAAATTAAGGTAGAACACACATAACATAGTGTTAACCATTTAAAAGTGATAATTTAGTTGCATTTAATATGTTCACATTGGTGGGAAACCATTACCTCTAATTTTAAAACATTTTCATCATGCAAGAAGTAAAGATCATATCCAAGAAGCCACTCCTTATTCCCCTTTTCTTTGGTCACCACTAATTTGTTTTCTGTATTTGTGGATTTATCTATTCTGAATAATTCATATATATGTAATCATGAAAATGTAGGCTTTTGTGTCTGGCTCTTTTATGTAGCCTAACATTTTTGGGGTTTGTCCTTATTGATATATGTTGCATGTATCAGTATTTCATTTCTTTTTATGGGTGAATAATACTCAGCTGTGTAACTAGGAGTTGAATTTCTAAACATATGGCAATTCTATTTTCATGTTTTGAAGAACTGTCAGTTTGGTTTCCATAGCAGTTGAACCATTGTTTTAAAGTTACTGTTCTAGTGGTTGTGAAGTTGTACCTTGTTGTGGTTGGAATTTGCATTTCCCTAATGACTAGTGATGTTGAGTATCTTTCTGCATGTGTTGGCCATTTTTATATTTTCTTTGGTGAAATGCTATTCACCAAATAATACTATTTAAACATTGTGCTCTTTGCCTTTTTTGTTGAGTTGTAGGGATTGTAATGTAGTCTGGATAGTAGATTTTTACTGGATATATGATTTGCAAATGTTTTCTTGCCTTTTGTACATTGTTTTTCTTGTTAGTTTCCTTTGATGCACAAGTTTTTAAATAAATGAAGCACACCCAATTTTCCTTTTATTGCTTGTGCTTTTAGTGTTACATATAAGAATCCATTGGAAATCAAGGTTATGAAGATTTATCTCAAGCCATATGTGATGGCACATACCTATACCTAGGAGGATCACAAATTTAGAAGCCAGCCACTTAGTGAGACCCTGTCGTAAAATAAAACAAAATAATTTGGGGAATGTAGTTTAGTAAAAGAACACTCAACCAACATGCACAAGGCCTAGGGTTCAAGCTCCACAAATGAAAAAAAAAGGATTTCCCTGTGTGCTTTCTTCTATGAGATTTATGGCTGTTAGATTTAGGTCTTTTATTCATTTTGAGGTAATTTTTTACATGGTATGAGGTAGAAGTCTATCATATCTTTTGTGTGACTCCCTAGTTGTCCCAGAGTCATTTGTTGAAGGGACTATTATTTTGCTATTGAATGGATTTGACACTTTTGTTGAAAATAAATTGGCCATAGATGTATGGGTTTATTTGTTGGCTCTAAATTGCATTCATTATATCTTAATGCTTTATGTGTCTGCCCTTATTGCAGTACTAAATTATTTTGATTATCGTACATTATATAGTAACATTAAATTGAGAAATGTGAGCGCTTTTCAATTTTTTTTCCCTTTTCCAGAATTGTTTTGGCTATTCAGGATCCCTTACTATTTTAGTATCAGCTTGTCAATTTATGAAAAAAAAAAAGTCTTTCTGTGTGATTTTGATAGAAAATCAGAATTAATCTTTAGATTGTTTTGGGTAGTATTACTTAGCAGTGGTAAGTCTTCTATTCCATGAGTATAGGATCTCTCTGCATTTATTTAGGTGATCTTAATTTCTTTCATCAATGCTTGAGCAAATCACTTTAACCATGTGGTTATTATAACTCGATGGAGCCTTACTTGTGCAATGAAGAGCCCTGGTAAGGTTCTCAGGTCGTTCTAACAGTCATTTGGCTTTCTAGCTTGAACTTAGTTCTTATAAGGTTTTATTTCCCCATTTGATTAAATTTATGATAAAGAAGGAATTCCTCTGAGTGTTTTCTCACTGGCAGTACCTCTTGTCATTTTATTCCTTTAATAGTTATTTTTGACAACTTTTGTTCTTACCGGTCATCATACCCTTTTGTGGCTTTGCTTTCTGTTTAATCAAGCAAAGACAAATTGGATTATCTCACGAACTTTCTCAAGCTCTGTTCCACCGACCTAACCGGGGCAACTGGAGATGCCGAAAGGACAAACCACAGAAGATAGATTTGCATAAAGTTGGGATCAGGTGTACTGGGTGCTCAGATGGAGATGCACAACAGCCTCGTTGCTTTTTTACTTTGCTTCTTCTCTATTCTTTAAGGCCTTACTTCTTTACTAATCTTTAAAACCTTTCTTCTTTTCTATCCTTTACAGTCTCTTTTCTTAGACTTGCACTGTTCCTTGTTTTCTTTAATCTCAAAGTCTTGGCTCTCAGACTTGCACTGTCCCATGTTCTCTCTTTAGCTTTCTTAAAGTCTCGATGCTCAGACTCACACTGTCCTATGTTTCCTCTAATCTCTAGCATAACTCAGCAGCAGCAGCCCATCAATCAAAAACTCCCATGAAACCTCCATGAATGAATCCCTGTTCTCCTTCAGCGAGTCTTTTATGTACAGTGGTAAACAAGGAGGTGGAGCAACAGTTCTTGGGGAGGGATGTGACATTGTAACAAGAGAAACCTGCATTACTCTCCCAACATAAACAATTTAGGAAAAGCAGCTGTGCTGTATTTTGCCTTCCTCTCCTTCTCCAGTTGGGGCCATGCCAAACTCAGCCTGTAGATTATTTGACACAGCTGTGTTTATGTCAAATTCTCAGAGGCTTCTCATAATCCACTCTCCACAGGATTACAGTTACTTCATGGTTTTCTAGTTACCAATGTATACTTCCTCAGGCCTTTCATTTTGCTTCATTTACTCTCTAAACAGTCTTCAGTCTGTATACCTTCTCTGCTCTAGTTTCTGAGCCACTCATTGCAGTGTCCTGTAGCTCACTCATAATTCAGTGCAGACCATTTTGACTGAATTTTATCTAACTATGTTTCCTGTTTTAATACAGGAAAACATTTAAAAAATAATAGGCTTTATTTTTTAGAACAGTTTTAGGGTTATAGAAAATTGAGTAGATAAAGCAGAGTTCTTAATATCCCTTCTTTCTCCAATTCACAGTTTCACCTATTAACATTTTGCATTAGTATGGTTCATTTGTTGCAATTGAAACTTTAAATAGTGATATCTCATAGTTCTTTTCATTTTCAGTTCCCTAATGATGTGATTTTGAACAACTTTCATATGCTTATTTTGTGGAGCTGTCTGTTCAAATCCTATTTTTTATATTTAAAAATTAGTTTACTTTTAATTTTTAATTGACAAAAATAATTTGCCATATTTATAGAGTATAGTGTGAGGTGATGTATGTATATATTGTGGAATGATTAAATCAATTTAAGTACCATCTGTCACCTCACATTATTTTTGTGTGGTAAGAAATTTCAAAATCTACTTTTAGTAATTTGGAAAGCTACATTCTTGTTAACTTAGTCACTATACTGTGCAGTAGATCACAAAAACTCATTCCTCCTGTCTGAAACTTTGTACCCTTTCATCAGTATATCTCTCCTTTCCTCATCAACCCTCCCCACCCACCTGAAGCCTCTGGTTATCACTATTTATTCTTTGCTTCTATGAGTTGGACATTTAAAAATTCCACATAGAAGTGAGATCATGCAGTATTTGTCTTTCTATGTCTTGATTACTTTACTTAGCACAGTATCCTCCAGATTCTTCTGTATTGTCACAAATGGCAGGGTTTCATTTTTAAAGACTGAATAGTATTCCTTTGTGTATTTATAGCACATTTTCTTTATCCATTACTGAAGTTAGAATATGAAATGTCCTATACAGGCTTATAAGTTGAATGCTTAGTCCTCAGCTGGTGGCACTATTTTGGGAGGTTCTACAAACTTTTAAGAATTGAGACCTAGCTGGAGGAAGTAGGTCACTGATAGCAGGTACTTTGGAACCTTGCCTCAGTCCCTTTCATCTCTCTCTCTCTCTCTCTTTCTCTATTTCCTGTCTTCCTTGATGTGAACTGTTCTTATATGCCACACCCTTCCTGACACAATGAACTGACATCTCTGACATTGTGAGCCAAAATAAATAATCCTTCCCTTTAAGTTCTCAGTTATTTTGGTTACAACAAGAAGAAAAGTAACTAACACATCCATTTATGTATTGATAGACCCTTAAAATTGATTCCATATTATTCATTGTATATAATGCTGCATAATGGGAGTGCAGTTGTCTTTTTCACTTACTGACTTTATTTCCTTTTATTACATACCCAGAAGTGGGATTGCTGGCTCATCTAATAAATTTATTTTTTTGAGGAATTGCCATACTCTTTTTCCAAGATGAGTACAGTAAATTACATTCCCTCCAGTGGTGTACTAGGGTTGCCTTTTCCTACTTCTGGTCAATATTTGTTATCTTTTGGCTTTTTTTTTTATAGTAGCAGTTCTAACAGGTGTCAGGTGATACATGATTATGGTTTTGATTTGTATTTCTCTGATGATTAGTGATTTAAATATTTTTTCTTTTGGCCATTCCTATCTCTTCTTTGGAGATAGGCAATGTCTGTTCAAGTCCTTTACTAATTTTAAAATCAAGTTATTTATTTCCCTTGTTGAGTTGTTGGAGTTCCTTATATATTTTGGGTATTAACACGATCAAATATTGGTTGTCATGTATTTTCTCCCAATCTTCACTCCGTTATTTTCTTTTCTGTGCAGAATCTTTTTAGCTTGATGTAATTCCACTTGTTTGTTTTTCTTTTGTAGCCTTTGTTTTTGGGGATCATGTCCAAGATATTGTTGCCCAGTGTCATGGAGCTTTCTGCCTATTTCTCTTTTAGTAGATTTACAGTTTTAGGTTTCACATTTAAATCCTTAATCCACTTTTAGTTGATTTTTCCAGTGTGAGAAAGGGTCTCATTTCATACTTCTCCATGTAAACATCCAGTTTTCCCAACACAATTCATTGAAGAGTCTATCTTTTATTTATTGTGTGCTATTGGCACCTTTGTCAAAAATCTATAATGTGTGGACTTCTTTGTCGGATTTCTATCCTGTTTCTTCGTGTCATTCTTTATTCCAGTACCATGCTGTTTTGGTTATGATAACTTTGGAGTAGCTCTTGAAGTCTACTTGAAGAGGTTGTGTGATGCCTCCAACTTTGTTCTCTTGCTCAAAATTCCTTTGCTACTTGGGGGCTTTTGTGGTTCCTTGTGGATTTTTAGGATTAATTTTTCTATTTCTATGAAGAATGTCACTGCAATTTTGATAAGAATTGCATTGAATCTACAGATTGCTTTGGATAATAATAGACCATGAACATAGGACATCTTTCCATTTATTAGTTTCTTCAGTTTTCTTTAAGTATATTTAGTGTTCAGTGTACCAATCTCTCATCTCCTTGGTTAAATTTTTTTGTTTTTCATTTTTGGGTAGCCATTATAAGTGAAAATGTTCTCTTGATTTCTATATGCTGTTAGTATATAGAAATGCTACTATTTTTTATATGTTAAATTTGTATCCTGCAACTTCACTGAATTTCTTTACTAGACCTAACAATATTTTGGTGGTCTTTAGGGTTTTCTGTTTTTACCATCATATGGTTTACAACAGGGAAAATTTAACTTCTTTCCCATTTGTATGTTTTTTTTTTTTTTCTCTTGCCTATTTCCTCTAGCTAAGACTTCTAGTGCTAGGTTGAATAGAAGTGACAAGAGTGGACATCTTTGTCTTGTTCCAGATCTTAGAGGGAAAACTTTCAACTTCATACAGTATGATGTTAGTTTTAAGTTTATTGTATATGGTCTTTATTGTGTTGAGGTACATTTCTTCTATATGTAATGTGTTGTTTTTGCCAAATGTTTTTCTTGCGTCTGTTGGAATTATCATATGGTTTTTGTCCTAAATTCTACTAATGTGAACCATCCTTGCATCCTGGGTATATGTCTCACTCTATCATGGTGAATGGACTTTTAAAAAAATGTAATGCTAAATTGGGTTTGCTTGTATTTTGTTGAGGTTTTTGCATCTATGTTTTTCAAGGATATTGGTTTTTAGTTTTCTTTTCTTACGATGTCCTTGTTTGGTTTTGGTATCAGGGTAATGCTGGCCATATGGAATTGGATTGGAAGTATTACCCCCTCTTCCATTTCGGAGAATAGTTTTATAGAAATGGTACTCGTGTGTGTGGTTTTTTTTTCCCCCTAAATATTTGGTAGATATCAGTACTAAAGCCAAAAGGTCCTGGGCTTTTCTTTGTTGGTAGACATTTTATTGCTCATGTATTCCTTATTGGTCTGTTCAGATTTCCTGTTTCTTAAGGATTGAATCTTAGTAGGTTATATGTGTCATAGAATTTATCTAATTCTATATTATCCAATTTTTGGGATGTATAGTTACAGTAGTCTCTTAGGATTCTTTATATTTCTATTCTGTGAATCGTAATGTCTCTTTTTCATGTCTGATTTTATTGTTTTGTGTCTTTTTTTTTCTATTCTAGCTAAAAATTAATTGGTTTTGCTTGTCTTTTCAAAAAAACCCAACACTTAGTTTTACTGATCTTTTGTGTTGTTTTACCAGTTTCTTACTTATTTTTGCTCTTTCCATTATTTTCTTCTACAAATTTTGGGCTTAATTTGTTCTTATTTTTTCTAATTTATTGATGCTGAGCATTAATTTATTTGAAATACTCTTTTTTTGACGTAGGTACTTACTGCTGTAAATTTTTCTCTTAGAACTTCCTTTGTTGCATCCCATTTTTCTTTTTCTTAAGACATTTCAAAATTTCCCTCTTATTTTCTACATTTACCCATTGGTTTTTCAGGAGCATTTTGTTTAATTTTCATATATTGTTGAATTTCATAAAGTTACTTCTGTTATTAATTTCTTGATTATACACTATTGTGGACAGAAAAGATCCAGTACAATTTTTATTTTCTTTAATTTGTTGAAACTTTTTTTTGTATCTGATGTATGATCTGTCCTGAACATTGTTCACTATGTACTTGAGAAAAATGTGTACTCTGCAGCTCTTCCATGTAATATTCTCTATATGTCTATTATGTCCACTTGGTCTAGAAAATATGTTTCCTTGTTGATTTTCTGTCTTTATGATCTGTCCATTGCTAAAATACGGTGTTGAAGTCCTCTATTATGAGAGTTGCAGTCTATTTCTCCTTTCAGATCTACTAATATTTGCATTATATATTTATGTTTTTTCATAGTGTATGAATATGTATTTGCTGTTGTTATATACTTTTCATGATTTGGCGTATTATCATTACACAATGACCTTCTTTGTATCTTTTTATTGTTTTTTACTTAACATCTATTTTGTCTAAGTATAGCTACTTCTTATAGTTGTTTTTTATTTTTGTTTTCTGATACTGGGGTTTGGACTGAGGCCCATAAACTAGATGGCAAGTACTCTACTATTTGAAACACTCCTCCAGCACCCCTTCTCTGTTTTGATATTCATTTGCATAGAATATTTTTTCTATCATTTCACTTTTCATTTATGTATGCCCAATAGTTTAAGTGAGTCTCTTATAGGCAGTATATAGTTGGATCATGTTTTTTTAATTCTTTTAATTGTAGAATTTAATGAATTTACATTCAAGGTAATCATTGATAGGCACTTTCAGTTACTATTAACCACTTTGATAATTGTTTTCTAGTTTTTTTAGATCATTTGTTGCTTTCTTCCTGTTTTTGTGTCTTCCTTTGTGGTTAAGTGATTTTTTCTCTGGTGATATGTTTTGATTCCTGTATCCTCCTTTTTATTCTATAAGTATTAAGTCTATGTTTTGCTTTGTAATTATTACGAGGCTTACAAAAATATCTTGTAGTTATAATAGACTATTTTAACTTAACAACTTAACTTTGCTTGCATATAAAACTATGTTTTTACTTTCCTACTAAATTTTTAATTCCTGCTGTCATAACATACATTTTTATATTGTATATCAATGAACAAGTTATACCTATTATTATTTTTAATACTTTTGTCCCTTAACTGTCATAGTAAATACGTGATTTATATACTACTATTATAGCATTAGAGAATTCTGAATTTTATTATATACTTTATTGTATGTTTTATACTTTTTTTGGGACAGGGTCTCATTATGTAGCCCAGGTTGGCCTTGAACTTGTGATCCTCCTGACTCATCCTCCAGTGGAGTGTACCACCATGTCTGGCAATGTTTTATACTTTCAGTTGTTTTAGTATTACTAATTAGCATCCTTTTCTTTCAGCTTGAACTCCCTTTAGCACTTCAAGAAAAGTCTGGGGACATGATAATCTTAGGTTTCTTCTGTCAGTTTTTAGTTTTCCTCATAGATAAAATGTACACATTTTATCGAATTGTTTCTAAATACTTCATATTTTTGGTTCCAATATAAATTTGTTTTTAGTTTTCAAATTCTCATAGCTCATATTTTGTGTATAGAAAAGCAGTTGACTTGTGTATTGATCTTGCTGTACTTGCTTAGTAATTTCAGATATTTTGGTACTTCTTTAGGATTTTCTACATACTATATCGTATCAGTTGTGAATATTGATGATTTTATTTCTCCCTTCCCAATCTGCATATCTTTTACCTTATAAGTATTTTACTACTTTTATTAGAAATTCCACATAATGTTTAATAGAAGTGATAAAAGGGAACATTCTTGTTTTCTTCCTATCTTAGGGGGTTAGCATCTAGTTTCTCACCATTGAATATGATGTTGGCTGTAGATTTTCTTTATTAAGATGAGGAAGTTCTCCACTATTCCTTGTTTTTTGAGTTTTTATCA
This sequence comes from Castor canadensis, assembly GCF_047511655.1. Taxonomy (NCBI): domain Eukaryota; kingdom Metazoa; phylum Chordata; class Mammalia; order Rodentia; family Castoridae; genus Castor; species Castor canadensis. The sequence continues at coordinate 88,455,485 of NC_133396.1, read as the reverse complement.
TGATTGAGTATTGGATTTTATCAAATGCTTTTATTAACATGATTGTGTATGATTTTTTAGTTAATAACATTAATTGATTTTTTTGATTATTAGTTAGCACTCTCAATTTCCTCCTGTTATTGTGTTTTTGTTTATCAGTTCTTTAAATAAAAGTCTTGAATTACTCTAAGTGTGTTTCTTCTCTCCTAATGAAGGAGCCACTGGGAGAGTCTCTTAGCTCTCCCAGTCTTCAAAATAGGACATCTGACTAATTTTTTTTCTAATAATTTTATTGTGGGTATTTTGATAAAAAAGGAGCCATTAAAAATAGACCTTTCTAAGATATAATTTCATACAATAGAATGAACCTGTTTGAATGTATAGTTCATTAAGTTTTGAAAAAATTGATGCATCTGCATTACCATCATCAGAATTATGTGGTAAAACATTTCCATCACCCCCAAAAGCTTTTCTTGTACCTTTATAGTCTATTCTTTCTCCTTAACTATAGACCCTGGAAACCACTGATCTGTTTTCTATCACCATAGTTTTGCCTTTTCTGCAATTTCATATAAACAGAATCATTTATTACATAGTCATTTATACCTGGTTTCACTTAGCATATACCCCTCCCTGCCTCTCATTTCCTTACTTCTTCTCTCCTTTTTTTCTTTTTTATTGACACTGGGGATTGCACCTAGAACCTCATTCATGTTAGGCAATCACTCTACCACTTGAGCAATGCCCCAGCCCTTTTGTTTGTACTTTTTGTTTTTACTAAGTTTCCCAGGGCTGCTCTGAAACTCGTGACCTCCTGCCTGTATCTTCTGAGTATCTGGAATTAGAGACTTGAGCCACCATTCCAGACTAGCATAATGCTTGAGATTTATCTCTTATGTCAGCAGTAGTTTCTTTTTATTGCTTAGTAATAATCTGTTGTATAGATATATCACAATTTGTTTAATCATCAGTTAGTGGACCTTTGAGTTTTCTAGCTATTGGCTGTTATGAATAATGTTGCTATAAATGTTCAAGTACAGTTCTTTTATAAATACATGCGTTTATTTCATGTGGCTAAATACCTAGGAGAAGATTGACTGGGTGTTATGTTAAGTACATGTTTAATTTGATAAGAAAGTAGCTTTACATAGTAGCTGTAGCACTTTCCATCCCTCTCAGCAACATGAGTCAGTTTTCCACATTCTTACCACATTTGTCATTACAATGTAAAAAATTTAGCTAGCCTGATGGATATGCTATGGTGCCTTAAGGTATTAATTTACATTTCCCACATCTTTTCTTGTGATTATTTGCCATTTATGTGTTCTCTTGGTCAAGTGTCTAAGTATGTTATGAGTTTCTCCTGAAGAGTCAGATAGTGTCTGAACACATTGTTATCTAAGATATGGACTTGGTGGGAATGACAATTTGTGGAATTTGCAACAGGCTTACTCATATAGTTGTCAAAAATGATGCCAGTTGTTGGCAAGAAACATCAGTTCTTCTCCACATCAGCTTCTCCATAGCTGCTGCTTTTATGCAGAGAATATAGTTTAAGAGAACAATTGCCACGTCTTATATTTCTTAGCCTTGGGTCACACAACAACACTTCCATGGTATTCCATTGATCACAAGTTCAGCGTTTACTTCCATGTGAGACTTCTATATAAGACTTTTTGAGTGTGGGCAGTACTGGGGTTTGAACTCTGGGCCTTGTGCTTGCTAGACAACTGCTCTATTGCTTGAGCCACACCACCAACCCTTTCTGCTTTTAATTACTTTTTACATATAGGGTCTTGTGTTTTTGTCCAGGCTGGCCTCAGGCTATGATCTGCCTACTTATGCCTACGTGTAATTGGGATTATAGTGTGTACTACTACTGCCTGTCTTGTTTGTTGACATGGGGTCTTCTTAAATTTTGGGGGGCTGGCCTTTGACCTTTATTCTCTGGATCTCTAACCTCCTAAGTAGCTGGGATTACAGATGAGCTACCATAGACATAGGTGCTGACATGAATGGTAAAAGACCAAGATCACAGGTAGGAGATTTTGGGGCCAGTCTTAGAAGTTGTGCATATTCTTTCCTGCTAACATGGAGGTGGTTAGAGAATGTAATTGAACTGAGTGCTCTGTAAGAAGAATAAATAGGTGTGATAAACATTTACCAGAAAGGTATTTAAACACAAGGTTTCTATAGTAAGCCCACCTATTCACAGATTTATTACATGCAGTTTTGACTGAGTACAGTCAAAATTTTTTTTAATCAAAAGAAATTTCAAAAGCAAAAGTTTAAATTATGTATTATGCAACTCAGTTGATATGGAGAAGCTTTCAGTCAGTCCTGCATTATTATAAGTTGTGTTTAAATCATTCCGTGCTCTGCTGAGTGCATCCCTACCCTTAATTTTGTGAAGATATGCCCCCTAAAAAGTAACTGGTGCCCCAAAAGCAAGGTGAAGTCCATATGGTTAATTGATGTGATAAAATGAAAATTTGAGATTTGTTGAATGGTGGCATGCCTTTAGTTGAAATTGGGCGACTTTATAGGAAAAATGAATCAAGCATCCTCAATATAATACTGAACTCTGCATATCCTAAGCATTTGTGGATTTTTCTCAGTGGTGGCCTTCTTGGAACTATATTATCTGTGGATATTAGGGGTTCACTATAATGTCATGCAAAAATGCCATTCCCTTTAGAACTAAATTGGGAGCGAATAAAATATAGAATGACAGATTGCACTTCATTGAGAATACATTATACAGGTTAATATCCTATAATTCTCTTTTTTGCTCTAATTTAGAAAAAAGTGTCTTCATTTCTGCTAACTTTGAAGAAGGATAAATAATGGGTTATTTGTTTTATGGCATATATTATATTAAATGTTTAATATTTTATTCAGAGAATTCTTGAGAAATAATCATTATCATCCTTATACTTCATATGAGGAAACAGACTAAAAATTTTTAAGTAAGTTATTTGACGTCATAAGAGTAATGAGTTAATTAAGTATAATATGCAGAAGCTATGTCAACCTTACCCTAAAGCCCTGCATATTTCAGGACACACAAAATGAAGACATTCTTATTTGATCCACTGAATTGATAAAGCTCCACTCTCAATTTCTTAAAAGTAGTATTTTTAACATTACCTTTATAGATCACATAGTCTATGTATTACACATACTTGATAATATTCATGTTCTAGATATTGTGTATCTGTCTAAAATTGTAGACTTTGGATAGAAAAATAAAATGCAGCATAGTACCAGAATATAACATGAAGCACTATCTTCTAAATGCATTGTTTAGGTTTTTAAATCATATTTGAAAGCATTATTAGAGAGTGATCTTAAGGATTAAATAAAGTAAATTATTTCAGCCAGTAGAGCATCAAATAAACTAAATTATTTCAGCCAGTAGCCACATGTACTTCTTTAAAGGACAGGTTGTAGAAAAATCTCTAGGAAGTCAAAATATTGTCTTCAGAAGTGTTTTAGAGAACAGGCAAACTTTAAGTTAATTTCCCATGAATTTTGCATGAGAAATTCCTCATTGTCATTGAGGGCATGGAAAGATATTTTATGATTCAGTGATAATTACTTTAAAGGTGATAAGATTTGTACTTTGTGCAGATGTGCCCTTTAGTGGAAGAACTATTTCTTCCTCCTACGCTCTTGGCTTTTTTTGAGGGGGGGGTGGTGGTGGTGGTGGTGGTGTTAGTACTTGGGTTTGAATTCATTGTCTTGTGCTTGCTAGGCAGATGCTCTACCATTTGAGCCAAGCCTCCAGCTCTGGAAGAGCCATTTACTTATGAAAAGGAACTTTAGTGGAAAACTGATATATTTAGAAGTAAAACTAATTGCAAACCAATTGAACTCACAGTTTTTGCTTATTTTTTAAAATTCTAATATTATATTTTATTTTATCTGATATGCCCCAAATATTAGTGTTTCAACATACAATAAAAATAAAAATTGTTGATAATATCAGTGACAGTTTTTTCCACTAAAATTCTGTAGTTCAGTGTATATTTTATACTTCTCAATATTGCAGTGCAGACTAACCAGTAGCCGCAAGTGGCTAGTGGTTACTATTTTGGAATGTTTTAGATTCTGCCTTCCATCACTGTAACAATTTTAGCAACAACAATAAAATATAAAAAATTACTACTACCTTCATTGACCACTTCCCATGTAATGGGTCCTGTGTTTTTATATGGATTACATGATACTCCTATCATGTGTGTGTTATTACCAGTCCCTTTTGTGGATAAAGATGTTGAGGCTAGAGAGATTAAGTAATTTGCCCAAGGTCATGCAACTTTTTAAGATGAATATCTAAAATTCAAAAACAGATCTTTTTTGACTCCAGTGCTTATCATGCCACCTTTCTTGAGTTGCTCTAATAACCTAACTGGTAGGCTTGCCATACAGCAGGATAGCTTGTTTGTTTGTTGAGACAGGGTTTCACAATGCAGCCCAGGTTGGCCTTGAACTCATAATCCTCCATCTTTATCCTCCCAAGTGCTGGGATTCAGGAGTGAGCCACCTTGCCCAGCCTCAGCAGGACATTTTGCTACAACTGTATCAAAGAGTTTCTTCAAATTATAATTCCATTATTTTATAATTATTGCCAAATAATTTGTGTCTCAAATATTCTTGACCTTCTGCCTGTTTTAAACCTATACTCCTCTGTCATCACATCCATGAGAAACTTCCCACCTTTCATTAGTTTGGAGTTTGGAGATGTAGGGTTGGATGAAGTACGGGGATGAATTAGGCACTGGGTGCCTACAGTTGGCTACAATTTATTATACATTTTATAAAGATTTAGAAGTGAGGAGTTCAGAGATTCCCAACACAAAGAAATGATACATGTTTAAAGAGATATAAATGCTAGTTTCCATTATTCCACCATTATACGTTGTAGGAACATAAAGTGCTAGGATTATAAAATGGTGTATAGATAAAGCATTAGAAAAGTTCATTTTTTTTAATATCAGAGGAGAGCTAAATTTAGCTCAAGGTTAATTTTTTACATACTCATTTTACAGAGCTGTCTTTTGCACAGCTGCATCAAAATGACACCTCGAAATGTAAGAAGAATGTAAAAAAAGAGATAGACTTGAGGTTAGTTTGGAAGTAAAATTAAGGAGACTTGGAAATGAACTGGATATCATTACAACAGAAAAGAAGCCAGTAGAAAGAATCAAAGGTTTTTTTCTTGGTTCCTAGCATAGATGATGATTGAATGATCTTGTTGCCAATAAATATGATAGAGAACAAAGAAGGAGAAAGAGTGGATTTGGAGGTGAGTGTAAGACTCATTTTGTTTCACACATTGGTTTTGAGTTTACTCTGAAACATTAAAGAAGAACTATTTTTCAAACATTAGAGATAGTCTTAAACTCTGAGAGATGTTTAAAGCTAGAGATGAAGGTGTGAGAGTCATGAGAGTGAAGCAATAAGGAAGGCTGAAATTATCTTAGGGAAAAATGTGGAAGGGATGGGTTAAAAGCAGACATTAGATCAGTAATGTTTAAGCTGTAGATCCAGGAAGAGAAAACCCTACCTAAAGGATCTGCACTAAAGTTGATTATCTTTCTAGGATAATTACTGTAGATTAACCATCTAGGGTTAATCTACAGAGCCAAGACAGTATAATAATGAGTGGGGATTCTCAATGACAGGGTGATCTGTGCTATTGTCATATGGAATAGAGAGGTTCAGTCATGTAAGGATCAAAACATGGTTACTGGATTTGGTTAACTTGAGAAGTTACTCAGTCTCTATGAAGATGATTTTAATAAAATGGGGAAAGAAGCTTCATTTGTGATAGATTAAAGATTGAGTAGAGGTGAGGAAGGGAAGAACAGTGTTTGAATTATTCTTTCAAGAAATTTGATGAGAGGGCTGGTGGAGTGGCTTAAGCAGTAAGAGTGCCTGCCTAGCAAGCATGAGGCCCTGAGTTCAAACTCCAGTGCCACCAAAAAAAAAAAAAAAAAAAAACTAACAAATTTAATGAGGAGATTGGATTAAAGTATTAGACTATTCTGGCCAAGAGAGGGCATTTTTTTAGGGTGTTGTAAGAGATTTGCCTGTCATTGTAGTCAAACAGGGGGAACTAAAAATAGAGAGGAGCTCACCCACTCAACTCTTAACTATACACTTTCCTGGCATGCTTCTGTGCTTTACAGATGGTATTTATTGCTTTTAGAAGGCTTTTTCCACTTAAGTCCACCTGAGTAAGCCTTTTCAACAAAGGCATGATAGCAGCCAAAAAAAAAAAAAAAAGTAATTTTAGCATAGTGACAGTTTCTATACTTAGAAATGTTTCAAAATATTTTTGATGACATTTTTTAGTAGGTTACTCAGGCAAATAGTATTTTAAATGTTTTTAATGCTCAGTAGATGAATTGAGGAGCTTGACAAATCCACTTATCACAGAGTATGATAAAAATGGATAAAATTGTCAAGAAGAACTATTTCAAGACTTCAGAAAGAGACCAAAATCAGACAACAAATTGAGAAACAATTTATTCAAGCAAAACTACTAAACTTTGTAGAGGAGGTTCATCACAGTAGAGTTGCTAATGTTTTAGCCCCTGAGGCTCTCCAATTCTGCTTACCACCACTGCTTTATTGTCACTGTGCTGTAAAAGCAGAAGCTTTGCCTTTACTGTTGCAGGACAGCTCAGACAGAGAAGGGGCACCAAAGCTTTCAGGAAGCAAGTTATTAAGCAGGCTGGCAGTGACAGTGGATTCACATCCAAAGGCAGAGTCCCTGAGAGCAAAGGGGGCCTTCCTTATATACCATTTAGAGCAGGTTATAGAAATGGGGGTACAGCTTGTCCCATACATGGTCACATACTATTTCATTGGCCATATTAACCTCTGGGGCGAGGTGACCCTTCTCTGGTCTCACCCCAGGTGCTACATGACATTCCTCAAATCCTTTTGTTTTTGTTTCACTGTTGCACTCGTCTCCCTCATTATCTCTCATTATCTCCCTTCCCCCTGTCTGCCTTTCTGCCACGTTACTACTGGGGGTGGGGGGAGGCTCACTTAATTTGGAGCAGAGCATGGAAAATCCTCACATTTCTGGAGCATTATTGTAAACAATAGTGGTGATTTTTATAGCAAGAGAATGAGAAGACCAGTGTTTCAGGTAGCATGAAATTATAATACTGGTTGAGAAAGCTACAGATTGGCCAAGATTTTATCAGAGATCTGAGGAATGAGTAGATCCTTATAAAACCACATACAGAGCTAGTGGTAAGGAAAGTTGTATCAGTATACAAGTTTATGTATTCACTCAGGAGAGACTGGAGAGGGTCCTGGCTAGTCATCTCTCTATGCTGTACATAAAGGCCTTGCACATAAACAATGGAGACATATTCCCAGAATTCTGTCTCCTAAATGGTTTTCCTTCTCTTTTTAAATATTATATTAAGAGAATCTTTTTTTTTTCTCTCTAGGTTGAGTAAATGACTAGATTCTGATTATCTTTTTTTTGTTTTTAAGGTACTGGGGCTTGAACTCAGGGCTTTCGCCTTGAACCACTCCACCAGCCCTATTTTTGTGAAGGGTTTTTCAAGATAGGGTCTCACGAACTTTTTACCCCGGCTGGCTTTGAACTGTGATCCTCCTGATCTCTGCCTCCTGAGTAGCTAGGATTATAGGCATGAGCCACTGGCACCCAGCCACAACCTAGTCTTCAGTTTACCCCTATCAGCAAGTGGCAGCTCCTAAACTCTAAATCTAAGAATCTAGAATCCAGCCTCTATCTGTTGGGGATATTTGTGTTCTGGATTATTGCCATACTTCTAAACTAGTTTCACACTTGTTCCCTTTTGTGTTCTACACACAAATCATCCTTTTGAAATTAGTTAGAGCATATTGCTTCTCTTCTTAAGTGTTTGGTAGCTTCTTTTTTTACTTAGCCAAAGTTTTTTTTTACCATGGTTTTCAAGGCCATACATAATCCTGCCGTGGAATTTTTACCTTTCTGATTTCATTTACTACCACTCTTGGTCTTACAAATTCCACACTTTGTTCTTTTGCTATTTTTTCCAACACTCCTGCCTCTGGTCTGTTGCACTTGCTCCCTGGACTGTGTCACTTTTCCCCAGAGAGCCATATTAATCTCTCCCTCTTTCTAGTCTTGAATGCTATCTTCTCAATAAGATCTTGCCTGCTCAATATGTACTACAAATAATAATAATAAATGAATGAAAGAAAAATAGTAAATGAATTCATAATACACAAATGACCAGTTTTATTTACAGTGCCTCAACATTATTCAGTATTTGGAAAGACTAGAAAAACACAGATAACATTTTTGAAATTGTATTTTAAAATATGAAAAACATAAAAATTTCAATTTCTCACTTATATGCAGTCCAGATATGAGTATGACATCACATTTCTGTTTTTTCTTTAGAATTTTTTTTCAGTTCTGTTCTTGACAATTTTTTCACTATTTGAGATGTCACTTTGTCTTTTGAAAAATCTATTAGCCATCATCTATGTAAAAACGCTGCAAAAATCACAGAGTAGGAAGTAATAGTTTCTTTTCTTTTATGGATAGGCGTTCATACATTTTCAATACACTTTATTATTAGTTCTGTAATTGACATTTCTGTCAACGCAAACATCAAAAGTTAGAACTGGAGGTGGCATAGAAATGTTTCCCCAGTGAGGGGAATTGGAGTATTCTTTTATTTAATTATTTTCAACAATTTGCCTGTCAAAGCAAAAGTGGAAGTTCAAGTCATTCTAAATTGTCTTGCCTTAGCCTGTAATTTAACTAAAAGGGGAATACGGATTTAAAATGACTAAAATTGCTCTTAATTTTCTGGGAAAGATTGAAAGTAAAATGAATTAAGGTATCTTTGCATTTTTTTCAAATGCTGTTCAAAAAATAAAGTGTGTTAAAAGGGTATTCATTTGAGAAATCTTCACAGAATGTTAAGTCCATCATTGCAACATTGTAGGGATTACTTTAAATTACCTTGTAACAATTATACATTTCCACATTCTGAATTGCCCCTGCTGTTGACACTCCAGGTTTACTGGTATTTCTTCGTATGAATTTTGAACAGACTTTCTGTTTGCTGACTTCGTACTTGCCTTTAGTTATGTAAGATGGATAGTAAGCTGTAAGAAACTATTTGAAAGCAACAAATGGCAAATATTGTAGGCTATCCATTAACATAAACGTTCATAGTAACATTAAATAAGCTTAACACTTGACTGTACATTTTAGGTTTATCATAATCTGCATTTATGTTTGTTTTTTTTTTTGGATTAGCTAAAATTTGTCCTCTATCTCTTTGTCTGTCTTAGACAATGTCTTACTATGTAGCTCAGCCAGGTCTGAAACTGGTGATCCTCCTGCCTCAGCCACCCAAGTGCTGGGATTTACAGGCATGTGTTGCCATTTAAGCAACTTAAAATGCTATCTTAAAAAAGTCTTCCCTATGATTTCAGTGTGTATTAGTTGTCTAGTACTACTTCTGACTCTTAACTGGAGAGCAAAATAGTCTCAAACTCAGAGGTTTATTTTCTTTTAAATTCTTAATTCATAATTAGAGAGAAGCAGTTACAAACAGCATTTGTTACAGAAACAAGTTTGCAAATGAAAATTATTTGTATTCAGATGGAAAAGAGGTAGAAGATACAGAAAAGAAATGAGATTCTTTTTTTAAAGAAAAAAATAATCATATAGCACTTGTTATATAGGGTACTGATTGAAGAACTGCTTCTCAAACTTTAACCATGCATCTGTGTTGCCTGGAGATTTCATTAAAAGTCTTGGGTTTTTTTTGGTGGGGGCGGGGTTTGCTGTTGCAAAGCAGGTGCTTTACTGCTCGAGCCATACCTTCCGTCCATTTTGCTCTGGTTATTTTGGACATGGGGGTCTCATGAACTATGCGTAGGCTGCAGTCCTCCTGATTTTAGCCTCCCAAAGTAACTAATATTGTAGGAGTGAGCCATCAGTTCTGGAACCTTATTTTTTAAGGTATAGCTTGGGGTCTGATCTGCATTTCTAAAAAATCTACTACCTCATGCCAGTGCTCTTTTTTGTATCACATTTTGTGTAGCAAGGGTTTAAATTGCTTACATATTAGCTCACTTAGTTCTCAGAATAACCCTATCAGATAGGTACTATTATTGTCATCATTTTACAGATGAAGAAATACGTTTCAATAATTATTTAAGCATACCAAATAGTATTTTGTTACCAATTGAGTACTTTCTATGTTATAAACTTTTTCAAGTGTGTGTGTATCCTGGGCAGAGAGAGGATGGGAAAGAAAGGATAGAGGAAGGAAAGGACTTTAAAATACTGCTTCATTCTTACATATTTATAATAGATGTTTGAATAAAAATGATTTTTAATAAGTGTCTTTGAAGAGGAAGAGTATTTGAGAAAGTGGAGGGAGAGAGTGTATTAGTTTTCTATTGTTGCATATCAAGTTACCAAAAAAAGTTTGGCATCTTGGAGCAATATATATTTATTATCTCACAGTTTCCATGAATCAACAGTATGGGTATAGCTTAGCAAGGGTCCTTTGTTTAGAGTCCCTGAGGCTTTGATCAAAGTTTTGGCCAGGGCTGTGGTCACTTCTGATGTGATTTTGGCAGAGTTCATCCCTTTACAGCTTAGAATTCATGATGGCTTGCTTTTTCAGAGCAGCAGGAGATCTCAAGGAAGAATAGAAAGCAGAATGGGTAGAATTTTGACATTTGGGAAAATATGAATATATTTTAATCAATTCCTGCAGCAGTATTTTTGTGCTTGGAATGTTTATTATTCTGCCTTTGTTGAAAAAGTCACTGGAATCTGGTATTTTATTTAAATAAGGTTCTTGAATTTGATAGATTGAAATCTGATTCAGATGTAAGCAGAATCTGAAGTATAGCTATGAGACAGACTTTGGGGTTGGAGATGAAGGTTGAAAGCAGGCAGTCGAGAGCCTTAGTAAAAACATGGAACAGTGTGTAAAGCAATGGAGAATTGTCAGGGATTTGAGTTTAGGGATGACGTGAGCAAAGGGTTGAGTTGGGGAGATTTAGCTGGAAGTAAGCTATGTAAAATGCAGCTAAGAGCTGAACAACTTCTGATATATACCTCTAACTTGAAGAGATAAAAGCCTCAATTAGGGTGTACTGACCTAGGAAATAGGGTATGACTGATTTTAGGGAAGTAATTGACAGGAGAAGATGACTGAGTCATACCTGTCTTTAATTGCTGTATTCACAGCGTCAGTGCTGGGTTAGTTTGCCCTGAAAGAGGGCCTATTTGTGCATGAATTAATTTTATTTATTTAGCAATTATTTGTGTACCTACTACATTTTCATTCTGACTACGTTTGTTTATGAAAGATGACAAAGATTCCTCTAAGGTTATTTATATTTTAGATAGCAATAAACATTTAAAGTCATTGTAGAAGTTAAAGAATACTGTGAAACATTACAGTGTTTCTCCTGACCCAAGAATAAGCAAGTGCCATATATGTTGCTTATACCCTAAATGCCGTGAGAAATTAAGCATGTAATTTGAGTCCTTGTTCTTTTTCCCTTTATTGAAACATAGGCAGTCTTGTGTCAGAAACAGCTGATTTAACCATTGTGTGCTTGAGTGTGATTAGATCCTGAATCAGCTAGACTCAAACATTTAATATTAATTTCCTCCTCTATGCTTTGTATTTTTAAAAATCAAAATAAAAACAGTAATGTTAAATTTATGAGTACAGTATAAGACATCATTTTATTCTACTCTCAATACTATATTATTTTTTATGTATATTTAAATACAACAGCTTCTAAAGAATAAAAATCCATAGCATTAAAAAAAGTTAATTATGTTATCAGGTTTCTATGTCTTATGCCAATAAAAATTATGTAGTTTTGAGGATAAATTGACTTTTTATTTTAACAAAGAATGTGTTTTAATAAATTCCTGAAGCAATATTTTTATGGTTGCACAGTCTATTATCCTGTCTTTAACTGGTGGGAAATTCACTGGAAAAAGCTAGGATTTCATTTGTTTTAAGTGGTAAGATTCTTGAATTTTGTGGAATGAAATCTTATTCTAACATGTTTAAGGTATATAGGAATGATTTCTGTTATATTCAAATTATACAATATATAGTCCTAAATTTTATCATGCATAAACATACCTTCTGTTTTAATGAAATTAATTGTTCTTTTAGAAAATGTGGTAGATTCTTTCAGCTGGGCGCAGGTTGCTTACATCTATAATCCCAGCTACTTGAGAGGGTGAGATTGGGAGGATCATCACTCAAAACCAGCCCTGGCAAAAGTTTGTGAGACCCTATGTCAACCAATAGCTGTGTGTAGTGGCATACACCTGTCATCCCAATTTTGTGGGAAGCTGAGATGGGGAGGATTGCATTTCCAAGCCATCCCAAGCAGAAGAAAATGTTTGCAGGATCCCATCTCAATGGAAAAAAGCTGGGTGTGGTAGCATGAGTTTATATAAGCTTTGGAGGGAAGCCTACAATACTAAGATTATGGTCTGGGCTGACCTGGGCAAAAGTGAGACCCCTATCTCAAAAATAACCAGATGGTAAAAAAAAGGTCTTGTCCTTTCACCTTTTACACTTTAAAAGCAAATAAAAATGAATAGTTACTCTGAAAGGATTTGTGGCTTGGCAAACTGAGGCTTCTGAGGTAAGGTGTTGTACAACCACAGCACCATGTCCTACCCCCAAGAAAATAAAAATGAAGAAAGAACAAAACATGTGGCAGAGCCCCAAAATTTAGCTCTTTACAGAAAAGTTATCTGACCCCAGTAGTTGTAGCATATTTGTGAATAGCTTTAAGTATGTTTTATATAATTTCTTGAAAATCTGTGATGTATACTGCTGTTACTATACTTTCTTTTGTGTACATAATATAGGGCTGCTTTATAGTTGAAGTTATTTTTGTTACGTTTTGCTACATAATAAGTCTTCTTTGTATTAATGATCTAAAATAAACTGTTCTTATAAAACTTATTCTTGGTAGAAACAATTTTTTTGCATTTTGAAATAACTTCAAGTGAAACAACTCAAATTTTCATGAGTTGAATTTATTATAGAAAATGTGTTTGGAAGGAAATATGAGATATAGCAACAGAAAAAGAGAAGTCTGCTAATGTTAGTAAGTGTTTCATCAGATATGTGGGGTAGCCAGTGCCCATGTTACTTACTTTTTAATTTTTGGTTTGTTTATTTAGGGAGCCTAAAAACTAAATTAAATTGAGGCTACAACTGTACTTTTGGTTGTTTTGGCAAGTCTCCAGCATATAGTTGAGACTGTGATAAATGGAAAATCTAACAAAAAAGCACAGCTTAAAAAATTTTTCTAATATTGTTTATAAGCTATTTCAAAGAGGATTGGTCTTTTGTAAGACTTTCAGGTTTGAAAGAAATTTTATCTAAAAGGTTTTTTTTTTTTTTTTTTTTTCTTGCATTACTGAGGACCTCAGGGCCTATATCTTGAGCTACTCTACCAGCCTTTTTTTTTTTGAAGGGTTTTTGTGGAACTGTTTGCCAGGGCTGGCTTCGAACTACAGTCCTCCTGATCTCTGTTCCTGAGTAGCTGGGATTACAGGCATGAGCCACTGTTGCCCTGATAAAAGATTTTTTTTTAAAGTAAGCATACTACATGAACTTTAAGTTTTAACTTTATAGTATGTTTAAGATTGTGAATTTAATAACTGTGATTTCTGACTTTGTATTTTACACTTTTAGAAAATTAAATAAGTGATCTTAATCACTTATTTGGTTATTAAACTTTCATAGGTTTGTTTTTTCTTGGTGTCCTTTAAAATTTTTCTTTTGGTGTTTTTATTTTACATTATCATCAAATTTAATTCATTTAGCACTTTGCAGATACACTATTTACATTATCTGAAACATTACTATTGTAAAGATACATTGTCAAGGATTAATTTCTATATTTCTATGTAATTTTGAAAATATTTATTTTAGAAGTCTGGAAATTAGTTTTGAATTAGTCAAGCCAGTATTCCATAAAAGTTATCCCTAGGTTTTTGCTTTTCTTTTGGTGGTTGTGGGGATTGAACCCAGGGCCTTGCATTCTACCACTTGGCCCTCCCTAGTTCTTTCTTAAGTACAGTTTTTATGTCATATGATTTACATGCAGCTCTGTTATTAAAATTTTTATGTCTAAGTATGTTTTCCTAGGTGTTTCAGTAAGGTATATTTTTTAATTTTTTAAAGTAGAGTAATAAGGGCTGGCAGAGTAGCTCAAGTGGTAAGAGTGCCTGGTTAGCAAGTGTGAGGCCCTGAGTTCAAAATCCACTGTTGCTCCCCCCCTAAAAATAGCCTAATAAAGGAGAGGATTGGTTTATAAACAGGCATGAGTTCTTAAAACCAAATGTAATAGAATAACCCCAAAGGGTTTTCTCTGAAATAAACTTATAATAGCACTTTCTATTTTTCTGTAGCAAATATTGTTGGTGTGTTTGTCATTTTCGTAGGCCCCAAAGTGACCACGCGGAGAGGAGTGATCTGGCCAAGAGATTCTTTATTGCCGGGTGGGAGAGGGAGAGAGCCAAGAGAGAGAGAGAGAGAGAGAAGGGCAGGTGCTTAAATACCCCTCAGTGAGACACGGCATGATCTGATTGGTTAGTCTACAGCCATACCACCCTGAACGTGCCCGATCTCATCTGATCTCGGAAGCTAAGCAGGGTCAGTCCTGGTTAGTACTTGGATGGGAGACCGCCTGGGAATACCAGGTGCTGTAGGCTTTTTTACAGCTAGGATGGGAGAGTTGTATGGGGAATGGGTTGGTCTGAGGAGCCCCTTGTGGAGTAAATCGGTAATGATTGGTTGTAACCCCAACAGGCTGGAAGTAGGGAGGGAGTGCTGAGGCTGGCATGGAAAGTGATGAGGGTCCTGTAAGAGGATCTTAATGGGAGGACAAGTTGCCAGAGAAAGAATGTCAGTGTCCCATACTTTAGAGTCCACTCCTGAAGGGAGGATTTGACTGGTGGAATCAGAGGGGCCATCCGTAGCCATAAGGGCGAGAAGGGGGATAGGCCTGAGGTTAAATGAGATGGGGGCCTGAAATTTGGTTAAAATATCTCTTCCCAACAAAGGGTGGGACATTGGGGCATGACCAGAAACTGACGGGCAAAGGGATGACCTGAAAAGGAGCAGGTAAGTGTGGGAGTCTTTCTGGGAAAAATGGTTTGTCCCCCTACCTTGACAATAGGGGTTTGTGATGGGCTGGTGGGCCCCCAAAACTCCATCAGTACCGAGAAAGTGGCACCAGTATCCAGGAGGAGACAGATGGGGTGCCCATCAACCAAAAGGCTTACCTTGGGCTCTAGAAACCAGATGGTAGTCACCAGGAGGGAAATCCCAAGGCCCCGTCAATCATCTGTTGCCAGCCCTATGAGGTCGGGACTGGAGTGAGAGCTTGGTCTGGCTCCCCGCCGGGAGTTGGGACAATCAATCACCCAATGTCCATGAGAATGGCACCTCGGGCAAAGCTGGGGTAGCAGCCTAGGGTTTGGGCAGGCTTTGGAGCAATGTCCCTCCCTCCCGCATTTGAAACGAGGACCCGAGGTGCCTTTGTTCAATGGATGTTGATTACCTCATTCGGTCAGAGGGTTTGGGCCCCGCATAGCCTGGGCCAACATTTGGCATTTTTGCCGTCTTGCCTTTTCATCCTGGGAGTGGAACACTTTGAAGGCGGTTGCCAGTACCTTGGTCTGAGGAGTGAGGGGGCCTCTATGGAGTTTCTTTAATTTTGCCCTAATGTCAGGGTAACTTTGGGAGAAAAAATAAGTCATAAGGAGTTGTCTACTGTCTGTGGATTCAGGGTCAATGTTAATGTATTGTTGGAGAGCCCTGGTTAACCTGTCTAGGAAGGTAAAGGGGTTTTCTGTTCTATCTTGGATAATTTCCTGGAGGTTTTCAAAATTAATGGCCTTTTGTGATGCCCGTTTTAGTCCTGCCAGGAGGCAGGTGGCAAATTGGTCCCGGAGGGTAAGTCCAGCCTGAGTGTTGTAGTCCCAATTGGGATCATGGTCAGGCACCGCAAGGGCACCTGTAGGGTGAGTGGGAGTTGTCTGATGGACTTCATCTGCTTACGTGCGAGCCTGTTACCAAACCCTTTTACGTTTCTCGGGTAGGAGGGTGTTAGAGAGAGTGATATATATATCTCATGGTAGGTTAGGCTGTAAGACTGGAGTAAATACTGAAATTGTTTGACATAGGCTAAGGGGTTAGTTGTATAGGAGCCCAGGCGGGCTTCGATTTGGGAGAGATCGAGCATGGAGAAGGGGACATGAACCCTGACAATTCCCTCTGATCCGGCTACCTCCTGAAGGGGTGCCAGGAGGGAAGGGGGGAAGAGGCTGGGCAGCGAGTGTGCATGATCTAGTAGCAGGGGGGGCTGAAGGAGGGGGAGGGAGGAGAAGGGGCGGAGGGTACAGTGGGGTTAGGAGGTGGCGGTGATGAAGGGGATGAAGAAAGAGGAAGTGGAGGAGGAGGTGCCGAGGGAGCAGTGAGGGTGGGGAGTGACGGCGATGAAGGGGATGACGAAGAAGGAAGTGGAGGGGCCATTAAAGATGGCGGAGTAGGTCACAGGAAGAGGAGGATTGGGTGGAGCCTGTTGGCGGTATGGAGGGGGCTTATCGGCCTGGTTGAAATCTGAAGAGAGGGTGGAGGTTGAGGTTGAGGGTTTCAGAGCAAGAAGTACATGTTTTGGCTTGCAGGTGGTGCAGAGAGCCAGATTTAGACGGAGGTATGAAAAAGCTTGGATATATGGAATCTCTCCCATCGTCCCGATCGCTCACAGTAGTTATATAGGTCCCGCAGGAGATTGGGATCTAAAGACCTGAAAAGGGACCAGTGACTTTGGTTGGTAAGTGGGCCAGATTTGAGTGCAAAAGCAGATCACATTTTTTGGTTTCACATCTGGGGTCAAACCCAAGGTGTCTAAATTATTGAGGAGGCATTTTAGAGGGGAGTCAGGTGACAAAGAGGAGGTGGCCCCCACGGTGGGAGCCGGTTGGAAGGATATGTGGAATCACGGGGCATCCCCGCGTGGCTCGAATATCCTGAGAATGGTACAAGGTGCACGAGAAGCAGTCGTCACTGTTCAAGTGGCTTGTAGGGCCCCTGGGGCCCGGAAGCTGTGGGTCACCGGCACTGGGCTTTACAACGAGGGGTCTCTGAGATCCACGACAAAATAGACCCAAGCCAAACAGAGGGAAGGGAACCCCCCTCTACTGTCTGAGTCCCAGACATAGCCGAAAAGGGGCAATGTTTAAACCCCAGAGACACTGAAAGGAGAGACCGCAAAGGGAGCCCAAGAAGGGTATGTGGACTCACCAAAAGGATGTCTGGTGTTGGATGCGAGTGAGGGCAATCAGGAGGATGAGTCCTGGCCAGTCACATTCTCAGGGTGGCCGTGGGGTGAGTCAGAATCAGGGTCCCACCAGGATTAGTGGGGAGACCCGATCTGAGTCAAGGCACCAAATGTAGGCCCCAAAGTGACCATACGGAGAGGAGTGATCTGGCCAAAAGATTTTTTATTGCTAGGTGGGAGAGGGAGAGAGCCAAAAGAGAGAGAGAGAAGGGCAGGGGCTTAAATACCCCTCAGTGAGACACGGCATGATCTGATTGGTTAGGATCTTATGGTTCATGCTGATTGGAGGTTGGGGCAGAAGAAGAATTCAAGCTAGACTTGAGGTAGGACTGTGACCCTGGGAAACAGAAGCTTAAGGGTGCTGTAAGAACCGAAACCTATTGGCGCCATTATTGCCAACAATTTAATTTTTTTCAAGTATATGAATCTATTAAAGTGGTTCTCTGAACTAGTGTTAATTATTGACTGTGAAAATTATGTACTTAATGAAATATTTGACATATTTAAATTAGTATAAAATTGTCTTTGTAAATCTAGTAGCTAATTAATGATTTGGAAGATAAGCAGCTTTGTCTTTCTTAGGAAAAAACCAGAAGTATGTGGATTTTTTCTTCTCTTTTCCTTTTTTATTATATAAAAATTTTAAGTATTTAAGTAGATGAATGTAAAACGGATCACCTCCTTCCCCTGCCTACCAATTCTATTTTCAGGAGAATTTTTAAGAAATATTTTATGAATCCTTTTCCAAAATGAGAATACTCTGTCCTATTGGCAACTTGTTTTTTTCAAGAAATAACTTATGACTTCTACATTAAACTATTTCTCACTCTTTCTAATTGCATAGTATTCTAAGCCATGGATACAGCGTGATTTATCCAGTTCTCTTGAGGATTCTACAAGCAGATTCCATTTTTCTGTTACAGATATACAAATATTATTGCACAATATAGTCTTCTTTGTATTGTGATGCATAAGCACATACTTCTGGAAATAGAATTGCTCTGGTTTTTGATAAGTATTGTTAACAGTGTCTTCCAGAAGATCTCTGTCCTTGCTCTCCAGTGTGGAAGAATCCAAGCAGGACACGTGGGTGTAGTGAGAATGAAGAGTTTTATTATAGGAAAAGGGAAAGGGATTACCTGCCACACCAGTGGAAAAGACAAAAGGGCTGTGGTTTATTTTAGGTTGTTTTTATACCACCTTAAACTTAGAGGCAAGGAGAGATTATGTGTCATTACCTGGCTCCATTGACCAGGGGAAGGAGCTGGGTGTAGTCCCATATACAACTATGTTGATTCTCAGATGCTCCACCCTTGAGGGAGGAAGTTCTCATTCTTTCTAACTTATTGTAATTAAAATGGAGTTATTAAGGTGAGTCAGGGAGGGGTCTCGGTCCCAAACTTTCCCTAATTCTAACTTGCCCCAGTACTAACAAATTTCTCTTCAATAAGACTGCAAACTTATGCCCTTCCCAATAGTACCTCTGAATACCCTCTCCCTCATGCCTTTTCAGTAGATATTATCAATCTTTTCAATTTCAATTTTAAGGGCTGGTGGAGTGGTGCAAGTGGTAGAGTGCGTGCCTAGCAAGGCCCTGAGTTCAAGCCCCAGTACTGCAAAAAACAAACAAAAACTCAATTTCAATTTTAAGCATTCTGATTTATAATATATAACACTTCATTTTGTTTATACTTCTGATTACAGGTGAGGTGAGATTGACCAGATTTTAAATGTTTATTTGGCTAGCTAATTTAATTTTAGGTAGATTGTGTGACTGTTAAACCTCTTAAGGACTGCTCTGCCACAGATTTAGTATTTGATCATGCATATAGTTGAGCAAAACATACAATTTGGTTTATAGTTCTACCTGCATGATAGTCTAAAGGGCAGCTGGAAAGAGGAGTGAGTCTAATTTTTGTTGTAGTGAAGAGAAAGAGCCAGGAGAAACCATTCTGTTTCTCTCCTCACACCCATTCCTTTTGGTTGTTTATCTGTTAAGTTGTCTGTATTGTTTTGAATTTCAGCATGGGGTACATTGCTATATACCATGCATCTACAGATGAAAACTAGGAGGAAGCTGAGAAATAATCCATTCTATTTGAGGGGAGGGTATTTTTGCCTTCCCTTAGAAATCTCTTTCTTCATCCTAGATGTTTATTGAGTGTCTGCTCTGCCAGCACTGGGGCTGCTGGTTGTAAGGAACTGCCAAAACAAAGACCATGCCACGTGTAGAAAAGAAAGATTTATTGAAAGCTCAGACTGCCAGGCTGACCCTCAGGTTCAGAGTGCAGCAGCCTGGGTAGATTGGGTTGTGGGCATCATAGGAGGGACCATCCATCAAAGGGGAGAGGGTATCTGTTTCAGAGAACAACTGGGTTGTTGGGCCCTGATTGCCAGTAATCACCAGGTGGAACAGCTCTGTATGTACAGGTAGTTGAAAAACAGGAAGTTTTCTGCAGTTTTGCAAGCAGGGAGATTTTGCAAGCAGTTATGGATCATGGGACCTGATTTTAATGATAGCCTCAGGACTTTCCACACACCCTATGGATGTCAGGGACCTAACATTCCAGCCTTTTGTTGGTAATATGGGCGCCAATCAATCTGGTTGCTTCCTGCTGAGTGAGGGGCATAGGGGAGGGTCCGGCTGGAATGTATGAGGTCCCTGGGGACTGGAGGTGGGCAGTTTCCCTTAGGCCTTATTTGAAGATAAGGCCAGTTGTTGGTAGGCTGGAGAGGGTTGTAGTAGCATCTGGCGAAAAGTCTGTCTGCTGAGCTCCCCTAGGCAATCCTGGAGGCATCTAAAAAGGCAAGGGATGATAAAGAGTAGGGAGAAAATGTCTGCCAAAGGTCACAACTGACAGAGCAGGCCTTCGATATATCAAAGGTAAGAAAGATAGAAGATTGGCATCCCTTAGTTAGACACAAGGTGGAGTTAAGCAGAGTCTGTGGGTAAAATCGTTCTGCCAGTCTTCTCCAGGTCTAGAGTCCTGGAGCTGGTGGGCTGAGAAGATTGGGGGTGGTTTGAGACTGCCCTGAGGAGGGACCTGGGCACTCAGGAGGTGCCATCCCTGTGATTTTGGTGTGACTCCCAAGTTGGTGAGTTTGGTTCTCTCTTCTGGAGTATATAGAGGGCTGACTCTTGGGAAGGTTATGAAGGTACCAAGGGAGGAGTCTGGGTGCTGGTCCTCTTTGCTTCCTTACCTGCAAAGGCATTTCCTTGGGCTGTTTCTGTTGTTTCTGGTTTGAGTCCCTTGCAATGGATAACTGCCAACTTAGTGGTAGGTAGAAGGCTTTGAGTAGTTTAATGATTAGTGACCCACTGGTAATGGGAGTTCCCTTAGTGGTGAGGAAGTCCCTTTCTTCCCATAAGATTCGATGGTGATGTATAATGCGATAAGCATATTTGGAGTCAGATTAAATGTTAACTTTTTTGTCTTTAGCTAAAGTGAGGGCTCTGGTCAGAGCTATAAGTTCTGCCTTTGGAGAAGTGGTACCCCAAGGGAGAGGGCTAGATTCAGTAACTTCCATAAGGGACACTATAGCATAGCCTGCACGTCTCTTGCCCTCTGAGTCTAGTGAGCAGCTGCCATCTATGAACTAGGAGACATCAGGATCAGGTAAGGGTGAGCAGGGTAGATGAGGTTGACAGTGTGTAAGAGTTTCTAGAGTTTCTAAGCAGGAGTGTTCTAAGGGCGTGCCATCAGGAAACAAGGTGGCAGGATTAAGGGGAGGGCAAGTCTGTAGGGTAACATCTGGATTTTTAATAAAAGTGAGATGGAAAAGCTGTAATCTCAAGGGAGACAGGTTGTAGAGATAGCATTGGGACATGAGGTCAGTCAGTCGGTGGGGGACAGGATAGTTGTGGGTCTCCCAAAGGTGAGTTCGGAGGCTTCCTGGATTAGCAGGGCTGCTGCAGCCAAAGCATGCAAGCAGGGCTGCCAGCCTTTGATAACCAGGTCAAGCTGTTTGGATAAGCTGGCTACAGGGGAAAAGGTGGGACCCTTCATGTGTCCCAGCACTCCTAAGGCTATTCCTGCTCATTTAGTGACATACAGTTTGAAAGTGTCTTCTAGATTTGGAAGAGAGAGAGCTGGGGCCTGAAGGAGGTCCTGTGGGAGTTTGAGAAAGGGCTCAGTTAGAGCCTCATAGAGAGGCTGGGCCAAGAGAGCAAAATTGGGAATCCATGTCCTGAGGTAGCCAGCCAGACCTAGGAAGAAAGGTACTTCTCCTTTTGTGGATGGGACCACTCATGATCTTATGTGGGCCTTACTGTCTACCGTAATTGTTCTGGAAGTTGGTGTACCTGAGGCTGGGAGAGTTGAGCTTTTGAGGGTGAAACATGATAGCCCCGTTGTGCTAGGAAATTGAGTAATAAGACAGTATGGTTTTGAGAGCAGAGGGTTGGGCTACAGAGGAGGAGATCATTTACATACTGGAACAGAGTACTAGGTTGGAGGTCAAGGGTAGATAGGTCCTGTGCCAGAGCCTGGCCAAAGAAGTGGGAGCTATCCCGGAAACCTTGGGGAAGGACTGACCAAGTTAGCTGTTGGGCCAGTCCTGAGGCCCAAGTAAATGCAAAGAGATTGTGACAATCTGGGTGGAAGGAGATAGTGAAGAAGGCGTCTTTGAGGTCAAGAACAGAAAAGTAAGTAGTGTTTGTGGGGATGCGAGATAGTAGCATGTAGGGATTGGGAACCATGGGATGGGTAGGAAGTATAGCAGAGTTAATTATTCTTAAGTCTTGAACCAGTCTATATGACCCGTCGGGTTTTAGGACAGGAAGGATAGTGGTGTTAAAAATAGAGAATGTGTAAGCTAAAGAATTCCCTTATGTAGGAGCTTATCAATGAGGGGCTTTAAGTCCCACCCATGTTTAAGAGAGAGAGGGTATTGAGGTCTACTTGGATGTGAGTTGGGGTCTTTGAGATATATCATGACTGGTGTTTGGTGGGAGGTGACAGAGGGGAAGGAAATATCCCAGATAGTTGGGTCAACAAGATTAGGGGGCAAAGGGAAAGAGTTTCGGGCCAGCAAAGGAGGACAGTTGCTAAGTACCATCAAAAAAGGGACATGGGAGTGGTCTGGTGTGGTGGACGGGGGTCTAAAGGAAAAGGTGAAGTGAAATTTGGAGAGAAGGTCCCTTCCCAACAGAGGAGTGGGGCAAGAGGGCAGGATAAGTAAAGAATTTGTAAAGGGAAAACCTGATATATGACATGAAAGTGGGCCAGTAACTTTTGGCTGGTGGAGGAGACCGTCCACCCCCACCACAGAGATCTGTGAAGGATAAAGCTTACCCGAAAAGGCAGGTAGCACCAAGTAGGTAATTGAGGCCTACCTGCTACTTGGACTGTTACCCTTGGCTCCTTCGAGGTGATCTTGAAGGGGGCCGAAGTCCCAGGACCGTGTCAGTCTTCTGCCACGGGGTCCAAGAGGTCTGAGAGGCCTTTAGTCTGGTGGGAATGGGGATAGGAGACTGATCTACCTTGTGGAGGCAAAGAGGGGCAGTTGACCCTCCAGTGTCCATTCTGGCCACATTGTGGACACGGTCCTGGCAGAAGGTGAGGTGAAGGGCAGGTTTTTTTTGTTTTCCCTGTGTCCCATCTGGTTGCATTTGAAGCAGGCCCCTGGAGGCATGTGTTGGCCAGCCCTTTTTGAAGACAGAGGAGGTGGCCTCAGGGCAGCTGCCAAGAGCTGGGCTTTACGGTGGTCTTGGGCCTCCTCTCAATTGTTAAATACCTTAAATGCCATTTTCACAAGATCTCCTTTGGTGGGTTTGAGGGCCATCCTCTACCTGTGTAAGTTTTTTCTGAATATCAGGGGAGGATTGGGAAATAAAGTGGGAGTTGAGAATAAGCATTTCTGATCTTGAGGAAGGATCAAGCTTAGTATAGTGGGTTAGGGTTTCTGTCAGGCATCCCAAAAAGTTGGCAGGGTTTTCAGTTGGACACTAGATAGCTTCTCTAAGCTTATCAAAATTAACTGCCCTGTGGGGAGCAGATTGAAGCCCCGCAAGGAGGCAGGTAAGCATATAATTTCGGGCAGACAGCATGGAGGGATCTTGATAGTCCCAGTGTTGGTCCTCACAGGGCACTGCTGTGGATCCCACCGGGAGAGTGAGATCAGTGCGATGTACATCATTGGCATATGCCTGGGCTGCCAGCCAAACTCTTTCTTTGTCATCCGAATTTAGGGTAGAGGAAAGTATGACATATATGTCATGCCAGGTCATGTCATATGCTTGGGTTAGATATTTGAATTCTTTAATGTATATAGGAGGCTGTATCATTAGAGAAGGAGCCAAGCCTTTTCTCTATCTGTGAGAGATGAGCTGTGGAAAAGGGCCTGTGGACCCTGATAATACCATCAGCTCCTGCCACCTCCAGGAGAGGGTATAGATGGGCTGGCTGGGTTTGGGAAGAGGTGTGGGAACACATGTGAGATGCTGGCGGAGAAGAGAAGGGTGAGGATGTAGGCGGGGTTTGGGGAGATGGAGATTTGAGGGAGCCAACGGTGCAGGGTCAACAGTGACCACTGTGGAAGGGGAATACGGTGGGGGGGGTTAGGCAAGCCGGCAGGGGATGAGGGAAGCAGTGGATCACAGCAGTAGGAGGATGGGGTAGAAGAAGAGGTTGGTCGGTGAGAAGAGGAGCTGGGAGGTGGGTGGACTGAGTCAAGTCAGGTCACAAGTAAAGGAGGAATCTTCTGAAGGGGGGTCAGTGGGAGGGAGAGACATAGACTTTGAGGGGGGTTTGTCACGGGCGAGAAGAATTTGGAAGGTGTGGCAAGATTTAAGAAGGGAGGGTCGAGATTGAGAGAAAGAGAGAGAGAGGGAGAATAGGAGGGAGAAAGAGAGGGAAAGATCGAAGGTAGAAAAAAGCTTGCATATATGGGAGCTTGGACCATTTCTGTTGCGGTGGCAGAAGGTGTCTAGGTCAGTAAGGGTATGGAAGTCAAAAGTGCAATTTTCAGGCCATTATGACTGATTATCTAATTTGTATCGAGGCCAAACAGTATTACAGTAAAAGATTAATCACTTGGGCTTAATGTCCTGTTGGAGACCGAGGTGGAGAGTTTGATTATGAGAGAGAGAGAGAGTGGGAGAGAAGTAGGTGCCTTGGTCTGTTTACTCTTCAGGTCAATATAGATCTAGGTGAAGATCTAGTCTCCTTTAAGTGACTGAGACAAGGAGAGCAGAATCATCTAGTTGCCATTTGGTCAAAGTAATCTGGGAGGGGCTGTTGAGCTCTCACCCTAGGCAGAGGAAAAGAAGACAGGGAGGGAGAGTAAGAGAGAGAGAGAGAGAGAGAGAGAAAGAGTGAGAGTGATGGGGAAGTGTCACCTGAACGGGTTCCCAAGGGTGGGTGTCCTCGGCCTGGGTCACCATCCATAGAGAATGCCCAACTGGTTAGCCAGGCGTCCCCTTGCTAAGTGGTGGGTGCCCCAGCAGGCGTAGGAGGCATACCTGGCATAGCAGGCATACCTGGCATAGCGCTACGACTTCCAAGACCAAGAGAGCAGGCAGCCCCGAGAAGGGTGACACTTACCAAGTTCGAAGAGAGGAGTAGATTAGATGGAGAGTAGTGGAAGGGAGTCTAGTTGTGGGTGGGAGAGCCAGCAAGGCCAAATGATCCGGGATCCGAAGTCCATAGGCATGTGGGGTCACTTTGGCAGTCTGGGTCTGGGAGAGGGCAGGACACAAAAGCCAACCAGGACAGGGCCATCCTGTTAACCTCTCCCACCAGATGTAAGGAACTGCTGAACAGAGACCGCACCACATGTAGAAAGGAAAGATTTATTGGTGGCCAGACTGTCGGGCTGCCTCTTTCAGGTTCATAGTGCAGCAGCCTGGGTAGATTGGGTTGTGGGCTTTATAGGAGGGACCATCCATTAAAGGGGGGAGGGTATCTATTTCAGAGAAAGCTGGGTTGTTGGGCCCTGATTGTCAGTGATCACCAGGTGGAACAGCTCCGTATGTACAGCTAGTTGAAAAACAGGAAGTTTTCTGCAGTTTTGCAAGCAGGGAGATTTTGGAAGCAGTTATGGGCCAGGGGACTTGATTTCAATGATAGCCTCAGTACTTTCCACCCACCCTATGGACATCAGGGACCTGACACTGGTCACCCAAGCCTGCCTCATCATTTATGGGTACTAGCTTTATTTAGTGTGGTGGCAATAAACAAGTATGTATTTATATTAGACAAGATATCTTAATCATGCTTCAACTAACTTAAAAAACTACAATGTTTTGAAGAATGACCTGTAGTGAAAGCTGGGGAACAGAGTTTATTGGCAACCTTAAGGTGCCTAAAAGTGTGTTGTAGTTGAAACTTAGAGACAGCTCTCTGTAATAATAGCAATGATAGGAGTTAACTGTTATTGACCATTTCTACATGCCTGGGATTATTGTCAGTATTTTATATCTGTCCTACATAGTGTTTTGAAGTGAGACTTCCATGGCCTTTGGAATTTTTTTCCCTTAAGTAGTGGAAGGTCTATAGTTATGCAGATCCCTTTCTTCTTCAGTGACCTTGTATAGGAGTGGTTGTGTTGGCTGTGACAGTGGAGTCTTGTGATCTGAAGACTTTCCAATTCTTTGTGTCCCACCAGGAAGAATCCATGGCAGAACATGTGTGTGTAAATGGAGTTTATTTAAAGTTAGGGAAGAGGACTACAAAAGGGAGCATGGTGGGGGCCAGGTGGAATCTGGTGGTGAAAGAGAATTTGCTTCTGTTCTCCGGGTGCTTTTAAAATTTATGCTAACCTATGTGAAGGGAGGAATTAGGTGATTCCTATCCAATGGGCTGTGCCCAGGCTCAGTGAGGGTGGTCCCTGGACCAGGCATGGGCAACCTACAAACATATACAATATTGAGTCATATATTTTTTATGAGTCTCAAACTTTCCCTAATTCTAGCCTGCCTCAGTTGAATGGCCAATTTAGCTTTGCCCTTCTTGTCATAATGGGCAAAAACCTCTGAAGTTGTTTTACCTCAGGTATTTTGTCTCAGCAATGAAAAGTCTTACTAATACACATATGTTATTCATTTTCATGAATGATGTTTTTCAAGGCACACAATGAATTCTCAACTGGGGATGTTACCAGAGGGGTGGTCTGTGAAGACTGGTCAAAAGACTCCTAGGCACTTGCATTCTGAGAGAAGAATTCAGGCAAGACATGAAAGTGATAATAAAGTTTAGTAAGGGAAAGGCATTGCAAGAGAAAGCAGTGGTGGACCTGGCCAGGTGGGACAGAAGAGCTGTTCTTTGTTTCAAAGGACCTTTATAAATTGAAAGGGCAAATGGCAGGAAAAATCTGGGCAGTCTTTGTAGGATGGGCTTGAGTGATTGATAAGGTCTTGTCACACAACATAGGGCACTCTGCATATGCAGTTATGCTAGGTCACAGGTATTTTAATTACATGTCTTACCTGAGAGGTGATCAAGGGCCAATTCCCCGAAGGCTTCCGAACTTACAATGCAAAGGATTTACATTTATACACCATGGTGATAGTGATATAGCTGCATATATTTTAAGTGAATCTTTGCATTAAAAGAGACCTTAGAGTCATCTCCTGCTTGTTCTCTTAGAATTCTCTTAGTATCTGGTGGGTAAGCTGGTGGATATCTCTGGAAACAGACTGAGTGACTGATTCACAAAGCAGTTAATTCTTCCTTTTGGTTATTAATAATGAGAAATATGTATGAAACACTTTGTGAATTATTTACTTACTTGTGATACCAGCCCTATAATGTGGCATTTTATCCGTTTTTCAGGAAAGAAAATGGAAACTTAAGCAGCTTGTTCAAGGTCACATAGTTTGCAGATATTTTTCTTGCTAAAACCTTTTCTTAGACCTTGCTTGTCATGTACTGCCCATTTCAGGTTGGTTCTAGATAAGGCAGCTTTCCGCTGTTTATCATTCTTATGCTTGGCTTTGAGTAGGAGGCAGAAATTGTTGGTAGCAGCAGTGACTCCCAAGTGAATGTCTGTGGTCAACCCTGAGGAGTAGGGTGCTGGTTGCCTAGGTTGTCTTTATACGGTCACTGTGGGATCATGAAACTGTTTAAAAATTGGAGCCTGACAACAACTGAGGCATTATTTATTTGCATACAGAATATACGTAATATTTGCCAGTTGCATTTAATTATACTGAACTATTATTTCACATGTAGTTATGGAAGCTGAGACTCTGAGATTAATAGTGTTAGGACCAGAATCTAGGCTTCTGATTACATTATAATTATGTTCTGTAAAGAGTTAACTGCTTTAGTTAGCTGGAGCCAGATTGAGGGTTTATTAACTACTTGCACAAAGACTACAAAGCTAATTCATATGTCATTCTCTTTAGTAGCAGTTGGTATCTAGAAGGAGAGAGGTTAATTTTTCATTTGGAGAAATTATAGCTCTTATCACACCAGGTGTATGTGGTATTCTAATGATTTGAATATATCTTTGAGAGCTGAGTGACAGATTTCTTATAAATGCAGGAAGGTTGCTGAGCTTTCTCAAAGTAAATATTTGTTGAATATATGTTAGCAGAGTATTATAGAATTGAGGACTGTTAATGTTTTCATTATCATATGAACAGACTCAGGCAAACTGTTTAGTAAAAATTCTAAATGGTATCTACTTGAGCATATTTAAATTTTTATAATATTAAATACCACTCAGTGGTATTTTAACAGTACAACCAAAATTTGAAAGTAGTTAGCACATTCTTTTGCCTTTTCTGTCTTATACAGAAACCACAAAGAGATTTTTTTTCATTATTCATTTATTCACATGTGCATATATTGTTTTGGTTGTTTCTCCCCCTGTCCCCCCACCCTTTTGCCCCTCCCCCCCTCACTTCCAGGCAGAACCTGTTCTGCCCTTATCTCTAATTTTGTTGAAGAAAAGACATAAGCATAATAAGGAAGACAAAGCGTTTTTGCTGGTTGAGTTAAGGGTAGCTATACAGAAAGATTCTTAGCATTGATTTCATGTACAAATGTGTTATAACCCATGTTGACTTATCTCTAGCTGATGTTTACACTGGTTCCTGATCTCCTTCTCATGTTAACCTCTGTCACTTTAAGGTTTCTGTATTAGTTCCTCTGGAGTGGGGACATCAAATGTTTTCATGTTTTGGGTTTTCTACCTATTCCTATATCTCCCGTGTATGCTCTCCCCTTGTCATGTGATCCAAGTCCAACCACATTACTGCATTTGCTGTAGATCTAAAGTCCGCATATGAGGGAGAACATACGATATTTGGTCTTCTGTGCCCGGCTGACCTCGCTCAGAATGATGTTCTCCAGTTCCACCTATTTACCTGCAAATGATAAGATTTCATTCTTTTTCATGATAGAGTAAAATTCCATTGTGTACAAGTACCACATTTTCTTAATCCATTCATCAGTAGTGGGGCATCTTGGCTGTTTCCGTAACTTGGCTATTGTGAATAGTGGTGCAATAAACATGGGTGTGCTGGTGCCTATGGAGTAACCTGTGTCACATTCCTTCGGGTATATCCCCAGGAGTGGGATTGCTGGATCATATGGCAGGTCTATGTTTAGATTTTTAAGAAGTCTCCAAATTTTTTTCCAGAGTGGTTGCACCAGCTTGCATTTGCACCAGCAGTATACTGGGTTCCTTTTTCCCCACATCCTCGCCAACACATGTTGTTGGTGGACAAACAGATTTTATATGAGAAAAATAAGCATTTTAGAGTTTTTGTGTCTCTTCAGAAATGTCTGATCATAAACTGTCTAATAATCTTTGTAATCACTTTTCTCCCTGCAATTTTCTGTTTTTGCAATATTGGAGGTTTGAACTCAGGGCTTTTAGGTATTTTTTTGCTTTTTAGGTATTTTTCAAGTAGGGTCTCACATTTTTGCCTGGGGCAGACCTCAGATTCCATCCTCCAATCTGTGACTTCCCTTGTATTTGGGACCACAGGCACCTGCTGCCATACCCTGCTGTTGGTTGCCCAGACAGCCTCAAACTACAACCCTTCCATTCTTCACATCTTGAACCTGGGATTATAGACATGAACCACCACCAGTGGCCTTAATCTTTCTATTTATTTTTTTAGTGGTGCTGTGGTTTGAACTGAGGGACCTTATACTTGCTAGACAGGTGCTCTACCACTTTAGCCATTCCTCCAGCCCTTTTTTCCTTAGGTATTTTTCAAAGAGGGTCTTGCCTCCCTACCCTCACCCCCACTGGCTGGCCTCAGATCACAATTCTCCTACCTTCATGCTACCTCTGAGGTAACTGGAATTGTAGGCATGAGTCACCATTCTGAGCCAAAAGTAAGATTTCTGTTGAGTATTTATAATGGTCATTCTATCTGATTAGGGGATTAAAATTCTCAAATTTAGCTTATAAGGTTTTGAGTTCTGTTCTCACTACTTTTCTTTTAAAGAGGATGGTATTTTGCATTAGGATAATAACTCTTAATTGTAGAAATATATGGGAGGTTCCCTATCCCCTCTCTTTCCCCAAGTATGATCAGCAACCAGGTGTTAGAGCAAAGGAGTGTAAATATGGATTGTGGCTTGAATTTAATGAAGTGTCTGAACTTCACATAAGTCATATTTTGTGTGCTAGCCTTTATCATTTTTTTTAAAGGAAAGTGTAAGTTGTAAACACATTCACAAAAAATTACTATATCAAATGGCTTGTGATCTTTTCCAGTTGAAGTAATAAATATAGAGTAGGAATTTTCAATTTGTGAGAGTACCTTGTTACCTCAGGGCTATATGTCCCCAGTTAAGAATTATTTGTGTGCATTAAGCAATCTCATTCATGATAATGAGCTAGATATGTGTATTAGACTTTTTTTTGCTGAGACAAAACACCTAAGCAAAACAATTTAAAGGAGGAACGATTTATTTTTGTTAGTGGTTTTAGTCAATCATGGTAGGGAGGGCAGAGCAGTTCACATCATGGCAGACAGGAAGCAGAGAGGGAAAATGGCTGCATTGGCTTGCTGTCTCCTTCCCCCTTTTTATTCCATCCAGGCCCCCAGCCCATGGAATGGTGCCCCATCCACATTTAGGGCAGGAGTCTCTCTCTCAGTTAATCCTCTCTGGAAATAGCAAAGACACACCCAGTAATGGGCTTTCCTGATCTTCTAGATGTTTCTCAGTCCAATCAAACTGACAATCAAGATTAACCATTATAATACGTAAACAAAATAGAAGTAGAAAAAGTTAGCTATGTATCGCCTGTGTTGAGGTTGAATGGCTCTCAATCCAGCCATGAGTATATGAAAGACATACAGGTGCATTTTCACTATTACACTTAGGTGTAATGCACCTAAGAAGTGTACAGAGCAAATTGGTCTTCTTTTATTCACAGTGCTGACTATAAGTACATTTTGGTTCTTGCTAAGGGTCTCAGTTTTGAAGCCTGCAGTACATATCCTGTGAAAAATGAGACAACTGGAAATCAAGACAGTCCCTTAAAGAAAATATTAGTGAGTTATTCTTCTAGGATTTTCAAGTATGATTCCTAGGTCAGCTCAAATCATAAGGTAGACACTTATAACTTCTCTGTTATTTAGTAGGTTTTATCAAACTTGTAAAAGTTTAATAAAGTTTTTGTGGGCATCCACTACTCT
Organism: Castor canadensis; assembly: GCF_047511655.1. Classification (NCBI taxonomy): domain Eukaryota; kingdom Metazoa; phylum Chordata; class Mammalia; order Rodentia; family Castoridae; genus Castor; species Castor canadensis. Next base: position 88,424,476 of record NC_133396.1, on the reverse strand, counting down.
GCTAAGTGCTATGCACAGAAAGATAAATAAGACATGACTCATAGAAATACAACATAAATTGATAATTTTAACAAAATACAGTTAGTGCAGTAGTAAGATATAAACAGGGTACCACGTGAGCTAGACTGCTCTAGTGTGCAGAAGTTCAGGGAAGGTTCTCACAAGTTAAGCCCTGTAATTAACGTATGTGTTTTCAGACAGATGGGCTTGGATGTTGCAGTGAGGGAGACCTGCTGGAAGAAGTTAGCAGCACTGTGTGTTCAGTAAACACACAGCTCATTGTAAAGGTGGGATGAAAGAAGATAAGATTAGAGACACTGCAGAGGTTGTAATGGAGGGCTTTTTTTTGCCAAATTTTGTTGTATTCTCTGCTTTAATCAAGCATCATATAAGAAATATCCTAAAGAGATGACAAAAGGTAAGGACATGATTTATTATATTATTCTGGTGTTTTACATAAAGTCCTAGGAGATCACTTACTCATAAATTATTTTTTAACCTTTTATCAGTGAGCTACATGTCAGTCGAATGTAAAACCTTTCTTTTTTTTTTTTTTTCCTTTGCTTTATTTTTGGAGAAGTTTAAAATCTCAGTTTTTTATTTACCTGTTGCATGTTGCTTTAGCTTAGGTGTGCTAATCAAAGCTATCTTTTTCATCCCATCTTAATCCCTTCATTATAGCATATAACATAAAAACCTCAAGAACAGGAAACATCTTTCCTCCCTCCCTCTCTCCCTTCCTCCTTTCCTTGTCTCCCACCCTTTTTTCTTATATTTTTCCAGGTAGGGTCTTGAAGTTTTGCCCATGGGCAGTCTCAGATCTTGATCTTCCTACCTATGGCCTCTGGTATAGCTAGGACTACAGGCACACATCACTGTACCTGGCTTAGTGATTAGTATGGGAGTCTTGCTAACTTTTTTGCCTGGGCTGGTCTCAATTGCAGTCCTCCTGATCGCCACCTCCCAAGTAGCTGGGATTACAAGTGTGAGCTGCTGCACTTGGCTATTTTTATTTTCAAATGTTTTCTTAATTTTTTCGAGATGGAGTCTTGCTAAGTTACTCAGGCTGGCCTTGAACTTCAGACTTAAGTGAGGTGCTCTCCTTGGCCTCTGAAGTACTAGGACTGCAGGTGCATGCCATTTTTTTTAAACTTCTGTCTCAAATTCTTTTTTATAGATCAATAAGGTGGGTATAAATAAGAAGTATAAATACCATTTGTAATATGAGCCCCACATACCTAATCTCTTAGACTGTCAGTTTCTTGATATATAAAACATGACATTGTAATGATAGTTACATTCACTGTATGCTAGGGACTTACAGCTTCTCTCAAATGGATCTTTCTTAGTGCCATTGTATGTGGTGTTCCTCATTTGGAAATTTCTTTCATCAGAACCTTATGAGCTGACATTCTCTGATTATTTTAGATCTCTGCTCAAGGACCTGCTGTTATATTCTTAGAGGCTTCCTTGATCATTTGTAATCTTTAACTAGTCTCTTCTTTCTTATTTTTTTTTTCTGGAGAGTCTTTACTTACATATTGAGTCAATGTTATTCTTACAATCATCTTGCTCTAACTGTTCTTTGAACACACCATTATAATAATTTTTTAAATGCTGTATTGCATACATGGTACTTTTTATTCATCTTTTGCTCCTTATAGAATGAGTTCCTAATAGGCAGATTATATTTTATTCTTTTTTTTTGAGTTTCCATTGCCTAGTATGTGGCAAATGCTAAATAAATATCTGTTTAATGAATGAAAATTTCTCTGAAATGTTAGATTCAGAGAACAATAAAATACTATGGCGGTTTCTCAAAAAACTAAAAAGAGAACTGCTGTATGATCCAACAGTACCACTCCTAGGGACATTCCTGAAGGAATGTAACTTATGGTACAACTGAGACACTTGCATACTGATGTTTATTGCAGCATTGTTCATGATAGCCAAGCTATGGAAACAACCCATATGCCCCACAACTGATGAATTGATTAAGAAAATGTGACACACACACACACACACACACACACACACACACACACACACACACACACACACACACACACTAGAGTTTTATTCAGCCATAAGGAAGAATGAAACCATGTGGTTTGAAGGTAAATGGATACAGTTGGAGGACATCATGTTAAGTAAGCCAGGGTCAGAAGACAAAGGCTACATGTTTTCACTCATATGTGGGTGACAGACACAATACAAATACAAGCAATATTATGAAGAACAGGTAACACTAAGGGAAAGGCCACTAACGGGAGAGGGAAGGTAAAAGAAGGAAGTTAAGAAGGTGAATATGGATGATGTATTTTCTGTATTAAAAAGAATATAAAATTTCTTAAACCTGTTGAAATCACCATAAGAAGCAGACTAAGGTAGAAAGAAGACAAATAGAGGGGATGAACCACTTCAGGTTATATTGCATATATACATGGAAATGTCACAATGAAATGCCCTGTATAGTTATCTTAAACAAATAAAAATGCTTTTTTCAAAAAACAGAGAACAGGAAGGTAAAACAGGTTGGCAGCGGGAGTGGGGGGGAAGATTTAAAGAAAGGGTGTGGGAGGGTGAATGTAGTGGAAATACTATGTATTCATGTATGAAAATGGAAAAGTGAGACCTGTTGAAACTATTCCAGGAATTGGGGTGGAGGGCGTTAAAGGAGAATGATTGGGGGGGGGTAATTCAACTATGATATATGTATTTTAAGAACTTTTGTAAGTGTTACAGTGTGCCCTATGTAAGGAACTGCTGAATAAAGACCACACGATATGTAGAAGAGAAACATTTATCGAAGTATAGACTGCGGGACTGCCTTCCTCGGGATTAGAGTGCAGCAGCTTGGCTGGAATGGGTAGGGGGCTTTATAGGACTGGCCACACTATGAAGGAGGGAGGGTGTTCCTCCCAGAGAACAGCCAGGCCGCTGGTTTCCGTTTATCTGTGATCGCCAGATGGAATAGGTCAGCATGCATAGCTAGTTGAGAAACTGGAAGTTCCTGAGATTTTGCAAGCAGGGAAACAAGCAGGGGAGTTTGGCAAGCAGTCATAAATCAGGGGGATCTGGTTTCGGTGTTAGCCTTGGCACCCTCTTCCTGCCCCAAGAATGCCAGGGACCTAACATTCCAGCCTTTTGTTGGTATTGTGGGTGCTGATTGAGCTAGCTGCTTCGTGCTGAGTTGGGGAGTCATTAAGGGTATGTTTGACTGGAATTTGGAAATTTGTGAGGTCCCCGGGAGCAGAGGTGGATGCTTTTTCCCAGGCTTCATTTGCAGACAAGGCCAGTTGTTGGTAGTAGTATCTGTTGGAAAGTCTGTCTGCTGAGCTCCCCTAGGTGGTCCTGGAGGCATCTGTCAGTGTTCTCTAGGTATAGAGTCCCAGAAAGTTGGTGGGCTGAGAAGGTTGGGGGTGGTCTGTTGTGGTGGGTTTTTCTCATTGGCCATGGATTCGTGGGCTTTCTCAGGTGAACTGGTTTGATTTGCACCTTTATTGGGGAAAGGGAAACAATCTTGAGAGCATTTATTATTTAAGACCCAAATAGGAGTATTAGAAGGAGCATAAAAAGGTGTCTGCTAAGGACTGCATATCCAGGGATCCAGATTGTGCAAAATCCTGTAACTCCCAAGAAAGCTTTAAGCTGCTTTTTATGGTATGGGGAAGTGGGAAATGGAGGATTGGGTTGATTCCCTTATGACTCAGGGAGTGAATCTGTCCCTTTAAGAACACACCTAGGTAGGTGACCTGTGGGAGGCACAATTGAGCCTTCTCCTTAGAGACTTTGTATCCCCGGGAGGCCAGAAAGTTTTTAAAAGGACTCACTGGCCCTGCAGATGAGGGGCTCTGTGGCTCTGCACAGAAGTAAGTCATCAACTTACTGAAGAAGGGTGGCCTCTGGGTAGTGCCAACCTAAGAAGTCTCTGGTTAGGGCCTGTCCAAAAAGATGAGTGCTGTCTTTAAACCCTCTGGCAAAACTGTCCAAGTTAGTTGCTATTAAGGGTTTGTGGGATCTTCAAAGGCAAACAGGGGCTGACTGTTAGGATCAGGTTAAATGTAACACTTTTGGATAAAAAAAAAGCTTTAGGTTAAATGTCACACTTTTGGATAAAAGAGAGCTTTAGCTCATTATTTTACATAAATTTACACTTTTATCTTTGTAAATGTTTGTACCATATTTAGATAAAGTATAGACACAACACTGCTAGAAGGTGGTCATTTAAGACACATGAGCAAATACATAAATGAACTCTGATTTAGTAGTACTTAAATCTTGACAAGATCAACAGAAAACACATGTAATTTCTTTGATAAAATCTTTCCCTATAACAGTTTTTTTTGTAGATGTTACTCAGAGCAGAGCAATATTAAGATAACCTTGTTATTTTATAGAAGTAGAGAATTAGTTTTTAGTTTGATATGACCCTAAAAACCTTTTAGGCAACTCTTAGATTATAGTCAGCTTTAACTTTATCACACACCGAAGCTTTTTTTAATATACTTTTAAAACTTACTCAGACCTTCATATAACATTCTAAACCCTTTGATGGTTTGTCCTTATCCTTCCTCTCCATATTTGAAACAATCTTTAGGACAAACCCTTACAAAATCTTTCTCATCCAAAAATCCATTCCTTTTTTCCTTTAACTTCTCAAAAAATACACTCATTTCCTATCTATATCCTTTCTAGTTGTTTACTTTGTAACTTGTGTTTCAAAATTAACTTTTACAAGAATTTTAAATTTAAATAAATTTTTTTTTTGGCTGGTGGAGGAGACTGTCTACCCCCACCATGGAGATCTGTGAAGGATAAAGCTTACCCGAGGAGTCAGGTAGCATCAAGGAGGTGATTGAGGCCTACGTGCTACTTTCACAGTTACCCTGGGCTCCTCGAGGTGATCTTGAAGGGGGCTGAGGTCTGCCAGGCCCAAGAGGTCCGAGAGGCCTTCAGTCTGGTGGCAATGAGAGTGAGAGACTGACTTAACCTTGTAGAAGTGAAGAGGGGTAGTTGACCCTCCAGTGTCCATTCTGGTCGCATTGTGGACAGTGTCCTGGCAGCGGGCGAGGTGATGGGCAGTTTCTTGCCCAGTGTCCTGTCTGGTTGCATTTGAAGCAGGCCCCTGGGGGCATGTGTTGTTGTCTGGCCTGTCTTGGAATCAGAGGAGGTAGCCTCAAGGCAGCCACCAAGAGCTGGTCTTTTGCTGGTCTCAAACCTCATCTCGGTTATTAAATACCTTAAATGCCATTTTCAGAAGATCTCCTTGATGGGTTTGAGGGCCACCCTCTGCCTGTTTAATTTTTTCCCCCCGAATATCAGGGAAGGATTGGGAAATAAAATAAGAGTTAAGAATAATTATTTCATCCTTGGTAGATGGGTCTAGCTTAGTATAGCGGGTTAAAGCTTCAGTAAGGTGCCCTAAGAAGTCAGTGGTGTTTTCATTTGGGCATTGGGTAATTTCTCTAAGTTTGTCAAAATTGACTGCCCTATGGGAAGCAGTCTGTAGCCCTGCAAGGAGGCAGGTGAGCATATAATTTTGGGTGGCTAGCATAGTGATGTCTTGGTAGTCCCAGTGTGGGTCCTCACGTGGCACAGCTATAGATCCCACTGGGAGAGTGAGATGTGTGCGGTGGATGTTATTGGCATGTGCCTGGGCTGCCAGCCAAACTCTTTCCTTTTCATCTGAAGGTAAAGTGGAGGAAAGAATAACATATATATCATGCCAAGTAATAACGTATGCTTGGGTTAGGTATTTAAATTCTTTAATATAGGAGTCTGTGTCATTAGAGAAGGAGCCAAGTCTCTTTTCAATTTGAGAGAGGTCAGTCATGGAAAACGGGCACATGGACTCTGATAATGTCGTCAACTCCTGTTACCTCCTGCAGTGGGTATAGATGGGCTGGGTGTGCTTGGGAGGAAGTATGGGAGCAGGTATGGGACGCGGGTGGGGAGGAGAAGGGTAAGGGTGTAGTGGGGGCTGAGGGCAATGTTGGTGGTGTTGGTCCCTGAGGGGCCGATGGCTCAGGGTCAATAGTGACTACTGTGGAAGAGGAATAGGGTGGCAGATGTTTAGGAGAGCCAGCAGGGGTGGAAGAAGGGGTGTCTGAGTCTTGGGACGATGGGGTGGGAGAGGAGGTTGATGTAGAGGACTGGTGGGAGAAGTTGGGAGGCAGGCAGACAGAGCCTGTGAGGTCACAAGTAATGGAAGAATCTTCAGGAGACGGGTCAGGAGGAGTTTTGAATGTTGAGGGGTTTGTCACTGGCAAGAAGGATTTGAATGGCATTATAAGATTGGAGCTTGGAGGGTCAAGAGCGGAGAGAAAGAAAAGCTTGGACATATGGAAATTCGGACCACTTGCCATTGTGATGGCAGAAATTGTCAAGATCTGTAAGTGTGTGAAAATCAAAAGTACCATTTTCAGGCCATTGGAATTGAGTATCTAGCTTGTACTGAGATCAAACGGTGTTGCAGTAATATATATGTTGCTTAGGTTCTATATTGTGTTGGAGACCAAGGGGAGGATCCCCAGGGAGTGGAGAAGGCATCCCAGGGGCATGGACACTTCTAATTTATAGAGTGTATGGTCCCTATAATGTAGAAGAAAAAGGTGTGTGTGTGTGTGTGTGAGAGAGAGAGAGAGAGAGAGAGAGGTAGGTGCCTTGGTGAGTTTACTCTTCAAGCCAATATAGATCTAGGTCAAGATCTAGCCTCCCTTATGTGACTCAGGCAAATAGAGCAGAATCGTCCAGTTGCCATTTGGTCAAAGTAAGCTAGAGGGGCTGTTTTGCTGTCACCCTAGGTGGAGGAAAGGAAGACAGAGAGGGAAAGCAAGACAGAGAGAGAGAGAGAGAGTGAGACGGAAGGGGAAGTGTCAGCTGAATGGGTTCCCAAGGGAACCCATTTGGTCAGTGTCCAAAGAGAATGCCCAACTGGTTAGCCAGGTGTCCCCATGCTAAGCGGTGGGTGCCCCAGCAGGCATGGGAAGCATACCTGGCATAGCACTATGACTTCCGAGACCTGAGAGAGCAGACAGCCTCAAGAAGGGTTACACTTACTGAGTCTGAGGATAGGAGTTGGTGAGGTGGAGGGCAGTAGAAGAGAGGCTAATTATGGATGGGAAAGCCGGCAAGGCAGTAAGGTCCGAGATCCACAGTCCATAGGCACGAGGGGTCAATTCAGCAGTCTGGGTCTGGGAGAGAGTAGGACATGAAAGCCAAGGGACCAGCCCCGGGCCAGAGCATCCTGTTATTCTCTTCCAGGTTTTGGTACCAGATGTAAGGAACTGCTGAATAAAGATCACGCCACATGTACAAAAGAAAGATTTATTAACTACAGACTGCTGGGCTGCCTCCCTCAGGATCAGAGTGCAGCAGCTTAGCTGGAATTGGTAGGGGGCTTATAGGAGGGGCCACACTGTGACAAAGGGAGGGTGTTCCTCCCAGAGAACAGCTGGGCCGCTGGCTTCCATTTATCTGTGATCACCAGATGGAATGGGTCGACATGCATAGCTAGTTGAGAAACTGGAAGTTCTTGAGATTTTGCAAGCAGGGAAACAAGCAGGAGAGTTTGGCAAGCAGTCATAAATAAGGAGGGTCTGATTTCGGTGTTAGCCTTGGGACCCTCCGCCCGCCCCAAGAATGCCAGGGCCCTAACACCCCCAGTACAACAATGATATGATAATAAAAGAGAATAGAAAATTAAAAAAAAAAAAAAAGCTGTTGAAAAGTAAGATGTTTCCTGAAAATCATTTAAAATTTAAAATAGTTATTTAAATAGATTTTGTATATTCAAATAAAAAAAATCAGTGCAGAAAGAAAAAAAAATATTTGTTTTCTAGATTCATTAGTAGAAATTTGGTTATATAGTACTGAATAAATGTTCATAAAAGAATTATAACAGACTTCAGACTTGTTCTTAAAGAACTTGCTTTCAAAGTTGGCCCCTGACTGGCATCAGGGAATTTAGATGACTGACTCACTGTGCTTAAACTGTTTGTGCTAAAAATGGCTTATACCAAACACATACTTTTTCTTCTGAGAGTCTGGAATTTTGGTGTATGCTAGGCAGAGGATACATACATGACCAGCCTTAATAGAAACCCCAGATACTGACTTTCTAATGAACTTTTATTTCATACATGTCACAATCCAGTGTTTGAAAAATTAAGTATGTCTTGTGGGACTCTACTGCCAGAGGACTCTTGGAGGCTTTTGTCTGGTTTCTTCTGGACTGTCTCTTGTATCTATTTCTGTGATGATGGTACTGTTTAGGGTTCTTTCACTGTAATAAATCTTAACCGTGTGTATGACTATTTGCTGAATCTTGTGACCTCTTTTAGCTCACAGGATGATGTTGAGGCCTCTGACATAACAAGGTAAGTAAATCCTAATTGGTGGGAAGGGTTAACAAATAATGCATAAGGAAAATATCAAGAACTAATGTTCCATTAAGATAATTAAAATTGTTATAGTATGTTGGTGTCTACTTTAGACTGGGCATTAAGCAAAAAATTTCTACATAGGAGGTGGCATTTAAATTGAGATCTGGGTGACAAGAAGAGGCCCTCCATAAGAGGTTGGAGAAGGGCATTTTAAGAGATAGATAGTTCAGAGGCTCATAGGCAATTCTGTGCTTGATGTGTTTGGAGTTAGGAAGATAGATGACTTAAGAGACTGGGGTAAAGAAAAGAGTGGTACAAGATAAGTTTGACCAGGTAGTTAGGAGACATTACCCAAGTCACAGTGCAGAGTGTTTTTGTAAAGTGCATGTGAAGCCTTTAAGGGTTTTAAGCTGGGGAGAAGCAAAAATACGATTTATGGTTTTAAAACACCACTCTAGCTGTATATCTGGAGAATGAACTGAAGTGGAACAGGAATGGAATCTGTAACTTATGCAAATAGAAGGAAAATCAGGAAATTACAAGTATAAGAAGAAAATTAAATTTTGTTTTAAAATCTTATTAAATATCCAAGTGGAAATGTCAAGGAGGCAGTTGACATATAGGTGCTGAAAATGTTGAGCTTTTTATTTTATTCACCATACATTTATTGAGTGTTTCCCACTTGCCAAGTACTTGAATAGAGTGGGGAATACAATGATGACTAGAACATAGTCTCTTAAGTAATTTGATCTATAATGGTGGGGAAATATTCAAGCCATCACAGAGTTAAATGCTATCCTTTCATATAGCTATTTATATATGCTATTTCTGTTAGTGTGCAGGTGTTCTTTTCCTTTACTACTCTTCAGGGGTCATAGATAATAAATTCACATAGACATTTCTGGAGTTTTAAAATGATTTAAAAAATTTAATATACTAGTCTCCTGATTAAGAAAGCAGTTTCCTTAATATTATTAGTTGTCCTTCCAATAGGGTGCATTGGCTGACCTAGTTCTCTTGAGTATCATTGACAGGTTTTAACAATTCATGATACGTTTTTATTGACCACTTATGCTTAGCAGCTACAGGGATTATTAATTACAAACATAATTAAATTGAGAATGACATTGGCAATTTATTTGGGAATGAAGTCATTCAAGTTGTAGATTTCTCTACTTTGAATATTTTCTCTTAATCACTTTGTTTTTGATAGTAGGAAATGTTATTAATATTTCAGAAATTAAAGATTGTCTTTTTTGTTAAGTTTAATGATTTATCCATATGTGTCAGCTTCCATGCAGAGCAAGTGTAATCTGTCATGTAAGAAATATGAAATTATAATATATTCAAGGTTATGTATATGTGGTTTTAGTTTTTGACTGACCAACTGACTATTTACCTTGAGATAGTCAAAACCACTTTTATGCTGTTCTGGATTGGCAGTTATCATTATTAATTTGTAGACCGGTGCTTCTACAGGTTTTGCATGATTTATAAGATTTGGTTCTTCTTCCTCCTGTTATGTGGCCACAAGAAAGTTTATAGCAATTTGTACATATCTGTTATTTTTAGCAAGCATTTATTTACTCAAAAGAGTAAAATTAAGAAAAATATTCTCTGATAACTCTCAGTAGTCACATTTTATCTGTTTACTTTTCAGCCTTTTAATTTTATGAGTAATTCTTTAGTTAAGAAAAGATCTATACAATCCCAGCACATAGAATATTAAAGTAGCAGGATTATAGACCAGTTTGGACTACATAATAAGACCTTGTATCAAAAAGAAAAGAAAAGAATGACATTTTTGTACTTACTTGATCCTAATATTTTAATTTTTTTACTTTATTTAAAAAATTGTATACATGTCTGTGTCTGTGTATATATATGCATATGTATTCCTTTTATAATGTCAGTTGATTCTAATTCTGATAAAGAACTAGCAGGATGAAAAACCTTGCTAATAGGAACACAATTTTTTTCAAAGCAGGAAGAGGCCAAAGTTAAGAGAGAAAACTTTAAGTTAGTTTAATTGAAGTATCATACATGTTTATTTTGTTTAATCTAAAAATTTATATCTATTGTACATTCTTTTGGTGTTGCACAATTGGTTACTGCTCTTGCATGTTAAAAATCAGTGGATAATAAGAGATAAAACAAACCTGGAATGGCTTTCTGGTTACTTTGAAGTGATAGGCAGAAAACTGAGGTTTTAATAATAATAATAATAGTAATAAAATGGTAGCTAACACTTGAATACTACCATGTGTCAGTACTGTGTTTAGTACTTCATATATATTGTTATTTAATTTCATAATGTGATGAGGTCGAGACTCGTTTCTATTTTATACATTTTAAAGTAGTAATTAATTTAATAATTAAAGTAGTAGTCCTGCTGAATGAACCAGGTGCTATTTGGAGTGTTCTGTTTAATTTTGCTTTTTGAAGTAGACTGATAAACTACTTAAAAACTGAAATAAACAAAGGAAATGTTCATGAAAAGGAATCAAGTTGAACAAGTATAGGCCTTTTCACCAAGTTCTACTTCCTACATTATGCATAGGCTCTCGAGACCTCATTTCACCTTAAACTTTATAGAGAAAGTTGAGAGTGTTACCTTGGAATTCTCTTATCTCCTTCTCTTAGTATCTTCAAACTTTCTCAAAGCTGTATATGTAGTCAAAAAGGAAATGTCCTTCTGGTCAGTAACCATCTTCAAACCTGGGGACTTTCATGTCTTTAGGGAGTTTACCTATCCCTCATCTTTTCCTTTCTGATCTTTTTCTTCCTGTTATGCTAAGTTTATGATCATATTCTAAAAATAAAGCAATAATAAAGGAATCCTTCTACTTATTCTACATTTTAATGTTGTTTTTGTGCTAAAGGCTACCATATAATGATAAATAAGACACAGTTCTAACACTCACAAAGAGCTTGAATCGCAGGAGAGAGAAAAAAAAAACCCATGTAAAACATGAATGTTGCAGATATTAAGTAGATGAATAAAGAACGAGAATAGATATGTTTTCATGAAAATCTTAAGAGATATTATGGTAGACATCTGTATATGTATGTAGGAGCAAAAAAAGAAAATAGTGGCCATCTTCTGGGGAATGAAATTGATAAAGTAAGTTTAATGCTTGAATAGACCCTTCAGTTTCCTTTAGCTACATTCCCATGTTTCTCACCTTCCTGTATTTCAGAAGTTTAGGCCAAGTAAAATCTACATTTACTACCTCCACTTCCATCTCATTTATTCCTCAAACCCTACACTCTAGCTTTTGCTCTAATATTCTGCATAATAGGCATTCATGTTTTTTTTTAAATAGGCTTGTATTAGCTAACATTTATGCAGCTCTTGCCTTTTTCCAGGCATAAAATGTATGTTTTGTTTTTAGTAATTTGCTGGTTTCTTACAACTCATAGTAAAATAGGTTCCATTATTTTCCTCATTTTAGAGAAAGGCAAATTAAGAAGTAAAACTTCTTAATTTACACAGAGATGTTAAGAAGTAAAACTTAACCAGGATCATAGCTAGTAAATTGTGGAACTGGGTTTCATATCTAGCCAGTTTGACTTCAGGATCTGTGTATTGTAAATTACTGATTGAACCTAATTCCCTTTACTCATGTGTGCATACAGTTAAAGATCACTAAGGCATACATTTGTTCCTAAGGGGTAATGGATTTTCCTTTCTTTCCCTTATTGATCAGGAAACTTAACATTTTTATAGCCGAGTGCTAATCTAAACATTGGGAATTCAGATGTAATAGTTACTCTCCACTGCCAAAAAATGCATAATCTGATGGAAAAGGATGTAGAGGGAAATAGACATTTATATGATTTAATAGGTGCTATGATGGAATAGGGCAAAAAGCGGCACACTTAACCCTTCCCTTCCGTTCTCTTCCCTTCCTTTCTTTTATGCTTTTTCTTTTTCTTCTGCTTGCCATTGTCTTTACTGTGTGTTCTATGTACTCTGGTCTTCAGTGTCTTTTTCATTCCAATTTCCTTCTCTGTTTATTTCTTTTATTTTATCCAGGAACTTTGTCTTAATTACAGTAAAAACTATGCTTCACCTTAGCCCCTCTTCCTCTCTAACAGGTTTTCTAATAAATACTTAAAAACACTTAGGGTTATAGGTTTCTACAGTAAAGAAGATAGATCTACTCACACTATTGAAGTCAGTAAAATAATAATTTTATTTTTTTCCTGGGGAACAAGTGGAATTACATGCCTTGAATCCTGTTAGTTAAATCAGTTGCCAATTAGGGTTTCATGGACAGGTTGCTTTAAGTGGCTTAACTTTTTCATTTTTAGCTTTGGCTCCTAGCAGCATTTACTAGATGTTGGCACTCAGACTGGTATCTGCTAAAGTGTAGCATTCTCTGAAAAAAAAAAATGGTAGAGAACATTATAAAAGAGAAGTACTATTTGAGTCTGGATTCAAACCAAGGTTGAATTCTGTTCATCATCACCTATTAGCAGAATAACCTCCGGCAAATTACTTCAACTTTCTTACTTTCAGTGTTCAGTGACTACCTCTTTAGGTGATGTAGAAGATCAAATGTGTTGTTAAGGCCTATAAAAAGTGAAGCAGTGCCTAGAATATAGACTTTTTTATTTAAAGACATTGATACAGGCCTGAAATTCCCACCCTTCTTGGCTGTGTTCTATTTTTCCTTCCAAATATTTATTCTCTAACTTGGTGCCACCTGTTCTTTATGGATCTTGTTTTACTTCAAATGATGCTCATTTTCTTCTCTTTGCCTTGTGTTTTTCCTCAGTTAATCTAGGTTTTTACAGTTCTGATATCCCTTCGTGTGATGAAAAATAATGTGGGAGATTATCAGGAAGAAAATACATTGCTGTTATCAATGATAATTTTCAGTAGTTGGGGTTTAAAACAAAATAGATTTTTTGTTTCATATAGCAGTAGAGATTATTCAAAAAATGAAAATATTTTTCCTTGCTTATCATTATGCTGAGGTCTCGCCCTAGCAGAGGAGTAGGGGTTTCTGGGACAATTAAAAAGGAGTGACAAAAGTGGAAATCTCCCTAGGAGCAGGCTAAAGGCTGAGTGAAATAATGCTCTAGAGGCTGGCCTGATTTGCCCTGAACGGTAATTTTTTTGGAAAACCTGCATCCAGGAAAGAAAGGAGTAGCTGAAATGTTGGCTCCACTATCAATAAGGAGGCTGACCTTGTGCTTTTCAATAGTAAGTACTGCCTGGAGCTCCTCTGCTTTTATGGTGGTTTCATGAGCCTGGATGGGAGGCCCCAGAACCCATCATTGGGTGGGAGGCTCTGGCCTTGGTTCCCCTGGGAAACAAGAGAAAATTGATCACCTTAACAGAGGTTTCTCCTTTTACTTAGGCATCCCCAGGTGAGGAGAAACTCTACATGGGAGAGGGTATCCCTCTCTCCCACGGTCTCCTGCCACTGCCACCTGTGGCTGAGGTCGTGGAGGACTTTTAGGTATTCCGGTTGCAACCACCCCACTGGAATGCCTCTGACCAATTTATTATCTGTTTATTTTGACCTGCCTGTTTGCCCTGCAACTCAGGTACCTGTGGACTCCTGATGAGTTAGACTTTTGTCCCCCTATATGTCCTGTGAGGTGTACATATTTTTTATGAAAAGAGAGGGAGCGTCTGAAGGCTTTTGCTACAATAAGGGACAAAAAGAAAACGTGAGGTCTTGCTTCTTTAACTGTTTTTTTTTCTCTTCCCTGAAGGTAGATTGTGGAACCTGTTTAAGCAGTTGACCTTTGAGGTCTCTGACCCTTTAACTCTTTTTTTTTTTTTTCCCCTTCCCTGAGGGAAGACTGCAGACCCTGCTTAACTAGCTTAACCAGATGCTTGACAAAGGCAGTTACGCCCAAATTAACAGCACTTTCTGGTGTCCCTGGGGGGGGGGGTGGGGGGGGCAGAAGAGATGGTGGGGGAGGGGGATGCACAGATGTTTTCTAAGCTCACTGAAGAAGGAAGCCCACTGCTGTTTAGAGCAAAGGGGGGACGGTGGGGACACATCCTGAAGTACTTGGGGAAGGGGAAGCTGAGGATTGGGGGAAAAGAGTTTCCAGGCTTGACGCATGTGGGACCGGCTGCCCAGGTCGATCCTGCCAGAAGCAGTACTGGAGTGCTGGAAGTGAGGGGTGACTCCATTCTCAGGCTATGGAGATTGTGAAGAAAGTGTAAGACATGTGATTGTCTGTTTGCACTGGACATGGCTGGAGGGGTCCGAGACAGCCACCTTTGGAGCCTCAGGGCAGGTCAGGAAGTTGCATCTCCAGCCTTCAGATAACACTGGGGAGTGCCCTGGCCAGGGCACCCTTATAACTGAAGAGAAACTTTCCTTTCCACCAGCTGTTTTTGGACCTTCTCCTAAGTGGGTCAGATCTTGAAAGGGAGAGAGTTTAAGGAGGGAGGGAGCTGAGAGTTGAGAGGAAAAAAGCCTGGGTGTACTGATGTTTGGCTTCACCCACATAGCATTGGCAGTCTGGTATAAGTGTCTGGCCAGCCCTTGGTTCCTCGGGTTGCCTCCCTTATAGCTGTAATGGGCTTGGAACTTTTCCTTAGGTTCCTGAGGGAGAATCCCTCCTTAAGAGAGAGAGAGAGAGAGTGAGAGAGAGAGAAATAAGTCTGAGAGGTCCACCATAGCTAAGCTGTGGTGGTGGGGTCTCTCCTGGAAAATAGACTCCATTGTCCAGACTATCATGGTCACTTCCTAGGCAGCCTTCCCCAGTTTGGCACAACTTGTACCAACCTCAGGTGAAGACTTGTCCCTTCATATGTCACCAAATATGATGCACAAATGACACGTGCAGGAATTTCAGGTGTTTAGGGTTCTTGAATCCGCTCTGAGAATGAAAGCACAGGCAGACTCTGGCAGCAGAGGTCAGAAAGATTTTATTTGTAGAGAATTGAGGAGAAAATCTGCACGGGGTGGGGGTGGGGAAGGGGGGCATGCAGGGGAACCCGGACACTGGTGGTCCTGTGGGTCAGGTTGGAAATTGGGTTTCTATAGCCTTTTTGTATTGCCTGAGGGCGGAGATGTCTCTCAGGTGCAAACAGAAGTTTCCTGGGAAGAAGTGTCTCCTTGGCCAATTATCACCTTTTGGGACCTCCTGCAGTCATCGTTCAATAGATTGGTGTATATTATTATAGTTTAAGTCAGCAATGAAGTTAATCATGTTATTTATGAAAATAATACCAAATTTAGAAGTTGCTCTTGTTTCTTTCTTGTCATCACAAAATAATACATTTCAGACGGATCCCTTATATGAAATGCTTGGGACCAGATGTGGTCAGATTGTGTGGGATTTTTAGGATTCTGGAATATTTATGTAGACTTTACTGGTTGAGCATTCCTAATTTGAAAAATGCAAACTCAAATGTGAAATTTTTTGAGTATCATGTTAGTATTTTGGAGCATTTTTGGATTTTGGATTTTTAGATTAGGCATACCCAACCTGTATAGATTTATACCATTCTTTTAATCTACTTGATAGTATTCTTGTGAATATATATACTATGATTTAGTTAGGAAAACTTTTGTTGATAGATTCCTATTGGCTTTTGTTTTTTGTTATTATCAAGCAAAAGAAAAAATTCTTTTACATATATCACATTGATATGTGTGTTTCTGCAGAATAAGATTCTAAAAGTGGAGTTGCTGGGTCAATAGTTTATGAGTTTAGAATCTTAAATTCAAAAAGATTACTCTTGTTTAAACATTAACCTTCTTGTGTGTTCCTCAATATTTCCAGGAAAACTAAGGATTATCAATGTTTAAATTCTGCCAATTTAACTAGTGAATATATCTTATTGTTTTATAATGAAGTGTGGAGGCTTTCTTTATTGCTTTTATTGGTTAGTTGTACTTTATATACTATGTTTATAAACTGCACAGTGTTTATGTCTTGGACCAATTTTCTGTTGGATCATTATTTTATTGGTTAGTAAGATTGTGGCATAGTAGTAAAAATAGTCCCTTGTTATATATTGGAAACCTCTTTTAGCTTAGCTTTTAAATATATTTAAAAGCTAATATGTGTGTGTGTGTATACATTCATTCCATACCTTACTTTATAGAAATTTTAAATTTTAGGTATTCAAATTTCTTAATCTTTCTTAGGCATTTGGTTTTGTTTCATTAAAAAACTTTTTTATTATTGCTCTACTGCGGGTACTTTGTGACATTTACAAAATTTCTTACAATATATCATGGTTGAATTCACCCCCTCCATTGGTTTTGTTTCATGATTAGGGATTTCTTTACCACCAAAAATAAGAATCAGAAAGATTCTCTTATTAGTAGTACTTTGTGTGTGGGTGACTGGGATTTGAACTCAGGGCTTTGCTGTTGAAACCAGGTGCTCTAATGCTGAGTCTCATCTCCAGTTAATTTTTTCCCTGGTTATTTTGGACATGGGGTCTTGGATACTATTTGCCTGGACTGGTCTCGAACCACTTGATCTCAGTCTCCCAAGTAGCTAGGATTACAAGCGTGAACCACCTGTGCCTGGCAGTAGTACTTTTGATTTTTATTATAACTAAGGCTTACGATGCCCATGAATGTTTATTTTCTTTTCTTTTCTCTTTTTCCTTTTTATGTATTCCTAGATTTTGGTTCTACTTTAGCCTGTACAACTTTCATTAAATACTTTGGAACTTTGGCATATTATTATTTATTGTGGAGCAGAATAAAGTTTAAGTTGGGGTGCTCTTGGATGCTGCTTAATTGAAAGATCAATTTATAAGTATTTATAGTTGGTACCAATTTACAAGTAGGACATCCTTTAGTGTCTTTTTTCCTAACAGCTTAACCTCTTTTCCAGTGTAATTTTTAATAGTCTCTTCTCTCAAAAATGCCTCAGTTAAGGAGAAAAATTATAGGGCTTATATGAGGTAGTTGTTTACATAGGATAGTTCTTTAGGGTATTGTAATACTGAACCTTTAGTTGTTTCTTTTTGCATATTTCTCCATTGCTAGTAATGCTTCATTTTCTTTGGATTTAAAAAACTCACATGTCTTCTTCTTCTTTTTTTTTTTCCTTGAAAAACTTGTTACAGACTTTATAGAGTTGCTTATATGAAGTATTTCCAGAGTGGTCATATAGTTTATACCCTCTGTCTTCATTGAATTTCCGAACTGATGTTCAGTGTTTGAATAAAATGTCCCTCATAATTCTTGCTTATTTGGTATTATCCTTAAAATGATGACGGATTTGTCTCTTTGTATACATGTAGTTTTTGTTATGTTTTGCTGAATTTGTGATGAAGTCTTTTTGTATGGCTATGACCAAATCATTGAACTGTCCAAATAAACTTTTATTTACTATGTTAATGTTTTATCATTGATTTTTTTATAGAATGTTAAATAATGCTGTTCATAACAAAGATTAGACAAAGGTTTGTAAGTGATTGTGTCTGGAAGTATAATAAACCCAAGAACAGACAGTAGCTTATGACAAAGTCGGTCTAGGTGTGGTAGCATTTCCTCAGTCTTTCTTCTTGTGACCCAAATTTAACCTTCTCTGGTGAATAGAATTTTAGAGAAGGGATCAAAGGCAATTATGTTCTGTTTTAGAGGATCCAGTCTTTGGAGACAGAAATTTCAGAGAGAGGCCTCTCCTGTATTTGGGGTGGGGAGAAACAAGAGTGACCTAGATTCTAAGGCAGCTTCTAAGGCTAATTTAAAATTCTCATGTTAGCATTTACGTCTAAGTTTTTATTGTATTTTGTTTTAATTTACATGTAATTAAATATACTTATGGGGTACAATGTGGCATTTCAATATGTGTGCATTTTGTGTAATGATCAAATCAATCATTTAACCTGATTACCTCATACATTTGTCATTTCTTTTGGGGGAAAACATTCAGAATCCTTTCTTCTAGTTGTTTTGACATATTTGGTATAATATTGTTAACTGTAGTCACCCTGCTGTGTAATAGAGCTATAGAAATTATTCCTCCTATCTAATGATAGCTTTGTAACTACTGACTGATCTCCACCTATCTCCTTAATTCCCCTACTTTCCCCAGGCTCCAGTAACCATTATTTCTATCCTCTACTTCTTTGAGATTGACTTTTGTCTTTCTATGCCTGATTTATTTCACTTAACATAATGTCCTTTAGGTTCATCCATGTTGCTTCAAATGACAGCATTCTGTTCGCTTTTGTGGCTGAATAGTATGCCAGTTATGTATAAAAACAATTTTCTTTATCCAGTCATAGCTGATGGATACTTGAGATTTATTCCATACCTTAGTTATTGCTACCATAAATATGGGAGTACAGGTAGTATCTCTTCAACATACCAGTTTCATTTCCTTTGGATATAGGCAAAGGAGTAGGATGTGCTGGATTATGTGGTAGCTGTCTTTATAATTCTTCAAAGAGCTTCCAATTTTTTATAATATCTCTACTAATTTATATTCCTGCCAGTAGTACACAAGAGTTCCCCTTTCTCCAAATTAAGGCAACTTTTGTTACTTTTTTGTCTTTTTTTTTTTATAACCATAGCTATTCTAATTGGGGTAAATAGATACCTCATTTTTTGTTTTGATATGCATTTCCATGATAATTAGTGACATTGAACATTTTTTTCATGTAGCTGTTGTCTATTTTTGTCTTCTTTTGTGAAATGTCTATTCAGGTCTTGTACCCATTTTAAAATCAGTTTTGTGTGTGTGTGTGTGTGTGTGTGTGTTAAGTTGTTTGAATTCTTTATGTATTCAGGACATTAGCCCCTTAGTAGTAGTTGCATAATGTGAAATATTTTTCACTGATTCTTCAGGCTGTTTCTTTACTTCATTGATTATTTCTTTGCTGTACAGAAGCTTTTTAGTCTCATTTGTCCATCTTGTCTTTTGTTGCCTATGCTTTTTGGATCCTATGCAAAAAATTCTTGTTTAGATCAATAGAATATTTCACAGGCTTTCTTCTTGTAGTTTTACCATTTTAGGTCTTATGTTTAAGGATTTAATCTATTTTAAGTTGATTTTTGTATATGGTGAGAGAGTTCCAGCTTCATGCTTTTGATAGTTTTCTCAGTATCATTTATTGATGATAACTTTCTTTTCACTTTTTTTTGTATTCTTAGCATGTTGAAAATCAGTTGGCTATAAGTGCATTGTTTTTTATTTGTGAGTTTTATTCCATTAGTCTCTTTTTTTATTATTCATATGTGCATACAATGCTTGGGTCATTTCTCCCCAATGCCCCCATCCGTCCTTAACCACCCACTCCGCCCCGTCCATCTCTCCCCCAGCCCCTCGATACCTGGCAAAAACTATTTTGCCCTTATCTCTAATTTTGTTGAAGAGAGAGTATAAGCAATAATAGGAAGGAACAAGGGTTTTTGCTAGTTGAGATAAGGATAGCTATACAGAGAGTTGACTCACATTAATCTCCTGTGCATGTGTGTTACCTTATAGGTTAATTTTTCTTGATCTAATCTTTTCTGTAGTTCCTGGTCCCCTTTTCCTATTGGCCTCAGTTGCTTTAAAGGTATCTGCTTTAGTTTCTCTGCATTGAGGGCAACAAATGCTAGCTAATTTTTTAGGTGTCTTACCTATCCTCATATCTCCCTTGTGTGCACTCACTTTTATCTTGTGACCAAAGTCCAATCCCCTTGTTGTGTTTGCCCTTGATCAAATGTCCGCATATGAGGGAGAACATATGATGTTTTGGTCTTTTGGGACAAGCTAACCTCCCTCAGAATGATGTTCTCCAATTCCATCCATTTACCAGCAAATGATAACATTTCGTTCTTCTTCATGGCTGCATAAAATTCAATTGTGTATAGATACCACATTTTCTTGATACACTAGTCAGTAGTGGGGCATCTTGGCTATTTCCATAACTAGGGTATTGTGAATAGTGCTGCAATAAACATGGGTATGCAGGTACCTCTGTAGTAACCTGTGTCACAGTCTTTTGGGTGTATCCCCAGGAATGGTATTGCTGGATCAAATGGTAAATCAATGATTAGCTCTTTAAGTAGCCTCCAAATTTTTTTCCAGAGTGATTGTACTAGTTTACATTCCCACCAACAGTGTAAGAGGGTTCCTTTTCCCCCACATCCTCGCCAACACCTGTTGGTGGTGGTGTTGCTAATGATGGCTATTCTAACAGGGGTGAGGTGGAATCTTAATGTGGTTTTAATTTGCATTTCCTTTCTTGCTAGAGATGGTGAGCATTTTTTCATGTGTTTTTTGGCCATTTGAATTTCTTCTTTTGAGAAAGTTCTGTTTAGTTCACTTGTCCATTTCTTTATTGGTTCACTAGTTTTGGGAGAATTTAGTTTTTTAAGTTCCCTATATATTCTGGTTATCAGTCCTTTGTCTGATGTGTAGCTGGCAAATATTTTCTCCTACTCTGTGGGTGTTCTCTTCAGTTTAGAGACCATTTCTTTTGTTGAGCAGAAGCTTTTTAGTTTTATGAAGTCCCATTTATCTATGCTATCTCTTAGTTGTTATGCTGCTGGGGTTCCATTGAGAAAGTTCTTACTATACCTTTTAACTCCAGAGTATTTCCTACTCTTTCCTGTATCAGCTTTAGAGTTAGTGGTCTGATATTAAGATCTTTGATCCTTTTTGAGTTAATGTTGGTATAGGGTGATATACATGGATCTAGTTTCAGTTTTTTGCAGACTGCTAACCAGTTTTCCCAGCAGGTTTTGTTGAAGAGGCTGCTTTTTTCCATTGTATATTTTTAGCACCTTTGTCACAGACAAGTTGGTTATAGTTGTATCGCTTCATATCTGGGTCCTCTATTCTGTTCCACTGGTCTTCATGTCTGTTTTTGTGCCAGTGACATGCGGTTTTTATTGTTATTGCTTTGTAATATAGTTTGAAGTCAGGTATCGTGATACCTCCAGCATTGGTCTTTTGACTGAGTATTGCCTTAGCTATTCCTGGCCTCTTGTGTTTCCATATAAATTTGGAATTTAGATGGAAATTGCATTAAACTTGTAGATTCTTTTGGGAGTATAGACATTTTTACTATGTTGATTCTACTAATTCATGAGCATGGGAGATCTCTCGACTTTCTATAGTCTTCCTCAATCTCTTTCTTCAGAAGTGTATAGTTTTTCTTGTAGAGGTTATTCACATCTTTCGTTAGGTTTACACCTAGGTATTTGATTTTTTTTTGAGGCTATTGTAAGTGGAATTGTTTTCATATTTTTTTTCAGGTTGTTCATTATCAGTGTATAGAAATGCTAATGATTTTTCAATGTTGATTTTATATCCTGCTACCTTGCTGTAGCTATTGATGGTGTCTAGTAGCTTCTGAGTAGAGTTTTTTGGGTCTTTAAGGTATAGAATGACGTCATCTGCAAATAGAGATATTTCGACAGTTTCTTTACCTATTTGTATTCCTTTTGTTCCTTCTTCTTCCCTAATTGCTGTGGCTAGGAATTCCAGTACTATGTTGAATAAGAGTGGAGATAGTGGGCATCCTTGAAGAATCTTTTGTAGTGGTGGCTTGTGTTCACATATTATTTTAGTTTCTGCTTATCATGGAAGAGTTTTATTGCTCCATCTATTTTGAATGATAGTTTTGCTGGGTAGAGTACCCTGGGGTTGAAGTTATTTTCATTCAGTGCCTGGAAGATCTCACTGCATGCTCTTCTTGCTTTTAATGTTACTGTTGAGAAGTCTGCTGTGATTTTCATGGGTTTACCTTTGTATGTTATTTGTTTTTTCTTACAGCCTTCAATATTCTTTCCCTAGTTTCTGAACTTGTTGTTTTAATGATGATATGTTGTGGGGTAGTTCTATTTTGATCTGATCTGTTTGGTGTTCTGAAGGCCTCTTGCAACTGTATGGGAATATCTCTCTCTAGATTTGGGAAATTTACTGTATTATTTTGTTGACTATATTGCGCATTCCCTTTGCTTGCACCTCTTCTCCTTCTTCGATGCCCATGATTCTCAAGTTTGGTCTTTTGATGGAGTCTGTTAGTTCTTGCATTTTCTTTTCACAGGTCTTGAGTTATCTAATTAATAGTTCTTCGGTTTTTCTTTAATTATCATTTCATCTTTGAGTTCTGAGATTTGTCTTCTGTTTGTTCTGTTCTGCTGGATTAGCCTTCCGTTTTGTTATACAATTCTGTTTCATTCTTTTTTCTGAGATTTTCCATATCCTGGGTCATTTCCTCTTTAATGTTGTCTATTTTTGTCTTGAGTTTATTTGTCTCTTTATTAAATATGTTTTCTGTTTCACTTAGGTGTTTTTCAATGATTCTATGGTTTCCTTTATTTCTTGTTTTGCTTTTTTAATTTGTCTATTTTTGTTGTCTTGGAATTTCTTGAGTGTCTCCTGTACATTTGGATGACCATATCCAGTATCATCTCTATAAAGTTCTCATTGAGTACCTGTAGTATTTCTTCTTTTAGATTGTTCTTGTGGGCTTCATTGGGTTCTTTGGCATAGTTTATCTTCATTTTGTTTGAGTCTGGATCTGAGTATTTGTTTTCTTCATTTCCCTCTGGTTCCTGTACTAATTTTTAAAAAATTTTTATTGTTTTATTATTCATATGTGCATACATTGCTTGCATCATTCCTCCCCCTGCCCCCACCCCCTCCCCTGTACTAATTTTTTGCTGTGGGGAAAGTGCTTTCCCTGATTTTTTCTGTTTTCCCATCATTGCCCTTGGTATTGTTATTGTCTTTGTACTGTGTTTAATTAAGTACTTTTTGGCTTGTAATAATAGCACTAGTGATATTTAGAATGGAAGGGTGAGAGGGGAAGGAAAGCAAAGAAGTTAAAGGAAACGGGAAAAACAAATAAACAAGTAGAAAAAAAACAAAACAAAGAAAGAAATAAAAAAAGTTTCAAAGATATAAACAGGGAGATACAGTGTACTAATCAACCGTAACCTGAAAAGGCATTAGAGAGACAGAGGGAGGATTGAAAATAAAAAGAAGAAGAATTAAGATAAGAATAAAAATAAAAAATAGGTAAATGAAAGGAAAAAAATGTATATAAAATAAAACAAAATGAAAAATGAGGTGTAGAAAAAGAATAAATAAATAAAATAAAAATAAAGGAAATCCTCCAAGTTCAAATTCAATGAAGTTTAATTCTTAATAATTTTGTTGTTCATCCCTCAGCCTGCAATCCTGGAGATGGTGCCTCAGATGTTGTTCTGTAGTTGTCTCTCAAAGGAGAAAAATAAAATAGAACAAAACTGCACAAAACAAAACAAAAAAACCCCCACAAAGTGTTCCATGTTCAAATGCAATATAGTTTCAGTAAGTTTTTCAGCATGCA
The DNA here is from genome assembly GCF_047511655.1 of Castor canadensis. Lineage (NCBI taxonomy): Eukaryota > Metazoa > Chordata > Mammalia > Rodentia > Castoridae > Castor > Castor canadensis. Next base: position 88,400,803 of record NC_133396.1, on the reverse strand, counting down.
GGTGTAGTTCAGTTGTTTTCTCATCAGAGGTAGGGAGAGAGAAAAAAAAGAGTCTGGAGACAGTTCTGTGAATGGCTATCTGTGGCTGTGGCTCACCTGCCTGCTGCTGTCAACCTGCTGTTGCTGGAGGCTTTATTTATGTAGATCTCAGGAGTGAGCTTAGCATTCACCTGGCCCCGCAGGCTTTGTATATTCAGAGTTCTCCTGTGCACGATGCCACTGCTACAAACTTTGCCCTTTCCACACACACTGGGGGAGGTGACCCTGCACCCGCTTTCTCAGGCCTGCACGTTTATTTACAATTTACATCAGAAGTGGGTCTTCCCCCATCTCCTGTGGAGTTTTCCTCCCACTGCTGCTTTGACAAGCTTTCTTGCTCCTGATTGCTGGTCGTGTGCTGCTGTTCCTGCCAGCCATTGTATTTGTTTACAGCTCATGTGGGAAGTGGGTCTTTCCCCCTCTTCTGTGGCGTTTTCCTCCGTCCGCCACTCTCACAAGCTTTCCCACTCCTGGTTGCTGGGCGTGCACCCCTACCGCTCCCACCCTCTCCAGCCAGGCCTGGCTGGTTTATTTACAGTTCTGTGAGGATTCCCCTACCCACCTCTTCCGTGCTCAGGGCTCCCCGCCCTCTTTGCTACGTGTCTTTATTGTTCTTATTGCTTATTACTCAGTTTCTCTTTTTTTCCCCTGGGTGGGGGTTGGTCTGTCCAGGGGGCTATGCTGATCTGGCCCAGGGTTGTCTGTGGGAGTATCACGTACCACTTAGCTCACCTTGTGGTCCACGTCTTTCCAAGCCATCTGGGCCTGGGCCTCTGGCAGTGGCCCGGGGCTCTACTGGTTTTTCCTTTCAACGTGAAGTGTCGATGCTCTGCACAGCCTGAAGGTGTGGATGGTTCAAAGTTTTGCCTCTTCTCCCTGGCCTTGTCTGCAAGGTGTGTCTCCAGCATCTCTCCAAGATTTCACTTTAGGAGGCACGCTTTCTGCTTCCTCCCTCTAGCTGCCATCTTGGAATCTCCAGGTTTCTTTATCTCCATTAGTCTGTGTGTCTGTTTTTATGCCAGTACTGACTGTTTTGGTTATGATAGCTTTTATCATATTTTGAAGTCAGATAGTGTGGTGCCTTCAGCTTTATTCTGTTTTGCTCAAGCTTGCTTTGGTTATGGGTGTTTTGTGGTTCCATTTGGATTTTAGCATTGATTTTGCTCTTTCTGTGAAGAATATCATTTGTACTTTGGTCAGGATTATATTGACTCTCTAGATTGCTTTGGGTAGTATGGACAATTTAATACTATCAATTCTTCTAATCAATGAGCATAGAATATCTTCCCATATATTTCTGTCTTTTTCAATTTATTTCATCAGTGTTTTATAGTTGTCAGTGTACACATCTTTCACTTCCTTTGTGAGATTTATTCCTAAGTATTTTATTTTTTTGTTAGTATAAATTGTATTATCTGCATTTCATATAGTTTATCGTAGTGAATATAAATGCTACTGATTTTGTATCCTGTAAATTTTCTAATTTGTAAGTTGTAACGGTTTTTAGTTTTTACGCTTTTCTTATTTTTTTGGTGGTACTGGGGCTTGAACTCAGGGCCTCATGCTTGCTTGGCAGGCGCTTTACCACTTGAACCCTGTCCCTAGTCCTAGGGTTTTACACCATCTGCCATCAGGGCAATTTAACTTTTTCTCTTTCCAGTTGTTTGCCTTTTTTTTTTTTTTCCCAGTAAGAGAAAGGCTGTTGTTGTGTATCCTAGGCTGGCCTTGAATTCAAGATCTTCCTGTCTCAAATTCCTGAGTAAGTGAGACTGTAAGCACCCACCATAGAACCTGACTTTTGTATGCCTTTTACTTCTTTCTCTTGCTTAATTGTTTTAGCTAGGACCTCCCATACGCTATTGAGTAAAAGTGGGAAGTATGCATCTTTGCTTCATTCCAGATCTTAGAGGAAAAGTTATCAACTTTTTTCCCTAGAGTATAATATTAGCTGTGGATTTGACCTAAGTGGCCTTTGTTGTGTTGTATATTTCTTTTGTACCAAATGTATGGCGAGTTGTTTTTTTTTTTTAAACATGAAAAGGGGTGCTGAATTTTGTTACACATTTTTTTTTTTGCTTCTGTTGAAACAGTCATTGTTTTGGTCCTAAATTCTGTTAAAGTGATGTATCAGATTTATTGATTTGCATATGTTGAACTATCCTTTCATCCTGTGATGATTCCCACTTGATCATGGTGAATTATATTTTTAACGTGATTGATTTGGGTTTGCTAGTATTTTGTTGAGATTTTTGCACTGACTTGTAGCTTTTCTTACAATATGCTTGTCTGGTTTTGGAAATAGGGTAATGCTGGCCTCATGGAATGAGTGTGGAAATGTTCTTCCCACTTTAATTTTCGGGAATATCTTGAATAGAACTGATATTGTTTCTTCTTTAAATGTTTGGCAGAGTTCAGTAGCAAAGTCACTAGGTCTCAGGACTTTCTGGGAGACTTTTTATTACTAATTCAATCTCATTAGTCCGTATTGATCTGTTCAGATTTTCTCTTTTTTCAGAAGTCAGTCTTGACAGGTTGTATGTGTTTAGGAATGTATCCATTTCTTCTCGATTATCTAATTTCTTGGTATATAATTGTTCCTAATAATTTCATGTGATTCTTTGTATTTGTCTTTTATCAGTTGTCATGCTCCTTTTTCAACTCTGATTTCATTTTTATCAGTCTTCTTTCTTTTTCTTAGTTGGCTAGTTTGATCTCTTTATTTTGTTGATTTCTTTTATTGATTTTAAGTCTATCTTATATATTTTTGTTCTGATTTCTATTCCTATTCCTTCTTTCTGTTAGTTTCAAGTTTTTAAAGTTCCTTCAGCTTCAGTGTTTGGTTATTTGAGATATTTCTTTTTTGATACAATATTGTTGCTGTAATAGTCCCTCTTAAACTGCTTTTGCTTTATACCATAGGTTTTAATATGTTGTTTTTCCATAGAAAAATTTAAATTGCCCTTTTTATTTCTTCATTGACCCAGCTGTTGTTCACAGGTATATTGTTTAATTTCTGTGTATTTGTAAAATTTCTGAGGTACTTTGTGTTACTCATTTCTAGTTTTACACCATTGTGATCCGAAATGATACTAGGTATGATTCCAATCTTCTTAAATCTGTTAGGCATTGTTTTGTTGATATCTATCACCCCATTAGGAAAACTTTCAGTCATAAAATGTATTCTTTGGCCAGGCCATTCTGTTGTGTAGGATCTGCACTTGGGCAGGGCTGTAGGTTAGGCTCCAAGATTAGATGCAGTAGTTGTTCTAGACATCTGGAATTTAACAGTATCCTCCTTAGATGTGCATGATAAGAGATGCTTCCCTGCGTGGGTAGAGCCATGGAATGAGATTTTGGCCGATTGAATGGCTGTTGATCTCCTAGTTCAAGAAGTTCTAGCCCCTACATTTCTCTAAAAAAGCAGAGATGGGCATCTCTCTGCCTGGGTGAATTTGTTGGTTGGGCTTCCTAGGTCAAACTGGTATAGTCCTTCATTTCTCTGAGATCCATGGAAGTATGAGTCTTCCTATCTGTGAGGGATTCTTGGGCAGGCAGTTTGGCTGTTTGGATCCACTATGACTTCAGTGATCAAACTATTCTAGCCCCTTTGCTTCTTGAAATCCACAAAGATCAAGTTTCTCTGCTTGAGTGGGATAGTTAGGGGGTTCTGATGCTGGCTGTGGAGACCAGTGATCAGGTCATGTCATTTCTCCCTAGTGAATTGAAATTAGAGGTGGCCTTCTGAAAAACACCTCAGAATGCAAGGGAAGCTGATGACTACCTCTGATTTCTTTTCCTCTGTAGAAACTGTGAGCCTAGGGAAATCCTGGCCATCTGGTGATATGCCCACACTGGGGAAGGAGGGAAGAGTGTCACAGTTGGAGTAAGACCGTTCCTCTTACCCTTCTCATTTGGATTTTGTTTAGTTCTTCATACTATATAGGAATCTTAGGCTTGTTTCCAGTTCTTAGGGGTTTTCAAAAGGATGTTCTAGTCCATACATAATTGCTAGTCAAGCACTGTAGGAAGGAATGGGGTCCAAGACTTTGCAGTGTTGTTGACATTACCACTAGTTTTAAAATAATGTTCTCTTTGGATAAATCTATTTTTCATAAATATCTTCAGTTTCATATGGTATAATTTCACAAAATTCTTTGTAAATATTTATCTGGGCACAAAACATGAGTTACATTAATGAAGTTTTTACTGTTTTTTTGAAGTGGGTAGAATAATATAAGTGAAATACTGTTTTTTTTATTAGATGCATAATATTATTTCTTCTTTTATGATTTGTATGTACCCACTATAATGCATAATATAATGTGTATTGCTTTTGTTTTTGTGTTTCTTCTGCAGAGAGTGATAATGAGCTCTCAAGTGGAACAGGTGATGTGTCTAAGGATTGTCCTGAGAAGATCCTATATTCTTGGGGAGAATTGCTAGGACGATGGTAACATTATATTTTTCTTAATAAGAAAATCATATTTACACAATTGATTTATTGTTATAGTAATTAAATTTTGTGTTAAAAAGAAATTAGAAGGTATTAAAATCAATATTAATACACTTTAAAATCATAAAAATTAAAATGTAATTGATAGATTCTCTTCATGTTTAACTAGGTCATTCCACAAAATAAAAAGAGATTGTTCTACTATAGGTAACATTGGTCAGAGTTGTTAGTTTTGTGCTGTATTACAAACACATTTAAATATAAATTTTTAAAGGGCTACCTTTCTTTCTTTACCGAGTCTATTACTACTAAAAGGGACTATAGAACTTAGAATTGCTCATTTTACCACTAACTGTAAACTCAATCTGTTTTATTCTTTCTGCCTAAAATTATTACTTTATATGTTTGGGTATTTTATTAAAAAACAAAATAAAGTGATACCCTGGTTATACTTATTCTAATAAGCCCTCTGTTTATAAGTAATTTTTTTAAAAACATAATCCTACTGGCATATATTGGTGAGGCAAAATAAATCTTGCTAACTAAAATGTCACCTCCCTATCAGTATAGGCACAAAAGATTCTATTTATTGTTGGGTGTGCATACCAGTTAAGATAATCAGAAGTGACTATAAAGTCTGGGCAGAATCTCACATGTTTTATACAATAAAGTGAGAGAAAAAGTAATTAAATTTTCTTGAGAGATAAGTGATGTTCCCTATTTTTATTTTACTTTTTTTTTGTAAGTGGACACAAACATTTTCTTTAAGCAAGTTTTTTAAATTTTGAATTATTTATTCTAAAACTCTGAATCTTGGCAAAATTTAATGAATAAAACATGTACTTTTTCCTTTTCTATGCCCTTATTTCAATATAGATTTAAAATTCATGTCATATTAGAAACAAGTCTCAAACCTATGATCTAAGCTTTTACTTCTTGATACCGAAAATAATCCAGCAAATAGAATAAAGTAAACCCAAAATAAACAGAATCAAGAAAATAATTATGTCAAAACAGAAAGAAATGAAATTGAAAACAGAAAAACAATAGGGAAAAAAAATCCAAACTGAGCTGATTGTGTGTGTGTGTGTGTGACAGTACTGGGGATTGACTTCAGGGCTTCACACTTGCTAGGCAGGTACTCTGCCACTTGAATCATGCCTCCAGTCCTTTTTGCTTTATTTTTTTAGACAAGGTCTCATGTTTTGGCCCAGAGCTGGCCTGGACATGTTCTCCTATCTATGCCTCCTACACAGCTAGGACTACAGGTACATGCCACTATGCCTAGCTTATTGGTTGAGATGAGATCTCACTAACTTTTTCCCCAGGCTGACCTCAAACTGCCATCCTCTTGATCTCCACCTCCTATGTCACTACCACGTCTGGTAGTTAAAAAGTTTTTAAGAGAAAATTTGAGGCCAAACTGACCATTCTACTAAATATTTTTAAAAGGTATAATGTAATTTTTACATAAATTTTTCTAGAATATAAAAGAGAGGGCAGTACTTTTCAACTAATTTCATGACATTTGTATACCTTGATATCAAAACCAAATAAATATTAAGAAAAGGAAAACCACAGATTAATGTCCCTCATGAATATAGACTCAAAGATACCTAACAAAATACTATCCTATCAAATTCAGTGATATGTATGAAAAAGGAGACTATACCGTGAGTATGTGGGGTTTATTCTGAGAAAGTAAGGCAGGCTTATCATTTGACAATAAATCTTTGTAAGTAACCACATCAACATGCCAAAGAAGGAAAACGATATAATTATCTCAATAGATGCAGAAAAAACATTTGACAAAACTCAGCATTCATTTAGGGTAAAAACTTTCAGCAAGCTAGGGATCATGAGAACTTTCTCAACCTGATAAAAGGTAACCATTAAAAAAAAAAACTACTGCTAACCTCTTAAGAGTGAATATAAGACAGGATGTTTACTCACCACTCAACATAGTACTAGAGATTCTAGCTACCACAGTAAGGCAAGAACAAGAAATAAAATGCAATAAAATTTGAAGGAAAATAGAGAATGATCCCTATTTTTAGGGACATGATTTTCTTTGCACCACATCACACGTAATCTACAAAAAAAAAAAAAAAGAAAAAAAATCCCTCCTAGAACTAATAAGTTAGTTTTTGAAGGTTGTGAGATACGTCAGTATGTGAGCATCAATCTCATTTCTATATACTAGCAATGAAAAATCAAAAGAGGAAATTGAAAAACATACAAAGGCACCAGAAAAAAACATGAAATACTTACCTAGCAACCTCGCAAATTGTGCAATGTCTGTATTTTGGGACACTGGAAAACAGTAATGAAAGAAAACAAAGAAGACCTAAATAAATGGAGAAATATACTGTGTTCCTGGAATGAAAGATTCAATATTGTTAAGATTTCATTTGTTCGTAAACTAATCTATATTCTTATTGAAAATTTCATTAACATCCCAGCTGAATTTTTTGTAGCTTCCAGACCAATTCTAAAATTTGTATAGAAAAGCAAGTTAGTTAAAATAGTGAAAACAAAGAGCAAGGTTAGAAGACATTCTTCCTGATTTTAGGCTTTACTGAAAAGCTATAGTAATCAAGAAGAAACTGATACAAGGATAGACACATAGCCCAGTGGCACAGAATAGAGAATTCAGGAAGAGAGCCACACAAGCCTGGCTTGGGGGTTCACACCTGTTATAATCCTAGCTACTCAGGAGGCTGAGATGGGGAAGACTGCAGTTTGAGGCCAGTCCATACAAAAAGTTTGCAAGACCCCCATCTCAATCAATTGCTAGGTGTGGCAACATGAGCCTGCCATCTCAGCTATGTGGGAGGCTAAGATAAAGTGGATGACAGTTCTAAGCCAGCTTAGACAAAAAAAGTTCATCAGACCCCATCTTAATAGAAAAAACTGGGTTGTTGACAGATGCCTATCATTCCAGCTTTGGTATAAGTGTAAAGTAGGAGGATTGAGGTCCTGGTTGGCCCAGACAGAAAGCAAGACCCTATTTCTAAAATGGCCAAAGCAAAAAGGACTGGAATCATGGCTTAAGTGGCAGAGTGCCTGCCTAGCAAGTATGAAGCCCTGAGTTCAAAGTTCAATATAGCAAAAGAAGAAGAAAAAAGGAGAAGAAGGAGGAGAGAGGAGAGGAGGAGGAGGAGATAAGGAAAGGGTGTATGATGGCTAATGTAGTGGAAATACTATGTACTCATGTATGAAAATGGAAAAATGAGACCTGATAAAAATATTCCAGGAATTGGGGGTGGGGAATAAAGGAGAATGAGATGGAAGGAGTGAAATCAACTGTGATATATTGTAAGAACTTTTGAAAATGTCACAATGTACTCCCAGTACAACAATAATATGATAATTAATTAAAATCAATAAATAAATATTCAACTTAGCCAGGCACAGTGGTACATGTCTATAATTCCAGAACTCAGGAGGCAGGTAGGAAGACTGAAACTTCCAGGCCAGCTTGCACGCTATTAGTGAATTCAAACCAGCCTGGGCTAAACAGCATGACCCTGTCTCTCAAAAAGGACAGGAAAGATGCTCAACATAATTAACCATCAGGGAATTGAAAATTAGAACTATGATGAGATACTGCTTCATGCCCACTAGGATATAATTGAAAAAACAGATGATGATATGTGTTCGCAAGTACCTGGAGAAATTGGAAACATAACGTAGCAAGTGAATCTGTCATGTTGCTAGGAATACAAAAAAAAAAAAATCCTCCTAGTGTTGTGATTATAGGTATGTACCACCAAACTCAGCATCTTATTAAGTTGGACACACATTTCTTATACCACCCAGCATTCCAATTCTACCACTGCATTTTTACTGAAGTGAAACTGAAACCTGTACGTGAATGTTTTTGACAGCTTTGTTCATAATCACCCCAAATATTGAAATAACCCAAATGTTCTTTGATAGGTAGATGGACCAACCAACTATGATATATTCATTCAATGGAATATTACTCAGAAATTAAAAGAATGAAGTACTGATATTCAGAACAATATAATGGGACCTTATATTATGTGAAATATCCAAGCGACTCAATACTGCATCATTCCATTTATATGAAATTCTAAAAATGCTAAAACTATCATGATAGAACGATATTAATGGTCCATAAGGACTGCAGGTGTTGACCACAAGAGGGTGTAGAGGATGTTTGGGGGAAGTAATAGAATTGTTCTATAACTTGGTTATAATGATGGTCACACAAACTGCATTTGTCAAAATAGAAATGTGTACTAAAAAGGTAGGGAAGGAGTAAAAAGAGGGTGAGATGGAAGAAAATTCTGTGTCTTTTTCTACATATAAGTAAGGTTAAAAAAATAATACTGTAAATCCTTGTGTGCCCACTACCCAGCTTCATTAGTTATCAAAATAATGACAATATCCAAAAATATGTTTAAGCTGAGATTGCTATTGATACTTTCCATTTATATATATTTACTTTTATTTTTGTAGTACTGGGAATTGAATCTAGGACATAACACATTCTAGGGAAATGCTCTACCTCTGAGCTATACCCCCATTCCTTTTAAAAAAACTTAATTTTGAGACAAAGTCTCTTTGTGTTGTCCAGGCTGGCCTCAAACTTGTAATCCCCCTGTCTCAGCCTCCCAAGTGCTGGGATTACAGGCATGATCCACTGTGCCTGACAATGCTTCTCTAGTTTTAAGTAAGTTGATTATGGAGTAGGAAGAAAACTGATTAACAGAGAAACTATCAAGGGTCTCCCAAAAGCAGCTTCCAATTTTCAGACTTCCGGAGCAAACTGCAAAGAGCTCAGCAGCAAGAAGACCCATTTCCTCAAGGAGTAACAAAGGTTTCAGAAGCAGCTTTGCTGTGTAGCCCCTAATCTAGCATCAGATAGGCATTCCAGGAAACCAGGCCACCCAAGTATGGATCCTGAGGGTCCCATGGAAGCAGATGGCCGTGAAGAGCCAGTCCAACCTGCAAAACCCATTGCTTAAGTAAAACCCATGGGATGTGAGGCCCCAGTTCACACAGAGCCAGCACTACCTGGAGAAAGAGGCCACCTTGGGGGAAGAAACTGCGAGCACAAAGAGGCCACATGTCAAGGGACAGAAAGAGACAGCCGCAGGGCAACAGGCCTCCAGAAGTGGCCAGGATATGCTCAAGGACCAGATTTGCACACATAGTTGAATGACCATGCAGAGCCCTAGTACCATGTGGAAACTGAAGCCAGTCAGAGTCCATCCTCCCCCTTCATTGCAGGAGATGCAATGGGTTGTGGGGCCATGGCTTGAGACTCAAGGAACTGCCCCCGGCCTCTGGGTACTGAGCTGTCATGGAGTAGCAGGCTTCAGCCATCTATCCCTGTATCGCTTTCATCCCTCTCACTGGCTTGGCTTGGCATTTCATGTAGACCTCCTTCAGCACCCTTGTGTTTGGAGTCCCAGTGTTCACCCCATTGCTACCGACCTCCATCATCTGCTTCTACTAAGTACTGTTCCCCCATCCCAAAAACCAAACCCAATTTCTGCCTCAACTCTGCCTATATCAACCAGCCCCTCTGTTTAAAAACAGTTTAAAAACACTTAACTGAAGAAAGTCATTCAAACACTTCTCATGCCAGCTGATCCTCCCTTTTCCACAGCTAAGAATGGCATAAATGCTATGTCACTATATACAAAAACAAGACAAAGCTAAATGGATGCCCACTGCAGTATCAACAGGTCCAGTTTTACAGTGCACGCTCTGAGTTACGGTCCCTCCAAAAGTCATCTTTCCTCACAGCCTCCAGTCCAAGCAAAGAGCATTAAGAATCTGTCTCGGTTGTGTTGTTCTTTTTACAAACTATAGATACATACAGTTGGTAACTCAGGATTTCTAGCCAATAATAATAGAGTTAACACTAGCTTACAAATTGAAAAAAAAATGCTAGAAACATCTTCAAATGCCTTGACACACCAAGAGCAAAGTGAACACAGTGAAGAACACCTGAGAGTCCCTTTTTATTTTAAAAATGTTTGGAAATGTGTACAACTTTGATACAGTTTCTGGGTGCTCTGGACTTCCACGGTCACTTCCTGTAAACCACTGACAATCTCTAAGAACACATTGAGAGACTATAACATGATTGTGATCAAATTTTGTAATTAAACCTAATGAGGTCACTTGACACAACTCCAATAAAAGATGTATTAACCATGGTGCTCCCCTAATCTAAGGTGCTTACAAGGAAACAGATACACATTTTTTTATTCATCTTTCCTCTCCTTCCTCTTCTTCATCTTCCTTTTCTACCTTTTTCTGGGCAACTTTAGTGGGACCCTTTGTGCCATCAAACTTTCCTTTTGACTTATAGTCAGCAACATCGTTCTCATATTTCTCCTTCAGCTTTGCTGCCTTAGTGATGTAAGGCTGCTTCTCGCTGTTACTTAAGTTATTCCGCATCTCACCAAACTTTTTTTTTTACCATGTCTCCAATAGAGATGCCAGGGTTTGTGGATTTGATCTTGGATCACAATTCTGAACAGAACAGGAAGAATCCAGACGGCAGTCTTTTGGGGTCCTTTATCTTCCTGCCCTCTTAGTTGGCCCGTAATCCTTTTCTTTACTGTAGTGGACTTTTCTGCCTTTGCCATTTCATCAAATTTAGATTTCTCTTTCCCAAACATTGTCTTCTACCTCTCAGAGCACTTCTTGGAAAATTCTTTAAAATTGACAGGGACCTTGGGATTTTTCTTCTTATGTTATCTGCATGTCTGCACCAAGAAGGCATAAGCACACATCTTGCCCTTTGATTTCTTGGGATCACCTTTAGCCATCATGATTGTATTGTTCGCTAGTCTGAATGCCACTCCTTTTATAACACATTATCCATCAATTCATGGATGAATCCTTCCATGAGGGCACACCCTTCGTGACCAGTCACAGTCACCTCCCAGACGTCTCTCTGTTCCATGAACTTTTGGAATTATAGTCAAGCCACAGTACCATTCCAATTGACTTGAACAGAGTTATTACCTACAAGGAAAACAGAAATCATGTTTTCCAGCTAGGGGAAATGAGAAACAACAGCAACAGCAGCAACAAAAACACCTGGAAGAGGTAGTGGAATGCAAGAAGAACCAGTAAATAAGGAAACTAGTAAAATTCATTAAGTCTAAATAAATATGATATGGAAGAAAAACCATTGACCTGGAACTAAATACCAGAAGACTTTGACATAGACATTTGGGGTTGAGGAGTTCAGAAAGGTAAAATTTCAGTCTCAGAAATAATACGTAGGCATTTACATTAAGATAGTTTTGTGATTTAGTAAGGTAAAGCACCTATTATGTAGAACTCTGTTCTTGATGCTTTGGGGAAACTTCCCTCCTCTCCCTTCCCCTCCCCTCAACTAGATCAGTCTGTTAAACTAAAGGCAAACTTTGATAGTTAAAAGCAGAAGTCACATAATTAAATTACAGTGTTAGAAAGATGTAAAGGAAAAATATTTAATAATCATTTGAAATTATCAGAAATTACAAAGATAATAGAGACTGGAGCTTTGCTAAATAGCCCAGACCATTCTGAACTTGCTTTGTAGCTCAGGGTGGGCTAGAATTTGTGATCCTTTTGCCTTGGCCTCCTGAGTGCTAGGATTATGGGTGTGTGCCACCACATCTAGCTTGACATATTTTGTGGAGCACATTTATCATGTTCAGCTAATTTTTCTAAATTAACTAAAATCTTATTTTAGTTTATGAGAGGAATTTAAAGAATTGAAGCTTTTTAATTTTGTGATTATAAAAGAATTTAAGATATTTCTGGCAGCATATGAAAATAAAAGGGGTACTTTCTCTCATAATTATATTACCAAATATTTTAGTGTGTATATTCTTCTATATTATTTTTGATAATATTTAAATGCAGGTTTCAAAATAGTGTGTATTTAAAATAATACCTATTTACTCTTTTGAGACTTGGTTTTGTCACTTAGCACAATTATATTCTTTAATAGTGTTAAATCATGTGAGCTCTGTCTCTTTTTACTTCATTTTAATTCAAGCCCATTCAGTATTAATCAGCTTAGGATCTCTAATCCCAAAATACAAATCTTAAGGTTTATTCAAAATACTAGTGTGATTAGTTTACTTGAATTTGTTTAAGTTATGGAAATTATTATAGTTTTTCTCCCAAAATATCCATATTATGGTAGTATGGGGGAAAAAAAGCATTGAACATATTTTTTGGTGGAAGAGCATGTCAAAACTTGGGTCTGGGATGGAGATGGATGAATGTGCCTGATTTAGAGCAGTAGGTGGGAGGTCAATTTTGGAAAACAGACAGGATTCCATGACTTTTTCAGGCTTAAACTTGAAATCAGAGCCTGAGGTATTAGGGCACACCAGGATATATCAGCAAGGTTTGGAGTTCAGAAAGATGCATTAGGGTTAGCTGTAAGAGATCAAAGGTGAGCAGCAAATACCAGTAATGTCTTAGCAAAAAGGCACAGAAAATAGCTCCGGGTTCAAGCTAGGCACCAAGAAAAAGGTGAGGAATGGAATTACATTTGTATAATAACTTAATTTCTTGACCAGATGACTGGATATCAAAGTACCATACCTATTATGTGATCATCAACTTTAGGATAAGGTGCCTCTGTTCTGATTCTGAGCACCCTTTGGAAGGCTGATAAGTATATGTTGCTTCCTCACAAGATGGAGTTGTATAGGTTCTGGTGTTATAAGAAAAGGTAATGTACTTCTCTTTGGGAGTGCTTGCAGTTAAAACATATTAGCATGGAATCCAAAAGTGCAAACAATAATGAATTCTTATTATCAAAAACTTGATCTTAGATAACTTAAACTGGAATATCCTTCATATTTTAAGTTCATACCAAAACAAAGAATTTCAGGTTAGGTGATTAAGACATGGGACTTGTCAGGTAACTTTGGGGTCATGATGTAGATGTGACAGGGTAACTGAAGTACATATACTTCATGCCTCCTATACTGTGGGCCTGCTTTTTTCACTTGGCCCAACTCAACCTGATCTCAGAGTAGCAGGTACATTAAAGCTATCAGCATCCTTTACTGAACCCATTCCCAACAACACACCTCTGCTAGCCAAGTTGCCTTGGTTCTTCTGTGCCTTCACATATTATCTAGAATTTTGCAGCACATTTGTTATTATGAATAAATTCACAGGATAATTTTAAAAAGTAAATTAGAGGACAAAAAAAATCTTTCCCTGAAAGTGTAATAACATGGCTCACCAATAAATTAGGTGGAATCAAGAAAAAAATCAAAGACATCATTGAGCTTCAGCACTAATATTGTTTCACGCCCTGCCCATCATTTTTCCTCTTTACTCAAGTTTATATTCTTATATAAATGAGTGAATATAATTTAACTAACAGCAACAGTTCAGTAGTGGTAAAGGAATTATGAATGGTTTGTTTTCTTTCTTCTTCAGGCATAATAACCTTGGTGCCCGACCGAAAGGGCTATCCACTTTGGTGAAGAGTGGTGTTCCAGAAGCATTGAGGGCAGAAGTATGGCAGTTATTAGCAGGCTGCCATGACAACCAGGCAATGCTGGATCGATACAGAATTCTTATCACAAAGGTAGGAAACTATTTTCATGGGGTAATATATTAAGTAAATCCTGTTTTTCACAGCTTCAGTGTTATAAATGTTTTGAGTATTCTTAAAAAGTACTGGATGCATGGCTCAAGTGGTAGAGCACCTGTTAGCAAGTGCAAGGCCTTGAGTTCAAACCTCAATACCAACAACAACAACAAAAGATATATATATATATGTATGTATGTATATATGTATGTATGTATATATAAAAACCTGTACATATCTAAATTGGTGTTGTGCAGTCAATACTTTCGCCTTTTGTTCTGAATACTTGTTGGATAGTGGTAAGCAATACCTATAAGCAACATTGAACACTTTATGTCATGGTTTCATTTTCATTCCTGTGACTTTATAATTTCTCTTCACCAAATCAGAATAAACAGTTGGCCATCTGTGTCCTGGATTTTGCACTAGTGGATTCAACCAACGTGGATCAAATGTGTTAGAAATGTGTTTGTACTGAATATGTACAGGCTTATTTCTTGGTGTTATTTCCTAAATAATAGAGTATAACAACTATTTGCATAGTATTTAAATTTCATTAGGGATTATAAGAAATCTAGAGATAGTCGAAAGTATATGGGTGAATGTGCAAATACTACACCATTTTGTATAAGGGACTTCAGCATCTGTGGATTTGGGTACCTGCCTAGGGTTCTAGAACCAATTCTCTACAAATACAAAGGGACAACTATATTTGTATTATAAGTGTTTTTAAAAGTCTGTAGTAACTTTTATTGTAAAAGATTTATAGTTAAAATTTTACAGTTACTCTAGAATAAGTTTTAAATGAAATGAAAAGGCCTTCCATGCTTATGTCTTTGTGTATTTAAATGATGTGGATAGTTATCCAGAGTTTTATTCCTCAGGTGACCTTGGTTCCAATGTAAATTTCTTTGCTTATATCCAAATAACTGGTTTTAGACCCTAGGTTAAGGTAAGTGTTAGCCTTCTTTTAGATCTTTGCTCCTAGTTTCTTAATCTATTCTAAATCCTGGACTTTAAATAATAATAATAATTTGCTTTTCTGAAAACTTGTGGATAAGTTAGATTTTTCATAATGAAGACTTTGTTCCTAAGAATATATCAACTTAAAAACTGTTGTATCCTGTGTAATTGTGTCCCCCTTTGCTTCCCTTATTTCCACAAATACCTTCCAAGCACTTAATTTATTCCATCACTGGAAATGCAGGTTTTTTAAAAAACAACTTTTACTACTTTTTAAAAGATTAGTGGTCTCCCCAGTAGGATATGCCAGGTAATCCATTGGTGTGTATGGAGAAAATCTTTAAAGTTCCATTTTTATTTGTTAAATAGCAAACACAAAGCATATTGTTACAATAATGTTTTTTGTGTTGTGTACTGAGGACAGACTAGATTGTTGGATGTGATGGCCATATGTCCCGTTGTGGTTCAGGAGTGACCTGAACTTGAGGAATTTGCAAGCCTAGAGTGGAATAACTGTGGTTCCTATATTCATACATTCACTTTCAAAATATTACTATTTTCTCATGCTGGATTAGGTGGATTTAAAGGTTAATATAGTTTTAACTCAACCGTTATGTAAAATGGGTGAATGGTTTTAAGTGAGTGTTGTTGAAAGATGTATGTATTACTTTAAGAAAGAATATTATGGAAATTAATGACGAAGAAAATACTTTCGGAAATGAGCTCATATAGAGGATACTTTGAAACATTTAGTAATTTAAACATCACTACGTGGCTTAGTCACTGAAAATTTCATGCATGCATTACCAATAAAGACTTTCAAATCTTCATACTTAATACCCTTAATTCAGAAATTTCAAGTGTGTTTAAACTTGTATAGAGAGTTACAGAGAATTGGGGACGGGTTGTTAAAAGTATAAGACATAACAACTGATTTATTCATAAGAATACTTAGTGTGTGGGCAGTAGCTTTGAGGTAGAGCACATGTATAAAACCAGGGGTTTAATCTTCAGCACCAAAAAGAACCAAAAAACATAAACCAACCAACCAAAAAACAACCTCAAAACAAAAACAAACATATCTAGTCAGAGTAGGTAATTCCTTAGCCTGATTTCAGCAACCCGCAACATCCTTTTTTTTTGGCAGTATTGGGGTTAAACTCAGGGCCTATGCTTACTAGGTAAGTGCTGTGCCAGCCGAGTCACACCCCCAGGTGAACAACATACTTGATGTTTGAAGCTGAGAAAATTGATTCCACTTCTACTTGGGTCTATAGGTCTTTTTTTAGATGTAAGTTTTTTTTAGATATGATAAAATTAAAACCGAATTAAAAACCTAATTTAAAAACAAGTTTTCAAACTGCTGTTTTATAAACTGCTAAGCAAATGAATGAAAAAATAATAAGCAATACTGTATGATCTATTTACATAGACTAATATAGAAAAATAGTATGGGATATTCTAAAGAAACAGAAGGTAGGCTAATAGTTGCCAGGAAATAGGGGAGGAGGGAAACTAATTGTCACTGCTACCAGGTATGGTGTTTATGCTGGGGGTAATGGAAATGTTCTGGAATTAGATAGTAGTGACATTTGCTTAACATTGTGAATATGACAAAAACCACTGAGTTGCATACTTTTAAATGATGAATTTTGTTATATGACCTTTATCTCAATAGAAAAATGACAATAAATAATAAAAAATACCCATATTCAATTCAATAATATTTTTATTGTATTTTTTGAAGCACAGTTTTTGCATCCTATCTAAATTTCAATGCTTTATAAAGTGTATCTAACATGTGAGTGATATAGCACTTATGCATAATAAAAATATATACATATATTGGAAGTTTATACTCAGAAAAGTTATGATTGTTGGGTTATCTGATCAAACATGTCCAGATACTTTAATTGGATATTACATCACATTTTCTTTTTTTTTTTTTTCTTTTTTCTTTTATTATTCATATGTGCATACAAGGCTTGGTTCATTTCTCCCCCCTGCCCCCACCCCCTCCCTTACCACCCACTCCGCCCCCTCCCTCCCCCCCCAATACCCAGCAGAAACTATTTTGCCCTTATCTCTAATTTTGTTGTAGAGAGAGTATAAGCCATAATAGGAAGGAACAAGGGTTTTTGCTGGTTGAGATAAGGATAGCTATACAGGGCATTGACTCACATTGATTTCCTGTGTGTGGGTGTTACCTTCTAGGTTAATTCTTTTTGATCTAACCTTTTCTCTAGTACCTGTTCCCCTTTTCCTCTTGGCCTCAGTTGCTTTAAGGTATCTGCTTTAGTTTCTCTGCGTTAAGGGCAACAAATGCTAGCTAGTTTTTTAGGTGTCTTACCTATCCTCACCCCTCCCTTGTGTGCTCTCGCTTTTATCATGTGCTCATAGTCCAATCCCCTTGTTGTGTTTGCCCTTGATCTAATGTCCACATATGAGGGAGAACATACGATTTTTGGTCTTTTGAGCCAGGCTAACCTCACTCAGAATGATATTCTCCAATTCCATCCATTTACCAGCGAATGATAACACTTCGTTCTTCTTTATGGCTGCATAAAATTCCATTGTGTATAGATACCACATTTTCTTAATCCATTCATCAGTGGTGGGGCATCTTGGCTGTTTCCATAGCTTGGCTATTGTGAATAGTGCTGCAATAAACATGGATGTGCAGGTGCCTCTGGAGTAACAGTCTTTTGGGTATATCCCCAAGAGTGGTATTGCTGGATCAAATGGTAGATCGATGTCCAGCTTTTTAAGAAGCCTCCAAATGTTTTTCCAGAGTGGTTGTACTAGTCTACATTCCCACCAACAGTGTAAGAGGGTTCCTTTTTCCCCGCATCCTCGCCAACACCTGTTGTTGGTGGTGTTGCTGATGATGGCTATTCTAACAGGGGTGAGGTGGAATCTTAGCGTGGTTTTAATTTGCATTTCCTTTATTGCTAGAGATGGTGAGCATTTTTTCATGTGTTTTCTGGCCATTTGTATTTCTTCTTTTGAGAAAGTTCTGTTTAGTTCACGTGCCCATTTCTTTATTGGTTCATTAGTTTTGGGAGAATTTAGTTTTATAAGTTCCCTATATATTCTGGTTATCAGTCCTTTGATGTATACTTTCAAATTTATTTGAATATAGTTTCTCAAAGTAGTCTCTGATGATTTCCTGGACTTCCATGGTGTTTGTTGTTATCTCCCCTTTTGCATTCCTGATTCTACTCATTTGGGTTTTTTCTCTCCTCATTTTAGTCAGGTTTGCCAGGGGTCTATCGATCTTGTTTATTTTTTCAAAGAACCAACTTTTTGTTTCATTAATTCTTTGTATGGTTTTTTTGGTTTCTATTTCGTTGATTTCAGCTCTTATTTTTATTATTTCTCTCCTTCTATTTGTTTTGGGATTTGCTTGTTCTTATTTTTCTAGGAGTTTGAGATGTATCATTAGGTCATTGATTTGGGATCTTTCAATCTTTTTAATATATGCACTCATGGCTATAAACTTTCCTCTCAAGACTGCCTTAGCTGTGTCCCATAGGTTCCGGTAGGTTGTGTTTTCATTTTCATTGATTTCTAGGAACTTTTTAATTTCCTCTTTTATTGCATCGATGATCCATTCTTCATTAAGTAATGAGTTATTTAGTTTCCAGCTGTTTGCATGTTTTTTGTCTTTACTTTTGTTGTTGAGTTCTACTTTTACTGCATTGTGGTCAGATAGTATGTACGGTATTATTTCTATTTTCTTATATTTGCTGAGGCTTGCTTTGTGCCCTAGGATATGGTCTATTTTGGAGAAGGTTCCATGGGCTGCTGAGAAGAATGTATATTGTGTAGAGGTTGGATGAAATGTTCTGTAGACATCTACTAGGTCCACTTGATCTATTGCATATTTTAGATCTTGGATTTCTTTATTGAGTTTTTGTTTGGATGACCTATCTATTGATGATAATGGAGTGTTAAAGTCTCCCACAACCACTGTGTTGGCGTTTATATATGCTTTTAGGTCTTTCAGGGTATGTTTGATGAAATTGGGTGCGTTGACATTGGGTGCATATAGCTTGATAATTATTATTTCCTTTGGTCTATTTCCCCTTTTATTAGTATGGAGTGTCCTTCTTTGTGTCGTTTGGTCAATGTAGGTTTGAAGTCTACTTTGTCAGAGATAAGTATTGCTACTCCTGCTTGTTTTCGGGGGCCATTGGCTTGGTAAATCTTCTTCCAGCCTTTCATCCTAAGCCTATGCTTATTTCTGTCGGTGAGATGAGTCTGCTGTAAGCAACAAATTGTTGGATCTTCCTTTTTAATCCATTTCGTCAAGTGGTGCCTTTTGATGGGTGAATTAAGTCCGTTAACATTAAGCATTAGTACTGATAGGTATGTGGTGATTCCTGTCATTTAGTTGTCTTAGTTGTTTGAAGGTTTGATTGTGTGTACCTAAGTTGAGGTTACTCTCTACTGTCTTGCTTTTTCTTTTCCTGTGGTTTGGTGCTGCCTGTCTTTTCATGGTTAAGTTGGGTGTCACTTTCTGTGTGCAGAATCCCTTGAAGAATCCTTTGTAGTGGTGGCTTTGTGGTCACATATTGTTTTAGTTTCTGCTTATCATGGAAGACTTTTATTGCTCCATCTATTTTGAATGATAGTTTTTCTGGGTAGAGTATCCTGGGGTTGAAGGTATTTTCATTCAGCGCCCGGAAGATCTCACCCCACGCTCTTCTTGCTTTTAACGTTTCTGTTGAGAAGTCTGCTGTGATTTTGATGGGTTTACCTTTGTATGTTACTTGTTTTTTCTCTCTTACAGCCTTCAGTATTCTTTCCTTAGTTTCTGAACTTGTTGTTTTAATGATGATATGTCGTGGAGTAGTTCTATTTTGATCTGGTCTGTTTGGTGTCCTGGAGGCCTCTTGTATCTGTATGGGAATATCTTTCTCTAGATTTGGGAAATTTTCCTTTATTATTTTGTTAAATATATTACGCATTCCCTTTGCCTGTACCTCTTCTCCTTCTTCGATGCCCATGATTCTCAAGTTTGGTCTTTTGATGGAGTCGGTAAGTTCTTGTGTTTTCTTTTCACAGGTCTTGAGTTGTTTAATTAATAGTTCTTCGGTTTTTCCTTTAATTACCATTTCATCTTCAAGTTCTGAGATTCTGTCTTCTGTTTGTTCTATTCTGCTGGATTGGCCTTCCGTTTTGTTTTGCAGTTCTGTTTCGTTCTTTTTTCTGAGGTTTTCCATATCCTGGCTGTTTTCTTCTTTATTGTTGTCTATTTTTGTCCTGAGTTCATTTATTCATTTATTCATTGTGTTCTCTCTTTCACTTTGGTGTTTATACAATGCTTCTATGGTTTCCTTTATTTCTTCTTTTGCTTTTTTCAAATTCTCTATTTTTATTGTCTTGGAATTTCTTGAGTGTCTCCTGTACATTTTGGTTGACCCTATCCAGTATCATCTCTATAAAATTCTCATTGAGTACTTGTAGTATGTCTTCTTTTAATTTATTCTTGTGGGCTTCATTGGGTCCTTTGGCATAGTTTATCTTCATTTTGTTGGAGTCTGGATCTGAGTTTCTGTTTTCTTCATTCCCCTCTGGTTCCTGTACTAATTTTTTGCTGTGGGGAAACTGTTTTCCCTGTTTTTTCTGTCTTCCCATCATTGTCCTTGGTGTTGTTACTGTCCCTGTACTGTGTGTAATTAAGTATTTTCTAGCTTGTAATAATAACAATGGTAATATTTAGAATGGAAGAGTGAGCTGAGATGGAAAGCAAGAAGTTAAAGAAAACAAATATACAGACAAGAGGGAGAAAGCAGAACAAGGTATCAGACAAGAGAGTTTCAAAGGTATAAACAGGGAGTGTTAGTGTACTAATCGACAGTAAGGTGAACAGACATTAGAGAGACAGAGAGAGGATTGAAAATCAAAGATAAACAAAATAAAAAATAAGTAAAAGTAATATCTATATATAAAAATGAATTAAAATAAAATGGAAAATAGAAAATTAAAAAAAAAAAAAAAACCAAAAAACTTCCAAGTTTATATGCAATGCAGTTTCAGTCTTAATAATTTGGGTGTCCGTCTCAATCTCCAGTCCTGGAGTTGGTGCCTCAGATGTTGTTCTGTAGTTGTCTCATCAAAGGGGATGCATAAAGTAGAACAAAACTACACACTCACACACACACAAAAAAAAGCCCCACCAAGTGTCCCCAGTTCAAATGCAATACAGTTTCAGTAAGTTTTTTGGCTTGCAGGTGTAATTCGGTTAAAAGAAAAAAAAGCGTCTGGAGGCAGTTCTGAGAGTGGTATCTGCAACTGTGGCTTGCCTGCCTGCTGCTCTCAGCCTGTAGCTGGCGGCGTTATTTATGCAGATCTCTGGGGTGAGCTTAGCACTCACCTGGTCCCACAGGCTTTGTTTGCTCAGAGTTCTCCTGTGTGGGAGCCTCTGCTACAGGCTTTCCCCTTTCCAAGCACTGGGAAAGGTGACACTGCCCCTGCGTTGTCAGGCCTGCGTGTTAATTTACAGTTCATGTGGGAGGTGGGTCTTCCTCCCTCTCCTGTGGAGTTTTCCTCCCACTGCCACTTTCAGAAGCTTTCCTGCTCCTGCTTTCTGGGTGGTGCTGCTGCTCCTGCCGGCTGCCATGTTTGTTTACAGTTCTCGTGGGATGTGGGTCTTCCCTCCTCTCCTGTGCAGTTTTTCTCCCTCCTCCACTCTCACAAGCTTTCCTGCTCCTGGTTGCTGGGTGCGCCCCGCTCCCGCCAGAGCCTCTCCGCCCGCCCGGCTTGTTTATTTACAGTTGCGGGAAGGATTCCCTTCCCCCAATCTTCAGCGCTCAGGGCGCCCCACCCTCTTTCCAGCGTGTCTTAACTGTTCTCTTTGCTTATTACTCAGTTTCTTTTTTTTTTTAACCCGGGTGGAGGTCCGTCTGTCCAGGGGGCTATGCTGCTCTGGCCCAGTCTTGTCTGTGGGACTACTGCGGTACCGCGAAGCTCACCTGGTCCGCGTCTTCCCAAGCCGTATGGGCGCCGGCCACTGGCGGCCCCGGGGGCCTCCTCGTTTCTCCGTTTAACGTGAAGTGGAGATTCTCTGCACCGGCTGGAGATGTGAAGGGGTCAAAGTTATGCCTTTTCTCCGTGATTATGCCTGCAAAGTGTGTCTCCAGCGTCTCTCCAAGATTTCACTATAGGAGGGTCGCTTTCTGCTTCCTCCCTCTAGCCGCCATCTTGGAATTCTCCTCTAGCCACCATCTTGGAATTTTTCACTCACTTTTTCATATAAGTAAGAAAGTATATACTTTCAAAGGCTGCTCATGCCTTTTCCTTCACTGAAAGGATTCATAGATTCATACTTTTAAGGGTTTTTTTTTTCCGGGGGGGGGACTGGGTTTTGAACTCAGGGCCTTACAAGGAAGGTGCTCTACTACTTGAGCCACTCCACCAGCCCTGTTTTATGTTTAGTATTTTTGAGATAGGGTCTCTCTAACTATTTGCACGGGCTGGCTTCGAACTGTGATCCTCCTGATCTCTGCCTCCCGAGTAACTAGGATTACAGGTGTGAGCCACCTGCACCCAGAAGCTTTTAAGATTTTTAAGTGTGTTGATTCATACCTTTAAGATTTTAAACCTTGAGAAAGATATAAAGATTACTGTCATACTATATTATTTATGAACTCCTCATAATACATGTTCATAAATGTTATAAAATTTTTACAATTTATACCAAATATCATGGTAATTTTGAATATACAACTTGTAGAAAAATCTTTTAGATCAAGGGACAGAATATCAAAAAATACTTTCATTCAATAAAATATATGGGCTGAGGAACTACATTCCCAGACTCTTTTCCATCTGGAATTCTGGCTGTGAGTTACTTTTCTGCCAGTGAAGATTGGATGTAGACAAAAAGCCATATTATTTTTCTCTGAGCAAGGGTGAGCTTCACAAGTTGTAAAGTTTTGCGTCTGTCTCTGAGCATTCATTCTCAATCACTTACCTTTATTCTGTCATTCTTGTTGTTTTCTAACCTTAGCACCAACAACATCCTCCTGATTCTTTGGACTGTAGCTGTGGTAGCAAGCCTAGAAACTAGGCTTTCTATTTTGATTTTTCCACCTGTTCCAGTGTTTAAGTACCTTAGTCCCTGCATTAGGTACTTTTTGGACTACTTATAGCAATCTTGTTTCCCTGACTGAACCCTGTCTGATACACTTGGCATATGTCTGCCATCTTGTCACACGATGACAGTCTGCATTCAGAATTATATTTGGAAAAGAAGAAAGGAAAGAAAAAGACTACACAAGTTCAGACTAAAGGCGCAGTACTTCATAATGCCACGTCTTCCAAGACTTGTGATGCCAGCCACAAGTTTGGGTTCTCCAAGATCATCCTGATTTCAGCCCAGCTAGCTCCAAATTTGAGGGTCCTTATAGATTAATTCAGGTTTGATAATTTGCTAGAATTACTCACAGAACTCAGCTAAGTGCTATATTTATGATTATTGTTTTACATTTTAATAGTAAAAGAATACATATCAGAACCAAACAGTGGAAGAGAAGCATGGGGCAAAATAATGATCCAGGAAGTTCTAAATGTGATGCCTTCATCATCCTCAAACATGTCACCCTTCTGGCTGTGTCCTCAAGGACACACCATGCTGGTGTCAGTGTATAGCAATACATACATGTATCCTTACCACAGGAAGCCCACCAAGCCTTAGCTTCCAGAGTTTGTATCACATAGTCATGACTGATTGTGTCATTGTGCACCTGATTGAACTCGATCTCTGGGCCCCCTTTTTTCTTCTCCTAGAATAGGGCTGATATCACATGTCTCAAAGCCCCAACCCCTTAATCACATGGTTGCCCTTTATGGCTTGTCCTGTTCCCCCCACCCCCCTTTCCTGAGTTTTCTCATTAGTGCAATGAACTGTCTAGGAGGCCATTATGAATCACCTCATTAGCATTAGACTTGGTTGGAGTGGTGGGGCTCACCATGAATAACAAAGACATTTATATTATACAGGAAATTCCAGGGGCTTAGAGATTACCTCCCAACATCTTGAACAGAAGTTAAACATGTCTTGAGTATCTCTGAACCAAGTCTATCACCCTTTTAAACAATTTTCCCTTTACTCCCCAAAAGTAACCTCATTTATATCTCTTTGGCCAGTATTACCTCTGTGGAAACCTAATATTTTTAAAGATATTCCCATTTATCCCTGAAATCAAAGTGGGTTTTTTATTGTTGTTGTTTTTTGTGGTACTGGGGTTTGAACTCATGGCCTATTCCTTGAGCCACTCCACTATCCCCTTTTTGCAATGGGTTTTTTTCGAGATAGGGTCTTGAGAGCTATGTGCCTGGGCTGGTTTCACACTGTGATCCTCCTGATCTCTGCCTCCTGGGTAGCTAGGATTACAGGAATGAGCTACTGGTCCCTGGCTAAATCTAAGTTTCTTAATGAAGAAGAGAGGATAGCTATTGTGTAAATAACTCCCTTTCCCTAAATTCCCTCTTACTACTGGCAGTAGTTGAAATCTGTTATGGAACCATAATAGTGGTTTATTTTAGAATGACAAATATTTTCTTTACTCTTTTTTTCTTTTTTGTGTGTGTGTGTGTGTGTGTGGTACAGGAGTTTGAACTCAGGGCATCATGCTTGCTGGTGCTCTACCACTTGAGCCATTCCCACCAGCCTGAATGACAAATATTTCCTAATTGCTAGTTGAGATTGACTAGCAATGTATAATTAAGGTCAAAATTATTTTCATATTCAGTTTATAAATCTATGACAATATAAACATTTTAATGTTACTCCTATTGTTAAAGTACAGTTTATTAAAAGCAACATTTTTACATAAATAGTATAGAAATGTGTTACTCTGGTCATATCCCGTTACTCAAGCTCTCAAGTCATAACATTGCTGTGACAGGAACTATAATGTATATTTAATTTCATTGTCTTGCTTATATCATTGCCAAAGGTAATAATAAGGCTAATAATGTCATTATTTAAAAAAATGAGTTTCTCCTTTTTCTGTGCTTAGGAGTAGAAATGAGACAGCAAGTGCTGTAATCAGATTAATCCTCCCATTACTTAGGCTTTCTCTATCACCTTGTTCCCCTATTATTCAGCAGGTTACAGTGCATTGTGTTTTATTATCTTTATATATAGATGGATTGTTTCAATACTGATATAAGTCTTATACATCCTTATATACCTTAATACCTGTCTGACCCACAAATATCTTTGATTTTTTGACTATTATACCACTATGTCAGCCGTTGCCTCAGCAGAGGAAGCTATCATAGTGTGTTTTTAATCTCCCCTCTCCTTCCCTCCCACCTCCAAATTGACAGGCTACATCTGTCAATTGACAGGCTACATGGGTCAATGCTTGTTCCCTTCTTAAATAGGAAGGACTTAATAATATAAGTTTATTTCAGTTAGAACAAATATACATAATGAAAAACCTCAGAAAATACATGTCATATCAAAATGATGTCATAAGAGAATACTTGCTCATTTAGGTTTGATATAATAGAATTTCAACCACTTTACAGTGTCCAGAAGTACCTGCTGTATGCCATGTATTGTGCTAGGATGGTAATATACATTAATTTTTTTAAAACTCAATTAAATATTTCACTGATTGGCTAAAATAAAAAAGCCTATATTTGCAAAGGATCAACCCAGTTTTATAAACAACAAAGAACATTTATTTAAACTTGTATCATAGATCAAAATGGGCAGTAGATATAAATACTACTTGATAGTTGCTGCCAAAAATCCTTTTTGGAATAATAAATAAAAAACAATCACAAGAGTGTTTGTTTTAAGATTCTTCAAGTTCTCTGCTTTCTTGAGCATTGTATGGACAGATGAATCTTCACTGTGTTTATTCCTGTCAGATTATTGGTACTGCTCAGAGTGAAGTCTGTCTTCTCTCTGTTATCCAGTGTATTATTGTAGCTGATGGCTTTTAATAAAACATGTAGCTAAAGAAAAAATTTTACTCTACTTTAATGGAATATACTGCAATTATAATACTGCAAATCCTTGGAGGAAATGTTTAAATTGTTTTTTTTTAATGATTGAATAACATTTACTGACTATTTGATTAAAATGTCAAATTACAGTATCATTTATATGGTTTTTTATTTGCTAAGCTTTTACTGAACAATTCTCCATACATCATATAACCAAGTAAATGTGCACTTTTTTCTTTATGTGGCTTACTTTTTCAAAATTTTATGTGGTTTGTTAGTCAAATAACACTCAACACTAGATTTCATTGAGAGTCAGAACATTTCTTAATTACATGGCTGCTCTGTTCTCTGTCATCACTTTGTCTAGTTGTGGGAAATGAGCTTTTTGATAGAATGAGGTTATTCCAGCTGGGTGTGTACCAATGGTATTTATAAAAAACCACAGGCTTTTGTAGTGGTATATTACTGATGTAGCCATAAAACTAAGAATTTCTTCAGACAATTTACAGTTTAGATTTTACTAGTCAACAATGAATGAATAAATGAATAAAATTACTTATTTTATAATAAAAATATAAGAGGAGTAAGGAGAATAAAGGGTAATTGTGTTGTATTATTAATGCTTTGAGCATGAAAATACTAGAAGATTTTTATTAAAGGAATAAGAATTAGTGAAACATTCTTTAAAGAAATATACCTTTTATTTTCTCTTTTCTTGGATAATAGGATAGTGGTTTCTTATTACATAATTATATCTTTGAATATTAATTTTTTCACAGCATGTTTTTTATCACATTGGTCTCATCTAATGAGGTCTTTTTATTTTCTCTTATATCTAAAGTGATATCTGCATGTATAAAAACTGCAACTATTTGTGAATGTGAGAATCAACAGTTTTCCTGTCAACTCCCTAGTCCTGATAGATGTGTAAAATTTTTTTAAAACATCATAATTATTTTATGTACTTAAGTTTTGTGTTCAATTTTTAGTAACAAATATAAATTTTGATACCTCAACTATAAACAATACTTTAGGTAAATTAAGGACATCTTTCATGTTATAGAATTAGAGTAGGAGCATACTGCTTTGAGAGAAGGCTTGATGTTCTTATTGAGCACAGATCATTCCGTAGTGTAATAAAATTTACTGTTACATAGCTATAGTTAAGCATAGCTTTTGAATTAAAGAGAAAATGAAAATATATATGTGTATAAAATTATATATATATATATATATATATACACACACACACACATACACACATATATATATATAATTTCAGGGGCAGTACTGGTGTTTGAACTCAGGGCTCCACACTTGCAAGGCAGGTGCTCTGTGGCTTGAGCAACATTTCCACCTCCAGTATTTTTCTTTCTTATTTATTTATTTATTTTTTAATTTTTTTATTGTGCTGGGTGGGAGTACATTGTGGCCTTTATAAAAGCTAATATATTTTTTAAATCCCACAAATTTTCAGAGCTTGAAATTACATTCTTCGATCCCAGTTTCATAGTAACTTTGTTGACTTTAGTACATATTATTAAGAGCATACTTAATGTTTTATTGGGCACTATGGTGTGATGAGTTTTTTTGCAGAGCTTTTGTTTTTCTTTCTATTCAAATGAATGTATATGTAGATGTGTTTGCCATTAATAAGTGTCATGGTGAAAAAAGTGACAGATCACAGATACGTATGAGTCAGATAACAAATATCTGTCTTCCTAACCCCCATTCCAACATATCACACCTTTATGCTAGTGTTTTTGGTAATTGTTCCACTTGCAGTTTTTTTCCTTGATTATTTTATGAATCTCTTTATTTTTGACTCTCCATTTATGTCTTCCACTCTCTTTATTAGCTGCTTCCCTTTTGCAACTGTCCATAATGTAGTCCTGTAAAGTGGTTTTCATTATTTGTAGTTTTATGTTTGTAGGGTCTCATATTCTCTCTGCATTTCTCAGATTAATCTGCATTTTAGTTGCAAGGCTTTTAATTTTTTTTATCTGAGAAGATGATAGTAGGCTGTGCCGTCATGCAGAAACTATGTCATTTTGTTGTACTTAGTATCCCTAGAGTCTAACACAAGCCCTTAATATGTGTTGAATGACTAATTCAATTCCATGATTAAAAACAAAACAAAATGAAAAAACCAAAAGAAAGAAAGAAAGAATGAATGAAGAATCTTAGAACAACAACAAAACAGGAACAGTAATTGACTGTTGTACTATAATTGAAGGATTTGAGTGAAGTTACTACCTTTTGAATTGTATTGTAGGAAACCTCAAGTTGTACACCATAGATAATTAATTGAAATCTCACTTTTTTTTCACATTTAATAACTAGTTCCTAGGGACCAAATTAAAAAACTAGTCATTAAAAAGTTGTCTTAATTTATATAGTTTTCACAATAATTACCTATTACTTATGGAATAGATACATAATTGTTAATATGAATATATAAACACATACTCCAGCATAAATTCATTTCCTAGATCCTATTTCTTTTTTCTGTTAAATAAAGATAAAATAAATGAAAACCCAAAAGACCATTAGGTAAATTTAAGGTTATTTTGGTCTTGGAAAAATTCAGTTTCTCTGTGAAATTTCTTGAGTTTCTTCAGTAAAGATGCTATCTAAATACCATATTGGGATATTATTGGTGCTGCAAAAATATTTTGGATTCTAAAGCTTTACTCTATAAACTGGCTTTTGATTTAATTAATATGTTGTTCTTTTAGTTTTATTCATTAGATCAATTCAAACTACATTATCAGTTCAATATGTTTTAACTTTAAAGAATAATTGTAACAATTTATCTGATTCTTGATTAAAGGGCTTTTCCCTCTGTATTAAATTTTTATTTACTTAGATATACATTTTATCAGTAATATTTCCATTAGCACATAGTGGACTTCAGTTTTTACATACAAATGCTTTTATTCCTAATGAGTGGTAAAGAGACTAAGTAAAAGTTGCTCAGACTTTTTTATTCCTGGGTTGAAATATTATGGGTGTGCATACTTTCTTCCCTAAAAGAGAGCTTTAATTGTTACTAATGTCAGAAGAATTCAGTCACTTCTACCCTGTGAGAAGCTGATCTCTGACATGTTTATGAAACTGCTTAATCTTTTAATAGATGACTAATTTTTCGAAGACAGCATCATGAAGCTATTATCTTGATATCTGCAAAAATGATGTGAAAAGGAACAATTTTCATTTGACTCTAAATCTTCAGTTCTTATGTGCATAAGTAGAATGGAAGTTTTGGATTGAAGGCTTACCTTAAATTTTCTACACATGTGTCTACTTAGTATGTAGGCACTCTAAGTAAGGTTTCATTTCTTTATAGTGATTGATTAGCTTTACTTTTCAGGGACCTCAGATCTTCTTTACTTTGAAGGGTTTCAGTTTTCAAGTATTTGCAGGGATGATTGGTATGTTTATAAAATGTCAGTTTCATTCAGTCCTGTGCATTCAAGAGGGTGATTGAGGGCTTAGTGTGTGCTGAGGCCCTGGGTTCAATCCCCAGCACGGCAATAAAAGAAATAAAAAAAATCTGCCAAACAAACAAAAGAACCAAACCCCCCCCCAAAAAAAAACCTCAAAAGGGTAACAGACCTTTATTTCATACAATTAAAATTAAGATTTTTCTGAGTAAAATATACAAGGACTTTCCCTAGATAATACACATACTCTGTTTTTCTGTTAAGGCTGATGATATATCTGGTGATATTGAGCTGCAGTTTTTCTAAGTCACTTCATCCATGAAAAGACATTTTCCCATTTGAGCAGAAAATAGATTGAATTTAATCCTGGGGGAAAGATGATGTTTAACTATTACTATGAAGGGAACTAGTGTTCAGTCTCAGTGGCACAGTGTAATCTTGCATTGAGTGTTCTGGGACTAATTAATCAGGAAATGACTCTAATTTAAAAGGAAACTGCTCATCAGCTGCCTGCTCTAGCTGTTTTATAGAAAGGAACTATGGACCTGACTCCTTGCATTTTAGCGTGTAGCAGCTCTTTCACTGCGTATGTCCTAGTTGGAAGGGATAATATAAAGATTGCTAGCAGACCTTATTTTGTAGTGATAAATTTTGATATTTAATGACCATCTTTTTGGATGTAAATTTGCATGAAAGCAATAATCTTTGAGTTAGAATATTTCGATTGATCTGTAAAGCTTTTTAACTCCTGGAATAAACAGTGATACTTAGAAATAATCCTAGTAGAAAACATTTCTGTATGTATATGAATATATTTAAATATAAACAAACACATATAAAATCTATTATGCCAGGTCAAAACAAAAAGTTTAAGAACTGTTAGTGAATTAATTTATTTAAATCATATTGACATTTCTGATACCATAACTGTTTCTTTGGATTTGATGATTACTATATTAGAGTGAGTATTTTAATTTTAAAAGAGTATGCACGTTATGTAAGTATTACATGTATTGTTTCTCAGGTTGGTTTTTTGTATGATGATTTTTATCCACATAAGTCATTCTTAATACACTGAATTATAATTTCTTATGTACTACTAATGAGAACTTTATAATCGTCATAAATATTGCTTTTGTTAACCAAATGTTATCTTTTGATATTTGCTGTATATATATATACAGAGGTTTAATCAGTTTTTAAATGGGCAATTAGCTGGATGAGCTAGGAAGGTAACAACTGGAAGGATACCATGTGGGCTGTAACTCCTCCTTGAACCACTCCCACCCTTTTGTCCCTACTTACTGGCTCATAAACTCAGAACATATTTCAATGAAGCGAATTTGAATTATTCCCTTTTGATGATCAATTTATTCTGTGCTGTTATTTCAAATCTGTTGTAGGTCAAGGTGATAAATCTTGTGCACATGATTCCTGCTACAGTGGACAGTACAGGCTAATGTTTATAAACTTCATGGCACACTTAGCCAGGGCAATGTTGTGAATGATGGGGAAATTGCTTTTTAATAGGTAAATGCAGTTCTATTGAATTTGTAGTTTGTTTAAATCCTGGAAGAAAAGTGTTAACCCAGAAATGCCACTAACTATTTTATATGTGATACATCTGATAGAATTAGGATTGTATCTTGAACAACAGTCTTGTGGCCATAACTTTTATATCTCTGAGTTTATTTTTGTCTAGAGGTTCCTTTGAGCAGTAGGTATGTGAATTTGTGTTAATTTGCATGACTTAGTTATTCAAGTGTTTACCTTTTTCAAAGTAGTATTGTATACCTATTTAGCATACTGGTTTTAAGAATTTACTGAGAATCACTTATTATTTTTGTTATTATATTGATTTCAGCTAATAATATTGCATTAGACATAGAATTCTAAGAGTTTAAGTACTCATCCCAAGGTCAAATGTAAGATGTGTGTCAGAATTGGAAATAGAAACTGGAGTTACTGATGTTTCTCACCTTTTTAATGTTGCTTTTGAACATTGCTCAGAGAACATTTCTTCTTTCTATTGTGATAAAATTGTAGCCTTATCAAAGTTTTCATCAATAAATATTACTTTCAGAGTCTGATCACTAAGAAGTGACTTGCTGGCCTTCCAGAGATGATTTTTCAAATGTTGAGCATGACAGCACATAGGCAGTGCTTCTTTGCATGTTTCTGGGCTTCTCCCCAATGCTTAGTGCCTACCTTCCTTAGTGGACATGCAGCAATGGATAAAATCTGTGCATCACTGCAAAATGATGCTGAATGAACTCACGTTTTGACACCATTTTTCTAAGGTAACATATCATGTTCATATTCAGCAAGGTAATCCATATCGTGTCTACTGATATTGTTTATGGACCTCTATATGGAATGACCTTAGCACAATATAAGAGAAAATATGTGCTGGTCACTAGTGACTCATACCTGTCATCCCCAGCTATGTGTGATACTGAGATGGAAAGATCACAGTTCCAGGCCAGCCAGGGCAAAGGAAGTTCATGAAACTCCATCTTAAAGAAAAAGTGGGCATTGTGGCACATGCCTCCCATCCCAATTATGTTGGGGAAGCATAAATTAGGAGGGTCATAGTCCAGCCAGCCTGGGTAAATAATGAGGCAACATTTCTAAAATAACCAAGCAAAAAAGGCTGGAGGTGTGGCTAAAGTGGCAGAGCACCTGCCTAGCAAGCACAAAGTTCTCAGTTCAAACCCCAGTACTGAAAAAAAGAAAGGAAGGAAGGGAGGGAGGGACGGAGGGAGGGAAGAAGGAAAGAAGGAAGGAAGGAAGGAAAAGAAAGAAAGACACACTCTCTCATTGCTCAGTTCTATCCAGTTTGGACTAGATTCAGTGGTGACTTAAGTCATTGAATAATTCTTGGAAGTTGGTGTCCTCAGATGGCACATTAATGCCATGTAACATTAATGGTTACAATTAAATCATGACTGTGTTTTTATTATGGAGATACATACAGTCTCTAAAAATGCCTGCAACAGTGAAGCATCCTTGAAATTGAGAGAAACCTGTTCTTACCTTGGTAATATTGAGGGTTCTTTAAAGGATTCTATGATGCTTTAGCAGCACTCTAAGAAGTCTTTAGTAAAATAAAAATATGGCAGTAAGATGTAACATTTTGGTCATATGTATTCTTTATACTTAGAATACAATCTAAGGTGCCAATTGTATACCTCTCTCCAAGTCTTGATTTAATTGCTGAAGTACTTAATTCTTAATAATCTGTTCTTGGTTGGGCCCCATTCAGTTTTATTTTGATTATTATTATTATTATTTTTTTTGGCAGTACTGGGATTTAAACCCAGGGTCCTATGCTTGCTAGGCAGTCATGCTATCACTTGAGCATGCCCCCAGAACTTTTTGCTTTAGTTATTCTCCAGATAGTGTCTTGTGTTTTTGCTTAGGGCCTGCCTGACCTGTAATCCTTCAGTAGCTGGATTACAGGAGTGAATTACTATGCCCAGCTTATTTGTTTGAGATGGGGTCTTGCTAATTTTTTCCTTGGGCTAACTTTGAACATGTTTCTCCTGATTCCTACCTTCCGTTTCACTGGGATTACAGGCATATGCCACTATGATTTGCCTCATACTGAGTTTTAATTTCATTGTTGTCTTTAATTTGTTAGAAACATTAGCTAGACAAACCGTCTCAACATTCAATGTGCATTTGTATTATCTGATGATCTGGTTAATAAGCAGATTCATTGGGACTAGGTTAGAGTTTGGGATTGTCATTTTTAACAAGCTATCAGGTAATGTCAACATTATTCCTAGTTCATGGGCCATAGTTTTAATCAAGGGTCTAGGTTGTTGACTCTAAATTTCCTGAAATAGTTTATGAATGATTATTTAGTTAGTGAGTACATTGATTATTTCTGGCTTACCTTGGTTTTAAGAACAATAAATATGCTATAAGTCAATGTATCTTACTATTTACTACAACATAAACAACTTTTTTGTAAATATGATTTGCTGTCATATTTAGCATACTTTGTGATTTTTATAAAAAGATGGACTTATGAGACAATATAATTTAAAAACTAAAATTGATTTATTTCCTTATCTAAAGAATATTATGTATATTTAAGGCACTGTCTCAAAAAACAAACAAAAGAGTATTATGTATGTAAGGAACTGCCGAACAAAGACCATGCCACGCGTAGAAAAGAAAGATTTATTGTAAGCACAGATTGCCAGGCTGACTCTCAGGTTCAGAGTGCAGCAGCTTGGCTAGAATTGGTATGGGGCTTTATAGGAGGGGCCACACTGTGAGGGAGGGAGGGTGTTCCCAGAGAACAGCCAGGCTGCTGGCCTCCATTTATCTGTGATCACCAGATGAAATGGGTTGACATGCATAGCTAGTTGAGAAACAGGACATTCCTCTGGTTTTGCAAGCAGGGAAACAAGCAGGAGAGTTTTGCAAGTGGTCATAAATCAGGGGGTCTGGTTTTGGTATTAGCCTCAGGATCCTCCACCTGCCCCAAGAATGCCAGGGACCTAACAATGTAATTGAATATAAAATGATAACCATAAAAATGTGTTAAACATTACTTTTTCATAATTTATGTTTTATGTAACATAGATTGTATGATACATGGTTTTTATTTGATGGAAAAATAGGAAGGAAAGTCAGAGAATCAAAGAAGTAGAAGGTGATTCTTCTGAACGATTTCTCTCTCTTGGGTTTTGGCTGTCCACTTTCATTTTTGATTTAGTTCTCTTCTTTCGTTCTCAAAATGTATAGAGGCTTTTAGGAATCCAAGAACAAGGCTTTTATAGAGCCCAAGGAACAAGAATTAAATTTTACTTCCATTGACCTTCATTCTTACATTACTGAACCCGTCAGTTTAAAACCATAATACATTTTATTTCCCAGGAAGTTATCTTGTTTCCCATTCCTCCTGTCAGGTTATATTGAGAGAAGAGGCCTTTAATACAAAAGTCAGCCATATTAATGTAACATATGCTATCATGAAGATAGTAGCTTAACACAGAGTTTGAGGTTATTGGAGCATCCCCCCCATATCTGTTTTTAAATTAGTGCAGATGTGGACAGAAAGATATTATGATGAGCAGCCCTCTAGGAAAAACCTGATCAGTGCCTTTGTTATGGAGATGAAGTGATGTGTACTAAATGTATGAAGTCACACAGCTTCTTTATTTGCATTACCTGTTAGAAATCACTCCTAAGAAGAAAATGAGTTTAGAGGTTATTCAAGGTTTATTGGATCACTGACATAAGCATAATCATCTGAGTTTGAACATACTGTATGCTAATCTAGATTATTGATTTAAAAAACATTAGGTTGAATGTTACTAATTTAAATTTGCAGGCACACCTTATAAATGCAACTGATCATTCTTGAAAGATGAGTATTTATACTCAAGAGGACAAATACTCGAGGATTTATAAACTCACTTTTAATTTTCGTTCCTAATCTGGCTTTCATCTCTTTTTTTGCTTCTTGGTTTTGTTGCTGTATCCATTGTGGATTCAGGTTTAGGGACCTGAAGCTTATAAAATTGGAAGGATGAACTCTTTAAATAAAAGAACCTTTTTTGCATGTGTGTGCAAATTTTAACAAAAGCCATGATGTGAACATATTTTTGGAAAATATTTCTTCCACAACAGAATCAAAATTAACCTAATATCACAGACTGAGAAAATATTTTATATTTTTTTATTTGAAGTGCAATCCAGTATATATGAAAATAACATAAATTTTGTGTTATAACTGGGATTCAACAAAGGCTTTCTCTATGTTGTTTGCTATTGCTGAGTCCTAGGACATCTTTTTCATAGGCAACAATAGCTTTCTAAATGGTCTTCACACTTTTGTTTTTTCAGATGTACCCTTTTCCTACAGCATGTTCTCCATATTGCATCCAGAACTCTTTTAGAACCTTTTTAATGACATTGTTAGAATAAAGAATGATATTCAGATTTTTCACATTTTTGATGGTCTTCATTCATTGCTGAAGCTCTAAGTTTCTCTTTGCTATCATTGCCCTTGAGCTTGAAATACTTTTTTAGCAGTATTATGGTTCATATCTGTAAGGGATAACTTCTCTGTCTTTCTTTAGTCGAAAATGTCTTTATTTTGCCATTATTCTTAGGGGATTTTTTCACTGGATATAGACTAATAGGTTGATAGCTTTTGTTTTCAGCATTTTGAGGATATTGTTCTACTGCCTTCTGGCCTTCATAACTGCTGGTGGAGGTATAACATCATTCCAGGATTGGTTTCATGGGCATGTATCCTGTGCAGTTGCATAGTGCCCCACACTTAGAAGGATTCTGTTTGACTAGCTAGTCTGCTGTTGCTGTCCTGGAATTCTTA
The DNA here is from genome assembly GCF_047511655.1 of Castor canadensis. Lineage (NCBI taxonomy): Eukaryota > Metazoa > Chordata > Mammalia > Rodentia > Castoridae > Castor > Castor canadensis. Next base: position 88,364,963 of record NC_133396.1, on the reverse strand, counting down.
ATTGTTTTTGAACAGAAGCCCTGTTTGCATTTTGCACTGATTTTTGTGGTTTCTTCCAATTTGGGACTTATATGTGTGAATGTTACCTACCAGAATATCTTTTTTGCCTATTGTGTGGGAATTGCTTTGTGTCTAAGGCTCCTTCTGCCTGATTAATAAGGATCATCAAGATTTAGGCAAATGTTTTAAAACATTTGACCCACTTTCAAAAAATTAAAGAATAGAAAATAACATTTATACTAAGAAGAATAATCATTTATGTTTTATAGTCCTTAATAGTTCATAATTTTTTCCATATATTTTTTAATTTTACCCTTATAAAAGCCCTTGAGTAAGGCTCATTTTTTTTGCTTTTTTTTGGAGGGGGGGAGGTGGTACTAGGGTTTGAATTCAGGGCTTCACTTTGAGCCATGTCTCCAGCCCTTTTGACTTTTTTTTTTTTTTTTTCTTTCTTTTTTCTTTTTTGGCAGTACTGGTGTACTGGACTCAGGGCCTCATGTGTGCTAGGCAGGGGCTCTACCACTTGATCTTCTCTGCTAGCCCTGTTTTGTGTTGTTTTTTTCTAGTTAGGGTCTTATGAACTATTTGCCTGGGACTGACTTAGCACTTCAGTCCTCCTGATTTCTGCCTCCTGAATAGCTAGGATTACAGCTGTGAGCCACTGGGGTCCAGCAGACTCTGGTTTTTTTGAGATCAGGTCTTGCTTTTTGCGCTGGCTGGCCTGGACTGCAGTCTTTCTATTTTACCTCCCTGCTGTAGCTGGAATGCCAGGAACATGCAACCATGCCAAGCTGGCCAGTAATAGTTCTACTTTCCTTTGCTGATATGCAAATACAGGCTCAAGGGAAGTTATATGAAATAATCTTAAATCAATTATGTAATCATTCTTCTCTGGTTAAAGTTTGCACTAAGATATTTTCTTTTATTATTGGTAAAAATAGTAACATTTTAAGCCCAATTTATTATATTTTTCCAAAATGTTTTATAGGTATAGTGTTTTTTTTACCTTCCATACTTTAAGATGAAATGAGATTAAATATTTAACCATCTGAGATAAACAAGATCATAGTGCATTGCGATTTAAAAATTACCATTTTATCAGATGAAAAAATAAATTATTTGGGGGGGTTACATAAGTGATAATTATACGATCTGAAGTTATAGCCCTAAGTTCTGTATCCATTCTTTCTTACTATACTTTCTTTGCTTATTAGTGAATATGACAATGTGTAATATATGTTTATCATATCTCATGAGTATTTTTCCATCATGTCATTATGCTGCATCTGACATTGTAGGAAGCATACAACAATTTATTGAATCAGCAAATAGTATAGATAAATGTGTCTTGATGTTCTTTGGACTTTTTTCTTTTCTGAAAAATGTACCATAGTTAAAACTGCTTTTTCTCAGTCTTAAACTGCATAATATTTCCAAAATGCTATGTACCTGTTCTTTGAATTATGACTCAACCAATAAAAAAATTGAAAAGACTTCTGGACCAAAAGAGCTATTTAAATGCTAGAGTGAAAAATACAGTATAAACATACATATTTAATAAATTTTCTATAGCCTTTTTGGAGGTCTTTTGAATGCTTCTTTGTTTGCTCCTTCCTTCTTACCTCCCTACCATCTTCCATTCTTCACTGCCTTTCTAGTGTAGAGTACTGTCTCTAAAAGCTATATTCTGTCTTCTGCCAAGCCCTCAAATCTGTTTTTGGAACAACTTCTGTAGGTAATTTAAATAGAGAAGGTAGATCTAACTGTCATTTTGCTTTTGATTTATATATGACGTCTGTTTGGAGCCAAACTTTCTTTTCAAAAACAGAAAAAAAAAAATATTTTTGGGATACGTAGGCCAAAGGCAAATGATCTGAGAAGTGAGCTCCCTTATTTTTAAAAGAAAAGTCAGCACAATTTATAAGGAAAGAGAGCATTTCATCATGACCAAGGAATTTCAAAAAGAAGTATATCCTACAGTAGGATTTTCAATGATGAATGAAAGAAAATGCGTGTCCACATTTTTATGGCCTACTTAGAATATAGGACATATCTTCTTTTTCCTGACCCATTACCAAAGAAGAGGTAAAATTGCTGTCTTTATCAGTGTTGTCCTAGAACAAGACTTAACAACAGTGTGAATACTAACCTTTATGTGCTTTATTGTGAGATTTGCATATTTAGAGTGAGTAGAGCCATTGACTCACACCTTTAAGTCTTGCTTTTTTCCCATTCTTTATGGAGCATTTAAAATTAACGAAGTGCAGACATTCATTTCTTTCCAAGAATCTAAGGTCTTTATTTCTGTAGTTATTAAATGTTTTTTGATAATATGATAAAAAAATGCACATCATTGAATTTTAGGGGCATTTTCATTATATACTTTTCAAACATTAGTGTAGGGCCTCTGAGCTAATGTAATATAATAATAATATTTTAAATCAGTATTGGTCAGCTGTTGTCTTTTTGTTTCCTTTATAGAAAATAAAAAGGTGTTAGGAAATGGTGCTGAGTAATTTTGGCCACATGCAGTGAAGTAATCACCCTGAAGTCACACTCTGTCTCAAGTGTCTTATTGCTACTATGAAATAAATAAAAGAATAAATTCTAATCTTTAACACATTTTATTGACTTATATATAGCATCATTTGTGGCACATTTATGTACCACTTGTGCACATGATTAGCACTTTATTGACATTATTATTGGTCATAAAATTGCATGTAATTGGAGTTCAAATTTTTATAGAATTAAACCAAGAGGATTATCATTAACATTTAGAATAGAATGGTTGAATCACACTTGTTGCAAAAATAGGATTTCCTACTTCTTTGTTGCTGAAATTAGTTGAGATGGAACATTGTTATATACTGGATATTATTTGGGATGTGTAGGTCATAAATCACAGCATTGGGAATCTTTTTGACTTAGGGTTTTTTTTTTTTTCCTATTGGAATTCAAGGTGATTACTACATTGTGTGTGATTAAAATTACTCAACACCTTTGCCCAATACCTTTTTATTTTCTGTTTGACCTGCATGACCAATATACAGTAGAGTATGTTTTTTTTTGGCAGTAGTTTTCTGCAATTACTATTCTTTGTTTCTCATCCCACATTTATAATGTTCACAACCTGTATTAGGCACCCTTGGGAATGTAAAACTTTTGGGGCTTTCAAGAACTTTAAAAGGCATCTAGTCTTATTATCCCTTGCTTCAGATGGTTAGTATGGCATTTTATACATGAGAAGATAGACATTGAGGAATGGAAGAAGTTTTGATTTCCTCTCTGTCATCTGATCAACAAGTGAATTGGAATTTTCTTCTCTCATTTCCAGTGGTATTTGGCTGAGACATGAAGAATATTTGATACAAATATATTCAAAACTGCCTATAAATGTGTGTTCTCATGAAAATGCCCTAAAATGTAAGGAACAAATTAGATATAACTTAAAATTGTTTTTATTCTGATAGATTTTTTTTTTAAAAAACCTGAATAGGTAAAACAAAACAAGAAAATATCTTAGTCTGATTGTCCTTTTGCTATCTTTTCCTAACAATGGGGTTTAGAATTGTACCTAATAATTGACCATTTGTCCTGACTCTGTTCATGTTATTAAAGCCCACTTTGTACATAGTTAAAATTTGTAAATATAACAACATCCAGGGATATTGGATAAAATTTTGTTTGAAAATTTACAAAAACCCCTCTAACACCTGTTTTGTAAACAGATAAAAATTTTAATTGTAATTCTATCACAATCTAGTTTATTAGGAAGTTCTGTGAATTAGCACTATATTTGTAATTAGGTTCATCTACTTAGAGTAAAGAAAACTTATTGGTTGAATATTTATTATAATTGTTATTGCTTGAGTGGCACAATTATACTACATGTTACAATTAAGTATCCATCATAGTCTCATGAAGTTCTGTAAGAAACACTGCCTGTTTAATACCTTTGCTTTTGAATAGCACCAATAACTTAGTTTCCCTTTGGGGCATACAGCTGTTTCCAGCCTACTCAATGCCATGTCAGGACATAAAATCATCTTGACAGAAAGCTCTAAATTATAAATAGTTCTATAATGACATTCAGCTTGGGCGGCACATTTATATAAGGAGTTATTAAGCAAAATGTCATTCCAACCCATTACTATAACTAGAATCCCTCATATTTTTGTAGCCATCTTTTGGTACCCTGATAATTTATGCATATGTAAGAATTTAAACAGTTAGGGCTACCAACTTTATAAGTATAAAGTCACAGTAGGACTATTATTATTTCTAAAGCTTTTCTATCATAAATGCATCTTAATACATGCTTTCACATGCCTGCGAATACTGCTGAAAAACTGCAGCATTCAGACTCTGTCAAAAGACAAAATTGCAATACATTTAGAATAAAGATCCGAATTGGCTTTTATTTGGCTCAAGAATTGGGCAACTTTTTACTCTATGAAACTAGTGTTCTGATGAGCTGAGTAAAGCAGGTTAGTTTTGTTGACAGAAAGAGTTTGAGGAAAATAGAAATAGAGAACAAAAAGTGGATTAGTTCTTTCAAAGTTACTTTCCTTAAGCTAATGCAGAGGAGACTTCCTATTGTGTTGGCTAAAACTAGCCTGCTCAGGGTTTTGGATAATTAGCAGTCTTTCTCCTGATTTCTCAGAAGGTCATATAGTAACTTAGTTTAAGTTGGTAGGGTTGTATCTTTAGTACAAATGATTTTGTTTTCATGCTTGGGCCTAGGGTAGAAGATCACTTCAAACAAATGGCCTACAATAAATTATATTTAACAACTCCATGGTATTGGTATTATTCCAAAGGCATAGCACTGCAAATAGTTTATGTAAGATAGAAGAAGAAAAGAATTAGAAGCTTATTTAATCTCATTGTTTTGCAAGCAACTTCAGAATAGTAGATATTGAATGAAGTTTTGTGTGCATACTTTTCCTCTTGTAAATTTTAATTACATGTTACTTAATATTAATGTTCTGATTTTTAAATACCCAATTAATTCTACCATGTTTTAGGACATTTATATCTGTGACAATGTATGTTTAAACCATTTTCTTTGAACAAAATTTTATTTTTTCCTAAAGCTTTAATATTTAAACAATTTATTGCTAGAAAATCATCTCTTCCCTTCCCTTCCCTCCCCTCCCCTCCCCTCCCCTCCCCTCCCCTCCCCTCCCCTCCACTCCCCTCTCCCTCTCCTCTCCTCTGTCTTCTCTTCTTGGCAGTAGTGGATTTGAACTCAGGGCTTCCTGCCTGCTAGGCAGGTGAGAAAGCATACTGCTTGAGCCATGTCTTCATCCATATCTTCTACTTTTTTTAATGCTTGTGAGCCTACTTATGTCAGCACCAGGAAGTTGGTAGAAGAAAGTGAATGGGGATCAGAGGATGATAATATTTTGTGAGACCCACATTAAACATTGAACATATGAAAAAATCTAGAGCATTACAGGATTGAAGTTGATATTGAAGAGTTGTGTTAGCTTAATAGGAATATTTAACCTCCGTGAATATGTGTGTTTGTGTTTATGCATATGTGTATATTCATTTTATTGAAAATTCTGTCTTCCAACCCAGTAGTTTAATACTGTTGTGTAGTGCTGTTTAGCCCTACCCAACATAATTGTTCTTTTTTTTTTTTTTGGTGGCCCTGGCCTCATGCTTGCTAGGCAGTTGCCCTTACCACTTGAGCCAATCCACCAGCTGTTTTTTTGTGATGGGTTATTTGAGATAGGATCTCGCAATCTTTGCCCAGAGCTGGCTTCAAACTGCAATCCTCCTGATTTTTGCCTCCTGAGTAGCTAGGATTACAGGAGTGAGCCACCTATGCCTGACTACCAAGATAATTGTTAACTTTTATTTCAATCTTCTTATTCAGGTTTTTGATCAAATTTTCTTCTTTGATATGCGATCCTTCTAAATAAAGACGTTTTCTTAGTGGGCTTCTGCTGGTTTAGCAATGTTTATGCTTCTTTTAAGCATGCCTTGAAAACAGCGTAATGTAAGTTTATTCTTTCCTTTCTCAATTCCTGCCTCTTAAAAGTGATTTCTGTCAAAGGTTCAATGTTCTGAGTTGTTCTCTGTGCTACCTAACCACTTTAGCCACTTAGCTTTGAAACTGCCTGATGAAAAAGAAATTTGTACTGGCAGATGAAGGTCAATTCATTTGATTTGTCATTTTTCTCATTCCCCCATAATATTATACAAGAATGGTGAAAAAGTATAATATTTTTAGCTTTCTTTTTAAAAATCTTTATATTCTAAGTGAGTTTAAGCCACCTCAATTTCTAGTATTTTAAGAGAATCTTGCTGTTCGTTCTAAATTAGGCTCTAGCTTTACAAAATAATCTTGTGTTGATATTTAGTAGGAAAAGAATACAAATCAGTCAAACTGATTTATTTAATAAATATAACTATCTTTTATTATGTGCCAGGCATGATGCTTGCCATTGAAGATAAAGACAATAAATGATATTCTCAGAGGAGCTCATAGACTGGTGAAGAAGATAGTCAAATGTGCCTAAACCTTTGTTTGTTTGTTGCTGAATTAAATTACCTAGTAGTAATTTTTTTTTTAATTTTAGGTCCTGAAACATTCTTAATGATCTTATGGTTAATACGTCCCTGGTCTAAGGGTTAGAAGGTTCCAGGCCATTTCTTTCTGTTGACATTTCATCTTCCATCATATATTTAAAAGGGTCACGTGTTAGCCGTACAACATATCTATAAAGTTGGTGACGTCTGTTTGTAAAGTATTATGAGATCTTTGATGGAAAAGTGCTGGGCAACAGAAATATTTTCTGTTGAACAAACTTGTTCTGAGTATCTGTGATTGAAGTACTGCATGTTAGGTTCCATGAGTAATAAAAAGATAAATCAGTCAATTGTCTGGATCTAGGAGCTGACAATGCATTACATGTGTTGGATAGAGAAAATGGGGCAGTTTTTGGAGAAGGGGGTAGCTATCAAGGCATTCCTCTAGTGCTTTGATGTAAGAGCAAGTATATGTTTCAAGGAGCATCTTGTGATTATTAATATGTTCTCTCTCATAATTCTTTTCTGTTAATAATGACTTGTAATTGGATATTTTCCATAAATTTAATGGACACTGTTGTTTCAAAATTAGGTTAGTTTCTTATTACCTTCATTAGTGTTGTTTAGTGTTAGTGTTCTTTAGTGTTGCCTTCCCTTTTACTTGTTGACCATCAGTATCAAAAGGTATCTTTTGAATATCAATTATATGTGTTTGGGTTTGCAACTTTCAATAATATGCTAAACCATTTCATGGGGAGAAAAAGTTCTCAAAGATCCTCCTTCATATATGTATGTATGTATATGATAATATGTATATATTTATATACATATATATAATTTCAACATTATCTTCATGTACGGAGTCAGAAATAAATATAAACTCTTTACGCTTTTAATTCCCACAACTGAGACTCTAATAGAAGCAAAGTATAAAATCAATAAAGATGTATATTTACCATATTAATTTTATGTCATGAAACTAAATTACTACTGCTACGTAAACATGATACTGACAGTTACCGTGTAGATTTTTATTTCAGATTGACACGCTTGTGAGGTCATGTGCCTTTAGATGACTCAGTTTTACCAACATGCTTTTCCAACCTAGTGAAAAAACTTGGTGTGTGGTATAGTTTTAGATTATATAACCTTCACTTTGTACAATATTTACATACTAAGTCTCTTTGTTCTATTTTCTTACCCTGGAACAAATTAAGAACTAGTTGGCTCTAACCTGATGGTAAATGTTTCACCAAGTGTTGGCACTAACACTGCATAACAATACTTTCTTATGAGATAGCAGCCAGATTATCAGAGTCTACTTCTAGGAAAGCTTTTAGATTGTTGTAGAAATAAAAATTGTAAACTATAAATGATGAAAAATATTCTTGGACAACTAAAAGTAAGTATCTTCAAAGATTTCTTGGACTCCAGTTTGAGAACTGTTATAAAGTGTACAATATATACACCCACATAGGCGATTTATGTATGTGTCATAAAAAAGTAAAAGTGCAACAGTTGTTATAAAATTAACCAAATAGACACTACATGGATATAAATTACTATGTAGTTAAAAATGGTGGTCAGTTTAATTATTGAGTAATTCACTTGTTTTAGTGGGGCAGTCTAAGCATTGAATACAATTATGTAAGATAATATTAGATTCTCTTTAGATGCTTTTGAATGTTGTAATTCTTTTTTGGTGAAAATTGGGGAAAGTATTATTTTGTTGGTGATGATAATAAGCATGAATTAAGAATGCTGCAAGGTTTTGCAAATCATTCATCTAAAGGATAGTAATAGTTATATTATTTTAATGAAAGGTAACAGAATTGTTTTGGGCCAGGACTAAAATAAAAATGGTCATGACTAGTCATCTTCATAGTAAGGTATTTGTGTAATTGAAGGCATTCTCTTTCTTCAGATACCAGGATCTACAGTAGATGTTGTTCCTAACCAACAAGTGCTACAACAGTCCTTGACTAGATCTGACAAAAACTATGGATAGCAGTCATTCCCACCTAAACCAGTCAGACTTCTCAAGTTTTCTTTACAGGCTCACTACATGTATCAGTAGTTTCAGTGGAAAAAAAAAAAAAAAAACCTAAAAGGAAGGGTATGGATAAGCATACATAGGGGTCTGTTACAGCCAGTTCATTTCCACTCATGAATGCTGGAGAACTATGCAATGTTAACAATGTAAATTACTGTATTTGTCACCAAATCATGCTCATTTGTTATTAGAAACATATGAAACTAAAGACTTCTTTTATTGTATTGGTAAAGTACAATTTTTGTTTTAAACTCTATTTCCATCTGTTTCACAGAAACACTTTTCAAATAGAGTGAAATAACCCAGGATAACTGCTTCTGTGTCAGTTACATTTGACACACAACTACACAAATAAACAATCTATTATTGGTTGTATATTAACTTAATGCATGAGTTTGATATCTGTATTCACAAATGCATGTTTTTGCAAATCATGTTTATTTATAAGTGACAATAATTGAAGTTAAAAATGCAAAGAAACTTTCATTTGTATAGTCCAGAGTTTTCAGTTGGTCCATAATACAATGTATGGAAATGTGAATGACAATTTTTTATATTTGTTTGTTACTAACTCACATCATTAAAATGAAAACAGTTTTTAAACAAAAAAAAGTCTTGATTTTCTAGTGTAAAGCATGTAAATCTAAAAATTTCATTCCCTAATAGGACCATCTCTAGGGAAAAAATTAATTCATGTTACTTACCAGTTTAAATCCTTCAAAGGCCCTATTGATGCTTATAGACCTTTATGAATTTTCTCTTCTGTGAGAACAGAAGACTAGAACTTTGAACAATAACTAGCATGCAATAGGCTTTCAGTAATTTTCTAATCTAACTGAACTCTTAATTACATGGATCTGGGCATAGCTTTGGCATTAAGTACATTTTTTCACCTTTAGTGCATTCTAGAACAGAGCAGTGAAGACTGGAAGTAGCAAGCAAGTTTGAAACTGTGAAACCCATATTGCACATAGTCTGAATAGTTGAGTACAGCTCAACAGATATTTTTTGATTAACATTTCCTGCTATTCATGGAGTTCAGTAACATGTAGGGTGCTCACAGCCACATTTTTAAGTATGTATAGAATGATGAGTGAATTAAATAAAAATGAAAATGATATTTGAACTATTATATAGCAACTTTTGTTTAGTTTGGATTCCAGAGATAACTCATAAAGACAAGAGCATGAGTATCTCTATTTTCATTTGAAAACTGAGTCATAGATGTTGCATTACAAGCCAAGTTAAGGTTTGATTATTCTACACTTCATGGCTTTTTAAAATTCTAGTTGCTATAACAACTTTGATATTTCTTTATTATTTTTAGCACTTCAGTTGCCATAACAATAAGATATCTTAAAAAATAGCAATTTTCATTTATAAGGGAAAAATCCCTTTCAATTAAAAATGAATTTGAATTAACATTTCTTTCCTTTACTATGAACCTATTATTTAGTATATGATTGTGCTCTTCTATTTCCACATAATTTTAACATATTTTTGTAGGAGATATTTTATGGTTAAACTTTTCTATGTTTTTAATGTATAAAAGTTGAGGGGAATGGCTGTTTTGAACCCTTTCTGTGAGATTTATTTAATTTTCAGTAGAATTTTGTTGATGTAAAATCTTACCAAATAGCTTAATTTTCCAGATGTATTATTCCATAAAGGACAAGAAGCTCTTAGCTATGAGAAATGTAAGAAACCTTGGAATTTCCTTTTTCCTATGTTATTTTAAAGGGCATTTCAAGTATTTTTACTGCTGTACTCAAACATAATAAAACATACCTCACTTAATCAAGAAATAACTGGCAACCTAGGCCTGAGCTATGATACTTTACTCTAGAACAGTACTTCTGTTTCCTCTTTGAGAAAAATTCTTATAAGCTTAATTTCTGATATTTAAGTCTCTATTACAAATAGCAAATTAGAAGAAGAGGGAGAGGATATGGCTGTGTTTGTTATACAAATGAAATTAGTAATATAGGGTGGTATATATTATTTATATTATATTTTTATTAAGTACCTGTTTAATTGTAGAGATTAAACAAATATCTATATATGTATATGTGTGTAAACACGCACATATATATAGCAGCTACAAAGATATGATTATATTAGGATGTTTTAACTGATGCTAAAAATGAGAATCCCAGCCTATTAGGCAAACATTAAATTATGTCCACAATTCTTAGTTTAAGAAGGCAGAGTAGATAATATGTCTTATAAAAAGTTAAATGTGAAATTTTATAGAGTAAAACTGAATTAAAAATTAATTTAAAAGTCCCTTAATGATCTGGGAATTGTTGGATCCATGTAATTGAGATTTTTATGAACTGAGGCTTGGTTATTTTTATATTATTTTGTTGTTAATCATAGGATTTTCCTAACATGTATGGCCTGATTCAGACAATGATTTTTCTTTTAAGGATGCATTTTTTAAAAGGATGCATTTTAGAAAAGAGAAAGTACTGTTACTAATTTCCTAATCTTAGTAGATTACTTTTGCATGTAGTTTCTTAAGGAAAATGATTGAACACAAAGTTTATTTGATAGAAAAGTAAAATGCTTTAAATTTTACTCTCAGTGAACTTTGAACAAACATAATAAAGGTATGTGCTTTATTTTTAATATCTGATTTTCATAACTAATTTATAAAGGTAGATACTATTATCCTCATTTTACAGGTGGAAACTGAGAAACATAGAGAGAATGACACATCAAAGGCCTTCTAGTTAATGAGGGGGCCAGCCATCTTGCTAACTTAAATCAGAGTGATTGCAAAGCCTATACCCTTTCTTCTAAGTCATAGTCTCCCCTAGCCTTCAAATGTAATGAATGTTCATTAAATATAACAAGATACCCAGAGTAAAAAAAGGGAAGAAAGAATAGTATTTGGACTAATTAATTTAATACAAATATTTTATGTGTGAGGGCTCCTCTACTAAGAACGAGTTAAATATACGTGTTAGTATTTTCTTTCTCTATTTTCCTCTGTAGTTTTTAAAATATAATGGAATCTCTCAAGAGTTTTGTTTACTTGGCAAGTTGTATTAGGTCCCAGCTAGGCAGGGCAATCTCAAACTGTTATATAACTGGCCTTCAGTAAGGCTTTTTTCACTCTGTCTCACTTGCATCTGGGCTGTTGTGTTTATAAGTACAAGCACCTAACCATGAGTCAGGTGTACTTTTTTATTTTCTAAGTATGCAGAGGCTAGATGTACTTATTCTGTCCACCAGTATCTTGTTCTTTTAGATATTTTAGTAGCTCTCATTCTTAATGAAACATTGCTTCAGAGGGCTCTGGTATTTTACTTTTCCATATAATTTATTGGCAGTGCCTTAAAATCCCCTCAAGTTATTTAGGGCTCTCATTTGGTGGTTTTACACAGAAATGGATCGCGTAGTACATGCAAGTGCAATCGTAGGTTTATGATTTTCTTTATGATTTTACATGACTTAATTTTTTGTTACATTTTGATTAAATTAGGCGTGTACACATGCACATGACCCACATATAGCAAGGTACAGAATGTTTTCCTCATTGCTGAAGGTAACCTTAAACCTCTTGCCAGTCATTTCTTTAGTGTGTGGGCATGCTTGTGCATACACACACACACACACACACACACACACACACACACACACACACACACACAACTACTATTTTGTTGTTTTTAGCAAAATTAGGTTTTTTTCTGTTTCAGAAGTTCATTTAAAATCATGCGCATTGATTTTTTTCTTTCAGTTTTTGGATTCATCCATGTTGTTTGTATCAGCTCTTTGGTGCCTTCTTATTCCATAATATGTACATATAGCAATTTACATATCCATTTCCCTGTTAATGAATGTATAGGTTGTTTCCAGTTTCAGGTTATTTCATTTTTATACATCTGATATAATTATAACAGTAAGCACTTGCTCTAATGGTGATTTGTTTTAGCCCTTTCAGTGGGAATATATTGGTATCTCATTGTTAATTTTGTCTTTAACTGATGACTTGAGGACAAGCACTTTTTTACTCTTTCTCTCTCTTTCTCCTTCCCTCCTTCCTTCCTTCCTTCCTTCCTTCCTTCCACCCTCCCTCCCCTTCATCTTTCCTTTCTGTCTCCCTATCTCCCTCTCTCTCGACATAAAAATTATACATATTTACAGGGCACTGTGAGATGCTTTGACACTTGTATTTATTATGTAATGTTCAAATCCTAGCATAAGCATATCTAATCTCTCGAAACAACATTTCTTTGTGGTGAAAACATTCAAAATCCTTTTTAAAAATTTTATTGAACTATATGGTACACCTGGAGGCATGGCTTAGCACAAGATCAAGCCTCTAAAAGGAATATATTGCTTTATTGGGCAGTAGAATACCAAAACTTACTTCTCCTATCTAACTGTAAGGTAGTACTCATTGACCAACCTTTCTCCAGCTCTCCCCATTCTTCCTAGCCCCTAATAGCACTATTCTACTCAGAATGTCTGTGAGATCAACTAGATTAATTTTACTTTTATTAACAAATTATAGGAGTCAGTTATGTATTTGGGATATATATTCTTTGATATATATTTTACTAATACCTTCTCTCAGTCCTTTGGGTTGCTGATTTTCTTAATGATTTCTTTTGTTAAGAATTTTAAAATATTACCTATTAAATTTTTCTTTTATAGTTACTATTTTCATTATCTTAAATATTTGTCTACTCTTATGTCATGAAGATACTTTCCTTTTAGAGTGTTTTCTTTTAGAATCTATGTGTTTTTATTGAAATTCAGATTGACCATATAATTCTGAGATTATTTTTATATCCTTTATTCTTTTTACTGCTCTATTTGTCTATTCTTATACCAGTCTTAACGACTGTGGCTTAATAGCAAGTCTTGAAATGAGGTTTGCCAGCCTTCCAATTTTGATTTTTGTTTTCTTTCCCAAGATTATTTCTGCTAGATAGCAAAAATAAAGATTTTAGAATCAGAAGCTTGTTTAGTCCTAAAAAAAAATCTGCATGGATTTTAATTGGAATAACAAAAAAATCTACAGATAAATTTGGGGAAAACTGACATTTGTTACACTATTGAATCTTCTAGTAAAAGATGATACATCTCTTCATTTACTTAGGATCTTTTACTTTGTCTTAAATGACTATAATTTTCAGGGTAGAGGTCTTCTATTAAATTCATACTTATGTCCTGTTTTTTCACATTTGTAAATGGTTTATTGTTTTATAATTTCACTTTCTATTATTTGTGGCAAATATATAGAAATTAAATTATTTTATATATTGACTTGGTATATTGACAATATTCATTTACTTCTCAGTTTTAATGTGCTCTTGAGTACATTTTATAGTACTTCTTATGTATGCAGTCATGTCTTCCTTTTCTTTTTTTTTTAATTTAACTTTTATTGTTTTATTATTTATATATGCATACAATGCTTGGGTCATTTCTCCCCCCTGCCCCCACCCCTTCCCTTACCACCCACTCTGTCACTAAATCAGTAGATTTAGTGTAATATGTATCACTTCAGAGGGTTTATTTGTTTTTTAGCATTTAGACCATGTTGCTTTAACCTTGTAGATGACAACATATTTAAAATTCATTGCTACTGCATTTTGTAGCATTTGGCATTCTTAAAATAAGTAATCATTATTGTTTGCTAAATATGATTTTTCAAAACACTAGACAAATAGTGATATTGAATTGGGTTTAAGTAGAGATATAGATGACTAATTCTGCTCTTAATTTTAATATATTAGTAGTTTAATTTTTCCCTTCTGCAATTTGGTCGTTTTCCAGCTTTTTCTTGTGAAGCTTATTCATTGTACAAGGGTTTGCAAGTAAGTTTGGTAATTCTGAGCTTTATTTTTGCTAGCTCTAAGTATTTTTCAGTCCTATAAACTCCACATTCTATTTTTATGTCTTATATTAAAATTATATTAAACATTTGTTTTTTCTTTTCCTCTTCTGTGCCCAGCTCCATAATATAGGTACTTGAGACCAATTGGTGAACAAAACAGATGTTTGTTCTCTTCATGGGACTTGTACACTGTCAAGAAGAGAAAACTGACTAATATAAATAATAATAAACTGTGATAAGCGTGGAACCTGGTCTGGTACCCTGTGGGAACTCAAGAAAGGTTTCCCAGGGGAAGAAGTATTTGAACTGAGACCAAAAGATTATATTTGAATTAAATAAAAGAAGGATTATAGCACATTAATTAGCAGGTATAAGTATCCTGAGGCAGCTGGGATCACAGCAAGTTTATGTGGGATTGGGGGATTAAGGAGATGAGATGGAGAGAGGAAAAGGCAGTTTGGTAATCCTGAATAACACAGAAGAGAAATGAGATTATATGGATATAGGAAGACCGGATTTTATAGGACTATTTAAGACTTTCTCTTAAGTATAGTATAAAACCCCTCATGTATTTTAAGTAGGGAAGTGACATAATCTGATTTGAATTTTGGGGTATTCATTTATTATCATATTATTGTTGTACTGGGGGTACATTGTGAAATTTACAAAAGTTCCTACAGTATATGATAGTTTAATTAACTCCCTCAATCATTCTCTTTTATCTTCCTCTTCCCCCATTCTTGAAATAGTTTCAACAAATCTAATTTTTCCATTTTCATACCTGAGTACATAATATTTCTACCACATTCCCTCTCCTATACCCTTTTCTTAGATCCTCCCCTCCCCTCACTGGTTCCATTTCCCAGACAAGACCTGTTACACCTTTAAGAATATTCTATTTTATGTACAATGGATTGAAGAGAAGCCATAAACAACTCAGAGAGATCATATTGGAAACCCCTGCAGTTGTCCAAGTATAAGGTGATGCTAGCTTATCTACAGTAATGACAGTGGAGACTCAGAAGAGTTAACAGATGAGAGGGGAAGTTGAGGAAATAATGTCTGAATGCATATACCCTTTGATACCTTTTAAAATATAATAAAAGACAACATTGTTCACTTTAGTCTCTAATCATTTGCTTTTATGATAATATATTGCTTATAGAGTTTCTTTGTAGTCATTGCCTACTGTTTATCCTACTTGTCTTTAACAGCTGATGTCCCTCTTTTGCTTTGCTGTCTAGGTCCTACTGAGTAGTTACTTGAATTGATTGGATATTTAATAATGAGATAATAATACATTTAAAAGAACATATAAAACATATCTAAGGTTTAAATTAAAAACTCACATGCTTATAGTGTATCTAATAAAGTTATACAGTTTTAGCTATTAGAAGTCATTGTGAAGTAATCCCAAATAACGATTCCTCTTAAATATTTCAGTATGAGCATTCATCAGTTGAAAGGAGAGAGAAATAGTTGGTAATGATTATAAAAAGAGCAGTAATAATAAAACACCTAATGACCCCTAAAATGAGGCGAATGATGCCTAGTACTGAAATCAATGATATTATGATATTATGATATCAATAATATAATAATATTAACTACATAATATCAATGATAATAATAATAACTATATAATAACTACATAATAATAATACTAACTACATAATATCAATGATATTATGATATTAGTGCTCTTTTGTTATTAGAGCTTCACATGATAAATTAGTTCTCATTATAACAAGATTAGAAAAAGGAATAGAAAAGAAGAAAGTCAGGGATTAGTAAAGTCAATTGCTAAAAATAAGAAAGGTACCTTACTAGAACTACAGAAGCCTTTCTTTTAAGCTGATGGAAGGAAAGCAGGAGGCTTAGTTGGTCATAGGTACTGCTTCTTAAACTCTGTCTCACATTATCATATATCTTTGGAAGCTTGTGTAATTATGGATTATTTGCAGTGTTTTTAGATTTAAATCCTTGCCTGTGATTTTTTGGGGGGAATAAACATGTCAAACTAAAGCAGTCTAGTGGTTTTTTTTGTTGCTATTTTTCTAATTTTAGAAATATAATTCAAAACTATTTTTTAAATGTGTAAGCCTATATTTTAAGAGTAATTTAAATTTTGATAGTTGAGATAGCTTTAGTAATTGATACCACTTAAGTTTCCAATTATTTTGTAGTATGTAACTTTTCTTTATATGGAATGTGGGAACTAACTACATTCATGAATATTTATCAAAAGGAATTTTATTTTAAATTTATTGTAGTGGAAAATGTTAGGTTTGACTTGTTTGATTTTAATGCCTTTAGTATTTCTTTAAATTAAAATGTCCCTCTGTAAAATAGAACCTTATAGCTGTTTTGAATTAAACTTAAATACTTGCTTTCAAACCCAAATACAGTATTCATGTCAAGATTATTATTTTTACATCTTATAAATATTTCTGGTAATGAGGAATAAAACTATCATTCTGTATTTCACCTAAAGCCTCCAGATTTTAGCAATATCATTATCATCCTGAAAGTCAGGTCAACGTAGAAGAAAAGAATAGACTTTCTGTTCTTTCATAAATCATTTTTATGAAGTCTGAAGTAATTCTCATACATTTACTGACTGACAGCTGTCATCAGAACGTAGAGATTGGGGTTTAGCACTACAGTGTTACAAATGGTAGTTTTAACCTATTGCAGTGGCAGTTTCTCATCTGTAATTGTAGGCAAGCCTCTCTAGTACCCATTTTTTTTTAATTTGGAAAGTAATTATTGTAACTACTTCACAGACATTTAAGATTTTTATAGAGAAAAAATATAAAAGCACATAACACAGTGCTTGGCACATAAAACATGCTTCATACAAATATCAGTTATCTTCAACTTCCATCTTAACTTCCGTGGTTTCTTTTAATTCTG
The DNA here is from genome assembly GCF_047511655.1 of Castor canadensis. Lineage (NCBI taxonomy): Eukaryota > Metazoa > Chordata > Mammalia > Rodentia > Castoridae > Castor > Castor canadensis. Next base: position 88,347,591 of record NC_133396.1, on the reverse strand, counting down.
AAATAATTTTTAAATTAGTTCTAAGTCACTTTTAAGAAAAGCGATGAGTACATGAGAAATATTTTTTAAAATAGAACAATTGTATGTACTAAGTTAAAAATGTTTTTAGTTTCTATCAAATATTTCAGCAAAATTTCTTCTAACTTGAATATGGGTAACTTAAGCATTATGACAAATTTCTTTGACCCTTTGACCCTTTTTGCATATTAGGATTAAAAAGTGGGCTAAACAATCTTTCTATTTTTTTTTCTAATGCTTGTACTCTTCTGAGATTACATTTGATCTCCAGTATTTCTCTGGATAGATTTTAACATAGTGATGTTAGTTTCATGCTTTGTTTGCATAGTTAAATACCTCATACTCATAAGTTTTGTGTGGGCATGGTAGGAATTGGAGAGATTAGTAAATGACTTTTAATTTCTACTAATCAAAATATAACTGTTTTATAGAGAAAAATAGTAGTAATATCCCTTGAGTTCATGAAGAGTTATATGACTTTAATAATTAATCAGGTTTTTTTCTGCCAGTGAGCATTAGATTACTGCTGACTTTTTAGTGTCATAGTACCTTGTGGGTAGTTTCTCTATGGAGTTTAAAGGTGTATGCCAGATTTTCTTTCCTGTTCTGTTTATAGGAAATAATCCTTATAAATGGCATAAGGAGAATATCTCTAGAAGTTCATAAATGCCATTAACATATTAGAAGGAGTGGTCAGTTCCATTGTCTTCTTTTGTCAATCTTGATCGGAGCTTGCTGAGAAAGTCTTTAAGCCTGCATGTGCCTGGCAACTGTTACCTAGTGACAGTTTCAGCTGCAGTAGCCATTGGCTGTGCTGTTGATTGGGGCAGGAGGACCGAGTCACCTTTCTGATGGTGAGTTCTTCTGCATCAGCTCAGGATGAGGAGGAGGAGCAGGGCTTGGGCTCAGGTGCAGGCAGTAATACTGAGAAATTGTGAAGACTCTACCGACAGCATCCTGTTAACTGCATCATAGTAAATCGGACTTCTAAATCAAGCAGCCCAGCCTAGCATCTGATTAAGAGTGAATGTAGGTGAGAAGCATTACCTTATTCCTGTAACAAGAGAATTATTTTGTGATAAGTGAAACTAAGAATGTACAAGGAGGAATATCCTGTGGCTTTATAAAAGAAGAAAGACTTCCCTGAATAATGTGGTGGTGCACAAGAAAATAACTTTCAGAAGAATGCTTTCTATTAAACTGCTGCATTGTTCCTGAAGGGAATGTTTTTATTTCTAGTGCATGCTATTTCTTCAAAAGCTATGACAACAAAGACTGACAAGAGACTCTCTGAAATGCCTGTACTTTAAAAAAAGACTTTGGCAAATATTAACCTGATACCAGAATGACCTTGGAAACCTTTTGGATGGATTCTATCCTGCCAGCATTTCAGTATTTCAAACTTGAGGATTTAAACTCATCTTGATGTTTTGAGGTATTTTAAAACAAGACTATCTCACAGCCTACCTAATGGCCCCCTTTTTAATTGAGCATTTGCTCAAAATAGAATACAGAAAAAGAAGAGGCATGTTCTTAACATATGGCTGCTACAAAACTGCAAATATAATAAATAAGGTAATTTTTCACTTTCAGAAGATTTAGTTGAAATAATGACCTAATGTGTTAATCATATAGTAGAAACAGAGAACGTATAGCAAAATAGAATATGAAGCCTACTAGAAATGCTTAAGTAATAAATAATGGCAGTATGTCAAAGAAGCTCATAATATAGGAAAGTTTCTGTTGTCTACATTTCATCTATATTTGCATATATATGAGATAGGGTATGGTTTCAAAGGTGAAAAATTACTTTGAGCAATGTATTTTATTATCATGCTCCATTGTAAGAAGGGTGGCATATCAAGTAATGAAAGTTATTTTCAGTTATAGATACAGAAATTAATGGTGAAAAAGATTTCACTTTGAAAGGGAAGAGGTATAAATTACAGTGCTGTTAGTAGCACCAGTAACTGTAATGGACTAAAACTGTTCTCATTTAAATACTTAAAAATGAATGCAGAATTAAAACTTCAGAAATTTATCACATTTTCAGGTGTTAATCCACTAATAGATTTTATGTTATCTTCTCAACTGGAAATACATTTTTTTCTCATGAGCATTATAGGGCAAACTGTAGTCTTTTACCCCTGTTCTGCTCCTTCGTGCTTGTATAGTGTTGAGTCTTTTGTTATTAACTTTGATAGAGTTGTTTTCTTACCTTTAAAAAAATGAGAGAAAAATGGATCATAAAGTTAACCCATCAGCATCAAATCTGAAGAGTCCAGGGATACTCTTTGTCATATGAACTTTTTTCTTAGCTTTCTGAGTTCTTAATTACATAAATTCTAAAAAATGAATGCATTTTTCATCATAAATGAAGCAGGAAGCTTGAGACGATTAAGACTGGTTTTTTTTTTTTTTATTCTCTCTCTTTCTAGTTGATCCCTAAGATCTTAGGAGAAAAAAACAGTCCACAGAAGCTTTTCTTCCTTTGGCAATTGATTTCTTTTTTACAGACTTAATTTTTTCATAGAGCAAGGTAATAAATCCATTTTCTCTAGAAGTGTCTCCTGTCTGCAAAAAAAAGTTTCTCGGGAGCACGCAAGAGAGCTAATAAGAGACCTTTTTTCACCTTTCTAGCTTACCCTCCTCCCTATCCCCCAAAGCTGAGATGTGTCACTGGTGAGCTAAGGCTGATGAAGAGACCTGTGCATGCTCTGGAACACTGAGCTGTAACAGAAGCACTGACATTGTCTACTGAAGCAGATTCTGAGGTGATCATGTTCAGTGTTTAACAGATGCTGGAAGGCACCTGCTTGCTGGAGTCAAGACTTCAAGTTCTCTTAATTCCAAGCCATGAATGAATCCAAGTGGACTGAATGGCGGATCCTGAACATGAGCAGCGGCATTGTGAATGTGTCCGAGCGTCATTCCTGCCCACTTGGATTTGGTCACTACAGCGCAGAGGATGTCTGTATCTTCGAGACAGTTGTTATTGTCTTGCTGACATTTCTAATCATTGCTGGGAATTTAACAGTTATCTTTGTCTTTCATTGTGCTCCACTGTTACATCATTATACTACCAGCTATTTCATACAGACAATGGCATATGCTGATCTCTTCGTTGGAGTTAGCTGCTTGGTTCCTACTCTCTCCCTTCTCCACTACTCCACAGGTGTCCATGAGTCACTGACTTGCCAGGTTTTTGGATATATTATCTCAGTTCTAAAAAGCGTTTCTATGGCATGCCTTGCTTGTATCAGTGTGGATCGCTATCTTGCAATAACCAAGCCTCTTTCCTACAATCAACTGGTCACCCCTTGTCGCCTGAGAATTTGCATTATTTTGATCTGGATCTACTCCTGCCTAATTTTCTTGCCTTCCTTTTTTGGTTGGGGGAAACCTGGTTACCATGGTGACATTTTTGAATGGTGTGCCACCTCTTGGCTCACCAGTGCCTATTTTACTGGCTTTATTGTTTGTTTACTTTATGCTCCTGCTGCCTTTGTTGTTTGCTTCACTTACTTCCACATTTTCAAAATTTGCCGGCAACACACCAAAGAGATAAATGATCGAAGGGCCCGATTTCCTAGCCATGAGGTAAATGCTTCTAGAGAGACAGGACACAGCCCGGACCGTCGTTATGCTATGGTTTTATTTAGGATAACCAGTGTATTTTATATGCTGTGGCTCCCATATATTATTTACTTTCTTCTCGAAAGCTCCCGTGTCTTGGACAATTCGACACTGTCTTTCTTAACCACCTGGCTTGCTATAAGTAATAGTTTTTGTAACTGTGTGATATACAGCCTCTCCAACAGTGTTTTCCGGCTGGGTCTCCGAAGACTTTCTGAGACAATGTGTATGTCTTGTATATGTGTGAAGGATCAGGAGGCACAAGACCCCAAACCTAGGAAGCGGGCAAATTCCTGCTCCATTTGAAGAGAAGTGGTAGTAAATCAAATGTAATCTGACAGACGTGCTGGATTGTATTCTTGATTCATCTGGAAATTTGCCACCACAGAAATATTTACATGAATAGTTGACTATGAAATGAAGGATGAGACTAAAGATCTTGATTTTTTTTTCTTTCATGGAAAAAACTAAAGGAAAAGATACATAGCTGGTAATCTCATGAAAGAAACATAGCATCTGAATATGTGTGCAGTAATAGGAAAAATTCAGCACTGAGGATGAAAAAATACTTCAAATATACAGGACATGGGCAAGCCTCTTGGCATCTCTGTTTCTCTTGTACTGTCTGCTTCTGTCTTTTGTTTTTCTTTTTGTCTCTTTCCATGTCTCTTATTCTTTGTGTGTGTGTGAGTTATTATTGGCATAAATTGCCTTTTATATAAACATGCTACATATTATATATGTGGCCAAGTATAACCTTTTGTATCAAAGTGTACTTTTAGATTCATTCTTCTACAATCCATAATGGTTTCTTCATGGAAGATATGCAGTAAGCATTACATTTTATTGTTTGTCACACAATCTTTTTGTTTATGTGTTTATAATCTCTTCAACACAGACTGTCTGCTATAAACAAAACAGAACAGTGTTTTTGTTTCTCCTGGGTAACATGAATTTCGCTTTCCTCCTTTTCCTAACAACCTGCTGTTTTTTTTCTATTTCTTTTCATTTGAATCCTTTGGTACTTTACTCCAGAAGTATTTTAACTAATCAAAAAATCTACTATATAAGGCAATCCTAGTGTTAAATAACTTATTCCTTCCAACAAAGCAATCTAGTAGCCTGTTGAGGAGATTGTGTTAAATATCTGGTTTCTTTGAAGTTAGTTCATGTGCCTAACACAGTGTCTTTTCTTTTTCCTTTTGCTGTAGTAGAGGTTTGTTTCCCTTAATAAAATCCACAAATAATTCTAATGCACATATAGGATATTCACCCAGTAATAAGTGATGTATCACTCTTAATGCTACTTTTTAAAAAAATGTAATACATTAACTTTTTGTGTTAAGTCTATAATAGCTCACTATTGTGTTCACTAGTTTTCTGTGATATGCATTTGCACATACTATATTTTTTACAGCAAAGAAAATGTAAATTATGTAATCTGTGCCTAATATTTTTTAGCTCAATACATAGGTCAATGTTGTTTAAGTTGTCAACACTGGGAGACACATATAAAAAAGCTTATTTTAAAAGGAAAATACTTTTGTGCAGTTGTTATTTAGATATTGATATTAGACGAAGCTGCATTCCTAGTGCTGCTGAGAATATAATACTCTTAATTATCAAATACAGATAAAAGTTGTCAGTATTTTATTTTGTACTGTTTTCAAATGCAGAGATTAACTTATTTTTTAGTGTACTACCTGAGATTGTGCAATGAATTGTCAGGGGTTTGGATGTATGACATTTGGGGAATCAGTAGTGAAACAAGTATGAACAGTATAATATCTATACTTACTTTTTCCACCATAAGTTTCCAGACTGAGAAATTTTTAATATGAAACTATTGAGTATTTTTATGATTTTTTTTTTGTTTTCTGAAATGCATCTAATGAAATGTGCCTATGACTTTTCAACATAGAAGCCAACCATGTTTGCATATTGGTGGTTTGACTTCAGAGATTCGCTAGTAGAAATGTTTTCATTTTATTGAGGTTGTTTGAACCCCTGTATAATTTTTAAATGTGTAAGAAAGGTTTAAAATAAAGAATAAAATAGTATTCTATATCTCAAAACCAGACTTTGCTTCAGTTTACTGCAACACTTACCAGGGACAAGAGTTAATTTGAAATCAAAATCTAAATGTTTTATAGTTCTATAGCTGAAGTTTGTAGCTGAAGTTTGTATTTACTCTTGCCCTCTGTTTGCCAGTGGCATCGTGGATGAGTTGAAATATGCCTTTTAAATTGAGGTCAGTTCAAGCAAACACTCCTGTCAACTTTTCAGGTATCATAAATAAAATTTTCAATATTATAAATATTATTTGGGATCAAAGTTTGATTCTTTTAATTTAGAATGTAAATATAGATGGAAAAAAAACCCATAGGTGTCCTGTACCTGAAGCCATGCTTATTTGCATTTTCCTCTTCTGGCTTTTCCTCGTGATAACAATTACATACCAAGCTCAGTGTTAAGTTTTACAGTGTTAAATTTTATAATGAGGATTAACAACATTTAATCCTGACCATAGCCCTTTGAGACAGTAGTAGTAGTATTCCTAGTGTAGAGATGAGAAAACTAAAGAAAAGTAACTTGCCCAAGGTCACTCAACCAGTCCATGACAGAGGTTTCTGTACGCCCACTTGGCCTGGAGCCAAAGCTTGTGCTCTTCACCAGTATGTTGAGCTGATTTCTTTACAAAAGCTTTCAAACCTGTATACCTTTGTTTGTACATTTCCTTGTAAAACTTCTTGGAGTTTTATTTCTTTTTCTTACCCTAGGTCTTTACTTCAGTTCTTTCCTTCTGATATCTTTTTCTTTGATATTGTAAGTGTCTTTAATTAAGGTCTGATAAGCCCAAATTTAGCAGCTTAGTCTATAATCAAACTGAAATTCTGGGGCATGGTCTCCTTGTTACTACTTTAATTCATTTTTGTTAAGTTTTTCTTGAATAGCTTTTTCAAGTCTCTGAGGTTTTTTTTTTTTTTTTCTTTTAATTCCTTTGAAGGGGAAGAGTAGAAAAGAAAGGCTTTGTCATAGACTGAAGGAAATTCAATCAGGCAAATTCTGGTTTGGGTTCTTGGAGCATTTCATGTGCAATGCTAGGACAAGGCACTTAACTTCCTTTGATAAATTTTAATTTGTGTTTGCACAGTAAAGTAATATTTATTTTGAAACTACTCCTTTAGATTAATGTGTATTAAGAATAGGAATGCTGTATACTATCATATAAGGATTCTGTTACTTGTATGGTTGTTTCTAAAGTGGCACAATACTGAAAAACTTTAGAATCAACTAATGAATGAAACCTGGGCTGAAATCCTGGCCCTCGTAAGTTGTTTAGCTTTAGATAGGATACTAAATGTTCCAAAACCCTATTATTTTCATTGATAAATAAATTCACAGACTTGTTTTTCCCTGTTCATCTAGATTTGAGGACTAAACGAGATTTTATAGTCTTTGTGCTCAATATGATTCCTTCACATAGGAAGTGTCCAGAAAGTAGTATCGCTGTTTTGCTGTTTTGTGAGTACTGTTTTATTGCCATTACAACTTAAAGATCACTGGTTCCAACTTAAACAGAACTAATCCATTGTGAAGAAGTGTTTTCTAATATAGCAATTTTCTCCTACCAAATCTGTTTAAATTCAGATTTTTGGCTAAATTTGGTGTTTTTCAATATAGGAGAGTTCCATTACTTCTGATAGTTCAATTCCCAGGAATAGTTATTCATGAAGATATCATTTGAGATTAAAGACAGTCAGCAAGCAGATGTTGAGGGTTATTATTATTATTATTATTTGGTGGTATTGGATTTTGAACTCAGAGCAGATAGATGTTGAGATGAGCTATGATTCTGAGATTAACTTGCTTCCTTACTTTAGTGTGCTAAATATGCTTAAACATTCTTTTTCTTGTTAGGGTGGCAATAATATGAAAGGACTGCCCAAAGATGTTTTACCATTTGTCTTTGAAGTCTTAGTTTCCTCATTTATAAAATGGAATTCGTGGTATTTTGTCATATACATGTTACTTGGAAGAAAGAATGATTAATAAACTAGTTTGTTCAATAAATACTATAAATTATATGAGTTCAAAAATAAATGACATTGTTACTTTAAAAGGATTTAATCTACTCCACCCTCAAACCTAATCATTAGAAGTGAAAAATACATACCCAAGTAATAAGTAGATTTTAAAAAATGAAGATATAGAGAATCTTTTAATATAACATTCTGAGCATAGCTTCACCTGTATTTAGGTAGGACCATCTCTGTATCTTCGTGAGTCAGTGCTGTGTTCTGATATGTAGGTTCCTTGTTCTGATGATCTTTTCCTTGAACAAAACATTGTTTTAGGATTAAGAATATATAGAAAGTGTATGATATATAGAAAGATAACTAAATATATAGATATTAAGGAAAACAATGATTAGAAAAGGAAAAAAGATTCCCTTTTCAATATTTTCATAAATGAAAGTTTTATCTACTGCTAGTTTTGCTGTATAATTTAAAATATCCATAACTTTATTTTAAATAGTAAAAGTGGTTGTATTCTAAAATATTAAAAGTGATGTAATTAGGATTTTCTTTGTTCTTTATTATGATTCTGTTTTAAAATTTGTGTGTGTGTGTGGTACTGGGGCTTGAACTCAGGGCCTCACACTTGCTAGGCAAGCACTCTACCACTTGAGCTACTCTGCTAGCCCTTTTTTGTGTTGGTTATTTTTGAGATAGGGGCTCTTGAACTATTTGCCCCGCTGGCCTCAAACTGTGGTCCTTCTGATCTTTGCCTTCCGAGTAGGTAACCGTGAGCTACTGATGCCTGTCTTTAAAAATCGTTTTTACCATGAGCACGTATTTCTCTTATAATAATGAAAATTGTTTTGTTAGATTTCTTAACATTTAAAAACATTTCAATATTTTATAAAATAGCTGTTGCTAATATTACAAGTAACTGTAGCCAATAATATCTCAATACTGTCTTATTACTAAGGTAGTTTATAAAGTTTTCTATAATATTTCTGAAATATTTCTATAATATTTATTACAGATGGATTTTTCAGAGAAACTAGATGACCTTGTACATGCAGCATTAGATGCTCTTGATATATTTTTGCTTTAATATACACAATTTGAAGTGTTGTTTGCTGAATCTGAAATGAATTTCCATCCCTGTAGCAATTTTTAATGCACTGTTGTTGACACCTTTTAGCTGGTTTCACATCATTAACAACAAAAGGATGATCCTGCATTGGGAACACAGGGTCCAACTCTGAAGATCGTATCTATAACTTTCCCCCCAAATTTCCTTTTATTTTGTTCCCTAGTATGTATCTTTATTAGCCACTGTGAGTTCCTTTATTATCAAGATAAGTAAACAATACATAAGTTCGTGTTATAATAATTAAAGTGAGTGCATGTGAGTTAGAATACAACATAGTGTGGAAGTCATACATCAAACCAGGTTGCCACTCTTATTTTAACTCTACCTGGGCCATTATATGATCTCACACAAGGACCTGTTCTTGATAGGGTATGAGATAGCGCCTTTTATTTTGAGAAGGCTGACTAATTTATTTTTTATCAGTGTACATTAATTTACAAAATAATGGTTTCATTATGACATTTTCATATATGTATATGATATACTTTGATCATATTCACTCCCCATTACTCTCTCTTGTCCTCCCTCCCTCTGGTTTCCTTCCTTTTCCCAAATTACCGCCCTTCTACTTTCATGGCTTTTTTAAAAAAGTCTACATTCTGCATATGATAAGAAATGTGTTTCTGAGTCTGACTTATTTTACATGCCATAATGATCTCCATTTCCATACATTTTCCTGCAAATGACATAATTTTGTTTGTCTTCATGGTTGAATAATATTTCATTGTGTATATATGCTAGTACCTAGGCTGATTCCATAACTTGGCTTTTGTAATTAGTGCTGCAGTAAATATAGGTATGAGGGTATATTGTATGCTGACTTTGATTCCTTTGGGTATATGCCCAAGAATGGTATAGCTGAATCATATGGCAGTTCTATTTTTAGTGTTTTGAGGAACCTCCATGCTGATTTCCATAGTGGCTGCACTAGTTTATATTACTACCAACAGTGTATAAGGTTCCTTTTACCCTGCTTCCTTGTTTTTTTTTTGCATATTCATTACTTTTTTTGGTGAGACTGGGATTTGAACTCAGGACTTAATGCTTGCAAATTAGGAGCTCTATGTCTTGAGCCACACCTCCAGTTCATTGTGGTCTGGTTATTTTGGAAATGGGAGTCTCTTGAACTGTTTTCCTGGGGTGACCTTAAACTGTGATCTTTCCCATCTCAGCCTTCCAGGTACTAGGATTACATTCATATGCCACAGGCGCCCAGCTTCCATAATTTTTTAATGGCAACTTTTCTTGTATTTTTGTATATGACTCCCTATCCATGTAAAGAAAGACACAGTAACAAAGTCAACAGGTATCTGTTATTCTAATAAATGTTTAATATGAAAGGCATATGTAATATCAGTACCTTCACTATTTTAAAAGGAAGCAAATTAGGTTTTTTGAGATTATAAAGTTCTAAAATTTTTAGATGATAAATATCAAGAAACATCATATATCATGTTAGAATTTATTAGATGGAAATACTTGCTAAACTTCTAAACTTCCAAAAGTGATACTTTATCTGAGGGAAATCATATTTATCTTTCACTCTAGAAAATTTGGTTCTAGTTTTACTTTATGTTTTCTATTTAAGTATAAATAAGGTTGGTGACAGTTAAAAATGATCAGATATGCTATATATAACTTCATGGTGGTGGAATTTATTTGATTGTGAGACACACAAAAAATAAAATACACAATTCTAGGCCTGTTCTCTAAAATTTGCATGGTATTTTTTTATTGAAAAATAAAAAGTGTAGCAAGAGATTAATAGTACATTTGTCTGGGATATGCCTGGCATATATATACTGTATTAAAAATGTTTGCATATGTTCCTAATAGAGTTTGAAGTTTGAAACCGGTATTACTAAATCATACATTTTATACTAACAGCCTCTTCAGCCTCATCCCATTTACTCTTTCAGGAGTTTTATAACTAAAAAATTGATAAGATTGGTAATATAAATGATATATTTGCAGAGCTTTAAAGGTAATTTGGTAAGGAATATAGGTAGAAAAATCCTGATTTTAATATAACAAGCTTAATTACATATAGTGTATTTATTTACTTATTGTAGTACTGGGGTTTGAACTCAGGGCCCACACCTTGAGCCACTCTACCAGCCCCTTTTTGTGAAGGGGTTTTTTGAGATAGGGTCTCATGAACTACTTGCCCAAGCTGGCTTTGAACCATTATCCTCCTGATCTCTTCCTCCTGAGTAGCTAGGATTACAGACATGAGCCACCAGTGTCTGGCCTTATGTTTATTATCTGGGCAAAGAAAAGATGATTCAAAATTGTTTTTAGAATTTTTGAAGTAACCAATTTCAAAATAGAGTACAGTTTCTTACATGTAAAAGGACAACTTCAACATAATTTATGTCTTGGTTTCTGTGAAATGTTCTTGTCTTTGATTAGCTTTTAAGCTGTAACTTACATAATAAGTAAAAGTACAAATAAATATATACTTAGTGTTTTGCTTCTTTAGAGTGTATTCTGAGGAAAACCTTGATAACACCCAAATTAATTTTGTTTCATGCCCTAATTCTTTTCTCCACAGCAATTAAAAAATTATAAAATGCTCAAGCTCTCATACCTTTACTGGATTTTTAGGTTTATTTATTTGAAAATAAGTCTGGAAAAGTGCATTTTAAAAATTCACATTTAGAATATAATGTTACTAAATGGGTCTTATGATGGTGTTGTTATTTTAATCAACTTCTATCAGCCTTGCTTCCTGTTTTTAAATGTGATTTAATACTTATAATTGACTAAATTATTAAAATTTATTAGAGAATTGTATTTTGATTTACTTTTATAAATTTGGAAATCTGAGGATCCACTGGTAGCATGGGGTAAATAGGTAGGGGTGTGTGTGTGTGTGTGTGTGTGTGTGTGTGTGTTAACGTTTGTTGTAACAAGTAAAGTTGGGAGCAACCCTGCGCTCTCAACTTGCAGTCTTTGTAAGGATTTAATCAAACTTTCATCCTAATTAAAGGTACCCTTTTTTTTTTTAAGGAAACATATTAAAATTTAAAGTAACATTATTGGTTAGAATTTTCCACAATATGCTAGTTCTGAAATAGTAATATGGGATATTCAAATGATTTAGTGTACCATGAGAAAAATGGAGACAGATCCCTACTCACTTCAACAAATATGGGGGTTAGATTATTGGAAAACACTGAAAATTGAAATTTGAAAAAGATTGAAATGCTTTTGAACATGTGTAAGGCTCATGGCATTATAAATTAGGTGTATTCTGAAAGCTTCTCCACGTAAACACTATCTCATTTCACATGCAGAAATCTTTGATAAGATTTTTTTTGAATGACCCTATCAAGATCATCTAGGCCAAAAGAGATATTATTAATCACATGTGTACCTATAGCATTGCCTGTGGAGGATTCTTGAATAATATATTTATAAATGACTGGTGATAAAGTAACCTAATCCTTTCTTGAATAGAAAATGAGGATTTACTTAGGTGATAGGAAAAATTCCACATGACTTTTTAAAATTTATGGTGTTTGAAAGGTTACTTAAAAAGTAACTCTTATGTTAGTGGTAAGATTGTGAGATCATGGATTTTTTGTTTGTTTGTTTTTACCCTCTTGGTATTACTTTTTTTTTCTTTATTCATTTATTCATATGTACATGCATTATTTGGGCCATTTCTCCCCCCCTGCCCCCGCCCCTTCCTTTCTCCCCAACCACCTCACTTCCAAGCAGAACCTATTCTTCCCTTTTCTCCAATTTTGTTGAAGAGAAGACAAAAGAGATAATAAGAAAGACATAGTGGTTTTGCTAGTTGAGATAAGGACAGCTATACAGAGAGATTCCTAGCATTGCTTCCATGCATAAGTGTATTACAACCCGAATTGACTTATCTCTACCTGACCCCTTCACTACTTCCAGGTCACCTTCCCATACTGACCTCTTTCACTTTAAGGTTACTGTATTAGCTCCTCTGCAGTGGGGACATCAAACACTTCCAAGGTTTGGGTTTCCTACCTGTCCCCATTCCTCCTGTATGTGCTCTTCCCTTATCATGTGACTCAAGTCCAACAACATTACTGCATTTGCCCTAGATCTAAAGTCTGCATATGAGGGAGAATGTACAACTTTTGGCCTTCTGAGCCTGGCTAACCTCACTCAAGATGATGTTCTACAGTTCCATCCATTTACTTGTGAATGATAAGATTTCATTCTTCTTCATGGCTGAATAAAATTCCATTGTGTATAAATACCACATTTTCTTAATCCATTCGTCATTAGTGGGGCATCTTGGGTGTTTCCATAACTTGGCTATTGTGAATAGCGCTGCAGTAAACATGAGTGTGCAGGTGCCTCTGGAGTAACCTGTGTCTCATTCCTTTGGCTATTTCCCCAGGAGTAGGATTGCTGGATCATATGACATATGTATGTTTAGTTTTTTAAGATGCCTCCATATTATTTTCCAGAGTAGTTGCACTAGCTTGCTTTTCCACCAACAGTGTAAGAGGGTTTTTTTTTCCCCAAATCCTCACCAACACCTGTTGTTGGTGATGTTTTTGATGATAGCTATTCTATATTGCTCTTTAATATAGTTTGAAGTCAGGTATTGTGATACCTCCAGCTTTGCTCTTTTTGCTGAGTACTTCCTTGGCTATACACAGTCTTTTGTGTTTCCAAATGAACTTTATGGTAGATTTTTCAATCTCTGTGATGAATGCCATTGGGATTTTGATGAGAATTGCATTAAACCTGTAGATTGCTTTAGGTAGTATAGCCATTTTTACTATGTTGATTCTACCAATCCATGAGCACTGGAGATCTTCTGTAGTCTTCCTCCATCTCTTTCTTCAGGGGTTTGTAGTTCTCCCTGTAGAAGTCATTCACATCCTTTGTTAAGTTTACTCCTAGGTATTTGATTTTTTTTTTTTTTGAGGCTATTGTAAATGGAATTGTTTCCATATATTCTTTCTCAGTTTGTTCATTGTTGGTATATAAAAAAGCTAATGATTTTGGTAAGATGATTTTGTGTCCTGCCACCTTGCTATAGCTGTTTATGGTGTCTGGGAGTTTGGGGTAGAGTTTTTTGGGTCTTTAAAATATAGGATCCTGTCATCTGCAAGTAGGGATATTTTGACAGTTTCTTTACCTATTTGTATTCCTTTTATTTCTTCTTCTTGCCTAATCGCTTTGGTTAGGAATTACAGGACTATGTTGAATAGGAGTGGGGATAGTGGGTACACTTGTCTCATTCCTGATTTTACTGGAAATAGTTTCAGTTTTTCTCCATTAATATGATGTTGGTTATAGTTTGTCATATATACCCTTTACATGTTGAGGTACATTCCTTCTATTTCTAGTTTTCTTAGAGCTTTTATCATGAAATGATGTTGGATCTTATCAAAGGCTTTTTCAGCATCTTTTGAGATGATCAATTGGTTTTTGTCTTTGCTTCTATTAATGTGCCATATTACATTTATAGATTTGCATATGTTGAACCACCCCTGCATCCCTGGGATGAAGCCAACTTGGTCGTGGTGAATGATCTTTCTGATATGTTGGGTTCGGTTTGCTATTACTTTGTTGAGGATTTTTCATAGATGTCCATTAAGGAGATTGGCCTATAGTTCTCCTTTTTGGCGGTGTCTTTGTCTGGTTTTGTGATGAGTGTAATATAGTTAGATAGTGTTCTTTCCCTTTCTATTTCATGGAAGAGTTTAAGGAGAGTTGGTATTAGTTCTTTTTTAAAGATCTGATAGAATTCAGCAGAGAATCCATCAGGTACTGGACTTTTCTTTTTTGGGAGACTTTTTATTGCTGCTTCAATTTCATTTTGTGATTAATGTCCTCTTGGTTCAGTTTTGGATGATCATAAGTATCTAGAAATTTGTCCATTTCTTCAAGATTTTCAAATTTATTGGAATATAGGTTCTCAAAGTAGTATTTGATTATTTCCTGGATTTCTGTGGTGTTTGTTGTTATCTTCCCTTTTGCATTTCTGATTTTACTGATTTGGGTTTTTTTTTCTCATTTTAGTCAGATTTGCCAGGGGTCTGTCAATCTTGTTTATTTTTTCAAAGAACCAGCTTTTTGTTTCATTGATTCTTTGTATGGTTTTTTTGTTTCTATTTCATTAATTTCGGCCCTCATTTTTATTATTTCTCTCCTTCTGCTTGTTTTGGGTTTTGCTTGTTCTTGTTTTTCTAGCAGTTTGAGCAGTAGTATTAGGTCATTGATTTGAGATCTTTCTGTCCTTTTAATATATTCACTCATGGCTATAAACTTTCCTCTCAGGACTGCCTTTGCTGTGTCCCATAGGTTCCGGTAGGTCATGTTTTCATTTTCATTAACTTCCAGGAACATTTTAATTTGCTCTTTTATTTCATCAATGACTCACTGATCATTGAGCAACATGTTGTTCATCTTCCAATTTTTTGCATGTTTTCTGCTGTTGTTTTTGTTCTTCAGTTCTACTTTTAATGGATTGTGATCAGATAGAATGCATGGGTTTGTTTCTATTTTCTTATATTTGCTGAGGCTTACTTTGTGTTCTAAGATATGACCAATCTTGGAGAAAATTCCATGGGCAGCTGAGAAGAATGTATATTATTTGGAAGTTGGATGAAATATTCTGTAGACATCAGCTAGGTCCATTTGATCACTGGTGTGATTTAGTTCTAGAATTTCTTTATTGATTTTTTGTTTGGATAACCTATCTATCGGTGGTAGGGGAGTATTAAAGTCTCCCACTACCACTGTGTTGGAGCCTATATATGCTTTTAGGTCCTTCCGAGTATGTTTGGTGAAGTAGGGTGCACTGACGTTGGGTGCATATAGGTTGATAATTGTTATTTCCTTTTGGTGTATTTCTCCTTTTATTAGTATGGGATGTCCTTCTTTATCTCATTTGATCAGTTTAAGTTTGAATTCTACTTTGTCCAAGATAAGTATTGCTACTCCTGCCTGTTTTCTGGGGCCATTGGCTTGGTAAATCTTCTTCCAGCCTTTCACCCTAAGCCAGTGCTTATTTCTGTTGATGAGATGGGTCTCCTGTAAAGAACAGATTATTGGATCTTCCTTTTTAATCCAGTTTGCCAATTGGTGTCTTTTTTTTAATTCATATGTGCACACAATGTTTGGGTCGTTTCTCCCCCCTTCCCCCCACCCCCTCCTTTCCCCCCCAACTCGTGTCTTTTGATGTGGGAGTTAATTCCATTAACATTCAGTGTTAGTATTGATAGGTATATAGTGATTCCTGCCATTTAGTTGTTTTTGTTGTTTAATGGTTTGATTGTGTGCAGCTTGTCTTTTCTTTTCCTATGGTTTGGTACTGCCTGTCATCTCATGGTTTTGTTTGCTTTCATTTTCTGTTTGCAGAATTCCTTGAAGAATCTTTTGTAGTGGTGGCTTGGTGGTCATATATTGTTTTAGTTTCTGCTTATTGTGGAAAACTTTTATTGTTCCATCTATTTTGAATGATAATTTTGCTGGGTAGAGTATCCTAGGGTTGAAGTTACTTTCATTCAGTGTCCAGAATACCTCATTCCATGCCCTTCTTGCTTTTAAGGTTTCTGTTGAGAAATCTGCTGTGATTTTGAGGGGTTTACCCTTGTATGTTATTTGTTTTTTCTTTCCTACAGCTTTCAATATTCTTTCTCTATTCTCTGTGATTGTTGTTTTAATGATAATATGTCATGTGGTAGTTCTATTTTGGTCAAGTCTTTTTGGTGTCCTGAAGGCTTCCTGTACCTGTGGGTATAGCTTTCTCTAGATTTGGGAAATTTTCTGTTATGATTTTGTTGAATATATTGTGAATCCCTTTTGCTTGCACCTCTTCTCTTTCAATGCCCATGCTTCTCAGGTTTGGTCTTTTGATGGAGTTGGTGAGTTCTTGCATATTCCTTTTATAGGCCTTAAGTTGTTTGTCTAATATCTCTTCAGTTTTTCCTTTAATTCCCATTTTATCTTCAAGTTCTGAGATTCTGTCTTCCACTTGTTCTAGTCTGCTAGAGTGGCTTTCCATTGTGTTTTGTAATTCTGTTTCATTCTTTTTTCTGAGGTTTTCCATGTCATGGGTCACTTCCTCTTTAATGTTGTCAGTTTTCCCCTTTAATTCATTTATCTCTCTATTTATAGTGTTCCCTGTTTCATTTTGGTGTTTTTTTCGGGCTCCTATGAGTTCATTTATTTCTTTCTGTGTCTTCTTGTATTGTTTATTTTTGGTATCTTGAAATTTCTTGAGTGCCTTGTACGTTTTGGTTAACCATGTCTAGTAACATCTCCATGAAAGTCTCAGTGATTACTTGCAGGATTTCATCTTTGAGGATGTTTTTGTGGGCATAATTGGGTTCCTTGGTATATTTTATCTTTGTTTTATTGAAGTCCGGAACTTGGTATCTCTTTTCTTAATTTCCCTCTGAATCCTGTATTTAATTGTTTTGGGGGGAGAGTGGTTTCCATCCCTATTTCATCTTCCCATCGCTCTACTTGGTACTGTGTAACTATGTTCTTGATAGGCTAGTTGATGGTTTCATTCACCTGTTTTCTTTCCCTTCGTTTAATTTTGTTTTGTGGCTATATTGGGTTTTTAGCTAAGTTTGTGTGTGCTATTTCGGTCCTTGGTCTGGGTATAATTTAGTGTTGGCTAATTTACAATAATAAAACTAACAAAACAACAACAGCAACAACAAAACCCCAAAGAAATCAATGGGAAGAGATGAAGAAACAAACACAAACAAACAAACAAACAAAACTTCAGGTTCAGGAACAATACAATTTCAGTCTTAGTTTAAGTTCTTTTGTTACTCCTTCAGCATCCAGTCCTGATTTTGGTGTTTAAGCCCAAAGATCTGTTACAGTCTCGGCAGGTGGTTAGGTAGTGTTTTTTTTTTCTTTCTTTCTTTCTTCTGTCTTTCAGTGGCAGCTGCTTGGTCAGCAACTCCCTCAGTGAGGTGTGGCAGTTTAGTTTGTGTATTGTCCTCAGGTTCTGGAGATTAGCTTGTAGCCTACCACCTGTCCTGCTTTGGAGTTGGATTTTTGCTGTGCTTGTTTACTGGGGACTTGTTTCTTTGCCTCTCCCCCTTTCTCTGGGGCAAGGTCAGTGATCCATCAGCTGGCCCCCTGATGTCAGCATATTGTGATAGTTTGCTCTTTGTGTTTCAATTTTGCATGGCCATTTGACTTTGGGTGTTGCTTACTGGCTAAGCAACCTGTGGACCACTACCTGCCCTATTTCAGGCAGCGGCTTATCTCCTGCCTGCTGTCAGCCCTCCTGACTTTCCAGCATTTGTTTACTGAAAGTTTGTGTGGAGATCTGCTTCTTGTCCCTCCTGCCTTCTGTGATGTACTTTCAGAGTTCCCACCCTCTCTGCTGTGTGCTAATTTTCCGTTCCTTGTGTATTGGTTGTTTTTTTTTTTTTTTTTTGCTGGGAGGTCATTCTGCCCACGGGCTATGCTGGTTTATCCCAGGGGTGGCTGGGGGAATATCATGTGATGCTTGGCTCTCCCCTGTTTGGTCTGCTGAATGTCTCCCAAGCAGGTTTGGAGCTGTGGAGGCATCAGCCCTCCTATCTTCTCTGTGTAACGTGGCATGGAGATTTCCACCAGCTAGGGGTTCAGGTGTCAGTTTTGATTCTCCTTGGTGCTTTATTTCCTCCAAGAGTTGATCCAGTGTCTCAGCAAGGTTTTTGATTCATGGAGTTCACACTGTCTACTTCTGTACCCTAGTTGCCATCTTGGCTCCTCCTCATGGAGAGTTTTAATGAGATAAATTATTTGCCCTGATCAATGAATTAGTATTTCTTAAAATACTCATTTTTTGTCTGTAAAAGATAATGAAAACTTACCTTTCCTTTTGAGAATACAGCAGTCATCTGCCCAATGTACCAGGAGCTATATAGGCTGAATTGTACAGTACTTATGTATTTAAAAACTGTAAACTTAGTGATGATTTATTATCAAGATTATATTTTCTCATAATAATTATTTTTGTAAAGTGATCATGTCATAGCCATGCATCCTGTTCTCAACTTTGTAATGGGTTTCAGCATTGTTGATGTCATGATGGATTGTATTTTTCTCAAGCACAATAATGGAAGAGGTTTTAATGTTTCTAACTGCAGTGCTTTATATATATTTATATTTGTAGGTAGCCTATACAATATTACTCAGGGAATCAGAGAGACCAGTCTGAGTTAATGATGTTTTAAATAAAACCTTTAAAACATATAATTTAGTTTTATTTCAGTGAAATAATACAGTTACAGAAAAATTAAAGAATGAGGCAAACACAGGACTATTTTATTAAATGTCTTTAGATGAAACTGTTCCTTAATTCCTTTCATACACATCAATTGAATGTAAATG
The DNA here is from genome assembly GCF_047511655.1 of Castor canadensis. Taxonomy (NCBI): domain Eukaryota; kingdom Metazoa; phylum Chordata; class Mammalia; order Rodentia; family Castoridae; genus Castor; species Castor canadensis. Next base: position 88,328,418 of record NC_133396.1, on the reverse strand, counting down.
AATTGTACTGACTTCCTTGAAAAGTTTATTCTTTAAATACTTAAAATATCTATGATGATTTTATGACTTCTTAATATATAATACTTATTCTCAGAGTTTACATGATGGGTTTTGCAAAATCAAAAGTATTAAAATTGGAATTAACCAGATATGTTTGCATTTTAAATCAGCAAACAACTTCAATAAATATTTATTGGTTGAGTCCTATACAGAGGCTTAAATTGTAGTTCCATAGTACTCTTTTTGAATCCAAGAGTACTTTACTGAATTATAGGATCTCAGCAAAGGGGCAGATTATCTGACTTCTAGAATTTGAGGGAGATACTGAAGAAGAGTCTTAAGGAACAATTTAATTGGTCAAAGAGTGAGAGGAATCAATGCATTTTAAAAGGCAATTATTTTTTCAGTGCTAGGCTTCAAACTTGGGCCCTTGTTCATGTTAGGCAAGTACTTTACCATTGTGCTATGTCCCCAGCCTAAAAAGATGAATTCATGCCAGTATTTAGCCATACATTTGAATGAAGTACTTATTCAAGTTACTGAAGTGAAAGTAAATACTCAGTGTTTAACATAGTATAAAAATATTGTGAAGAGAATGCATGATTATTTGGAATGCAGTATTTGAAAAAGAAAAATATTCTTTATGTAGATTATCTGGTTAGGGTAAAATCATTACCATAGGTGTAAATTACAAAGTTTTAGATTAGGAAAAGATTAGGGAAACATGGGTACAAGTAGTTTGATGGATGACATAGGGACACATTCTACCAAATCAGGCATCTTCCTGGACTACTTCTTAATACTGTTTTTCTATAAATTGTTACCTGAGTATAGATGAATATCACTCATGACGAGTATGTTTTAACTTGTCTTCCAGTCGTTCAAACTAATCATATGTTGTGAATCTAACTTTTTTTTTGGCAAAACTAGGCATTGAACCCAGGGCCTTGCGCATGCAAGAAAAGTGCTCTACCATTGAACTATATCTCCAGCTCTTGTATTTTTAATATATTTTTTTATTTATTTTAAAGTATTTATTTGGTCATTATTATGTATCAGGGACTATGCTAAATTGTATGCAAGATAATGAAATTTCATTTCTTCATGAGCACATGGCCTACCAAGGGGTTAAATGAACTATACAGACAGTTATAAGAAGTAGACAAGTTACAGTACACTGCCTATTGCCATGAAGTTTAATTGGAAATAGTTGTCTCCATTTATTTATGTATTGTTTGTGGAGTACGATGGCACAGTTAAGTAGTTGTGGTAGAGATCTTATGTTTCGCAGAGCCTAAAATATTTACTGTCTGTCCCTTTCAGGAAGAGAAATTTGCTGATCTCTAGTATATAGCAGTATAGTGCTCTTTATATGGTATTCTCAGAAATAGAATGTTGTGCCTGTATAATTGCCAAAGAATCTTGTACGAAGGAATGATTGCTAATTTCAGTTTGATTTTTATTCAGGCATCAGGGAAACTTCTGGTATGTGAGTAAAAACCTAGATACTGATTCTTCTTCTTTGATTCCAGTGATTTTTCAACTAAATACCTCTCAGTAAATGAAACACAGACCTGTTTCTAATTAGTTTTAACCTTTATATAGTTAATCCTCATTCTTACATGTAGATATTTTTCCTATTTGGATAAAGTTTTTGTTATAAGCCGCACTACTGTCTATTTAACTACTGTTCTTTGTTCAGCTACTAAGATAACATGATCATGTATTATTTTGTCTTTAAGTATGGAGTTAATAATATTAGATGCAATCTTCAAACATCAGAAGTATTTGCTAAACCTCCCTTCAGTAAACGATGAACTCACAGTCTTAAGCAGTTAAGTTAGATATACATAAACTTCTTTTGAATTATTCCAGTAGGTTGTAGACGATAAAACTAAAGAACAGAGAATCTAGCAGCATTAATAGCCAAACTTGTATAAAATTAAAAAATGTATATGACTTAAGAGAATTTGAAAGTCTACATTGATGCATGAAATTACAAGTAGGTTCTTGGTAACTTGTAACTTAGAAAATAAATAGTCATACTCCTGGCTAAAAGTTACTACAGCATCAGATATTTTGGAGTTTTGATGTTGTCAGCTAATTAGTGAGAATATAAAGCAATTTCAAATTAGCCACAATTGATTTTTACCCAAAATAAATTAGTTTTAAAAATCTTGGTGTTTCAGTTAATCACGGTCATTTGACACATTATTCATTTTTGCCTTGGTCAGCACTATTGTTTGAAGCTAGCACATCTGAAAGTTTTGGTTCTCTTCAAGTGTAGTATATGAATAAATGAAATACGGCTCCAAGTCACTGAGGCAAATAGAGCCATCATTTTAACCCACATAGTCTTTATTGATATTTTAATAATCGTTTTATTGTATGTTTTCCTTTAAAAAAATGGGGCCTGGATTTGGTGATGCATTCTTGGAGTCACAGCTACTCGGGCTGAGACAGGAGGATCACTTGAGGCTGAGTTCAAGACCAGCTTAGGTAACATAGAAAGATGTTGTCTCAAAAAAACAAAAACAAAAACACCCAAATAGGATAATGCCTTTTAAACCAATAGCACATGATCAGGTTTCCATTAGTTTGATTTTAAGTAAAAGATTTCAGAGAATGATTGAGTCTTCATGTCTTTTTTGAGCATTCAGTGGTCTGGAAGGTCTTAGGAGAAAACCAGAAGAATTTCTTTTAGAGTCATTTGAGTGGGAAAATATTGTTTTCATTTCTTTGTATACTCACCAACTTGCTTTTTCTTAAATTAGCACCTTCTAATTTCTGACATCTCTGTAATAGTTTGAGTTATATAATCCCTTTGAATTTATCTCTAAATTCTCCCTCTCCTAATTCCAATCCCTTTCACCTAACTATCTACTCCTGCTTAAGTTATTTTTCGTTTTTAAAGAAATACTGATCCTGAAGAAAATTTAGGAAATGTTTGAAAAAGATAAAAAACACAATAAATCACATATAGTTCCCTTATCCAGATATAATTTGGCATGATAACAGCTGTTGATTCTAGTTTTCTTTTCTTCCATTTTCATGGAAAATGGTATTGGACCTTTCTAAAGGAGGGATTTTAAAATGTAAAATTATTTGTATTTTAAACATGTTATTGCATGCTCTTTACAAAAAACTTTGAAAATAAAGCTTTATCTACATTTACTATTATCTTCTAGTTTTTCAGAGAAATACTGAGTCAAACTGTATGACAGTATTTTAAGATTGCTTTCCAAAAGTAGTGAGCCACTTTGTCTTCATGCCACAAATGTTTCATGCTGTGATGTTTTACAATAGACTTGCCAGCAGTGATTCTGGATTAATCAGCAAAAGGAATTGATTTTTCACTTTATCCCCTCCCAGCCCCTACATGAGATTGTCTTTTTATTTTGTTACTTTTATTTCTTACACTGAATTTTTTTAAACTTGAAAATATATTAAGTAGGATGGATCTACTGAGCATCTTTTAAAACAAAATTTCTACAAAATTCATTATTTCAAAAGTTTTTGAGCTCAGATCATCTCACTTTTATTAGCTCACCATTTATCCCATGCTGCTGTTTTGTTGTTTAAAGTCATACAGTATTTTAGGACAGTGAATTCCATCAGTGCTATTCTCCTCTTATTATTGCTATCTTCAGTATTGCCCGTTTCATTGAACTATGTACGTGCTACACTTTGAGAAAGGCTTTTGATTTCTTTTCATCATATTCTGCCTCTCAAAATAGGGGAGGTTGTTTTCCTATGCAAAACAAAACAATAGCAACAACAACATTTAATGTGAGGCCTGTGTCCTTAAAGTGTTTATGGTCATTAAGATTTTAAGCCTTGTATGCACATATGAATAAAAAAAAAAAAAAGATTTCAGCTGCTAATGATCAAAGACCCCAGGTCAGCCTTTGATATTTAGGATTTCCCTAAGGTGCAGAGTCATAGGTGCTGTTATCCACAGTGGTAACTGGAGGCATGGTAAGCAAGTAAATGGCTTTACTGGTGTAAATATTCTAAGGAACAGATATACTTGCAGGACTGTACTTCTCTTCATCTCCCTATTTACTCAGAATGGCAGTAAATTTGTAGATAGTGACTATGCCATTATTTATTGAGCTGAATGCATGCTGCTCTGTATATAGTAACCCATTTATTTGTTGAGCTGAAGTGAACTTAATTGTTGGAATTAATCTTATATATTGAATCTTTCCCAGCAGTCCTTTCCCCCAACTGAGCTAAGGGTATGGTTGGAATCCACAATCCTATTTACCTCTCATTTTCTGTTGTTGTATAAATGTGGAAGCTATGGAAAAGAGTATATAGGAGAGTTGAAAGATTATTTAACATAATTATCATTTAATATAAATTAACTTAATTCTTCCTTCCAAAATCTATATTTGGTAGACCTGAAGACTATTCTTAATATGTAGCTAGATAATTTTACATTATAGTAAGCTGAAATGAATGTCTTTTTGACTTCTTCTGACTGTGGTTATATTGAAAAATTTTTTAAATTTATATTTTACCCAAGAACTTTCTGTATACATTAGTATAATCATTGTTTTTTGTGGGGAGTAGATTATGAGAAGCCAATGAGGACTTGACATAAGCACAGTTGTGCTCAATAATCTACAGGCTGAGTTTGGCACAGCCCCAGCTGCAGAAGAGAGCGAGAGGCAAAATGCAGCACAGCTGCTTTTCCTAAACTGTGTTACAGTGTCATGCCCCTCCTTGAGAACTTTTTATAAAAGACTTGCTGAAAGAGGAGGCGAGGTTTTTTGGATGGGGGATTGACTGATTGGTGGACTGCTTGCGAGAATGATGCTGCTGCTGTGACTGAGTTATGCTAGAGATTTGAGGAAATATGGGACAGTGCAAGTCTGAGGGCCAAGACTTCAAGAGAGGTTATGGAAAACATGGGACAGAGTGAGTCTAAGGAAAGAGACTTTAAGGAACAGAAAAGAAGACCTTAGAAGTAAGGTTTTAAAGATAGAGAAAAGAAGCAGAGTAAAGAGAAGTAAAAAAGCAACGAGGCTGTTGTGCTGTTGTGTGTCTCCATTGGAGCACCCAGCACACCTGACCCCAACTTTGTGCATGTCTGTCTTCTGTTTGTCTTTTCTGCATCTCCAGTCGCCCCCAGTTAGGTTCAGTAGGAACTGAACTTAAGAAAGCTTGCTACAGTTTTTGTCAAATCTTCCAGTCTTGAACAATTTTCATTAATTTGGTTTCAAAGCTGATCACCAGCTTTCCTTGAATAAGCTGTAAGCTCTTTAAATGGTACTCAGAGCCTAATATAATGTTCTGTATGTGATATGACCAGTAACAGAAGAGAATTAGGTTATTATTTTCACTTGGTTTGTATATTATACTGCTGCTTTTTTGACCAAGAAGTAAATTTGTTATCTTTGATAATTTTATTTTACTATCTTAACATAATTGAATTTATTTTCAGTGAACTCATGCAATCTTTTTTGCAGCTACTTAATTGAATGTTTCTTCTTTATATATATGTAATAGTTTGTGTTTTTAAAAATGCAATTTTATCTCGGAGGCAAGAGGATCATGAGTTAGAGGTTAGTGTGAGCTACATAGTAAGACTTTATCTAAAACAAAACAAAATCATATAAAACAACCCTCCACCCCATCCCCACAAAAAACAATAAAAAATATAATTTTATATCTTGCTATATAGTTTGAATCTGGAATGTCTCCCAAAGCCCCATTTATTAAAGGCCTGTTTCCTGGCATGCCGCTGTTGAGAGGTGGTGGAAACTTTGAGAGGTGGAGTCTAGTGGAAGGTGTTAAATCATTGGGGTGTGCCCTCAAAAGGGGTTGTGGGGCTCTGCTTTTGAAGCCCCTCCCCCACTTCCTGGCCACTATGATGTGAGCACTTCCCTTCAGCACATGCTCCTGCCATGCGCCTTGCCTCATCACATGCCCCAAACTGTAAGCCAAGATAACCCTCTCCTCTTTATGAGCTGCTTAACACAGACATTTGTTTTAGGCAATGAAGAGCTAATGCCCTTCTTATCTTTACCTCCCTTGAACTTCATTTTGTTAGATTGCCTCAGTTGTTGCAGGCTTTATGCACCTTTGCTCTGTTTTCTAGTATATTCGTTACTCTTTTGCTATCTGCAGATGTGTTAAATATATCTTTAATGTATAAATGCAGATAAATTATTTTAAAATTTGAATAGTCCAAAACTCTATCAGGAGTTCCTAAGTCCACTCTCATATTTGGAAGATTTGTTGGAAGGCCTTGTAATATTTAGCATGTAATCATGGTTGTGAATGAGATTATTACAGCACAAAGATATCAAGCAAAATTGGCAAAGGGAGCCAGGTGGAAGTACTTAAGAGTCCTCTCTGTGACTCTGTGGAGTCAAGAGTTAATTCTTCCAGCAGTGAGTTGTGACAGTATGGGCAAAGTGTTGTGTACCAGTGAAGCTTGTTAGAGACTTAGCACCAAAGGTTTTTTTGGGGATTGGTCACACAGGCATCCCCTGATTAGTACCTACCAAAATTCCAGATTCCTACAAGGAAATCAGATATTTAATATGAACCATATGTTTGCGTAGTCACTGCCTAGTGAACCACACTTTTCTTGTAGATAAAGTTTCATTTCAGTGTAGAAAACCATTTACTAGCCAACTAGTTTGTTCTAAGGATAAGCAGACTTAGGCCTGGTACTTTGACTCTTCTATACATGATGTAATGTTGACATTTAGTAGAATATATGTATAGTGTAAATGCTTTAGGGTATTGGTATTGGTTTGAGGCATTCAGTTCTCTTTATGTTCATAGAAGTGACTTTGAATGAAGGCTTTTTGATGAAGTTAGACCTGTTATTTTTATAGTAGTAAACCTTTCATTTGTAATACAGCTCACGTTACCACTTCTGTTGTTGATTTCTTCTAAACAATAGTTCAGTAATATACTTTTGCTAAGAATGTTTAGCATCAGTTGCCTCACTTTCTCATTTCATCACTAATTGCAAAATATTAGTTAATGGCTAAATTACAAACATGCTATACAATTTATAGAACCCAGGCTTCCTGTAATGTTTATTATTATTTTTAACCTTGTTTACTATTTTGTAGTGTTAAGAGGAGAATCAACCAGGAAAAAAATCACAATTTGGAAAATGAAACCAGCTAACTCTTTATAATTTGAATTTCCTGAATAATGTCTTATTTAGATTTTTGCAAAAAGGTACTGTTTATTTCACAACATTTAATTTGATGTACTTCCAATAGGTATTTTGGACTTATCAGAAGGTAGTATACTATTTTCTAAACTTGTATATTGAATTGTAGATTTTTTTTGCATTACCAGGGTTTGAACTTAATACCTCATACTTGCTGGAAAAGCACTGTATCACTTGAGCCATGCTCCCATCCCTTTTTTTGCTTTAGTTATTTTTTAGTTAGGGTTTTGCATTTTTACCAAGGACTAGCCTCAGACTGCTATACTCCTACCTCTGCCTTTAGTTACTGGGATTACAGGTACGCACAACCACACTTATGCTTAAGTTATATATATTTTAAAAGCCAAGAAACAGGAGTTTAAGACCTTCTATTTATCCATTTAGCAAATTAAAGTATAATCTAAAGTGTGATTATTTTATGACATTTTCTATGAGAAATGGTATCATTTGTATTCCATAACTATTCTTAAAGGTAGAAAGGTTTTTAACACAGATATATTTAACATTTGGAGTTTATTTTGCAGAAAGATTTTTTTTTGCAGAGAGATAATGACCTTTTGGATTTTTGTTTAAGTGCGGCTCTGCTCCAAATCAAATAAATGAGTGAATTCCTTTTCAAAATCATACTTTCAGAATTACAATTTAATGATGCTTTCCCCACTGCTAATTCATTGTTTTCTTTCAGTATTTTCACAGAAAGCCCATCCTTCTCAGGAATTGAACTATCATTCTTTTGCCAAGTATTACAAAATAGAGCTCTGTAAATCTGGTCTTGTGCCTTTTTTCCAGTCACATGTATGTAGCTGCCTTCAGCCCTCCTATTCTGGATTTCTCATAAAAATTGACCAGCAATTACAAGTGGAATCCATTCTTACCAACTTTGTTCTTTAAACTGATTATCTGTTTTTGTTTTGTTTCTTGTTAATGTCATTGGTACCAATATTTACCTAGATTTCTAACTCATAGTCTGTGCATGATTTTTGCTTTGTTTTGTATTGAGGTATTGAGGCTTGAACTCAGGGCCTCATGCTTGCTATGCAGGTAATCTATCACTTGAGCCAGTCTACTAATGATCTCACAGCCTTTGTGTTTAATAAATGTTCATTGAAAAAAGATTGTCAGTGCATTTTCTTTTTTCTTACTGTTGTTTTATTCAGAATGTAACTTGTATAATTCATTTTTTACTGTCTTTTAAGACTCCTTCTCTGAGTAACCACTTAGATAACCCTTGTCTTCCACAGAAAGATAACTTTCTTTACTCTTTTTTTTTTTTTTTTTCTTTTTGGTGATACTAAGGGCCTTGTGCTTGTTAGGCAGGCATTTTGCCACTTGAGCCATGCCCCCAGTCCTTTGGCTTTGGTTATTTTTGAGATAGGTTCTCACTTTATGCCTGATCTGGCCTGAACCAATGATTCTCCTATTTATGCTTTCTGCATAGCTGGCATGACAGGTGCATACCACCATGCCCAGCTCATTGGTGGGGTCTTGTGAACTTTTTCTTGGCTGGCCCCAAACTCTGATCCTCCCAGTCTCCACCTTCTTAGTACCTAGGATTACCGGCTTGAGCCACCATTTTTGGCACTTTCTTTTCTTTTAATCTTCATGTATAGTTTTATTATGTTCTTCATGTGCTTGAATTACAGGAGTTTTAGATTAACTGATAACTAAGAATCATTTTATAACAAGTGCAGTGCTTCCCACAGTTGTTGGACAGCTCTGTAACTTAGAACAATTCTCCCTAGCTGTAAACCAAATTCTTAATTCTTGACATGGTACACAACACTTTACCCATACTGTCACAACTCACTGCTGGAAGAATTAACTCTTGACTCCACAGAGTCACAGAGAGGACTCTTAAATATTTCCACCTGGTTCCCTTTGCCAATTTTGCTTGATATCTTTGTGCTGTAATAATCTCATTCACAACCATGATTACATGCTAAATATTACAAGGCCTTCCAACAAATCTTCCAAATATGAGAGTGGACTTAGGAACTCCTTTTCAAATTTTAAAATAATTTATCTGCATTTATACATTAAAGATATATTTAACACATCTGCAGATAGCAAAAGAGTAACGAATATACTAGAAAACAGAGCAAAGGTGCATAAAGCCTGCAACAACTGAGGCAATCTAACAAAATGAAGTTCAAGGGAGGTAAAGATAAGAAGGGCATTAGCTCTTCATTGCCTAAAACAAATGTCTGTGTTAAGCAGCTCATAAAGAGGAGAGGGTTATCTTGGCTTACAGTTTGGGGCATGTGATGAGGCAAGGCGCATGGCAGGAGCATGTGCTGAAGGGAAGTGCTCACATCATAGTGGCCAGGAAGTGGGGGAGGGGCTTCAAAAGCAGAGCCCCACAATCCCTTTTGAGGGCACACCCCAATGATTTAACACCTTCCACTAGACTCCACCTCTCAAAGTTTCCACCACCTCTCAACAGCGGCATGCCAGGAAACAGGCCTTTAATAAATGGGCTTTGGGAGACATTTAGTCATATGTCAGATCACTGGAGAAACAGAAACAGTTCTCTCTTTCATATATTTCTTCTGCTTTGTGAAAACTGCTATTATATCTTTATTAGACTTCTTTATTTCTTCAACTCTTTGCTCATGTATGCATTCAGCAAATGTTTATTGAGCACTTCTTAGGTGAAATTCACCAAAGTACTTGGAATGTGATGAACAAGAATAAGCTCTTTTCTCATAGAACTCATTTCCAAATAGAATAAGCAAAAAATTATTCCAGATTAAGACATCAAGTAAAAAATAAGATAATTTCAATTTATGATAAATTCTTTGAAGGAAATAGAAACAGTTATAAAATAGAATATGGAAATGGGAGTCTACTTCATGTGATTTAGTTTGTAAATCTGTCATCATTGTAATTCCCCTCTCCTATAAGAACATGCCAGGGTCTTTGCATTTTTGAATCCCTGTAATGCTAAACTTCTGACCTCCTAATGTCCTGATGTACATAGGAAGGTGGGAATTTCTTAGATATGTGAGATGGAGCTAGCTTTATTCTGCACCTTTTCAGGCCTATCACCATGAGCTATTGCTCAGCTAGATCTTACCTACTTTGAATTTTGAAAATCAGTTTATTAAGCCTATCAGTAAGACCAATATTTTAAAAAAAGAAGACACCAAGTTGAGAGCTGTGGGGTTACTGTTGGTATTATCAGATAGTTTGCTCTTAGAGTAAACTAGCAGTTGCCAAATTGATGGTGTATTTCCCTTAATGCAGCCTGAGATGTACTTAGCTGTTTCAGCAACAAGGTCACCCTAGCTTTGCTCTGAATCTTTTCAGGCCTATCACACATGAACTGTTGCTCAGCTAGATCTTACCTATCTTGAATTTTGAAAATCAGCTTATTAAGCCTATTTGCAGGGCATTATAATCACCCCTCACTTACTTAGTCCTTCCGTCTAGTTTTACATGAAAAACTTAACCTTATTGTTGTCATTCAAGTCTGTGATAAAGATATAGAGTACCACAGCAGAATGTAGCAAAAAACTTTCTTCTAAATTCATTTTTGCTGTATTTAATTAACACTTTTCAAGTATAGTCATATATATATCTGTAATTCTATGTTATATGTTGAAAACTAGTTCCCTTTTATTTTTAACTATATCCTGAGATGTTTGTCAAAGAGAAGGAAGCATACTGGTGTAGCCTTAGCCTGGATTCCATAGTCTGTTTGATTTGGGTCTTAATTTTTTATTCTGTTTCTTGTTACTTGTATAATACTGGGCATGTCACCTAACTTCTCTGACCCTTGCTTTTCTATAATTGTGCCTGCTTTATATAGCTGGGATAATGACTATAAACCATTCATCAGAGTGTCTGGCATATAGGAGAACCCAAAAAGTGTTAGCAACAGAAGCCATAGTTGTTGCTGTCCCGCCAGTAATTAAATGTACCCTATCTTAGACAATTCTGATCTTAAAACCCTTTAAATGTACATGCACAAAAATATGTACACAGCTAGTTTTTGCTATTTACTCTTAGGGATGGACACAGTGAAAACATATTAAAGTTTATAAAGAATCTGTCCAGAATTTTTGTAGATGAAGCCTTGCACCATCTTTGAAATCCATATTTTCTTTTTTATTTATTTATATATATATTTATTTTGCAGTATTGGGGTTTGAACTCAGGGCCTTCACCTTGAGCCACTCCACGAGCCCTATTTCTGTGATGAATTTTTTCAAGATAGGGTCTTGTGAACTGTTTGCCTGGGCTGGCTTCAAAAAGTGATCTTCCTGATCTCTGTGTCCTGAGTACCTAGGATTACAGGTGTGAGCCAGCAGTGCCTGGCTTCATATTTTCTTACTGCAAACTGAAACTTAATCTTCTCACTAGGAATTCATCATTATCTTTCCAGTGACCCACAATTTCTCAAGATTAATAATATTACCAGCTCTTTTAGTAGCTACTTCAGTGTATCTTTGTTTTAGCCTTGCTAATATTGAGACCTTGATAAGACAGGCTGAAAATAAATTTGGGAATTGCTGTGCATTTTATGTACTTGTGGCTCTCAGGTCTCTAGTACAGAGTATAATTTTCCTCAGCATTGAAGAGAAATAACATTTACAACTCAGATTCTTTATAACAAGAACTGTGAACATACATATATTCTCATATTAAGTATATGTAGTACATACCATTTTATTTAACCCCTTTCATAATTCCATTTCATCAGTGCAGACTGAATTTGAATAACTTGATCACACATCTAAGTGTCTGAATCTATAGAATTAGAATGCAGTTTTGTCTGACACTGAAAACAAATCCTTTCCATTGTAATATACATTGCCTCTCTCCTTTCTCCCTGCTGTTTGGCAATTCATGTTATACTTACATGTTCGTTAAACTGAAACCACTGTTCTTTTCTTTTCCTTCAGTATGCATTTATCCCTAGAAAGGTAATAAAAGTTTTCTGTAAATGAAATTTCTAAAGTCAGAGAATTCATGAGGATCATGTCTAAAGTTGGTAAATTTCCTTGAATAAGAAAGCTTTAGCATTTTAGAAATATTATAAAATCATAAGATCTAAGAGTTGGAGGGAGACCTTCTTGGTCATGCATTTTGTTTACTGGTCATGTAATTGTCATATATTTTTAGAATTATAATAAGGTAATTTTATTATTTCTGTATCTGAAATATTTTAGTTTAAATTTAGGATAAATGTTTGCCTTTTATTACATTTTTATATCACATTTTATTTTAAAGGTTTCTTTTGTATTTCTATAATGTAATGATTGGCTAAAACTGAATATGTGAATAAGAATAAACAAGTAGAGATTTTAGGATTCTTCTGTATGTGAGAGATGCTATGGTGCTATTCCAGTTAATAAAAGTGGTATCATAAAGACTTACACTAAAATACTTGAGAAGAGCTTTATATGCAAAAAACAGTACAAATAGGCTGATTTCACGTTGAATAATTCTGATTTTTTTGGAGGTAGGGGATTTTACCTCAGAGTTTTATGCTTGCTAGGCAGGCATTCTAACTCTTGAGCTATGCCTTTAGCCATAATAATTCTAACTTTTAATGAGAATTCATCCTGATCATTTTTCAGTGATTGATTTACATTCTACATTGGTTGTGTGATCTTACTAGTGTTACAGTATAAAATATAGTTGTCTATCTCAAATTTAAACAAAAACTATTGATGAGGTAAATTTAAACATGTTATACATGCCAGAACAGATAGATATGCCTATAAAACTATCAAACAGTGAATTTCAAATAATGGTTCATTGTTAGAGTAATTTTGGGTATTACCAGCGTAAAGAATCTAAAGAAAAAAAGTTTAAACCCAGAGATGAAAGAACTAACACAAAATCATCCCAACTTTCTTCTCTTAGAATGGAAAGTTCCATGGGGGCAAGGACTTGCTCACATTCAGTACCATATTTCTGCCTTCTGAGTAGTACTCCACATACTAGGTGTTCAGTATTTGTAGACAGACTATCTGGGTGTTATATAGTTGAGTGCTATACTGAAAATGACAGGAATATTTTTGTGAGTGTTTTTTTTTTCCAATACTGAGGTTTGAACTCAGGGCTTCAGTTTGCTATGCAGGTGTTACACCACTTTTTGCTCTGGTTATTTTGGCGGGTAGATTCTTGCTTTTTGCCCAGGCCATCCTGAACTGCAATTCCCCTATTTTAGGCTTTCTGCCATTGCTGGGATGACAGATGAGTACCACCACACCCAGCTTGCAAACTTTTTTGCCCAGGCTGGCCTAGAACCATGATCCTTCTGATCTCTGCCTCCTGCACAGGTTAGGATGACAGGTGCAAGCCATTGCACTCAGCTGTTGTTGAGATGGAGGTCTCACAAACTTTTTGCCTATGTTGGCCTGGAACTACAATCCTTCCCATCTCAGCCTCTCAAGTACCTGGGATTACTGGCATGAGTCACTGGCACCCAGCTATAGTTTGCTTTTGAGTACATCATACTACTAATCGTTTTGAGGCTTGATAAGGGAAATTATTTTATTTGTCAAATATCAGAAAGTGTCATGTCATTGGCTGTATCTTTTTAGCAACAAAGTTGCTACTTTGTAGTAAATCATTACTTTTCTCTGATATGAATTAGTCCTTTAAACCACTGATCCTGCATTTCTCCGAAGTGTAAACTGTGGAATTTTAAATCAGTTTCACTGGTAGTACTTATTAGAATTCTATATTCCCAGAAAATCCAGAATATTTAGTATGTGGGAATCTGAAATCTGAGTTTTTGACAAGCTCTGTGGATGACTTCTCTGTACTCAGAAGTTTGTCATTACATGAAACTTTGCTAGAAGTGTCTCTTCCCTGGAGAGGGGGCTGCCAAAAGAATCCCCCATCAGAGGGTCTCTGTCCTGCTTAAATTCCAAGGTAGTCAGTCTTAAGACATCAATTTCAGTTAGACCCAAAAGTAAACTGTTTTCTAAAGCTGTTAGACTGGAACAAAACAGGAATAGCAAAACTGCTCACTAGACCAGCAGTGAAAGGAAACAAAATTTCATTCAGTTTCAGCTCCAGAAACATCTCACCTGCTTTTATTGGAGATTGTCACTGCCAAACAGGCTTCTCACTCTTTTAAAACCTACAGAGGAACCACACACTGTAAAAATAAGGGGTGGTGCTGGGGGTGTCACTTGTTCCAGCTCTAAAAGAACAGACCTTTCTCTGAAGTTGTAATTTTAGCATAAGCATATCGTGTGTGTGTGTGTGATCAGTTTTTGACTCTGGCTGGATGCTCAAGTCCATTTTGATTCTTTTATCAATAGCACAGGGCCACTACTGCCAGGTACCCACCTAAATGCCCTGGCTCAGTACTTTCCCATGGCACAGAATAGGTACCCTTTCATGTATTGATCCACCTTCTTCTCTCTTCTCTGTTTTAAACCACAAACTGATTCTGAATTTCAGAACTTAAAGCAAGTACTCTTACTTTCTAGTCCTTCAGATTTCATTTTAAGAAAAATGTATATGCACGTTCAGTAAAAATTTGTTAGTTATCAGAACAAACGGTAATGCTATCTTTTACATACAGAGATGGTGATACTGAATTAAGTTTTCAGAAGTAATGAGTTTTTACCTAGTTTTCAGAAGTAATGAGTTTTTACCTAGGCATCCAAGTTGCAATGTATGACCCTCCTTGAAGTTAGGGGTATTCTAGAATGCAGCATTTTTAGTTAGAGAACAGAGCACTCCAATTAACTTATACATAGACTAAATTCATGACTTCACTGGCATTGTGCCCTAGGCAAGTTAATTAGCCTCGGAAATTGAATTTTGCCTCTATAGTTGTCTTTCTTTTGTACTTAAGAGTTAAAGATGTTGACATTTTATGTTAAGCTTTTTTTAATCCCACAGAATAACTAACTAGCATGGTAGTTTATATATGGCAGACATTTAGGGAAAAAAGTCTTGGTTTACTTTCAGTTGAGTTACATTTAAATGCAAGGGCATTTCACCTACTTTCTGTAGATTTCTTTGGGAAATATTTACAAGGTTTTTTATTTACTTTTTCTTGTATGTAGTTTTGTGTTTGGATTCAGTAGAGTTATCATTTAGCTGTTGCGTTGCTGATAGTCCTTTGCATTAAATATGATTATTACATTGATTGTATTTTAGTTGTCCTGAAGATTTAGTATTCCTTCCTGGCTACATTTTTAAAATGTGTTATAAACCATGTCTGACTTAGACTGGGGATATTACAGTAATATTAAGATAACATTCATCCTCTCTAATAGGGAAACTAAAACATCCAGTTTGCTTTCTAATACCAGTATATCTGTTCATAAATAATTTTATGTAGGAAGGTGATAATCTCATAATTTCTTCATATATTAGAATTCTTTTTGTCTCAATTCTGGGGATTGAGCCAAGGGCCTTGCTTATGGTAGGTAAGCACTCTTATCACTGAGATATGCCTCCAACCATATATTACAAATTTTGCCAAATTAGACAAAAATCTTAGAAACCTAGGTATTAATTATAATTTAATTATAGGCAATTATATTTTTAAAAGGACTTCAAAATATTCAAGTCAGAACTAAATGCTGATAGAAACATCTCTAACTTTTTACATCCAAGTAAACCCCATTCAGGTGTCAGATACTGGCTGTGTGGTAGGCAGGTAAAGTAATTGTTTTGTATAAGCTGGGAGTTACAGACCCCTCCTTGGTAGACTGTGAGCCATGGAGACTCTTAATGATTAAAGTCTCTTAGGAAGCTTAATCTAGTTACATAACACAGAATTTATTATAGGAAGCAGAGAGACCAGGTAAGAGACCGTTATAGACTAAATGTTTTTCCCTTCCCTCACCAAGTCATGTATCAAAGCCCTAATCCCCAAATGTAACTATATGTGCAGTTGGAGGTGAAACAATAGAAGGTGAAAAGGGTTACATGAGGTTTAGGGGTAGGGCATTAATCTGATAGGGCTGGTCTCCCAGAAGAAGAGAAGTACCAGAACTCTGTTTCTTCACCATATGAGGACACATCAAGAAGGAAGGCATCTGCCTGCAAGGCAGGAAGAGAGTCCTCACTAGGAGCCAAATTAGCCAGCCTTTTATCTCAGACTTCCCAACCTGCTTCTATTAGTTAAGCCATCCAGTTAGTGGTGTTGTATTATGGCAGTGGGAATAGACTGACATGGAGAACATTGTTATAATTTAAACTTGAAATAATAAGAGAAGTGACAACAGGAAAGAAAGCAAGGAGATGGTTACTGTGGGAAAGGACCACGAAGTGATATAAAAGAAGAGTCTGTAGGATCTAGATGGCTGACAACATATGATTATAAAGAATGAGGTAGAAATTTCTGGTGGGGTTGAAATGGATTGTTCACCGATTTTCCCAAAAAATGTTTTTAAAGTGTAATTGTGTTGAGGTTTGGTAATTTGCTAGAAGGAGTCACAGAACTCAGCTTATGAACTCATTGCCATTGTCATATTTATTACAGTGGAAAGATACAAAGCAAAAAATCAATGAAAGGAAAAGGCACCTGGGGCAAAGTCTGGAAGGAACCAGGCACAAGTTTCCAAGGGTCCTCTCCCAGTCGAGCTGCACAGGATGAGCTCAGTTCCTCCAGCATGGGGTTGTGAGTGTGTTTCCAAAGTATTGTCCATCAGAGAAGCTTGCTTGAGCCTAGGAGTCCAGGCTTTTTATCAAGAGCACACCACATAAACTCCCTTTGCCTAATATATCATAAATCATTTTGCTTATACAAACAGTTCAGGTACAGTAAACCAATCTTACCAATGTGGAATGGTGGGAAAAAATCCACAAATTGAAGTTCCCATATGTAAGCAAAGGGCCGTGTAGACCTTTCCAAGGATAATAGTGTCAGGCCTGCTATTGTTAACTCACTTTTTGAATAGTAATATTTTAAACTAGAAAGAAAAATCAAATATATTTTCATGAATGAAGTTCATGCGTAATAGAAATAAATTTTAACCCTAATCACTGTTTCAGTTGACCATATATGTGTCATAAGGATATTTGTGACTAGTGAATACCATGAAGTGTTCTCATACATTTAAGGTTAAACCATAGAACAGTATTTTAGGTTATATTCTCTTTTACAGTGAAAACTTTCTATATAATATCTTTAGTAATGAATGTCTAGACAGTTCTAAGCAGTATGACTGCTTTATAATAAATGTTGATTTAAATAGCTACTCTACCTTATATTGCAAAATGTCTATATTATTTGTATTTCTAATAGATCATTTCTTTACTATAGATTTGCAAGTGATAGATTAGGAATATTAGTCCTTTTCCATATAGGGAAGGAAGACCTTCCTTTATGCACTAGACTGTATTAAGACAAAGAATTGAAAATCTTTTAGTCAGTCTCTGTAAGGATTCTAAATCTAACCATAAGAATTCTAAAACTAACCATAAGATTGAATTTTTGCTTGGTTGCTAAAAATAGACATGACTAAAATGTGTACATGTTGAAAATCAAATTAATTTCCAAGACAACCATTTAAGCAATTCAGTATTTATGAAAATCTATATGACCTAGTTAACTGGACTTTTAACTTTGTCATATGAAATGACCATGAAAGTTTTGAAAAACTTAGCATTGATTACATTGTAAGAACTTTTGTAAGTGCCACATAGTGTACCCCTAAACCAGCACAGCAGTAAAAAAAGTTTAAAAATAGATCAGTGTCATCTAGCACCATTTCAAGAATAACATAGTTGAGATTTGAAATAGAGATTGACATTTCTTCAATTCTGTGATACCAATTTATCTTAAATGTTTATTCAAAGTCATATTATATAGTAGTTTTCTGATATTAAGCTAGAAAAATAAAAAGGAAGACCCTTCTTCACTTGAAAAATAAAAGTATTATAAGTCTAATGAAGAATTATGATGGGGGATGGCAAGGAATAGTGGTACATGCTTATAATCCCAGCTACTTGGGAGGTCAAGGTAGGGGTATTGTGGTTCAAGGCCATCCCATCCCAAAAGTTAGTGAGACCCTATCTCAAATACAAGCTGGGCATGATAGTGCATCCCTGTTGTCCCAGCTACTTGGAAGGCAGAGATAGGAGAATTGGGGTCAGAGGTCAGCCCCAATCAGATATGAGACTCTATCTGAAAAATAAACTAGAAGCAAAAGGATTGGGGGTGTGGCTCAAGGGCAAGTGGTAGAGCACTTGCTAAAGACCCTGTGTTCAGTCCTTAATACTGCCCCCCCCCAAAAAGAAAAATATGATAGGGAAAAAAAATATATAACAACTATATTAAAAGGAAGTTGCCTAGTCAATGATTTTGTCTTAAAATCAGAAGAGTGCCTTTCATATTGTTTGTTTTGCTATATGGAATGTATTCAAATAATTGTAGACAAATAATTTTTCATGGTCCCCCAAATAGTGCTAATATCTGGACTCCCCACAACAGAAATAACCATACTTGCAAATTTATTCCCTCTACCCTATTCCCTCTAATAAATCAAGTGTAGTGACAAAGTTGGCCAAATATACCTCTTTGTTGTATTTTTCTTCGCAAAAAAAAAATACATTCCTTCTATTACTTGCCAACCCCAAAAATGTGCTTCCTAAACATAACACACAAACCTATATATGACATGGTACAGGGGTAGTCAGATGGTATTTGGTAGTTTCTGATTCTGCCTTACTAATGTTCTCCCCATGTTTTATAGAGCCCAGTTGTAGGTGCCATCTACCTTTTTTTTTCTCCTCTTCCAACTTTCTTGTTTTTGCTGCCATGTATGTAGGTGATGTTAACCTCTATCTTCTGGGTGTTATCTGTGATTTTGATGTTTGTGCTGAGAGCACTATCTCTTGATGACATAGGTAACTCTACTGCTGTGCAGAATTTCTCATAGGCCAAGGGCACCTTGCTTTCTCTGGAGCTTTGTATAAGCATGCTATATTCTGGGTTACCTTAGTCAAAGTCCAACTCTTCCCACCTCAACAAAGCCCATTTGTCATAAATCAGTACATGAATCCCAAACCTGCCTTACTCCAACTGTCTCAAAGAGATTTTTCAAGCAAATGTTTTTTTCTTGTTTCTCCTATAGTATTCTTTGTCAAGAATTCTGGTCAAGTCCCAGTTAGAAGTGGGAGGTAGAAACAGTACAGACTCAACAGTATCCATATAATAGGAGACCTTGACCTCTGACATGGCTTTTTCTTACTTAGAATGCTTTCTTACTTCTGAGGCTCCTTTGTTAATTCACTGGTAGTTTCTGGGCAGATCATAAGCTCCTAGTCATGCCTTGAGGTAAGCATTATTTGGTGCACAAAGTTATGTGATGCTAAATCTGAAAAGTTTTCAAATGTTCTTTTATAGCCAACAAAATATCCTTTAAAATCTAAATATTTAAAACATATAATAGCTGAACTGTTCAGCAGGTTGAGAGCTGAAGCAAGGTGGAGAGGCCCACACCATTCACCCCTAAGGCTCATGTTATAGGTTTTTTGAGGTTCTACTCTTCTGTAACTCCCCTGTTTTATAGATGAGAACATGAATGCTAAGGAATTAATCCATATCCACCAGTTCTTTCAAGTTCCTACTAACCTTTTATCAGACTTTGTTTAACCCTATTTTGTCTTTTGTGAAGCATGGTAGAATTGTTGCTGTGGCATTTTGTGTAAACTTAGTGCTGTTTGCACAAAACAGTGTTCTGTTATATACTTAAATGCTTGTACCATCTCCCTCTTACTCCCTAGGTTCAGATGGTCAACTTGAAACAATTTTAGATCCTCAGTGCCTAATGTAATCCTAGCATTTATTAGGCAGTTAATAAGTATTACATTAAAATAAGCAAATTTATTCAACACTTTTCTTAGAAATTATGCTCAGTTTGTAAATTACTAATTTGAATCTCTTGATATTTTAGCTTTAATCATTCTCCTATGTACTTATTTCATCAGCTAGGAAGTATCTCTTTTAAAACCTTTTATGTCTACTCCCACCCCCAAATCCATCATAATAAAAGCACTTTGATTAGCCAAAGAGAATGTCATAGATGTCATGATACTGTAGCTTAACTTTTCTCTTAGTACCTCTTAAAACATTCCACATTGATACGTAACAGTTGCTAGTGTTCTTTGTTTCATGAGACCAGTGTGTAACGAAGCAGTGTATAACTGAAATGACATGAATTTGTATCCAGGATTGACTTCTTAGAACCTTTGGCTATTATCATGTTACTTAACCTCTCCAACTCTTAATTAATGACAGCTTTTTAGAGTCAAGGATATGGTGGAATGCCCATCTGAAAGGTGATTGCTTTAAATGCTAATATTTGGTTAGTAAGGAAGCAGTGGTGTAATTTTGCCTATGTCTTTTTTTTTAACCCCATTGCTTCAGACAGAGTGCATAATTTATTGTAATATACCAGTTAATAATAAAAACAATGACCATAGTTTCACCCATTTCCTAATTAATCCCAAAAGGTCTTAACTGAATAATTGGTTGGAAGTAAGGATGAGTAGGTACATTAAATGTTGTTCAATGGATGATAAACATTGATTCTTCCTTGCATGTTCTGACCAGGATATTTACTTTCTCTCTTCCTCTGTCTGTCTCTCTCTCAAGCATCTACATCTCTAATTTTGTCTGCAATTACACCGGGTGTCACAAGACTAACCTGTTCCTTCCATATATAAAATGCAGAGTTGGTTCTTGAATGTATAAAAATTAGTAATTCACGTAACTAATGAGCTATTTATCATTTTAGCTTAAGATAGTACTTCTAAAAGTATGCCATTCAAATTCAAAATTATATCTTTTAACTTTCAAATTCATTTTCTACCTGCCATGTCTCTTTCTGTTTTAAGAATTTGGGTAATATTTTTATAATACCTAATTGATTCTACATGCATTATTTAAAACAAAAGGGTTATGCAGAGGTTGCAGTTATTAGATGCTCTCACCAGAAACAGTAGTTACTGTTCACAATAGTTGGCACAGCAACTGTGTAATGTCAGCCAAAGTGATTTAAAAGCTTTTTTTAGGATTAATCCATCATCTGCTAAAATATATTATCTCATTTATTTCTTAATTTGCATATGATTTTGCAATTCAAAAATTTTAAGCAAACAGTGTGTACCCAAAAATGGATTACAGAATGAATTAAATTAAAGCAGATTGTAACCAAGGCTAGCGATGTGTGGGATTTGTGATCTGTGATTACATCACTCCTTTTCTGCTCCTCTACCCTCCAAGAGTAAGTTCTTTTCTGTTCCTTCTGTATGGCTTCATTCCCCATGTACAATACCCCTGAGGGTTTCAAGATCTATTGCAAAGACAGTTTTGAAGACTCCTCATGACTAATTGGAATAAATACTATGTGAGAAGGATATCCATTACACAAAATGCTTTTGTTTTTACAGAGAGATTAGTTCTGTCTGAAGGGAAAAGGGAGAAGACAGCAAACATGTCACAGGGGCAATTAGCTTATAATCCTCTCTTGAGTAAGGGTCCTGGACCAAATGGTCTTTTGATGTTACTGTTGTGAATATTCTCCTTTACTAATAATCTAATTTAGAGCTGTGCCTCATAATCCATAATATAACCTTTAACACAAAGGTTGGTAGAATTGTTGAGAGAAAGGGTCTCTACTAATTGTTAAATGTATTCTAAAATGATTTGCACTGCATATTAGGAAGTTGTTTTATTGAAATATGAGTAAGGATTTAGCTGTGATATTCTCCAGGATAATATTAATTGAATTTCTTTTAAAAGGAAAAGGGCATCACACTTTTCTAGATGTTTCTTTAAGTGTTCTAGCTGCTTTAGAAAAGACATGAATAGAAATATAAAAAGTATTTAAATTCTGTTAACATTTTTAAGAGCAGTGGATTTCTAAACATCTTTTTTTTTTATACCAATGCACAGTCTTTGTCATAGACCCATTGTCAAGTCATCATCGTCTTTGGAATTAACAACTGACTTTTTCTAAGCCTCTGCAGGTTTGGCTAGACATATACTTTTAATAAAAGTACTTTAGCAAAATGTAGCCACAGGGATATTTTTTATGAAAATAGTATTTGGGATTTGCTTTATTATTATACATAAATTAGGGAAGAATTATGTATTATCTTAAATTAGTGAAATGCTAATTTTGATGCTTCTTGTTGCCTAAAGCTGTGTTGTTTAAAGCACTAGCCACTAGCTGCTTAAATTGAGCTAAATTAAATAAAAATTTAAAGCCTGTTTAAAATATTAAAAAACATTTTAAGTGTTGAATTGAGCAGCAATTCAACTCAATTGAACGTTTCCATTCACAGGAAGTTCTATTGGATGCCCCTGGCTTAGACCTTAGCATATATACCATGCTATATCAGTATCACTTAGGAGTAGGTTCCCTTAGAAAAAGCTAAATAACCTAGAATGGTTTAAAGAAGACAAAAGTTTATTTTCCTCCCATGATAGTGAATCTGAAGGTGAACAATACAGTCCTACTAAGGTAGCTCCAAGGTATAAACTCATTCTTGACTTGTTGCTGCTTTGTCATTGCATAGCTTCTATCTTATTTTTCAAGATAAAGACAGGTGCTCAAGCTGGAGCCATCAAGTTTGCATCACAGCAAAGAAGAAAGGAGGAAATAAAAGGCAGAAGAGGGCTTCTTTCTATTAAAGATTATTTCCCACTTAACTACAATAAACATTTTGACTAACAGTTCATAGTCTATGGCTTCTATTTTTTCTTTTAAATATTTTAAACTGATAAAAATTACACATTTATGTTGTACCATATGATGTTTTGATACATGAGTACATGTACAGTGTTCAAAACAATAAATTTATCTGTGTCCTCAAAACACTTACCTTTTTTTTTTTGGTGGTACTGGGGCTTGAACTCAGGGTCTATACCTTGAGTCACTCCACCATCCCTTTTTGTGTTAGATATTTTGAGATAGGGTCTCACAATCTGTTTGCCTGGGCTTGCTTAGAACCTCCATCCTCCTAATCTCTGCCTCCTGAGTAGCTAGGATTACAGGCGTGAGCCACTGGTGCCCAGCCATACTTTTTCTTTATGATGAAAACATTCAAAATTCTTTCTTCTGGCTTTATATATAGATACATTTATATGTATATATTTATATATATACATATATGTGTATGTATATAGTATCTTAGTATTATCTGTAGTTATGCTATAATGCAGTAAAACACCAGAACTTCTTTCTCCTTTCTAATTATAACTTAGTATTCATTAATAAACTTTCCCATTTGTCCCTCTCTTTCACTCTCTCCAGCCTCTGGCAACTACTATTCTACTTTCAACTTTTTTTTTTTTTGAGGTAGGGTCTTCCCTATGTAGCCAAGGCTGGCTTGGAACTCCCTAGGTAGCCCAAGTTGGCCTTGAACTGGAGGCAGTCCTTCTGACTCAGCCTCCCAAGATCAAATTACAGGTGTATACCACCACACCTAGCTACTCCCAACTTCTATGAGATCAATTTTTTTTTTAAAGATTCTACATATAAGTAAGACCTTTTGGTACTTGTCTTTCTATGCCTGGGATATTTCACTTAGCTTAATGACTTCCAGTTCCATCTATGTTGTTATAAATGACAGGATTTTATGTTTATGCCTGAATAGTGTTCCATTGTGTATCTGTACCATATTTTCTTTATTCACTCATTAGTTGGTAAACACTTAGGTTAATTGTTTCCATTTCCTGGCTATTGTAAATAATGTAGTAAGCAAAGGGAGTGCATATGTCTCTGATGCACTGATTTAGTTTCTAAGGGAAATTACTCTTTTAGCACCATCCCAAGGTTTCTGTAAATTTTCTTCACTTCTCTTCATTAGGTTTTTCTTTGTGTGTGACCAAAGAGCCTATGCTATTTGATCTATTCTGCTGTTGATGCCTTCTTTTGTGTTTTTCATTTGTATCAGTTTTCCCAAATTTTACTTTTCAGTTTTGGTAGCCTTTTCTGTAATTCATTTAAAAAATGTCTTACCTGTGCATTCAGAAAGTTTAGAAAACAGTATAAGAAAATATTATAATGAAGAGGGCACATTCAACAGATACGCTGCTTTCTGATCACTTGGTCTTTCATGGCAGAATTTTACCACCATTGTTCTTGTAATTCTTTTGGTGATAGTATTGTTTCATACCTCTTAGAAGATATAGCAGCAGCTAAAAGTGGTCTTGGAATATGCAATAACCTGAGTCCATGTCCAAAATAGTTCCTTAGTAGCATGCAATTAGATATTTAATTATATTTTTATATAAATAGAAGCATTAAAAGAAGAACATTATTAGAAAGGAGAAAAAGGACATAGAATAACTATTACATACATTTTAAGAAATCTTATTTCAACCTGTGTTCAGAAAGATTCATGCTGATGTAAGCTTCTAGAGCTTGTGATTCCTATTTAATAACTTGTGTGTTTAAATCATTAGACTATTCCAGTACTCTCCAAACATGTGTTTTATTGTCTGAAATTTAGGGGGAACTTATGGACATCAATAAGTTAAAAATTAAGTAGTTCATATATTTTCTTCTTGCATAAGGAACCATTATATAAAACTCTGAGGAAAAATTGAACTCTTATCCTCTTATGTATTGGGTAAGGAACATTATTGATATAGGCTTTCTTTTGTAATGTTTATTTTGTCTAAGAGCCTTAATAATTTTACTTGTGGAATTTCATAGGAAATCTCAATATGTGAATCTGGTAAGAATAAAGACAAACAATATTTCCAGAAGACATAGTCCAACAGCCCATTTCACAAATGAGGTTACTGGGAAAGTTAGCCTCACTATTTGCCCTCAAACTAAAATTTCAGAATGTGGACTCTTGACATTGTCAACAATTTTATTAAAATTTTCATTACTCTTAGGTGTGGACTTAAGAGTTGCAACCTTTGTCTTTGATTTTTTTACTCTTATCTTTGTCCAATTTAATTTGTATACTTCTAAACCTTTTATCTTACTATCCTCTTGAACTTTTTATTTTGCTTTCTGTGGTTACACATTTATCAAAAGACTCTTTTACACCTCTTGCTTCCACCCTGTAAGAAGTATAATCTGGCTTCTGCCACCAGTATTTGTGACTACTTGCTTGAAGATGATCAATTAAAACTCCAGTGACCAAGAGGAGTTTTTGTTCCTTCATCTCTTCCATAGTTTAATCATTCACCATTTTCTCCATGAAATGCTCAGTTTCTGTTCCTCCCATTGGGCGTTCTTCATAAGTGGTATTTGGTAAATATGTTTTTCTTTACTCTATCTTCCAATTTCTTGAAAATCTGAAACGCTACCTTATTCTCAGCTCTGCCTATTACAGATCCTACCTGTCCTTTTCAGGCCTGCTTTGTATGCCTGCTTCATATGCCATCTTCCCTTTAAGCCTTTGAGCTAAAAATGTTCTGTTATTTCTATACTTGTCTGCTTCTTAATAGAAGCAGTGTTAGGATACATATGTTTCCCTAATATGATTTTTGCACACATTTCTTGTCTGTCCTACCAGATATAAATCTCAGGAGAAGCCATCACTGTAGCTTCCTTAGTGTTGTACATAGTCAGCAATCTTTAAATATTTGTTTCATGTACTATGAAAAGCAGAATAATGGACTCCCACAGATGTCCATGTCCTAATCCTAGAGCCTCCGAATATTCTGCATTATAAGGTAATGGGGAATTAAGGTAACAGATGGAAATAAGATTGTAATCCAATAATATTAAAATACTGAGATTATCCTGGGTGTAATGGTGGGACTTTGTAATCATAAGGGCCTCTAAAAATGAAAGAGGAAAGTAGAAGAGAGTCAAGAGTGATGCCATGTGAGAAGAACTTAACCCTTGTTTAAAAATGGAAGAAAAGGGCCATGACCGAGGAGTGTAGGCAGCTGTTAAAAGCTAGCAAAGACAAGACTGTATAGATCAGCCCCCCACCCGAGCCTCCAGAAGGATTACAGCTCTGCTGACCCCTTGATTTTAGTTCAGAAGATTCATATCAGAATTCAGACCTCTGAATTATAAAATGTACATATTCTTCACATTTTAAAGCAGTGGGAGAAGAAAAACAGAAAAATAAATATTCCAAGGCTTTTAAATTTTTCTCTGGAGGGAATTATTAATTTTTGCATGGATTTTTTTCTCTAGTTGTTTTAAAGAGGAATTCTGTATCATGTAGTTGTCCCAAGGAGCCTTGATAGGATATATTAACTTTCTTCTATTTGAGCTGTATAATTTGAAAATGATAGAGATGCTTCCATTGTTGAATAAGGCAACAACAGAGTAGATCATCCAATAAGTATTAATTGAATGAATGAACAAGTAGAATTGATGAATGAACAGAGAACATTTTGTATTCATTCTCCTAAGAACTGAATTACTTCTGATTCCTCAAAAGCACTGTATTTTTATCCCCACCTACTCCACCACAGTCTTGCTCTCTTTACCTTTCCTCTCTTGTATGAATGAGTGTGTCTTTTGCTTGGAGCCTTCTCCTTCCTTCCCTTTGAATAAGTCCTGGTGGTTCTTAAAGTGTTGGTTTAAATGCTAAACCTTTTGTGAAAGGTTTCTTCTTTCACTCCTCTTCCCTCCCTTTCTATTCCATACTGGTCAGGTGTACCTGCTTTGTCATCCCATAGCATCTTGCACTTCCATCTTAGCTATGTATACTGCATCATTAGTGCCCTTTTAATCACCTTTTTCATTAGACTTTAAATACCATGAAGTCAGGAACTATGTCATTTTTTGCTCATTATTGGATTTCCAGAGATTAACATAATGTATATTTAATATTTATTGAATGACATTCATGAAATTTAGTAGTAATCCCAAATGTATCAAAAATACATTCAGTTTTTTTTTAGGTTCTTTGGTTATCTGTTGACATTCATAGTCCTCCCTACTATTAAAGTTAACATTTTAGAGACAGAATGCAATCTTTAATAGTAAAATCTATTTTTAATTTTAAGTAAATTACTCAAAATTAAGGTTCAAAGTTGTGATTGAATCTCAGTACTTAATGTTTCACCTTTATATTTGAATTTACATCCTCCTTGGCAGTTTCTATTTTGCAGTTAGATACTATTTTTCAAGAAAATAAATTTATTTTTCTGTGACTTTTCTTCATTTAAGTCTAGTATTTTTGAGAGCATATATTTAGAACATTGACTGTGTATAATTTTTTTAGAGAGAAAATGGCATTGATCTGTTTCTTGCCTTTTGAAAATAATACTCTGTTGGTGGCTTGGAAGGGTTTATGTAGAATTAAGTGGGCTTATGTCTGTTGATGGACTCCTGCAGATAAAGCCACAACCACCTTTAGCCAGGCAGCTTTTGTGTTGATGTACTGCTTTTTCCCCTGGGCTAATACATGTTGTTTCTTGTAAGATAAAAACATGGTAGGGAAGGAAGTTTGTTCTGTTTTGCTGCTATTTTAAGCACCTAGAGCTGGTTAGTAGACCTTAACACTCTGTTCATCTCATTCTCAAGTGAATTATTGTTGTTATTGTTTTGTTAGGGAAAAAAAGTACCTCTGAGATAATTTTTACAAAGCAGTTGTAGTTTACAAGAGGTTTCTTGGTTTTCCATGTGAAATAAAATGATTATCTGGAGATTTTGGCCTATTAATATCTAGTTTCAGAATCTTAATCAGTAGATTGTTTGCTCTTCCATTTAGATGATTAATGTTAATAAAGCCAATTTATTTCTTCCATTCATTGTTAATGTGAAATTCTAAGTTAGCTAGTCAAAACAATTCCTAGCTGCCAAAACGTTCATCTTTTAGAATCCCATTTTAAATGGCTTTCTTCTACACTTCTCCCTATACATGCTCACTCTCACTCTCCGTTTCACTGTTTGTTTCCTTTACCCTGGAGCCTAGGGTACTAGGAGTTGCAGGAGATGTTTGATATCCTTTCTCGTATGCTTGGTACCCTTCCTCGTCATTCCACTGCCCCACACTTGTTTGCATGCAAACAAACTAAAGTGGGGGAGTCAAATGTGCTATATTTTTGCCAAGTCCTACCTACTGAGGGATGCTTAGTTTCTTCAGGGAGCTGGGTGTGGTGTTACACGCCTGTAATCCTGGCACTGGGGAGGCAGAGGCAGGAGGATACTGAGTTCCAGGACAGCCTGGGCTACAAAGTGAGTTCAAGGCCAGCTTGAGCTACACAATGAGACAGTCTCAAAAGACCAAAAATTGGGTATGTAGTTCAGTTTCAGAGCATTTCCCTAGCATGCACAAGGCCCTTGGTCAATAAAAATATTTTTGCTCAGTAAATAGCTTGGCCTCTAGCATTTATTACCCTTTTTACCCCTTGTCCTCCTAATTAAAATAAGTGAATGCTTCAGAGAAGCTTTTATCATCCCCAAAGCATATGGTACCAAGCAGCCCAGATTGTAAGACCTTTATTGCTGTTTTTCCTAGTCTGTGGGCTCTTTTCCACCCTGTGAGCTTTTGATGGGAACTGTCTCCCTCTGGAAGAGGTATGCCATGAAATCTTATTGTTCACCTTCCAGTCTCACAAACTCATGAAATAGAAATATGTCAGAGTGAAACTTAGTGTTAGTGATATGATGTTTTTGAAGAATATTAAAACAGTAAACATTTGTCTTAAGTACTCCTTTATTCTTACTGTTTCAGAGCATCCCCTTACCCCACATGGAAACATTGGCTCTCATTAGTTCAGAATTTTGGTTGATGCAGTCTCAATTATAGAAGTCATTCCTTTGCTCTTAGGGTTTGTTTATTTTGTTCTGTTTACTTTTTTAAAAATAAATTATCTTAATGTAAAATACACATATAGGAGCAAAACTCAAAAGACACAAAAGGATATAAATCTACTCCCCCACCCCTTTCCTTTCCAGCCTAATATCATTTAAATCTCTGTACCAAAAGCATACATAGTTTGCTTACTTGTACACCTTGCTTTGTTCACATAATTTCTTTGCTATTGTTTTCTATCTGTAGATAGAAATCTACCTCATTCTTTTTATCAGTTATTGCAACCATATCTTTTTGGTAGATATATTGGTTCCTAATCTTATGATTTACCAAATAATGATCAGTGAATAACATGATCGTACATTATTTTATGCACATGGGAGTCCATCAGTACAATAAACTCTTGAGTTTTAAAATAGATTGTTTTTTGGCCTGTGCAAAACTGTTGTCATGAAAGTCTAGATTTTCTGCAAGAAATAATTTTCTTAAGTCTGGAATTCTCAATGTGTATTAAGAACAAAACTTGAAAACCTATACACAGTTTCATTATCATTATAATGGTATAGAAAAGACCCAGTGATACATGGGCAATTTCTGCCACTCTGGAAGAAATCCTTTACATTGTTGAGAAGTGCCATTGGTCATTGTCTTCATTCCCCTACACATCTTTTCAGGAGCTGATTCTCAAAGGTGGGAGATGGGGAGGTTTTGACCATGATAGTGAGGGAGTAAAATAACCCGTTAGGTTTAAGTAAGAAACTGAGAATAGTAGGATTATCTGAGGAATACCACAGATTAGGTAAATTATAAACAATAGAAGTTTATTTAGCTTGTGGTTATGGAGGCTTGAAATTCCAAGATCAGAGGATAGCATCTAGTGAGGGCCTTCTTGCTATATTATAACATAGCAGAAATCATCACATGGCAATCATCACATGCTGAATTTACCTTTTTATTGAGAGCTCACTCCTGCCATAACTAACTGACTTCAGTGATAATGGTATCAGGGCAGTCATGAGAAACCTCTTAAAGGTCCCACCACCTAACACTGTCATGGTGCAATTAAATTTTAATATGAGTTTTGGATGGGGCATTACTTACCTTCTAGTCATAGAGAAATCTTAAGACTGGTCACAGCCTATAAAACAGAGCATGGAGGTCAAAGTACCTAACCCTCAAAATCAGAGGCTACAGCAAGATTCAAGTTCATCAATAGTGGTTACCAAAATCATCAGCCAAGTCTCAGTGGACACAAGCACAAGACACTTAATGATAAGGTCAAATAGCAAATGCGTGTGGTAATGCCAGCCAACTGCCTGACCTTTAGTTAGTGAGCCAGTATCTACCTCTCCTCCCCTATGGCCATGAGACAGTGCAGTCTCTCCCTTGTACTTAGTTGCCATCTCTGGAAAGAAGGAGTAGAGTGATTCCTTAAAGAAGTTGGACTTTTAATTGAGTAACTATTTATCCAAAAGACACTGTTTTAAACTGAGACTGAGTCATCTTTAGTTGGTAAATTTGTGGTAACTCCCAACCCTGCCCGCATTCATCACTATTAGAGCAAATGGATGCTGCAGAACAAAATGACAGAAATTGTAGAAAAAAAGTGAAACTATATATTTTTATATAGCTTAGATATTATTTCTAAATTTTATCATCCCTCTTCAATATATACATGTAGACCTTCTCTCACACACTACAGAATATCTCTGATTACTTGTACCCATCATGTAAAATATACTTACGGTGTGCCATGGATTATAACAAACACAAGTTTTTATATTGTGTCTGTTGTTTTAATAGAATTTTGTTTTGAGTATCAATAAAGTGACTTTTTTTTGTGGTATGGAGAATTCAACTCAGGGCTTTGAGTTTGCTGGGCAAGCGCTCTACCACTTGAACTATGGGTCTCAATTTTAGTACAATGACTTCTGATTATCTGTAGCTGTCTTTACTTAAATGTTCCATCATATATTCACCATATCACAATTACCTACTAATGGTCTCTTCTCATCAAGTATAATAATATCTAGTCCTGAGTGTTTATTATGTGCCCAGTGTTGTACCCGTACGTAGTGTTTTGTGCCGATCACTTCATGGTGTATGAGGAAACTGACACAGGAAACCTAAAGAACTTCCACATGGCATTTGTTTTTTTGGTGGCTCTGGGATTTGAAGTCTGGAATTTGTGCCTGCTAGGTAGGTGGCTCTTCCATTTTAGGCTTGCCCCCGGTGCTTGCTTTGGTTATTTTTGAGATAAAGTCTTGCTTTATGCCCAGGCTGGCCTGGACCAATCCTCCTATTTGTGCTTCCATACATAGATGAGATGACAGGTGTATGTGTGACACTTCTCCTAGCCATTGGTTGAGATGGGTCTCGAGATCACAAGCTGAACTGGCTTTAAACTGAGAACCTCCCAATCTCTGCCTCCTGAGTAGGTAGGATTACAGGTTTGAGCCACCACTGCTGGCTGGAATTCATAGTCTTAGCTATATTGTATCCTACTGCCTAGACTTCTTTTCTTTTAATCCTTTCTTATAACCTCTTTGTGTTTGTGTGAAACTGTCTACCCCTTTGCCTCATTTGGCTTTCTGGTTTTTCTGCGTTATATGAGTGCTGTTTCCCTCCTTTTATTCCCCAGCTCTTCCTGGCACCCTGATTCCTGGCTCTCTTATCCTGTTCCTTAAGCTTCACTCTCCCTCCTACTCTTTGCCCTTTTGTCATTGGCAGCTTCCTGCAGATTCTCTTGCTCATTTTGTTCTCTCTCAGTCCAACAAAAACGGCTTAGAAAGAGCAGTAGCCTTGTCATTTGAACAAAAGATTCCAAGAAACTTTTGTAGGTTGGCTATTGATTTGCTTAACTAAAAGAAACTGATTAGCCACTTCATCTGTTGCTAGGTATCTCTATTAATGTCAGGGAGTTACATGTTACAGTATCAGTAGCTTGAAGACAGTGACTGTCTTCAGATTAATTTTACATACTGATTTCTATCTCAAAGGTTTTAACTACTCAGTGATTACTGCCACATCATCCAAAAGGAAAGATTAAAAAAAAAAAAAAGTCCCTGAAAGCACATTACATTGTAGACTTGAATTACTTCAAGACCCTGTTAGTTTCATAAATAATACTTTCATCACATTAAGAAAACCAGTTTCATATTTTTAAGTTCTAAATTATACTTGAGAAAGATGATAAAATTTAGGGCTTTCAAGTTTTTTTTTAGCTTTGAACTCACTGATTTGTATTTTTTGTTTAATTTCAAAATATAGCAGTTAAAAAAGTAAGAATATAATCATTTAGCTGAGGAGTGAAGTAGTATATGAATGTATATGTAAATTTAACTGCATATATTTTTAGAAATATGCATATACTTCCATAAGCACTATATGTGGTTATGTATGCAGTATCCACATATTAAGTATGTTAATTCATAAGAAGATTTTATTGAAATAAAATATGTTTTAAAATCTTTCTCTTAATGATCTTCCATTATTGTTGGGCAGACTAGCAAATGTAATAAAAGACACATTGAACTATGGGTATGGGGGATGTACATATTTTAACCAAAGCAAAATTTTGATTGCAACTATCTAGCATGTTGCTCTAAAAAAACAAGACCTGAGATCCCTTATTGCTTTGTTGTTTGTTTTTCTAAATTCCACCAGGCTAGCAGAGAACATTTTTTTAAATATAATTTTCTATAGTGGGCTTTCATTACAGCTCAGATGTATGTTTTTTTTTTCAGTGCTGAAGATAGACCCTCCAGGCTTTGTGCTAGGCAGGTGCTCTGCCATTGAACTGCATCCCTAGTCCAGATAGGTACTTTTGTTTCAGTCTTTTGTTTTTTCTCTGAACCAATACAGTTGTACCATTTACTTAGCTGTTGAATCTCAGGGTTGTTTTCTTATATATTAATACATTTTTTCATCATTTCTGCTATGTTCTCTTTGGAAGAATCTTGATTGCTTTTTTAGCTTAATGTTACCAAATCCAGAAGAAAAATGGTTAAGACCTGATGACATTTGATGAATTGGCTTGTCATTTGCATTGTGTATTCTATCTAGTTCTCGATTTCAGAGAGCTGTTTTCCCTTGGGTGTGCTAGAAAAATTGTTGCAGCATCATTCCTCAGAAAAGTTTATTCATAGCAGTGTATCTGTGAGACATATCTAGACCAAGGATATATCACGGAAATAATTGCTCTGAAAAAAAAGCCACATATTTTTATTTGAAAAATTATTTTCTCCTCATCCTGGAAATAATTATATAAGCACGTGATGTGAACTGTGGTTCTGATATTATAAACAAAGCCTGTTTAATTATTTCTATATAATATTCAAGTCTTGCTTAGTTGTATTCATTTTGCTAGGAATGAAAAAACACATTTGCATTTAATTAAATTGGAGTGATATAGTATTATACCATCTTTTAAAAACTACTGGCAAATTTCAAGTGTTTGGAGCACTGTATAAATAGAGATGAGCAAAGTCTATTCAGGGCAAAGTAATTAGAGCATCTTTGGCTAGAAGATCTCTGAGTAAAAATAGCTAGTCTCAGATAGTGTTGGGATAAGGTAATTAAGGCCTGAAGAATAGTGATGAAAATCTTTTGCTCAGAAACCCTTTATTTTAGGTTTAATGCCTTACATTCAAAATAGTGAATCCTTAGCTTAGAAATCTCTATGTAATACAGATTAGCCCAGTGGGTACTACTGAGTGAGATAAATTATAATAACACTTTTTCTCTCCTTGCTGAAGAAGGGAAATGCATGTGGTCTAGTAACATGGCAGCTTATAAATTTAAAATAATAGTCTTGCCCCTTTTTTGTCTTTTATCACCTGTATGTTTATTTGCATATGTAATACGCTAACCTCCATCTCCTTATCTTTCTTCCCTCTTCCTCAGGTCATGTGGAAGATGCATTATGATAACCTAAGCTGAAATTGCTGGATTTTTTTTATGCTCCTCTTAACTCTCTGACAAATCATTTATTATCCTTTTTTTTCAAACTATAAATGAAGCCATCCTTTAATAAACTTCTTCAAGGGTCTCTGACCCTTTACTTCTACCATCACACCATGCAATGACACTCAAATATATTTCTTTATGCTAGGTTTCCTGAATACCCAAATTGCATTTCTAGCTATTGCTTGGACTTCTGTACTTGAAATGGAATGGCATCTTAAATTAAATGACTTCAAAACAAGAAACATTCTCTAGTCTTTCTAACCTCCCCACCTCTATTACACACAGCCTTCACTATTTCAGTTCATATTACCATCAGCTACTTTTGATAAACTCTCAAAATTTTACATATCCAACCAAATTCATGTCCCTTCTACTTATATAACATCATTAAATTCATCTCCTCCTTTCCATTTTCACTGCCAAGTACTAAGATCAGGCCCATACATCCTCTTATTAAGAATATAGGAA
Organism: Castor canadensis; assembly: GCF_047511655.1. Taxonomy (NCBI): domain Eukaryota; kingdom Metazoa; phylum Chordata; class Mammalia; order Rodentia; family Castoridae; genus Castor; species Castor canadensis. Next base: position 88,294,088 of record NC_133396.1, on the reverse strand, counting down.
TTGTTGCTATTGATCATCATGTGCTGCTTCTCCCAGACTTTTCCATCCACCGTTCATAGATCTGCTTCCTTAAGAACTAGTCTGATGATTCCATTACCCTATTTACAGTCTTCCACTGGGTTTTCACTGTCTCTTAACCTAGGATTAAAGGACCAAAATTCAGCCTCATTTGGAAGGTCTGCAAAAATATAGCGCCTTTACCTCCTTTTATGCGTATGTCATACTCCAGACAACTGGAGTAGATTTTTGTCCCTCACATATTTTTACTTTTTTTTCCCCATCCATGCATCTTTTCATATTAATATATAAACTACATTAGGGCAATGATTTTCTTTTAATCTGGTTTGTTTACTGTTCTATCCCCAACTACCTAAAGCAATCTGTGGCACATAGCAGGTACTCTGTATTCCTAAAATGGATGAATAAACAAATGAATAAAAGAAGGAACTGAAAAATGTTTTTCATAGGAACAAACCTTCACAGGCATGAAAATATTTCTTCCTGACTTTGGGTTCTAAGAAATAATCCTATATCTCTTAGTAAGTTGCTTACAGTAACTTAAGTGAATTTTGTTCCTTCTAATCAAATGGACCTTGACTGACAAGGCACAGAAAAGTTTTAAAGACAACTTGGATGAAGGAACTTGGTTTTTAGAGACTTATTTCATTTTGAGAAGAGCTCTTTGTGGCTCCCCTGAGCTTTGCTTTGTTGTTCACAAAACATACAAGCAAAAATACCCCATGGTCAGGTGTCTGGCACCTTTACATTTGGTCAAGGAAACATTCTGATTTCAATGGAACTACTCACTAAATGAATGAAAGGTCTCTCCATGACTGTAATATATTACTTGGTTCCATGTAAAAGAGACATTTAATGAGAGCTATATATTAATTGTATAGCCTAACATAACTAAACAGTACATTTTCCCTAAAATACTATTTCAGTTCACTAATTAGTTGATTTTCAAGGTGCACTACTTTGGTTGATCATCAAGCTACTTTATGTTCTGTGCTCAAATCCACCTTATTACTCAATAAACTTTAGGCAAGAAACAAACCTCTGAACTTTTTGCTAGTAGAACTGTTTCTGAAGGAATCAAGACCTGAGACTGGGGCTCTAGATTCCTAACATGATAAAGCATTTCTTATTTGCATAGATGCTTAGAACACCAACTGTCACAACCACATGGCTTCATCTATGAGGAAGAATGTGATAGACAAAGACCCTATTCTTTAAGGAGAATAGGGTCTGTTTCTTTACCAACAGAACACTTAGAGATGTAAGTTTTCAGTGAAAAATAGTTGCTGATAAAGATGCAGTTTCTTTGATTACAGAAGAAGCTGGGATGTTCATATGTGATGATAAGTGCTTAAAATTAAGTAAACTTGTTCCAAAAAGCACAAATTTAAAACACTAGAACTAGAATAAGTTACGGCATAATTTTCACCTAGGAGAAATTAAAATTTCATGTTTTTTTTCTTCTGTAGCTACTGGAGTAAATGTAGGTACACTGAACATGCTTTTTCCATTTGATCAAATTTCCTGTCTCTATAAAGTCACCTGGCTAATTTCTCTCCTGATGGGCTTTTCAATAGTATATGATTTCTTTATACAACTAATCATATTGTGAAGTGTTTTAGGTGGTTTTTAATGAACAGTAAACCAATGTTAATTCTAATTAGTTAGGAAAAACAAAGATTTCTTTATGATAGTTACTCATAGTACAAGTATGCTCCTTAGGAGATAAGGCTAATCATTTGGGACATAACATATCTGTGCTAGTATTTTGTTCATAGTGATAGCCAAAAAACTGCTGTTATCCTCAGGGACAGTGGTAGTGGTCCTAATACACTTTATTGCTTCTAATCTAGTCACTGGCTTCCAATGAACTTCTTATGTATTTTCCAACTAACTCTTCATATAATTTCTGAAATGTATGGTGGCATGTGTTTTAACCCATTTTACTCTAAAATGGAGACATGCAGAGAATAAATGCATACATAAAGAGTCTGCTTATGACTATACTGAAAGCAGCATATTTTAAATGGAAAAAAAAGAGACCTGTTGAAACTATTCCAGAAACAGGGGTAGAGAGGGATAAAAGAGAATGATGAAGGGGGTGAATTAAACTATGATACATTGTAAGAACTTCTGTAAATGCCACAATGTACCCCCAACACAACAATTAAAAAAAAAAAAAAAGAAAAACTGCATGTTGTGCTCTAACATACTACCTTAGTTGAGGTGCCGGAGCAACTGAAATCCATCCTCTTGCAAAATATAAAAAGCTGGCTTTGAAGAATGCTAAGGACCACACTGTAAGCCTTCAGTCTTTTTCTAATCTTTAAATTTGTGCATGGATAAGAGGCTAAGAATTCAGAATGGCTTAGCCAGGTAAATCAGAATTTTAAGTATCTGAATCTGTGTGGCTCACCTGGCGAATTGAAGGATACACACACACAGACACTTCTCTTGCTCTCTCATATATCTATATGAGAGATGTATATCTATATGAAAGACAGAGAGAGAGAAAGAGAGAAATTCCTTTAATGCTCTCTAATGATGTTATGCAGTCCAATTAAACCTTTCTGTCAGTTTCATTCTCTTTGAAAAATTCCTGTCATTGCACTATGTACATTAAGGAAAGGCTTCATGATAATTGTTATTGTTGCAACCAAGCTACGCTTTAAGGCCCAAATTGTTAATACCATTAAGTGGTTTTTAATTTTTCCCATTAAGTGCTTTTAAAACAATGATTTTATAGCATCTGCCAATATTATTTTTCAACATAATTTTAAGTATTATTTATTTTCACCAGATTTGAAATACATCTGCCATATGATGGATATTTGCTAGTTAAAGAAAGAAACTGAGCCTAGAAACTATTGTCAGTTGCTGTTTTTCTAGTTCATTGTGCTATTGTAGGCTAAACTATATCACTGGCATGTTTTGATTAATGTAGCAAATATTTTAAAAAGTTAACAGTTATTGACAGCTTATCTATTTTGGAATAGAATTTCTACTAATAGGGTACTAAAACTCTCAAATTATTAATTTTATTAATTGAATTAAAATTCTTTATCTAAAATTCACAGGACCAAAATAACAGATCTTTGTTAGATCTGTAGCAAAGATACATATTTGACAAAGCCCTCTTCAGATGAAAAATTGTAAAACCAAACAAATGAGTTGTACACATTTGTATGAATTAGTGGTTTGTTTCGGGGATGACATGAGAGTCAAAAGAGGATCTTAAAAAGCAAAAAGTGGTAACAGTGAATACTGCTATTTATATAAAGCTGAACCTTCAGCCATCAAAGCAGGAACCTACAGGCAAAATTAAAAAGAATAAATCAAGCAATAGTAAGCATATTGATATTTAGGTATAATGCTAATTACTATTAGAAAAAATAGTTGCTTTGGGGGAGAGAAATCATGAATGAAAGGTGGAATCATGAGTCATTTTTATATCTGATTTTTAAATTATGAAATGTCTTATCTTTTAACTTAAAAAAGTAAGCTATAGGGATCTTTGTATTAGCAGGATTCATTTCCTGCCTTTAAAAGTAAAGGTGAAAAGGGTGGCAGAATCCAGACTTTAAGGGGGAACAAGAGAAGGGAAGAAGTGGAAGAACAACCATAAACCACTCCTTCAAGAAGTTCAGGCAGTTCTTAAAAGAAGTAAAAATGGCCAATGAATGCATGAAGAAATGTTCAACATCCTTAACCGTAAAGGACATATAAATAAGAACTACACTGAGATTGAGATTCCTTCTTGTCCCAGTCACAATGGCTATCATCAAGAAAGCAAACAGCATATGCTGACGAGAATGTGTGTGTGTGTGTGTGAGTGTGTGTGTTTTATACACCATTACTGGGATGCTGGAAATGTAGATTAAAGTAGAACAGCCACTATGGAAATTAGTTTGGGAGGTCCTCAAAAAAACTAAGAATAGAACCACCAGGAATACTATACCACTCCTGGATATATACCCAATGGAATCAAAGTCAGTATACTGTAGAGACCTGCACACCTGTGTTTATTGCGGCACTAGTCACAACAGCCAAATCAGGGAATCAGGTTATGTGCCCATCAGCAGATGAAAAGATAAACAAAATGTTGTATCTGTACACACTGGTGTATTATTCATCCATAAAAAAGAACAAAATTTTGTCATTTGCAGGTAAATGGGTGGAACTGGAGATCATCATGTTAAGTGAAATAAGCTAATCTCAAAAACACAATTATCACATATTTTCTCTCAGGTGTGGCACTTGGATTGCTTTTTAAAGACATGAAAGTAGAAGGGGTGTACCTGGATAGAGAGTTGGAACCAGTGGAGAGAGGGAGGGGGACTCAAGAAGGTGATGGGGAGGTGAAAATTATTAATGTACATAGTATAAAAGTATGAAAATGTCATAATGAACCCCCCTAAATTTTTTAAGTTAAAAAAATATATAAAAATTATAAATGGTCAAATATATTATTAGCAAAGAAGCTTGAGGTTGAAAGAGTTATGTAGCAGGTAAATACCCAAAGGTAGATGAGGTCAGTTAAAGTTATGACTTTTTATCTTGAATCAAATACTCTGGCTTAAACATTACACCACCAGTCATCATTTCATTTTTATTTTATCTTTGGTAGACTGGAGGTCGAACTCTAGACCTGCTGCTTGCTAGGTAGGTGCTCTACCACTTGAGCCATGGCCCAGCCCTCCCTCCTTTTTTTGTGTGAATTACTTTTTATTGTTGTGCTGGGTGGGGGTACATTGTGGCATTTATAGATGTTCTTACGTGTATAAAATATATCATAATTCACCCCTTCCATCATTTTCCTTTATTCCCCTTCCCCCCATTCTTGAAATACTTTCAACAGGTATCTTTTTCTTTCTTTCTTTTTTTTTTTTTTCTCTTTCTTTCTTGTGCTGGGTGGTAGTACGTTATGGCATTTACAAAAGTTCCTACAATATATAAAATATATCATACTTGAATTCACCCCCCTCCACCATTCTCCTTTATCTCCCTCTTCCCCCATTCCTGGAACAGTTTCACAGGTATCATTTTTCCATTCACATACATGCGTACACAGTATTTGCATTATATTCACCCTCACACACCCTTTCCCCACCTCCTCCCTGCCTCCCACTGGTACCATCCCCTTTCCCCCAGGCAGAACCTATTTTGCCCTCCTGTTCTCTGATTTTGTAAAAGAAAAAAATGACATTTTTGTTTAAGATACTACACAGGGAATATCCTTGTGACATTTCCATGTATGTGTGTGTGTGTGTGTGTGTGTGTGTGTGTGTGTGTATATATAATAACGTGAATTGGTTTATCTCCTCTATTTTTCTTCTTTCTACCTTTCTACCTTAGTCCCCTTCTTCTGGTGTTTTCAACAGGTTTAAAAATTCTATATTTGTGGGGAGCAGATTAAAGCCTATGAGAACTGGACACGAGCAAGGCGAAATGCAGTTAATTGCTTTTACCTGTAGGCGGAAATAGGCGCAGTCCTTGGCCACGAAACAGGGAAAGGCAGAACAGCTGCATCTCCTAAATTGTGTTCAGAGAAGCAGGAACTTAGGTTTCTCCTGTTACAATGTCATGCCCCTCCCTGTGGCTGCATCCTGTTTGCTGCAATAAAAGACCCTTGAAGGAAGAAGAGAAGCTTTTCCTTTCTGCTTCTGGCTTTTGCCTTTTGGGGCTTTACTTTGGGCATTTTGGTGTGGGAAGCTTTTGGAAGGGAAAAGAATTGTTGAAGGTGAACCCCTAAAGGGAAAAATTGCTGCAGGGAAAATGCCAAAGGGAAAGGGAACAATTGCTGAAGGGAAAATGCTAAAGAGGGGTTGATAGAAAGTCTGCAGGGAGAACTTTAATGTAGGCTTCAGAAAGGAAAGCTAAAGCTAAAGAAAAGCCAAAGAGAACATGGGACAGTGCACAGTGCAAGTCTAAGGACCAAGACTTTAAGAGTTATGCATATGCAGGTTGTAGGAGAGGCTGTTTGCAAGTTTGTAGTGCCCAGGCTTTGAGAGCAAAAAAGATGAGACAGTGCAAGCCTGGGGGCAAAAGACTTTAAGAGCAACTAAGCTAAAGATAAGCTGAGAGCAAACATGGGATAGTGCCAGCCTAAGGAAAGAGGTTTTAAGCAAGGTTTTAAAGAAGGCTTTAGAAGGAGGGTTTTAAAGAACTGCAAGGAGCAAGGCCTTAAAGAATCAAGATAGAGAAAAAGAAGCAATGAAGGTTGTACATCTCCAGCCGAGCGTACAATACACCTGACCCCAAATTTCTTTGTCTATCTATCCTGTATCTTCTCTAAAATCTCCAGTCTCCTCCAGTTAAGCCCAGTTAGGTCCAGTAATAACCAAGGAGCGAGAAAGAAAACCTCGCTCCAGCAAGGGAGGGAGTGCGAGAAACAGCGCCCCCTTCATATATTCATTCTTGTATGAAGAGTTTATCAATCATATTCATCTTCTTAACTTCCTTCTTTTATCCTCCCCCTCTCATATGTGACCTGTTTTTCATAATATTGCTGTATTTCTATTAGGTCTATATTCTACATATGAGAGAAAATATGAGGCTTTTGGCCTTATGAACCTGGCTAACTTTGCTTAAGATAATGTTCTCTAGTTCCATACATTTTTACCTGCAAATGACAAAATTTCATCCATCTGTGGCTGAACAAAATTCCATTGTATGTAACTACCACATTTTCTTAACCAGTTTATCAGTAATGGAGCATCTTGGCTGTTTCCATAGCTTTGCTATTATGAATGGTGCTGCCATAAACATGGGTGTGCAAGTGCCTTTGTTGTAACCTGACTTACCTTCCTTTGGGTGTATCCCTGGGAGTGGAATTGCTGGATCATATGATAGTTCTGCTTTTAGTTTTTTTGAGGAGACTCTATCCTGTTTTCCGTAATGGTTGTACTAATTTACATTCCCACCAGCAGTGTATGAGGGTTCCTTTTTCCCCACATCCTTCCCAACATTTGTTACTGTTTGTGTTCTTGATGGTAGTCATTCTAACAGGAATGAGGTATAATCTTAATGTGTTTTGATTTGCATTTCCTTTATGGCCAGGGATGTTGAGCATTTCCTTATGTGATTTTTAGCCATTTGGACTGCTTCCTTGTTCAGTTCATTTGCCCATTTCTTCATTGGGCTGTTAATTTTGGGGGAGTTTAGTTTTTTGAGCTGTTAATCCCTTGTTAGATGTATAGCTGTCAAAGATTTGCAGCCTCTTCAAATTACACACTGTTTCTTTTGTTGTGTGGAAGCATTTTAATTTCATGTAGCCCTATTTGTCAACTCTTTCTTTTAGTTGCTGAGCCATTTGAGCTCTATTTAGGAAGTAATTGCCTATGCCTATTACTTGCAAAGCATACCCTGTTCTTTCCTGCACTAGTTTCAGAGTTTCAGGTTATATTAAGGCCCTTGATCCAATTTGAGTAGATAGTTGTACAGGGTGAAAGACAAAGATCAATTTCAGTTTTCCACATGCAGATATTCAGTTTTCCCAGCAACATTTGTTGAAGAGGCTATCTTTTTTCCATTGTATGTTTTTGGCACTTTTGTCAAAAGTTAGGTGGGCATAGCTGCATAGATTCATAACTGGGTCTTCTGTTCCACTGGTATTCATTTCTGTTTTTGTGCCAGTAGCATACTGTTTTTATTGTTTTTGAGGTAGGGTCTCACTTTATGCTGAGGCTGGTCTGGACCCTGATCCTCCTCTTTTTGCTTCCCTGCCTTAGTTGTGATGACAAGTGTGTACCACCATGCATAGCCATTGGTTGAGATAGGGTCTCTGATGAACTTTTTGCCCAGCTGGCCTCAAATTGTGATCCTCCTGATCGCCTTCTCCTAAATAGGTAGGACTATATGCTTGAGCCACTGACTCAGGCTCCAGTCACCATTTTTTTTTTTAAGTAAATTGTTAAGTGGCCAAATTCTGTGTGTAAGAAGGTAAGGCAGAAACTGCAATTCAGGAGATAGTTTCACTGTGGATTTTTTTTTTTCCCCTCAGCCAATCTGTTGTTTTCCTCGTCCTTTTATATTAGGTAACCTTGGCTTCTAGATCAAGATGACTTTCCTTCTTTGTTTTCACAAGGCATTTCCAATCACACTACACTCTTTAATCACAATTCTTTCTGACAGGTTTTTGATTGGATCCATATTTGCAGTCTGGGTCCTGAGAATCTAATTTATGTGTCTGTTGCAACAATTCGCAAACATTTTCATTTCAAAACTGCTTTGTACTCTTAAAATTTATTAAAGACTCTGAAGAGTTTTTGGTTGTGTGAATTTTATTTATTTATATTCTTCAAATTAGAAATTAAAATATTTAAAAATATTTCCAGTTTATTTAAAACATTAAGACCATTATATGTTAACAGAACATTTAAAAACAATTATTTCTAGTGTAAAAACAATTTAATGAGAAGAGTGGTGGCATTACATGTTTTTTGCAGATCTCTTTATTCTCTTAACAACTTCAGGAATACAATGCTTTGTTATTAATTGTGGTTACCATGTTATATAGTAGATCTTTAACTTATTTTGTATCCTTTGACCAACATCTTTCCAACCTCTCCCTCACCCACTCCCACCAATGGTAACCACCATTCTACTATCTATCTACTTATGAGTTTAACTAATTTATACCCCACATATAAGTAAGATCACATAATGTTTGCTTTTCTGTGTCCGGTTTATTTTACTGAACATTATGTCCTCTAGTTTCATCCATGTTGTTACAAATAATATTTCTTTCATTTTTAAAACTGAATAATATTTATACCATATTTCCTTTATCCATTTATCTGTTGATGGACATCTGAGTTGATTCCATATCTTTGCTACTGTGAATAATTCTGCAATGAACATATGAGTGAACTCCTTTTACTATACTGTCATATTGATCTCATCTCCTTAAGATTTATATATATATGTATGTATACACACACATTCACACACACATATATACATATATATCCAGTAGAGGTATTGCTGGGTTGATCAGTTTGCCGATCTCTAGCATTTGTCTTACTGTAAAATGGCCAGAGTCTCAAATGTGCTCTTGTATTCACTGTGCTACATTATCACATCATAGCTTTAAAAAACTCCACTGTACACTCAGGAGATGAAGAAAGTCAAAAGACAAGTAACATCTTAATATGAACAACAAAATAGTTTTAAACTTGAGGATGCTCTGAAAGAGTTTTGAGTCCCCTCCATATTAAATTTCAAGGCTCTTTGTTGCCCTCTTACTAGATGCCACCATCTAGTAAACAGCATCTGTTTATGGTGGTTATCTTAGGCAACTCAGGCTACTGTAACAAAATACCATGAGCTGGATATCTTATAAACAACAGAATTGTAACAGTTATGAGGCTGGGAAGTTTGAGACCCACAGTGTTGGTGTCAAGTTATGGCCTGTTTCTTGGTTTACAGAGGCACATTCTTCTTGTGTCCTCACATGGTGAAAGAACAAGGGCTGCTTTCATAAGGGTACTGATCCCATTCATGAAAATTCTGCTCTCAAGATCTACTCACCTCTCAAAGACCTCATCTCTTGATAACATTATGTGGTGATTAGGTTTCAACATATGAATTTTTAGGGGACAAAAACATTCAGACTGTAGCAGTGCTTCAGTGCTAGAAAACCCTGATTGCTGTTCCAATGGGTTTTATTTTTTCAATCTGGGTGCTTCTCTTCTTTTCTTTTGAAAAGGGAAATTCAAGTATAGTAGCATTCTGTCTCTGCTCTTAAATCCACGTCCAGTCAAGAAACTGAAGACATTGAATTCTACAATGGGTAACAAAAAAATGTTTCAGACATTTTACCCTTGACTGTGAACTGTTGTTAGCTATTCTACAACCTTTTTTGAGTGCTTACCCTATGAAAAAATATATTCAAACTCACACCTCCACTTACTGTACATTTACAATTTATATGTAGACTGCACTGTACTCAAATACATATATTTATGAGTTATGCTATTGCAGTCATGTTATAAAATGTATAAAACATAAGTAAAATAGATTAATATAAATATTAGAAAGTTTGCCTCCATCCCTCACATGTTTATTTTCTAAGAGAGCCAGACATTCTCTCCTATTAGATGACTAGACTGGTGGTAGAACATGATAAATCTGTAGTGAAGTTATATCATTGCAATTCTAGAGGCTTTTGATATAACTTCTGTGTCCGTACAAGTAAGATACTGTGGAAATTCACAACGGAAGTCAGAACTGTGTTTGCTAAACTTACACCTTCCTTATTATGATGTAAAAAAATAAGCTATAGCTACTGGTTGTGTTACTTGGTTGCAGTAGACTCTTCCAGAGGCCACTGCACCTAACCCGTGAAATCTGTTGTTTCACAGAGCAGGCAATCTAATTCCAAGGAATATTTCACAGTCAGCGGGTGTCAGTGGCTCAAACCTATAATCCTAGCTACTTGAGAGGCTGAGACAGGGAGAATTGTTGTTCGAGGCTAGTCTCAAAAAGTTTTTGAGACCGCATTTGCAAAATAGCCAGAGCAAAATGGACTGGAAGTATGGAAGTAGTCCACCTGCTTTGGAAGTCAAAACCCTGAATTCAGACTCGAGTCCCACCAAAAAAAAAAGAAGGAATATTTGAAAATCATCATCTGCTGTATTATATCAAAATTCTTTCCTTCCACTTTGCTTCCACAAAGGTGGCATTGTTTTGGATGTTATATTGAATTGGCAAAATTCTTTTGATGCTTGTTAGAAACTTTCAGTAATATTATTGCTATTTTTTAATGTTAGAACTAGGTAAAAATTTTAAGTAAAATTTATGGGAAATTATATCTTTTTTTTCTTCTCTTAAAAGATTTAGAATCAGATAATGATATTTCAACTCTGGTACTACATTAAAATTATCTAGAGACTTAAAAAATAAACAATACAGTAAACAACCAAAACATAAAACAATGACAGGACCTTGGAATGTTATTTGATTAATTTAGGCTGAGGCTCAGGCAAGGGTATTTTAAAATAACTCTCCAGGTGTTCCTGATGTTTTGATGTGTGTGCTTCTGATGTGTTGGCAATCACAGCATAGAATCATCTGTATCCTCTGTTTTCAACTCATTGTGGCCATTAAATATACATTTAGTGCCACCATGTTGTATGACCCCAGAAGATGCCATTAACATTGTGACTTATGTGAAAGGCACTACTCTAAGCGTGAATGGAACCTCCTTGAGTCCATGGTTGGTTGTATAAGTGAGCAGCTTCAATAATCACTGACATAGGAGAATACAATATGTCTGTAGCCTTGTATGCTTTCCTCTTCAATTCCAATGTATAAATGACAGCCTTGATAGTCAGTTTCTCAACATAGGTCAGATATATATCTAACAGCAAAAATGGGTGGTGGGGTGGGGAGTGTATATTTTACAGAAGGTGAGGATTCAAAAGATCCCAAGAGGAATTTTGGTAACTATACGAAATAAAAATTTGCCTGGAGTTTCAGAACTAAGAGACTGTGGAGAGGTCAGATATAATCATTGCTGATTATGGAAGTGTTACGGCAAGCTTATCTCTTTGAATTAGAACGGGAAAATACTCATGATTACAGAAAGAAATGCCTCATTAAATAGCAATAGTATAAAGAATATATGGTACATCTGTTGAGTCTTTTTCTAACTTGAGCAACATATATTACTAACTGTGCTTAGGTTCTTTACATGTTAATTAATCTTCAGTCATGTAAAACCACTGGGCTTTAACAACAGGGGTTTTGGCTCTCCTGTTCCATTGTGTGTGCTTTATTGTAGTGAATATCAAAACAGCAGTTAATTATAGTAGTACCACTTCTGTTCTTCACCTCATTATCTCTGTCTTGCACTATTATTTTCTGTTGCTGCTGGCTATACAGCATCAGGCCTGGTACCAGTGAAGTGTGAACACAATGCCAGCACTGCATTCAGCACAAGAATAGAAAGGCAGATGGCAGATTTTACTATTTATAGTTGGAGCCAGTCTGCCTGAGGTGAGCCCTACTGAAATGGTTCTTATCAAGAATGTTTTCATTTATTAAAGGGAAAGGGAAATGAAAGCCAAATAAAAAGACTCAGTCCTCAGGACTCCACACGCAAAAATCCGACTATGATTGCACAGCAATTTTAAGTATTGATTAGACATGTATGAACTGGAAAATTACATATTTTCTCTCTGTTTTCAAAATAAAGACTAAAGGCTAGCAGCATCTTTTATGGCAGAACTTGAGGAATTTATTGTTTATTGAAGTTTTGCTGCCATAGCAACTAATTGCAGAGTGAATTTTAATTATTAGGAACAAACTGGTATGTCATAAGAACTAGTTATTTAACAGCATTAATATATTATTTAAATTATGAATAATTTTTACTTTCTCATTTTGAGGGGGTGGTACTGGGATTTGAATGCATTGTTTTGTGCTCATTCTATCACTTGAGCTACACTTTCAGCCCACTAATTATTTCCTGACTGCCATGGAAAGAATACAAAACTCTGCATCATATTTGTTTGTATTACTTTTTAAAAATGGATTCATTGTTAAAAACTGAGAAATATTTTATGTCAATTAGTATGTTGAAATAAAATTTGTACTCCAAATTAATACGGCATATCAGATATTCAGGCTTTCTTATTCTTTAGACATTGATTTAAAAGTGTTTTAATACTGGGCATGGTGGTGCATTTCTGTAATCCCAGTATTAAGGAGACCTAAGCACGAGAATCTCAAGTTTGAGGCTAGTTGGGCTACATAAAGCTCCTGTCTCATTAAAAAAAAAAAAAAAAAGATTTTTTTCTTTTTTAAAGAAGTGTTTTAATCTCAAGAACAAAATGAGTTGATAACTAAAGTGCTCTATTAAAGAATTTAGATGGTCCAGTTGATACAAAGTACAAAGTTAACAGGGAATTATGATAGAAGCCAATAAAACTCATATTTCACAGAAAATAAGTATCTTTATATTATAGCCTAAAGAAATTGATTTAATCATAGTCATAAGTTTTGATTGGCTGTATTGAAATTTCGCTGATTGCTTAGTCATATGCTAAATTATACCATAACATTTTTTCAGTTTTTAATCATGATAAAGTATCTGTCATATTTATTTGTTCACTGATTTTATTTTGAAGAAATAATCAGTTGATTTGAATGTTTCACTTCTCTGTGATGTGAACTTTGATAGATAGGTTTACAGAAAGCTAGATTTGTAAAAGAATAGCTACAATCTAAATTGAGAAATTAGACTTCTTGCTTTGTTAACTTTAAATTCATTTATGAAACATAACCAAAAATAATAGGGACTTGTCTAGACACAGTAGATTAAAACATGCAAATAGCTGAGGTCATTCCCAAAACACCTCTAAAAGGAAAGCAAAGGGTGTTTAAATACATAAATTCATAACGGCAAAGAAAATGGAAGAGGAAATAAATTATTTTTAAAAATTCTTTTTTTGGTAGTTCTGGAATTTGGACTGAGGGCTTCATGCTTGGGAGTCAGGTGTTCTACTGCTTGAACCATGCCTCCAGCCTTTTTTACTCTGGTTATTTTGGATATGAGATCTTGCTTTTTGCTGAGGCTGTCCTGGACCATGATCCTCCTGTTATAATTCTCCTGCCCTTGCTGGGATGACAGGCATGCACAACCACACCTACATCTATTCTGTTGAAATGGGGGTCTTGCAAAATTTTTTGTCCAGGTTGACCTGAAACCATGATCCTTTGGATCTCAGTCTCCTGTGTAGCTGGGATGATACACACCTGCTATTGTGCCCGGCAATTGGTTGAGAGGGGTCTTGCTAACTTTTTGCTCAGGCTGGCCTCAAACTGCAGTCTTCCTAATCTCAACCTCCCAGGTAGCTAGGATTACAGGCATGGCTTGATAAATTATAAAATTTGAAGCTAGAAGGGGGCTACATAAGTGCTAACTAATTTAGACCTGAGAAAGGTCAGCTATAAGTTTGCAGTGAGGAAAACTGACAAAACTCAGATTTATATACCATCATCCCATAATAGTCAAAAATTAGAGCCCGGCGCCGGTGGCGCATACCTGTAATGTAGATACTCAGAAGGCAGAGATGAGGAGGGTCATGATTTGAAGCCAGCCTGGGCAAATAGTTCCATGAGACCCTATGTCAAAGGAAACCCTTCACAAAAAAGGACTGGTGGAGTGGCTCAAAGTGTAGGCCCTGAGTTCAAGCCCCAGTACTGCAAAAAAAAAAAAAAAGAAAAAGAAAAAACCACCAGCAGCTTCTGTGAGTAGAAGTTAAAATGGAGTTAAACACAGGATAATTGATTTTAATGTCTATTTAAGAAGCAGTTGGTTGCTAAAATCCAATCCTCCTTACCACTCAGCTGGGCTACAGTCCCTTCTCCTACTATTTGGCAGAAAACTAAAGGCATGTATATATATTCTCTGGAAGGTATTATAAAGATGCCAGGTCTGTGGACATCACACAACAGTAGAGGGCCAAAAGGTACATACTAGAGTGAAATCAGAGATGGTAAATGAAAATTTTGAATATTGAGACTTTCTAGTCTTCTGATAGCTCTCAGCATATTGATAATCAGGCAAGTATCATTGAGACAAAAGATTAGAATAATTTTCTTTAGCAAATCTAAGAAATCCAAGAAAGAAAAGACTTACAGATTCTTTGGGTATTCCCCAAGGAAGTGGCTCAATCTCATATCCTTCAGTGGGCACCATTGGCAATAAGCCCCATCCATTCTACAGACCTAGGTTTTTGGTATCCTGCTCTCAAATATGAACAGACAGCTAGATATCATTAGGCATTGGATGAAAACATTTGACATTAAAAAAACAAACAAATAAAACAAAACCAGCGAACAGATAAAAGCAACTGGAAGGACACAGATACTATACACAAAGAAAGGAGGAAAATGTAAAAAAGCTAACGCTAAAAATAGTATCTTGAGAGATACTAGGAAAAAAACCCCAAGATTTTTATAGATACTTGTATATGATCCTGCAAATAGGAATATTCAAAGAATTAAAATCAGCTTGTAGAATTTTTTAACCCAGCATAAAATTTTTAAAAATAGGCAATTAAGTATTAGAAAATGAAGTTCAGGAAATCTTTCATAAAATGGACTGAAATGCAAAGATAGGAAATAGTATAAAGTTGGATAATTCATACCACTGGAAAGAACAAATACCACACACAACAGCATGGGTAAATCTGAGAAACCAATCACAAAGTTCAGGCTTCCCTTTATATGAAGTTTAAGAACAGAAAAAAAAAAGCCCCAACTTTGGGCATGGGTCACATATTAGTGGTTATAACAGTGGTCAAAATAGTGGGTGTGATACAGAAAGGCATGTTGGAACGGGGGTGGTTCCCCAGGTATATACACATGCAAAAGTTATTTGTACTCTATGCACAGTTTTGTGTACTTTATATATATATGATTAACTGAATTGAAATAAGAGGGGAAAAATATCAAAGAATCAATCTAAGAGACTCAATACTTGAAAATTAAGAATTCAATAAGGAAATAAAAATAGAGGACAGGAAATAAGTACATCAAAGATATGAGGGAAACTTACTTCCATCTTAAAATTTTATACCCTGCAAAATTACCAATTATGAACATAGATTAAAAATATTTTAAGGCATGCCAGTTGTCTGTTACCCTTTTTCAAGAAGCTACTATAGTATGTTTACTACCAAAAATCAGAGAGAAGATAAGAAGAGAAGACATAAGGTAGAAGAATCAGAAAATTTACCTGGAGAGAAAGGTAAAGGGAACATTCAGGATGAGAAGAATGGAAAATTCCAAAGTGGCAAGTAAATAAGGGGACAGTTGAGCAGCCACATGAAACAGAATCCAGAATAATTTGGGGAGACTTTTTTCAAGAAGATGAAATTACCTGGGCATGGTGGTGCACATCTGACAGGAGGCAGAGACAGGAGAGTAGGGAGTTCCTGGCCAACCCAGGCAAAGGCAACAAGACTCTGCCTCCAAAAAAAAGAAGAAAAGAAAAGAGCTGGGGGCATAGCATGTGTGAGGTCCTGCATTCAATGAAATTGAAAGAAAGCTTTTCTATAATGGGAAAAATAGTAAACATCTTTGTGCTCACAGTCTTGGCTTCAAGTACTTGCTCTGTCCTTGTAACACAAAAGCAGTCTTAAACAATATTAAGTAAATGAGCATGACTGTATTCCTTTAAAACTTATTTATGGGCACTGATATTTGAGTTTCACATAATTTTTTTATGTCACAAAATATTATTATTTGCTTTTTAATGAATATATGTATGTGTGATGCATGTTTGTTAACTTATACACCCAACTTATAATTCTACTCTTGTTGGTTTTATATTTTTCGTAAGCCATCACTTTGTGTAACTCATCATTCCATTCTCACCCACCTTCTTCTTTATTAGAACCCAGTCATTTTCCAATCCTTGTAGAGAAAAAAGGAGCAAGTGTGTTCTAACTCCTGAAATTTATGCCATGATTATATTTCTAAGTGTCTCTGTATCTAGTATCAAAAATAAGCATTATTGGGTTGGTTACTTGAATATTTCAAAGCAAACTTATGATTTCATGGGGTCATTTCGGGATCAAAGGAAATAATTGACCACTGGTAGGTGTAAGAAAGAAATGATCCTGTGAATCTCAATAAAATAAACATAAAAATCAAAGAGATTAAAGTAAAAAAATAAATTATCTTCATAACTTCATAGTACTCACCAGAATTTTATTTTAGACTTGTGTGTACAACAGCACACAGTGTTAATAAAAAAAAAAGAAATACGCATTAATATAAGGTAGAAAGAGAAAGTCAAAATGCCTATGTTGTGATAATGTGAAAACAGACAAAGCATTGATCATGGATACCGGGTTTCTAATTAGGTATTTGGTCCTAAAGTTAGATAGCTTTAAGGAGAATAGTAATTACTAGCATTCTTTGTTATTTTGTTTGTGGATTTTAAAGTAGATTTTAAAAATCTACTTGCCTGAAGTAGATTTTAAAATTTGTAGTGTAGTTTTAAATGTATATGAATTGTTTTTTATCCATAGAGCTTTTATTTTCCTTTCACTGAGATTTAAACATTGCTTAATTCTGGTGTCTAGAACAGGATTTCATCAAAGATTGAAACATTTAAAACTTAAACAAACACAAAGTGAACATTTATTCTGCCTATGCAACTCATTTGTGTTCAGTTTTATTAGTCTTTTTGGACATGTGTGTGAAAGAAAGTAAGATTTGAAGGTTTTTAGATGCCTTAGTAAAACATCATGTTTTTAGGAGGTTATAATTTTATGTATTTCAGTAGATTGCATTTTGGGGTTTAAATGGTGTTCTGATTCTAGGAATTGAGGCTTATATGATTGCTGTGTCTTAAATGAAAGTGTACATAGATGTCACTTTCTTTTGGACTTGAAGACATGAAAGTGCCTCTTTCCTGATGAGAATGCATGGTATTTATTCACTCCAAAACTTTCCCAACAGTATTATTCTAGCTTATTGAAACTTGAATTTTCTCAATTAATATTTGTGTTTCTGCTCATGGGATGTGATGTTTGCCCCTCTTTTCTCCATTACACATATGTCAAAAATAAAATAAGTGTAATTATACAGGTTCCATGAGAACCCCATTTAATACAAATTTCTAAATTTCTTAGGACCATACTTAATAATTAAAAAAAAAATCTTCTTTCTATACCTCAGAATTTAGGGATGATCTCGGAGGCCTGGAATTCTGCAAGCCTCGCATATTTGAATCTCTGAGAACTGCATATTCTGTACATTATAGTACTAAATCATCACTGATTGCTTGTGGGGTGAGCTGCAGGAACATAGTAGCCAGCTTGCAGAGATACCCAATTAGTTCTGATTGGTTTGCCAGAAGAGTTTCTGCACAGCCAGGATACTTGTTATTAAGAGGAGAGACAAGAAGATGCAGTTGGTGTCTATTTGGTGTTCAGAATCCTTTTTGAAGAACTGAAGTGTTTGGTTTTTAGCAGGAACATCTTGTATCTTCCATATTTACCTATTTATAGCCCTCCATTTTCAACCTTTCTGCTTCCTGAAAGCCATGTTTTCATAGTTTAGGGGAAATAATTAATTTTATAGAGCATGAAATTTTTAAAAGACTGAGGATTAATCCCAATGGAGAAAAATTCATCGTGGTTACAAACAGTGCTCAGACAACAGGCTTTTATCTTTCAGAATTGCCTCTCATAAAAAATTCTTTTTTCTACAACAGTGCCTGCATATCTTAGACACTCAGTGACTGTGTATTAAATGATTATAGCATCATGCTAATGAAATTCATAAATGCTAAAATAATGTAGATTCTGTTTTCTGTAGGAAATGTTATCTTTATTTTACCTCAAGTTTTTACTGTAACACTTTTCCCCTTTGCAAATATTCTTTAAGCAGTATTAATTATTAATGAGGTCTGCACTTGAAGAATTTATTCACAACGAATAATTCCATTGTTGGAATTATTCCACAAACAGTCTAGAAATTTAATGTATGACCCCCCTTTTATGTCATTTACCTTAAAGGGATAGTTTGAGAATAAAAAATTCTAAAGCAAAAGTAATTTTAACTTTTTGTAACAACTTTGTGTGTGTATGAAAGATTAAAGAAAAGGGAGAGGGAAAGAAAAGGAGAGCAAGTAGAAAGAAAAGCGTTTTTTTCCTTTCATGTGGGAAGAATTAAGTTTTTTCTTTTCAAAAATTGAATTTCATGAAAATAAGCAGTAATAGGGTTAACTTTTAGGTCAAGCTATGGCTGCCTTTACATAATAGCCTAAGTTGTTGATTAGAGGGGAAAAATCATCTTTTGGAAAGGGGTGTGTATCTTGTTAAAATAAATACATTTTCCCTTTAAGGAAAATTTCAAACACTCAGCAAGAGAAATATTGTTAGATGTAGAGTATTAATTGCTGTTGCACTATTGCCTAATATGATTTCATCTGAAATAATTTCTGTTCTCCCCCTTTTAATAGCGTAAAGGACATATTTAGGTATTGAAAGCTTATATTTTAAAACAATTTTCTTTGGAAATACAAAGTGAAAATTGCTCTAAAACCAAAAAGATTTTTTAAGTTACAGGATATATGTAGATCTTGAAATTTTATAGTGCTACTTGTGAAACTGGTTCTTTGGGTTCTTTGGCTTAAAACACAAGCAATCTCGTTTATTGGTCTCTAAAGAAGTGAATTGCCTTTCTCTTCTCCCTCACCAAAGCAGAGAAGATTTCAGAAATGTATTTCTAGCTGAACTTTTGTATTTTGCCAGTTTTTCTATCACTTAGATGAAGTTTCAATTAAAAATAGACTATAAACTTATATGTGGGTGGCAGTTGAATGAGTTGCTATGACAGTTCATATTATGAGGTTGAATCAAGTGCAAAGTAGCTTAACAAAATTTAAGAAAGATAGAGTTATATCGTACTAATAATTACCATTCTTCACTCCTGGACGGAATATGTCTTCCTCTGGATGACTGAATGCAGTGGCTCACTCCTGTAAAACAAGCTACTTGGGAAGCAGAGATGGGGAGGATCAAGGTTCTAGACCACTCTGGGTAAAAAATTAGTGAGACCCCCCCCCTCAATCTCAATCAGTAAAACTGGGCTTGGTGGCATGCGTCTGTCATCCCAGCTATGAGGGAAATGTAATTAGGAGGACTGTGGTCCAGGCCAGCCTGGGCACGAAAGCAAAATGCTATTTGAAAAATGACTAAAGATAGGTAGGTAGATAGCTAGATACATGGATAGATGGATGGATAGATAAATATATAGATAGGTAAAATGGGGCTAGGGACATGGTTCAAATTGTAGGGGGCCTGCCTAACAAGTGCAAGGCCCTGAGTTCAAATCCCAGGTGTGCCAAAAAAATAAATTTTATTGGGGGAATTAGTGGAGATTGTAGCATTGAATTTGCTGCTTCTAATATCCCCTCTTCCTGAGGCATACCCTCTGTTTCCCCATTTGTGGTTATGGGTAAAGGTATTAGGGAAACTGAGTCTTACACCTCCCCAGTCCTCTACATCAGTCCTCAGAAGAGGTATTAAAGAAATGCTGCATACCAACATCTAATTCTTGTACCTCCTTCTTCTTAAAGAAAATGTAGAATTTCCTTTCCTTTATGGAATTTAAAAAATGTCATTCTACCTTTTTCTAGACTCTGGATATTTCAGTAGAAGTATGGAGTATTGCAAAGTATGCCTTGTGTAAATCAGTTTTAATATTCTATTGTTAATGTGCCATTCAATCTTAAGCTTCAATACTGAGCAGGAAGGCAATGGCGTTTTAACTGGTTCATATTCTTTTTATGAGATGGGGCTCTCACTCTGTGTTGCCCAGGTTGGTCTCAAACTCCTGTGATCATGCAAACCTTTTGCATCAGCATCATAGGTGCTGGGACTGCAAGGCATACAACCACCATCCCCAACTTCCCTGGTTTCTATTTTCAGAATACTGGCAACTGAAAACGGGAACAGAGGAATTGAAAAAGAAGAAAGTTGGCAGCTCTGTTTCTTAATGTTTTAAGTTTTAAGTACTACATGAAAATTGTACATATTTATGCAATACTGTGTGATATTTTGATACATATGTACATTGAGTAATGTTCAAACCATCGTAAACATTCCTACCTGTTCTAATAATTATTACTTCTTTGTGGTGAAAACATTCTAAATCCTTTCCTTTCTTCTACTTTTAAAAAATATATAGTACATTGTTATCACCTGTAGTTACCCTATTATGCAATAGAGCACTATCTACCTATAACTTAGTACCTATTGATCAACCTTTCTCCTTCCCTCCCTCCCTCCCACTTTACCCATTTTTATACTCTCAACTTTTCTAGGGTCTACCTTTTTAGATATAACATGAGTGAAATAATTCAGTACTTGTCTTTCTGTGCCTGGATTATTTCATTTAACATTACAGCCTCCAGTTTTATCCATGATATCACAAATGACAGAATCCCATCGTTTTATTGTTGAATAGTGTTCTACTATTATAGGTACTACATTCTCTTTTTCTGTTCATCACTTGATGGACATAGGTTGTTTCCATATCTTGGTTATTATGATTAGAGCCATAATAAACGTGGGAGTGTGTATGTTTCTTTAACATACCAATTTCATTTCCTTTGTATATATTATATATACTTTGTATATATAATAGTGAGATTGCTGGATCACATGATAGTTCTGTGTTTAATTTTTAAGGGAAATTCCATAGTGTTCTTCACAGTGACTTTACTAATTTATAAAATCTCTGGTTATTTTTCTTAACAGAAAAGGTTCTTGATTCTTCATTATCATTCTCTCTAACCAATCGTGTATTTTATGTATGCTGTGCTCTGATTATAATCTGTATTTTAAGTACTTAAATCATTGTGAACATTTTCCCATACCACCAAATATTTTGATAACATAATGACTGAATAATATTTTACCTTAAGACTTTGTGTATTTAACTATTTTGCTTTTGCTGGTTTTTTTTTTTTTTTCTTGAGATGGGGGATTCTCACTCTGTATTGCCCAGGCTGGTCTCAAACTCCTGGGATCCAGGAAACCTCTTGCATTAGCATCTCAAGCGCTGAGACTGCAGATAGAATTTTTTATAATTCTACCATGAAGTATACAAAGAATCATTTTTGTTTTTTAAAGTACTATAAGCTCAATTTTTACAATGACATAGAAAATATTTTTGTTTATGCTTCCCTTCTCAACCTGAGAGAAATTTTTCTCTTTTGTTTCTTTGTAGTTTCTTCTAGTTTCCTTTCCTATGGTTCCTCATGCATCTGTCTTTTTCTTTTCTGCCAGATTATAATCTACTTAAAATGAGTTTTTATTTTTTCCAAGGAAGACATTTTCTGCCCTGAATCCTATGTAGTTTGTGCTCCATTAATGTCTACCGAATAGAACTTAAACTTTGAAGTATAACCTTATAGAGATACTGCTAATCTAGGGACATTCATATTCTATTTCCAGTGCTATAATTTACTCTTTTCATTTCATCCTGGTATTTAATTTTTATATGACTTAGTGGGTTTTTTTTTAACTTACAAAGTGGGTGTAATGGTATTTCACTCTGCATTATAAAATTGTTATGTTATTTATCAAGGAACTACTTTGAACTCCTTTGGAGGAAAATGGTCAGATTTATAGAAAAAATGATAGAATTTACCTCTGCAGTATGAAAATTTGGGGCAAATTTAGAGATAATTTTGCTTTTAGTGCCAAATAACCTTGAGCTATAGGACCAATAATAGTACATAGGAATATGTGGTGAATGTATTTACCTCTGCAGTATGAAAATTTGGGGCAAATTTAGAGATAATTTTGCTTTTAGTGCCAAATAACCTTGAGCTATAGGACCAATAATAGTACATAGGAATATGTGGTGAATGTAATGCTTCATGTTTGTAACCTTATTTTGTCATGTTAGATTGGGCTATGGCAAATTTGTTCATTACACTTTTAAGAGAACAAAATTGTTACAAAAAACAGCGTATGGTGCAGTGGTTGAGAGTCCAGGCTTTGCAGATAGACTACCAGTGTTGAAATTTTGGTCCTTTTTTGTGAGCTTGACCAAGTTACATAACTTTTTAATGCTTTATTTCCTCATTCATGTCAGAATGATAAGAGCTCCTACTTAACAGTTTTCAAGAGTAGTTGAATTAAAACTGATAAATAGATACATGTTAGTTATTAAGACTTTTGCATGGAGAAATCATACATAGTTGGCCTTAATTGGAGGTTAAGCTTAGTGGTTAAGAACTTAATATCACATAAACCTGGATTTTAATTCTCACTCTTTGTGTTGGTAGGTACATAATTTTGTGGAAGTTGTTTAATTTTTTCCAGGATTCCATTAGATTTTTTGAGAATTGAATGACATAGTACATGTAAAATACTTAACATATTGTTTGGTATGTGGTAATATGTATTAGGTATTAGGGTGATTATACTTACGATGTTCTGATTTTCTCTTGCTCGCACAGGCTGTTTCAGTTCTACGTGGTATTTATTTTAGCATTAAAGTAGAAAGTTTTTTGTTTGTTTTTTTGAGTTTGGTTGTTTTTTAATTATTATGATATTGTACTGAGGGTACATTGTGGCATTTACACAAGTGTTTACAGTATATCATAGTTAAATTCATCCCCTTTAGCATTCTTCTTTATCCTTTCTCCCCCATTCTAAGAATAGTTTCAACAGGTCTCATTTATCTATTTTCATACATGAGTACATATTTCTACACATTTACTCTCCTATGCCCTTTCGTATATTCTCCCCCTTTCCCCTGGCACTAACCCCTAGATAGGACCTGTTTTACCTTTCTGTCTTCCATTTTTCAAAAAAGATATATATATTTTTAAGATACCTACATAGAGTTTCATTATGACATTTCCATATATGCTTGTATTATTCCGAATTGGTTCATCCTCTCCATTTTTCTCCTTTCTACCTTTGTCTTCTTTTTACAGTGATTTTAACAGGTTTAAAATATTAATTTTCATTCTTGCATAGAAAGCACATCAAGCATATTTACCTTCTTCACTTCCTTCTTTTACTACCCCCCACTGTTAGTGCTCTTTCCTTTACATCACCTGTTTTTCATTCTTGTCTTTTGTTGCTT
The DNA here is from genome assembly GCF_047511655.1 of Castor canadensis. Lineage (NCBI taxonomy): Eukaryota > Metazoa > Chordata > Mammalia > Rodentia > Castoridae > Castor > Castor canadensis. The sequence goes on along the minus strand of NC_133396.1, from coordinate 88,270,433 downwards.
AGGTGTCTGTTAAGTAGACTTTTTTTTTAGGTACTAGAGTTTGAACTCAGGGCTTCATGCTTTCTAGGCTGCTGCTCTACTGCTTGAGCTGTACCTCCAGCCCTGTTTGCTCTGGTAGTTTTTGACATAGAGTCTTGGTTTTTTTTTTTTTTGCCTGGGCCAGCCTGACTACAATCCTCCTATTTATGCTTCCCAAGATAGCTGGGGGTAACAGGCAAACACTGCCACACCTAGCTGTTGGTTGAGATGGAATCTTGTGAACTTTTTGCCTGGACTGACCTTGAAATGTGATCCTCCCAATCTCTGCTGAGTAGCTAGGATTATAGGTGTTAGACACTGGTAGAAAGTCTTTTTAGAAAGAAATTCTATCATATAGGTAAAAAATCATACTGTTAAAGAATAATAGATCTAAGTGTTGACTTAAATAAAATAAGGTTTCTTTAAGTGTGTCCTGAAAACTTGTAGACCCTCTATTTGCATTTATTCTATCTAAAAATATTTAACGTATAGCTTGACAGTAGTGCTTATAACTAACCTATAAAGTATTAATATATTGAGAAAGGTATTCAGATTTTGAAAATATACTATATGCCATTGCTGTGGAGAATAGCTATATGAAACTAAAGTTCTAATATAGTTTGGATATTTGGTAATATAATTTATATAGTTCTCAGTTCTTTAATTGTTCATATCTTTGCTTTCCTATAATATGCCATACTTGAGAAGGGAAATAGGAGCTGTGCTCTAAGTCCTTTTCCATAGAGACTCTTAAAGATGCCTTTTTTGGTCATTATGGGTAGGAGAGTTAGAACCTTTAGAATTGCTTTATGAAAATTGAAGAAGAGGATTCTAGAGGTACTTTGTTTGGTTATTTATTTTTCTTACATTACATACACTCTTTTGGGTTAAGACAGAGCTAGTAAAGATTTCATTAAGTTCACTTTTTTGGAGGGGCAGTCCTGGGGTTTGAACTCTGGGCTTGCAGGTTTACTTTTTCAAATTGATTTGACATAGTGATTTAAAAATAGGCTAGGATCCAAATGTTCATTGTATATCTTGTAGCAGCGATGTTTGTTTGTGTGTAAAATGTAGGGGGATAAAAATAGTAGCCTCCTCCTAGCACTTCTCAAGCAAGTTCTTAGTGAATGCCAGCATTTATTATTTTTAAGTTGGTTGAGGGAATGAAAAGAGCAAGTATTTCTTATACCATACATCTTTGCTAACCTTGAAGAATGTAAATTGAGAATAACCCTAAGCTCTTTTAGAGACGAGGAGTTTCTATGGCTTATATATATAAGCCATACTATTAAGTATTTAAACTGACCTCAGATGTGTCAGTTTATTCCTACTGTATTTTGAAATAAATATATTTATTTGTCTTTTAGCAAGATTAAATTGGGTCTCATATTGAGGCAGACTGTTTACCAAGTTAAGGTAATCTTAAAATGCAGTTTAGGTTTTTATGGCATCGTGTCACCAGCTGCAATGTGACATTAGAGTAGATGTTCTCATTTCTTATGCTATTTCTTCTAATTCCTTTCATAAACCTTTCTTGTACAAGTATGTACTAAAACCTCAACTTATTAGGAGGCTTATTAATGCCTGTTAAATTTGTCAGTGCTTTTGGTGGCTTGGCATGCGGGCTGCTTTCTGTGCATGGGAGGCTACAGTTTAGAAACAACTTTATGGGTTGCTTCCTAGGTTTATGCCACATATGTTCCCTAGGACCTGTATAAGTCATTTCTTATGATGAAGGTGTTTAAGAAGGAGCATGATTTACAGATGTAGCAAAGTAAGATTCCTTTTCTAAACTCTTTTGCTGTATAACAAATTATTTACCTTCTTAATTTATCTATTTGGAAAATAATATTTTAAGATAAATAATCCTTTAACAAAAAGTGCTGTATAGTCCATACCTTTAAAAGTCCTCTCTATCAGGATTTTAAGACTATGAATACAAATAGTAAAGAAACTCTGAATTTATTTCTATATAAGCTTATCATATTATATGCTTATTCTTAGAGATAGGTATAATAACAATCGATATGATATTTCCATGAAAGTTTACAAATGAAATTATTCTGTTTTTCAGAACAGTAAAACTTCTATTTTTCATCTGGTTTCTGAGATATACAGAGGGCTTCTGTTTGCCATCTGCCTTCTAATACTCTGATTGTTGGCTAGGTTCCCCTCATTTTGCTTGGCTAATCTGCCTTTGTTGGAAAGCATTATTACTGCAGAAGCTTCAGATTCTGTCTCCTTACCACTTTTCTGATTTTTAAGTTTTATATTCAGTAAGCACTTGCCATTATTTTAGTATATGTACTATTAACAGTGAAGAGTATACCTGAATCTCCAGTGAGTAATTTATAAGAAGGGCCAAAAGTATTTTAAAAATAATTTGAAACCATAATATTGATGTTAATAGAAAAAGAAAATCTCAGCGCTATAAAAAATTTTTTACTACTATGTTTATTCCTTGAAGATTTTAAAATCCAGTGGCTGATACGTAAAATGGTATACTTAGGAAGGTGTTCTACAGCATGTATTAAGTCATGTTGACTAGACCTGAACCCCTGTCCTTGATTTTGTTCTGTATCTTACATTGGCTTCCTTAGGTTGCATTAAATGCCCAATAGTTAACATTTTTCAGTAGGAAAGTGGAGCCCTGAAAACCAGAGTTTGGCTCTCAAGGCCCTCTGTTCCGTCTGACTCTAGAATGATAGTGAAGGCACAGGCCATTCTTTTGGCAGTTTATGCTGTTTCTTGATACTCTGAATCCTACTGTTCCTAAGTATGTAACACTTTTTTCAGCATTTTAGTAATTCTCAAAAGGAAATAGCAAAAGCAGGCTTATTTCCCCCAGGGTATATATTATTTTGACTACTTCTCTTTTCTTCATAATGAAAATTATGGAAAGTAAAATCCAACAAAATTTCCTCAGCTTACGGAGCATGAGGAAAGTGATTGCTGCAGGTACTTGAAAGGTACAATAAGAGTGCATTAAAAAGTGGAGGTGGATTTTCAATATTGAGATGTGATCCTGCATAAGTATTCAAACAGAATTCTGGTGAGGAAAAAAAGCCACTTCAAAGATGTACAAAGTTGGTTACCTGGAATGCTAGGCTATGGTTCAAAAGTATGCAGAGAGAAAGTAAAAGCCTTAGGCTTTTAGTAATAGCTCTTGAAATCTCAAGAAATGAAAGAAGTTGACGAAACAAAACTATTGAAAAGCCAAGCTAACTTGTTCCTGAATCCCTGAAACTAAGAATAATTCCAGAAGCTTTGGGGTTTTTTTTCCTATAAATAGTACAGAGAGATTAACTTTACCATTAAATAGAAGTTAGTGCTCTTCCAGTTTGAGACCTTTGAGGTGAAAAGTAGCTGAAGGTCAAGCCTTATTTTAGTTTATAATTCCTTCAACCTTAGTGTATATAAATATACTGATTGCACTTTGTATTTTTATTAGATTACTGTTATACTTAAACTGATTTCCTTCCTTTAATCTGTATCTTTCAAGGCTATAGACTACTTTTCTCCATTTCTAAAACATAAATAATTACGTCTTTCCCTGATTTTAAAAATTGTCCTTAGTTCCTGTTGTCTGAAATTCAAAGTCATTATCAAGAAACACATATTCCCTCACAATTAGGATTGCCATGAATCCTGTATTTAGTGATTTTGTTCTGCATCTTACATTGGCTTCCATAGGTTGCATTAAATGTCCAATTGTTAACATTTTTCAATGAATTACAAAAATTCAACACTTTGAACTATTTTTTTCACAGTAGTTGACAAATTATTTTAATGGTAACACTAGCTGAAATTCATACCTCCACAAATACAGACTTAAGTTATTTTTATATTTAAGAAAGGAAAAAAAACCAAACTGCTCTTTGCCCAAAGTCCCAAGTCATGCATAAGTGCCTACCAATTAGAAATAAGTTTGGGCCAATATACATGTGGTGAAATCAGCTTGTCAACAGTGGCCTCACTCCACTAACTATATTTTTGAAAGTTAGCAAATCAGTGACAGAACCAGGCTTCTGAAAGATAGTCAATCAGTACCTGCTACTACCTCCTGTACCAGCTCATTTGTTATTGAAAGTTCAGTAGACAAAAGAACACAGTAAATCTGATGTGGCCACTGTGGAGGCTATGTCAGCTGATAGAATTCCTTGGCAGAAAATCAGCATGATATAAAAGATCTGAATAGCACAATTAACCAACACAGTCTAATTAGCACCTATTAAATATTCTGTCCAGAGTAGGATACAAGTGGAACATTTGCCAAGGTAGGCTATATCCTGGGCCATAAAACAAACCTTAACAGATTTAAAAGAATTAAAACCATATAGAATGTGTTCTCTGGCCACCTTGGTTTTTTTGTTTTGTTTTGTTTTACATTTACTTATATGTGAATACATTATTTGGGCCACCACCACATTGGTTTTAAAGTAGAAATCAATAGCAGAAAAACTACAGAGAAAAAAATTGATCCATATTTCAAAGAGGAAGTCTCAAAGGAAAATTTTAAAAACTACATACAAGTGAATGAAAATAAAAACATATCAAAATGTATGGGAGGCAACTTAAGCAGTGCTGACATGAAAATTTATAGCACTAAATGCTTACCTTAGAAATGAGGAAATCTGATAGACTATATGACTGTATATTATAGAGATGCCTGTAAACCCATGTTTATAGCAGCACTATTCACAGTAGTGAATCAGCCCAGGTGCCTTGATGAATGGATGAAGAAAATGTAGTATAATGCACAATGGAGTATTATTCATCCATAAAGAAGAATGAAATTATGTCATTTGCAGGAAAATGGATGGAACTGGAAATCATCATGTTAAGCGAATAAGCGAGACTGAAAAAGACAAATATTACATGTTCTTGCTCATATGCAGAATCTAGACCTAAAAAAAATGACATGGGTGTAAAATGAGGGGGAGAAATGAAAGGATAGGGTAATGGGGATGAATATGATAGAAGTACTTATACACATGTATGAAAAAAGAATAATTAAACCTTTTAAAAGGAGGAGCAGGGAAATAATAAAGATTGATAGAGGAGGTGAATTATTTGCATATGTGGAAATATCACAATGAAACCTCTTTATTAGCAATTAATACATGCTAATAAAAAAGTGAGAAAACAATGAGGAAAGTTCTCAAGTCAATAATGTAAATTCCTTCCTCAAGGAACCTAGGTTCCTACCTCAAGAAACTATAGGTAAAGAAAAGAGAATAAACCCAAAGCAAGTAGGAAGGACATAATAAAAATGAAAATAATAACCAAGGAGGTTGAAAATAAGAAAACAATAGAGAATATCAATGAAATAAACTGATTCTTTGAAAAAATCGGTAAAATTGGCAAACTTCTGGCAAGACTGAAAAAATAAAAGTGAAATCACCAATATTAGGAAAAGAATAGGGGATATCAGCACAGATTCTGTAACAATTAAAAATAACAAGGAAATACTATAAACAAATTTGTACTTATAAATGTGTAATTAAAATAAACCAATTCCCTAAATACACAACCACCAAAACTCAACCAAGATAAAATAATCTAAATTGCTATCCATTAATGAATTTGAGTTAGTATTTTTAAACTCCTGTAAAAGAAGTTCTCAAACACGTTTCACTGGAGAATTCTACCAACCATTTAAAGCATTAGCCCAAATCTTGTAGGATTTCTTCTAGAAGAGAAGAGGAATTAATACTTTTAGACTCATTTTATGAAGCTAGTATTATTACTCTAAAATCTAAAAAGCAGTATAGGAAAATAAAACTATAGACTGTTTCTCATGATCTTATATGAAAGAGTCCTCAAGAACAGCCAGTAGTGGAAGGAATTAATACTAGTATCCCTGCCCTGTGAATTGATCGTTGGCCTGCCATTTAATGATAATCTCAGTTCAGTGCTCTTTCAGTTACTCCTAATATAATCTCAGAAATAAATTGATGTATTGTCAAATTCAAGGTCTTTGCAATTTCTGTTTGTATCGCTAATGTTTTTCAAAGATAAGAGAATTACTTTTGCAAGTTGGACCAAATCCTTGGTCCAAATTTTAAATTTGGACCTTCTCTCATTTGCTTTTTTTTTGAGAAAGACCATACACTTTTCCTTTAATTTTCTATTTTCTTAGAGTATTGTACCTACTTAATCTGAAGTTCATGTCCTTTTTAAAGAAGGTATCCAAAAGTATTTTTCTTATAAGGTGTTCATAATTTGGTTATAATTTCCTCTTTATAACCTGGTGACTGTAAAAGTGAAAGCAATTGAGTTAATCTATCATGTCTATGTACTCTTGACATTTGTAAGTGAGTTCCTTGAAATTTTGTGATGTTGAGTTTTCAAAAAGCAGTACTTTTACTTCGCAGTAAAGTATGGCATAATATGTTTCATAGGACGAAGTGCTTATTTTTTTTTCCCTTATACTCTATAATTGTGTCATGTTCTCTTCCTCAAAAAGACATCATGTATTTGTTTGAAATAATTTCTCTTAGTTTAAGGCAAAGTATATTCCTAGAATTTAAAAATTAACATTTTTCTCTAAATGAAAGGAATGATTTTTTCTGTGGAAATAAAATGTTTACAAGGGACAAGGGTAGAAAGTGTCACAAATCTCACTACAGATCGCATCTGTTTAAAAAAAAAACATGAAAGGCCTCTAACTGTAGTTGGTAACATCGTCATGTTTACTTTTTGGTGTTCAATATGGCCATGATTGCATCACTTCTTTTGCATTGTACTTTATCTCACAGCTAGGATTTCCAAGGCCAGCGTGTAGGGAATTGTTTACTGCTCCTTAATGAGGTTTCCAATAGTTTGAATAAGCACAAGGATGGCATTGCAGCATGTCCTGATGGGCTTCTCTAGGTCATGGTGAAGGTAAATAATGAGAATTCTTTGTTCAGAGTTAAATATTGAAAAATAATGATATATTCATTAAGTAAATATTATATATATATATACATATATATATGTCTTTAAAGAAGATTAGTAAAACTCAGTAGGTTTTTATAGTTTCATTTTGTATACCAAGGTACAAATTACTTTCATACTTAATTTCACATGTTATCTATCACTACTTACCACACTCTTGACTAACCTTTAAAGTGCTCCCTAATGTGTTCATAATATAGATAGAATAGCCTTCATTAGCCATATGGCAGAAGCCCTTATAATCATTTTACTTAATCATGTAATTCACCATGTATTTACTGAATACCTCCTTTGATTATAGTTAAAGTGTTTTAAGTGTGGTTAGTACAACAAACATTTGTTGTGCATCAATTTAAAAAAAAAAAAGGACTAGAGTCATGGCTCAAGTGGTAGAGTGCCTACATACCAAACATGAGGCCCTTAGTTCAAAACTCAGGTACTGCCAAAAACCCAACATTCTCTGAAACAAAGTATTATTTGTTAGTTTAGATGTCATGCCTCTAATTTCAAGATGGTGGAAGTACAAAATGGTTTTGTACTATTGAGCGAGATTGAAAATAAAATTAGGGAATTAGATGGAAGAAATAATTCCATTTGAGCTACCCTATTTCATGTCTTTCCTAAATGGTCAGTTTTTCTGGTTCAGGTTCTAATGACATCATCTTGATGAGAATTAGGGTTGATAGAGCCAAAATTATGTCCTAAACTCTAATGACTTCTTGGTTTTGCCAAAGGTCCACATAGACCAGTGGCTTTGGAACTGTGAGAAGGGAGCTAGCACATTTGTCCTAAAAGATTCCCTTTCATGAAAGCTGTATTTCCGCATTGAGAGTAGTGGTTCCCATTTGGATTTCATGGAGGAAGTACTGTGGATTTTGAGAAGACTTTTTTCTTCCATGTTCCCTGATCCTGAACAAAAATATATCTCTACCTTCACTAACAAATGTGCATATGTATAGTGTTTATAGTAGTAGTATATATCAGTTCTATTTTCAGTCTTACCAAAATTACACAACTGGTAGGTACCCCATCCTGTAAGTTAGGAAAATAATATAAGAACAGTAGGTAGAAAAGAATATTGGGACTGGTGGGTAACTCTGTAAATGATCAAGCAGAGAGTATAGAGGAAATCTGCTTCATAAATCACTTGTAAATTGTGATGATTCTCTCCCAGGATGGTTTTTGAACAGTGAGTTAACATTTCTATGTTTCATTTCTGCTTCTGTTTCCCAGGATTGAATTTTAAGGCAAGCTAAGGCCCAAAAGATGGAATTAAGTATTTTTAGCTTCATGCTTTGAAAACAAAATTTTAAACTGAGTGTAGCTATTGTAAATATGAGTTAAAATTGTATGAGGTATGGAAGGATTAACATAGGTTTTTGAACATTGGGACCTGACATTGACATAATTGGTGTTCTGTACCCATGTGTGTAATTTTAACTTCTCTGCACATTTTCTTTGGAAAATGGAATAAATTTGCCCACCTCCTCTTTTCTTTCCAGTGTTATTTCAGAATCATAGGGAAAATCTATTTTAAGAGGGATAGATAGAAAGGACCCACTAAATAAATTGCCATTTTTAAAAACAAGGTTTTTTTTAGCATTAGCACTACTGGCATTTGGGGCCAGTAGCTATGGAGGGTTGTCCTGTGCATTGTGAGGTACTAGCAGCATACTTGACTTCTGTCCACTAGATGCCAGTTGCGTTGCCCTACGTAGCAAAATAGCTATGGCTGAGAACCATGGCTTTACCCCAAATAAATTTTGTAAAGCAACTTTAATGCACTTAGCTTAATTGCACTGTAGTGGAGTTCTTATTTATGTGAATTTGTCTTTCTAGAGGAAGATGAACAATAGGACCTGCTGGTCGAATCTCTTTGACCTTGTTTTGTGATAAAATGTATAATTATTTACATATGGCTGTCTTTATGCTACAGAGACAGAGACTAGAAGTTCCTGCAGAGATTGTGCCACATGCCTAAAAAACTGACTTTCTGGCCCTTTACCAAAATTAGTTTGTCAATGTATGAGAGTATTTTGACAGCATATCCTTTTCATTGCTCTGAATCGTGAGCTATGGTGAGTGCAAAAATGAAAAATTAATGCTTGGTTTTCTGTAAAGGTTTTAGTGAAAAGTTTTTACTTTGTACAAGTATGCAAATAAGTTGTGAAATTAAATTTTAAAAACAGTTATTGCATATGTCTGAGCTAGCTGCCATATGGATATATAATATAGGACATTAATTGTAAAAGTAAAAACTTTGGTGCCAGATTGCTGTGGTTCAAATCCTGTCTCTCCTCTTCAATGATCTAGGGCAAGTCACTTAACCTCTCTGTCTGGCTTTCCTCACCTGTAAAATGAGGATAACATTGAGACTTTAAAGACTAAATAAATTAGCATATGCAAATCGTGCATATAATAAACATTGTAATTATTAGTATGATAATTGTAGTGTTCCGTAAGTAAACTCAATTGATATTTGGTTCTACAACTCATTATTTAGTAGTGCATTGCAAAGATGTAAATGTGTAATAGCTGTTTTCACAGTAAAATCATGTGGGCAAACAATTTTACTTACTTTGTTCCCTTAATGTCAGGGTCCTTATTGGCACAAAGTATGCCTTTTCTGTTCTGTTCTTCTGAAATATACAGAAATGGGCCTACAGAGGAAAAGTTGTTAAATTGGCATCTAGCCAAGTTACTTATAATGTCAGCCACAGATTAGTTTTAAATCACAAAAAAATGTTTTTACTCCAGATCCTTCTAGTAGTAGAAAACAAATTACCTCTTTAAAAAAAAACCAAAAAAACAAAACCACTGTAGCATTTTCAAAATGTGTATCATGTTCTGTGCCTTCCTGGATGATTACTCCACTCATGTAGAGGTAACCATCAGAGTTTAGGTACCCCAGGCATATGCCTCTTCTTGCTTCCTTGCTTCCTAGAAATGCATATTCTAATGTCATTTCTGTTTATGGAGTTATCATTTTGCATAAAGCACAAAGAAGATTGCAGATGATCTTTTTAATATTTTAGTAATATTTAACAGTTACAGTTTCCTTATTTTCCTATAAAACTAAAAATGGAAGTTTAGTAAGTACCAAGATGAGATTTTTATTTCACCTTTTCTCCCCCATGGCTAACAATTATTGAGCATCTCTGTATGTAGTTAACATTTATAGACTGTTTCAGATGAACACTCTATCCAGCACTTTACATATGTTCATTTGTTTACTTCTCACAGCAGTCCGCCGGATATTACCATTGTTACCACCATTTTACAGGTGAGGATAGTGAAGCATAGAACAGACAAGTAACTTGCACAGAGTCACACATCTGGAAAAGTAGCTTGTCAAGGTAAATCCATCTGTTTCTGATTCTAACATTTGTAACCACTCTTCTGTTCTATCTTCTTACATGCTTCTCTGGCTCTGTTGAGCCACCTCAATCCTGGTGAGGGGAGGAGTTGGTTGTAGTTCAGGAACTCTGATTGGACTTCACAGAGCCTTGGAAAGCTTTTCGCTGATTTTGAAATGTCAACTTCAGAGGGTTTAAACTTACCTGAGATTATGGGAGAAAAGCATCTTATTTAATGTTTACAACTATGTTAAGTCCTACAAATGGGAAACTTGTTTTAAAAGCAGTAGACCTGAAATAAGGTGGGTCACTTTGAACACATGGCAGGGATTATCTGTTTTCCAGTTCCCACAAGATACTACAACTCCTCCCACCCAAAATTATTTTTAAGGCCATGTTATTCATCCTTTTGAGCACTGAAGTTATTTTCCCCTGGAATATCAAGTGTTGCCATAGCTTTAGTTTAATGATTCTGTTTGAAAGGATGAGCCTGTATTATAAAATCTGTAAACGGTGTTTTGAAGAGAGAGATCAACATTTAGTGGGGACTCGTCCTTTAGTACATTAGTAGAGGGGATCACTAGAAGGGGATGGGTTTGTTGGGCTTGTGGCCAATAAGATCTCTATAAGAATTATTCGTTTCTGCTTCGTAATATAAAAGCAGCCATAGAGAATATGTAAACAATCCTTCAAACTTGATTTAAAAACAATTGTCAGTACAGATTTGACTAGCAGCTACAGTCAAAACTTAAGAGAGTTGGGGCTATACTGTGGTTTGGATATGGTTTGACTGTATCCTCCAAAGGTTCATGTGTTGAAAGCATAATCTGCAGTGGGCAATGTTGAGAAATGGTGGTACCTTTTAAAAGGTGGGGCCTAGTTAAAGGCAATAGGTCATTGAGGACATCAAACTAGGAAGAAATTATTATTGTTCTTATGGGACCCTGCTTAGTTCTTGTGAGAGTAGTTGTTATAAAAAGAGTGAACATGGTCCTTGAATCTCTCTCTGGCTTCCTTTCTTCCAATGTTATCTCTTCCACACATGCTCCTGTCGTTGTGATGTCATTGGTATGATGCCCTTACCAGACACTGAACAGCTGGAGCCACCCAATCTTGGACTTCAGCTTCCAAAACCATAAGCTAAATAAACCTCTTTACAAAGTTTTGGCCTCAGGTATTTTGTCATTAGTCTGGTTTTCTAATACAGACTAATACAGGCTACAACTCTAACCTGACTTGTATCTTCCACTCTTGAGATGTATGTTAATGAAATACGGCTTTTCCTATATCTCCTTATCTAGCTTCGTTTAATGACTATGTCCAACTCTATGTTGATGTGCTAGATGACCTACTCACAGTAGAGGGCTTTTGGCTTCCTTAAATTTTAATTATCTCTAACCTCATTCCAGGATTCTTTGTTTTCTTGGTTTCTAGCTAATTGCCTTCACTTTTATTTACCAGTGACTTTCTTTTATGACCCCTCTAGCTTTTCTTAGTTTCCATTTTCTCTTCTGTTCCCGTCCCCAAATTCCTTTGTGTATGTTAATATTGAGCTAATTGTCATAATATTTATAAGGTATTCATTGTCTGGACTTGACAAGATTTGGAATTTTCCTAGCACATCTGAAGTTAAAATTTTAATACCAAATAAAGCTGTGCTTTTTAAGCACCAGTCACAAGCTGAAGAAATTCTACCCACAATTTATTTCCTTGCATGTCAGTTTCTTTGTGTTGGAAACTTGGGCATAAATTGTTTTGTGATGCAGGGAGAGTGCTGTGGTTAGAGGAAGAGATGGAAAGTGATCCTTCAGGAACCTAATTAGATCCATTCACTATAGGAATGGTGAGGAGCTGGCAGCTTTTGAGCTCTTTTTCTTGTATATCTAGATATAAGTAGCTGAGTTTATTTAATAACTGTGAAGTCACAATTTGTCTTTCAGGCAGGCAAGTATTGATCTTATGGCATAACATTGTATTAATAATTCTTATTCTTAATTAGATTCCTAATTGGGATTCTTAAAGCCCTTCAGAATTCATTCCTCCAAATCCAAAGATATCTCAGTGATACTCCTAGCAATTAAGTATCCAGTTGGTAGATACCTTATCTTTTATTGCATCTTTTTCTCTTATGTCAAACTTTTGGTAATTCCATTACTGTTAACATATTCTATCTCCAGTAGAGGCTAAGCAGAGAACAAAAGAGAAATTTCATTTTGCTTTTTGTCAGTGACTGAAGAGAGAGTGAGAATGAAGTGGGAGGGGGAACCAATGTGACTTGTGAGCTCTTCTCACTCACAGACCACTTTGGAACCTCTTCATCATCTGAGGCTTAAAGGACAGCTGCTACTTTGTATATATCTCTGTCATGGTCACTCTGGTAGGTAATAATTGGTTCAGAACGGGTATAGTTATTATGGGAAATAAATAAATTCTAGAAAACCATTGATGGAAGATAAGTGTACTTTTAGATGCTACAGAACGTTATTATGATTCCTATTTTGAACGATACCTAAAAGGTGGTAGAATTATATCAGGTGATCAGTTGCTGACAGATAATCCTAAACTATTGATTAGAACTGATAAGAGGTTACCAGTGTTACATGGTTATAGAAATCCTTAACTGCATGCAAGTTTAAAAAACAAGAAATTTTGATGTTGTACTCTGGACAAAGTTTTATTCTCCTTTCCTAATCTGTAACAGTTTACAGTTAGCATTTTTAGAAACATTTCCTGCTAAGTCAAACTGAGATATAGGGGATTTATATGTATATTCAAGATAGTGTAGTGTAATGAAAAGAGCATAGACGGTCAAGTAACAAGACTTAAATAGAATCCTAGGACCATCTTGAAATTTGACCTTTGTAAAATTGGAAACATAACAGCTCTCCAGCTTGTCCAGAAGATTAAATGAGATAACATGTGAAAGGTCTTTAAGGAACAAATGTTAGATATGATTACTCTTGGCCCATTTTCACATGACATAATTTTCTTTAAAGTTTCACATTGTGTTTTATATGTTAAAAGGTATTTCTCAAGCCAAGCATTAGAAACTCAAGAGAATTAATAAAGTTGGTTGAAACTTCCTGCACTGCTTTGCAGCAAAGTTTAAGTCCAAAAAGTAAGTTAAGATCTTACATCTTTGAGTTGGAAAACAAACAGCTTTCCTTTTGTAGTGGCCTTGATACAGAATCATAGCAGATTGAACTAGGAGCAACACTGGTGATTAATTATGCCAATTTCCTCATTTTTTGTGGTTAAGTGAACTGAGATCCAGTGGTTAATCAGTTTTCCTTAGGTCACATTGTTGTAGGACAGCTCAGACAGAGAGACAGGGCACCAAAGCTTTTAGGAAGCAAGTTTATTAAGCAGGCTGGCAGTGTCTCAGTAGATTCACATTCACAGGCTGAGTCCCGAGAACAAAGGTAGCCTTCTGTATATACCATTTAGAGCAGGTTACAGAAATGGGGGTACAGCTTGTCCCATACATGGTCACATACTATTTTATTGGCTATTTTAAGCTCTGGGACAAGGTGACCCTTCTCTGATCTCACCCAGGTGCTATGTGCCCTTCCTCAAAACAGGCTTTTTTCTTTGTTTCACTGTTACATTCATTATCTCTCATTGTCACTCATTATCTCCCTTCCCCCTCCCTGCCTTCCTGCCACATTACCCCCTTTCATGCTCGAACCTACTTCTGGGCCAAAGGGCTTCATCTTGAGCTAAGGGTTTATATTTCCACAGTGTCATTACATGAGCAACTGTCTTTCTTTCTGTAGTCCCTTCCATAATGGTCCTGAAGGACTGCAGTACCAGCAGGATTAGGCAGGGTAATATCAGGCATGCTCCTAAAACAAGGAATTTTGCCCCTATTAAGGTCTTGAACCCACCTAGGGTTGAGAACCAGCCCCTGAACAGGTCATTGATACTCCATCTCTTCCAGGTCTGTACAGGGACATGGACAAGTTTTTTCATCTTGTTGGTAATCTCTTTAATTACCTTTCCCTCATCATCAATCTATAAACAGCAGTTACTCAGATTGAATTTTCCATATACCCTGCCCTCTGATGCTAGCAAACAGTCCACAGCCAAATGGTTTTGGTAGATGGCAGGGCATATTTTAGTTTGTTGTTTGGCTAATCTGTTAAGGGTTTTAGCTGTTTCATTCGTTATAATCTCAACCACTGCCTGAAGCCAAATGATGCATTTGAGCATATAGATTGGGGTGCAACAGCCCTAGGAGCCATCCTATGCTCACGTAGTGGGACCATAATATCTGCTCTGGATGCTATTCATTGTCCTTCCAGTTCCCTATTTGTAGGGCATCTCACTTTTTTCCTGTTTATCCTTTCCTCATATATGGAGACCCCTAATTTTTCACTTTGTCTGAGGGGGAGAAAGAAGACTGGATAGTGCCAGCACACAGGATCTGAACCAGTTTTTGGGAAGGATTGTGTAAGCTTGTTCCTAACAGATCCAGTATAGCCCCTTAGGCACCTACCACTCTATGCCCACAGTCAGATCATTCCAGGATATTGCAAGCTTAGGGAAGTTAGCCAGCAGGTGAGGTTGGGGGTCTGTGTGATTGGGAGCTCCCCACCACTAAGTCTCCTGAGCAGTATCATTGTAAAACTTTTGTCCCAAGCAGATCAAGTCCCCCACTGGGGTGGAGAATTGGCCTTTCAGACAGGAGATACAGTAATTCTCGATAATAGGGGTTTTTAAGGGCCAAATGCTCTCCCCGTAGCTAGGGAGAATGGTTTCATTAAAGGGCTCTTGTGGATTTAGTTCTCTTGCCTCCCATGGCCAATGGTCTCCCATATTTGTTCCTCCACAAACATAACATGAACTTACATTTAGAGTTTGTGTTATGGACTCAGCTAATGAGAGGAACAAGTTTTTGATTTTAACTGAAATGGGAAACTTGCTTTGCATCTCCTTACAGAAGGGGTGAAAGACGTGGTACAAAGAGCTCTCATGGGTAATAGTTACTAATTTGAGGTGTAGTAGAGTCCTGGAATCAAGCCTGTTTCCATCTATCATTATACCAATCTTACATCCCTGTTCCCAATCTGAGAGCTTAAGAATAGTAAAATTTGCAGGGTTACTGCCAAGGGAGCAGTTAGAGGTTGTTACGCCTTTTTGAAGCAGGGCAGAAGGTTCTGCCTTTTGCCAGGTAGCCCATGAAACACAGCTCTAGTATGGGCAGTAGTTCCAGCTTGCACCATTACATGGCCAAGAGTTGTCTCCCTGGCATATATACTTATCATTTGACACGTAAGTTCTCTCCTAGGCCAGGCTTCCGCAGGTGTTTCCAATACCCTGAGGTTGATAGACAGTGTTTTTAGCTATTACAGCATACACATCAAACAATACAGATACTGGTCTTTTGGGGTTATAAACCTATGTCCAGCTAATGAGCTCCCCAGTGCTGGTGAAGCTTCAGACCTCTAGCCATTGCTCCTGAGGGCAGTAGATGGGGTTAAAACAGATATACTGACCATGATGTATATGGTATGGTTGTGGGTGTATTACTCAGCAACTCTGCCTGCAGAAGAATAAAAAGTATGGAAAACCAGAGTTTTGGTAACAACACTTCCTGATTGGGTGGTGCACATGCGTGAGTCACAGTCCAAGGCCTTCGGGGTCCCGAAGTAGAGAGCTGACAAAGATTAATAAGAAGAAAACACTGAAGGGACTCATTCTCAAAGGTGATATGGGTGACTCCTCAAACTTCTATTGTGCATAGACTAGTCACCTTCTGGAGTAACTAGAGTGGGACTGACATCTCATCATTTGTGGTGGTCTGGGAAGCTTGGTCCTTCTGGGGAAGGGTGTGGGTGTTCTGGAGGGTGATTTTGCACAGTGAGGCTAGGTCAGGGTTATACTCCCACTCAAGGGAAGCTGGTTTCACTCAGCTGTGATGGATGCAGGGGCAATCTCTGCTCCCTTAACTGCAGTGGGGGGTAGTTAAAACAACAAAAGGGCCCTTCAGTGGGGCTTTAGTGGTTGAAAATTCCATTCCTTTACCCAAACAGCATCCCCTGGTTTATAAGGGTGTGTAGGAGTTGTCAGGCTAATGGGGAGTCTCTCTCTCATCCAGTCACTGATTTTTGATAAAGTCAACCCAAGGATCTGCATCTGCTGCCTCAGGGTGAGGTCATTCATTTCTTTAAGGTCCCCTTGCAGGGCCTTGACTAAAGGGGGTAGACGCCCAAAAAGAATATCAGAAGGGGAGAGACCTGTCCATTTGGTGGGGCTAGACCTAATCCTGAGCAAGGCTGTGGGCAGCAACTGATCCCATTGTAGATGAGTGTCCTGGCATAGTTTTCCCAGTTGCAATTTTAGAATCCTGTTCATACATTCTACTTTCCCTGAAGTCTGGAGGTGGTAGGCCATGTGCAGCTTCCAGGTTATTTCTAAGTCCTTGGCCACCAACTGTACCACCTCAGCCACAAAGGCCAGCCCATTGTCTAGTCCAATAGACACAGGTATTCTGAACTGAGGGATGATTTCCTTCAACAGGTACCTGGCCATTTCCAGGGCTTTCTCAGTCTGAGTAGGGATGGCTTCCACCCATCCTGAGAAGGTGCAGACAAACTCCAGCTAATATTTATATCCTCTGGCCCATGGCATCTTAGTAAAGCCCACAGTCAGGTTCCCAAAAGGAGTTCCTCCAACACTTCGCACTTGGGGTGGTGCTCTTGGCCCTTGTTGGGGATTGTTTTTGGCACATAGACTACACCTCTCACATACAGTCTTACTTTTGCTGGAGAACTTGGGGTCATAAAAATGCTGGGCCAAGATAGTCTCAAAAGCTGTCCACCCTGAGTGAATTCCTTCGTGGAACTGCTTGACAAATGTGGGAGCCACCAACTCTGGAATTGCAGTAAGGCTCTTGGCAAATTTCCACCACTCGCCTGGCAGGAAACTTCCTCCTTAAGTCTCAAACCAAGCCTGTTCTTGTGGGTTTTCACATAATGTGATTAGATATCTGACCATTCAGGAGTTTGTCAGCCAATAATTTCCTTTATATTTCACAAGAGTCAAAAAAGAGTGGGGAACTTGGACTGTGAGTTCTTGTCCCAAAGTAAATTTGTCTTCTTCAGCCACCAAAATGTCAGTGGCTACCAGGGTGCACAGCCAGGGCGGCCAGCCTCGGGAAACTGCATCAAGTTGCTTTGATAAATAGGCCACCAGGCAGTGCCAGGAACCTAGCAGCTGGGTCAAGACTCCTACAGCTTTTCCCAGTCTCTCATGTACATATAGGAAGAAGGGCTTCATCACATCTGGCAAGCCCAGAGCAGGGGCATTTGCAAGTGCCCTCTTAATTTCTTTAAAGGCCTTTTCTTGCTCCTCTCCCCATACCATGGGTTCCCATTCTCTTTACTTTGTGGCTTCATAAAGGAGTCTTGCTGATAGAGCAGTTGGGGATCCAGATCCATCAGAAACCTGCAGAGCCTACAAATTCTCTAATCTGTTGGCGGGTCTTGGGGGCCAGAATGGAATAGACAACCTGTTTCCTCTCAGGGCCCAGTCTACATTGTCCTCGCGACAGTGAAACCTGAGGTATTTGATGGCATCCTGGCAAATTTGAGCTTTCTTTTGGGAAACCTTATATCCTGTCTTCCATAAAAGGGAGAAAAGGAGGTGAATTCTTCCATATAAGCCTCCTGAGTTGGTCCAGCCAACAAATGGTCATGTACATACTGGAGGAGTATGCAGCCATGCTGGTCAGCTGAGAAATCCTTTAGATCAGATGCCAAGACAGTCTCAAAGATAGTGGAAGAGTTATTGAAGCCTTGTGGCAACAAAGTCCAAGTCAATTGTCCCTTTTCTCCAGTACTAGAACTTTCCCATTGGTAGGCAAAGATGGGTTGGCTCTGTAGGGCCAGGTGGATGGAGAAAAATGCATCCTTAAGGTTCAGACAGGTAAAGAATGTAGACCAGTCTGTCCTAGTCCTCATAATCCCTTCTTCCCAGGGGCCACTTTTCCCCTCAGCAGGCCAATACTTTCCTTCAACAACTCGGCTCCTGCCTCTGGTCTATGAGGCCTTCTGGGGGTACCTGGGCCATTTGGGGTATTAATTTTTCCAGTGTCCTTCTTTACAACAGTGGGGCACATTGGTCCTGCCTTAGTTCCTCTCTAGGGTGAAGCTGTTCTGGAGGTGCTCACTGCTGTCCATGGTGATGGCCTCTTCCTCTTCCAAGGCCTGCAAACCAGGGCATGCCTGACTGTTTGGCTAGAACTCAAGCAAGGAGGTCCACCTTTCTTTTCATCTTTCTATCAGCCTCCATTTTGTTCTCCTGATCTGTATTGACAAAGACTTCTGTGGCCACCTCCTGAAGCTTGCTGGTATTCATACCAGCAAACCTCTCGAACTTTTGTAGTTTTTGCTTTATGTCCCCCTGGGCCTGGCTGACAAATGCTCCATTAATCATCCTCTGGTTTCTGGCCACCTCTGGATCGAAAGGGGTGTACAGGCAGAAGGCCTTACATAGCCACTCAAACAACTGTCTGGGGCTCTCATCTGGCATTTGGAGGACTTTTGTTGTTTTACTCATGTTCATGGCTTTTTCCCCTCCTTCCTTCATGCCTCCTAATAATGCCTCTTGATATCATTCAAGTCACTGGTAATCTTGGTCATCATTAGGGTCCCAGTGTGGGTCCTCCTCAGGCAACTGGCCCTGGACATAGGCTTAGGCATTTAGAGTGCCTGCAGGGGCATGATATTCCAGCCACTTTAGGGCCACCAAAGTAATACAGCATTGCTCCTCAGTATTAAATAGAGTCAGAAGAAACTTTTGGCAGTCTGTCCAGATGGGCTTTTGAGCTTGGATGATAGACTGCATTAGAACAATCAGAGCCTGAGACTTTTCTATGAAGGAGGGGGTATGGTGCTTCCAATTTAGGATGTCTTTGGTGGTAAAGGGCTGGTAAACAAATGTCTGCCTTCCTCCTTGTATCTGATTGTGCTGGTCATAATATATATTGGGCCCTGGACCTCTGTCAGGGGCATCTGCAGGACACTGGGTCCTAAGGGAGAGGCTAGGTCCATAGTGGGACTGTTCAAATGTTCCTGGTTGAACTTAGGGGCTAATTTGGCAGGGAACTGCAGAGTGAGGACTGGTGGGTTTGGAGTGAGCACGAGGTTCATGGGGCCTGAGGAAGGTGGGGTTGTTGCAGTCTCAAGGACTCCTGGGCCACCCTTGTGGGTGTATTTGCTGCTGGGGCTTCCCTGTCTGCTGCTACTTCCCCTTCCAAGGATGGAGGTGAAGGGGAGGAAGGCAGTGGGTACAGTGGCACATAAGGAGGTGGTGTCTCATCGGGCTCCCTTGCTAATATGGGATTTTCTGGCTTTTTACATTTTTCCCTGCACTTGGAAACTGCTGCCACCTTGGCTACCATGACCCTACATGTTTCCTCTAGGTGGAGCTTTAACCACATGGGCCAACTGAGGACTGCATCCTGCTAGCAGTTGAAATAAGGAAACTGATCTGGGTGTCCAGGATCCCCTACAATGATTTCAAAAACTCTATTGACTATGACCTTTTCTAATGACCCCTCTGAGGGCCATCCTGTGAAAAGCAGGCCCGTCTATTTCACAGAAGGTCCTAAGCTTGCCAGGAGTCAGCTTGACTCCATAATCTCCATTAAATCCCCTCTTAAAGTTATTAAGCATGCACTCTAGGGGGTGTTCTTACTCTGACTTACTCCCATTCCTCCTGTTACCAGATGTCAAGATAGACGGAAGTGATGAGGATTGTGGAGAGGAGGTAAGGGGTCCTCCTCTCCAGCACACAGGGGAAAACAAATAATATCACTTGCTTCAACTGTCTCCAGCTGCTCCCCTCATGGGGATTTAGGCATCTCTTAGCTATAGTGAATCCATGTAAACCCTGGACTGGAGGCCCTGTTAGGGCTTACCCTAGACCATATGAGTTTGCCATGGACATGTGGATCAGGACTCTGCACTCGCTTTATAGCTGTGCTGTGTCTCAGGCTCGCCGTTTCACACTCTCACACAGCACAGTACTTCCACCTGCTCCCTGAACCTGAGAGACACAATTTCACCCCAAAACAGGGGTTACTCAGGTGTCTCTTCTGGGAGTTGATCAGACTCCTCTTCTGCCTCCTGAGGCAGGTCTGAATTCAAACTCAGGTTCCTTCCAATCTAACGAGCTGGGCTCCCAAGTTGGTTCCCGAACCTTTCTGGGTTCCTTTCTGCAAACAGATCTTGCTTCCTCAGTAACTGGGAGAGAGGCTTCCTCCCCTTGGATCAACACTTCCAGTGATGCCTGGCAGAGGTGTCCTTCTGGTGGGCCGGGGACACTGAGCCAGCAACGAGGTGAAAACACTGCCCTCTGAGTCCCAGATGAGCCTCCAGAAACATTGTAGGATGTCTCAGACAGAGAGATGGGGCACCAAAGCTTTTGGGAAGCAAATTTATTAAGCAGGTCAGCAGTGACTCAGCAGATTTGCAGCCAAAGGCTGAGCTCTGAGAATAAAGGGGGGCCTTCTTTATATACCATTTAGAGCAGGTTACAGAAATGGTGGATATACCTTGTCCCATACATGGTGACATACTATTTCATTGGCTGTTTTAACCTCTGGGGCAAGGTTATCGTTCTCTAGTCTCACTCCAGGTGCCATGTGTCCTTCCTCAAAACCAGTTTTTTTTCTTTGTTTCACCATTACACTCATCTCTCATTGTCACTCATTATCTCCCTTTCTCCTGCCTGCCTTCCTGCCACAATATATCTGGTAAACTGCAGGAAAGTCAGAATCTTAATTCCAAACAGTACCCATTTCACTTTACTATTATTTTTTAAATCATTGATTTTAATATATATAAAACTTTTAAGACATTTTCCCATGTCAGAGGGCCATTTTGTTATCAGAAAGAGGGAAGGATGAGTGAGGCCCCATCTGCTTCCCAGTTTCCATGCAATTTACAAGAACTTGAGATCCATGACAACATTTGAGGGATCTCACAAAAAGCAGTATCTCACAAGATAGAAGTTTAGCAAGTGTTTATTTTAGTAAAACAGAATATGGTAGGGAAAAACATCTGTACTTCACATGCAGGAAATGGTAGTAAAGAAGATTCAAAATGCTGGTTCTCATCCAGAATATTTGTATAGGAGATTTCATGTTGAACTACTATCTGGAAACCTGGTCACCTAGCAGTCTTAATCATTTTGCTCAGTTTCTAAGCATAGGTATAAAGCAATAGGTTTAGGGTGGATAGGTTTATTATCACAAAACATGACTAAGATGGGTCTTGTTATTCTAAAACATGGAGATAAGTGGCCTAAGTTTACCCAGACATGCCTTTTAATACTCTGTCTCTCTACCTATTCAGAGTTTGCAGCTTCCTAACATCTAAGAGAAGGCAGACTTGCCCTTTTTCTGTCTCCCTGTTTTGTTCCTGCCTTTAACGTCTAAAAGAAGGGAGGTTGATGGACTTTCTGCTTTGATTTGTCAGTTTTTACTTCCTGATTCTGTTTTAATATCTGAGTTTGGCCCTTTAAATATTTATTGTTTTTAATTTCCCTGTGATGCGTCAGTCCTGCCCCAATTTGACATTAAATCTGACTTCAAAAAAGTTGCCATTAAAAGTACTTGATAGTGTTTTGGAAACTGTATTGTGATTATGTAAGGGGGTGGGGGTCTTGCTTTTTTAGGAACTATAAAAACATTTTGGGAAAAAAAAAAATCAAGGGATTTTTTTTTTTTTTTATGGTTGCTGGGTATCAACTCTTTGCACATGTTAGGCAAACACTCTACTCCTGATCCATATCTCCAGCCCTATGAGTATCAAGTTTTATATTTATTTTTCAAAAAACTGGGATATTTATTTTAGCCTTAAAATTTATTCCTTTGGGGTTGGAGGTGTGGCCCAAGTGGTAGAAAGCCTTCCTGGCAAGCATGAAGCTCTGAGTTCAAACCCCAGCACTGCAAAAAAAAAAAAAAAAAAAAAAAAAGGGTTAAGATCTATTCTCTTAATATGTTATGGTTCAATTTTTGCCTCACAATGGCTCTGTTATTTTCTTCTTGCTTCTGAAATGTAGAAGATGAGGGGCTGTTATTGGCCAAAAACTCATTTTGTTTTTTATCATAATATACTATGGATACAAAACAGAAAGTTGCTGAGAGTAATTAAGTGCTTAATAGGAAAATGTTTATACAAAGGTAAAATCAAGTCTAATAAAGTTATCATTAGAACTTTTAAGCAAGGGTTGTGAATAATACATAAACCAAAATTTATCGTAGGCTCCAGAATTCTATTTTTTATTGACTCTGAAAAATAATGTAAGATTTAAATGGTTAAAAGAACAAAATGTCTCTAAGCAGCCAGTCTTCAGTGGTTGAGAATACTGATTAACGTACACATGAGATGCATGCTAATTACAAGCAACCTTATCTGGTCATTACAGCAGGTGCCCAGGAACCTTTCTATTGTGGGGTAGAACTTGAAAGCAATACTTTTGCTGTTCTTTACAATTATTCTGTAATTAGAAATTCCATAGATTTAAATCATTTTCTCATTGGCATTATTCTCATTAAACAATTCACTTTTGGCAAATAACCATACATTTCCTGTCATATAATTCAAAATAGATACTGATGTATAAAAAATAAAGATTGTGATTAATTTGTGTTCTTTCTAGTTTTCCACGCTATCATTTTAAAAAGAAAGTTTAAACTCTTTTATATATTTTTATTGATCTGTGTCTGAAGGCTTATATTGATCTTATTCTTAATTTAATGAAACTTAATAATTCTCTTAGAGCTCAAGACTAATCTTTTTATTCTTTGATAGAGTAAATTATAAGGAAATTTTTCTCTCCTATTGATGTAAAGATTGAAAACTTAAATAGAAAGGAGATATCAGTAGTTCTATTTTTAAAAGAAAATAGCCCATATTTAAATTGTGCCAGTTTTATGTTTCTCTATATATATTACAACCAGATATTATAATGACATGGTATTTTTATTACTTAGAAAAAGGTTATTTATAGTTATTATAGGTATCGAGGTCACATATTTTCTTAACTATTAAATATTCTCATCATTACCAAACAGCTGATTGGTTGTGCTATTTAATTATTTGTCCTGTCTTATTTTTCCTAATATCTAAATGGCACAAACAGAAGTGAAAATAGCTTAAGGTTCAGACTTCATTGTACTTAAGCAATCAATCAAACTTTTTGCTAGGTGGAGGGGAGGGTGGCCTGGATTTTCTCTTAGGTCTTGCTACAAACTTTTTTTAAGCTTTTATGTGGATGGGATATCTTTTTGCCTGGATAATGTATAATGGTACTTGCCTTATTTATTCCCCACCTTCTCTTTTTCTAGAACTCAGAGAAATGTAGCGAAGGTCTCTCTTTTGCTCAGAAAATAATGTCCAACTCTTTAAGCTTCACTGGTTAACATAACCAAGGCGGAGGTAAAAGATTTAAGTTGCAGAACAGTGATTGATAATTCAGTTTCTTCCCTCTGTCACTGCATTATAAGTAGCAAATCCCCTTCCCCAAAGGGGGATATTTCGTTCTTACTTAGATATGTCTGGTCTGTGACATTTGATACAGTTGAACATCCTTTCTTGTCACTACCTCCCCCTTTGATGTTCTGATAACCATTCTCTTCTGGTTTCTATTTTCTTTCTTTCATCATTTTTGCAGCAAATATTTATGATGCTCCTTACTTGGCCCTGGGGAGTTAAGTAGTGAACAAAAGGCACATTACTTGCTCTTAAAGAGATTTTTATCTATGGGAGGCAATGAGCCTGCATACCCTTTCGTGGCTTTATCAGTGCTAGTCCTTCTGTCTGGGATTATCTCATTATTATTACTCTCCTTCACACATGGATATCCTTTTAAAACTCATGCTTTTTTGAAGATTTAAGATATAACTTAGATATTTGATGAAAAAAAGTACAAATTTTTCCTTTTATCACAAGGCCCAGGTACTAATCTTGCTTTGCCATTTTTTTAGCCATGTTACTAATTTGTAATTTAACCTTTTCAGAGGTTTTGCCTCTTAAATATGGCACATTAATTATGTCTGTGTCTCATCAGATTGCCATTAAATGAGATAATATCTATTCAATTGCTTGATAAATTGAAAGGCCCTGTGATTTTACTTCCTTCTTCTCTCTTATTTTCTTTCTAGATTTTTTTTCCTTCTTCCTGTTTCCTTTTCTTCATATGACCTTGTCTTTCCTATTCTTCTGTTCCATTCCCTTCCACTAAAGAAAATCGCATCCTCATCCTCTGCCAGTTCTATCACTGTTCTGATTTCTACCAGTATGCATTAGTATTGCCTGTTTTAGAACTTCACATAAATACGAATATACAGTATATATATATATCTTTAGTGCCTGGCTTTTTTCACTTACTATAGGACTTCTCAACATGGGCACTGTGAACATTTTGGGCAGGATAATTTCATGTTGTTGATTGGAGCAGGCAGGAACGGTGCATCTATGTATTGTAGAATGCTTAGCAGAATTCCTAACCTCTCCCCACTAGATGCCAATGGTAATTCCTCCCCTATTTGTGAGGATCAGAATTGTCTTCAGATATTGCCAAGTGTCGTCTGAGGGACAGATCACCTTGGTTCAGAACCATGACTTAGCTTAATATTTTTGAGATTCATCTACATTGTTATATGTACCATTTTATGGCTAAGTGATAGTCTATCATGTGGATATACTTCCATTTTTCTGCCCATTCACCTGATGAAGTACCTTTTGGCTATTTCTAGTAGGATCACAGCCACTATATATGCTATTATATAGACTTTTTTTGGATATATGTTTATTTTTTCTTTTGGTTAAGTATCTGTGAGTGGTTATGTTGTGTTTAACACCTAATATTTTGCTAAAGATTTCCAAGCATACAAAAAAGTTGAAAGGATTTTTAGTGAGCATTTGTATATTCACCATATAGATTCTTCTACTATTATTTTACTGTTTTATCACATCTTTCTATTCCTCCGTCAATCCACTTTATATTTGATACATTCCAATTTTTATTGCAAATGTCAGTAAAGTTAAATTTTTTTAAAGGTGCCAGTTAGTTTTCAAAGTGGTTTTCATCATTTCAGTCTTTGTCCTGACCTTTCTAATTAGTTAGCAAATTTATCCTTGAGGACTATTATGGAAGTCTTGAATTTTGCCTATTTGTGGGAGGCAGAAAGAAAGACCAAGCAAGATAGAAAGACACTTTGTTTCATCCCAAATTTCTATATCTGAAAGAGCTCTAGTAAGTTATGAAATCTAGAAATTTTAAGCATAGTCTTATGTGTAAATTTTATATATGGTGAAATTATTGTTGAAAAAATTTAACAAAGATCTATTACTGGTATTTTTGTTGGTAGCAACCAAATATAACAATTGCATTGATCACTTTGTGTAAGAGACATTTTATTTGACCACCAAAATTCTTATAAGTGATTCACTGAATTTATAACTTTTTCCCTTTTCATATATGGCATTTATATTTAAGTAGGGTTCTCTGGGAGCTCATCTGACAGATCACTTTATATTGTTTAACATTCTATGGTTCATTGACTGTGAATTTTCTGTTTCTGTGGTGCTAGCGATCAAACCTAGGGCCTTGCACATGCTATGTAAACATTTTACCATGCCATTCTATACATCCCATGTGATCTGATTCCAGCCATTGATGTTGAAGATAAATATCTTCTTGTAAAGATTATGTAGAAAAATCTTTTTGTTAAATTGCAGACCTATTTTCCAGAATAAAAATTGGTGAAGACTACTGTCAATGAACTTACATACATTTGTGGTTCCCAAGCGCATGCATTACTGGGTTGTTAAAAGTATTTTTTAAAGTATCAGCATGTGTAAAGTGCTTCAAACAGTGCCTGGTAAAAGTGCTGTGTTAAGTGTTTATTGTCACCATCACTAACAACATTGTGGGTTTCGCAGAAGATCCTATGGTAAATTGTCTTTGTCCTAAAAATAGTATTCTCCTACAGTTATTGTAGAGAATGTAGCCAATAATCTAATCAGAAAATGAATAGTTTTCTAGTAGTTACATACTATTTTGAAGTCATTCTAAACCAGTCATTACAACCTAAACTTAATCTACTTAACACATAAAGCAAACTGTTTCGTAAGACCCTGGAACAGATTAATAAAATGAAAATGCCATGGCATCAAATATTAATATTTTGTTAGCAGCAGGCAGTCCAAATGTTAATGGCTAGTGTGCATTTGAAAGCCTACTTCACTGTGAATTTTATTAGGACCATTTCTCAGAGCTGAAGTTATAAATGGGCTTATAAATGAGAAATTAGCCACCCCTCTAGGGAGTAGCAGTTTCTTTGAAATCTTAATTAACCAATCACACTGATCGTCTCTTCTTTCAATTGCCAACACTTGGTTAAATGCTGAAAAAAACATTTTCCAACTGGAAACAGCTTAAATAATAAGAAACCATCCTTTTATATGTTTAAGTAAATATAGTTGTAAAAATGAAAAATCAAAGAAAAATTTTAAATGATTCATATTTGTGTGTTTAATTTTTGGGGTTATTGTACTTTAAAAATTATACTATAAAACTTGGAAATTTTTTAAAATCAGAAATAAGTATAAGAAGCATAGAATGTTTTGCATATATAATGATTATTACTTACAATGTGACATTTTAAAGTTCCAGTTTACTTCCTTCTGAACAGAAGGTCACAAATTATGGCAATATGTTTGTAACAAAGTTAATTTTAAGAAAATATGAATAAACAAACACATTGTAGAGTGATATGTAGAAAAGATCATTAATTTGGTGGAAAATTTTAATTATATGCCTTTTGGTAGAGATACAACATTGTATTTTCTGGGATAAATTCTATGCTGTCATTACTTTCTACAAAAAGATTCCACAGATAATGTGATCTTTTTAAAAAACTTATAATAAGGACTCAACAAAAGTGAGATGGCTTTGGAGTCAGTTTACTTCCCTTAGACTTTGAAATTTTACTTGTGTTATGTAGTTTTTAGACATAATACAGATGAAGTTTTTCCAATATTAACTATTCAATAAAAAATACAGATATAACACGGTCCATTTAAGTCACTCAACTTTGTAGAAATAAAATATGGAAATTTTATTTCTCAAATATATTTGCTATATCTTCAGATTTAACATTGTGCCTTCTATATGCTATGTAAATTTATATAGTTACCATATTTAATGTTTAAAACAATCTTCTGAGCTAAAGATGCATCTTTCAGGCAGAAGCAGTAGGCAGTGTGTATAGTGATATGATTATAATGTAGCATGGGGGTAAACCTTCATGACGTTGGATTTGATAATGATTTATTATTTATGAAACCAAAAGTACAAATAAGAAAAAACACATAATTGGACTTAACCAAATGTAAAATTTTGTGATTCATAGGACTATCAAGAAAATGAAAAGACAACCCAGAGACTGATAAGGGCCTCCTATTCAGTATAAATAAAGGACTTTTACAACTAAGAATAAAAAGAAACCAAACTGAAAATATGAGAATAGATATTTCTCTAAAAAAAGACACATAAATGTTCACCTAGCTATGAAGAGATGCTTGATATTAATAGCCATTAGAGAAATGCAAATCAAAATCACAATGAGATACCACTTTATACCCACTGGTATGGCTATAATCAGAGTCAACTGTTGGTGAGCATGTGGAGAAATTAGGACCCTCATATACTGCTGTTTTGGAATATGAAGATACCAAAGCTGCTTTACATAAAAGTCTGACAATTAAGGCCAGGAGCAGTGGCTCAAGCCTGTAATCCCACCTGTTTTGAGAGATAGAGATTGTGAGAATCGTGGTTTGAAGCCAGCCAAGGCAAAAAGTTCTGGAGATCTTATCTCAACCAATGGCTTGGTGTGGTGGCATGCTCCCGTCATCCCAGCTATGCATGAAAGCACAAATAGGAGGATGATGACCTGGGCATAAAGTTAATACCCTATCCCAAAAATAACAAAATGAGATGGTAAAAATGAGATGGTGGCATGGCTCAAGTGGTAGTGTGAGGTTCTGAGTTCAAATCCCAGACCCGCCCTCCCCCTGAAAAAAAAAAGTCTGACCGTTACTGAAAAGGTTAGACATTGAGTTCCCATGGGACCCAGCAATTCCATTCCTAGGGGTGTACCTGGAAGAACTGAAAGTATAGCTAAACAAAAACTTGTATACAGATGTTCATGGTAGCATTGTTCATAATAGTCAAAAAGTGGAAATATCCAAAATATCCAAACAACTATGAATAAAGTGTATTACAGATATGCAGTGGAATATTATTAGCAATAAAAAGGACTGAAGTACTCATTCATACTACAACATGAATGAGTTTTGAAAACATTATGCTACATCAAGCAACCATTCAAGAAAGAACACATATTGTATTCGGTCTGTAGGAAATATTGAGAATAAGTAGACAAATTTATAAAGGCAGACAGTAAAGCTGGCAAGGACTGGAAGGGATGATAGTACTGGGGGTAATGATGACTTAAGGGAATGAGGTTTATTTTAGGGTTATGAAACTGTTCTAAACCTAGACTTGTCATGACAAATGCACAGCTCAAAATCAATGGGTTTTACCTTATAAATGGGTTCATTTCTTGGTGTGTGAATTATGTCTTAACATTTTAAAAACAAAAGTAGAGAATTATTATGATATTCTTAAGAGGAATTTCTGCTCCTGAGATAAGACAGGGGCAATAGAAATGGAGAAGTGTTGCTGGATTTGAAGGTCAATAATGAGAAAACAGGGCTTTGTAATTGATTTGACACGAAGACAGGAAGGAGGATGCGGATTTGAGGGCTCCCAGATTTAGCTACAATGGAGCAGGAATATGGGAAAGAAAGAATGCTTTGGGGAAACGATGATGAGTTTGGTTTTTTGGGTGCTTGAGTTTCACGTACCTGCAGAGCAACTAGGTGGGGAGGCTTAGGCAATTTAAAATGTGGATCAGAAGCCTGTAGACACAACTTGAGAGTCATTGGTGAAAGGGTCTAAAGTTGAGGCCTTATATATGTACAAAGGAGTATTGGGGGGCAAGAACTCATAAGAATATTATGAAGAAGAGTTGCTGGCAAAAGAAACTGAGAGGCTGCAAAGAGGTGAGAGGAAAGTCAGTCAAGGTACTCAGGAGCTCATGAAGGAAGAAGTTCAAGGAGGGAATTGGTTAGCTTTGTCAAACTCTGTCCACCTTACATGATATCAGCACTGAAAAGTATCCTTTGTGCTTGGCAATCTAGAGGCCACTGTAACCTTAATGAACAGTTTCAGTGGAGTATTAAGAGTAGAATTCATAAGGGCTTCAAATGAAGGTTTCTTTTGAGATATCATTGAGTTTGCTTATGGAAGACAATCCTGTTTTCCCTAATTCTATATTTTTATTTTATTTTTCTGAATTTTTAAAATTATTTTTGTGCTATGTGGGGGTACAATGGAGTATTTATTTACAAAGGTTCTTACACTATATCAAATATATCATACTTGAATTTACCCTCTCCACTGCTCTCTTTGATTCCCTCCTCCCCTGATGCCTGGAACAGTTTCAACATGTATCATTTTGCATTTACATACATTATTTACACTATATTCATCCTCTTACCCCTTTCCCCACCACCCCAGCTCCCCCCAATGCCCACCCCCAACCATCTAGTTAGAACCTGTTCTCCCCTCCTGTTCTCTGATTTTGTAGAAGAAAAAAACACAAAAGATAATAAGAAAAACATGGTGTTTTGCTAGTTTGAGATAAAGATAGCTATACTGGGAGATTCCTTGTGTTGTTTCCATGCCTATGTGTATTATAATCCAAACTGGTTCATCTCTACCAGTCCTACTCCTTAGTCTCCTTCCCATAGTGGCCTCGGCCAGTTTAACATTACTATACTCATTCCTATACAATGTGGATATCAACCACATTCAAGTTTTTGGTTTCCTTCCCTTGCCCTATCTCTCCTGTGTGCAGTCTCCCCTTAGTCTGACCCATGTCTGTTTTCCCTAGTTCTTAATGCTAGTCTTCTTTAATCCAAGCATTTCCAGTCCAGGGTGCTTGATTGTTTAAAAATCACATGTGCTTTAATCCAGGTTGGTTTTTTTTTTCCTTTTATAACCAAAAATAACAATGCAAACTACAGCATCTGTATTATACACATTATTATTAGGATTCTTAAATTATGTAAATCTCTAACTCCACACACAAAAGGGATTTATATCACATTCTATTTATAAAGTTAGGAAGATTTCTCTCACCAGAGCCTTAACTCTTAAATTTTCCAGGTGCTTTTTTTGAAGAACTAGCAAAAATAAAATAAAATAAAATAAAAAACCTAAGGAATAAGGGGAAACGACTGTGTTTTCTTAGTGAAGATCTCCTGTCATCTAGCTAACCAGCTGTACCTTGTCTAACAGTCATTTAAGGGTAGTTGTACTTAACACAGCCATATTGATTGAAGTTAGGATCATTGTATTTTTATCCCAAAAGTATATTTCAGAGCCCACCTTTAACAAATTCATCTCATAGTTGTCCTAAAAATTCTTTTCCAATGGAGTTAAATGCTCTCTTCTTTCTTCTCTATCTGCCTCTGCTAGGAAGTAAGAAGTTTTGGGGCTCTTTGAAATTCTAGAGTGTTTTAAGGCTGTAGTGTTCAAACTGTTTTTATTTTCCCTTTATGTTAGGATTTGGATGTAAGTATCCCACCAAAGGCTCATGATTTGAAGGCTTGGTCTCCAATGTTCAGAGGTGGAGCCATTGAGATCAGGAGAGTTGTTGCCCATCAGTGAGTTAATCCATTGATGAGTTCATGGGCTTTTAGAAGGTGGGGTTAACTGGAGGAAGTATGTCACTGCACCATGTCTTTGAAGGGTAAATCTTGTCCCTGCCCCCTTTCTAACTGACTCTGTGCCTCCTGGCCACCATAAAGTGTGTAGTTTTGCTCTGCCTTGCCACAGGTCCAAATGACCATGGACTGAAACATCTGAAACTAAGGGCCAAAATAAACTTTTTGTCCTTTTAAGTTGAGTTGCTAGGTATTTTTGTCACAGCAACAAAACCCTAACACAACATACATGCACATATATGTGCCTGTCAAAGAGAAGCAAACATTTTTAGAAATGATTCTTTGAGATGCACTGTGGTATTAAATATTTCCTTTTTTTCTTCTAGTTCTGATTATGACCCACTGCTTAACACAGTGAAACTCTTAACAGATTTAAAGTTTCCGTAGGTCACAGAGAATCCCCAGGGATGGCTATATATTTGCTATCCCCCAGTCTGTTTACCGTGACACCCTTTTAAATGTCTGGGTATGATCTGGCTTTCTGGTTGCATCAGAAGGGTCCAAGAGTTGCTTAACTTCCAGGTGCTAGAATTATTGCCCTCATGCTGTAAAGAAAAAGCGAAAGAATTCCTGGCTTAATAATATCTACCATGAGGTTTTTTTTTTTTTTTTACATAAAACCAGAATTTATTGAAAACAGATATATTTCACTATCTCTGATTAGAACAAATCACCATTACTCAGGAAAACAATATGTATAAAACTCTCAGGAAAAGGAGAATAAAAACTCAAGCCTGTACAGGATTGAATTAACAATACAGAATATAACAAAGAGCCATAAATGAGAAAACTATGTACCCATAAGCCTGGGATAGCAGTTTCCAAATTCTACTTCCCAAATATCATTCTTTGAGCTGGAGCACAAGGACTTCACTGCTGACTCTGCATAACTAACCTCTACCTAGGGCACAGTCTAGACAAGTGGAATGAAGTCACCAGACAAGTCACACTTGCCCTCCCAATGATCCCCAAAGGAGAGCAGTGCTCTCTGCAGAGCCTACAGACCTGGCAGGGACCACTGGACCACAGACAGTTTAGCAACAGTTACTCTGTGGCCAGTCGCCTAAGACCTTATACTACTCTGAGCCCTATGCCTCCCTCATCCAATTCCCATTAACTAGAAAGGTAGAGTTGAAAGATACGGAAGCTGCCTCCAAACCAATTTTTGGTCTTTGATAAACACAAAATACTGTTCCACAGTCAGCTTGGCAAGAACTACTGATCACATCAAGTGAAAGATTCTAAGGCCCCATTTAGAACCCCTATAGGAGGAGGAGGAGGAAGAGAGGACACATGTCTGTGCTGCTGCTGTGGTCCCTGCTGCCCCTGTCCTGCTCTGCTGTCTTCTCCCTTGTGGGTCCGTATGCTGCTGCAGATTTGGGCAAGATGGCTGGAGAGCTTCTTATTATTTCCTAAGGTCTCTGGATCCAGCTGTGCAATATCCATCCTCTGCAAATCACTGGCCAGGAACTGCATGCTCGCTCTGCCGCCCACTGGCACGGTGAGGGAGATCTTTTTGCTGTCAGCAAGAGGGCTGCCATTGATGGAGATGTTATAAATTTGCTCTCTGGCTGCTGGAGTACGGCAGGCCTGAGGTCTTGAAGACTCTGGAGTCAAACCGTGGTGTCAGGCCTGGGGTTGGTTTCACCATAGACAATTTAAGTCTACCTACAGCTGGGATCACAGTGTCATCATGCCTTAACCTTTTGTTTTTGCGTTTTGCTTGTATGGACTGAGTTCTCTTCCTGGATGGAGGACACCTCTTGACTCTTGAAGTCAAGAAAACTCTATTGTTTTCTTCTTCTTCCTCTATCATTTCATCCACTTGTATTACCTTTCATCTTTTGGAAGATTTCAGAGGCGTCTGAATAGCTTCTGCTGTTAATTTGTTTATTTCTGTGATATCCACATCAGCTGTTGCTGCCTCTTCCTGAGCCTCTTTGTTTCCTCCAAGGACGAAGTAGTCGAGCCAGTTCATCTCACGCAGCGCCTTGGGAAGCCATAGGATCTCTATGTTGTACAGGTTTTCCACCTGCTTGAGGAGGTTCTGCCTGTCAGACTCAATTTGCTTGATTCGTACTTGTACTTCACGGTCAAAGTCCTTAAGAAAGGAGGCGAGTACCATGCTGTTTTTATTATTATTGCTTTGTAATATAGTTTGAAGTCAGGTATCATGATACCTCCAGCATTGTTCTTTTGACTGAGTATTGCCTTGGCTATTCATGGCCTCTTGTGTTTCTATATAAATTTAACAGTAGATTTTTCAGTGTCTTTAATGAATGTCATCAGAATTTTGATGGGAATTGAATTAAACATGTAGATTACTTTTGGGAGT
This sequence comes from Castor canadensis, assembly GCF_047511655.1. NCBI lineage: Eukaryota > Metazoa > Chordata > Mammalia > Rodentia > Castoridae > Castor > Castor canadensis. The sequence continues at coordinate 88,236,909 of NC_133396.1, read as the reverse complement.
ATAGATATTTTTACTATGTTGATTCTACCAATCCATGAGCATGGGAGATCTCTCCACTTTCTATAGTCTTCCTCAATCTCGTTCTTCAGAAGTGTATAGTTTTCCTTGTAGAGGTCATTCACATCTTTTGTTAGGTTTACACCTAGGTATTTGATTTTTTTGAACCTATTGTAAATGGAATTGTTTTCATATATTCTTTTTCAGGTTGTTCATTATTAGTGTATAGAAATGGTAATGATTTTTCAATGTTGATTTTATATCCTGCTACCTTGCTGTAGCTATTGATGGTGTCTAGGAGCTTCTGAGTAGAGTTTTTTGGGTCTTTAAGGTATAGGATCATGTTGTCTGCAAATAGGCTCATCAAAAGAAATGGTCTCTAAACTGAAGAGAACACCCACAGAGTGGGAGAAAATATTTGCCAGCTACACATCAGACAAAGGACTGATAACCAGAATATATAGGAAACTTAAAAAACTAAATTCTCCCAAAACTAATGAACCAATAAAGAAATGGGCAAGTGAACTAAACAGAACTTTCTCAAAAGAAGAAATTCACATGGCCAAAAAACACATGAAAAAATGCTCATCATCTCTAGCAATAAAGGAAATGCAATTTAAAACCACACTAAGATTCTACCTCACCCCTGTTAGAATAGCCATCATGAGCAACACCACCACCAACAGGTGTTGGCGAGGATGCCGGGCAAAAAGGAACCCTCTTACACTGTTGGTGGGAATGTAAACTAGTACAACCACTCTGGAAAAAAATTTGGAGGCTACTTAAAAAGCTAAACATTGATCTACCATTTGATCCAGGAATACCACTCCTGGGGATATACCCAAAAGACTGTGACACAGGTTACTCCCGAGGCACCTGCACACCCATGTTTATTGCAGCACTATTTACAATAGCCAAGTTATGGAAACAGCCAAGATGCCCCACCATTGACGAATGGATCAAGAAAATGTGGTATCTATACACAATGGAATTTTATGCAGCCATGAAGAAGAATGAACTGTTATCATTCGCTGGTAAATGGATGGAATTGGAGAACATCATTCTGAGTGAGGTTAGCCTGGCCCAGAAGACCAAACATTGTATATTCTCCCTCATATGCGGACATTAGATCAAGGGCAAACACAACAAGGGAAATGAGCTTTGATCACAAGATAAAAGCGAGTGCACGCAAGGGAGATATGAGGATAGGTAAGACACCTAAAAAATTAGCTAGCATTTGTTGCCCTTAACACAGAGAAACAAAAGCAGATACCTTAAAAGCAACTGAGGCCAATAGGAGAAAGGGACCAGGAACTAGAGAAAAGGTTAGATCAAAAAGAATTAACCTAGAAGGTAACACACACGCACAAGAAATTAATGTGAGTCAACTGCCTGTATAGTTATCCTTATCTCAACTAGCAAAAACCCATGTTCCTTCCTATTATTGCTTATATTCTCTCTTCAACAAAATTAGAGATAAGGGCAAAATAGTTTCTGCTAGGTATCGAGGGGGTGAGGGGGAGAGGTAGGGGGCGGAGTGAGTTGTTAGGGAGGGGGTAGAGGCAGCGGGGAGAAATGATCCAAGCATTGTGTGCACATATGAGTAATAAAAAAATAAAAATTAAAAAAAAAAAAAGAAAGGCAAGCTTCTGGCTCCGTAAGGAGTTGGTCTTGGCCACCTGACTGGTATGCTTCCTAGGAGCCATGGTGCTTTGGGTGGAGCTGCGGACCCAAAGTAAGGACGGAGAAGAGCCTCACAGGTCCAGCTGAGAAACAGCTGTACCATGAGTTGAATACTTACTATGTGTCAACCATTGTGATTAGCAAAGATAAGCTTAAAATTTTTTTTAAATTAAAATTAGCATCATCATTTTGCTGCAGAGGAAACAAAGCTTAGATGCAAACATTAAGTAATATGTTTAATAATATATAATATATAGGTAACTTTAAAGCCATTTTTTTCACTACTATGCTTTCTTTAAAAAGTGTTCCATAATGAAGGTTCATTTTTAGTGTTCTTCTTAATTGTGCCTAAAGAAGATTAAGAGACTGGAAGGAAACAGAGTTCCCAGATGGACTTGGATACCCTAGCCTTTACATATTCTCACTGCTAAAATGGAGAACTCAGTCTGTGTCAATATAATCAGTTCACTGCCCTCTCAATATAGGATTAAATGAAATTACTTCTGTAATTTTCAGCAGTTTCTAGAGCAAAAGTTATTTCTGATATCTGCATAATCATATAAACCAAATTCAGTAGAAAATATTTAAGACCATGCCCCTGCTTGTACTTTTTATTGGTGTTTCTCTATTAGCCCAGGGTGATAGGATAAACTCTTGTTACTATGTCCCATATAGAACATGTCTAAGAAATTTCACTTTATAGGGTCAACCACTCTCTAAGAAACCTTGGGATCTCAGAGGACTAATAGGAGAAGCAAAATCTAAACTTGTATTGTCCAATATAGGAGACACTAACCTCATGTATTAAGCAGTTAAAATGTGGCAAGTCAGAATTAATAAGCTGTAAATGCAAAAAATTTCCAACCAGGTTTCAAAAGTTTATTGTGAAATAGAGAATACAAAGTACTTGAAGAACTGTAGTATTGATTTTAGGTTGAGGAAATATTTCAGGTGCAAAATATTAAATAAGATGTTATTAAAATTCATTTCTGCTAGCCCTGGTGATTCATACCTGTAATGCCTCTGCTTGGCGAGTTGAGGCAAGAGGATAACACATTTGAGGCCAGCCTGGGCTATTGTGAGACCTTGCCTGAAAAAAAAAAAATTTCTCCTTTTCCTTTTTAATATAGCTATAAGAAGTTTTAAACTAGTACCTGTGGCTTGCATTATATTTCTTTTGCACAGTATTGTTGAGTCCAGCCCTGAGGTAGGTCATAAAGCCCTGAATCTTGGGCGCTAAGCCCCCTTCTGTGGTTGGTTGATCGCAGGGAAAAAGACAAATATTGCTAGCAAAAATTATCTCAGTAGGAGTTGTCCACTATGTGTGGAGCAGATGTAAGTGTAACAAAGAAGTTTCACTTAAAATTCTGTGTTTTAAAATATAAAATGTGAGAAAAACATCACATTTTATAGTTTACAACTTAAGAGACTAATAATTTGTTCCAATAGTCACCATTATAGTCCAGTGCCCGCTAGTTTATAAAATTACAATAAAAATTTAAAACTCTTCAGAAAAATAAGTAATAATGTATAAGTGTGGATGCTAACCTAACATTTATTTATTTTTAATTAAAATTAGTTATTGAAAATATACAATGGATAGGTTATTTTTCCTGAATTGGCTGTATATAAAGGTTGCTTTTCCACAGTCTTGTCAATCTACTAATTCTTTTGAGTTGTTCTCTAATACTTCTTCACATAAATATTTGCAATGCAAATACCAGAGAAATAAATATCCTTTGATAAAAATCTCAAGTGTAGTTTTATGTCATTATTCTAATTTTGAAGCTACTTTCTTTTTTGGCTAGAAAAAATTTTTCAGATGTTTATTGATTGCTCTTTATTTGGCATTAGATTAGAAGACAATGTTTATGAAGTAAACATTCTCAGCATCTTTCTCATTTGTTCACTGAGAAGAATCTTTGCTCCCTGCCTTCTTGTCTTTGGGGACCTCAGACCATTCTGCTATATCTTAATTTGATCTTGTTTTCTAGGTCATCAATTCAGTTTTTCTGTGCCTCACAGTCTTACTAATGATGATGTCTCTCCATTGCTATCTAGATGTCCTCATTTTCCTCCTTAGTCTTTTAGATCAGATCTTTCAGATTCTACTTATAGATTATCTGTAGCTTTTTTTCAATTAAGTAAATTTAATATAACTTGCTTACAAGTCAAATGTGATTAGTTTAATATCAAATATGGTACCTTTCAGACCAAAATTTCTGAAAGCAACTTAAATAAGATTAAAACCATGTCTGAAGGTACTCAGGAATTGCTTTTCCCAACACTGTAATATTAGTAATCTGGGCAGGACTACCAGATTTAGGAAATAAAAATATAGGATGTCCACTTAAAATTTCATTTCAGATAATCAACTACTAATTTTTAAATATAAGTATTTCTCATGTAATGTTTTACCTGGTCACCCTAAAGCTGGGCAAAACACAGGCTTTTTTTTTCTTTTATTATTCTTATGTGCATACAAGGCTTGGTTCATTTCTCCCCCCTGCCCCCACCCCCTCCCTTACCACCCACTCCGCCCCCTCCCTCTCCCCCCCACCCCCTCATTACCCAGCAGAAACTATTTTGTCCTTATTTCTAATTTTGTTGTAAAGAGAGTATAAGCAATAATAGGAAGGAACAAGCGTTTTTGCTGGTTGAGATAAGGATAGCTATACAGGGCATTGACTCACATTGATTTCCTGTGCGTGGAACACAGAGGCTTTTAATCCTTATGGCATGGTAAGACTTTAAAACAATTAAAGCCCATATTTTAGTTGAACATATTGGGTAGAATTTTTTTTTAATATTTTCTAATTCTATTTTATTTATTCATTTTGTCAGTATTGGGGTTTGCCTCATGTTTGCTAGGTAGATGCTCTTCCAGTTGAACCATACCCCTTTCTCTATATTTCTTCATAAGGACTGTTTCTTGTAGTAGTTGCGCAGTGAAATCCTTCGATAAAATATAAACAAAGGCTAACAAGTGAAGAATTCTTCTGCTCATGAAGTATCATTGTGCCCTCTCCTCACGTCATTCTTTTCCCCGTTTTACTTTGCCAAAGTTTACTTGATTCTCTCTTCATTGATGTTGAAGTATCTACTCTTAAAGTACAGAGCCAAACTACACTTTTGCTCCCGTCTCCATTCTCTCCCTCACTTTCTGGGGTTGTAGACATTCCCCTAGTGGCAGAAGCAGAGGTTTCCTTTTGGTTGATCTTGAAGATCACAATGCTGCATCTTTATTCTTCAGCTCCCGTTCTTCTTCCTCCCCATGGCTCTCATATTTGCTGCATTTGTGAAAGGTTCTCTAGATCATGCCATCCTGGTTTTGTTTGAGGACTTCATCATTTACATTATGATCTTGAGCGTATCAGATTCATAATTGGCATTTGAAAATAATAGCTTGGAAGATTGTTGTTTACATTGGCGACTTAGGTAAATTGCAGCACTTTGCCATCTTTATAAAGCATTTTGGTTGAAGCTGAGTTGAATGTGGATTTAAGTGAAAGGTGTGTTTCATAAATCTGTATAAAGGCTTCTTAGACCTGTCTTTCCTTTATATAGAGAAGTTATCATTGTGAATTGAGGAAGCATGAGTTGCTCCAAAGTTATGGCCAAGTAAAATAGGATTTTACTGGCAAAGTAGGATTTTGAACAAAGAGACCATTTGTTTTGTGTGAGTGGAAATGATGTGAATCATGACATTGATTGTGGTAGTGGTCCTCCTCCTGCTCCCCCCTCCTTCCCTCCCTCTCTCTTATTTTCTTTCCTTTTTTTGGCAGGGCTAGAGATTAAACCCAAGTCCTGGTGCATGTGATAATTTCAAACATACATACAATGTGCTTTGAACAAATTGACCCCTCTATTACATCTTTTTAAATTGTGTGTGTGTGTGTGTTATTGGAGATTGAACCCAGGACCTCACACGTGTTAAGTAAGTATTTTACCACTAAGCTAAGTCCCCAGACCTATCTATCTTTTTTAATACTTTTCATATAAAATGAAGTAAAACTCAATGAGAACACCTGAAACAGCTTTTTGGCTATTTTGGGAGAATCTATTTTGTTAGGATTTCCAATTTCTATTTTAAGTTAAAGATCAATTTTACTTTTTCCATAGTTTATATCATATGTATAAATTATTTTCATATGTCATTCTTAGTATTCAAAATAAGGATGCTTTGGTATGCATTTTGCTAGGAAATTTGGGAATAGATGCTTACCCTGCCTTATTTTGATTTATAATTCAGCACTCATTTGCTACTTGGTAAAGACCTACAAAAGTCTCAGACACCAGGCAAACAAAAATAAATAAGAACTTAAGGTGGCAATTAAGAGAGAGTATTCAGACATAGATACCAGTTAATTAAATGGCAGAGTGGAAGTTCAGAGGACCAATTATTTAAGGGAGAAAAAGGAGAGAAGAGACTTCCAGAATAAACCTTTATATGTCAGCTAAGAAATGAGAGTAGAAGCTCACTATAATGAAGATTGAGAATAAAAAGGACACTTGATTATGTGGGGGATTCTGAATTGAATTTTTTGCTTAAATTTTTAATGTTGAATGAGAAGTCTGTTTGACTGGTAACTCCCCAGTAACAGTTTGTGAACATTTGCTGGTGGCTGCATAGTGCTTGTTGAAAATACAGATTGTTTACAAGTATGTAGAAATTTTGGTAGATTAAGTCTACATAGTATCTGGGGATATGTGTTCTGAATAGTTTTTCAAGTGATATTGATAATAAGTAAGTTTGCCATCTACTTTGATAAAGATCCAGGAGAACAAAGTTAGATGATAATTGAAGTCATAAAAATGGATGTGACTTCCTAGAGAAAGCATGGAAAGTGAGCAAAGCTTAAGGCTAAGGATGCAGCATGGTGGTGAAATATGGAGTAAGAAGAGAAAACAGCAAAGAAAGTAAAAAAGAATGAACTTTGGGAGTTAGGATGTCTATTTACCTAAATCTTCTAAGTCTTAAAATAATTATCCTCATTTCAAAATTTTATAGATTTCTATTTGTGATTTGGTTTTATTCAAAAAAATTCAATTGTGTTCTATATCAAAAAGATTCCTTCTATTTCCAGAGGAGTAATAGTCATAAAGTGTTGGAAGACACATAAATTGATTTTCTTGAAAATGAAGAAATACAGTATTTGAAAAGAAAATTGTAATATTAACCAGAAATTGTAAAACAAAAACTGCCCCATTCATTGTATACTTATTAAATGGATTTAGATATTTAATTTATCAAAATGGTCATTGTAATTAAAGACCAGAACTATTCTCAGGAACAAACACTTAGTTTCTTAACCATTCCTATGCTGTTTTTCTTACTAATATTATGATCAGTGCATCTTCTGCTTGTAGGTGACTGAAAACTTACGTTAATGGGAGCACATGATGTTTTAAAAAAGAACAAAATGGCAACTATATGTCAGTTGACATGGCATAAAAGTCAGTTGCCTGCTTCAAAACCCATCTTCCAGGGTCAAATGAGGATTTTTTTGAATAGAGTACATTATTGGAATTTATTTAGGCATGAAGTTATATTCAGTTTTTTTCTTTAAATGGATGAATGAGAATGGAATATACTGACTTTGAGATTCCAGGTGATCCTTTATACAAGATCATTTCAGTTATGTGTTCTGCTTTTCATGTAGCATTCTGTATTTCATGGAGTAGATGTAAATTTTCAGCAACTCAGTGAGTAAGTGGCCAAATGGTTAATAGTAGTTCTAGTACATTTAATCATTGATGTTCTAACATTAAAGATAGTTTTTTAAAAGTCACTGAAATTAGCATGATCCTAGGAAAGTATTTCATTGTGAATATTACTTGTCAGACAGGAAAAGATACATAACGATACATATCTCTGAATAGAGAAAATTTTTGTGGTGAGAATACCATAGTGAGCTCTTCAAATGAAGGCCAGGTGGGGTGGCTCTGCCTGTAATACTAACTACTCAGGAGGCAGAAATTGGGAGGACTGCTGTTTAAGGCCAACCCAGGCCAAAAGCAAGACCCTATCTCAAAAATAACCAGAGTAAAAAGGTTGGGATCATGGCTCAAATGGTAGAGTGCCTGCCTGCCAAGTGTGAGGCCCGAGTTTAACCCCCAGTGCTGGTAAAGGGGAAAAAAATGATGATGCTAGACATGGTGGAGAATACCTATAATCCCAGCACTTGGGAACTTAAAGAAGAAGTAGGATTTGTGTTTGAGGCCAGCCTGGACTATGTAGTAAGACTTTGTCTCAAAAAATAAAGAAAATTGTTGATGACCAATTTGTGAGAGTCTAACCAATGGAAATGTTAGAGGAAGAACAGAGTCCATGCAAAACTGCTCTCACCTTTGACACCAGTTGTTAACTCAAGAGGTTGTCAAAATCACCATCCAGATCATAATTCACTACCAGCATGCACAGAACCCAGAAAGAGCTGTCATACTCATAGTTAATGTTTATGACAGTTAAATGAAACAGATTAAAACCAGCCAAGGGAAGAAGCATAAAAGGCAAGAATCCAAGAAATGTATGACACATGAAACTTCCTTTGTACTCTCCCTGTGGAGTCATGAACATTACTTTTCTGATATCAGTGTGTAATAGTATATGTGGAATACTGACAGCTAAGGAAACTCACCCAAGCTTTGTAGCCCAGAGTTTTTATTGGTGCATAATCACATAATTCCAGTGTAATTGACCCTGAGTCTCCAACCTCTTCATAGAATGAGTATTGCATGGCCCAAAGTCTCCATCATAAGTCATTATGACTGCCCAGTGGCCACAATTTCTAGTCTGACATTCCACAGGCACACAATCACTCTGTAATAGCCAATGGCAAGGGCTAGACTTCTTTTTGGATAATGTTAATTCTTCACCACACACCAGTATTTTTGTTTTTTCTTTCAGATAGTATAAGTAGACGAGGCCAAACTAGAACAGTGGCTCACAAAACTGAGACTACGCAGATGATGTTAGATGAAATGACTCATTGCCCACAGAATTAGGTTAAAATGTTTTTTATTCAAGATAACTTTTCCATACTCTGGATCCCATTCTATAAATTCCCTTCTGCAGTCAATTAGAGTAATGTCTGCTGAGAATGTCAAGTGTCCTCCTGCTTTGGAGCCTCTGCTCGTACTGCACTTGCTGTCAGTGTGTTCTCTCACAGTCTTTCCATCCTACCTATACTGCCTAGCCTAGCTCAGCCCAGTCCTCTTTTCTGTGGAAGGCCACTTTTACCATTTGATCCTTTTGCAATCACTTTTTCCACTGACTTCCTGTAGTTAACATTGCCTATAGATTTATTTGTCCATTTGCATGTTTTCCTTCCATTGTTATTTATACCTATATCTTGTCTTTACAAATAGATATTAAGCCCCTTGCAATTTAGAACCAATACCTTTTTCTCCCTCTCTTTTATTTCTTTTTTCATCATATGCCCCTTTGATCCCCAGATCCTATTGCAATGTCTTCTTACACATAATGAATGTTAAGTAAGTGTTTGAATGATAAGTTTTCATATATTCATGTACAACTAGGAGTAGTTTATCCAAATATGAATTAAGGTATTTTGTAAAATTATGGGTTGTAAAATTATCTAACATATAATTCTCTAAGTTTTTGAGGTAATATAATCCAGGAAAGTACTGAAATAAGTTTTGGCAATTCTTTGAAGACATCTGTAATTACAAAGGTCAGCAAAATGCTAGAAAATATCAAAAGAAGTATTGCCATCCCTCCCATGTCAGGACCTTTGCACATCTTTTCCCTGACTACAGTACTCTTTCTCTAAATACTTGTACTTTCACCCAGTGAGGCAAAACCACACTACCTAAAACATTAGCCTTCTCTTTACTGTCTCTTTAGCTTGTTTATTTTTTTTGATACTTTTCAATAATTTCTTTTTAGTAAACTAAATTTGTTTACTTAAAGACTGTTTCTCCTTTTATAAGAATATATTCTTCAAAAGGGCAGAGACTTTGTCTTGCTAACATTCATATAGAATAAAGCCTGATTTTTAGTAATTGCTAAGAAAAATATTTGTTGAATACATGAATGAATTCATACTCTACAGTAAATACAATTTTTTTAATTTTAGATTTTTATGTTTCTTTATAGGGGTATATTGTAGCATTTACAAAGGTTCTTACAATGTCTCAAATATACTATACTTGAATTCACCCCCTCCACTGCTCTCTTTCATTCCCTCTCCCCTGATTCCTGGAACAGTTTCAAGGTATCATTTTTGAATTTACACATGTGTATACATTATTTGCATTATATTCATCCTCCTACCCCTTTCCCCACCACCTCCCATCCATGCCAACACCCCCCGTGGGGAGTGGGGGAGGCAGAATCTGTTCCATCCTACTGTTGTCAGATTTTGTAGAAGAAAAAACATAAAAGATAAAAAGAGAAACATGGTGTTCTTGCTAGTTTGAGATAAAGATAGCAACACAGGGAAATTCCTTGTGTTTCCATGCATATATGTATTACAACCCCAAATGGTTCTACCAGTCTTCTTCACTTCTCCCCAGTCCCCTTCCCATGGTGGCCCCAGCCAGTTTAAGATTTCTATATTCATTCCTGTACAGTGAGCACCTCAACCACATTCAAGTTTTTGGTTTCCTTCCCTTGTCCTATCCCTACCGTATGTGGTCTCCCCTTAGTGTGACCTGTGTCCCATAATATTGCTGCATTTGTTTTAGGTCTATAATCTGCATTTGAGGGGAAACATGCGGCTCTTGTCCTTCTGAACCTAACTTCACTTAAGATGATGTTCTCCAGTTCCATTCATTTACCTATGAATGACAAAATTTTCTTCTTTGTGGCTGAGTAAAATTCCATTGTGTATTATACCACATTTTCTTAATTCATTCACCAGCAGTGGGGCATTTTGGCTGTTCCCATAGCTTGGCTATTGTGAATAGTGCTCAATAAGCATGGGTGTGCAGGTGCCTTTGTTATAACTTGACTCACAATCCTTCAGGTATATCCCTAGGAGTGGTATTACTGGATCATATGGCAGATCTATTTTTAGTTTTTTTAAGAAGACTTCATACTTAGAAAACTTATTTAAGTTTTAAATAAGATGTAATTGAGCTTGAAGAATTTCAAAGAGAAGAATCTAAAGGTAGGTAGGCATGGTAGTTCACATCTGTAATCCCAGCTATTCAGGAGGCAGAAATAGGAGAATTAGGAATTCAGAGCCTACCAAACAAAATAAAAATAAAAGGGCTGAAGGCATAGCTCAAGTGGTAGAGTGCTTTAAAGTGCAAGGCTCTGAGTTCAATTCCCAGTACTGGTGGGAAAAAAAGAAAGGATTTTTCTAAGTGATTGAGAGGAAGAAAGCTTTCTAACACTATTAAAAGTCATTCTGTTTGTAAAAACAATGACTGGATGTACACATGATCAAAACTGCAAAATAATTTTTAGGTTAAATAGGTATGTTTATCAAATCCTGGGTTTGCCAGAGAGACATTCCTTATAATTTTTTGGAAAAGTTCAAAGTATGTTTTTCTTATATAGTGGATAATACATATGGAACTACGTCTTCATTTTTAATGCATTTCAAAATATCTAAAGGACTAATTTGTTAAAAAAATTTTGATAATTTAAGAAATAATGCAAAATTTAAAAATTAAATTTGGAAAATATCAGCATGGGGTTCATTTATTATTCTCCATTCTAATAGAAGTTTGTTGTCTTTTGATATGAATTGCAAGATTATTGTGTGCCCCATTTGCAGCTTTCTTTTGCCTAAAGGAGCAGTCAGTATCTCTGTTGGAAATAATGCGTATCTCATTAAATGTGGTGTGTGTGTATATATATATATATATTTGATAGGTGTATCTAGAATCTAAAAGTAATCCCAGATATTTGTCAGAGACAGCTTGAACTCTTACCTATATTCTATAAGATCTATGGGAAATCCAGGCTGTGTCCACACTCTGCAATGCTTTCTAGTTTTCTAGTCCCAAAAGGACTATTCACATGCTTCCACTCCCATCCCAGCACTTCCTTCAAGAGTGAAGTACCCATCACAAATATTGACTAATCTATTTGTACCTTCCTCCTCTCTCCTCTATCCCTCTGCCTTTAGTTCTTATGATTCCTTTGCTTTTTCTTTTCACTTAAGGGTAGAATATAACTTATATTTTGATCTTTATTTCTTCATTTTTTAAATGTATTTCAAAGTGTTTAAAGGGCTAATTTGTTTAAAAATAATTTGATAATTTAAGGCTTTGATTCTGACGCACTTGCAACATGTGTGTGCAGTGCCTGGGAACAGCTTGCCCATAATATGATTTCGTTGAGGTTTATTTCTTTGCCTCCATATTCCCCATGTACATTAACACTTCTCCCCTTATTTAAGTAATAATAGTTGGCAGTGATCCAACCTTTTTTATTACTCTTTCTACCTCATAATTTTAGTAGCACATTTGAAACTAGAATGCACTTTAATATTTTCTCCTTTCATCTCTGACTCTTCAGAGTTTTGGCAAACATAAAGGTGAAGAAATGAGACTCACTCCTGCAAACCCATCTGCTTTCAGGGACATGTAAGCAGTCCAGTTTGTGATGTCTTACCATCCAACATAGAACCAAAGGAGGATCCTGGGGAGTAAGAATAAAAAGCATATTCTAAGGTCAAAACTTTTTTTAGCTCTGAATCTACTGACTGTGGCTAAGGATGGTCTACATTGGCATTTTCAATGGCTCTAACAGATTGGCAAGGTACTTATAAACTTGAATTGACTTTGCAGTAGATATAAAGTGAACATCTTGTTTATGCTTTGGGTCCATTGACAGGAATTAGTAAGAAAAGATGATGTTAATAGTTTTTAAAATATGGCAAATCAGGGTACATAGAGATGTTTGTTTGTCAGCATATTACTTTTATACTTCTGTTGCTGCTAAGGTCACATGTGAAAATAGTCATCCTCACTAAAATACCTTTCTAGTTCTTGATAGTCCAGAAATTGTTTCATAAGAAATAATAGGCTGTGGTTTTCCAAATCTGTCTTCCTAATACTTGTTGACACTTGGATGTTACATTCATTTCTTTTTCACAACAATCTATTAAGTGAAGATTCTCTTCTAGTAGGAACTAAGAGAATTACAAACATGTCAGGGTATATAAGTTGCACTAGAAGAACAGCTCAGGAATACATACTTTCGACAGCAAGCTGAATTAAGTTCACTTTAATATAATGAAGAGGTAATCAAGCTTCTTATCATACCTCTTAGAGTCAGTTTTACACTGATCATCAGCAAGTGAATTGTATCTCTGTTGGACCATGATTTTTATCTGCTTAGAGATTGTTGTCTTTTTTTTTTTTTGAGGATATATTTAGTCTTATGACTTAATGGTTTGAAAAGTAAAGAGAATCTTTGAAAGGTAGATTTAGTTTCCTTGTGCTTTTAGGCTCAGGGTTATGTGTAATAAAAGTTTTCAGACTTTATTACAAACCTTTAACTATTTTGTGGTCTAAAGGCAGCTTTTGTGTATGGCCAACCTGACTAAGGTAGGAGAAAGGATGATCTCAAGGACTTTTCCTGTAAGTTACATTCTTCATGGTAATGGTCCAGAGGGAGACATGCAGTTGTGCAACGGTGATTGCTTTGACAAATTGAGGTTCTACCTTCTTCTCATCATTCTCTGTATATATTTATGTAGATCGATCTTTCTCTATAATGTGGGTTATATGAAAAGTTAGGGTCAGAGTACATCAGTTGATAAAAACAGTATTTTTTGTAAATAGTTGCTCACTTTTCCTTTTATTAATAGATTAATAGAAACAAGATTCATTTAGGACATATAGGTCCCATAATAGGTAATTAAGAACAAAGTGTGTATGTATTAATATATCATCATTCTGTAGATTTTAGAATTGGTTTCATGTTTGTAATACCATAAGAAAAACAATTATTATTGAAAGTATATAGGTACTAAAAAATATCTGAAATGTATATTCACCAAAAAGTTTAAATGCTTAAATAATGAGTACTCAATTTATAATAGGCAAAGTGCTAAATCCTTTTCATACATTATTTTATTCTAAATAAAATTATGCATTTGATATTATCCCATTTTTCAGATGAGGCAACTAATGTTTAGCAAGAATAAATAACTTGTCTGAGATTAGATGAGAAAAGTAGAAATAGGATCAATGAGTTTGTCTGATTGCAAAGCCATACCATATTGGACTTTTTTCTTTTTTGGTGGTACTGGGGTTTGAACTAAGGACCTCACACTAGCTAGGCAGGTGCTCTACCACCTGAGCCACTGTGCCAGCCCTTTTATGTGTTGGGTATTTTTGAGATAAGTATTTTGTGAACTATTTGCCTGGGCTGGCTTTGAACCTCGATCCTCCTGATCTCTGCCTCCTGAGTAACTAGGACTACAGTTATGAGCCACTGGTACCCAGCTTGTTTCTTTTCTTTTGATCTTTGGAATCCTAGCAATATACATTAGTGGTGGGAATGTAATTTAAGACAGCCATTATTAAAAATAGCATGGAGAGTCCTCAGAAACTAGAAATAGAACTGTCATGTGATTCAGTAAGTTACCCGTCAATGAATGACTGGATAAGGATGTTGTGATACATACACATGGAATATTATTTGATGAGCAAAAATAAAATCTTGTTATTTGAGGCAGTGTGGGTGAGCCTAGAGGATATTATGTGAATGAAATAAGTCAGGCACAGAAGGATAAATACCACATGTTCTCATTTATATGTAAAAATTATAAAGTGGATCTCAAAGAAGTAGAGAGTAGAGTAATAGTTACCAGAAGTAACTATTACCAGAAGTTGGGAAGGGTGAGAGGTGGGGGAAATCAAGAGAAAATGCTTAATTGGCACAGGGATATATTGGATAGGAGGAATACCTTTTAATATTCTGTAGGACAGTAGGGTAACTGTAGCTGACAGTAGTTAATTATATATTTCAAAATAACCAATAGAGAAGATTTTGAAGTTTCTCAATGCAAAGAAGTGATAAATGTCTGAGATGATATGTCAGTTTCCCTGATCTTATCATTACATATTGTCTTAGTCTGTTCTTTGTTGCTATAACAAAATACTCAAGACTGTGTAATTTCTGCAGAAAGGAGCTTTATTTAGCTCACAATTCTTGACTGTGGTGAGGACTCACAGTGTTGGGAACATGCAAGAGAGAGAGATTATGAACAAGATTGGAAGGCAGAGAGTGGGAGGAGCCAATATTGCTTTTCTATAACAACCCTCTCACAAGACATACCAGGAACCCACAAACACTACATTAATTCTTTTCAACAGCAGTGCCTTCCAATGACTTCTAGGACTCACTTCTTTTTTTTTTTTTTTTTTTTCCTTTTTCTTTTTTTATTCATATGTGCATACAAGGCTTGGTTCATTTCTCCCCCCTGCCCCCACCCCCTCCCTTACCACCCACTCCACCCCCTCCCGCTCCCCCCGTCAATACCCAGCAGAAACTATTTTGCCCTTATCTCTAATTTTGTTGTAGAGAGAGTATAAGCAATAATAGGAAGGAACAAGGGGTTTTGCTGGTTGAGATAAGGATAGCTATACAGGGCATTGACTCACATTGATTTCCTGTGCGTGGGTGTTACCTTCTAGGTTAATTCTTTTTGATCTAACCTTTTCTCTAGTTCCTGGTCCCCTTTTCCTATTGGCCTCAGTTGCTTTAAGGTATCTGCTTTAGTTTCTCTGCATTAAGGGCAACAAATGCTAGCTAGTTTTTTAGGTGTCTTACCTATCCTCACCCCTCCCTTGTGTGCTCTCGCTTTTATCATGTGCTCATAGTCCAATCCCCTTGTTGTGTTTGCCCTTGATCTAATGTCCACATATGAGGGAGAACATGCGATTTTTGGTCTTTTGAGCCAGGCTAACCTCACTCAGAATGATGTTCTCCAATTCCATCCATTTACCAGTGAATGATAACATTTCGTTCTTCTTCATGGCTGCATAAAATTCCATTGTGTATAGATACCACATTTTCTTAATCCATTCGTCAGTGCTGGGGCATCTTGGCTGTTTCCATAACTTGGCTATTGTGAATAGTGCCGCAATAAACATGGATGTGCAGGTGCCTCTGGAGTAACAGTCTTTTGGGTATATCCCCAAGAGTGGTATTGCTGGATCAAATGGTAGATCGATGTCCAGCTTTTTAAGTAGCGTAGGACTCACTTCTTAATGATTTCACCACCTCCCAATATCACCACACTGAGGACCAAGCTTCCAACACATAAACAGGGGATACACTCAAATCACATCCAAACCATAGCACATATGAATATGTACACTTATTGTGTCATTTAAAGTTATATACATAGTTAGCAATAGAGCAGTCTATTTGAGGCCCTATTTTGGAGAAACTTTTTAAAAAATATCCTCAGAAAGGAAAAGTTAGTGATTTTATTTTCCTTTGATTTGGTTCCTTTATTTCTTTAAACAAGGAAGATCATGTATACATAGAAAAAATTATACCCAGTGTTATGCAAATTTACTTTTTAGAAATTTTTGCCCCAGTTCTCTTTTTCTGAATCAGACTATGGTGCCATTTAAACACAGCTTGATGTTCCATGTGAAGCTGTTTCTTGGGCATATATATCTAGTGTTCACTCACTCTTAACATCCTGCAAAGTGCAAAAGGGTTATTCTGTGGCCACAGCACAGGTGTTTCTCCCTGAGATAGCTCACCATGGCAGTAGTAATACTTTACTGGTCATCTTTTCAAGTAGTTTGTAAGTGGATACCATCACTGCATGGTGAGAGAATCCCTCTACTGGAACAAACCTGGACAGTGAAAACTTAGGTCTGTCTGGTTACCAGATTTTCATATTTAGACTTGACCAATAAAACAAACATAGTGTAGGATTTTTTTCGGGGGGGGGTGTTTTTATTTTTGTAGACCAGGAGATTGAACCCAGGATCACTGGTGCTAAACGCACTCAAATACTAAGGTACACCCCATAGTGTAACAGCCCTGTAGTATATATTTTATGAATTATCTTTATACATATCTTGTTCTAGGCTCCTCACCTTAAAATTTTCTTTATCAAAGCACATTTACCTAGACAAATACAAAATGTCTATGTATCTATCCTTTTATTTAAGCTATTTAAAAATTTTTTTAACGTTCCATTTTTATTTGGCTTTTGTATTCCATTCCTGTAAGCCATCAGAATTTCGTCTACACGGATTTATCACATGTTCAGTGTTTGCTAGCAAATTTGGAACTTTTCAGTTTTCTTCTTCTCTTCCTGTACATGACATAGGATCTAATTACCACCCAGCATGAAGTAGCAGCTGAAATGAAAAGCAGCTAGAGAAGGTACCAGCTTAACTAAGAGTTAATCACAAGCCTGCTTTTTGTGTACTTCTCAGCTACAAAGAGAGGGAAGCAGCATTCATTAAAGTAAATCATATTTCAAACATTTTTTTCTTTCCTGATTTTATACTGAAAGAGGTGATTTATTTTGTTTTTGTGGAAGCAAGCCATTAAATAATAATTGTAATTTGCAATTAGTAGTCTGTGATACTTCTTTGAATTGTGCAAGGTATTTTCATCATCAGGAATGCTCAGATTAGTCCTATCCTATTTTCTTGACATTTAAATACACAGAACACAAACATTCCCAGGAGTAAAATGAAATCAAATTAATAATTAATACTTTTTAATAAGGCTTGGAATTTTACTCATTTTTGAGTTTTTGGTTCCAAAATCTTTCTTTAAAAATCTCTTAAGTTGTGGCTCAAGTGGTAGCTACCTGTCTAGCAAGCACCAGGCCTTGAGTTCAAAAAGACAGACAGAAAGAAAAAAGATCTCTTTAAGTTTATGCTTAAAGCATATGTCATTAAAACACAGTAGCTTGTAGGCTTTTGTTTTGTGAAGTGAATAGTTGGGTAATTAGCCCAGCATGAGGATGGGAGAGAAGATTGATAGTGTTTTTACTCTTAAATGAGTTTGGACCAAGTTTTCATATATCAGATTGTTAAAGATTTAAAAAATTAGAAAATATGTGATATTGGGCAGAGGTGAATAAACGTGTTCTCTGTCACTACTGAAAATGCATATACCCTGAAAATACATATAGACTTAGCAGTTCTACCTCTAGGAATTTCTCCTTGAACACATGCAAGATATATGTATAAAAATGTTTCTTATAATATTGCTTATAAGTAGAAAAATGCAAATAAATGGTCATTAATATGATACTATTAAATAAGTTTTGATAAATCTATATTCAGATGTACCTCATTCTTTTTAATAACAGCTTCTAAAAGGAATAAAATACACTTGCATGTCTTAATAAGGAACATTCTGTAACTTATCCTGTTAAATGAAAGGAACAGATAGTTTGCTTCTGTGCAACGTGTATATACAAATTTTCTCCCTCTCTGCCCTGCCATGTAAACATGTATACATGCACATACATCTGTAGGTATACATATGCATATCACTTTTATATAAGGATGTAAAAGAAGATAGCACTTCTCTCTGGGGAATAGAGGATCGTGGGTCTGGGGTAAAAGGAAGGGTTTTTAGGCACAATTTTTTGTGCTATTTGAATTTTTGCCATGTTTGTGTTATTTTTTCATAATTGAAAGAAGGTTTACAATAATTAATTAAGTCTGCTTCTTTTTTCTTTTTAGGACTCAGCCCAGGAGAGTGTTATTACTCGAGATATTCATCGTACATTTCCTGCACATGATTACTTCAAAGATACTGGAGGAGATGGTCAGGAATCGCTCTACAAAATCTGCAAGGTAGTGTTCTCACCTTTACTTTTTCTAACTTATTTTATAGGAGCCCAATTTAAAGATTTTTTTCAGATTTTCTTTCTATATTCATGTCTTATTTGCATTATACTATATTCTCTGCTTTATACCAGATCTGGTAAACTACCAGATCCTCAATACTGAGCCTGGATGGTGACCTTTTTTGCTGCTTGTTCCAGCCTCACTTTGCCTCTCCTAACAGGAAAAGAACAGAAGGTCCTCGCAGACATGTTATAATGTCTGAGTCCCAGATGACTACTCTTTTGACAAGATATGTGGCAATTGTCTCACTTTTTTAACAATAGGCAGATGTGAGAATCAGTGTAGGCCCTGTTGTTGAATACTGGCAGGTTTATTGATATACTCAGATATGTCACAGTATACATCTTTGTGCAGTTCTTACATCTCAATTTGAACCTTTCTTCTCCCTCATTTTTAGCAGGCCTAGAAAAAAACTGCTTCCTGATTTGCAGTGAATGTGCTGTGCTTAGAGACCAAAGATTCTGTCTTTGTCAGTGGAAAATAGCCAACAAGTTATTAATTTCTCAAGGTTAAAACAGAAATGCAGGAACAAAGTATGGTAGATGTATTCAAAGTGTTTTCACAGTGTGTTAATAAATAGTAAATTACACAAAAACCAGAGCAGAATGTGGAGAAAAGGAAACAGCATGGCTATTTGTAAGCTACATAATCAGTCCTTGGATAATCAAATTTAACCATTTTAAAGAGCAGCAAAGATTTGCCAGTAGGTATTTCATTTTATATTTACTGTCAAAAAAAAAAAAAAGAAAGAAAGAAAATCCCACTCACAAGCACTTGCCTACATACGCTAGCCAAGTACAGTTGATTAATTTTGCAAATGGCACCATGTTCATTGAAAGCCTTCATGTACATTGGTGGTTTTGTCCTCTTCCCACTCCTCTATATTTTTTATCTTCTTTCTCTCTCATTTTTTTTGTTTAATGGTTTCAGAGTATTATAGATATACAATGATCAGAAATCTATTTTGGGGATGCTGGAGAGGTAGCTCAATGGTAGAGTGCTTTGTTTAGCATGCACAAGGCTTGGATATGATCTTCAGCACTGTAAAAAAGAAAAACTATTTGTAATGATATTATTTAGACCTAGAAACTCATAAATAACTGAAAATCTGAGCGTATACCAGTCTGTGGAAGATGATACATCTTGTCATTTAAAAAATACTAAGGCAAGTATGGTTGTGCACACCTGTAATCCCAGTTATTCAGGAAGCAGAAATAAGAGAATCATGGTTCAAAAGTTATGAGAACCTATTTCATGGAAAAAAGCTAAGAATCCAGACATGGTAGTGCATGCCTGTGCTCCAGTTTCTCAGGAGCAGAGATAGGAGTATCGTAGTCTGAGTCCAGCCCAGGGAAAAGTTCAAGGCCCTGTCTAAAAAGCAAACTAGAAAAGCAAAAGAACTGGTAATGTTGCTCAAGTGGTAGAGTGCTTGCCTAACAAGTGTGGGAGACTCTGAGTTCAACCCCCAGAAAAAAGAAAAGAGGGAGGGAGGGATTGAAGGAAAGAGAGAGGAAGGGAAGGAGGGAGGGAAGGAAGGAAGGATGGGAGGAAGGAAGGAAGGAAGGAAGGAAGGAAGAAAGGAAGGGAAAAAAATCAAACTATTGGACACCATATTACTAAAATTTTTTTCTTTTCTTTTTTTTTTTTTTGTGGTACTGGGGCTTGAACTCAGGGCCTTCATCTTGAGCCACCCCACCAGCCCTTTTTGTGATGGGTATTTTTGAGAAAGGGTCTTGCAAACTATTTGGACAGGCTGGCTTTGAACCACAGTCCTCTTGATTGCTGCCTCCTGAGTAGTTAGGATTAGACGTAAGCCACTGGTGCCTGTTTTTGGAATTCTACAGGCTAATTAACTTTGGTTTATGTTTATATATATTTATATATATATATATATATATAGAGAGAGAGAGAGAGAGAGAGTGTGTTATAAAGTATATGAGTTATAGTTACATAGTTCCTAAGTTTATTAAGAAGGATTTGGCTTTTGGCATTTGTAACAGCATTTTCTCCCCTAGCATTTAGTATATGTTCAGCTAATCAGTGACTCTTAATTTTTCTTTGATCAATACTATTTTTTTTGTATGATTAAAAAAGATGGTTCTGTGTTTTTATAGCCTCTTATTATTTGGTTCCATTTTAATAAGAATAGTACATACATTATTACATAATTTTTAGAGTTGAACTGTCTGAAATGCTACTAAACTCAAAGATGAAAGTTAAATGATTAGCACCTTTACATAGTTGGTATCCTTTGCTTTGGTGTTAACAGATAATCGACCTTGAATTCATTAGAAAATAGTACATTCACACACTTCACTTAGCCATTTTAGAAGTTCTTTCTGAGTGAAGAACATTATAAAATATAGATCTAAGTTACTTCAATATTGGCAAGTAGCTTAAATTGCACTAAAATTTAAGAATATGTAGAAAAGAAAGAAAAGCGAATTCAGGATAGTAAATAAAAGTTGTTAAGGCTTTATATATATATATATGTAAGTTTTACAGTAATTTCTGATAACGTAGGTGATGTATTTATCAGCATTTGCTGGGGTCCTATTGTGTAGAGCACTTGGTTTTTGATTGATCCCATGCCTTCTACTCTTGATCTGTTCTTACTTAGCAGTCTGGTGCTCATGAGAGGAAAATTTAGTTGTTGGTATAACTCAAAAATAGTATTGCATAATTATAACTAATATAGGACAAAATATTCCTCTCAAGATTCTCTAGCTACTTCCCTTTGCTTTTTTAATCCAGTCTGAACCACAGTCTTTTCATTTTATGATTCTCATCCTGCAGGCCAGTAAGTTATTTATGTGTAAATTAAAGGCCACTGAATGTCATATACCTTCTCTAACATTTTTATTCATAGAGTAATATCTAGCATGATGCCTCACATTCATCAATATGCCTTTGAGTTTCCTTTCTAAGTACCCTGAACAGAACCAAATAAACACTAATGATATCTTGGTCTTACGTTAGCCACTTTGTCATATTATCTGTAAATAAGGATAGTTGCTTTTTCTTTACCAATTCTTAGTCTTTTTCTTGTCTTATTGCACTGACCACAAGTTTCAGTGTAGTGTTAAAATGAAGCAATCAATGAGAGTGGAAATCCTTGTATTTATAGTTTAAAGGAAATGCATTTAATGATTTACCATTAAGAATAGTGTATCTTTATCACATCAACAGCACAATTATAGACCTTTTTAAAAAATACAGTACCTTCCATATATTATAATAATTTCACATTGGCAAAATACTTTCACATGTATTTCCTCATTTATTTCTGACAATTCCTCAATCAATAGAGCCTGTGCCAGAGTTATAATTATGCTGTGCTTTTTAAATTGAGCAGAAATTACTAGGAGAATTTCAATTACAGTAAATTTAGAAGTCAACCATGGTTTTAAGGATACAACAGTCTGACTTTGTAGTTGAAGCTTTTTGTGACTGTAGTGAAACAAGAAATGATCTGAACTGTCAGATTAGAGGAAGACTATTAAAAATTGTCAAGTTTTAATGACCCTGTCAATTCCAGTTTCGTCTCTTAATACCTTTTTCAGAGTAGGAGGAAATCGAAATGGTTCAAAGCATCTTCTGTTGTCATAAATTTATATGAGAAGAGTTGAGATGAAAGTATAATAATATAATTCATAGGTTTCTGTAATTGACAGTTTTCTACAAATGAAAACATTTAGTCCTTTCCTCCTTCCCTCACTGTTTTTCCTGTTAGTTAGTTCAATACCATATTTTATTTTATTTTTTTTTTTTGTTTATGCTACAAATATTTATTGAGTTCTTACTATCCCAGGCAAGGCCTTAAGAATAAAGCAGAGAACAAAACTGACACATTCCCAGCTCTCAGGAAGTTCTGGTTCTAGTCAGGGGAAACAAACAAGTAGCTAGAGTACAAATAAGTAAAAAATATAATTTCTAACAGTGGTACATGCTAGGAAGACAAGCAGGCAGCATAATATTACAGAAAGTTGTGTTGTGAAAAGGGGCTGCTTTCCATCAGGTGAGGCCTTCTGAGGAGATGACATTTGAACTAAAATCACAAAGTGAGGCAGATCAGGCCAGATGATGCCCGAGAGACCTATTGAAGGTCCCAGGACCTGAAAAGAGTTCTTTCCTCAGCATCCTTTGGGCTCTTCTTTTCCCTGTTTACCATGTTCACTGATGCCTGTGAGTTATGTCAGAGACAAGACAGATTTATTTAATGCTCTTGAGGTGCATTACAGTGTCTTGGGAACTGTCCCCTCAACTTGAGTATATACAGACAGCCCAAATGGAAAAGGGCCTACCCAAGGACCAACTTGATTTTACCTTTTGTCTTACAATAGTTCCTTTTTCTTTTTTTTTTTTTTTTTTTTTTTCATTTTTCTTTTATTATTCATATGTGCTCAATACCATATTTTAAAAGAGTGTCCTTGGGAGATGGCAGGATATTTTACCACCCCAAGTATCTTTACCACTTTTCTAGTTTACATATGATATAACATATATTTCAAGCTATGAGGTGGCTAGATACCATTTAAAGGACTGAGCATTAGGATATCTGTTTCTGATTTTGATTCTTGATCTAAGACTTTTTAGATTTCCTCCTTGGTAATGGTGTGGAGTCTCATAAGATTGTTTCAGTTCTACTTTACTGATTCTAATCGTTTCTTAGCTGTTTTTCTTCTAAAGTATAATAGATACATACAGAATTTAACAGTTAGGCCTGCACCAGTTATTAGCTCTGATCTTAATACCAAAACTGTAAAGCTCTAACTGGAAGACTTTCCCTGGCTTTCTGTTAATGTGTTTGGATCTGCCACATCAAATGGAGTTCAGGTAGTGATTTACTTTTGGATATATATCGCTTAATAAGATGTGAGAGCAGTCAGTGGTAGTCATCAGCTAAAATATTATTTACAACAATAACAAATTAAAGTGACTTCTGGCATACAATTTAATTTGTGCATATTGCTTTTTCTAATTTTCTGATTAACACAAGTGCTTTCTGAAAAAGAGGCTGCTGCTGTGCATTTAATGGGAGAGACTGAATATATTACAGAGACTGAATATATTCACGTGGATTAATAATTTGATAGTAAAATAATTTGTAGGAAGACACAAATAAACTTAACCCCTGCCTTATCAAATACTTTCATTAAAACAAAATTGGATTTGTTATAAAAACTATAGCATTTAAGATATTACTTTGATACTAATAATGAAGCTGTTGTATAGTTTTAAAGAATACAAACTATCACTGATTATTAACATGAAATATTTTATTATTTATATTGTTTTTTAGACTTTGGGCATTTTTATGGCTATGAAAATGAATTATTTTTCACTGAGTAGATAGTATTTTAATGGAATTTTCTAACTGTTGAACTACTTGACTTTTCTCAGTGTTAGAAGGATGGTATTTAAACAGCAAGTGAATCTTACAGTATCAGCATCATAAGTGAAAGTCAGAAAGCTATAAACTATTTTTTATCAAACTAAATACTAAAATGCAACAAGAAATGACCTGTATTCCCTGTATATATAAATGTCCCTGTAGAATGTAATAAAGAGAAGGGCACCAGTAGGTCTTCACCAGAATACTTGTCTTAGACAAGGTAAGTTTTAGTTACTTTTTTCCTGCGACAGCTAATGCAATATTACTGGGAAGATAGACCAAGGACGTGCTTAGAGGCCTGACAAAATTAGTTTATCTTTGATGATTTCACCCAAAGTTTTATAATAAAAATTCTGGAAAGAAATTATTTTAATTTCAGTGTTTATGTAAATTTTTATTCCAAATGATTATTTGAACCTCTTATGGGGGATTACCACCATTATTTCTGTAGTGCTTAGGACCTTTAAAGGTTTAATAAGACTAGGGATTTCTAATAATAATGAATATCATGCTTACACACTTTGTCTTTATTATAGCCAATTATAAGAAGAGTATTTTTATTTTTGAATTTATTTATTTTTTATTTTTGAATTAAAGTTCTCAAATTCATAAAGGATAGTTTCCTTAAGATCACTCTTATACCTGCCATCAGTTTAAAAAAAACTCTTATCACAGTGTAATGTGTAATATACATATAAAAAAGTACACAGGTACTCGGGGTGCATAACTCGTGAATTTTTTCCCAGTGAATCCTTCTGTGAATGCACATGAGATGAGATACAGAATTTTATTTTATTTTATTTTCCTTTATTGTTGTGATGGGTGGGGGTACATTGTGGCATTTACACAGGTTCTTACAATGTATCAAATATATCATACATGAATTCACCTCTTTAACCACTCTCCTTCATCTTCCTCTTCCTCCCCTGCCCCCCTGATTCCTGGAGTAGTTTCAACAGGTATCATTTTTGCATTTACTAATGTGTACATATTTTATTGCACTGTATTTCTTCTACCACCTTTTTCCAACACCTCCCTGCTCCCACTGGTGCCAGCCCTCCCCTCTGAACAGGATTTGTTCTGCCCTCCTCCAATTTTGTAGGAGAAAAAAGAGAAAAGGTAAAACAAAAAACATGACATTTTAGCTTGAGATAAAGGTGGCTATACAGGGAGTTTCCTTGTGATACTTCCATGTATGAATGTGTTATAACCCCAATTGATTTATCTCCTCTTATTTTCTTCATTCTACCTTTGTCATGGTAGTTTCAGTCAGTTTAAGATTTCTGTATTCATACTTGTATAGTGGATATATCAACCCTATTCAAGTTCTTAGTTTCCATAGCCCTCTTGTGCATGACCTCCCCTTAGTGTGACCAGGGTTTCATAATATTGCTGCATTTGTTTTAGGTCTGTATTCCACAAACGGGAGAGAACATAGGTTTTTTGACCTTCTGAGCCTGGCTAACTTCACTTAAGATGATGTTCTCCAATTCCATCTATTTACCTGCAAATGACAAAATTTCATTCTTTTTTGTGGCTGAGTAAAATTCCTTTGTATATAAGTATCACATTTTCTTAATCCATTCTTAGTAGTGGGGCATCTTGGCTGTTTCTATAGCTGAGCTATTGTGAATAATGCTGCAATAAACATGGGTGCGCAGGTGCCTTTGGAGTAACCTGAGTCACATTCCTTTGAGTATATTCCTAGGAGTGGTATTACTAGATCATATGGCTGGTCTATTTTTAGTTTTTTAAGGATCCTCCATCCTATTTTCCATAGTGGTTGTACTAGCTTACATTCCTAACAGCAGTGTATGAGGGTTCCTTTTTCCTCACATCCTCATCAACAATTGTTATTGTTTGTGTTCTTGATGGTAGCCATTCTAACAGGAGTAAGATGGAATCTTATTGTGGTTTTGATTTGCATTTCCTTTATAGCCAGGGATGGTGAACATTTTTCATGTGTTTTTTTAGCCATTTGGACTTTGTCCTTTGAAAAGGCTCTGTTCAGTTCATTTGCCCATTTCTTCATTGGATCATTAATTTGGGGGGAGTTTAGTTTTTTCAGCTTCCAAGGTACAGAATTGTAATAGCACCCCAGAAGTCTCACTTCATTTTCTCTGCTGTTCATTACCTCCCGCAAGATGTAGCCACCATTCTGATACCTATTATCATGTTTACACTGCCTCTTTCTGAATTTTAAATGGACTCAGACAATATGAACTTCATTGTGTAAGATCATGAGATTCATCTGTGTTGACTGAATTCATCCATTTTATTGCAGATAGCAGTAGTGTATTATTTTCATTGTTACATAATGTTCTACTATATGAATGTACCATAATTTAGTGTCCATTTTGATCTATTCTTGGTAGGTTACTTGGGTTGTTTGCAGTTTTTAAAGGTTGTGAATAATATTGCTAGGTACGTTCTTATATTAATGTTTCAGTACACACACATATATGCATTTCTGTTAGCCGTATATTTAGGAACCATATTTCTGGGTCCAAGGATACACACATGTTCAGCTTCAGTAGATATTGCCTCATACATTTTGGAAGTTTTCCATTTCCATTAGCAGATGTGTAAGATTCCAGTTACTCCATATTATCACCAACACTTGGTAAATGTTAAGTTTTCACTATTGCAGTGGCTTCAGTGGTACCTTATGTGGTCTCAGGTGCATCTCCCTCATGACTGCTAAGGATGACACCTTTTACATGTTTGTTGACCCTTATGAGATCCTTTTTTATGACAAAACTATTTGTCTTTTGCTCATTTTCACAATTGAGTTTTCTCTTATTAATTTGTAAGAGGTTTTTCTATGTTCTGGGTATGAATCCTTCCTACAGTATATCTGTTCCAATGTTTTTCTCTATGGCTTGCCTTTTTATTCTTTTAACGGGAAGCTATTAATTGTAAAGAGGTCCAATTTCTTAATCTTTTATTTTTTTTTCCTCGGTATTGGGGTTTGAACTCAGGGCCTAGACCTTGAGCTGTTCCATCAGCCCTTTTTTGTGATGGGTTTTTTCAAGATAGGGTCTCACAAACTATTTGCCCAGGCTGACTTTGAATCATGATCCTCCTGAACTCTGCTTCCTGAGTAGCTAGGATTAC
The DNA here is from genome assembly GCF_047511655.1 of Castor canadensis. Lineage (NCBI taxonomy): Eukaryota > Metazoa > Chordata > Mammalia > Rodentia > Castoridae > Castor > Castor canadensis. The sequence continues at coordinate 88,209,881 of NC_133396.1, read as the reverse complement.
AGGTATGAGTCACTGGCACCTGGATCTTTTCTTTTCTTTTTGATGGTACTGTGGTTTGAACTCATGGCCCTGCTCTTGCTAGGCAGGCACTCTACCACTTGAGCCATGTTACCAATTGTTTCTCTTATTTTTTCAGATAGAGTCTTTTGTTTTTGCCTAGGTCCAACCTCAGACCATGCTCCTTCTATACTTATGGCCTCCTACATTAGCTGGGATCACAGGTGTGTGCCACCATACCCAGCTTATTGATTGAGATAATAGGGTATTATCACTAACTTTTTGCCCTAGCTCCCCCTGAACCACAGTCTTCCCATTCTCTGCCTCCCAAGTAGTTGGGATTATAGGCATGAGCCATTATTTCCCTGCCTAGTCTTTTCTTTTATGTTTAATGTTTTTGTACCATATTTAAGAAATATTAGCCTAACATAGTCATGAAAGTATCCTGACATAGTACAGAAATTTTATTCTTTTGCTTTTTACGTTGAGAGCTATGATACATCCACAATTGATTTAATTTGTAAGGTAGAAGTCAAAGTTCATTTTTCTCCATAGGTTCATTCAGTTGATCCAGTCTTACTTTTAAATAACTACTTTCCCCACTGAATTGCTACATCATCTTTATCATAAATAAGGTCCATGTATATGTGCCTCTGTTTATAGACCACTGGTCAGTGTATCTATCTTTGTATCGGTGCTGTACTAGTACAATTGTAGCTTTATGTCAGGTACTAGTAAGTTGATTATTTGGTAGTATTAGGCCTCCAATTTTGTTCTGCTTCAAAATTGCTTTTGCTAGCTTGGCCCTGCATATTTCCATGTTTTAGAGTCAGCTTTTCAGTTTTTAAGGAAAAAAAAAATACTTCCAAGGTGTTGATTGGGATTACACTGAATAAGCAGTTGGTCAATTTTATTAGGGTTTTTTTTTTTCCCCAAAGAACCAACTTTGGCTCTTTGACTTCATATATTATATATATTTGTTTCTGAATTTCATTAATGTATCTGCTCTTATTTGCTTCCTTTATTTCCTTTGAGTCTAATTTTTCTTTTTCTTTTTTTTTTGCTAGTTTTTAAAGACAGATGTTTAACTCAATGATACTTGAGCCTTTCTTACGTCCTAATAAAAACATCAAAGACTATAGATTGCTCCTAGATACTACTTTAAGTACCTCTTTCCAAGCATCTTTCATTTTCCTGAGCTGACACTCTAATTTTTTTAATCAGCATAGTTGATACATAATTTACATATAATAAACTGTATCTATTTTAAGCATACAGTTTGATAATTACTGACAAATGTGTGCACTTGTGCACTCGCAATCATAATGTCAAACATTTGTCACTACAAAAAGTTCTTTCGTGATCCTTCAGTCACTCTCACTGCTTATGCTTGTCTGTAATCCACTACTTATCTTCTATCACTGTAGATGTTTACATTTTCTAGAATTTAATGTAAATGTGTCATGCAGTATATATTCTCTTGTCTGTGGCTTGTTTCATGTAGCACATACTTTTTAAAATTTATCCTTGTTGAATATTTAATTAGTGTGTTTTTAGAATTTTGGAGTGATATTCTATAGTACTCTCATCAGTTTCAATAAGCCATGTTGAAATATTTTAAGGTTAATCTCTTATAAAGTCTGATATCTGATCAACCTATAAATTATTTCTCTTGTCTCTTAATTTTTATTTGTTCATATTCTCTCATGCTTGATTTTTTTTTTTTAAGTTTAGCAAGGATTTATGTAGCAAAACAAGATAAAATATGTCCTGGGTACATTTGTACCTTCTGAGGTGGGAGATTCCAGCTTGAACCCTTACCTAGACATGTGGTCAGGTTACCCAGCAATCCTTAATCATTTTTCTAAGTTCCCAAGCTTGGAGACAATGGGTTTTGGGAGGGGTGTGGTCTGTTTCCCCAAACACGGAGTCAGGGGGCCTAGAATGAGTCTTACTATTACTTAAAACATGGAAACAGTGGGTATAACACTTAGGGCATTACTTTTTGTATAAGGAATTACCTTCTTTTCTCTGTGTTACTCATCTAGGGAGATTGCAACTCACTTAGCATCTAAAAGTGGTGAGGGTAATGAAAGTAGTACTTGCTGCTGTTAGGGACTTTTTCAGCTTTACTTCCTGCTAAAAATGTTTTCATTTTCTGAATCTGGCTTTTGAAATTTTAAAAATTATTTCTAATTTCTCTGTTGCTTCATCCTACCTCTCTTGCCTCATTTTCCTCCTAAATGACTTTGGTCCCTTTTAATTTTAAATGGGGTTTCCCAGGGATTAAAAATCCCTTTTATGGCTGCTTCTTGCCCAGAAAGGGCATTGACCCTGCCTAGCAAAGGAAAACCAAGAGGTGATGCGGTAAATTCAGTTGGTGGGCTGCCAGGAACAGGATCAGACAACACCAGGAGTATATCTGTGATTAGTTACTAGAGTTCATTATTAAGTTTAATTCTGTCCTTTAGTTGATATCCTAGCATATCAAAATACTGTTCAGGTTGCTTTATAAGAAGTTGTACTTCTGTAGAATGTTACCAGAGAATAGTTATGAAGTTTTATAAGGAAAGTACAAAATAAAACCAACTAAAGTAAATATTTAAAGAAATTAACTTTTTAAACAGATAAGTACTTATTAGAATAGTTATCCATGAGTTTGATTATAAATGCTTTCTAGAAGAATCCAAACTGTGGATGACAAGACCTAACAGTTGGGCACTGGTGGCTCACTCCCTATCTCCTTGGGAGGCTGAGATCTGGAGGATCACGGTTCCAGGCCAGCCTGGGCAAATACTTCTCAAGACCCTTATCTCCAAAATAATCAGAGCAAAATGGATTAAAGGTGTGACTCAAGAGGTAGAGCACTTGGTTTGCAAACATGGGTTGGACTTCAAATCCCAGTCCCATCAAACAAACAAACAAACAAACAAACAAACAAACAAAAGGCTTAGAACAGCCATGGTTAGAATATTTGAAAAATGTTTAGTATTTGACAAAACAATGTAGTTATTTCTATTGTATACACCTTTTTTTTTAAGGATAATTATGGTTGATAGCCTTATTGCATGACCATCAAACTCTCCTTATTATCCTCAGTGTAAAGAATACAGGCTATATATTATATACAGATATAACCTGTATTTATAAATTCCCATTTAATTTTGTATTTTAAGAGTAAGTGAATAAGATTTAAGTAAAGTAATAACCTACTTATTTGCAAATATACCTTCTAGGTCCTTTTAATTATTAGAGTGGCGCTGCTTGAAGTACAGTGTTTGGACATGTCTAATTATCTTCACTTTTAAAGATGATACTTATGATACAGTTAGAAGCACATGAATACAAGCTTTCAAAAGGCCTAGAGTATTATTGCCTACAATAAAGTATTATCACACACACAAAAAAAAGCTAGCACCACTAACAACTTAATTTGAAGAACACCAGCTTTGGTATTTTTCTGAACTTTGTATTCTAGAAGTCTTAAATACTTGGGGAAGGTAAATGCATTTAACATTCAAATAAGTAATCAATGATTAGCATTGTAGCGATATAAAAATCCTTTATATATTAATTTAACTTTTACCTTTGGAATTAAATTAAAATTCTCTGGCTAGGTAGGATAATAGGTGTATAGCACTGATGAAAATAAAACATTAGTCTTCTTACAAGTGTAGGAGACAGTGTAGTGACCACAAATAGACTTACTTCCTGATGTACAAGCAAATCTCACATATAGAATAATGCTCATTTAGTCAAGAAAAATGGATGTAAGCCAGGTTTTAAATCATCCCTGATTATTTTTAATATAATGATAGACCTCATACATGAAAAATTCTAAAGGCTCTGGATGATGTTATTTTTTGCCAAAATAGACTCAGGGTTTTTTTTGTTTGTTTGTTTTGTTTTGTTTTTCTGGCATGAATATGGAGTATGACAGATCCCTTTAACCTTTAACCCCCTTTTCTCTGAGGTGCTAGGGGTTAAATCTAGGGCCTTGTATGCTAAGTATATACTTACCACTGAGTTACATACCCTAACCCCATCCGTTGACCCATTTTTGATCCTTTTAGGATCTCAACTAAAAGCTTGAGATATTTACTAGAGACTCTCCAATTCCTGAAATGTTTGCTTTATTTTAATCAACATTCTTGCTAACTGGTTTTCCCAAAAGTTCCCCTTCTGAAAGATGTCATTTAGTTCCAGCAAGTAAATAGAAGTGATCAGTTTTTCATAATGGTTTCCTCAGATTTTTTAGTATACAAGTTGTAAATTAATAGTTCCAATTTTCTATAGGAAAAAAGAATATGTATGGTTCTCTTTTCTACAATAGGATATAGAAGGTGACAGATTTGCATACTGATAAATCTTAATTCTCAGAGTAACAATTTTATTTCATTTTCTTCCTTTAAATCATTCTAAATTATCCATTTTAGAAGAATTGTTGGAGGACAATTTTGCTGTGAACAAGGCAAGGATGTGCTTTGTTGCCAGAGACAGTTTTTTCTATAATTATTCAGAACAGTAAGTATGTGTACCAGTACATACGAATACACACACACACACACACACACACACACACACGAATCTTTTTTTTTATTGTTTTATTATTCATATGTGCATACAAGGCTTGGGTCATTTCTCCCCCCTGCCCCCACCCACTCCCTTACCACCCACTCCGCCCCCTCCCTCTTCCCCCTCCCTCTTCCCCCTACCCCTTCAATACCTGGCAGAAACTATTTTGTCCTTATCTCTAATTTTGTTGAAAGAGAATATAAGCAATAGTAGGAAGGAACAAGGGTTTTTGCTGGTTGAGATAAGGATAGCTATACAGGGAGTTGACTCACATTAATTTCCTGTGCATATGTGTTACCTTCTAGGTTAATTCTTTTTGATCTAACCTTTTCTCTAGTTCCTGGTCCCCTTCTCCTTTTGGCCTCAGTTGCTTTTAAGGTATCTGCTTTTGTTTCTCTGCATTGAGGGCAACAACTGCTAGCTAATTTTTTAGGTGTCTTACCTATCCTCATACCTCCCTTGTGTGTTCTTGCTTTTATCTTGTGATCAAAGTTCAATCCCCTTGTTGCATTTGCCCTTGATCTAATGTCTGCATATGAGGGAGAACATACGATGTTTGGTCTTTTGGGCCAGGCTAACCTCACTCAAAATGATGTTCTCCAATTCCATCCATTTACCAGCAAATGATAACATTTCGTTCTTCTTCATGGCTGCATAAAATTCCATTTTCTTGATCCATTCGTCAGTAGTGGGGCATCTTGGCTGTTTCCATAACTTGACTATTGTGAACAGTGCTGCAATAAACATGGGTGTGCAGGTGCCTCTGGAGTAACCTGTGTCTCAGTCTTTTGGGAATATCCCCAAGAGTGGTATTCCTGGATCAAATGGTAGATCAATGTTTAGCTTTTTAAGTAGCCTCCAAATTTTTTTCCAGAGTGGTTGTACTAGTCTACATTCCCACCAACAGTGTAAGAGGGTTCCTTTTTGCCCCGCATCCTCGCCAACACCTGTTGTTCATGGTGTTGCTAATGATGGCTATTCTAACAGGGGTGAGGTAGAATCTTAGTGTGGTTTTAATTTGCATTTCCTTTATTGCTGGAGTTGGTGAGCATTTTTTCATGTTTTTTGGTCATTAGAATTTCTTCTTCTAAGAAAGTTCTGTTTAGTTCACTTGCCCATTTCTTTATTGGGCAATAAAGTTTTGGAAGAATTTAGTGTTGTTAAGTTCCCTATATATTCTGGTTATCAGTCCTTTGTCTGATGTGTAGCTGGCAAATATTTTCTCCCACTCTGTGGGTGTTTTCTTCAGTTTAGAGACCATTTCTTTTGATGAGCAGAAAGCTGTTTAGTTTTATGAAGCCCCATTTATCTATGCTATCTCCTAGTTGCTGTGCTGCTGGGGTTCCGTTGAGAAAGTTCTTACCTATACCTACTAACTCCAGAGTATTTCCTACTCTTTCTTGTATCAACTTTAGAGTTTGTGGTCTGATATTAAGATCCTTGATCCATTTTGAGTTAATATTGGTATAGGGTGATATACATGGATCCAGTTTCAGTTTTTTGCAGACTGCTAACCAGTTTTTCCAGCAGTTTTTGTTGAAGAGGCTGCTATTTCTCCATCATATATTTTTAGCTCCTTTTTCAAAGACAAGTTGGTTATAGTTGTGTGGCTTCATATCTGGGTCCTCTATTCTGTTTCACTGGTCTTCATGTCTGTTTTTGTGCCAGTACCATGCTGTTTTTATTGTTATTGCTTTGTAATATAGTTTGAAGTCTGGTATTGTGATCCCTCCAGCATTGTTCTTTTGACTGAGTATTGCCTTGACTATTCGTGGCCTCTTGCACACACAGGGATCTTAACAACTCAAAGTTGAAAAACTTTACATATGGTTGTGTGAGTGAATATGGGTGTGTTTAGGAGTTAACTTCCTATTCTGCCTTTGCTTACTTCAAAATCATTTGCTATATTTATTAGTATCACTATAGTCATATAGGAGGGATTATTTTGAGGGTTTTCTGTCCTCTTTTATATATATTAATAGCATAGACTCTCTGTGAGTCAGAACTCAACTGAGAAGGTGTGATCTTACTTTAAAATACAGATTTTCTTCTGAGACTGTAACATTGAAAAGGTCAGGTTAATGAAGCTGGAGTCCTGAAAGAGAATCAGTGATCAGTGATTTGTCATGCTCTTGAGAGTGCCTGAAGAGATTTTAAAAAATTTTTTCCACGTGCATGATCCCAGAAGAGCTTTTCTTGAAATAGCTTTATAGTTTCTGTGGCACATATAGGCTTTCAAGTGAAAGCCTATTTGAAGCCATTACACTATTACTAAAGTACAGAAAAAGGAAGGGTAGGTTATGAAGAAGATAAAAATAGATAAAATTAGAATAAAAGGATAGATGTGAATTGTAAGGGTTTGTTTTATGGTCATTCTTTTAGAAAACGGTGTTACTCTTTGAGGAAGAAAGGAAAGATTTATTTCTAAAACAGAGAGGAAAAGATAAACTGCAAAGAAAAAACACAAGGAATCTTCAAATAAAATGACATTCATGTTTCTTCTTCAATGTATGATTTTTTTCTTACAATTGATACCTATTCCTGTACTAGACTTAAATGCCTAAAATATCCTAGGCAATAAGCTCTTTTTATTCTTGAGTGAATTGTTTATGTTACAGAATTATGGAGATTTATCTCCTGCTTACTAATTGTTAGGTAGTTGGAAATATCTTTATAATGCTTAAGCCTCCTCCTTAAGAAGACCTTTTCCTGCTTTCTCCCCTAGGGAGAATGAATCTAAATTGCCCTCCTCCTCCTTCCCATCTGTCTAAATCTTAGTTGCCCATCTCATGAAGCTTGTTCTACCCACTCTGTCCACAGTGATTTATAGATTAAAATAAAGCTAGAGATCTTATGTGCAAAATGAGCGCTCTAGTTAATAAAATTGTATTGTGTCGTGGAATTTTAAGTAAGTAGATTTTAGGTGCTTTGTCATACACAAAAAGGTAACTGAGATAATAGATTTGTTAATTTACTTCATTGTAGTAATCATTTTGCTATCTATCTTGTTATAAACCTCAGATATATGCAATAAAATTCATTTAATATTACTCTACAAAATTTATATTATTATAAATGGTATTTTGAACAGTATCTGATTAATTTCATCCAAGTTTTTTCTGCATTGTGTTCAATCTTTGAGGGAAAAAGCTGTCTCTGACATTTTCTTTTTTTTTTGTAGTAGTCACATAATACTAGATACACTATGTCAATATAATTAACTCTATGAACTTGACTTGGTGAAACAGTTAATTGAGATCCTTTGAGAAACCCATCACCACTATAGGATTTAAATATGTAAGAAAGAATTAGGGGAAATGCCAGTAAGAGAAAATAGGGAGGAAGATGGGAGAGCCATTAGAACACAATGCAGTTCTATTCCAATGGGAAAAAGAAGGTTAGGCAAAATGTCCTAATGAAGAGTGTACTTCTAAGAAAAATTTGACAGAACCAATGGGAAAACTTCAGCCTACATTAACCTATGAATTCCCTCTTCTTGTAGAAGCCAGCCTGCCTTAATATTAAATTTTAATGTATGTAAACCTAAAAAGAGGCCTTAATTCCTGCTATTTCCTTCCTTTATTAAGTACTTTATATTCATAAAATCTTTTTAGGTTTTCTTTGTTTCATAGAGTTCCTGAGTGGTATTCTCTTCTATTATATCCTTGGGAAAAAAAAATCCAAGAATGGAAACTAAATACTCTGAGTAGTTCTCCATAATCATGTAGCAGTTCACTTGTAACAGGGACATCAAATAATTTTTTAAGGATATGGAGTCTAGTTATTTTACATTTCTTTTTTCTAAAAAAAAATGTCAGTATACTTTTAAATTGTTGCCAAGGGCCTTTTAAAAAATGTTATATGAAAAGAAACTTACATCTAGGCCTTTTGCCAGCTTTGTTAGACAAGACCATTGCTTTGCAGCTGAATATTTGCGAGTACATTTAGCCTTCTACATTTGTCTCTAGTGTTTAGATTATTTCATATCAGTGAATCTATTTTTAGAGTTTATGTTGATACTCTCCTTGTTACCAGTTTATAGGACAAACTTAAAATCTTTTTTAAGCTCAAGTTTTTATTAGATTCAACCATAAAGTGATACTATCAATTGTATATGGGTATATATATATGTATATATATGCATATATTTGCATATATTACATATTTTTAACAATTTCAAACTTAGAGAAAAGTTGCAAACACAGAATTTTGTTTTACTGGCCTATTTTGAGAGAGATTTGCCTACATGATGCCTCGCTGCCCCCAAATACTTTAAGATGTTTTCTTATAAGCAAGGATATTATCCCAGATAAACATAACACAATACCCAAACCAGCAAATTAACATTGAGAAATTGCTACTACCTAAGCCTTAGCTGTAACTCAGGTTTCACTGAGGATCCAAATAATGTCCTTTATAGAAAAAGGATCCACTTCAAAATCACTCATTTCATTTCATTGTCATGGTCTCCTGGATTTCTTTCATTCTGGAATAATTTCTTGCTGTTTCCTTCACTTTTGTGACCTTGATACTTTTGAAGATTATAGGCCACCCATATTTTAGAATGTCCTTCAATTTGGTTTTGTCTGATGTTTTGTGATTAGATTTTTTTTTTTTTTTTTGTGGTACTGAGGTTTGTACTCAGGGCCTTCACCTTGAGCCACTCCACCAGCCCTTGTGAAGGGTTTTTTTGAGATACAGTCTCACGAACTATTTGTTTGGGCTGGCTTCAAACTTCTATCCTCCTGATCTCTGCCTCCCGAGTAGCTAGGATTATAGGCATGAGCCACTGATGCCCAACTTGTCATGATTATATTGAGGTTTGACGTCTTTGGCAGGAGTAGCACAGAAGGAATATCTCCTATTTCCTCCTCTCAAGTAGTATATACTTTCAGTTTTCCCATTATTGATGCTCATAACTTTGATCACGTAAGTAAGGTGTTGTCTGCCAGACTTCTTCAAATGTGAAGTTTTTCTTTTACCCTTTGTAGTCAATAGGTGTTTTGTGTATATGTATTTTGCACTTATATATCTGTCTCATTTTGAATCAGATTTTCAATTTATTCATTCATTTATTATCATATCCATGTGGACTTTTGGATTCTTGTTTTATTCAATGTGTTATAGTCTTTCATTATCATTGTTTATTTTAGTGTTCAGATTGGCTGGTGGGAGGCCTTTCAGCTGGCATCTGTGTGTGTCCTTTTGATATATCCTATCATTCTTTGAATATGGCCTTTCATTATGGCTCAACAAGTTGTCCAAGCTTATTTCTCTGCCCCAGCTCTAGAAATAGCCATGTCTCCAAAGACCCCTGTTCCTTTCATCAAAATGTTAAGAATGTTAATGTGATCAAAATGATCACACCTGCTATCAAAATCTGATCATCTTCCCTGTGATATCATTGCTTGCAAATCACCTTATTGGGCAGAGCTAAGGAATATATGTACATATGTACATTTATGTGCATGCATGAAAACATGCATTTGCATCAGTATTTTTCTTTCTTATTAAAAAACCAATTCACATACCATAAAAATCCACCCCCCTTCTTTTTTTGTGTGGTGGTACTAGGATTTTGAAGTCAAGGCCTCACACTTGCTAGCAGGCACACTACCACCTGAGCCATGTCCCCTGCCCTTTTTTCTTTTTTTATTTTTGGAATAGAGTCTCTCATTTTTGCCCAAGCCTGCCTGGGCCGTGATCTTCCTATTTACACCTCCCTGTAACTGGAATGATATCACCATACCCAGCTTTTATTTTTCAATTTTTCTAACAGTTTTGTTGAGATATAATTTACATTATACAATTAGGCCATTTAAAGTCTACAATTCAGTGTTTTTCAGCATATTCACAAATATATATGACTCATTGCAGTCAATTTAGAGTATTTTCATCACTTTGAAAAGAAACCCTATACCTTTTTGCTAACTTCCCACTATTCTCCTATTGCCACCCTCCCACTGATCTAATTTCTGTCTCTGTATATTTCTCTATTCTGGACATTTCATAGGAATTAAATCATGGAATATGTGGTCTTTTGTGACTGACTTCTTTCACTTAGCATAATGTTTTCAAATTTCATCCATGTTTTGGCAGGTACTTCAATTCTTTTATTAATGAATAACATCCTTTTGTATGTACATAACTGTGTTAGTCAACTTTCCATTATTGTAACAGATATCTGTGGTAAATCAATTTAAGAAGAGAAAATGTTTATTTTAGCTCATATTTTCAGAGGTTTTAGTCTGCTTTGACCTGGGTGAGGAAGTCCACCATGGTGGGAATACTTAGTGAAGGGAGCCACTCAGCACATGGTAGAGTTAAGAAGCAAAGCATGGAAAGAGGTGTGGCCAGGACCCAATCCCCTTCAAGGTAATCTCCAATGACCTATGGCTTCCCACAAGGACCCACCTCTTATAGCCTTCACCGTGGCCCAATAGTACCATGGTGAGGACTAAGCATTTGATATTTGGCTCAGTTAAGGTTCATGTCATCATGCCTAGCTTTTTATTGTTTGAGATGGGTCACACTAACTTTTTGCCTGGGCTGGCCTCCAACTGTGATTCTCCAGATCTCTGCCTCTTGAGTAGCTGGGATTACAGATAGGAGTCACCATGCCCTGGCTTGAAATTCATCCTTTATTGTATAGTCATAGGTTGTATAACCATTACCACTATTTAATTCTAGAATGTTCCCATCAGTCCAAAAAGAATCCCTATACCTCTTAAAAGTCACTTTTCATCACCTTTGCCATCAGCTCCTAGCAATCAGTCTATATTCTATCTCTGAATTTGCCTGATGTTGTTGTTTTGTATAGTAGTGTTTTTGGTTAGTGATTTTGTAAACTAATTTGGTAAAGTCTGTATTTGTCAGATGCAGTCAATGAAATTGCTGCTTGGTGATCAGCTAATGATTGAACAAACATTTCCTTAAATTCCTGGAGCCAGTTTCTCAGTTTTTGCTGAGGGGCTCTGTGGTAGGTTAGGGAATGCCTTCACTTCCTGCTTATGTCAGTGTCAAGGTAAGCGCCAGAAGTGAGAGCTTAGAGCATGCAGGAAACCTGTAGCATAGTCTTCTAGATTATCAGAAATATAGCTGAGGCTTTCAAACTCCTTATGGATAGTTCATTTACAAGATTCTTCTTTCAATAAAGGCTTTTTGGTTAGTGCATTGTTTGCCTCAATTTGTATCCATTGTATCAGACAACCACAAAACTAAACAATTGCTTATAAGTGACAAATGCCCCTGGAGAAAAGGCTTTTCATATCTGATGAGTGTTACAAGTAGAGTTGTTCAGGGAACCACCAGACAAGTCAAATATGTCTTTGACAGTTCTCTGGAAATGAGGCTTAGCAGGAGCTCTAACCCCATTTTACTCCTCTGACAGCTGCCAGACTGTCTGTTGTCACAGCAAATTCAGGACATGAGTTTTCAAGGTTGTTGTGGACCTGAAAGTTGAGGGATGGCACTTTAAGGCAAGTCAAAAAATGCCATACATGTTTCTGTTTTGGATTTTTTGTTGTTGTTTTGTTTTTGCTTCCTTGTGGTGCTTGGAATGGAACCCAGGACTTGAGCATGCTATGCAAGTGGTGTACTACTAAACTATATCCTTGGATCCCTATTCTTATAAAGATTTGGTTGATTTTCTAAAACCAGTCTTGCCCTTGGTAACTTTCCAGAGTTCTGAAAATGTTGATTTGACATTTTTTTCATCATATTCCCTACTCTTAGGAAGGAACAAATTCACAGGGGTCCTTGTTCTGCCTCTTTAATTTTTTTCTGCACTATTAATTTCTATATTTACCTTTATGTGCTGAAAACTTATACATTCATAGCAAGACTTCTAGTTCCATTCCAACACCAGAGGATTAATTTTAGTATTCTTCCTTCCTGTACTTGATTACTGTCAAATTTACATCTGTGACTACAACCTCTCCCTTGAACTTCAAATTTATATATTCAACTATGCATTTGATTTCTCTTTTTCCAAAGGTCTAACAGGTACTTGGAATGTAGCCTATGTAAAACTAAATGTTTGATCTTATAAAACCTCTTCACTCATGGTCTTTTCCATCTTAGTTAATAGTAATTCCATTCTTTTAGTTGCATTGTCCTGAAACATTGGCTCATTCTTGGCGCTTCCTTCCTTTCTTCCTGCTTCCCTCCCTCCCTCCCTCCCTCCCTCCTTCCTTCTTTCTGTCATTTGCAGAACAAGTGGCACGTGGTGCCTACCACTGGGCACAGTAGTCCTAGGAGTAGCCCATTGCATGGTTTACAGTGTCAGGGTTGCAAAGAAAGACGGGACTCACACAGACATTTTACTCACAGAGCAACACTTTACTCACAGAGAAGAGCAAAATCAGCTTCAGTAGTGAGCTTTGGTCAGCCATGGCTAGTTGGTCCTCCATCCCTGGCCACCTGCAACTGATGTAGATGATCTATACCCCATGTTCTTGTTCTATAGATGGAGGATCACATTCCTTCCTCACCAGGAATTGAGCAGAGCTAGAGTTTGAGATGTTTGGCACTCAAAGCCACTAATAAAAACTATTAAATTAATTTTTAAAACATGGTTTAAGGTACTTTATTAACAAGTAACCATTCTGGGTACTCTATTAATTGAGGCTAGTCTGAGATCCTTATAACCATATTGCTTTTATGGGCAAACACCTGCTGAGTTGCAAAGAAAACACTGGTAAATGAACTTTTAGAAAAATTGTTTGTTCATCACCATGAACTACCTAAGTACTGAAGGAATAAGAAAACATGTAATTGATAATGATTGTGATCCTCCTGATCTCAGCTTCCCAAGTAGCTACTGTTGCAGGCATGAGCCACCAGCTCCTGGCCCAAGTTGAAATCTTAACACAAACCATTTGAAAAAATAATTACTAATGAGTAATTTTTTAAATATCTAAATTAAAATTTTTAATTAAGAAATGTATATTCAAATGACTAAAACTTTATAATTTTCAGAAATAAACAGAAGTAACATCATTATGCGTACACTTAGGAAATGTATTACCAGTATTTTTTAGTACCTCAAATACTTCTCTTAGATCTCCCCCTACCAGAGTCAACCTCCCTTCTGAACTAATGTAATCTCTCTGATTAGTTTCTGAATATTTATGTAGTGAATATCAAAGAGAAAAATTTATGTCTTATAGTTAGATTTTATAATCATTCACATGAAGTTGGTTATATATGTCAACAATTAATCATTTCCAGAGATCCAGAAGCCATATATTGACAATGGCAAGAACTTTGGGCTCTAGAGCTGAATTCTCTCAGATTGAATTCTGACTCTGGTACTAGGTAACCTTGAACAAGTTATTTGACCTCTTTTTGTGCCTCAGTTTCTTCATCTATAAGATGGAGATAGTAGTAGTTCTTACCCCATGGGATTGTTTTAAAGATTAAATAAATCAATTCATATAAACACTTAGAACAGTGGGAATCACTTATTACTAAGTAAATATTAGTGGTTATTTAATGGGGGGAGAAATCAGTGTTAAAGAATTCTTTGGAAAGCCACTTGTATCCTTAAGTACTATATTAAATAATCTTTCCTTAAATGTTACCCTCATTTCTTTCAAACCACCAGTGTCTTAAGATTCTTGTCACTTTGAGGCCTTTTCATTTAGCTTATTGTGGCATTACTCTTTCTTTCATATTTCTTTTTGTTTCACAGATAGTGTGAGAACAGATCTCACTTTGTAAATAAGTTTATTACATATGTTTTATACTTAAAACATACTTAGAACTTATTTTGCATGTTTATGTTTCCCTGACACATTCTTACCGGTGCCCAGAATAATCATCCAAATATTGATTTTTTTTTTCAGTTTGTTTTGACCTCATATTGGCTTACTATAGGGAGCAGGTAAAATGGTTTGTCTATCTAGTGAATGGCTAATTGCTTTATATATATGTCAAGTTCCTGTTAAAGTGAGGAGGTCTCAGTTACTGTTGTCTGTTCTTAGCATTTTCTCTTTTCCCTTTCCCTCTAGTGTTCTAAGGAGTCTCTATATTCTTTTGCCAGTGTTGTAGCAATTCTGATTGTGCCCTCTTCTTCAAGATAACAGTACCTTTTCTGCAATGCCTTTCATGCCTTTAACTCCGCCCTCTGCACTATTACCTACTCATTCCCTCTGAGCTTCATATCCCTCAGCACTTCTCTCACCATGAACGTTTTCATTGTGCATACTGATTTCTTCCACAAGACTCTGAGCTGAGGAGTGTGAGCTATCTTTTCATCTTTGTAGCTGTCTTACTGAGCATAATGTTTGACATACAATAGGTGTTCGGTAAGTATTGGCTTGCTGAATAAAGCTATGAAGTACTCTTGGGAACCCAGCCAGAAAAGACAAAGACAGGGTACAGCCACAGATATTTTTCAAACTGTTGTTGTGAAATGTATATATGCTGAAAGAACTGTACAGTGAACATCCATAAACCTGCCACCTAGATTCTACAGTTAACATTTTGTTAATCGTATATCTATCTGCCTTCCTCTCTATTCAGTTAATCAACCAATCTTAATATTTTAAGCCATTTCAAAGTAAATTGCAGCTATCAATATACCTATGCCTAAATACTGCAGCATAATATATTATCTGGAGCTCAGTGTTTGTTAAGTCATTTTTGATAGGTAAAATTTACTCCCAGTAAAATTCACAAATATAAGAAATGCTATTTCATCATTTGATAAATGTGTATGTGTGTAATCCAAGACACAGAAATCTTTTCATATCTTTCCTGTCAATTTCTGACCCTTTGTCAGAGCATTGTCTGGTTTTGATTTTTTCTTAACCATATATAAGTTTGACTTGGTACAGAACTTTATATAAGTGGAATCATAGAGTATGTATATTTTCCCTTCTCTTACTCTCTCTTATCCAATATCCCACTGTCACTTTCTAGCTATGGTCACCCCAATTTGTTCTTTGGTTTTTCAAGTAAGGCTAGAAATTTATATCTAAGTTTTAGCCATTCTAGTTCACTGCAATTGGAGCTTGACCTCTAGCAAAAGCAATAGAAAATGAAATTTTACCCACTGTCATTCCCTTATTCTAAGTGTATTCTTTCCTCTAGTTTCTGCTTGCCTTTATTCAATTCTTTGTTGCTCTCAGGTAGTTTGTCCTGAAACCATTTAAATTTGTCATTAGGGGAAGGTTGGCCCAACAGGAGCGATCCCTCTATCACCAAAGGTAATATCCAGATAGTTTTCAAAAGACAGGCCAGGCAAGCAGCTATTAAAGTGAAAGTTGGGGAAAGGTATGGTGTAAAGAGATGCAAATTTTGAATAGAAGGAGAGGATCCTGTTCAACTCAGAGAAAGATTACACTAAAGCAGACAGTGCTTTGAAGAACTGCAAGAGGAAGAACTTGCTGTAACACTGTGCATCAAAATCCACTAGCCAGTAATGCTGTCAATTTAGTGCATGGTCTCTAAAAAGTTATTTTTGCTTATAACACAAACCCAAAAATAAAACAAGTAGGAAGTAAATTTAATACATTACTGATTTTGTTTAATCAACAGTTTAGGGAATAGGATACAAGGTCACTAAATTCGTTATCTTCTGTCAGATATATCATGAACCTTTATTTTAATTGGACTTCTCTTATAACAGAAATAGACATAAATCCTCATAATTGTTAAATATATTTGTATAAAAAAGGATTAAACATTTCTCAAAATGATATAGGGCTAATGAAACTTGATTGACTTTTGGAGATCCACAGTTTTAAGGAATTCTTAGTTCAGACTTCTTTCATGGGAAAGAGGAAGCTTCGAGAATATATTTGTTACTTTTATAATATGCTCTCTCATCAACATGGAAAAAGAGGTGGCAGAGTACTTTATGATCAGAAATATTCCAAATGAGAATAAGATTAAAACTTTTTCCGTCTTTCCTTTTTTCCTTTCTGTATCCTTTCAACTCCAAATACACACATACATGTAGACACACACATAAAAAAAAAAAACGGAATAAAAGTACAAATTAAGCCATAAGAAATATAACTGTAGAAATCAAAGAAAATTAAGTAAAAGATGCTAATTGACCTTTCAATTTTTTAAATTAAGCAGAGCTCTGAAAATTGGTGATAATGAAGAGAAGTTCCTTTCAAATTCATTAAATAATGATTCTGGTGATCTGATTTTTCTCACATTAGAGGATCATATGATAATACCATCATTAGCAGAAAAAGGTTAAAAGAGACCAAAAGTATCATAATATGATTTTTTGATTGAGTGATTACCTTTTAGTTACTGAAAGACCTGAAAGACTTCACAAAATTAAAATTCATGTAAAATAGATAAATATAAGCACCAAAAAGAATGACTGTTAGGAAGTACCAGAAATGAGCTATTTTCTAGAGTTGAATGATACATTTGATTATTAATTCCTTGCAGTTAAGGCAAAAAGAAAATGATCAGCTATATAATATTTATAAAATTGTTACTATAAACTTTAAAAAAATGATGGCATAAGTTTTTCAGGCACAAAATTAGAGTTTATTGCATAAGGTCCTAGTATGGATTGGATGATTCCAATTTACCATCCAAATTAGGAATCTTTTGAATGAGAAAGTGATGTTATTAATAATTATGCAAGGACAACAAAGATATATGATTATCCTAGGCATGGAAACTTTGGGTAATATGGTGAATAGTGATTTCAGTGTGCCTTTACAAAAGATGCATAGATGCTGCCTAAATGGATTTTTTTCCCCCTGTGGTGTTGGGATTGGACCCAGGGCTTTGGTGTATGCAAGGAAAACACTCTACTACTTATTTTGTAGAAGTCTGAAGGACTGGATATAGAGTATCAAATACTTAATAAAGATAGCTGTGTGAAATAAAGTACTTTCTCATTATTTAACTTACTAAAGGGATAAAATTTAAAGACTCTTGAAATATTTGTCATCAACATATCCAGTCGTGCATTGCAAAAGAAATGAGCAAAGAGTGATTTGCTATATATAAATTGTACTCCAATAGACATGGTTTGTTTAAAAGGAACTAAATAAATTGTTTTAAACTCATCAGAGTTTTTGATAGCTGAAAGACTGTTTCACTGCTACCTTGTCATGTGTTCTAGTCAATTTGGGACAGATGCTGAATTACAGCCAAACATAGGGGTATTTATAAGCTCCTATGACACTCATAATGCTGGTGTATGCTTTTGGGTAAAATTAGTGAAATTTTTGAAGGGAACATATAGTCATAGTCTTCTCTGAAATTTTAAGAGCCACATTTGTATCCTTACCCATATGTCAGGTTTACCCTCTTTAGCATAATTTACCAAAGGTAACCTGCAAGTGAAGCCAATTTTTTATTTTAAGAAAAAGAAGCTTTGAGTCATATCCATTACTTATACAAATACCACCTTGAGATGTTAAATTTCAATACTTTGTGGCCTAAAAGAAGTAATTATAGCCTAAAAAGTAATTTAGGGCATTGGATACTAATTAATGACTTTATCCATAAAATAATTTTAAGTGATCCTCTGGAAACTCCAATTTTAGTTGACAGGACAGGTGCTTTTATAGAACTATCTATTGTTGAGACTATAGCATGTTCCCCTAATAAGGCTTTTGCATAGATTTCCTAGGTGTGGTTGATAAAAATGACCCTTTTAAATTTGAGGGGATTTTTACCCAGCTCACTCTTAAATTTCATCATTATAGATGCTGAGATGTTTTTCCCAGTAGTAGAAAGTCAGATGAAATGATCACCATAGAGGTCATTTGGGTATTTACTCAGTTTTGAAATATGAGAAGCTGTTTCTCTGTAGATATTTTAAACAGTTTTTGTGACAACACAAAAATAAAACAAAACCAAAAGTTCTTCCTGGGTTGAAGCTGCTGATTGAAATATTTTAAACTTTGGTCCAAAAGGAGAATCTGAGAAGAAAAATTAAACTTCAGAGTTTCAGCTTTTCTTTTCAAGTGAAAAGATCCTTGACTTAGAAATATAAAGGAGATATTTGAAAATCAGGAACTAGACAAGGATGTCTACTATCTCCACTCCTATTCAACATAGTACTGGAATTCCTAGCCAGAGCAATTAGAGAAAAAGAGGGAATAAAAGGAATACAAATAGGTAAAGAAACTGTCAAAATATCCCTATTTGCAGATGATATGATCCTATACATTAAAGACCCAAAAAACTCTACTCAGAAGCTCCTAGACACCATCAATAGCTAAAGCAAGGTAGCAGGATATAAAATCAACATAGAAAAATCATCAGCATTTCTATACACTAATAATGAACAACCTGAAAAAGAATGTATGAAAACAATTCCATTTACAATAGCTTCAAAAAAAATCAAATACCTAGGTGTAAACCTAACAAAAGATGTGAACGACCTCTACAAGGAAAACTATAAACTTCTGAAGAAAGAGATTGAGGAAGACTATAGAAAGTGGGGAGATCTCCCATGCTCACGGATTGGTAGAATCGACATAGTAAAAATGTCTATACTCCCAAAAGTAATCTACATGTTTAATGCAATTCCCATCAAAATTCCAATGACATTCATTAAAGAGATTGAAAAATCTACTGTTAAATTTATATGGAAACACAAGAGGCCACAAATAGCCAAGGCAATACTCAGTCAAAAGAACAATGCTGGAGGTATCATGATACCTGACTTCAAACTATATTACAAAGCAATAACAATAAAAACAGCATGGTACTGGCACAAAAACAGACATGAAGACCAGTGAAACAGAATAGAGGACCCAGATATGAAGCCACACAACTATAACCAACTTGTCTTAGACAAAGGCGCTAAAAATATATGATGGAGAACTAGCAGCCTGTTCAACAAAAACTGCTGGGAAAACTGGTTAGCAGTCTGCAAAAAACTGAAACTGGATCCATGTATACCACCCTATACCAATATTAACTCAAAATGGATCAAGGATCTTAATAGACCGTAAACTCTAAAGTTGATACAGGAAAGAGTAGGAAATACTCTGGAATTAGTAGGTATAGGTAAGAACTTTCTCAATGGAACCCCACCAGCACAGCAACTAAGAGATAGCATAGATAAATGGGACTTCATAAAACTAAAAAGCTTCTGTTCATCAAAAGAAATGGTCTCTAAACTGAAGAGAACACCCACAGCGTGGGAGAAAATATTTGCCAGCTACACATCAGACAAAGGACTGATAACCAGAATATATAGGGAACTTAAAAAACCAAATTCTCCCAAAACTAATGAACCAATAAAGAAATGGGCAAATGAACTAAACAGAGCTTTCTCAAAAGAAGAAATTCAAATGGCCAAAAAACACATGAAAAAATGCTCACCATCTCTAGCAATAAAGGAAATGCAAATTAAAACCACGCTAAGATTCCACCTCACCCCTGTTAGAATAGCCATCATTAGCAACACCATGAACAACAGGTGTTGGTGAGGATGCGGGGAAAAAGGAGCCCTCTTACACTGCTGGTGGGAATGTAAACTAGTACAACCACTCTGGAAAAAAATTTGGAGGCTACTTAAAAAGCTAAACATTGATCTACCATTTGATCCAGCAATACCACTCTTGGGGATATACCCTTTAAAAGACTGTGACACAGGTTACTCCAGAGGCACCTGCACACTCATGTTTATTGCAGCACTATTCATAATAGCCAAGTTATGGAAACAGCCAAGATGCCCCAGCACTGACGAATGGATCAAGAAAATGTGGTATCCAAACAATGGAATTTTATGCAGCCATGAAGAACGAAATGTTATCATTCACTGGTAAATGGGTGGAACTGGAGAACATCATTCTGAATGAGGTTAGCCTGGCCCAAAAGACCAAATATCATATGTTCTCCCTCATATGTGGACATTAGATCAAGGGCAAACACAACAAGGGGATTGAAAGTTGATCACAAGATAAAAGCGAGTGCACGCAAGGGAGATATGAGGATAGGTAAGACATCTAAAAAACTAGATAGCATTTGTTGCCCTCAACACAGAGAAACAAAAGCAGATAACCTTAAAAGCAACTGAGGCCAATAGGAGAAGGGGACCAGGAACTGGAGAAAAGGTTAGATCAAAAAGAATTAACCTAGAAGGTAACACACATGCACAGGAAATTAATGTGAGTCAACTCCCTGTATAGCTATCCTTATCTCAACCAGCAAAAACCCTGTTCCTTCCTATTATTGCTTATACTCTCTCTACAACAAAATTAGAGATAATGGCAAAATAGTTTCTGCTGGGTATTGAGGGGGTGGGGAGGAAGAGGGAAGGATCAGAATGGATGGTAAGGGAGGGTGTGGGGGCAGGGGGGAGAAGTGACCCAAGCATTGTATGCACATATGAATAATAAAAAAATTTAAAAAAAATAAAGAGCTGAGACACTTGGGAAAAAAAGGGATATTTGAGAAGCATATCTAAGAATGAAGAAGTTTATCTGTCAGTGTCAGTGAAAGTTTATGTTTTGAGATGATAAGGATAGTGCCATTGTGACATCTACTTTGGTTATTGTTAGTTTGAGCATTATATAGTTTGATTCATATGTCAGAATATATAATAATCTTGGTTTATTTGTGTAAGTTATGCAAAGTGAAATTTTTCTCTTCCTTTCTCTCTTCCTCATAATTTTAATGGGTATTTCTGATGGTTTAGACCCAGGGAAGTCAGTTTCTAAAGGAATCATTTATAGTTTATCTTGAAGTTGGACAATATGGGGAGAACATTAACATGTTAAGATTTGTTTCCACATTTGTCCTACTTACAACATAAGAATCATAGATACCAAAGAAGGGAAATGATAGACCTGCTTTACCCCATCCCAATTTCCCCCTTGGAACAAAGGTCACCATTGCAGTCCTATTTTTGGACCCTCATCTTTGTAAGATAATTTTTTCTTTGAGGCTATGTTCCTTGGGATTGGAAAGCCCAGAAACTACTTAAATTCTTAGAAACTACTGTGGTGAAATCCACTGAGGTCTGTGCCTTCCCTGACCTGTAACGTTTAGGGATGATAGCAGTTGGCAAGTTTTGGCACTATAATCTGCAGTGTTTTTGTGTGAGGAAATTACAGGGAAACTGATAGTTTTAAATGCCCACATTAGAGAAAAGGAAAGACAGCTGGGTGT
Source organism: Castor canadensis (assembly GCF_047511655.1). Lineage (NCBI taxonomy): Eukaryota > Metazoa > Chordata > Mammalia > Rodentia > Castoridae > Castor > Castor canadensis. The sequence continues at coordinate 88,188,191 of NC_133396.1, read as the reverse complement.
CATGGCCTATGACTATCATTCCAGCTTCTTGGGAGGATCAAGGAGGATTGTGGTTTGTGGCCAGCCTAAGCAAAAAGAATTAGCAAGAACCCATCTCAACCAACAAGCAAGGTGTGATGGTCATGCCTATAATTCCAGCTACATGGGAAACATAGATAGGAGGATCATAGTCTAAGAAAAATAGCTAAAGCAAAAAAGATATGGGGGGCACCACTCAAGTGGTAAAGAGGTCCTGAGTTTAAAACCTAGTACTGCCCCCAAAAAAAAAAGATTAGAAAAGAGGAAAGATCTAAGTATGTATTTTAATAAACTCTTATTTAAATGAAGGGTAAATTAAACACTCAGTAAATAGAAGGAAAAAATAATGACAATAATAGCAAAAATCAGTGAATTAGAAAATACATCAACAAAAAGAAAAAATAAAACCAAATGCTAGTACTTTGAAAAGATTAGACAAAACTTAGAAACAAGGGAATAGATAAAATATACTATATCTGTACAGTGAAGGACTACTCAGCAATGGACAAGAATGAACAACTATGACACACAACATGAAAGAATCTCAGAAACATTACACTGAATACAGGAAATCAGACACAAAAGAGTATATATTATATGATTCCATTTATATGAAATTCTAAAAAATGCAAAACCCATGTATTGTTATAAAAATTCAGGTCAATGGATGCCTGAGGAGGAAGTGTTAGACTACAAAGAGGTGTAAGTGATGAAAGTATTCTGTAATGGCAGCATTACATAATGCCCTGACTCAAGGAGTTATGCATATAAAATGTATGCTCTTCATTGAATATAATTCATACTTCAACAAAAACTATATGTAGAGAAAGTTCCAAACCCTGTACTTTGCCTGTTTTGGCAGATGGGAGATACCATACTTTACCCTTCCTATGTAATCTTTCTAGTAATGCATTGTGTTAAGCAAACTGGATAGGAATACCCGCAATAAAATGAAGCTTACCACGGGGGATACAATACATACCAAGATTCCAACAGGGTTCATTTGTGTTTGTCTTTTATAGATGTGGCAGCACCTGACTTTTTAAAAAATTCTAAGTTAATGATCAGTGAGTGAACCATGGTCCACAAAATCTTTGTCTTTTTTTTTTACTGCCTCTGATTTGAGAATGTTTTAAAAATTTTAAGTGATACCATGATTGTGTCTTAAAACTTAAAATAATTACCATATGGTCTTTTACAGAAAAGACTCTATAGTTTAATCAGCATACTTTACCTACTCATTTAGCCTCCTAAAAACTAATGTGTGGTATCTTTCGTCCATGTTTTTATTACAACCCCAGATGTTTGAGGTACTAGTTAGTGTATACTAAGTGTACCACCTTTTTTTCTTTCTTCTGAAGGTGGAGACGAATGTTAAATTGAATGGTGTGATAGTTACTTTTCAATGAGTGCTATATTTTCTATAAATGGCCTTCTTTTCTATATTTCAGGTGGCCTGGGTAGAGAAATGTTAAAATGTGGAATAGGCAGAGCAGCTGTAATAGTGAATGTATAAGTGGCACGAGGCCTCTCTTATGCATCCTGTAAAAAGTGCGGGCAATGCTAAATGTTTCTGCCTGTCCAGCAGTATAGATGTCAGGAACCATTTTTATTCTTTAGCCTTGTGGAACATGGTAGCATAGTTTAGAAGGTCTTTGAGAACTTCTAGAGGTTCTAAATGGGAAATTGTTTTGGTCTATCAAAGTAGCAGATCTGCACTATACTCTGGAAGCTTTGAGATTCCCCTTGCAGTGCATTACAATTCTCATATCAACCTTAGAATTGCCCTTGCCTCTCATCTGTACATACGTACACCTGATCTCAAACGATAATGGATCTTTTTTGTTTAGTTGATCTGATCATTTCTTTATTTTCAAATTCTAAAGATGAACCTGTGATAATGGGACATCCAGAACTGTTTTACGAAGCACACGGTCCCTTTGGGGGATCCTCTCGCTAATGACATACATTCAAATTGAAAAAAATCAGTGGACTTGTGGTGGCTGGCCAAGGGACAGGAACAAGCAGCAACATTATGTGAGCTAACTGAGTTAAAATCTGTATGTATTTACAATCTTTCTTTTTACTGTCTTTCTTTAGGCCTACTCTGTGTATGATGAAGACATAGGGTACTGTCAAGGACAGTCTTTTCTTGCTGCTGTGTTGCTGTTGCATGTAAGTAACTTTCTACATGATAAGTAGCACAGTGCTATGCTGTTATTTTCTGCTTGGTTTTGTTCTTCCTTCTGATTTCCCATTTACCTGATTAAGATCCATGTGGTATATCATTTAAAAAATTTACCTTGGGTGATAAAGTAAAAATACCTGATGTCAAGACAGGACGGTTTTGCAATACAATTAATTTTGCTGGCTAGAAGCAAATAAATTGCTTATTTTGTAGTTATTTTTAACTAGCACCATCTAGAATGAAAGAGTCAACGTAACTGCCCATATATTCAAACCATGACACTATAAACCACTGTGTACTATGGCAAAGAAGTCTTATCCTTTTTGTGATTTATTTTTATATACTCTCTCTTCTGTCAGTCACCTTTATTTAGCATTTATTGAGCATCATTTGTCAGATCCTGGGCTGGAATGTGGGATTATAAAGATGAATCATTCATAATTTGTGTTCTTAAACACCTTATAGACCAGGTTGGGGCACAGATAATGTACATACAAACTTACTATTTTTATTCTCTTTCTGTGTCTTTATCAATTTTTCCGATGACAGAACTAACACATGCTCACTAAAGGACTCATAGTGTGCTAAGTCAAAGTGAAACACTGGTGAAATAATATAGAGGAGAACTACCCAACCTGGTTCTGCCAAAACTTCCAGGAATAAATTTCTGGAACAGGCAGATATATGGCAAGACATGAGTAATTGTCTTGATTACTCATGTCTTGAGTAATGACTACGTTCCCAAATGATTGGGGAACGTAAGAGAGGAAAAAGAGACCATAGAGAATTCTAGACAAAAGGAACAGAAGCAAATTTATGCAAACAAAATGGCACTGTATTTTGTGGGGGACACATGAAATTAGGTTTTCTAGAGGAATTATATGTAGGAAATGGTATGATGGTCACACGGGCAGGGGCCACATTAGGATGACTGTGTAATTGTGTAAAAAGTGTGGTTTTCTTCTAAAGGATGAGTTTGAAGCAAGGGAATGACATAGTCAGATATTCATTTCAGATAAATTATAATTGTGTAGAGAGTGGAATTGAAGAGAACAAACAGCAACAGAGAGACCAGTTAGAAAAGAAATACCAATGTAAATGAGATGTTGGTGCCCATAGAAAAAGAAGCATAATTAAGAAACATTCTTAATTAATTCTTAATTAATGGTTGGTTTTGTGGCTAGAATGGCAAAAAAAAAAAAAAAAAGACCAAAGGTGATATGTCTAGTTTTCTAGCTTTGGTGAATGGATGGATATAGTATTTTTAGCTGAGACATAAAATATATCCATTGAGGTTGAATGGAAGAAGACGTCTAGGACTCTGTGATTCTCTTTTGAATTTGTTGAGTTTGAGATATTTCTGGGACATCTGAGTTGAGCTGTCTAATAACCTTTTGGATACTGGAGACTTATCCTGGGAGAGAAATCAAAGTTGAAATCGTGAAAGTATATTAGATCATCTAAGAAGGATTAACAGACTAAGACAACCAGAAGAAAGCCCAGAAACGTAAAACATTTCAATGGCTGCTGAGGAAATGGACTCCTTAAAGAAGTTCAAATTTTCAGGAAGGAGGAAGCCATGCATGTTATTTTTAAATGCAGTAAAGAGAAAGGCCTAGCAAGTTTTAAACTAAGGCATTTACTTTGGGTTTGGCATTCTAAAAATGAAGACCATTTTTATTAGATTAAATTGTCTTACTTATGATAACCTGGTTGTAATAATAGTGATATACAATGATTCTATTGAGATTATTCACTTGATCTCACTCTGAGGTTGATTTCTTCCTCTGTTGCATTATCATCTCCTTCTGATCATCCTGTCTTGTCCTTATTACCCTTCTCTCATTGATATTTCCACATTCCATCTTCTTTGGATGTCCTGTGATGTTCAAGTACTTTATAGTCACAAGTTCTCAGGGACCCTTCTTCTCCCACCAAACCCACTGAGTATCTAGAGTGGTCAGACCCCTTCCTCAGGAGGCTGGACATGAATGTGTTCACCAACGTTCAGAGTGAGCTTCTTCTAGAGGTCCTTTTAATTGCTCTGCTGAGAAGTTGTCGGTCAAGCCATGAGCAGTGCAGCTGAGTTTTGAACAAGGTAATCTTTGAATTTACCATAACCTGGCATTTTTACCTGCACCACTATTTAACACATTATAATATTTACAGTACTCATTTTTATTTTTATATATTTATATTAAGATATTACAATATTATGATACAGTGATTAAAGTTCAGAGAGGATAATATGTCTGAGGTATCTGTTCTGAGATTTCTGAGAGGTTTAGATGAATTCCAAGTTCATAATTACTTGGAAATGCATCCTATTCCCATCTCCAAAAGACAGAGAATGAGTCAAATAACTAGAAAACTCATATACTCAGAATTTTTTCTGCATTATCTATTCTACAGTAATAAAGACCACATAACAAGTCAGCATTTGTGAACTTATCCAATAAAATGGCTTCCAAAGTATGTCTCAAGATGAACAAAAATTCAGTCTCTCATACTTTCTAAATTAATAAAATTATGCAGTTGTTGCCATGGCTTATCAAAAAATCTTAAAATATAGAAGTACTTTCAGAATCCTTAAGTAGAGATTAGCCGATATTTGGCTAATCTTTAATAAAAAATGTTAATAAAATATTATATTCTTCTAATCTTTCATTGACATTATATGTGATAACTGTTAATCAACATATTCCATTAACTTATCCATCAGCCAATTTGAATAACAGAACTTAACTGAAACTTTCTCCTCCACATTTTTTCCTTCACTTTTTAGACAGGCAGGAGAATAGACTAGCTTCAACAATTCCTCAAATACACTATCTCAGGTTCCAGGTTGATCAGCCTTGCTGATGAAGTTTTTTATCAGTTACATAAGCTGTTGCTTCTTTCTGCTGCCAGATATCCTTTGGCGACTCCATAATAATCATTGTCAGAGCCTCCTGCTTTTTGGCTGCTGTCCTTTTGTCACCCATGGTCGTTTGTATTTCATATTCATTTCCTAAGAGGAAAGAAAGACCATAAGTGAAAGTATGTTCAAAAACAAAGTTTTGAATTTTCAACACTTTTCATATCTAAACAGTTTTAATAAATAGTTTCTTCTATGCTTAGAAATTTCCAAATGCTTTGACAATAGCTTTGTAACATGTAGTAGTTTACATAGTGAAAGAATTAAATGTTTATCACAATAGATGCTGTCATATCCATTTATGAAATTATAAAAGATGTATCATTTACCAGTGGAGGATAATAGCATGATTGCGTACCACTATTATAATTTTTAAGAATCTTTGAAATGAAATATAAAATAATCCTTAATGTCATCATTTTATTTATTTTTAATTTTTAACTTTTTGGTAGTGCTAGAGTTTGAACTCAGGGCCTTGCACTTCGTATGTGGGTGCTCTTCCATTTGAACCATGATCACCACCCTTTTTGCTTTTAATTATTTTTCATATCAGGTCTTGTGTTTTTTGCCAAGGCTGACCTGGATGGCAGTCCTCTTATCTTTACTTCTCATGTATCTGGAATTATGGAATATACTACCACATCCAGATTGTTTGTTGAGATGGAGTCTTCCTAACATTTTTCCTACTCTGACCTCAAACTGTGACTGTCCTGATCTCCATCTCACAAGTAGCTGGGATTGCAGGCATGAGCTACTGTGCCAAGATGATGTCATCATTTTAATATCAGTCTTTGTTTAACTGAAGTTATAATGATTAATTTCATAAGTTGTTTATTTTAAAAATCATAGATAACTTTAACTCAATGTATTTTCTGCCATATATATTGTTGAGTAGGTTTTTAAATATTTTGTTAGCATATGTTCATTGTACAGGGGTAATTCATTATGACAATTCTGGATAGCTTTACATTGTACTTTGGTTAGGTTGCCCCTACCATCTCTTCCTCCTCAACCCCCTCCCACCCCACTTAAAACAATTGCAAAAGGTTTGATTGCTCTATTTCATATATGTATATGAAGTCTATCAGTCATATTCCTTCACTTTCTGAGTAGTTTTGAACTTTAAAAAACTGAACACATAGTATTTTTAAACCTTCAATAAATCATTGCTTATTTTTAATATTAAATTGCTGTACATATACAGAGTGTTTAAACTATATAATTCAGAGTGTTTAAACTATTGATTAAAAAAAAAAGCTAAAACTAGGCATATTTCCTTTGATTTATCTGGTGAAGATATGTATACCTAGCAAATTCACTCGTAGATACACTTTAATACCTTGGTCAAATACTTTGCACATGTATACCAAAATACCTAGACTACTTGTGTCCTAGAATCAGTGTTTATAATAGCCAAAACATTGAAGCAAGCCAAATGTTCACTATTAAAATTCCAGCATTAGAATCATAATGAGACATTAAAATGGATACAATCTGTGTATGTTTGTATAGTAGAATGCTATACAGCAAGAAATGAATGTTTTGTACTATATAGATTAATATAAATGAAACATATAAAAAGATTTAGTTAAAAAAGAAAGTACAAGATTATATTTGTTATGATTCCATTTTATATGAAATTCAATAACAAGCAAAATTAAACTATGGTTTTATGATATTCTATAAGTGGAAGAACTATAAAATAGACCAATTAAGTGATTACCACTAAAGTCGAGGTGACTTCTCTGGGGAAATTCTAGGGTAGAGGGTCATGACTGGAAAAGTCACACAAGAATCTTCAGCGATATTGATGCTATTCTCTTTCTTGTGGTGGTTTCTATGTGGTGGTTACATGAGTCCTTTATAATTACATTTTTTATTTTATTCATTATTCATTAAAGCAAACATTTAACTTTTACCCATTTTTCTATGTTTTGTATTTCAGAAAATTTAAAAAATTGTAAGTCCTTTAATGTAAACACACACACACACACAAAAGACAGGTTTAGAATAAGATTCAACCAGTGTATGTATCTCACGCACATGACAAGATAAAGGATTCCAAATGTCTTTATATGTATATGTAAATAAAAGTATTTGTGACATCTTATATTCAGGAATCTTTCTGCTATATATGACAAAACCCTAACTCAAGATAGCTTAAGTTTAAAGGGATTGTTTATTGGCTTTTACCTGGGAAATCCAGGGCAGAGATGATTTTGATATATTAGAATCCAGAGTTCATATTTTGTCATCAGGAATTCATGTTTATATTTCTCCTCTTGTTGAGTTTTCTGCCTTTATTCCATGGATAAACCTTAAAAGTGAACAATATGGCTGAAGGCTGGCCTAGCTTCATATCCCTTCAGATTTGCAACTTCACTTAAAAGAGACCATCTTTTGCTAAAAACAAACAAAAACAAAAAACACAAACAATTACAAAAAATTTACCTTTTCCCCTCTGGAAGACCCTAGCTGGCCTGACTTAGAACATGTACCATCCTTGAATCAATTACTAAGGCCAAGAGTCTTGTAGGATGCTGATTGGCATAGTCTATGTCTTAAGTCTACCACATTGCTGACAGAGAGCTGGATAATTCCCTTGTGACTGGAATGGTTGTGATACCACATGATTGGGAGATAAGAGTGGTAGACATATACATCACATTAGCTTGGGCGATGTCTTTACTACAGGAGTCTTAGTGTATTTTTTGATACTTCTAAGTCACTTTTCCTTATAATCTAAGAGAAAGAAGCATCCATTTTCCTATTCCGAGTTAATTCTTTCGTCACATGCTTCTGAGCCATTTTCTAATTTCTTCCAGTGTCCTATACACTCAATACATTTTACCTTTAAAAAAAAAAAAACTCTCTTAATCCTCTTGTTTAGCTACTGTTTTGTGTTCTCTGCCCTTTCAAAGCTGAACTCCTTCAAAAGATATTTAAAAAACATAACTGTGAATTTGAATTGTAGTTTACACCTTTCAAATTTTATGACCTTGGGCAAAATTCCTGAACTGAGGTTCAGTTTCTTCATTTATAAATTAGAAATAATATTATCATCCTTCTAGGACTATTATGAATGTTGATTACCTTATGAGTCTAAAGAGTACTACTTATTTTGTACTTGACACAAAAAGGATACAGTCATGATATTAAATACAGGCTTTACTTAGTCTGCACTTGTTGGCAAATTACTTACTGCTCTGAACTTCACTAGTCTTAAATTTAAAATGCAAAAACAATACTTGTGAGAATCAGATAGAGTCATGAGTATATCTATTAATGGTAGCTGCTATTATTATTTCTAAATAAATAATTATTTGCTCAGCTATTTTTCTTTTGGCTCCTTGCCCTGATAATTTAAATTGGTAACACATAGGAAACTATATATTCTATAATGACTATATTTTATAGTCATTATACACATTTAATTTAAATGTATTTTAGCCTGTATTGGATTTAAAGGGAAAATAAAAGCAGTTTTCATTCTATTTCTTTGCAGTATGCAAACAGAAAATAAAGACTCATGAGCTTATGATTTTCACAGTAGCCCTGAGCATTCATCTTTGTTGAGGAAAAGAGAAAAAAAGTGGATCTTTCCAAAAAGATGTGAAACATAATAATTTGGAATAGGAAACAATCTTATATTAAATGTAGAAATTATTTTTAATTATCGGAATATAATTTTACTTGAAAATATCTTGGTGTATATTACTTGAGTCTTAAAGTCTTTTTTGTGTGTTTGGAGGGAGTACTGATATTTGAATTCAGGGCCTCACTCTTGCTAGGCAGGCACTCTACCATTTGAGCCACAGTCCATTATAAAGCTTTTTGAAGTACTTCGAGCTGTTTTGTTTTACAGTTCATTGTGGAGAAAGCAGCAAAGCTTGGAAACTATCTCCACTCAATGATTATCTCCATCAGTACAGGTGGCAGACCATCATTGGCATTTGCTACCAAACAATGGTTACACCCTGCTTGATTCTCAGATTATGTATGTGAGGCAGGTATTTCATTTTGTGTTTCATAGAGCCATGGAAGACATTTTGATTTCTTAAATTACAAGATTTTAGTGTTTATTTTCTCCTCTTCACAATTAAATAGCCCTGATTCCATGACAGAGTTCCAGTATACAGCAAAAATGGGTTTTCAGTATTAAAGATCACTGTGTTCCCACAGCTTAATATTTTATTTAAAATATATTGTTCAAAAGATGGAGGGGGTAAATCTAAGTAAGATATACTGTAAGCACTTTTGTAAATATCACAGTATACCCCAGTAGCACTATAATATGCTAATAAATTTTTTTAAAATATAAAATATATATATTGTTCAGTTATTTTATTACATTTTGGGCTAATTGCATATCAGTGATAAATTGGATGTCTTGTTCAGTAAAACATCAGTCATTATAATAGCGTAAATAGCTATTTTAATGTTTATTTTTATTTTTTTTTAGTAGGCAGATACCATAATACTACCTAGTGAAGAAACTGCATGCAATAACGTGAGGTTTGATAGGATAGCTAGGTATTGAGTCTTAGGTCTTGATTAATTTTCCTTATCTAATATGAGGACAAGTTTGATAGCCAATTCGATATGTATTTGTAATAGTACCACAAGAAATCAAATGCTGACATTATTGCATTGAGCTGCCCCTCACATCCAGCTTTCACACTGATACTATCCTTCTACGTTTTTTGTTGGCTTTTACCTTGACAGTTATCAACAGATCACCTTATTCATGTGGTATGTCTTCATTTTTAAAGGCTAATGTATTTGGAGCTTTATTAAAGTTATCTTAAATATTTACCACTTGATATTTATTGAAGACTCTATGTTGAGATCCATGGGCAGTAGGCAACATACAAAGTCTAGAGATTAGGGACACACAAATAACTTTAATGGACATAACAGAGTTTGGGGACTCAGGGATAGCAAAGAACTCATTGGGTTATAGGAAATACTAAAGAGTTTATGATTTAAGTGCCATTTATGATCAATTTTAAAAAATCAGTAAGATTTCAAAGGCAGAGCTGTACAGTATGTATAAACCAGGCTAGTCATTCATTCAGCCTGAGCTCATATGCCTTAATTATAAGGAGAACCTGGAAAGTGGTGCTTGTCAGTATTTGATTTATAAGAAGGTAACAGGAGGGGGACATTCTTCCCAGTAATACATAAGAAATGCTGTCATTTATATGAAAAATGTAAATGCTACTTCCTTTTAAGAACATATATTCCAATAAATCATTTGACAGTAGAAAGATCTTACAGCGCAAATTTGCTTTGTAATTTTTGATAAGCCCAAAGTTTTACCCATGCATCCAATTATTCTTTTTATTCTTTGAGTGCTATTGTAATAAAGTACTATTATAATTGCTGATGTGTAAGTTTGTTTTCAAGGAGATAAAGAAGGGAAACTTACATTTATTGATCACCAACAATATACATGTTATCTATTAAACATATTTCATTTAATCCTTACAGTATTCCTATAACATAAATATTATTATTTCCTTTTTTTTAGAACTAAAAAAATTCAAGCATACCTGCTTAATATCACCCAGCTAACAACTAAAAGCTTGTCTGGGAATTCATATCTATTGGTTTAACTCCAAAATCATCTTTTTCTACTGCATTGCCTTTTCTATATTCACTATGTCCATCTCTGGGATACCTTTTTGAAGAGAAGAGTTGAATATAGATTTTTGTAGATTACTCTTTCATATAAAAGAAAATGACAGATCCTTACCAACCAATGTATTTATATCCTTCTTTCCCTGTAACCTATTCTCCATACAGCTGCTAAGAATGACCTAGTAAAAACAAACATCAGGTCCCCTGCTTAAAACTTTTTAGTGTTTTCCCACTGCACTTCAGATACAGACCTAACTTTTCAATGTGGTCTATATCAAAGCTGTGCTGGAGCCAGAACATACCAGTTCATGAAAGCCAATTGTTAAATTTTCAGGAATTTTGTGAATCAGTTGTTAAACATTGTCATTGTTAAAATTAAATAAGATGAACTTATAATTAACTAACTTAATTTAAAAACAAAAGGTGCTAAATATTCAAAACTCATCACTTCCAAATATTTTACAAATATTTTAACTGTTAACCTGTGCTCTTGAGGTTATGTTGTCTGCGTCATATGTATGATAGAAATAGTATATAATGGTGCACTATGGCACTATTGATAGACATAATTTCTAACTCCAACCTGCTTATTTTTTAGTACTCTATGAGTTATGGATAGTGACCAAACCTGTTTAATGCTATAGCAGGACCCCTACTATCCAACTTGTTATTGGAATTATTTCTTCAGTATTCCATTTCTGTTTACAAAGCCAAGAATTTGTTATTGCAGTAATTTTTCTGCTATCTTGCAAGTCATTAATAACTACCTAGAAGTGAATTTGTTTAATATTTCCAAAATGTGTTTTCATATCATACATCTTATGTTGTATAATATCACAATGCTGAGTTCAGCCTTGGTTCACTGATATTGCCACTGCACTGAGATACGCTGTCTTCTTTAAAAACACATTATCATAACTTCAAAAGCAAAACATTATTACAACTCAGTTTGAGAATTTCCTTTTTTCTTTGAAGCATAAATATCAATTGATATTTGCTGTTTAGCTATAGTTTATATATTTCTAAATGCTTTTTTCATTTTTAAAATCACTGACATTTTTACTACTTTTATATGTATATCCTGACTGCTAATACTGATAATGAATACATTCATTGAAGAAGAAGTACTGGGGGAAGCTGAAGTAGGCATGCCAAACAGATTCTACTGAACTTTAGAACAAGAAAGTTGTATTTCTACTTTTCAAGGACTATACATATTTCTCATTAATTTCTCACTCATTTTATTAACAGCCTTTAAAAAACATCTTCTCAGGGGCTCATTTTAATCTGTTTTATGATGAGATAATATCTGAGATTCCAATTAGTTTATTATATCTGACTGCATTCATCACAAATAGTATTGATTCTGCCTTTGCTAGAATGGTATTTTATAGGTTTACTCTACTATTTTCATGTGGCACATTATAACTAAAAATTTAAAACTTGGCTATATTGCTGAAGTTAGACATAAAGGATACTAACTTTCAAGACTGCCTCCAATGTAGATGTATTTTTTTAAAAATAAAGATTATGGACTGGAATTATCAGTTAATATTCACAAATTTTGTTTTTTTTAGAGATCAAGTTCAAACTTTTAAATGATTTGTTTACTGTGTGTGAGAGAGAAAGAGAGCAGTAGAGGGGAGAGAGATACGACATTTAAGCTTCATATCTAAAAATAAGCAGAAATTTGTGTCCCTTTGTTATTACCCTATGATTATTTTGGATAATTTATTCTGATCTGGCTCATACCAGACCATTCCTCTACTTGTACTGTAGCTGTACCAATGCCATCTACACATCCAACTTTTCCTGTCCCAGGACTTCTGTGTCCTTATCAAGTGAGTTGCCTACTTATTCTTTGGGAAGGCTTTGTATCCAGCATCTCAGCTCTGCAGAGACTGTGTGTAGGAAGGCCACAGCCTCTAAATTGTTTATTTGCTTCAGTGGTTTTACCACATTTAAGGAAATAAAAGCTTATTATCCCCTTTACAAGACACCAAATGGTATAATATTCAACAATTTGTCATTCACTTAGAGAGACTGACTGAATTAGTTTTCTCTAGGGCTGGCTGCAGTTATCTTAGGTGTAAGTTTTTGAAAAGCCACTTGAAAACAGCGAAGATTACTAAGGCTTAGAATTTGGTAGTAAGAGAAGTATTATAGGCCACATAGGTGCAAGTCACAAGCATTGAAGGAATAAAGGACACAATGCACTTATAGTTTAAATAACCAAAAAGAAGCTAAAAACTGCCTAAGGACTTTAACAGCTAAGATCAAAGGCCAAACATTTTGAAAAGATCTTAAATAAAAAATGAAATAAGCAAATATTTAGAGTATCAAAGGGAAAACAGTGAAGTATACTTATTTAATTATAGGACATTTTAGTTAATAATTTAGGCATTTCATGGTTTCTAAGTAGAAAATAGAAGTGACTGATGGGTATAGGAATTTAAACAATTATATTTCTGAGTAGGTAAATAAAATGCTTCTTGGTTCAGTTATTCTGGCATGAAACTAATCTAACAAAGGTATAAAATACCATAATCAAATAGTATTTCCTAAATTCACATTTTCAGGGTGACTTTTAAAGTAGATGTTCGTATAACAGTTAATCCTTGAATAAGTCAGTGTCCTTTTCTGTCTGCTTGGGATAATTTTCAGAATATTGAGTATTTCCCTTTCCATATTCTTTCAGATTTTTGATAATACAATTTGGGGATTGTTTCTTTGATTTCAGACTTTCTTCTCTGTTCAGATAAAATATCTTAGAGGGTTAATACATTTTATTATTTATTTGAATCTTAATTATGGAAGCTTATAAGGTCCTTTCCTAGAATTTCTTTTTTATTGAAAAAAAATAGCATCAAGAAGACTCTGGGAGTGCAGAATCACACTGTCCATCAAAATTAAAACTTCACTCATCCTTTGAGTTGCCAATACCACTTTTGGGAATGTCCCTTATCTCTAGTGCATCCCTGCATGTGTAAAAAATGAAACATATACAAGATTTTTTTTGCAGCTATTGATGATAAAAATATTAGTACTATCCCAAGTATCCATTAATAGGAAACTGATTTAATGAATCAGATATATCCATACAATGGAATGCTGTGTAGCTGTTTTTAAAAAATAGGCAACTCTTTATTTACCAAGAGGGAAATCTAACTTATATCATTAGGGGGAGAAAAGTAAGATGTGTAACATGTATAGAATATTGTCTTTTCTGTAGGAAAAGGACAAATAATATATGAAATTTTATTATTTTGTTTGCACAAAGAAACACTGGTGGATACAGGAGAAATTACGAGATTGTGTACAAAAGGTGAGGATGCAGGTATGAGGGACTATTGTATGTTAGGACATTGTTTGGATTTTTTTAATCATGTGACTGTGTTCTTTTTTTTAAAGATAGCCTATGAATGGATGATAACATCATTAGAATTAACAGAAGAGAACAGTTCATTGTATCCTCTTCAGCAAGTGAGGCTTTGAACACAAATTTTACCTATGTCATTCTGCAGAAGACAGGCTCTGAAGGACTTCATTCACAACAGGCCTTCAGCCATTTGTGCAGAAGCTTAATAACATGAAGGAATTTTGTTGACATGCTGGCCAAATGTCACTCATTCATGTTTGATATGTTTGTATTTTCCTGTAGATGCCAGAGGAACAAGCATTCTGTGTTTTGGTGAAAATCATGTATGACTATGGTTTACGAGACCTCTACAAAAACAACTTCGAAGATCTTCATTGCAAATTTTATCAGTTGGAGAGACTAATGCAGGTAAATGAAAATTAAGATTTTATCAGTCAGGAATTTATTGAGTTCATGCAAAAGTCTATTAATATTGACTACCAATAATATGTAATAAAAGTTTAATGGAATACAACAGAAAATTTAAATAGGTTTGGTTTCTGACCAATATTTACATTGATCTCAATATCATAATAAATGTGTATAGCCACTGGACTGTTTTTAAAACAGTTTCACATTTTAAATATTCAACTTTAATACTTTGAAGTGTGGATATAGTGAGTTAATCAATGAAGAGTTTGCCAAATATTTGTGGAGAAATAAGGATACCAAATAAAAAAACATCTAAAGTATTTTCCCATACTAATTAGCACCACTACCATATTTGATTCACAGAGAGCACTTGAGAAAGAAAGATATTGGTAAGTGAATAAAATAAACATCTAAAATATCAAAACATAGATAACATATTTATTCTCAAACATTGTTGATGTCCTCATAATGTTTTTGTAAATGTATATATGTAAGAAACTTACTCTTAAGTATACACAAAATATTACAAAATAAAAAAGATTGTGAGCAAGGACAAAATTATTGACTTGAGCCTTCAAAGGGAATTATTGGGTAGCTTTGAAGTTTTACCAGAGGTTGAAAATTCTAAATTTATTATGGGTCTATTCAGAATATTCATATGATTTTCTCCAAAAGGGTGTCGGAACCCAAGAGAGAAATGAAAAGGAAATGCATCAGTTGATTAATTTTGTACTGAGAAATGGTAAAATTATTTGGAAATATAATAATAATATTTGGGTTATGGGAGTAAAAGATGTTGATAGAAGTGCATTGGCATAACCTGTCAGGAAATCATTTAGATACTTATTAGGTATCTAAAGAGGGAGATAAAGCTAATAGGAGGTTGAAAGACTAGAAGAACAGGGTAATTGAAGACTGAGAGTTCACCATGAGTTTAAAGAGAATTTGGAAAAGCGAATGTTTAAAAGTAGAAGACCTTGAATATGTAGAAGAAATGGAAAGAAGATGTAAAATGAGTCATAAGTACAATGACAGATGGGCATGGAGGGGAAAATAATTCTACAGAATGATCTGATGACTATGGGCATTAAAAGCAATAGGCTTCTTTTTAAAAATTTAATTTTGCAAAATAAATATTTGGGATATTTTCTGTGTTAGTCAGTTTTTCCTCACTGTGACACAATACCTGAGATGAACAACTTAAGGTAAAAAGGATTCATTTTGGCTAACAGGTTCAGAGGTTTCAGTCCAAGGTAAGGTAGGCTTCATTGCTTTGAGTCTGAGGTAAGGCAGAATATCATGGTGGTGGAAGCAGGTGGTAGAAGAAGCTGCTCACCTCATGGCATTCAGGAAGCAGAGAGACAGAAAGGGGCCAAGGACAAGACATACCCTCAAAAATGCACCACTACTGACTTACTCCCTCCAACCAAACTCCAGCTCCTAATAGTTCATTCAGCTATGAATTTATTAATTGATGAATACATTGATGAGATTAATACTTCATGATCCAGTCACCTCTCAAGAGCACTACCAGCTGGGGACAAAGCCTTTAACCCATGAGCCTTTTGGCAGGGCACTTCATATCCAAACCCTAACGCTTACATTTTACCTTTCTTTCACAAAAGTTCCTGTTTTTCAAAGGTGTGCATTGCTGAAAGCTTTCAAAAGGCAAAAAATTAGTAAATGAAGAACAAGTTTGTGGTATGAAGAAACTCTACCATATTTTTCTATTAGTCCTTTTTGTCCGCTAGCTTCATGACCATTTGGGCAACCCTGCCCCCCACCTTGAAGTACCAGATGGGCACATCTGGGTGTTTTTCAAAATGAACATCTTGTGCAATAAATGATTTATTTTGTCTTCTTGTAGTGTTTTTATGAAAACAAAATGAGCATTATCTTTTATATATATTTGCCTGTCTTTCAGTTATGGATGTAGCTGTGCTAATACTTTGCTCTGTGATTTTCATGCTTTTGATAAGTAGTTGTTTGTTTAATTTGGGAAGAAAGTAAACCTAGCATGAATATATTTTTAGGAGATATTCAGTTTCTTGCATTACACCTTGAAATAACTTTACTTTGCCACTTTTAATATGTTGAAGATAGGTTTTTAATATTTGGTTATGATTTAGAGTTTTTCAAGTGCTCAAAAATATGCCAAAATGGTATCATAGACCCCAGATGATGTTGATACAGATGGTGTCCAAAAAGAAGATACGATTCTTTTATAGCTAGGTAAGAGGAGAACACTGAATGGTGATGCTGTGTCTTGACCCTGACGTCAAGGTATTCATTACACTGCAGGTGTTCTGTCACAGCAAGCATTTCCCAAGAAATAAGAAAAGTAAGCAAAAGATAATTTTTGTTATTGGTTTATAACACAGCCATCTTTGTTTTCCTCAATTATCTGTCAGATGCTTAATTTCCATCTCCTCTCATCACTTCTGTGTAGTTATATAAAATGCAATGAATGCTGGAAAACAGTTAATGTGACCCCAGAAAACTTGTTATGAATTGCAGTTGTGGCAGCAAATAAAGCTTCTTCAGTGCTCCCTCCCCTAAATTTTTCACCTTGGCTTTTAGGAACAACTACCAGACCTTCACAGCCATTTTTGTGACCTGAACCTGGAAGCTCATATGTATGCATCCCAGTGGTTTCTCACCCTGTTTACTGCCAAGTTCCCACTCTGCATGGTGTTCCATATCATTGACTTACTGCTTTGTGAGGTAGAGTGACTCCTGTCTTTCATACTTAAGACAAAACAGAAAATAGTTCCTACTTAACATGGTTAGTTTTCTTTTTTCATGTGATATTAACTAATGAAAAGGTTCTACTTGAATTTTTAGTAAAGTATTTTATAATTTCATTTTTTGTGAGGAATAAAAATATTAAGGTATATGTAATTCCCACAAATTGAAAATGAGATCATTAAATTTATATAATTAAATTAATAATAATCCTATATCTGTATAATAATGTTTTATCAGAATAGCCAACTTTTTGAAAAGTTAAATGATCTTAGAATCAGTTTTTTTAATACTAACACAACTATACTCCAATAGTGAATATAAATGAGATTTTTGCAGTAACTAATTACTCAATTCATAAGATACCTCTGTGTATATGATGTTTGAGGCTCCTGCCATATTATGAGAAAAATGATAAAATTTTAGGTCATATAAGTATATTTCTGTTATGTTTTATTTCTTTGCAGTACTGGGGATCAAACCTTAGGGCTTTATGTGTGCAAGGCAAGCACCTTACCACTGAGTTATACCCCTATCCCAAATTATATTTTTACACAGTAGAATATTTCAGATGTTTGTTTTCAGAATTCTTTAGGTGTTTATACTTGTTTATTTTATTGGTTTTCTTGTTGTTGTTCTTTAGGTAACTATATTTATTCACTCTTCTTCTTTATGGGTGGTGGTGATAGGGGTTGAACCGGTGCTTCACTCATGCTAAGTATGTATTCTGCCACCGAGCTACACCCTCATTTACTCTTCTAAAGAAATAAGTAATGTTTTGTATACACACATCTTACGTTGCCTGAGAAAATGCTTGACAATTAGTATGATAGGAAAGTTGCTAGATGAGAAGTATGTATTTAATATGGCTGTACTCAGCAAAAGTAATCACTTTAAAACTTAGGTATATTATTATCAGCTTAATGTTACCTATACAACTTTTCATTACTACTAGCAGTTGTGTAGTACCTGAAGTTTGCAGAGTATTTTGTAAGCAAGTAAGAATTTGAATCATTTGTTAAACAAATTTGGTTGACGTGCTAGGATCATGAAAGAGGTTCTTGAATCCTGAACATATAGCACGTAGAGAAGCTGATTGATAAAACATTAATTCTCCTGTTCATTTTACTTATAAATTAGGTTTGTAAAATACCATTCTAAATGTAACCCAAAAGAAGAATGAAGAAATAGGAGCTAAAACCTTACTGAAAGTCAACATGGTATGATCACAATATACACAAAGCGAATGTAGGTATTTGTACTAAAACTCTGGCTTTGCCTGATTATCCCAATTGCTAAGTTGAATAGTTCTGGCTCCCCTATTTTAGTGCAACACACTTTGAAGCAAAAAAAAAAAAAAAAAAAAAATGGATGGGGAGACTGTGGGGAAAGGGTGTGGGAGGGTGAATATGGTGCAAATACTGTGTACACATGTAGTAGTAAATGGAAAAATGAGACCAGTTGAAACTATTCTAGGAATGGGGGAAAAGGGGATAAAAGAGAATTACGAAGGGAGTGAATTCAAGTATGATATATTTGACACATTGTAAGAACTTTTGTAAATGCCACAATTTACCCCCAGTGCAACAATAAAAAAAATTTTTTTGAAACCAAAAAAAACCAATTTCTCTGGCTGGGGGTGTGATTGCAGTGGTAGAGCACCTGCATAGCAAGCATTAGGCCCTGAGTTCAAACCTCAGTATACCAAAATAAATATATAATAAATTAAAAAACAAACTCACATCTTTGAATTCTATATTCTTAAAACAAGTTAATATTGAAGGTTAGTTTTGATAAGTAAATATTCATAGGCATTAATTATTGCATATCAAGTTAAGGTTAGTATTTCAAAAAATAGAGTGGCATATGACATTTAAACAGTTTTTGCATTGTATATTATATGCGCTTACAAATGTTATGCTTCATTTTTTCTAAAACAGGTTATCTAATTTCATACTGGATTAGGTCTGTGGCATTCATTATAGAAAAAGGAATGAAATTAATGTGCTTAATCGCATAGGTAAATTGGATTTTTAAAAATCGTTTTTGGTAGAATAGTAATCTGTAGTTTAGTTCACTGGAGCAATGGCTTTCTAAAGTTGTCTCTCTCTGAATAGTGGCATACCTGGCACCTGTTCACAGGTCTCCTGGAACCCAGATTCATATTCTCACGTGGTGATACTTGAATTTTTAATGTCAATTGCTAGGAAAATACCAACGTTTTTGGTCCTCAAAAGCAAACTAAATTTATAAACCTTCTCATCACTTGTCAACTGTGATCATGGTGAAGAAAGTTCCCAGTATTCATTACAATTAATAAAACCATCATAGATGTTACTTTCTCTTCTGTTAAATCTGTACTCTGTAGCTATTTAAGGAAGTTGCATAGCTTTTCAAAACATGGAATAGGTTATAATCACAGCCCCAGGTTTTCCAGGAAGTAACAGAGTAAAGTAGCTTTTCAAAATAAACTTTATTGAGAACAATCTTGTAGTGTGCTTCAGGATGTTTGTTCTTTCTACTAACTCATCTTTGTCAAGGATTATTTTCCGAAGGAAATTTTGAATAAACTTTGACTTCCTGCCTGTCTGTGTTTTCTCTTTGCCCCTTTCCTTCTTGTAGTTAACAAAATATTTATATCAAAAGCTATTCTTTCATATGTGATAAACTATTCTAATAGAAGAAATGGTAACACAGTCTTAAATACATCACTAGGTGTTTGTTTTTGTCATATTCTCCCTTTTTATGAAAACAATTCAAACCTTAAGGGTCATGAATTAACATTTAGTTACAAATAAAAGGTTAGGAAATTTTCATGGAAAAGTATTGATTTTTTTCAAAGTTCATCATTCTGACAAAATATTGGTCTGCAAAGTATTTTTCTCAAAGATCCTATTGTAAAGTGAAAAGGAAAGACACTGAATTTAAGATTTTACTATTAGAAGATATATCATCATGCCATGCTTTCCTAAACTGTATACTTTAAGATTTTTTCATCCATCCTGAGAGTAAGAACTTAAAGTTAATTTAGTTAATTTAGTAGAGAGTGAATAATTTCATAGACTTTGACAATACAGTTATATTTAAAATGTTTACTTAAGCCTGACTATAGAATGGTCTGGGTTTATTCCTTTGTTTAGTTGAAGATAGATGGCAACAAGACTTGAAATTAGCATTCAAAAATATATTTTGTTATTACACAATGAATGCAGGTCTCTGTAGATTATCTTTTAGTCAGTAATTGAAATGAAAATCATTTTTAAAAATGCTCTGCTTGCCAGGCACTAGTGGCTCATGCCTGTAATCTTAGTATTTGGGAAGCTAAGATGGGGTTCAAGGTTTGAGGCTAGCCTGGGCAAAAAGCTCCTATGACCCCCGTCTCCAAAATAACAAGCATAATGGACTGGAGATGTGGCTCAAGCAGTAGAACTCCTGCTTTGCAAGTGTAAAGCCCTGAGTTCAAACCCTAGTCTCACCAAAAAAAAAAAAAATTAAATAAAAAATGCTCTGTTTTATTATCTGTTTCTAGTTAGAGAGATAAGACAGCATATTAACATATTAACATTTACATTGTAAATATTGTGCTGCTAACCCACCAAGAATAAAACATTACACTTTTGAAATAACTTTTCATTGAAGCATAACAGAATAAAAGAAATTGTATAAAAGTTAGTATAAAACTTGTTTTTTTTTCCACAAAATGAACATGCTTAAGTTATCAGTACCCAGATCAAAAAGGAAGCAGAACATCATCTGCATTTTAGAACTCCCTTCCTTACTCCTCTAAGGAGTCAGTATTACCCTGCCTTTTAACAAGTCTTGCTTGTTTTATGTAAATATAATCATACAATATGAACTTTTTGTCTAATCTTTTTATTCATTATATTTGTGAAATTCATCTATGTTATTATATGTAGGCATGGTTTATTTTTCCTTTGTGTTACTGTACTGTAGTTTAGCCATTCTCCATTCTATTGTTGATAGGCATTTGAGAGAGAAGTGACCCTGATGGGAAAATTCTAGCAAAGTATTCAGTTTTAGAAGAAGCAACATAGAGACAATGTAGCAATGGGCATATGGGGATTTTGGCTCCTTCCTGGATCACCTTGTTAAAGTTACTTGACTTACATAAATCTCGGTACCTTTATTTGTAAAACGAGACCAGCAATACCTATCTCTCAGGTTTCATGTAGGGTTAAGTGAGTTTGTGGTGTAGAATGCTTAGCATGGTCCCTGAATACCCAGTTCATAATCGTTCCCTGCATTCTCTTGTGTTCATCTGTGTCGCCCTTTCAGCCACTGCTTAATTTCTTCTGTTAACGAGCCTTCTGCATCCAGTTGAGATAGATACTTCTTTACTAAAAGCAAAATTTTAGCCAGTGACTTTAGTGGAAATTTTGTTCTATTTCTTTTCCCAGTTGCAATTCATATAGTTCTCCAAAGGTGTTTTACTTTCTTTTTCTTCCCCTTCACCTTCTTAAACAAGATACAGAGAAAATTCCATAATTTCTCATAGTCTTGACAGGATGACTGACGCTAGTATATGAAGTTGACTCTTTTCAGATAGTTCAATTTTTAGAGTACCAAATATATTCACCTTTATATAGTAACTTGATATTTCATGAAATTTAAGGAAATCAGTGACTCTTCTAATTAGAATGTATCTCTTGCTCCTCCTTCCTTCTCAGGATGATGGGAAGAATGACAGTTCTGCATTACCTAATTAAATACCACCAGGTATAATTCCCCTTTGAAGGAAGTTTTCTGAAGTTAATTGAAGGATAAGTTCACTACATAATATTCTCTCCTTTTATCCCCAGTACCTCCCACAAAACTTCATCAGAATGCACTATAATAAGGACAATTAGATAAACATGAATGTTCTGAAAATTCAAAGTGTAGTATTTGGCCACAAAAGCAGAGAAAAAAGTGCTTTACCTAATCAATAAAGAATTGTATAGGCTACTTTAATGTTTTACTTATCAACAAAAATTTTCAGGATCAGAAAAACTGCCTTCTAAACTCTCACTCATAATAGCCCCCCACCACCCAAAGAAAAGAAAAGAAACCCTGGGAATAAACTTAGCTAAGGAAGTGAACATTGCAAAACACTGATGAAAAAAATTGAAGACACACAAAAAAATGTAAAGACCTTCCATTTTCATGGATTAGAACAATCAATATTGTTAAAATATCCATACTACCCAAAGCAACCTATAGATTGCAATCCCCATCAAAATACCAATGTCTTTCTTCACAAAACTAGTAAAGCAATCCTAAAATTGGAAACACAAAACTCCAAATACCCAAAGCAATAGAGCAAAAGAGCAAAGCTGGAGGCATCTAACAACTGACTTGAAGACATGCTACAAAGTCAGAATAACTAGAACAGCATGGTATTAGCATAAAAACAGAGATATAGGCTAAAGGAACAGAGTAGAGAACCTGGAAATAAAAACACACATCTACAGCCATCTGATTCTCATCAAAGGTGCCAAGAACATACATTCAGGAAAGGACAGCCTTTTCAATAAATAGTGCTGGGAAAACTGGATATCCACATGCAGAAGATTGAAACATGACCCGTATTCCTCATTCTGTACAAATGGCCAACAAATGAAAAAATTTTCAATATCATTAACCACCAGGGAAATACAAATGAAAACTACAATGGGCTACTGTATCACCCCAGTTTAGAATGGTTATCAAAAAATAATGATAATATTGAAAGAAAAAAATAAGCAATAGAGAAATAAAACATCACTATGAATTGTGAAGTCATAGATGAAGATTTGCTGAATTAAATATCTTTGTTCCACCACCTTTATAGATCTGTAGTTTGCAGAAGTAGTGAGATTGACATGACAATGATTTGAAATATCTTTAAGCATTTTAAGTGGGTCATACCAAAGAAAACTATTTTCTATCCATTGACTTCCAAAGGAGAATTAAAAGTAGTTAATGATAAGTTAGGGATTTCTGATGACTTAAAGAATGTCTGGTTGTACATGTAAAAAGAAAAATGCGTTGATATTTGGCTGAATAAACCACACTTATTGACAAAAATCAATATAGCATTCAATATACTCATCTAAGGAGTAATAAAGTAATAAATAATTGAAAAAAAAATGATAACACATAACAAATGCTGGTGAGGATATAAAGAAAAAGGAGCCCATATACTTTTGACGGGAATGTAAATTAGTCTGCGTGACACATCAGCTCTAATACCAGTAGCTCTTAGCAATATCCTCATGTATCTTTTAGATAAAATTCCTGTGAGAGAACCTGATTGGTCATATACATATTTTAAAAATAAGCCTACATAGCCATAAGTACACAGGTATGGGTCACCTTAAGCCAGCTGTCAGTCTTTTATCTAGTATGCTGTGCAAGCGATTAGACTAGAGTTAGTCATGCCACCTACAACCCTCTTAACAGGAGCTGCACATGGAGATTAGATTTTCTGAAGAGGAACATTGTAGATCTGGCACAAGAAGACATTTCTAGTGTGTATATAGCTGAGAGCCTAGTATTGACAGGCTTGAAAGTAGGTATTTGATGAATATAATATCAAATAAAACTTACACATCTCAAAAACAAACTATATTTTATCCAACCATAGGTATTTATGTAATAAGACTGGGGAGTGGAATAGTAAAATAGGACGTAATCTTTAAAATTATAATTGTGTGCTTTAGAGTTGAAGTGGTTGCTGTGTTCCAAGTCATTTTCCTGGTATATGTTTGTAGGAAGGTTTCTGAATAAAGCTAACTTTCAACTTTGACCTATGTAAGTTATTTTAATGATTATCTGCAAACCTATATGAAGTATCTGAATGTTTCAATTGTCTGTAAATTGGGTTGTGAAAACATCTTTTAATACTTGATGAAAGACCTCCATTACAATTATTAGAGGAACAATTAGTGTTCCTCTAAGAGCTTATTTATATTGTACAATAGAGAAAGAATTCTGTAATACAATATAAACTGACAACAGATTTGAAAATTTAATTCTATATAGACATACCAGTACTAGAATTGTTATCAACTGGTGGAATCCAGCCACCAGCAATGAATTGCTGATTACATTGGTTAAAAAGAGGCATAATAGGACCTTCTGGTCTGCTTTTTGGGTTGTGTCATCAGGGCATTCAGAAAGCTCTTATTTTTTAGAAGTGCACTTGACATTTTGTCTCTTGTGCATGTACTAGTAGTATAGTCCATTTTGCTCTTCTTTTCTAAAGAATAAGGCCAGAAAATTTTCCATAATTGAATAGAATAATTATCTGTTGGTACACTGGCTCATTGACCTATTGGATTGCAGCTTGGGTCATGTCATAGTCTGGTAGTTGTTTCTTGTGCACTTAAAGCATCTAGTAGTATGTTTCTTACTGAAGGCATGATCTAGTTCTCCTAGTACCCCAATGAAGTAAGTACATATTATTTCAGAATACTTCTCTCTTGATTTGCAAATTGACAAATAAACAAGAAAGAGTCCATTATCCATAAGAAATTGTTTGTGTTTGTGGTGCTGGGGATTGAACCCAGAGCCTTGTGCATACTGGGCAATTGTTCTACTTCTAAGCTCATCCCTAGCCCTTGGTTTTTTGAGACAGGGTCTATCTATGTAGCTCAGGCTGGCCCTGAACTTGTTATTTAGCTCACCATTACCTCCAACTCATGATCCTCATGTCTCTGCCTCCTGAATTCTGGGATTACAGCCATGTGCCAGCACCCCTGGCTATGACATCTTAGGGTAGAGAAAAATTAATGCATCCTTAGTTCTCAGAATCTCTTATCCTACAGATCTATTTAAAATATTATTTAGTAATAGTAACATGACTGTGAAAGGATGAAAGGTAGATATCTAATGTACTAAAAAATCTCTAGTCTTTGTGCCCTCTATTTTATCACTAAATAGAATCAAAGCACATTTTATCTAATTAATAAGCTTTCAATCTGAAAAATAGTTGAAGCTAATATTGCTTAACATATCAAGTAGTGTGAGTCAACCTTGAAATACTAAATTTTCAGGCTTCTGACAAACAGATCACCTTTAGAAATCACATATTATTTAGCCTATTCACCTATCTAGTTTGTATGATCTAATTCTGATTCCAGATCTTTTTTTTTCCCAAAAAATCAGCACACTTGCCTTCTGTCTTTTAGGGAACTGCATGAAATTTTACAAAACCTTCTGTGAGAATCTCCCTGTTAATCTCAGAAGAGCATATTAGTACAGTCCAATATGAAAGATATATAGTTCAATGTCAATGTTAGCTGAAGTCATACCAGTGAGTCTTGAAAGATGGATGGAGCGATTTTTTTTCTCCCAGCTCACATTACCTGTTGTAGTCTGCAGAGAACTCATCTTAGATGAAGAATCAATTGGGGTAGGATTTCTCTTTGTGCTTCTCCCTCTCCTACCTGTTCTTCAGGGTAACACCCAAGTCTGTTCAGCCACCTGTTTCTTGGTACCTCAGGAAAACACTGTGTGAAGCTTTCTCTCTCTTACTTATCCCTCTAGACTTTCCATATTTTGCCGTCTGCTTTTACTTCTTTATCTGGTTGACTTCCTTCCTCTTGTTAGGTTTTGGCCTGGGTTTTAGTTACTCACTTTCACCTAATGTTATGCTAGAGAATACTTCACACTGGAATGAAGAGGCATGAAAGAAAACCACTAGCTCTCAGGATCCACCATAAATAAGTCAAACAGACATTTTCCCTTGCCAAAATGACTGCCTGTTGGCATAACTTAGTTCTAAGATTCTCTATCTTATTTCTCTGCTTAGAGTTGTATTACCAAAGACCCTCTTGTATTTTATACATTTTATACTAGGTCAGGGAGTGCCTAGTTCCAGAAGGAAAAGAGGGATGTGCAGTGCTCCAAAAAGGGATTGAGAGAAAAGGAAAAAATCCTGACCTATCTTATTTGATGTCCCATGTGGGTATTATTCCACTCCCAGTATTTAATAGGCCACCCATTTTTGAGATCCTTGGTATCAATAAACCATCCCTTCAGGTATATTGGGATGAATGTGATGGTAGCAGAGCCACAAAGCAACCTACTTAAAACTCCTGTGGGATGGAGCAGAAAGTTATGGTGAAGCTGCAGCCTCAGCCAGAATAGTGGAATGAAAGTCAGTGAGCCTTTAGCCAGTGGTCAGCTCAGAGTGAAGTGGGACTTCTCATTCTTCTTTATACCAGTCTTTAGTATTATACCAACCAACGTATTTTTTAATCTGTGTGTTTTTCTCCAGGAAATGTGAACCACTTTTTAAATATCTTTGGTAAAGATAATTATGATTTTAGTTAAAGTTTACTGATAAACCTGAATTACATTTTACCTACCTATCTTTGCTTTCAAATCTTTACTACTTGATGCCAAATAGTATTTTGAACCCAAAGGAGTTTTACCCCTTTTCCCTGGTCTTTCAAGTCATAGAACTACTCCTAGTCAGTAAATATCTATTTTTTAAAATAGCTTTATTGTATTTTTAAATTGGCATACATTAATAATATGAGGGGAGTTCATTGTGGTAATTCCTTATGTGTACAGTGTATTTTGAACAAGTTCACCCCCTCCATTACATTATATTTCTATTCAACCTCCTTTTTTCTTTCTTCCCCCATATTCAAACAGTGTTTGGTGGGTTTCATTATGCTGTCTTCATATACCTCGTGTGTGTGTGTGTGTGTGTGTGTGTGTGTGTGTGTGTGTGTGTGTAGCATACTTCAAACCTCTTCAACTCTCAGTATCCTTTCCTCTCCCCCTCCCCCTCCTGCTGATTCCTCCACCAGACAGTCCCCCTTTAACATTCATGTCCCATTATTGCTATTATTCGCATCATCATTTTAGGTCTAGGTTCCACAAATGAGCAATATTTGGCTTTTTTGAGCTTGGCTTATCTTCCTCAACAGAATGATCTCCAGTTTTATCTGTTTTCCTGCAAAGACATAATTTCATTTTCTTTATGGCTGAGTAGTATTCCTTGGAATATTTTCTTTAACAATTCATTAGTTGTTAGGCACCTTTGCTGATTCTACAGAGGTGAACAGAGGTGCAATAAACATGGATATTCAGCAATCTCACTTGTGTATTGATTTATACTCCTTTGAATATATGTCCAGGAGTGGTATGATGGGATAAGATAGTTTTTTGAGGAACCTCTATATTGATTTCCATACCATTTGCACTATTTTAAATTCTCACCAACAGTATATCAGTGTTCCTTTTTCCCTGCATCCTCACCAGCATTTGTTTGTGTTTGTTTTCTTGATGATTGCTAATCTGACTAGCGTGAGATGGAATCTTCATGTAGTTTTGATAAGAACTATTCAATTCATTTGCCTATTACTAATCAGATTATTTGTTCTTTTGCTGTTTAATTCTTTGAGTTCTTTGTATATTCTGGATTTTTCTTTTTTTTCTTTTTGCAGTACTGGGGCTTGAACTCCAGGTCTTCACCTTGAGCCACTCCACCAGCCCTGTTTATTTTTGTGAAGGGTTTTTCAAGATAGGATCTCATGAACTATTTGCCTGGGATGGCTTTGAACAGCCATCCTCCTGATCTCTGTCTCCTGAGTAGCTAGGATTAGAGGTGTGAGCCACCAATGCCTGGTTATATTCTGGATATTAATCCTTTATCTGTTGAATAAACTGGTGAAGATTTTTTCCCACTTTACAGATTGTCTTTTATTCTTGTAATTCTTTCTTTTGATGTGCAAAAACTTTTTCATTTAATTCAATCCCATTTCTCTATTCTTGCTTGTATTTCCTGGGGAATTAGAATCCTATTCAGAAAATAATTGCCTATACCTACACCTACACCCACTCCTACACCCATACCTATACCTGTATCTTCCAGAGTTTCCCTGTAGTAGTTTCAGGTCTTACATTAAGATCTTTGATCCATTTGGAGTTGATTTTTATATAGGGTGAGAGATAGGGTTCTAGTTTCAGTCTTCTTCATGTAGCTAACCAGTTTTCTCAGCACCATTAGTTGAAGAGGCTGTCTTTTCTCCAATGTATGATTTTGGCTCCTTTGTCAAAGATTAGATGGCTGTAGCTATGAGGGTTGTTTTCTATTCTGTTCCATTGGTCTTTGTGCTATTTAAGTTATGACTTGGTAGTAAAATTTGAAGTCCCATATTGTGATACCTCCATTGTTGCCCTTTTTGTTCAGGATTACTTTTGCTATTCAGGATCTTTTGTTCTTCCATATGAATCTAGGGATTGATCTTTCTATTTCTGTAAAAAATGACATTGGAATCTTATGTCATTGCTCTGAATTTGTGGATTGCTTTCAGTCATATAGCCACTTTCACAATTTTAATTCTGACAATCCATGAACATAGGAGGTATTTCCATCTTCTGATGTCTTCTTCAATTTCTTTCTTCAAAGTTTTAATGTTTTCATTGTAAAGGTCTTTCACCTCCCTGATTAAGTTTATACCTATGGCTTTTTTTTTTTTTTTTGAGACTATTGTGAATGGAATTGTTTTCCTGATTTCTTTTTTCAGCCTGATCGTTGTTGGTATATACAAAAGCGACTGATTTGAACAACTGTATGTTGATTTTATATCATGCTGCATTGCCAAAAGTGTTTATCAGATCTGTCAGTTTTTGATAAAATCTTTAGTATCTTCTAAGTTTAGGATCATATCATCTGAAAATGGGAATAATTTGACTTCTCCATTTGAATCCTTTATCTCTTTCTCTTGCCTTATTGCTCTGGCTAGGAATTTCAGTACTATATATGAATAAGAATGGGGAGAAGGGATACTCTTATCTTGTTCCTGACTTTAAAGGAAATGATTTCATCTTTTCCTCATTTAGTATGATGTTAGCTGTAGGTTTATCATATGTAGTATGTTGAGATGCATTCCTTCCTGGCTTCTTCAGAGTATTTATTACCATGAAAGGATTTGGAATTTTGTCCAAGGCTTTTTCTGCATGCATTGAGGTGATCATGTGATTTTTATCCTTAATTCTGTTTATGTGTTATATTACATTTATTGATTTACATATGTTGAGTCATCTTTCTTCTCTGGAATGAAACCAACTTGATTGTAGTGTATGATCTTTTTAATCATGTTAATATGATTAATATGTTAATCATGTTTAATAATGTTGTTGAATTCAGTCTGAAAGTATTTTATCGAAAATTTTGGCATCTGTGTTCATTAAAGAGATGACCTATATTTTTATGTACTCTCCAGTTTTGGAATTAGTGTAATACTGGCTTTATAGAACGAGGTTGACTAGTGTTCCTTCCCTTTCTATTTCATGGAAAAGTTTGAGTAGTAATTGATCTTAGTTCTTTTTTAAATATCTAGTAGAATTCAGCAGTGAATCCTTTGGGTTTTGGAGTTTTTTTTTTTTTTTGGTTGGATACTCTATTATTGCTTCAATATTGTTGCTTGACTTAGATCTATTTAAGTGGTTTATATCCTCTTGCTTCAATTTTGATAGGTCAAATGCATCTAGAAACTTATCCATTTCTTCTAGATTTTCCAGCTTATTTGCATATAGGTTTTCAGAGTATTCCCTCATGATCTTGTTGATCTCATTGGTGTTTATATAGTATCCCCTTTTTCATCTCTAATTGTATTATTATGGGCCTTTTCCCTCTTCCTTTTAGTCAGCTTGATTTGGAGTTTATCAATCTCATTTATCTTTTTAAAGAGCCAAGTTTTTGATTCATTGATTCTTGCTATAGTTGTTTTGTTTTGTTGATGCTTTTGTTGCATTAATTACTTCCCTAATCTTTATTATTTCTTTCTGTAGGTTAATTTGGGGTTTTACTTGACTTGATTTTCTAAGAGCTTGAGGTTCATTATTTGGCTATTTATTTGAGATCTCTGTAGGTTTTTTTTTTCTTAATGTAGGCATTCATAGCTATAAACTTGCCTCTTAACACTGTATTTCACAGGTTGTGTTTTCATTTTCATTAGATTCTAGGAACTTTTGGATTTCCTCCCTTATTTCTTCTGTGACCCACTGACTATTCAAAAATGTGTTGTTCAGTCTTCAGGTGTTTGGATTTTTCTGTTGCTTCTTTTTCTGTTGACCTCTAGTTTTATTCCATAATGGTCTGATAGAATGCAGGGAGTTATTTCAACTTTCATACATTTGCTAAGACTAGCTTTGTGTCCCAAAATATGATCTATGTTGTAGAAAATTCTATAAGTGGTTGAGAAGAATGTATACTGTACAGCAGCTGGATGATCTATCTGTTGGTGAAAGTGAGTACTAAAGTCTCCCGCTATCATTGTGCTGAGTTCAGTCTGTGCTTTTAAGTCCAGTAGTGTTTGTTTAATGAAGTTGTGTGCACTGACATTTGGCATATGTATGTTAACAATTGTTACTTCCTCTTGATAGTTTGTTTATATGAAAAGTGACTTTGTTTCTTCTGACTAATTTTGGTTTTATCAGATATGAGTATAGCTAGTTCTGCCTCCCTTCTGGGTCCATTTGCTTGGAAGATGTTTTTCTACTCTTTCACACTAGGCCACTGTTTGTTTTTGTCATGAGATAGCATTTATTGTAGACAACAAATGGTTTGGTCTTGCTTCTTAATCTAACTCACCATTTTATAGCTTGTAATTGTGAATTAAGACCATTTACATTCAGTGTTAATATTGAAAGGTATTTTCAATACCTTTCAATACCTACTGCCATTTTGTTGTTTTTTACAGTGTGATTCTTTTCTACTCTTTGTTTGCTTATCTTTTCATCTTTAGGATTCATTTTCCCCATGTTTTTTACTACATTTATCTTTCTCTTCTGTGTATAGGATTACATTGAGTATCTTCTGCAGTGCTGGCTTGGTCATAAATTGCTTTGGTTTTTGTTTATCATGGAAGGTTTGTATTTTTCCTTTAGTTATGAGTGATAGGTTTGCTGGATAGAGTGATCTAGTTTTGCAGTTATTTTCTTTCTGTGCTTAAAATACATCATTCTATGCCCTTCTTGCCTTTAAGGTTTCTATTGAGAAATCTGTTGTTGTAATGGGTTTGCCTTTATATGTGACTTACCACTTCTCTCTTAAAGCTTTCAATATTCTTTCCTTATTCTGCACACTTAATATTTTAAATATTATATGTTTTGGAGTGGTTGTTTTCTGGTCTTGTTTGCTGGGTTTTCTAAAAGCCTTTTGTACCTGGATGACGATCTCTTTCTCAAGATTTGGGAAATTTTCTCCCCTTATTTTATTGAATATGTTTTCTTTCCCTTTAGCTTAAACCTCTTTTCCTTTTATACCCATGATTTATAGGTCTGGTCTTTTAATAGTATCCCAGAAGTCTTGTATGTTTCATTTGTATTTCTTTATTTTTTTTTCCTTTTTCTTCATCTGACTTCTAATATATCTACTTTGTCTTTGAATCCTGATATTATGTCCAATTTGATCTAGTAAACATCTACTAAATTTTCCTTAGTTTAGGGAAGGAATTTAATTTGGTTGCAACAAAATAAAAAGAAAACTTTTTTTCCATTTTTCCTTAATGGGACTATTTTAAGGATTTATTTAGATCAGATAAGCCAACCCATGTACACAAAAATGAGTGAAATAGGCTGAGTACAAAATGATACAGACTAGCAGAGACTGCAGTGAACTGGATACTCCATGAAAAGGAACTCAAATTTAACAGTTGTGAAAATATTATGTCATCAAACCATATGTTTCTTAGGGTTGATTTTTTCTATTTCTGTGAAGAATGTCATTGGAATTTTGATGGGGATTGTGTCAAGCATGTAGATTGCTTCTGGTAGTAGGGTCATTTTCACAATGTTGATTCTATCAATCCATGAGCATGGGAGATCTTTCCATCCTCTGATGTCTTCTTCGATTTCTCTCTTTGGTGTTTTACAGTTTTCATTGAAAAGGTCTTTTGATTTCCTTTATTACATTTTTTCCAAGGTACTTTATTATTTTTGATGCTATTGTAAATGGGATTTTTTTCCCTGATTTCTTTTTCAGTCTGTTCATTGTTGGTATATAGGAAAGCTACTGATTTCTTTGTGTTAATTTTGTATCCTACTACTTTGCCAAAAAGAGTTTATGATTTCTAATAGTTTTTTGTTGTATAGTTTTTGGGGTCATTTAGATATAGGATCAGGTCATTTGTAAATAGGGATAGTTTGACTTCTTCCTTCCTTATTTGAATCCCTTTTATTTCTTGCTCTTGTCTTATTGCTCTGGCTAGGAATTCCAAAACTTTATTGAATATGAGTGGGGAAAGTGGGCATCCCTATCTTGTCGTCCTCACTTTAGTGGGAATGGTTTCAGTTGTTCTCCATATAGTATAATGTTGGTGATTACTTTTGTCATGTAGAGCTTTTATTATGTTGAGGAACATTCCTTCTATTCTTCAGAGCTTTTATCATTTGAGGGTATTAAATTACAGAGCCATAACAATAAAAACAGCATGGTATTGGCAGAAAAAAAGAAAGACCAATGGATTAGAATAGAAGACCCAGACATAAACCCACACATCTACAGCCAACTGAACTTACACAAAGGAACCCAAAGCACAGAAATAGAGGAAGGAGTGACAGTTTACAGCTGCAGCAGGTACAAAGTTTTTCTTTTAGGGGCAGGGAATGGAAATGTTTTTGAATTATTTAGTGGTAATGGTTGTACAATATCATGAATGTACTAAAAATTCATGAATTGTGTACTTTTAAAGATCAATTTTTATTTCAATCTTAAAAAAAAATCTTAAGGGGACAGAAGAGTCCGTGTTAACACAAAAATTCTAGAGACACATCTTAGATGCAAGATTCTTTGAGGGTTTATCCCTATCTACAAGTATAACACACATCCTCAGTTTTCTTCCTTTATCAAAGATTAAAGAGAGGTGATTTAGCAGTTGTTTATAACTATACATTGAAACGTGTTCAGACTAATGGATGTATGCTTTTTGATCAGTTCAGTCAAATGCACAGCAATAGCATCAAAGAATTATTGGGTTATAACTTTCTGTCCCAATGGGAGCTATCAAATAATATGGGTGCAGTCCTTTCTCTGGAGGGAACTGAGGAGTGAAATAGAAAGGCCTGAGATGGTGCATTTGTTTCATTTCTTTGAATTCATTAGTTTGGCATATTCTAAGAAGTAGGTAATAATCTAAGATAATGGATTCAGAGAAACACAAAACTTATAGGAAATATTCCAGGAAATATGTTTCTGTGGTTCCTATGTTTTTAGTGTTGATTTTTGGGGTAAAAACATTGGCGTGCTGATTTTTTTCAAGGCTTTTTTGTTCAAATGTTACCATGGGTCTATCAACAAAGCCAAGTTGACAGAGAGCAGATGCGTATTTTAACAGCTAAACTTCCTCGACAGTCGTGTCTGGATCAGCTGTTTCACAGCAGTGCTGAAGCAATGACAAATTGTGATTAAAAATAGGCAGATACTTTATGTCATAAAGATTTAGAAGAACAAGATGGAACCTTTTAGAGTTGGAAGTTGCCAAACACAGAAAGGCTATGCATTTTCCCAATATAAAGTACTTTGAGACTTATTCAGATGTTTACTTTCAACTAAGATGGAAAATTATATGTTATTGTTAATAGTATCCTATAAACATTAAACTTAAAATCTAAAACCACTCCTTTTACCAGATTAACACAAGTTTCAAAAAATTGTATTCACAAATACTTTTTTAAAAAAGAAAAGTATAGGTTGTTTCTCAATACATTTTTTATGGTTGATACTAGCCACTCTTACTTTGATTAAGCCTATTTCTTTCTTTAACAATAAAAATAGATGATCAGGCTTAAGAGATTTCGCACCTACATGAATGGTAGAACCGCTAGATTGGTTTTGTTATATGTCAGCCCAGTTGTATGCTATAGGACAAATGGTTTGTGCAGTTCTGGTCTGGGGACATGAATGTGACTAGCTGCTGTTCTCTCTTTTTCTGAAGTTTAGCCTTGTGGCTAAGTGGAATTCTTTGAGCCTTATATTAAAACACAAGTGTTCTATAACCACTCTTCTTGCTTTCAAATTATGGAACTTCAGATGCTCACTGTGCTCATTGTATGCAAATAGACCCACCTTGAGCCCTCAGCCAACAATTATTGTGCTCTCTTCTAGAAGTCAGTCACAGTAATTGATGAAGACATAGAACTGATAGACATTTTTTTTTGCTTCCTTTTTCTTTTTTTTTTTAAATTTTATTATTCATATGTGCATACAAGGCTTGGGTCATTTCTCTCCCCTGCCCCCATCCCCTCCCTTACCACCCACTCTGCCCCCTCCCTCTCCCCACCACCCCCTCGATACCCAGCAGAAACTATTTTGCCCTTACCTCTAATTTTGTTGAAGAGAACATATAGGCAATAATAGGAAGGAACAAGTGTTTTGGCTGGTTGAGATAAGGATAGCTATACAGGGAGTTGACTCAAATTAATTTCCTGTGCGTGTGTGTTACCTTCTAGGTTAATTCTTTTTGATCTAACCTTTTCTCTAGTTCCTGGTCCCCTTTTCCTGTTGGCCTCAGTTGCTTTTAAGGTATCCACTTTAGTTTCTCTGCGTTAAGGGCAACAAATGCTAGCTAGTTTCTTAGGTGTCTTACCTATCTTCACCCCTCCCTTGTGTGCTCTCATTTTTATCATGTGCTCAAAGTCCAATCCCATTGTTGTGTTTGCCCTTGATCTAATGTCTGCATATGAGGGAGAACATACGATTTTTGGTCTTTTGGGCCAGGCTAACCTCACTCAGAATGATGTTCTCCAATTCCATCCATTTACCAGCGTATGATAACATTTCATTCTTCTTCATGGCTGCATAAAATTCCATGGTGTATAGATACCACATTCTCTTAATCCATTCGTCAGTGGTGGGGCATCTTGGCTGTTTCCATAACTTGGCTATTGTGAATAGTTCTGCAATAAACATGGGTGTGCAGGTGCCTCTGGAGTAACCTGTGTCACAGTCTTTTGGGAATATCCCCAAGAGTGGTATTGCTGGATCAAATGGTAGATCAATGTTTAGCTTTTTAAGTAGCCTCCAAATTTTTTTCCAGAGTGGTTATACTAGTTTACATTCCCACCAACAGTGTAAGAGGGTTCCTTTTTCCCTGCATCTTCGCCAACACTAGGTGGTGGTGGTGTTGCTAATGATGGCTATTCTACCAGGGGTGAGATGGAAACTTAGTGTGGTTTTAATTTGCATTTCCTTTCTTGCTAGAGATGGTGAGCATTTTTTCATGTGTTTTTTGGCCATTTGAATTTCTTCTTTTGAGAAAGTTCTGTTTAGTTCACTTGCCCGTTTATTGGTTCATTAGTTTTGGGAGAATTTAGTTTTTTAAGTTCCCTGTATATTCTGGTTATCAGTCCTTTGTCTGATGTGTAGCTGGCAAATATTTTCTCCCACTCTGTGGGTGTTCTCTTCAGTTTAGAGACCATTTCTTTTGATGAACAGAAGCTTTTTAGTTTTATGAGGTCCCATTTATCTATGCTACCTCTTAGTTGCTGTGCAGCTGTGGTTTCATTGAGAAAGTTCTTACCTATACCTACTAACTCCAGAGTATTTCCTACTCTTTCCTGTATCAACTTTAGAGTTTGTGGTCTGATATTAAGATCCTTGATCCATTTTGAGTTAATCTTGGTATAGGGTGATATACATGGATCCAGTTTCAGTTTTTTGCAGACTGCTAACCAGTTTTCCCGGCAGTTTTTGTTGAAGAGGCTGCTTTTTTCTCCATCGTATATTTTTAGCGCTTGGTCAAAGACAAGTTGGTTATAGTTGTGTGGCTTCATATCTGGGTCCTCTATTCTGTTCCACTGGTCTTCATGTCTGTTTTTGTGCCAGTACCATGCTGTTTTTATTGTTATTGCTTTGTAATATAGTTTGAAGTCAGGTGTCGTGATACCTCCTGCATTGTTCTTTTGACTGAGTATTGCCTTGGCTATTCGTGGCCTCTTGTGTTTCCATATAAATTTAATGGTAGATTTTTCAGTGTCTTTAATGAATGTCATTGGAATTTTGATGGGAATTGCATTAAACATGTAGATTACTTTGGGGAGTATAGACATTTTACTATGTTGATTCTACCAATCCATGAGCATGGGAGATCTCTCCACTTTCTATAGTCTTCCTCAGTCTCTTTCTTCAGAAGTGTATAGTTTTCCTTGTACAGGTCTTTCACATCTTTTGTTAGGTTTACACCTAGGTATTTGGTTTTTTTGAGGCTATTGTAAATGGAATTGTTTTCATACATTCTTTTTCAGTTTGCTCATTGTTAGTGTATAGAAATGCTAATGATTTTTCTATGTTGATTTTATATCCTGCTACCTTGCTGTAGCTATTGATGATGTCTAGAAGCTTCTGAGTAGAGTTTTTTGGTCTTTAAGGTATAGGATCATGTCATCTGCAAATAGGGATATTTTGACAGTTTCTTTACCTATTTGTATTCCTTTTATTCCTTCTTCTTGCTTGATTGCTCTGGCTAGGAATTCCAGTACTATGTTGAATAAGAGTAGAGATAGTAGGCATCCTTGTCTGGTTCCTGATTTTAGAGGGAATGGTTTCAGTTTTTCTCCATTAAGTATAATGCTGGCTGTAGGTTTGTCATATATAGCTTTTATAATGTTGAGGTACTTTCCTTCTATTCCTAGTTTTCTTAGAGCTTTTATCATGAAATGATTTTGGATCTTATCAAAGGCTTTTTCTGCATCTATTGAGATGATCAAGTAGTTTTTGTCTTTGCTTCTGTTAATGTGATTTATTACGTTTATTGATTTTCGTATGTTTAACCACCCCTGCATCCCTGGGATGAAGCCTACTTGGTCGTGGTGAATAATCTTTTTGATGTGTTGCTGAATTCGGTTTGCCATTATTTTGTTGAGGATTTTTGCGTCAATGTTCATTAAGGAGATTGGCCTGTAGTTCTCCTTTTTGGAGGTATCTTTACCTCGTTTTGGGATAAGTGTAATATTGGCTTCATAAAATGTGTTTGGCAGTTTTCCTTCCCTTTCTATTTCATGGAACAGTTTAAGGAGGGTTGGTATCAGTTCTTCTTTAAAGGTCTGATAGAATTCAGCAGAGAATCCATCAGGTCCTGAACTTTCCTTTTGGGGAGACTCTTGATTTCTGCTTCAATTTCATTTTGTGTTATAGATCTATTCAGGTGATTAATTTCCTCTTGGTTCAGTTTTGGATGATCATATGTATCTAGAAATCTGTCCATTTCTTTAAGGTTTTCAAATTTATTTGAATATAGGTTCTCGAAGAAGTGTCTGATGATTTCCTGGACTTCGATGGTGTTTGTTGTTATCTCCCCTTTTGCATTCCTGATTCTACTAATTTGGGTTTTTTCTCTCCTCATTTTAGTCAGGTTTGCCAGGGGTCTATCGATCTTGTTTATTTTTTCAAAGAACCAACTTTTTGTTTCATTAATTCTTTGTATGGTTTTTTTGGTTTCTATTTCATTCATTTCAGCTCTTCTTTTTATTATTTCTCTCCTTCTATTTGTTTTGGGATTTGCTTGTTCTTGTTTTTCTAGGAGTTTGAGATGTATCATTAGGTCATTGATTTGGGATCTTTCAGTCTTTTTAATATATGCACTCATGGCTATAAACTTTCCTCTCAGGGCTGCATTAGCTGTGTCCCATAGGTTCCGGTAGGTTGTGTTTTCATTTTCATTGACTTCCAGGAACCTTTTAATTTCCTGTTTTATTTCATCAATGACCCATTATTCATTAAGCAATGAGTTATTCAGTTTCCAGCTGTTTGCATGTTTTTTGTCTTTACTTTTGTTGTTGAGTTCTACTTTTACTGCATTGTGATCAGATAGTATGCACAGTATAATTTCTATTTTCTTATATTTGCTGAGACTTGCTTTGTGCCCTAGGATATCTATTTTGGAGAAGGTTCCATGGGCTGCTGAGAAGAATGTATATTGTGTAGAAGTTGGATAAAATGTTCTGTAGACATCAAGTAGGTTCATTTGATCTATTGTATATTTTAGATCTTGGATTTCTTTATTGATTTTTTGTTTGGATGACCTATCTATTGATGATAATGGGGTGTTAAAGTCTCCCACAACCACTGTGTTGGAGTTAATGTATGCTTTTAGGTCTTTCAGGGTATGTTTGATGAAATTGGGTACGTTGACTTTGGGTGCATACAGGTTGATGATTATTATTTCCTTTTGGTCTATTTCCCCTTTTATTAGTATGGAATGTCCTTCTTTATCTCATTTGATCAATGTAGGTTTGAAGTCTACTTTGTCAGAGATAAGTATTGCTACTCCTGCCTGTTTTGGGGGGCCATTTGTTTGGTAAATCTTCTTCCAGCCTTTCATCCTAAGCCTATGCTTATTTCTGTCGGTGAGACAGGTCTCCTGTAAGCAACAAATTGTTGGATCTTCCCTTTTAATCCATTTCGTAGCGGTGCCTTTTGATGGGTAAATTAAGTCCGTTAACATTAAGTGTTAGTACTGATAGGTATGTGGTGATTCCTGTCATTTAGTTGTCTTAAGAACTAATAGACATTTTTAGAAGGAGGCAAGGATGGGGAAATCAGATGCAAATAAAACATTCTTGCATTATGTTAGACCATAGAATTTTCTGTTTTTAAGAGCCCAGAGTTATTAAATATTGTCAGTTTCCTGTAGTTCAACCTAATAGCATACTGAGAATTGTGATATGTTGGAGAGACGGTCATAAGAACCATTAACATCTAATGGTCTAATCCAAATTAGGGAAATATGCACTGTTTATTCTCACTATTGCTGGGCAATTGTATTCACTATTTCCACAATCAGAGTATGAAATCCTTTGT
Source organism: Castor canadensis (assembly GCF_047511655.1). Taxonomy (NCBI): domain Eukaryota; kingdom Metazoa; phylum Chordata; class Mammalia; order Rodentia; family Castoridae; genus Castor; species Castor canadensis. Next base: position 88,149,091 of record NC_133396.1, on the reverse strand, counting down.
GATCTTGACACATTTAGTGAATGTATGTTATGTGTCTGACAGTGTCCCAAACTTGATACTCCTTTGAAGTTGCATATCATCTATCAAAAATTCATGTAGATTTGGAATTCTGAATCATAGTTGTCTTAGTATGTTATTTTCTTCACATGTTCAAGTAAAAGTTGTCTATCCAAAGAGAGGTAGCCATATTTGTCCTGGCTTTCCTGCTCCTCCCACATGGCTTTCTCTACCATGGGGATTTGGCATACCTCAGTTTTGGGAAGCACAATTATATAAATGGGAAGTCACTGAAAGTTTAATTTCATAGTCATGAAATTGATGTTTTCAGAAATGTATATCTGAGGCAGCCAAATAGTTGCAGTATCAACTGTCAGATTTGCATTAAGAATTAAGCATTAAGAATAAATGCTGCTAAAAAATGAAACAAGAAAAAAAATTTAAAGAAAAAATGCTGACCTAGATTGTTCATTGCTTTTATAAATCTGTCCTTTAGTATTTTTGCCTTTTGTCTTTTATATTATGTATTAATTGAAGAGTAGGTCATATAATATCAAATTGCCTAACAGTAGTACATTTTTGTGGAAATATAGGCGAGGGAACACATTGTATAATGTATGCAAAATTTTTAGATGAAATTTCTTTTTATAGCATTTTCTCTGATGTGTTTCTCATATTTGGGAAAAAAAATTCATATAAATATATTAATGTGGTGCATTATATCAGCAGAATAAAAAGACTTTTAATGGTTAGGTTATTAAAGGTTTATATGGGAATCAAAAAGACTCATGGGTACTTTACTTTCAAAGGTATCAAAAAGAATGAAAAAATGTGTGACTGTCTAATTGCAGATATGAAGATGAGATAGATTTAGAGCTGTTGGGATGATGCCAAGAAAGCCCCCCGCCACAAAGAAAAGGAGCATAATATGTTTGCAGATTGTTTTGAAGTCAAGCTTTCTTTGTCTCTAGAAAACAGCTACTAGCTCATGAATTCACCACCTAGGGGACCAGAAATCTCACTGAAAGAAATGTGATCTTATTTCTTCACTCATTCATTCATTTATTTAATAAATACTGTACAATTAATATATGCTGACATTGAGACAATCCTAAGAGATACCATGGTTAATAGGAAAGACATTTCCTTTGCATCCATAGAGCTAACTGACTAGTGGACATACAGATAATAAATAAATTCAAGAATTAAATATTGTTATACATTATAATAAACGTTTTGAAGGGAAAGTACAAGTTGCTTCAAGATTTTATAATGAGGTAACCTATTTTGGATATGATTTCAATAATGGTGACATTTAAAGGTGAGATCTGAGAGATGAGTAGAATTCCAAGTGATGGGGAGGAGACTGTACATTGAGGCTCTTTGGTGAGAGTATCTAAAAGAAAGCTTGAACTTCTAGAACACAGAGAGCAGTTGGCTAAAGAGTATTCCAGTTTGGTGGCCATATTGAAGATACAGAATACATCCCTACTGCAGTGAGAAGCTATTGAAGATCTTTCAGCAGGAATTGCAGCGTCTGATTTAAGTGGTTTGAGATGATTGTGGTTGTTGTGAATGCATTGAAGGGGAGACTCAGTAGGCACTATTGCTTAGTGAGACCTGATGAAGGGGAAAGCTAACTCTTAAGTTAAAGTTTTGTATTTCATCCAAGAAAAAATCCAGTGTAGGACAGTGGTAAATGTTACCCACCAAAACACAATATACCTGGTCATAGGTTGAAAAAGAGAAATGTATTGCAGGGAAATTTTTGGTGAGTTTTGTTTATTGTTGTTGTTTACTTTCTGAAAGATGATTTCCATTTTTCTTTCCAATAAGTTTTCTGTTTGGGGAGAGAGATTTAGTGAAATTAAGACTTCTAAATTTGAAACATTAATAATGTATACTTTTTTTACCTAAAATTACTGTTGGATTTTACTATGTAACCCAGCTGACCTAGAACTTGTTATCCACTTGCCTCGGCCTCTCGAGTGCTGGGGTCACAGGTGTGCCACCACACTTGGTTACCTCACCTTTCTTTTAACCTTTGATTTTTCCTTCTACAACTTTTGTAAAGGTTGCATCTATAGACTCTCTTTTGTGTCTTTGTCTTCAAGAATGAAATAGCCTGTGTAGTGATGTTTGTTTGCTTGCTGCCTTTCCAGGCTGAAGAAGGAGGGACTCACTTATACTTCAAGAATGTTTTGATTTAGCATGCCTCCTAGGTTTCCACTGTGTTCTAGGACAGCGGTTAAGAGCAACTAGAGTCAACGAATTGCAATGAGGTTGGGTGGCAGAAAATAGAATTTCTCAACAGAGAATTATCTCTGTTGATTGGTATCAGTTTTGATGGCATAATTATTTTATTGTCCTTAACTTACGTATTAAATTTGTGTGTTTGATTATTAATTTAGTACTTTGAATATTCCCTTTGAATTTTTGTCCTTCTAGAAATCTTTGCTGGATTGGGGTTTTCTTATTATGATTTCTAGGCCAATATCACTTCTAATTAAACTCTAGTTATGAATTGATTTCTACTCTTTCCCCCTTTATTTCCTCACATAGTTTCTGATTATCAAGACTCAATCAAATGTAACTTACCTCTTTATCTTTAGTGAATAATCAAAAAGAGTCTTTTGAGTCCTCTGTCCCTATTATAAAGCTACTTAGAAAAAAGTTTAGTTATTTTCTAAAAGATATCGTTTTGTTTGTTTGACTTTGTCATTCCTTTATTGATGTATGGTGCCACTTGCTGTTTGTGGGTAGATTGTATTTTGAGCCACTAGGTAGAAAAGATATATAATGTCTAAAAGAAAAATGCAAAAACAGGTTAAATAGGAAAAAAAGTAATCAGTTTGAGACTTTGTAGTCTATAGTTTACTTATTTGTTATGTAAACATTTTTTTAATCTGATTATCTCTAGTACTTAGATGAACCTCAAGATTTTGTACATTATATTCTGTCTTAATTTTGTTTTCTTCTCCTCTTAACTTTGTTTTCAGAGTAGCAGTTTTCAGCCCACAGTAAATAATCAATAAACATATATTGGTTGTTTGACTTAAATCTCACCTGGTTGTTTTTTGTGACTGCACAGGCACCTATTTTGTGAGCTGTCATAGGCTGCAGCCTTGTACAATCATCTTATTTCTCAGCACCTCTGTTTCTTCCTCTGTAAGAAGACAGTTCCATCTGTTAGGGTTGTTGCAATCATTCAATGAGATAATACTTGCCATATGCTTGGCACTGTCCCTCCCTTTCACTAGTTATAGAGGTCCAAGGACGCATCAGAGGGTTCTTGCTCTCAAGCACTCTTACAAATAAGAGGCTGGAGCACCAGACTGGTAGACAGGAAGGAAACTTTATCAATAGAGAAAGGTTGAGTGGACTGACGCACAGCAGGGTCTGGAAACAGGGTGCCCCCCTGAGCATTGGAGTGGGGGGAATATAGATAGATAGATAGATAGATAGATAGATAGATAGATAGATAGATAGATATAGATATAGATGTATATATATATACATACATATATATATATGTAAGGCTTGCACCCTAACCTAAAGAACAGTTCATAGTGGAATCCTATAGGTCCATTCTTAGCACAGCATGCCTCCTGTACCTACTGGTCCTTTTAGTGAGCTGGTTCTTCTGCTTCTCTGAGGTTGTGGGGGTGTGGGGGCTTCTGCATTGCTAAGATGTCTTGGTGCTGATTTATGTTATGGGACTGCTACAAATCCCCCCAGTGGGTTGGACCCCCTAACTGCTGTTAGAGAGATGGGACATTGAGAGCTAATCTTTACCTACTTCCTGCTGAGAGGGGGTGAAGAAGGGCCCTGGCAGGAGTCAGGAATCCAAACCAGAGGGGCTGTCCAAAGTCCACGGTAATAAGAGTGGGTGTGAAGTAACATTTGGAGTTTGATGGAGTTCAGGTGAGAAGAAATGCATGAGAAGAATTAAGGAGGCATGGACCAAAGCACAGAACATCTCCAATAACAGCAATGAGTCCCAGGAGAGGGAAAAGCCATGAGATCCAGCCACCAAGCCAATTGTTAGGTTTCCACCCATCCCAAGTTTGTATGGGGACGTGGGCGATTTTTCTGATGTTAGTGGCAATGTTTGTTATGGTTTGTCCATTGTCATCAATTTGAAGGCAACAGTCTGAGTGGTTGAATTTGCCACATACACCCCCTTCCTCAGCTAGAAGATAGTCTAAGGCCAGGTGGTTTTGATATATAGCAGCACGTATTTGGGTCTCTTGTCTGGCCAGTAATTCTAAGGCAGAAGCAGTTTGGTGATAATTTCTGCCACCACTTGTAACCTAATGGTTTGATTGAGCATGTAAATGGGAGTCCATTAACCCCAACTCCCATCCTGTGCCCAAGTGGCTGGTCCATAGGTCTCAGTGATCCTCTGGGGAGGCCATTTGTCTTCTCCCCACCTCTGATTTCCCTCTATGCTGAGACTTCTCTTTATTCTGGTCCCCAGGGTTTCAAAGAAAGGGACTCCCAGTTGTTCTTTTTGGGAGTTGGGCAAAAGGAAGAACCCAGGCTGGACAATTCCTGTAGTACAACTTCCTGTCCAAGTGAGAGGGAGTCTGGAGTAGGCCTGTTTTCCACATATCCAGAATAACCCATCTGGCATTATCCATCACCCTGGGGCAATGCTGGTGAGATTATCCCAATATTTGCCAATCTTAGGGATACCTCAAAATGGATTTGCCTCATTTACTAGTAGAGCAAAATTTAAGAGGCTGTTGTTGGTTAGAGATTTGTAGCATTTGGAGCCATTATTGGGTTTTAATAATGCTCAGTACCAGATAGGCTTTTCAGGACACCAGGTTAGATCTGTCTCATTGTAAGAGAGTACCCATTTACAAGGGGTCTTTCCCACCCATTTTTAATATGTGGGCCCAGTTCTTTCAAGACATTCCTCCCCAGTCACTTTTGATGTGAGAATCCAGGATTGGGGACAGTTACTCTCCTTGATAGTTAGAGAGTGATTCCATAATAGAAGTTGGTAAGCATTTAAACTAGACCCTTTCCAAGTCCACTCCTCACTCACGAGGGCACTCCTGCATATCCCAACAATTTGAGACATTTAGTTCTCTGGCAATTTTCTCTGCCAGGTCTATGAAGAGATTCTTTCTATTGCCAGGAGCTCTGACCCTCTCCCTATCTCACCCCTGAGTTCATTGTATAAACCAGGGCCTTGAGTGGCCATTGGCTTTGGTTGGGATGAGTGTTTCTTATTGTCTCCTTAACAAGCTGTTCTTAAGCTAAGTACTGGACTCCTCCACCATCTGACACTCCCCAGTGTCCAGATAAGTCCAACAGATCCATTCTTCTAACCTCCCATTGCACATATAGCCTACTTTGTTTCCCAAACTCTGGGACTTCCAGTACCACTTACCGTAGCATATGCCCAAGTAACATCCACTCACTTGGTAAATTCCACATTCACTACATGGGAGTGGCTGGGTGAGGGCCACACTGAAAAGTAAGAGTTCCGGTGTGTAGAGGAGAGTCATGGTGAGCCTCATGGTTATCTATCCCAAGAATGTGAGGCCCCAGGGGAGAAGGCAGACAACGTCACTTATCCTGAGGGGCCTTCTTGAAGAGGAGTCTGAGGTCCTTTAGAGGCTCACACAAATACTGTGCTTTATCTGAGTCCGAGTCTTGAGGAGAAGAGTCTCTTTGAGGGGTTCCAGTGCTTGACACTGGAGATGTGGATCCAAGATTCCAGTCCAACCACTCAGATTCCTATTGGGGTGGAAAGAAGCACAGTGTATGGACCCTCCCAGAGGGGCTCAAGGTTCCCTGGGTATGTGAGGAATTTAACAAGCACCAAAACACCAGGACAAAAGGGTGGAGAAGAAGAAGGGGCTTTGAGAGATGCCTTGGTGTAACTTGGTTAGGATTTGTTGGAACTGATCTAGCTGGGTGATATAGGAGGTAAGACTGGCTGCTTCACTGTCCAGAATGAGGTCATTAGTGAGAAACAGACAGCCATAAAGAGTCTTAAAAGGGATGATACCAAGCTTGCCCCAAATGTTTCTGAGGCAGAGGAGAGCCAAGGGCAGAAGTTTGGGCCAGGGAAGATGTGTTTCCTGGGCCAATTTGGCTAGGTGGTGCTTGAGTAACCCATTGGCCTGTTCCACCTTCCACAAGAACTGGTGCCTCCAGGCACAGTGGAGGTGATATTTTATGACTAGGGCCTTAGATACCCCCGAGTTACTTTGGCTCGAAATGCTGGGCCATTCATTGTTGCTCTGGAGGCTGTGAGGGAGACTGAATCGGGGAATGATTTCCTGAATTAGAACCTTGACCACTTTCTAGGCCTTTTCTATGGAGTAAGGAAAAGCCTCAACCCACTCTGTAAAGGTATCCACTAGCACTAGAAGCAAACGGGAGTGAGGATTCCCTGGCCTGTGGGTGAAATCAATTTTGCCAGTCTCTAATATAGGAGCCTTGCCTTTGAGTCCCAGCAGAGGGGATGGGTTGGTTGCGAGGATTATTACTCTGACAGATCTCACATCCTGTAATTATGTCTTGTCTCTGTAATTCTTACACCCTCAAACATGCCTTTGACCAAAGACAGGATGTTTCCTACTCCCAAGTGATAGGTTTGATGTAAAGTTTTGAGGACCTTCCACTGTAGTTTCTGGGATAGGAGAAGCTTATCTTCAGGGGAGACCCATTCTCAGTGATCCAGGCGGCAGCCCTGAGACATGGCCATTTGGGCCTCAGAGGGGAGGTCATGAAGGTCTTTTGGGCGGGAGAAGAGATTCTTCTCACAAAAGAGGATGCTGGATGTAGGGTCGTTGAGCTGCCTCTTTTGCAGCTGCAGTTGCTTTTTTATTGCCCAGAGCTGTGGGGTTATCAGTCTTTTGGTGTCCTGGACAGTGGATAACTGCCACTTGTTGGGGCAAGAGGACTACATCCAAAAGTTTTAAGATCATCTGAGAATGTTTGAGGGGAGACCAAAGGCAGTGAGCATTCCCCGTTTCCTCCAGATGTTTGCATGGGCGTGTAAGATCAAAAAGGCATATTTGGAGTCAATATAAATATTGACTCTTTTGCCCTTGGAGAGCTGTAAAACTTTGGTGAGGGCAATAAGTTCAGCTAGTTGGGCACTGATGTTTGGGGGTAGGGGTTCTGCCCACAAGATTTGAGCGAAGGTGACTACTGTTGCTCCAGCCTGTTGCTCTCCATTATTAACTGAGGAGCTCCCATCAATAAAAAGGGTAAGATCTGGAGCTTGTATAGGCTTGTCAAGGAGGTAGGGTCTTGGAGTGTAACTTTCAGCCAAGACTCCTCACAGGAATGACTGAGGACATTTCCTTCTGTGGGGAGGAGGGAAGCAGGATTGAAATTAGGGCAAGTTTTAAGGATCACCTCTGGACAGTCCAGGAGATGGGCATGGTACCTGAGTAGTCAGTTATCAGACAGCCATATCCTCCCTTAGAGCTTAAGATGCCTCTCAGATCGTAGGGGTGTAAACAGTAAGAAGTTTTCCTAAAACAAGTTTTTGAGCCTCTGGTATCAGCATGTTAGCAGCGGCAGTGGCCCTTAGGCAGCTTGGCTATCCCTTAGCTACATTGTCTTGTTCCTTGCTTAAGTACCCCACAGGTTGAGGAGTGCATCCTCAAAGTTGTGTGATGACTCTTGAAGGCCAGTCCCCCTTTTGCGTAGACATACAGCTGGAAAGTGTCTTGAGTGGGTAGGTTTAAGGCCAGGGCTGAGCCAAGAGACTGCTTGAGCTTAAACAAGGCATCTTGGCTTTCTCTGTCCCACTCAAGGAGGGATTGAGAATGTTGTTGAGCCTCTCACTGAAGGCAATATAGGGGGGTGAGCAATCTCAGCATAGCTGGGAATCCAGATTCAACAGAACCCCATGACTCCCAGAAAAGCCCTTAGTTGTTGAAGGGTTTTAGGGAGAGGATAGTTTACAATTGGGTGAAGTTGCTCCAGGATTAGGGACCTAGCTTGTTTTTCAAGAATCAACCAAAGGTATTTGACCTTAGGGCTACATAAATGAGCTTTTTCCCTGGAGACCTTATAGCCCTGACTGGCCAGGAAGTTTAATAAGGACTCTGTGGCCCTGGAAATAGTGGGTTCAGTTGGACCACAAAGGAGAAGATCATGTACATATTGGAATGAAATAACCCCACAGGAATGCCAGTCCATTAAATCTCATGCCAGCATCTGGCCAAAAATATGAAGGCTTTCCTGAAACCTCTGGGACAGGACCATCCAAATTAGTTGTCCTGCTGGTTTGGTGTGATCCTCAAAAGCAAAGAGCAGTTGGCTGTCAGGGTGGAGAGGTGAGCAGAAGAAGGTATCCTTTAAATCTAAAACTGAGTAGTATTAGACATCAGGGGGAATCTGAGCCAGGAGAGTATAAGGATTAGGGACCACTGGGTATAGGGGCATTACATCCTCATTGATGAGTCAGAGGTTCTGTACCAACCTCCATTTATTTGGATCCTTTTGTACTGTAGAATAGGGGAATTGTAGGGACTGGAGCACTTGACCAGGAGGCCCTGTTGTTTGATGTTATTTATGATAGGCAAGAGACCCTTCTGGGCCTTTGGTTTTAAGGGGTATTGGTTTTGGTGAGGGAACTGGAGGGGATCCTTTAGGTGAATCCAAATAGGAAAGGCTGTTTTTGCCCTTCCAATGGTGGAGCCATCCATCCAGACTGATGGGTCCACTTGTTCCTCAATTAGGGGCATACAGAAATACTTTCTGGGGCAGGAAGTAATATTTGCACCTTAAGTTTGGACAGGAGGTCTCTTCCCAACAAGGGAATAGGGGTCTCAGGAACTAGCAGAAATGAGTGAAAGAAGTGGAGGTCCCCCAAGAGCATTTCAAAGGCTGGGTAAAAGATCATTGTAAGGGCTGGCCCAACATGCCCCAAACTCTGACTTTGTTGTTAGATCTGGGACCTGGAGAGAAAGGAATGACAGAGAAGCAGGCTCCACTATCCAAAAGGATGATTCTCAAGTCTACCTAGGGCTTCTCAGTCTGGATGTCAAGAACTAGAGCCTGGATGGGAGGCCCCAGGACCCATCATTTGAGGGAGCCATCTGGCCTCTTCTCTGAATGGAGACAGGGACAGTGTGTCTTCCAGTGATTGCCCTTACAGAGAGAGCAGGGTCCTGGAGGGGACTGGGGCTGTCTCCCAGGCTGCCCCCATCGTGGACAGTCTCATTTGGCGTGTCCCTCCTGTCCACAGTGGTAGCAAGTCCTGACATTAGATCCCCGTCAAGGGGGGAACTCTCTAAGAGCCTCCACTCAGTCATGGTGCCTTCTGTCTTTTTCTCTCTTTTTAGTAGGGTCCTGATTATAATATACAGAAGTAGCCATCTGTACTAACTGGTCTAACATTTTGTCACCTTCAGCTTTTGAAGTTTTCTACAAATGTCTAGGGCCGATTGGGTAAGGAATTTGTCTCATAGGAGGACCTCCCTGACCTGCGACTCGGGATCCACTGTGGTGTGTAAGAAGACACTGTAAGGAGGCTCTGGGGGATTCATCAGGTCCTTGTTGGACAACAGTAACCTGGGAGTAATTAAGGGGTTTGACCCTAACCCTTTTTAAACCCTCAATGGTGAGGTGAATGAAATGGTATCTAGCCCATTTGGGCTGGCGGAGTGGCTCAAGTGGTAGAGCACCTGCCTAGCAAGCATGAGGCCCTGAGTTCAAACCCCAGTACCTCTAAAAAAAAAAAAAAAAAAAAAACTAGCCCATTTGTCGGCCTCACATCAGGGGTCCCATCTGAGATCTATCCTGGGGACTGCTTGGGCTCCAGTCAGGACTCCAGGGTCCTCATCTTACCCTTCTAGGAGTGCAGGCTTAACAAAGGACTTTTGTAGGTGATAATCATTGCCTGCCTGAGTGGCCTGATCAAGGACTCTGCCACTCCAGGGAAGTGAGGGTTTAATCTAGGAGTAGCGTGATATCTTTCCAAGCCAGTTCAAAAGTTTGCATAACAGTAATGAAGGCTTGAATGTACTGTTCTGGATCATTGGTAATGCTGCCCAAATCCCGTTTAATTTCCTTAAGATCACTTAATCTGAAGGGGACTTGGATTCTTTACTGGCAGCCACCCCTTGTCCTGGGAACAGGTTGTAAGGGGTAGAACTGATGGCAGCTGGGTAAGAAGACAATGGAGCCATGGGGGTTGGGTGGCCACCTTCCTCATTTCCCTTGGGCAAAAGGTGGGGAGTGGCTTTCTTGGGGGCAACTGGGGGTGTCTTAGAGGTATCCCCATCTTTAGGTGTGTTTTTACAAACCATGGTCAGGGTTTGAGCACCTTCCTTACACTGTTTCACCCATCAAGGGATGTTCTTTAAGGAAAAAGAACAGCCTACAAGGGATTTCTGTCCATTTGCCCTCCCTCTTGCAAAACAAGTCTAACTGGAATAGTTTAATGTTCTGTCCTTGGGCCATTTCTCCTGATCTCCCAGGGGATATTGGGGCCAGGCCTGAGTGCAAAAGAAAATCAAAGCTTTTTTCAAAAGTTGTCAGGATTGATGTCCTTCCAGCGTTTTAGCAGGCAAACAAGGGGAAACCTCCCCAGAACTTGAGAGGAGGAAGTTCCCAAGTTCCCATCTGGAAAAAGAGCATGTGATCTACAATGGGAAGGGTATTCTTTTTTATTGGGATGCCCTCTCCCCTCCATTTTGTCCCTTCTGCTCTCTGTGACTAAGACAGATGGAAAAGCTGAAAAGGCTTTCTGGATTACAGTTACCCTACAAGTGTAGCCTCTACCACATGTGATTCTGTCAGCCTTAAAGCCCAAATACTTATAATATCTCCAGTTAGTGAAGGTATCTAGCTCAAGAGGGCTTGCCAGAGGTAGGGCTTAATGAGGGAGATGAGGGCACAGAAGGCCAAGAGGGTGTTAGGTGAGCCTGGGGCTAAGCATGTCTTCTGGAGAAGACCGCGAGGAAAAGGGGAATTTTTGGATAATATAATCTCCTGGGCACTCTAGGGACAGATGTGGGAGAAGACCAAGTGGAATATGCCACAACCACAGTGCAAATACATTCCCTAGGCAATCCTGAAGGATAAAGATAGGGCAGTGGGAGTGCAAGGGAGGGTAGTGCTCAGTGAGGTGTAAAAATCCTGGAAATTGGCGCTCAGTCAGAGGGATATATGTCATCCAAGAAAAACTGGGGAAGCAAAAAAGGGCAGGGGAGTTCCTGAGCGCACAAGCGCTTTATGATCTCCCTACTAAATGCAGGCGTGGTGTCCTCCCATATATCCCTGAAGGAGGTCACCCAGTGTTGTTGGGGTGAAAAGAGCCATTGGGGCATAGTGCAGAAATGAGAGACAGAGAAAAGCCTGGCAGTTGGAGGGATTCAGACTTGCCCACATGTAAGGCATTCCCATATAAACCCGAGGACAGGCTCAGTACATTGCACTCGAGTTGGGATGTGCTGGATTCTGCTGGAAGCCTTAGTGGTCTCGAAAAATTTCCCTTTCGCTTTCAGGAGAAACCTCCCTATTGATAGAGGTAAGAAGGAAAGGGGTGGCCAGAGAGTTCTGCTTTTGGCTACTCTGCAGCAGGGAGGCTTTCCCAGTAGACAGAGTCCCTGGGAATGCTGGGCGATCACAGTCACTTCTCAGGCAAACGGTCTCTGGAGAGAAGAGGGTCCCTTCGTGGATCACCAAGATGTCACGGGAGTCCATGGATGTGTCAAAGGGCTCTTGCACTCAAACACTCTTAAAAATAAGAGGCTGGAACAGCGGAGTTGTACGCAAGAAGGAAACTTTATTGATAAAGACTGAAGAAACTGAGCAGGGTCTAGAAACCAGGTACCCCCTGAACATTGCAGTGGGGGGATATATATATTTATGTAAGGCTTCCACCCTAATCTAAAGAACAGTTTGTAGTGGAATCCTATGGTTCCATTCTTGGCACATGCACACCTCCTGTACCTCCTGGTCCTCTGGCTGAGCCAGTTCCTCTTCTTCTCCCAGGTTGCAGGGGCTTCCACATTTCTAATATGTCATGGTGCTGATTTATGTTATGGGACTGTTACACACTAAAACATTATTTTTAGTGATATTACTAGTGAATATATTTTCAGTGAGATTTCCTTTTACCTTATGCAAAGGTACCACTTAGAACTTTATTTTGTTGTTAGAGTGTCATAAACTGTTCAAGCTAGAAGGAACTTTGGCAAGTAAGTCTCAAATTTTAAAATGTGTTTGAATCACTTACTTGTTAATCCTATGTAAACGCAATTCCAATGTGGTTGGTCCTTCTGGGATATAGAACCTGAGAGTTTTCCTATCTAAATTACACGCAGGCAGTACTTTATTGTTCCCACAGAACACACTTCTGGTCTGTACTTAGATATGAGAGTTTCTCATGCTTATGATGTCTACAAAAGGTACTTAACCAGTCTACTTTGTTAACTTATTTTTAGGATTTTTTAATTGTCTTGCTTTTTATAATATCTGTGACATGTTTGGTTATTTTTTTTTCTTTTTCGGTGAGGCAGGTCCTGCTTTGTAGCCCAGGCTGGCCTCAAACTTGTGATCCTTTTCCTTACCCCTCTTGAGTGTTGGGATTACAGGTATATGCCACCATGCCTGGCTTGCCATACTTTTTGAGATATATGTTTTCCAATGGATAATCCAGAAAGCAAAACCAAACAAATAAAACAACAAAACTCTTTTATAGCTTATAAATCCAAGTTGGGAATTTTCTTTTCCATATAATTACTAGCTGTTCATATTTACTCTCATTCATAAACTCACTCTACATTTAAGTTTACAAGATACCTGGAAATTCCTTCAGTCTGAAAGACTAGATTCTATAGACATGTTCTCTAAATGAGTCTTGATTTCAAACTGTTCCTTGATAATACTAGTACTTTCCTTCCCACGGCTGGGAACTAGAACTTAAAGTCTACCATTTCTCTATAAATCTATTCAATCTGTTCTTATTTTGAAATCAGAAAATCAAGGAACTACATTTATAGTATATCCAAATCATAAAGAAACATGGTTTGGTTAGTCTATGCTGATAGCCCATATTTTAAAAAGAGGACTTTTTAAAAATGGCAGGAAAGAACCATGACTGATTTCAACCTTAAAGCAGGAATAGGCACTATTAAGGCTTGAAGTTGATACTGTAAGCATAATGAGTAGTTCTTTAGTAGTAGTCTGTGCTGTTTGGACCTGTGCTACAAAATTCCCTCTAGTTTGTTTGGTTTTGGTTAGGTCATTTATGATTGTCTTAAAAAGAGTTGATAGGTGAACACAAAAAAGAATTTAAAATTATGCATCTGAGGACAGTTTGAAGGAATTAAGAATATTTACCCTTGAAAAGGATACCTTCAAAAACATATGCAATGACATGAAAAATTGTAGCCAGATGTTTTCTATTTCCCTTGAGAATAGAACAAAAGGAATTAAATTTACACTATACTAAGAGAAATAGCAGCAGTTACATGTGAGGCACAATCACACAATTAAGCCCATAAACACTGAAACTGGGGTGATATTTGGCTTCCTGGTTATCTTCATCACATTCTCTTCTTATTATCAATGTTTCCTATGGTTGGGATTTGGCATCCAAAGGCCTGAATGGGTATACCTCCTAAAATTCTGTCCAACTCGGTGATCTTGCATGGCCTATCCACTAGGAATTGTTAGAAAACTGTAAATATCAAACTTCCTATACCATCAATGCAATTGAGCTCTATTTTTTAAAATCCCACTTTCAAGCTGGGATTCTTCAGCTGCTGTTATTTTCTTGAAGTTAAAGCTATAAACTCCTCTTTCCATCCATTTTTAAAATTTATGATCCTATGATCTGGTTCTCCTAAGGTACTAGGTACCTCCAATTTCCTGGTGACCTAAGCTTTTCCTGTGAAGACTGTGCTATTATGATCATTTTGTTTGGAAAAAGAATAATTTTTTAAGAAGTTAAACAAGTCAGGTGTGGTGGTACATACTTGTAATCCCAGCACTCAGGAAGCTAAGACAGGAGAATCATAAGATCAAGGCTAACCTGGGCTGCATAATGAGACCCTATTTAAAAAAAAAAAAGGGCAGGGATATAGCTCAGTGGTAGAGTACTTGTCTAGTAAACACAGGGCCCTAAGTTTGATACCCAACAATAGGGGAAACAATATTAAACAAGAAATGTACAGATTAGCCTTTATCAAAATATGTAGCAGATTTCTTAGGATCTTGAATAACTGAAGTTCTACATAAAAATTCTTGAGTTCCATTCTGGAGACTTTAATCTAACAGTGTGCCAAAACATGTAGTACTTAACTGTGTATCAGACTCTGTTCTAAGTGTTTTACATATAGTAACCTAGTTAATCCTTTCAACAACCTTTGAGGGTTTCCTACTAATTCTTCAGATTGCTTTGGATCAAATATATGTCTGTTTAGTCTTTATTTTAAAAAAAGGTGAAAGAAAGGATGCTCATTTAATTTGGGAGAGCAATGTCTTCATCTTTTATAACTCTTCTCATTTCCTTAAGAAACATGAAACCTGTTTTTTCTCTCTTGAATAGAAAGCTTCCCAGTTTCCAGTCAACTAGATAATAAGTCAACTAAACTAAATTTCTGAAATTAATTAAAAATTATTAAGTACTTACTATAAACCCAACTCTGGATTGGCTCCAAGCAGTTTATCAAGAGCAGTAAAACATGGCCTCTGGCTTGAAGGGTTTCTCATCTTGTGGATGAACTAGACGTGCATAAAAAACCAAGGGACATAAAGTAGATGTGGCAATAGCCCTGATCGAAGATGTATGGACAGGGAATGGCAGGCACATAAGCTGACACTAGTAAGTCTCCTTGAGGGTATTACAGCTACGAGATGTTTCAAGGAGATGATTACCTTGAGCTGAACTTCCATCCTGGTCAGTTGGTGATCTATGGGAAGGAAACAGGCCCCATGCTACAAGGAACATGGGAAATTAGAGAGAAGGAATGTTTATGCCCCTCTTGGACTTACTGAATCAGAATCTTCCAGGGTAGGACCCAGGAATCTGAACACTTAACAAATCCCCTTTGCTATCCTTAGCCAGTGCTCCATGTTTTATTATTTATGAGTCTTATGTACAGAGAAGTTGAGATTCTTACCCAAGGCCAGTAGAAATGGAAGCATGATACTGACCTTGTAAAGTTTTTTATTTAAAATATAGTATTAATGAATTTCTACAGTAAACTTCCAGACTGTTTAATATTAGGCTTAATTTACTATGTTTAAACAAGAGTGAATTGCATAGGGCTTCTAGAGCCTTTCCCTAAAATTACAGAATTTTTGTAGCAACCACTATGTTCCTATTGGTATAGTGTCCTTTGCTAATTAGGTCTCTTTGCTTTGTTATAGCTTTCACTTTTACTTTTTTAAAAAAAGTCATTTAGTACATCTAAGACCAATTAACTGAACTAATTATTCCATATTTTCTTAAATAGGAACATCTCTTCCTCGCTGGAGCAGCCAGACCTATGGTTTCCAGTGTAATTTCTTTTTTTTTTTTATTTCTTTTATTCATATGTGCATACAATGTTTGGGTCATTTCTCCTCCCTTCCCCCCGCCCCCTCCCTTCCCCTGCCTCCTAACTCCCCCCTTCTACCCCCTCACTACCAGGCAGAAACTATTTTGCCCTTATCTCTACTTTTGTTGAAGAGAGAGTATAAGCAGTAATAGGAAGGACCACGGGTTTTTGCTAGTTGAGATAAGGATAGCTATACAGGGAGTTGACTCACATTAATTTCCTGTGCATGTGTGTTACCTTCTAGGTTAATTCTTTTTGATCTAACCTTTTCTCTAGTTCCTGATCCCCTTCTCCTATTGCCCTCTGTCACTTTAAAGTTTCTGCATCAGTTCCTTTGCACCGAGGACCTCAAATGCTATCTTGTTTTTTTTTTGGGGGGGGGGTTTCTTGCCTATCCTCATACTCCCTTGTGTGCTCTCGCCTCATGTGATCAAAGTCCAATCCCCTTGTTGTATTTGCCATTGATCAAATGTCCACATATGAGAGAGAACATATGATTTTTTGGTCTTCTGGGCCTGGCTAACCTCGCTCAGGAGGATGTTCTCCAGTTCCATCCATTTACCTGCAAATGATAACATTTCATTTTTCTTCATGGCTGAGTAGTATTCCATTGTGTATAAATACCACATTTTCTTAATCCATTCATCAATAGTGGGTCCAGTGTAATTTCTTGATATGAGGACAGGAGTTTCTTAGAAAATAGCTTTCACTATGAGTAATTTAATTATTGGCCTCTTTTAGATACATACCTTTGCAATATAGAAACAAGCTGTGTCACCTATTTTACAACTTAACAAAAGGGTGAGTGAGCCGAATTATATCCTGAAGCTGTCAAATAACTAACTATACTTCATGGCACCCAAAGTCATGGATATTTTGTTCCATGAGAACTAATTACTTACATAAAATGGTTTTTCTGCATAGATTATACTGTTTAATTGAAAATATACTGGAAGCTCATTTACTTTGCACTTTCTAAGAGAGGGCTGGTGAAAACTGAATAATTATTATGACAAAAGGTCCAGAGGTCATAGATTCTATATATCCCTGATGTGCTCATTAGAATATTTGGGGTTTTTTTTTTGTTTGCTTGTTTCTTTGTTCTTTCTTTCTTTTTTTTTTTTTATTCATATGTGCATACATTGTTTGGGCCATTTCTCCCCCTCTACCCTCCCACCCCCTCCCCCATCCTCTCCCTCTCCTCCCTACCCATCTCTCTTCCAGGCAGAATCTGTTCTGCCCTCTTCTGCAATTTTGTTGAAGAAAAGACATAAGCAATAATGAGAAAGACATAGTGGTTTTACTAGTTTGACATAAGAGTAGCTATACAGAGAGATTCCTAGCATTACTTCCATGCACGTGTGTACTACAACCCAAACTGATTCATCTCTACCTGACCTCTTCACTATTTCCCAGTCACCTTCCCATAGTGACCTCTGTAGTTTTAAGGTTATTATATTAACTCCTCTACAGTGGGCACATCAAGCACTTTCAAGTTTTGGGTCTCCTTCCTTTCCCTATTCCTCATGTATCTGTTCTCCCCTTAGCATGTGACCCATGTGCAATAATATTACTGTATTTGTTTTAGGTGTAAAGTCCTCCTATGAGGGAGAACATGTGATTTTGGCCTTCTGAGCCTGGCTAACTTTGCTTAAGATGATGGTCTCCAGTTCCATCCATTTACTTGTGAATGATGAGATTTCACTCTTCTTTATGGCTGAGTAAAACTCCACTGTGCATAAATACCACATTTTCTTTTTTTTTTTTCTTTTATTGTTTATATGTGCATACAAGGCTTGGGTCATTTCTCCCCCCTGCCCCCACCCCCTCCCTTACCACTCACTCCGCCCCCTCCCTCTCCCCCCCACCCCCTCAATACCCAGCAGAAACTATTTTGCCCTTATTTCTAATTTTGTTGTAGAGAGTATAAGCAATAATAGGAAGGAACAAGGGTTTTTGCTGGTTGAGATAAGGATAGCTATACAGGGCATTGACTCACATTGATTTCCTGTGCATGTGTGTTACCTTCTATATTAATTCTTTTTGATCTAACCTTTTCTCTAGTTCCTAGTCCCCTTTTCCTATTGGCCTCAGTTGCTTTTAAGGTATCTGCTTTCGTTTCTCTGTGTTAAGGGCAACAAATGCTAGCTAATTTTTTAGGTGTCTTACCTATCCACACCCCTCCCTTGTGTGCTCTCGCTTTTATCATGTGCTCAGAGTTCAATCCCATTGTTGTGTTTGCCCTTGATCTAATGTCCACATATGAGAGAGAACATACGATATTTGGTCTTTTGGGCCAGGCTAACCTCACTCAGAATGATGTTCTCCAATTCCATCCATTTACCAGCGAATGATAACATTTCGTTCTTCTTCATGGCTGCATAAAATTCCATTGTGTATAGATACCACATTTTCTTAATCTATTTGTCAGTGGTGGGGCATCTTGGCTGTTTCCATAACTTGGCTATTGTGAATAGTGCCGCAGTAAACATGGGTGTGCAGGTGCCTCTGGAGTAACCTGTGTCACAGTCTTTTGGGTATATCCCCAAGAGTGGTATTGCTGGATCAAATGGTAGATCAATGTCTAGTTTTTTAAGTAGCCTCCAAATTTTTTTCCAGAGTGGTTATACTAGTTTACATTCCCACCAACACCTGTTGGTGGTGGTGTTGCTGCGGATGGCTATTCTAACAGGGGTGAGGTGGAATCTTAGCGTGGTTTTAATTTGCATTTCCTTTATTGCTAGGGATGGTGAGCATTTTTTCATGTGTTTTTTGACAATTTGAATTTCTCTTTTGAGAAAGTTCTGTTTAGTTCACTTCCCATTTCTTTATTGGTTCATTAGTTTTGGGAGAATTTAGTTTTTTAAGTTCCCTATATATTCTGGTTATCAGTCCTTTGTCTGATGTGTAGTTGGCAAATATTTTCTCCCACTCTGTGGGTGTTCTCTTCAGTTTTGAGACCATTTCTTTTGTTTTTTTTTTTTTAAATTTCTTTTTTTTGTTTTTTTTTTTTTCATTTTTCTTTTATTATTCATATGTGCATACAAGGCTTGGTTTATTTCTCCCCCCTGCCCCCACCCCCTCCCTTACCACCCACTCCACCCCCTCCCGCTCCCCCCCTCAATACCCAGCAGAAACTATTTTGCCCTTATCTCTAATTTTGTTGTAGAGAGAGTATAAGCAATAATGGGAAGGAACAAGGGGTTTTGCTGGTTGAGATAAGGATAGCTATACAGGGCATTGACTCACATTGATTTCCTGTGTGTGGGTGTTACCTTCTAGGTTAATTCTTTTTAATCTAACCTTTTCTCTAGTTCCTGGTCCCCTTTTCCTATTGGCCTCAGTTGCTTTAAGGTATCTGCTTTAGTTTCTCTGCATTAAGGGCAACAAATGCTAGCTAGTTTTTTAGGTGTCTTACCTATCCTCACCCCTCCCTTGTGTGCTCTCGCTTTTATCATGTGCTCATAGTCCAATCCCCTTGTTGTGTTTGCCCTTGATCTAATGTCCACATATGAGGGAGAACATACGATTTTTGGTCTTTTGAGCCAGGCTAACCTCACTCAGAATGATGTTCCCCAATTCCATCCATTTACCAGCGAATGATAACATTTCGTTCTTCTTCATGGCTGCATAAAATTCCATTGTGTATAGACACCACATTTTCTTAATCCATTCGTCAGTGCTGGGGCATCTTGGCTGTTTCCATAACTTGGCTATTGTGAATAGTGCCGCAATAAACATGGATGTGCAGGTGCCTCTGGAGTAACAGTCTTTTGGGTATATCCCCAAGAGTGGTATTGCTGGATCAAATGGTAGATCGATGTCCAGCTTTTTAAGTAGCCTCCAAATTTTTTTCCAGAGTGGTTGTACTAGTCTACATTCCCACCAACAGTGTAAGAGGGTTCCTTTTTCCCCGCATCCTCGCCAACACCTGTTGTTGGTGGTGTTGCTGATGATGGCTATTCTAACAGGGGTGAGGTGGAATCTTAGTGTGGTTTTAATTTGCATTTCCTTTATTGCTAGAGATGGTGAGCATATTTTCATGTGTTTTCTGGCCATTTGAATTTCTTCTTTTGAGAAAGTTCTGTTTAGTTCACCTGCCCATTTCTTTATTGGTTCATTAGTTTTGGGAGAATTTAGTTTTTTAAGTTCCCTGTATATTCTGGTTATCAGTCCTTTGTCTGATGTATAGTTGGCAAATATTTTCTCCCACTCTGTGGGTGTTCTCTTCAGTTTAGAGACCATTTCTTTTGATGAACAGAAGCTTTTTAGTTTTATGAGGTCCCATTTATCTATGCTATCTCTTAGTTGCTGTGCTGCTGGGGTTTCATTGAGAAAGTTCTTACCTATACCTACTAACTCCAGAGTATTTCCTACTCTTTCTTGTATCAACTTAAGAGTTTGGGTTCTGATATTAAGATCCTTGATCCATTTTGAGTTAATCTTGGTATAGGGTGATATACATGGATCTAGTTTCAGTTTTTTGCAGACTGCTAACCAGTTTTCCCAGCAGTTTTTGTTGAAGAGGCTGCTATTTCTCCATCGTATATTTTTAGCTCCTTTGTCAAAGACAAGCTGGTTATAGTTGTGTGGCTTCATATCTGGGTCCTCTATTCTGTTCCACTGGTCTTCATGTCTGTTTTTGTGCCAGTACCATGCTGTTTTTATTGTTACTGCTTTGTAATATAGTTTGAAGTCAGGTATTGTGATACCTCCTACATTGTTCTTTTGACTGAGTATTGCCTTGGCTATTCGTGGCCTCTTGTGTTTCCATATAAATTTCACAGTAGATTTTTCAATCTCTTTAATGAATGTCATTGGAATTTTGATGGGAATTGTATTAAATATGTAGATTACTTTTGGGAGTATCGACATTTTTACTGTGTTGATTCTACAAATCCATGAGCAGGAGAGATCTCTCCACTTTGTATAGTCTTCCTCAATCTCTTTCTTCAGAAGTGTATAGTTTTCCTTGTACAGGTCATTCACATCTTTTGTTAGGTTTACACCTAGGTATTTGATTTTGTTTGAGGCTATTGTAAATGGAATTGTTTTCATACATTCTTTTTCCGTTTGCTCATTGTTAGTGTATAGAAATGCTAATGATTTTTCTATGTTGATTTTATATCCTGCTACCTTGCTATAGCTATTGATGATGTCTAGAAGCTTCTGAGTAGAGTTTTTTGGGTCTCTATGGTATAGGATCATGTCGTCTGCAAATAGGGATATTTTGACAGTTTCTTTACCTATTTGTATTCCTTTTATTCCTTCTTCTTGCCTAATTGCTGTGGCTAGGAATTCCAGTACTATTAAATACCACATTTTCTTAATCCATTCGTCAGTAGTGGGGCATCTTGGCTGTTTCCGTAACTTGACTTTGTGAATATTGATGCAATAAACATGGGTGTGCAGGTGCGTCTGGAGTAACCTGAGTCACATTCCTTTGGGTATATCCCCAGGAGTGTGATTGCTGGATCATATGGCAGATCTACATTTAATTTTTTTAGAAGCCTCCATATTGCTATCCAGAGTAGTTGTACTAGCTTGCATTCCCACCAGTAGTGTATGAGGGTTCCTTTCTCCCCATATCCTTGCCAACATTTGTTGTTGGTGGTGTTTTTGATGCTAGCTATTCTAACAGGGGTAAGGTGGAATGTTAGTGTGGTTTTGATTTGCATTTCCTTTATGGCCAGAGATGGTGAGCTTTTTTTCATGTTTTTCGCCCATTTGGGTTTCTTCTTTTGAAAAAGTTCTGTTTAATTCTGTTGCCCATTTCTTTATTGGTTCATTGATTTGGGGGTGATTAGTTTTTTGAGCTCCCTCTATATTCTGGCTATCAGTCCTTTATCTGATGTATAGCTAGCAAATTTTTACTCCTACTCTGTGGGGGGTTTCTTCAGTTTAGAGACCATTTTATTGTGCAGAAGCTTTTTAATTTCATGTAGTCCCACTTGCCCATCCTTTCTCTTAGTTGCTGAGCTGCTCAGGTTATTGAGGGAGTCCTTGCCTATACCTATTGCTTCCAAAGTATTCCCTGCTCTTTTCTGAACTAGCTTCAGAGTTTTGGGTCTGATATTAAGGTCCTTGATCCATTTTGAGTTGATATTAGTACAGGGTGAGAAACATGGATCTAGTTTCAGTTTTTTGCAGGCAGATAACCACTTTTTCCAGCAACATTTGTTGAAGAGACTATTTGCCATTGTATGTTTTTGGTGCCTTTGTCAAAAATAAGGTGGACGTAGCTGCATGGATTCATATCCAGGTCCTCTGTTCTGTTCCACTGGTCTTCATTTCTGTTTTTGTTTCAGTACCATTGCTGTTTTTACTGCTATTGCTCTGTAACATAGTTTGAAGTTGGGTATTGTGATACCTCCAGCATTGCTCCTTTTGCTGAGTATTGCCTTGGCTATTCATGATCTCTTGTGTTTCCAAATGAACTTTAGGGTAAATTTTTCAATCTCTACCAGAATATTTTGTTACATTAACAGCTTGTCTTGTTTCTGTTATGTTTTATAAACATTGTCATTGGATTGAATATTCAGGTTGAAGTAATTATTACTAGTTTCAGAAACATGTATATGGCCAGTTCTTCTAATAAGGAATGTAGTTTGCAAGAAAAATTGGGGACATATTTGTAACTGATGGGCAGATGCTTATTTTCGGCAGAATTTTTAAGGAAATAATGCTGACTTGTTCTTTCTGAAATCTCATCACCAGTTTCATAAAATTAATCTGCTAATTTGAAATTTTCTTGCTTAGCTTTTCTCATATACTATTCCGTTGTCACTACTAGTCTATATATTTTTATTACGTTTGGTGCTAGGAAAGTAGTGCTTGCCCGGCAGTCATGAGGCTCTGGATTTGATCTCCAGTACTGAAAAAAGGAAGAAAAAAAAATGTGTATATGTATATATATATATATATATATATATATATACACACACATACATATACACATACTATACCACATACTATACCTCATTCAGATCTTCCATTTGTATTTTTATTAAGCTGAACTCATGTCGTTGTATTTCCTATAGATTTTTAAGTATCCAATTAATACCTTCCTATTAAAATAGAATACCATCTGCATACCAGTAGGTACACACATGCACACAGACACAAATCACTGAAGACATTTGTGAAATGTGACATGACTTAGGTATTTTCAACAATTTTCCAAATGATCTATGGGGGCAATATAAAAACTAGCCTGTAGTGAATCCCAACTTTCGTGTTTTTATTAATATTTCTTCTGATAGACTGTGTATTCATTTTAAATCTGTAATGTAATAGTACATTGATATTTTAAGTATATTATGAGATTTTTTGAATAACTGAAGTGAAATACGATATATTGATTTACTTGCTATGGGAAAATTCAACTCCCTTTCCTTAGTGGACTGTTACCTATGGGAATATGCTTAAAGGGATGATTCATTATATTTTTATAATGTTACATGATCAGCATTAACAGGTTCAGAGAGATTATTTAACACCTTCATTAGTCCTGCCTACATCTAAAACATATATGCTCTTCTGAGCACAGATGAATGAATATCAAGCTTATTTTTTAAAATACATTATTTACTTCTGTCATAATTTTTAGCTAGATTCTATATTTCTTAACTTATTTTAGTAACACTTATTTATGCTTGATCTTAAGACTGCACAAATGACCTTTGGAAGCATTTTAAATATTAAGAAATAGTTACAAGGAAGCTTTAAGTTAAAGAATTTAAAGATATGTTTGCTAGAGGCATTGTGCATTGGCTCCCACATCTGGCTGCATATTAGAATCACCTGAGAGCCTGGGCCCCACCCAGTTAATAAAATTGTACTTTAGAGTGTTATTAAACTTTTGTGGGTGATTCTAATGCACCATTGACTTGAAAATTCATGTTAATGTTGTGTTCTTGGTATGGATTCAGGATAGCAATTCCTGGACAGTTCTTAAACATGTTGGTGTCCCTCTCTACCCCTGAGAAATTTTTCTTCATTTGTTCTGTGGTGGAGCTCCTACATCAATGTGTTATAAAAGCTGCCCTTGGTTAGGAACCACTGGTATAATAGAGAGTTCTATGCTAAAATCAGGAAACTGGGCATTCCAGTCTTAATTCTGTGAACTCAGGTAAATCACCTGGTATATTTGACTTTCCTTTGTAAAGTGGAGGTATTAATGATGACTTTTATATCTGACAGATATTGTTACAGTTGAATGAAATGATATATTTGAACTTCTTTGCAATTAAGTGCTATATACATGGTAGCCATTAAGTCTTACCATGTAAAGTGGTCTATTTAATTTGGCACTAAATCTTTTATACTTTCTGCCAGAAAGATGTAGATTTCTGATGTAGAAAGAAACTTAGGCTAATTGGCTTACCCCAGGGTATATCATGATTCTTAAAGTTGTACTACATTTTCACATGGACCTGGCAGAGACCAGACAGAAGGTACAGGAAAAGGTGAGACTGCTTTAAGCTGGCAGTTTTTCAAAAATTGTGATTTCATATAATTAGTAACATTTTAGACTTTCACGGAGATATGATGGGCAACAGTGGAGCTGTTTATGTGATTTGACTTTTCCCACAAACTCCTCTCCCTCATGGTCATATCTAGTACTTTTCTCATGTGTCACTTTCTTTCTGCCGTCCCTAGTGTTAAGCTTCAATAAACACCCACCTATTGGCTAAGGACAGAAGAGAGAGAAAGGATCCCCAAGATAAATATATTTATTACTGCTTCCCCAGTATAACATAAGCCTCAGAACTTCGCCCTTCCAGGGGTGAGCATTACAGCCATAGCATTCCCATCGTGTCTTTCTACTACAAGCTCTTCCTAGATTCCTCACCTATTTCTGAGTAAAATTAAAAACCATTTCTTTCTTTCTTTCTTTTTTCTTTTTCAGTAGTACTGGGGTTAGAACTCACGAATTTGTACTTGAGACATGCCTCCAATCTTTTTGCCCAGGTTATTTGGGTTTTGCTTTTCGCCCAGTCTGGCAGGGACTGCAGTCCATGTGTCGCCATACCCAGCATTTTTCTGCAGAGACGGGGTCTTGCCTCCCAAGTAGCTAGGATTAGAGGTGTGAGCCACTGTGCACAGCTTACATACCATTTCTTAAAGGCTTTAAAACCTCCCACCAGTAGGTTTGACTGCTAGTTCTTGAGCATTCTGTTTTGCCTGATTTGGGCAGTGCTTAAAATAGCCCCTGCTTATCTCTGAAGACTGATTCATGTGTGATTGTTTTTTTTTTTTTTTCTGAGCAAATCAACTTCATGCAGCATGCTCTCATTTTCAGATTTGGAAAGTAGATGTGAACCTTTCCCATCTAGGGCAGATGAGTATGAAAACTAACTTGTCAGAAATTTAATGTTACTGTCCTGGAACTCACTTTTCCATATTAAGAGGGAATTGATGATAACACGTGTTACCAAATAACCTGAAAAGAAGGTTCACTAATCAAAAAAATAATATGCAATTAATATCAAGATATTATAGGAAGAAATCGCTTTGAGCAGCATTTGGTGATTTTAAATTCTCATTAAAGGTGTATTCCCTTATTCCTAACAACTCTGTTCATTTCATATATTCATTCAATTACCATTGAGCACCTATCTGTTCCTGGGAGAATCCTAATGATGGGAATGTGCCAGTAAAGACTCAGGCAGGTTCTGTCCTCATATCATTTACAGAGAACTAAAGGCAGGTAGAGGAGTAGTTTTACAACTTCAGAATGAATGCAGGAGTTTTTTGTTTTGGTTTGGTTTGGTTTTTTGGTGGGGGTTGACTTTAAAAAGCAGTAACAAGGAGTACCTGTCCCAGTCATGGAAGGCCAAGAAAGCCTCCACAGAGGAATTAGCATCTAATCTTAAACCTACAGGAGGAAGGGGGCAGCCAAGTAAAGAAGAAGGTTTGTCTGAGTGAGCATCATATAGGAAGGTCTGAAAGTCTGAAGTTATTTTTCACTTAATCCATAGCCATGAGATCATTAGGGAAGCTGGGGTTGATGGGAATGGGGACCACCAATGAAATATCCTTGTGTAGCAGAGGAAAGGTGCTATTACCCGTTTATTCCTCATCCCTCCCCATTCTTGAATGCTTTCTTATTCACTACTAAGGTATGAAAAAATGAAAGAGGCCTTGATTTTAAAAAAATGGAAAATATATAATAAACTGGGAGAATGGGAATCATCCAGAGTTTTTTGCATTTTTTAAAAATATTGTATTAGTAAATTAGTAGTGGACATATGGGAGAACTTAGCCATGAGGGTTTTTAAACAGCTGCTGTGATGGGCTGTGAAATCCTTAAAAAAACAACCAAAGAACTGTTGCTTGCTTTTCAATGCTTCATTCCTGACCTCTGGTGGACATCCAGAAAAAAATTCCTCAAATCCAAATGCATCCTTTTACTTGTTACTCCATTGAATTCCACAGTTTTGCTATCCTAAAAGATTGAACTTCTAAAGAACTTAAAATACGAGAATCAGAATAAAGTAAAAGACTTTTTGGCTAATGTGGTACAGTATTCTTGCTACGGGGGTGATATTTAAAAGCAACTAGTTTACTTTTTTGTATTTGTCTGGTAATTATCTGTTACTTTCACCTTTCTTTGAAAAAAATGCATTACTATACAGATCATAGAGGTGAGAAACTTATCAAAGAGAGGCAGACAGAATTCTGCCTGTTATATATAACAAACTACCCTAAAACTGAATGACTTTAAAGCAGTGATTATATGGTGAAGCATATTGATGTTATATAGCCTCCTGAGCATGCATGGAGAAGAGCACAGTATCACTTTTGCAATATTTGTGTCAAAAATAGGTCATCTAAATTTAGTCATAAGGGATCATGAGACAAGTCTAATTGAGGCCCATTCCACAAAACAACTAGCCAGTACTCTTTTAAAAGTGTCAAGGGCATGAAAAAGAAAGACTGTCCTAGATGAAAGGAGATTAGGGAGACATGACAGCTAAATTCAAAGGATGATCCAGGATTGCATCCTGCACCAGAAAAAGAACATCAGTATCACATTTGATAAAAATTTTTCTACTGATTTCTTGTACACTGATGTACTGATTGTGTACACTGGTTATGTAAGATGTTGACATTTGGTGAAACTGAGTGAAAGTTATGGAGGAATTCTTGGAACTATTTTGTGATTTTTTTTCTAAACCTAAAATTTTTAAGACAAAAATCAGCCATTTATTTTGCTCATGATCATGAATGTGGGAAGGATTCACCTGTATAGTTCATTTTTGATCCACATAACATCAACTGGACCAGCTGATTCACTTCCAAGATGACGTTACGCATATATCAGGACTTTGGTGATCCTTGGTCTTTCTTCTTTACTGATGACATCAATTTATCCTCAGATTCTGTCATTATTGTTTGGCTGCTTAAAACATGAGGGTCTAAGTATGGTTGTGCTCAGAAGCACATGGTAGCTGGCTTTCAGCAGGGAACACTCCAAAAGAAGGGATATGAAAGCTATCACGTCTCAAGGCATGGGCCAAGAACTGGCGTGGCATCACTTCCTTCATATTCTCTCCCTCAAAGCAGTACCATGCTTGCCCAAAATCAGAGGAGAGGACAGATACACTACCTCCAAGGCAGGTTCGGCCTCTAAGAAGTATCAAAGAATTTTAACCATCCTTAATCCATCACAGATCTCTAACCGTAGTCTCACCGAATAAGCAAGATGAAATGAAATTAGATGAAGACTATGGCTTTGTTTCAGTCTGAAAAAAATAAATTCTAATCCTACCATTACCATTTAGTGGCAGTGTGATGCCTCAGTGCCTCAGTTTTCTTGCCTCTAAAATGGTGACAGTAACATTCCACAGAGTTGTTGAGGGGATTGAGTGAATAAAACAAAATGCTGGAGATAGTAGGCAGTAAATGGTAGTAGTAGTCTGTAAATACATGATAATTACTAAAATTTATCAAATGTATACCAAATGCTTGCCTCATTTGATATGCTTTTTAAATTCTGTCTCATTTGATCATTACCTCTTCCATTTTAGATAGGTCAGAAAGGGCAGTACCCCAACTTCCTCTGGCTTTGTGTGGCCTGTTTGGTTTATTTTGGCCACTTTGGGTTTGTTAACTTCTCCCTGCCTTGTTAGATTTTCCATTTCCACACACTATTTCCTTTTTATTTTGACCTCTAAGGACCCAGGTACTGATGCACATTTGGCACTTTCTGGCATTACCTTTTTAGCAGTTGTTCTCAGTGCTGTCAACATTGTTTTTGACAGCTTCTCACACAATCTGTCAGCTCTTTCTGAACCCACGGTCGCCTGCTCATCAGAGCCACAATGTTCAGTGTCTTTGTTTCAACGGGTGCTGTACTGTCAGCCTTTCATTTATGTAGGATTGTGGGTGCTCAGTTGTTGGCTTACCTGGGAACACCATGATCTGCACCTGGGAGCAATTATTCAATTGGGGGCAATTACCTGTAGGTGTTCTTTAAGACAAGGATGTTGCCAGACTGTGACTGGATTTTAAAACAGCAGCATCCAAATCAGTTAAGGAACCACTTCTTCATGCACACAAAACTGATCTCAATCTGTTGTCCCTGGAAGAAGGTGGTGACCCTTTCCACAGCAAGCTGGATTTTTATTGCCTTGTATCCTACAACCTGTCAGTTACTTTTTGTGAATGTTTTTAGTCTGGAGACAAATACCAGAATCTAGTTTTGGTTGAACTCAACCTATCTGCCGTCCTTTTACTCTCTGCTCTGAAAATTTACTTGTCTTTAAATGGAAGGAATCACTGTAATTCTCAAAGAATTAGAGGATAAAGTAAATAATGCCCAAATGAAGGATATATTAATTTATTCACTGTTAGCTTTTCATTACTAATAGAAATACTCAATATAATCAACTTATAAAGATGACAGGTTTGTTTTGGCTCACAATTTCAGAGGTTTCAGTCTGTGATTGATTAGTCCTATTGCTTTGGGCCTACTATGAGGAAGCACATCATGGCTGGAATACTTTGGGGAAGCAGACCACTCACCTTAGGGTTAGGAAGTGAAAGAAAAAGAGAGGGAGGAAGAAGCCAGTGTCTTGCAGTATTCTTTCAAGGATGTGCTCCCAGTGACCTAAAGAGCTTCTACTAGGCCCCACCCCTCAAATGCTCCACCACTTTCCAATAGTGCCACCTTGGGGAGAAGCCTTTACCACATGGACCTTTGAGTCTTTCAAGATCCAAATCAACACATTCACTTATTCACTGAACCATTCTTTTTTTCTTTTTTTTTATTCATATGTGCATACAATGCTTGGGTCATTTCTCCCCCTGCCCTCACCAACTCTCTTACCACCCACTCCAACCCCTCCCTACCCCCCCACTCCCTCGATACCTGGCGGAAACTATTTTGCCCTTATCTCTAATTTTATTGAAGAGAGAGTATAAGCAATAATAGGAAGGAACAAGGGGTTTTGCTGGTTGAGATAAGGATAGCTATACAGAGAGTTGACTCACATTAATTTCCTGTGCATATGTGTTACCTTCTAGGTTAATTCTTTTTGATCTAACCTTTTTTCTAGTTCCTGGTCCCCTTCTCCTATTGGCCTCAGTTGCTTTTAAGGTATTTGCTTCCATTTCTCTGTGTTGAGGGCAACAAATGCTAGCTAATTTTTTAGGTGTCTTACCTATCCTCATATCTCCCTTATGTGCTCTTGCTTTTATCTTGTGATCAAAGTTCAATCCCCTTGCTGCGTTTGCCCTTGATCTAATGTCTGCATATGAGGGAGAACATACGATGTTTGGTCTTTTGGGCCAGGCTAACCTCACTCAGAATGATGTACTCCAATTCCATCCATTTACCAGTGAATGATAACATTTCGTTCTTCTTCATGGCTGCATAAAATTCCATTGTGTATAAATACCACATTTTCTTGATCCATTCGTCAGTAGGGGCATCTTGGCTGTTTCCATAACTTGGCTATTGTGAATAGTGCCGCAATAAACATGGGTGTGCAGGTGCCTCTAGAGTAACCTGTGTCACAGTCTTTTGGGAATATCCCCAAGAGTGGTATTGCTGGATCAAATGGTAGATCAATGTGTAGCTCTTTAAGTAGCCTTCAAATTTTTTTTCAGAGTGGTTGTACTAGTTTACATTCCCACCAACAGTGTATGAGGGTTCCTTTTTCCCCACATCCTCGTCAACACCTGTTGGTGGTGGTGTTGCTAATGATGGCTATTCTACCAGGGGTGAGATGGAAACTTAGTGTGGTTTTAATTTGCATTTCCTTTCTTGCTAGAGATGATGAGCATTTTTTCATGTTTTTTGGTCATTAGAATTTCTTCTTCTGAGAAGGTTCTGTTTAGTTCACTTGCCCATTTCTTTATTGGACAATAAAGTTTTGGAAGATTTTAGTGTTTTAAGTTCCCTGTATATTCTGGTTATCAGTCCTTTGTCTGATGTGTAGCTGGCAAATATTTTCTCCCACTCTGTGGGTGTTCTCTTCAGTTTAGAGACCATTTCTTTTGATGAGCAGAAGGTTTTTAGTTTTATGAAGTCCCATTTGTCTATGCTATATCTCTTAGTTGCTGTGCTGCTGGGGTTCTGCTGAGAAAGTTCTTACCTATACCTTCTAACTCCAGAGTATTTCCTGCTCTTTCCTGTATCAACTTTAGAGTTTATGGTCTGATATTAAGATCCTTGATCCATTTTGAGTTAATATTGGTTTAGGGTGATATACATGGATCCAGTTTCAGTTTTTTGCAGACTGCTAACCAGTTTTCCCAGCAGTTTTTGTTGAAGAGGCTGCTTTTTTCTCCATCGTATATTTTTAGCGCTTGGTCAAAGACAAGGTGATTATAGTTGTGTGGCTTCATATCTGGGTCCTCTATTCTGTTCCACTGGTCTTCATGTCTGTTTTTGTGCCAGTACCATGCTGTTTTTATCATTATTGCTTTGTAATATAGTTTGAAGTCAGGTGTCGTGATCCCTCCAGCATTGTTCTTTTGACTGAGTATTGCCTTGGCTATTCATGGTCTCTTGTGTTTCCATATAAATTTCACGGTAGATTTTTTTAATCTTGTTAATGAATGTCATTGGAATTTTGATGGGAATTGCATTAAACATGTAGATTACTTTTGGGAGTATAGACATTCTTACTATGTTGATTCTACCAATCCATGAGCATGGGCGATCTCTCCACTTTCTATAGTCTTCCTCAATCTCTTTCTTCAGAAGTTTATAGTTTTCCTTGTAGAGGTCTTTCACATCTTTTGTTAGGTTTACAACTAGGTATTTGATTTTTTTTTTTTAGGCTATTGTAAATGGAATTGTTTTCATATATTCTTTTTCAGGTTGTTCATTATTAGTGTATAGAAATACTAATGATTTTTCTATGTTGATTTTATATCCTACTACCTTGCTGTAGCTATTGATGATGTCTAGAAGCTTCTGAGTAGAGTTTTTTGGGTCTTTAAGGTGTAGGATCATGTCATCTGCAAATAGGGATATTTTGACAGTTCTTTACCTATTTGTATTCCTTTTATTCCTTCTTCTTGCCTACTTGCTCTGGCTAGGAATTCCAGTACTATGTTGAATAAGAGTAGAGATAGTGGGCATCCTTGTCTGGTTCCTGATTTTAAAGGGAATGGTTTCAGTTTTTCTCCATTAAGTATAATGCTGGCTGTAGGTTTGTCATATATAGCTTTTATAATGTTGAGTAACTTTCCTTCTATTCCTAGTTTTCTTAGTGCTTTTATCATGAAATGGTGTTGGATCTTATCAAAGGCTTTTTCTGCATCTATTGAGATGATCAAGTGGTTTTTGTCTTTGCTTCTGTTAATGTGGTTTATTACGTTTATTGATTTTCATATGTTGAACCACCCCTGCATCCCTGGGATGAAGCCTACCTGGTCGTGGTGAATAATCTTTTTGATGTGTTGTTGAATTTGGTTTGCCATTATTTTGTTGAGGATTTTTGCGTCAATGTTCATTAAGGAGATTGGCCTATAGTTCTCCTTTTTGGAGGTATCTTTGCCTCGTTTTGGGATAAGTGTAATATTGGCTTCATAAAATGTGTTTGGCAGTTTTCCTTCCCTTTCTATTTCATGGAACAATTTAAGGAGGGTTGGTATCAGTTCTTCTGTAAAGGTCTGATAGAATTCAGCAGAGAATCCATCAGGTCCTGGACTTTTCTTTTTGGGGAGACTCTTGATTGCTGCTTCAATTTCATTTTGTGTTATAGGTCTATTCAGGTGATTAATTTCCTCTTGGTTCAGTTTTGGATGGCCATATGTATCTAGGAATCTGTCCATTTCTTTAAGATTTTCAAATTTATTTGAATATAGATTCTCGAAGTAGTCTCTGATGATTTCCTGGAATTCCATGGTGTTTGTTGTTATCTCCCCTCTTGCATTCCTGATTCTACTAATTTGGGTTTTTTTCTCTCCTCATTTTAGTCAGGTTTGCCAGGGGTCTGTCGATCTTGTTTATTTTTTCAAAGAACCAACTTTTTGTTTCATTAATTCTTTGTATGGTTTTTTTGGTTTCTATTTCATTGATTTCAGCTCTTCTTTTTATTATTTCTCTCCTTCTATTTGTTTTGGGATTTGCTTGTTCTTGTTTTTCTAGGAGTTTGAGATGTATCATTAGGTCATTGATTTGGGATCTTTCAGTCTTTTTAATATATGCACTCATGGCTATAAACTTTCCTCTCAGGACTGCCTTTGCTGTGTCTCATGGGTTCCGGTAGGTTGTGTTTTAATTTTCATTGACTTCTAGGAACTTTTTAATTTCCTCTTTTATTTCATCAATGACCCATTGTTCATTAAGCAATGAGTTATTCAGTTTCCAGCTGTTTGCATGTTTTTTGTCTTTACTTTTGTTGTTGAGTTCTACTTTTACTGCATTGTGATCGGATAGTATGCACGGTATTATTTCTATTTTCTTATATTTGCTGAGGCTTGCTTTGTGCCCTAGGATATGATCTGTTTTGGAGAAGGTTCCATGGGCTGCTGAGAAGAATGTATATTGTGTAGAAGTTGGATGAAATGTTCTGTAGACATCAAGTAGGTCCATTTGATCTATTGTATATTTTAGATCTTGGATTTCTTTATTGATTTTTTATTTGGATGACCTATCTATTGATGATAATGGGGTGTTAAAGTCTCCCACAACCACTGTGTTGGAGTTAATGTATGCTTTTAGGTCTTTCAGGGTATGTTTGATGAAGTTGGGTGCGTTGATATTGGGTGCTTATAGGTTGATAATTATTATTTCCTTTGGCCTATTTCCCCTTTTATTAGTATGGAATGTCCTTCTTTATCTCGTGTGATCAATGTAGGTTTGAAGTCTACTTTGTCAGAGATAAGTATTGCTACTCCTGCCTGTTTCGGGGGGCCATTGGCTTGGTAAATCTTCTTCCAGCCTTTCATCCTAAGCCTATGCTTATTTCTGTCGGTGAGATGGGTCTCCTGTAAGCAACAAATTGTTAAATCTTCCTTTTTAATCCATTTCATCAAACGTTGCCTTTTGATAAGTGAATTAAGTCCATTAACATTAAGTGTTAGTACTGATAAGTATGTGTTGATTCCATTTAGTTGTCTTAGTTGTTTGAAGGTTTGATTGTGTGTACCTAAGTTGAGGTTACTCTCTACTGTCTTGCTTTTTCTTTTCCTATAGTTTGGTGCTGCCTGACCTTTCACGGTTATGTTTCACTTTCTGTGTGCAGAATCCCTTGAGGAATCTTTTGTAGTGGTGTTTTTGTGGTCACATATTGTTTTAGTTTCTGCTTATCATGGAAGACTTTTATTGCTCCATCTATTTTGAATGATAGTTTTGCTAGGTAGAGTATCCTGGGGTTGATGTTTTTTTCATTCAGTGCCTGGAATATCTCACCCCACGCTCTTCTTGCTTTTAATGTTTCTGTTGAGAAGTCTGCTGTGATTTTGATGGGTTTACCTTTGTATGTTACTTGTTTTTTCTCTCTTACAGCCTTCAATATTCTTTCCCAGTTTCTGAACTTGTTGTTTTAATGATGATATGTCGTGGGGTAGTTCTATTTTGATCTGGTCCGTTTGGTGTCCTGGAGGCCTCTTGTATCTGTATGGGAGTATCTTTCTCTAGAATTGGGAAATTTTCTGTTATTATTTTGTTGAATATATTATGCATTCCCTTTGCTTGCTACTCTTCTTCTTCGATGCGCATGATTCTCAGGTTTGGTCTTTTGATGGAGTCGGTGAGTTCTTGTGTTTTCTTTTCACAGGTCTTGAGTTGTTTAATTAATAGTTCTTCAGTTTTTCCTTTAATTACCATTTCATCTTTGAGTCTGAGATTCTGTCTTCTGTTTGTGGTATTCTTCTGGATTGGCCTTCCGTTTTGTTTTGCAATTCTGTTTCTTTCTTTTTTCTGAGGCTTTCCATATCTTGGGTCGTTTCCTCTTTGTCTATTTTTGTCCTGAGTTCATTTGTTTGTTTATTAATCGTGTGCTCTGTTTCACTTTGGTGTTTATACAGTGCTTCTATGGTTTCCTTTATTTCTTCTTTTGCTTTTTCAAATTCTCTATTTTTGTTGTCTTGGAATTTCTTGAGTGTCTCCTGTACATTTTGGTCGACCATATCCAGTATCATCTCTATAAAATTCTCATTGAATAGTACCTGTAGTATTTCTTCTTTTAGATTATTCTTGTGGGCTTCATTGGGTTCTTTGGCATAGTTTAGCTTCACTTTGTTGGAGTCTGGATCTGAGTATCTGTTTTCTTCATTTCCCTCTGGTTCCTGTACTAATTTTTTGCTGTGGGAAAACCGTTTTCCCTGTTCTTTCTGTCTTCCCGTCATTGCCATTGGTGTTGTTATTGTCCCTGTACTGTGTGCAATTAAGTATTTTCTGGCTTGTAATAATAGCACTAGTGATATTTAGAATGGAAGGGTGAGAGGGGATGGAAAGCAAAGAAGTTAAAGGAAAAGGGAAAAACAAATAAACAAGTAGAAAACAAAATAAAGAAAGAAACAAAGTTTCAAAGATATAAACAGGGAGAGACAGTGTACTAATCAACTGTAAGGTGAAAAGGCATTAGAGACAGAGAGA